>NC_140586.1:384566164-385909038 GCF_964204655.1 Triturus cristatus | reverse complement strand
TCAGTGTTTGCTTTCGACCGCCATGACTCTTCCGGCACGACTGCGGCGGCCGGAATGCAACAGTTTTTCCTTGTGTTCTCCCAATCATCATTTGTTGCGATATCGGTGGTCGGAAACAACTGATCGTTCAGCTGGCTCCGCCATCGTATACTAATTTCACGTGTGGTCATTCTGCTGGGAGAACAGCAGTTTTGGGTCTTTCCACAGCAAATCCGAACACCGCGGATGGATTTTCGCAAAAACAACAGTTGATGGACAGAATGCAGAACAATGTCATACATTCCCCCAGTACAGAGATCTGGGCCTAAATCCATCGTTTTTTGCTCACCATGCCATTCCAGTTTGAACCCAGCCATATGCAAATCAGTCTTGACCCTGTGCCTCATAGGAACAGTCCAGCCCGAACTGCCAAGCCAGGTCCTCCCTGGACTGGAAACAAGCATCTAGGACCGGTTTCGAGGTTTCACCCCTCTTCCGCCAAGATAGCTTGATTTCAGTGGCATGGAGAGCACAGGAACCATGTCTGGTCATACCCATCCCACTAGGGGTGACCAATACAAAAAAACAACAGTTGATGGACAGAATGCAGAACAATGTCATACATTCACCCCAGTACAGAGATCTGGGCCTAAATCCATCGTTTTGTTGCTCACCATGCAATTCCACTTTGAAGCCAGCCCTATGCAAATGAGTCTTGACCCTGTGCCTTATGGGAACAGTCCCCCCCGAACTGCCAAGCCTGGTCCTCCCTGGACTGGAAACAAGCATCCTAGGACCGGTTTTTGTGGTTTTACCCCTCTTCAGCCAAGATAGCTTGATTCCAGTGTCATGGAGAGAACGGGAACCACGTCTGGCCACACCCATCCCACTCAGGGTGACAAATGCAAAAACAACAGTTGATGAACAGATTGCAGAACAATGTCATACATTCACCCCAGTACAGATATCTGGGCCTAAATCCATCGTTTTATTTTGCTCATCATGCCTTCCAGTTTGAACCCAGCCATATGCAAATCAGTCTTGACCCTTTGCCTCATGGGAACAGTCGAGCCCAAACTGCCAAGCCAGGTCCTCCCTGGACTGGAAACAAGCATCCTAGGACCGGTTTCGGGGTTTCACCCCTCTTCAGCCAAGATAGCTTGATTCCAGTGCCATGGAGAGCACGGGAACCACGTCTGGTCATATCCGTCCCACTCGGGGTGACAAATGCAAAAACAACAGTTGATGGACAGAATGCAGAACAATGTCATACATTCACCCCAGTACAGAGATCTGGGCCTAAATCCATCGTGTTTTTGCTCACCATGCCATTCCAGTTTGAACCCAGCCATATGCAAATCAGTCTAGACCCTGTGCCTCATGGGAACCGTTGAGTCCAAACTGCCAAGCCAGGTCCTCCCTGGACTGGAAACAAGCATCCTAGAACCGGTTTCGGGGTTTCCCCCCTATTCAGCCAAGACAGCTGGATTCCAGTGGCATGGAGAGCATGGGAACCACGTCTGGTCATACCCGTCCCACTCGGGGTGACAAATACAAAAACAACAGTTGATGGATAGAATGCAGAACAATGTCATACATTCACCCCAGTACAGAGATCTGGGCCTAAATCCATTGTTTTTTTGCTCACCATGACATTCCAGTTTGAACCCACCCATATGCAAATAAGTCATGATCCTGTGCCTCATGGGAACAGTCCAGCCTGAACTGCTAAGCCAGGTCCTCCCTGGACTGGAAACAAGCATCTTAGGACCGGTTTCGGGGTTTCACCCCTCTTCAGCCAAGATAGCTTGATTCCAGTGGCATGGAGAGCACAGGAACCATGTCTGATCATACCCGACCCACTCGGGGGGACAAATGCAAAAACAACAGTTGATGAACAGAATGCAGAACAATGTCATACATTCACCCCAGTACAGAGATCTGGGCCTAAATCCATCGTTTTTTTGCTCACCATGCCATTCCAGTTTGAACTCAGCCATATGCAAATCAGTCTTGAGCCTGTGCCTCATGGGAACAGTCCAGCCCGAACTGCCAAGCCAGGTCCTCCCTGGACTGGAAACAAGCATCCGAGGACCAGTTTCGGGGTTTCACCCCTATTCAGCCAAGATAGCTTGATTCCAGTGGCATGGAAAGCACGGGAATTCCGTCTGGTCATACCTGTCCCACTCAGGGTGACACATGCAAAAACAACAGTTGATGGACAGAATGCAGATCAATGTCATAAATTCACCCCAGTACAGAGATCTGGGCCTAAATCCATCGTTTTTTTGCTCACCATGCCATTCCAGTTTGAACCCAGCCATATGCAAATCAGTCTTGACCCTGTGCCTCATAGGAACAGTCCAGCCCGAACTGCCAAACCAGGTCCTCCCTGGGCTGGAAACAAGCATCCTAGAACCGGTTTCGGGGTTTCATCCCTCTTCAGCCAAGATAGCTTGATTCCAGTGGCATGGAGAGCACGACAACCACGTCTGGTCATACCTGTCCCACTCGAGGTGACACATGCAAAAACAACAGTTGATGGACAGAATGCAGATCAATGTCATAAATTCACCCCAGTACAGAGATCTGGGCCTAAATCCATCGTTTTTTTGCTCACCATGCCATTCCAGTTTGAACCCAGCCATATGCAAATCAGTCTTGACCCTGTACCTCATAGGAACAGTCCAGCCCGAAATGCCAAGCCAGGTCCTCCCTGGGCTGGAAACAAGCATCCTAGGACCGGCTTCAGGGTTTCACCCCTCTTGAGCCAAGATAGCTTGATTCCAGTGACGTGGAGAGCACGGGAACCACTTCTGGGCATACCCGTCCCACTCAGGGTGACAAATGCAAAAACAACAGATGATGGACAGACTGCAGAACAATGTCATACATTCACCCCAGTACAGAGATCTGGGCCTAAATCCATTGTTTTTTTGCTCACCACGCCATTCCAGTTTGATGGATTTTCAGTTATTCCGGACGGTCCCGGCGGAGTTTCGTGGAATCCGTCCGCCGTGGTCAGATTCTTCGGGCGGTTCATCCTAATCTTCTGCTGAATTTCCCGCCGTACATGCGGAAGGTTAATTTCCGCTACCACGCTACACATTCAGCACCTAAAATTGAACTTTAAAAACATGAATTAAAGAATTTATATTCATTTTCAATTAAATAAATGATAGTATTTAACAACGAATTATAAATTAATTAAAATAATGTACTCCCCACCCTTTACCCCAATAAACCCAAAAACCGAACCGCTAAAAAATGTAATTAAACAATCAACATAATTATCAATGAATTAATTAATATTAATTATCAACTAATTATTAATTAATTAAAAGTAAATTACTTCCCACTCTTTGCCCCTATTAACCCCACAACCCACACCTAAAAAAAGGAATTACACATTTACCATAATGAATTATCAATTAATTAATTATTATTAATTACAAATTAATTAATATTAATTAACAACTAGTTAATAATAAATTAAAAATAAATTGCTTCCGACCACCCTTTACCCCTATTAGCCCCAGAACCCGCACCAAAAAACTTTACAATTACCATAGTTAATTATCACCTATTTAATTCATAGTAATTAACAACTAATTAATAATTAAATAAAAAATTACAGGGGCAAAAGGTTGGAAGTAATTTGAGATGTCATCAGTGATGTCATCAGTGATGTCACTGACCATGTCATGAATGATGCAATATGTGACATCTTTAGCAGTGCATTGCGGGTGCGCGAGTTATAGTTAGCAGAACTAACTATAACGGAGGAATTTCTATGGTTTTGTACGAGTGAAATGGCCAGCTAACTATAACACCGCTGAAACCTATGGTTTTTCCTGTGAATTTCTAAGGTTTTTTAAATGCTAATTTCTAACTATAATGTCTCTGAAACCTATGTTTTTTTCAATGAATTTCAAAGCTTTTTTAAATGCTAATTTCTAACTATAACGTCTCTGAAACCTATGTTTTTTTTCAGTGAATTTCAAAGGTTTTTAAAAGCTAATTTTTAAGTGTGATAGTAGTTATACCTATTTTTTTGTACTGATTTTCTACAGTTTTTTAACTGTTTATTTATAAATATTTTATTCATGAAATAACATTATATATTTTTCTGAAAATTGCAAAAAAAAAAAAAAACTGAAATATTGATTAATGTTCTTGTTTTCATTTTTTATTTTAATATATTTATATTATTTTCACTTTTTTTAAATCAATTTTTTTTCGGAGTCGTGCACTCAAAGCGTACACATCACGGTGGGTGCGTGCATTCTAGCCGCCATGTTAGAAAAGTCATGAAGGATCCGCGTATAGTGTGAGACGGCTGCGTGTTTTTCAGTTACATAATATACATTTAATATTACGTGATGTGTGCGATTGGTATGCGACAAGTCCGCGACTCCTGCTCTCGCACATTCGCGACACATGCGCATTATGGTACGAGATGTTTGCGCGGTTGCAGGTCCCGCGTGACGTCATATACTTGCAGGGGCGTGCTGGGTACGCGACTCCCGCAAAAAAAAATTATGTTCCAAAATGATATGTATGTGTCTTTAATATACATATTAGGGCAAGAGATTATGTAAGATATTCATAAAAATAATATATTTGTACTTATAATAAACTTATATTATTTTTAAATATATTTTCGTGAAGTCGGGTGTGTGCATCATGAGTGCAGAAAACCAGGTCAGCAGAGCTGCTGTAGAGCCAGAGAACCAGGTCAGCAGAGCTGCTTTAGAGGGAGAGAACCAGGTCAGCAGAGCTGCTTTAGAGCCAGAGAACCAGGCCAGCAGAGCTGCTTTGGAGCCAGAGAACCAGGTCAGCAGAGCTGCTTTAGAGCCAGTGAAAAAGGTCAGCAGAGCTGCTCTAGAGCCAGAGAACCAAGCCAGCAGAGCTGCTTTAGAGCCAGAGAACCAGGTCAGCAGAGCTGCTGTAGAGCCAGAGAACCAGGTCAGTGGAGCTGCTCTAGAGCCTAGGAACCAGGTCAGCAGAGCTGCTCTAGAGCCAGAGAACCAGGTCAGCAGAGCTGCTGTAGAGCCAGAGAAACCAGGTCAGTAGAGCTGCTTTAGAGGGGGAGAACCAGGTCAGCAGAGCTGCTCTAGAGGGTGAGAACCAGGTCAGCAGAGCTGCTTTAGAGCCAGAGAACCAGGCCAGCAGAGCTGCTTTGGAGCCAGAGAACCAGGTCAGCAGAGCTGCTTTAGAGCCAGTGAAACAGGTCAGCAGAGCTGCTCTAGAGCCAGAGAACTAAGCCAGCAGAGCTGCTTTAGAGCCAGAGAACCAGGTCAGCAGAGCTGCTGTAGAGCCAGAGAACCAGGTCAGCGGAGCTGCTCTAGAGCCAGAGAACCAGGTCAGCAGAGCTGCTGTAGAGCCAGAGTAACCAGGTCAGTAGAGCTGCTTTAGAGGGGGAGAACCAGGTCAGCAGAGCTGCTTTAGAGCCAGAGAACCAGGCCAGCAGAGCTGCTTTGGAGCCAGAGAACCAGGTCAGCAGAGCTGCTTTAGAGCCAGTGAAACAGGTCAGCAGAGCTGCTCTAGAGCCAGAGAACCAAGCCAGCAGAGCTGCTTTAGAGCCAGAGAACCAGGTCAGCAGAGCTGCTGTAGAGCCAGAGAACCAGGTCAGCGGAGCTGCTCTAGAGCCTAAGAACCAGGTCAGCAGAGCTGCTCTAGAGCCAGAGAACCAGGTCAGCAGAGCTGCTGTAGAGCCAGAGAAACCAGGTCAGTAGAGCTGCTTTAGAGGGGGAGAACCAGGTCAGCAGAGCTGCTCTAGAGGGTGAGAACCAGGTCAGCAGAGCTGCTCTAGAGCCAGAGAACCATGTCAACAGAACTGCTTTAGAGTCATAGAACCGGGTCAGCAGAGCTGCTTTAGAGCCAGAGAACCAGGGCAGCAGAGCTGTTGTAGAGCCAGAGAACCAAGCCAGCAGAGCTGCTTTAGAGCCAGAGAACCAGGTCAGCAGAGCTGCTGTAGAGCCAGAGTAACCAGGTCAGTAGAGCTGCTTTAGAGGGGGAGAACCAGGTCAGCAGAGCTGCTTTAGAGCCAGAGAACCAGGCCAGCAGAGCTGCTTTGGAGCCAGAGAACCAGGTCAGCAGAGCTGCTTTAGAGCCAGTGAAACAGGTCAGCAGAGCTGCTCTAGAGCCAGAGAACCAAGCCAGCAGAACTGCTTTAGAGCCAGAGAACCAGGTCAGCAGAGCTGCTGTAGAGCCAGAGAACCAGGTCAGCGGAGCTGCTCTAGAGCCTAAGAACCAGGTCAGCAGAGCTGCTCTAGAGCCAGAGAACCAGGTCAGCAGAGCTGCTGTAGAGCCAGAGAAACCAGGTCAGTAGAGCTGCTTTAGAGGGGGAGAACCAGGTCAGCAGAGCTGCTCTAGAGGGTGAGAACCAGGTCAGCAGAGCTGCTCTAGAGCCAGAGAACCATGTCAACAGAACTGCTTTAGAGTCATAGAACCGGGTCAGCAGAGCTGCTTTAGAGCCAGAGAACCAGGGCAGCAGAGCTGTTGTAGAGCCAGAGAACCAAGCCAGCAGAGCTGCTTTAGAGCCAGAGAACCAGGTCATCAGAGCTGCTGTAGAGCCAGAGAACCAGGTCAGCGGAGCTGCTCTAGAGCCAGAGAACCAGGTCAGCAGAGCTGCTGTAGAGCCAGAGAACCAAGCCAGCAGAGCTGCTTTAGAGACAGAGAACCAGGTCATCAGAGCTGCTGTAGAGCCAGAGAACCAGGTCAGCGGAGCTGCTCTAGAGCCAGAGAACCAGGTCAGCAGAGCTGCTGTAGAGCCAGAGTAACCAGGTCAGTAGAGCTGCTTTAGAGGGGGAGAACCAGGTCAGCAGAGCTGCTTTAGAGCCAGAGAACCAGGCCAGCAGAGCTGCTTTGGAGCCAGAGAACCATGTCAGCAGAGCTGCTTTAGAGCCAGTGAAACAGGTCAGCAGAGCTGCTCTAGAGCCAGAGAACCAAGCCAGCAGAGCTGCTTTAGAGCCAGAGAACCAGGTCAGCAGAGCTGCTGTAGAGCCAGAGAACCAGGTCAGCGGAGCTGCTCTAGAGCCTAAGAACCAGGTCAGCAGAGCTGCTCTAGAGCCAGAGAACCAGGTCAGCAGAGCTGCTGTAGAGCCAGAGAAATCAGGTCAGCAGAGCTGCTTTAGAGGGGGAGAACCAGGTCAGCAGAGCTGCTCTAGAGGGTGAGAACCAGGTCAGCAGAGCTGCTCTAGAGCCAGAGAACCATGTCAACAGAACTGCTTTAGAGTCATAGAACCGGGTCAGCAGAGCTGCTTTAGAGCCAGAGAACCAGGGCAGCAGAGCTGTTGTAGAGCCAGAGAACCAGATCAGCATAGTTGCTCTGTAGCCTAAGAACTATGTCAGCAGAGCTGCTCTAGAGCCAGAGAACCTGGTCAGCAGACCTGCTGTAGAGCCAGAGAAACCAGGTCAGCAGAGCTGCTTAAGAGAGAGAGAACCAGGTCAGCAGAGCTGCTTTAGAGCCAGAGAACCAGGTCAGCAGAGCTGCTCTACCTGACACTGACTGACTGACACTGACTGACTGACACTGACTGACTGACACTGACTGATTGACACTGACTGACACTGATTGACTGACACTGACACTGACTGACACTGACTGACTGAAACTGACTGACTGACACTGATTGACTGACACTGACTGACACTGATTGACTGACACTGACTGACTAACACTGACTGACACTGATTGACTGACACTGACTGACACTGACTGACTGACACTGACTGACTGACACTGATTGACACGACTGACAGTGACTGACTACTCTCTACTACTCTACTACTCACTCTCTTCTACTCTCTACTACTCTCTCTCTACTACTCACTATCTACTACTCACTCTCTACTACTCTCTACTACTCACTCTCTACTGCTGACTCGCTACTACTCTCTACTACTCACTCTCTACTACTCACTCTCTACTACTCTCTACTACTCATTCTCTACTACTACTCACTCTACTACTCTCTAACACTCACTCTCTACTACTCTACTACTCACTCTCTACTACTCTCTCTCTACTACTCACTCACTACTACTTTCTACTACTCACCCGCTACTACTCTCTACTACTCACTCTCTACTACTCACTCTCTACTACTCTCTACTACTCACTCTACTACTCTCTACTGCTCTCTACCACTCACTCTCTACTACTCTATTACCCACTCTCTACTACTCTCTACTACTCTCTCTCTACTACTCACTCTCTACTACTCACTCTACTACTCTCTACTACTCACTCACTTCTACTCTCTCTCTACTACTTATCTCTACTACTCGCTCTCTACTACTCACTCTCCACTACTCACTCTCTACTACTAACTCTCTACTACTCTCTACTACTCACTCTCTACTATTCACTCTCTACTACTCTACTACTCTCTACTACTCTCTCTACTACTCACTCTCTACTACTCTACTACTCTCTCTACTACTCACGCTCTACTATTCTCTACTGCTCACTCTACTACTCTCTCCTACTCTCTACCACTCACTCTCTACTACTCTACTACTTACTCTCTACTACTCTCTCTCTACTACTCACTCTCTACTACTCACTCTACTACTCTCTACTACTCACTCTCTACTACTCTCTACTACTCACTCTGTACTACTCAATCTCTATTACTCACTCTCTACTACTCTCTACTGCTCACTCGCCACTACTCACTCTCTACTACTCGCTCTCAACTACTCTCTACTACTCACTCTACTACTCTCTACCACTCACTCTGTACTACTCTACTACCCACTCTCTACTACTCTCTACTACTCTCTCTCTACTACTCACTCTCTACTACTCACTCTCTACTACTCTCTACTACTCACTCTCTACTATTCACTCTCTACTACTCTACTACTCTCTACTACTCTCTCTACTACTCACTCTCTACTACTCTACTACTCTCTACTACTCTCTCTACTACTCACGCTCTACTATTCTCTACTACTCACTCTATTACTCTCTCCTACTCTCTACCACTCACTCTCTACTACTCTACTACTTACTTTCTACTACTCTCTCTCTACTACTCACTCTACTACTCTCTACTACTCACTCTCTACTACTCTCTACTACTCACTCTGTACTACTCAATCTCTACTACTCACTCTCTACTACTCTCTACTGCTCACTCTCCACTACTCACTTTCTGCTACTCGCTCTCAACTACTCTCTACTACTCACTCTACTACTCTCTGCTACTCTCTACCACTCACTCTCTACTACTCTACTACTCACTCTCTACTACTCTCGCTCTACTACTCACTCTCTACTACTCACTCTACTACTCTCTACTACTCACTCTCTTCTACTCTCTCTCTACTACTCACTCTCTACTACTCGCTCTCCACTACTCACTCTCCACTACTCACTCTCTACTACTCACTCTCTACTACTCTCTACTACTCACTCTCTACTACTCTCTGTACTACTCACGCTCTACTACTCACGCTCTACTACTCTACTACTCTCTACTACTCTACTACTCACTCTCTACGACTCTCTACTACTCACTCTACTACTCTCTCCTACTCTCTATCACTCACTCTCTACTACTCTACTACTCACTCTCTACTACTCTCTCTCTACTATTCACTCTCTACTACTCACTCTACTACTCTCTACTTCTCACTCTCTACTACTCTCTACTACTCACTCTGTACTACTCACTCTCTACTACTCACTCTCTACTACTCTCTACTGCTCACTCTCCACTACTCACTCTCTACTACTCTACTACTCTCTCTACTTCTCACTCTCTACTACTCTCTCTACTACTCACTCTCTACTACTCTCTACCACTCACTCTCCACTACGCACTCTCTACTACTTGTTCCTTACTACTCACTCTCTACTACTCACTATACTACTCACTCTCTATTACTCTCTACTACTCACTCTCTACTACTCCACTACTCTCTACTACTCACTCTCTACTACTCACCCTCTACTACTCTACTACTTTCTCTCTAATACTCACTCTCTACTACTCACTCTCTACTACTCACTCTATACTACTCTCTAATACTCTCTCTCTGCTACTCACTCTCTACTACTCTCTACTACTCATTCTCTACTACTCACTCTCTACTACTCTCTACTACTCACTCTCTACTACTCTCTACTACTCTCTGCTACTCACTCTCTACTACTCTCTACTACTCACTCTCTGCTACTCTCTCTACTACTTTTCTACTACTCTCTACTACTCACTCTCTACTCTCTATTACTCGCTCTCTCTACCTCTCTACCTCTCTCTACCTCTTTCTCTACTACTCTCTACCTCTATCTCTCTACCTCTACACCTCTACCTCTAAACCTCTACCTCTCTACTTCTCTCTACCTCTCTCTACACGCACACATATGCACATATATATGCATATATATGCATATGCATTCATATATATGTATGTGTATATATATATACATACATATATAAACATATATATAATCCGCATATCTATATAAATATAAATGCATGCATACATATGCATGTTGTGTACATGAAAGTTTGAAAAACACTAATACAAGCAAAGCTAAAAAGCCACCTAATTACAAACAGAATTGCTTTAACTTAAACAAGGGCGAGACCTATTGCATTTTCAATATTTGTTTACTTTGGTTCCATCAAGAAGGCATTCAGATGTGTCACACATTTGCCATAAATTCTGAATGGTAGCACTCTAGTTGCTCATTAGATCACTGTAGTAAAGCTACTGCTCACCAGGGAAGTCTGCTGCTGGTATTCAAAGTGCATGTTTCAGTCTGTATGTCAGAATTTTTTAATGAAATAGAGGAGGATTTGAGAAGTCAAAATGTGCCCTAATTTTTCTTTCTGCAGCACTAATCATAATTTCTATGGCAAAATGAACCCCCTCATTTTGTTCCTTTGCATATTAAATGTTTTAAGTGTTACCACTTTATTCCAATCAAGATGGCTTCAGGTATGCCATACTTTTGTCATATGTAATACTGTTAGCGCTCTAGTTGTTCTTTAGAACACTCTGGGACATTCTGTCATTGGGCTATACTTGGGCTACATCTGGGTGATATTTGTGCTACATTTGGGCTCTTTTGTCTCTGGTGGCTATCTTGGGGGACTTATTTGTCATCAAGTTCCCTAATTTCCTCATTTACTACAGTCTCCTCAGTAGGAAATACTTTCAGGTTTTTTACTTTGATTCCATCAAGAAGGCATTCAGATGTACCACACATTCTCCATAAATTTGGAATGTTTGCACTCTAGTGGCTTATTAGATCACTGTAGTAAAGCTACTGTTCACCAGGGAAGTCTGCTGCTGGTATTGAAACTGCATGTTTCAGTATGCATGTCAGAATTCTTTAATGAAATAGAAGAGGATTTGAGAAGTCACTCAAGATGTGCCCTAATTTTTCTTTTTTCCGCACTAATCATAATTTCTATGGCAAAATGAACCCCCTCATTGTGTTCCTTTTAAATTAAACTACTCACTCACTACTACTCACTCGCTACTACTCTCTACTACTCACTCTCTACTACTCTCTACTCCTACTCTCTAATACTATCTACTACTCACTCTCTACTACTCTCTATCACTCACTCTACTACTCTCTATCACTCACTCTCTACTACTCACTCTCTACTACTCTCTACTACTCTCTCTCTACCACTCACTCTACTCCTCTCTACTACTCACTCTCTACTACTCACTCTCTACTACTCACTATCTACTACTCTCTACTACTCAATCTCCACTACTCACTCTCTACTACTCACTCTACTACTCTCTACTACTCACTCTCTACTACTCTACTACTCTCTCTACTACTCACTCTCTACTACTCACTCTCTACTACTCTCTACTACTCACTCTACTACTCTCTACTACTCTCTACCACTCACTCTCTACTACTCGACTACTCACTCTCAACTACTCTCTACTACTCTCGCTCTACTACTCACTCTCTACTTCTCACTCAAATACTCTCTACTATTCACTTTCTACTACTCTCTCTCTACTACTCACTCTCTACTACTCTCTACTACTCATTCTCCACTACTCACTCTCTACTACTCGCTCTCTACTACTCTCTACTACTCACTCTACTACTCACTCTCTACTACTCTACTACTCTCTCTACTACTCACTCTCTACTACTCTCTCTACTACTCACTCTCTACTACTCTCTACTACTCACTCTCTACTACACACTCTCTACTACTCACTCTCTACTACTCTACTACACTATCTACTACTCACTCTCCACTACTATCTCTACTACTCACTCTCTACTACTCTCTACTACTCACTCTCTCCTACACACTCTCTACTACTTGCTCTCTACTACTCACTCTACTACTCACTCTACTACTCACTCTCTACTACTCCCTACTACTCACTCTACTACTCACTCTCTACTACTCACTCTCTACTACTCCACTACCCTCTACTACTCACTCTCTATTACTCTACTACTCCCTACTACTCTCTCTCTACTACTCACTTTCTACTACTCTCTCTCTACTACTCACTCTCTACTACTCTCTAGTACTCACTCCACTACTCACTCTCTACTACTCACTCTCTACTACTCTCTACTACTCACTCTACTACTCATTCTAGTTGCTTATTCGATCACTGTAGTAAAGCTACTGCCCACCAGGGAAGTCTGCTGCTGGTATTGAAAGTGCATGTTTCTGTCTGCATGTCTGAATCTTTTAATGAAATAGAAGAGGATTTGAGAAGTCACTCAAAATAATGTTTCTTTCTGCAGCACTAATCATACTTTCTATGGCAAAATTAACCCCCTCATTTTGTTCCTTTTTAAATTAAATGTTTTAAGAGTTACCACTTTATTCCAATCAAGTTGGCTTCAGGTCTGCCATATGTTTATCATAAGTAGGACTGTTAGCGCTCTAGTTGTTCTTTGGAACACTCTGGGAAGCTGCAGTAGAACACAAAGGAATCAACTGACAGTCTCTGCCCTTGTTGGATGTACATGTTTTACTGAGAATGTCATACTTCATTCTCACATGACTGAGAAAGATGATGTGAATTTACAGAAAATATGCTCTCAGTTTAGCTTATAGATCACCTTCCAAACCTCTGTGCGAAAAGCATGAGAAAATAGTTTTCTCTCAAACATCATTCATGATATCCAAGCAGAAGGCTTTTTCACATGGTAAAATCACCTTAGAACATACCACAATTCCTAAAATGAGTATGGTACCATCAACAAATGATTTATAATGTTACTAAAGTCTTAAAACCTTCTATTAACTGCAATGCTTTTTAATGAGGTGCTATCATGTATATTGGTCCCAAGATGGCTGCCAACACTTCTTGGATGAAGTGCTGACAGCCAATCAGATCTCACGATGAGATGTGTGGTTAGGCTCCGCCCAGATATATATGTGATATTACTTTTTATTTTCTCAGGAACTACTGAATGGATTTACACCATTTAAGCAAAAGGCATGACTCTGAACCAAGGTCTACCTTTCTGTCAAATTTGGTGTAATTCCATTCAGCAGTTCGGGCTGTAGCTGCGGCTAAAGGTCCTATGGGAAATTGCATGGGGAAAACACGTTTTGGGACCCCCCCTTTCTTCTCAGCCCCCGCTACACGAATCATCCTGAGACTTTCAGGATAGGAGCAGCCCGGAGCTGGCCAAATGTTTTGAAAATTTCGCGAAGATTCGTCAACGGGTGCCAAAGTTATTCTAGATAGAATGTTGCTGATTTCCTATGGAAAATAGGTCCTAAATATAACTACCTACTGGAGACCGCCAGTAGGTAATATATATATATATAATTTTTTCACTAAAAAACCATAGGTTTCAGGGACGTTATAGTTAGTTGGACATTTGACTCATATAAAACCAGAGAAATTCGCCCGTTATATTTAGTTGTGCTAACTATAACTCGCGTTCCCGCAATGCACTGGTTATGACGTCATATATTACATCACTTATGACATGGTCAGTGACATCACTGATGACATCTCAAATGACATCACTGATGACATCACTGATGACATCATCCAGTTGATGTGTGTTTCTGTAAAGTTTAAATATTTTTCATATATAGCTATGCCAAGGTGTATTGAAGAATGAGTGGATTTACAAGTGCCTGAATGGATTATTTAGCAGGTGCGTGACTGACTGTATAAGTGAGTGATAGAGCGTGTCTTACTGAATGCATGGGTTAGTGACGAAACTGTGTGAAAGTCTGTGTTAGTCTCTCAGTTGGTGTATAAGCGGCTGCATGGGTTGGTGAGTACCTACATGAGTGTCTATATGGGTAATTGATTTGTTGTCTGAGTATCTGTATGAGTGCCTGAGTGTCTGTGTGGGTGGGTGGGGGGTGTGACTCTGTGCATAGATGTCTGAGTGGGTGATTCACTGGCTGTATGGAAGTGCATCTGGGAAGGGCTGTATGGGTGAGTTAGTGTGTGTATGGGTGTGTTGGTGAGTGAATGAATGTCTCACTGGTATATGTGTGAGTAGCTACATATGTTTTAAGGCAGTATATGTCAGTGTTGGAGTATATAAATGGCTATATGGGAGAGTAAGTTATTTGAAGAGTGGGTGTATAAATGAGTGTCTGCTTGTATCAGTGATTGTATAAGACAGTAAGTATGTGTTAGTATCTGCATAAATAAGTGATGTGGTGTGTGTATAAATAACGCAGTTGGTGTGTATAACTGTATACATGAGTAAATGGGCATGTAATTGATTCTTTGCGTGACTGACTAGGTGTGTGAGTAACTATATGGATGAGTGGCGGAGTGTGACTGTATGTATAGGTGTATGAGTGCATATTATAGTACTGTATTGATGAATAACTGCATGTATAAGAGAGTGGATGTGAGTGTAGACCTAGGAAATAGTGGGTGGTATGAAGTATCTGGCATTGTTGCGTGTATGGTTTCAAAAGTAGTGGTCTGTATTTTAGAGTGGGTGTATCAAAGTTTATATTAGGCCATCAGTATGTGCATCAGATTATAACGTGGATGATGTCATCAGTGATGTCATCAGTGATGCCATTTGAGATGTCATCAGTGATGTCATCAGTGATGTCACTGACCATGTCATGAGTGAAATATGTGATGTCATCACCAGTGTATTGCGGGTGCGAGAGTTATAGTTAGCTCAACTAACTATAACGGGCGAATTTCTCAGGTTTTTTATGAGTCAAATGTCCAACTAACTATAACGTCCCCGAAACCTATTTTTTTTAAATGCTAATTCCTAACTATGACGTCTGTAAAACCTATGTTTTTTTCCATGAATTTCGAAGGTTTTTTAAATGTTAATTGCATATTTTACTATATATATAAAAGTATGTACTGTTTTATATCTTCAAAATAAAGTATGTATATCTTTTTTTTTTTTTTTTAGAAAACTGAAGTCCCGTACCGGTAGTGTACCAAGCTGCATCAGGACGAGAATCCTATCCGCCATATTGCTAAACTCGTAAAGGATGCGCATTTCATATCCGATGGGTTCGTGGCACCGCGTCCCGTGTATCATCATATACGTATGTGGTCGCGCCAGCTGCTACTTTGGTATGCAGTACCAAGCAGCGCGTTACGTCATGTATGTATGGGGTCGCACCCGCTGCACGTTGTGTATGCGACGAGTGCACGCTGCCAGGCCCTGTGTTATATCATAGACGTATGGTGTCACGCCGGGTACGCCATTCCCTCATTGTTTTTTTATGTCTCAAAACTATATCTAAATAAGTTTAAAGTGTATATGAGAACAAGCAATAATCTAAAATATTGTAAACATTTATATATTTCTAACTGCAATAAACGTATATTATGGTAAATATATTTTCTCAAAATCGTGTCGGGTACGGTCTCCTTGCGCGCTCGGTCGCGATTGCCATGTGACCTTAAAAAAAAGCATTTGATTGGTTCATAACATTTCCCATTGTAACAGTTGGAGGACTCCACCCATTTTAGTCAGTCTCTCTACAGAGTTTCTTGAGAGACTCCTCTTCTGCTTAGAGAGCTTTTCTGAAAACCTTTTGCTATGTACACATATCTGACAATACACACAACATGCAACCATCATCTTCATCAATATTCATGCTCTGTAAAGTAGCCTTCCACCTGTGATAGCCATGCACCAAAAAGTTACATACCCTAAGTTTTCCCCACTGCCGGAGGTAACATGGTTGCATATGCTGTCCACATCACAATGGAATGTGGTATGGGCCAGGGGCAGTATCATGCATAGATGATGAACACACGGACACAGATAGATAGTGGAAGTGGGTACGGGCACGTGTGTTCAACTCCTTTTTATTACCAGGGTCACATATCCAGTGACGTCTGTGCTGAATGCTTGTGGGGTGAGTGTAAACCAGTTACCCATACTAACACCACTTGCACAGCTATGCTACAGCGGCCAGTATGCTACAGCGCCCAGAGCACATCAGTTTACAGCAATCAGCTCACGGTTTCATCAGCGAGTGTACCGGCACCTCACCTCAGCACCATCTCACTCTGGGCAAAACAGCACTTTCACTCCGGTAGGGGTGAATACTTCCCTGTATAGCACACCCTAACCCCCCACAGAGCTCACAGCGCTATAGTCTAAACGCATACTAACACCACTTGCATAGCTATGCTACAGCGGCCAGTATGTTACAGCGCTCAGAGCACATCAGTTCACAGCACCATCTCACTCTGGGCAAAACAGCACTATCACACCAGTAAGGATGAATACTTCGCTTCACACTCCCTGTATAGCACACCCTAACCACCCCACAGAGCTCACAGCACTCCTACCCTACTCTTTCCTACTTTTTTCACCCTTTTTTCCCCTTACTCGCTTCAATGGAATCACAAAATGGCTGCCAACACTTCCTAGTTACAACCGTTCGCAGCCAATAAGCAGCAACGTCGTGCTTGTAATGCCTCAACCAATCAGATGGCACAATTCCCAAATATTGATATCTGTAAATTTCAATATTTCTCCAAAACTACAGAACGGATTCACACCAAATAAACAAAGCGTGCTTTCTAGACCAAGACCCTTCTCCCTGCCAAATTTTGGGTAATTCCGTTCCGAGAAAACACGTTTTGGGACCCCCCTTTTTTCTCGGCCCCCCTTGATGAATCACCCCCAAACTTTTAACCTAAGAGCTGATATGAACAAAGAATTTGTTTGGAAAATGTCATGAAGATTCATCAAACGACGCCAAAGTTATAAGCAAAACAATAAATGCTCTTCCTATGGAAACTTGGTCCTAACTATAACTACCTACTGGCGACTGCCAGTAGGTAATATACATATATATATATATATATATATATATATATATATATATATATATATATATATATATATATATATATATATATATATCACAAGTATTCCTCCGTTAACTTGAAGACGGTTCTCCTGAGAGATCGACACGGACCCAAGACGTAACTGCAAAATCTTTTATTCCTCTGTCGTCGCCATTACGCGTTTCGGCTCGCCTGAGCCTTGATTACATGACAGTGGCTAATGAGAAAAGTACCTTATTTAAAGTGACAGTGCTAATGCGTTTTGTACCACGTGATATGAATGACATAGTAACTTTGAATAGACATAGACAACATTTTTTTAAACTAAATGCGAAAATTCTATATCCACATTGATTGTATATATAAGGTGTCTAAATGCCATACAATTGCCGACATGGTTAACACACGTTGTTATTTAAATGGCAGTGAAAGAAGTAACTCAATGCTTACAACTCAGAAGAGACGCTGACCGCCATTGTTCATGTTGCAATATGAGAGTAAAATTCCCCTTGTTGCTTTTGGTCCCATTATGAATGGAAGAGGTAAATATCTGTAAAATACCACTTGACCTGTTCTATTTCTGGATCAATCCACGCTCTCCTGTCCAAAACTTTATTTACGTCAATACTGTGGTTGATTCCAATCCATGCCTATAAACGAATTACCGTGGTATCGCTATCCAAAAGTGCAATGTGCTGTGTGCAAATAATACTCAGTGCAAAATAGATAAAAGAACCGTTTAGATGTGTGAGAGCATTGTGTTTTTATGGAACAGTACATAATAACTTAATTTCATCTTTTTCTTTCTCTTTTTTAGTCCCTTTATTCCTTTTCCATTTCCTTGTGTTTTCATCGACCTGATTGTATGGTGGACTCCCAAGTTCATAACGATGTTGTGGTTTGGGTTCCTACGGCTATCTTACCCATGTATTTTGCGCTCTTAGTGCAATCAATTATATGTTTTTGGTCATAGGTGTTTTTATGTTTTAGCAAGAAGGTGTTTCACCATTTAAGACTCGTTTGCTCCAAACCGATGAACCACTTATCCCCTTACTGTTAGGTGGGTCCCATGACAGAATCCCTGGTTACCCACCAATTAGATAAATTTGAATGTTTGCTAATTTGGAGCAAATGTCTATTAGTGCATATGAAATGTGCAAACGTGTGCAATTAAACAGATAAAAGGTAATATGCCCTGTAAGTATCTGCCCATCCAATAAATATAAAATATATAAAATATGGATAGGTGCACAAAATAAATTTTCAAATTTAAATACAGTAAAAATGTTTTTCTGTCCTAAAAACTCATTATAAAACCCAATAAATATATGTAATAAATATTGTGTTTTGTTAAAAAAAGGGTACATTGATAAAAAACATTTCCGTCATAAACAATTCAACACTGCTAAAACTAATCAAGAGAAGAAATTTAGTGTTGTCATCTCACAGTTGATATTTAGTTGAATATTAGATCAGACATGTGTATAAATCCTCCGTAGCATTTAGTCCTGCAGGTTGCTTAGAGTCTAATTGTAGGATATACCGAGTTTCTAACTTTCTTAATTTGCTTTCTCGGTCACCTCCTCTCCTGCTTGGTGGGACTGTGTCTATTACAAAATATTTCAGGTTGTGATTGTCAGATTCATGATATTCCCTGAAGTGTCTTGCCACTGGATAGGTATTATCCTGATTGGTAATAGCACTTAAATGTTGGAGGATACGTTTATAGACAGGCAATTTGGTACTGCCTATGTAGCGTAAGCCACAAGGGCATGACAGTACATACACTGCATACTGTCTTACATGTCAAAAGCTTGGATATTTTGTAGCTCCGATTACTAAATGGTGTTTTGTATGTATTGGTGTTTATACCATGAATACACGCCTTGCAAGTTTTGCATCTGTAAAATCCTTTACTGGTTTGGATCCAGCTGCTGTTATCAATGACCTCTGGACTTGTCTTAACCAGTATGTCCCTCATTGAGGGAGCTTTACTATAGGTGATGGACACCCTCTGCGGTAGCAGGGGTCCAATCACCGGGTCACTGCGTGCTAGAGGCTAATTTTGCTGGATGATTTTATTTAGTGCCTTATGTTGTTTGCTGTACTTAATTATTAGACGGAATTCATTGTTGTTTGAGTCTGATCTTTCATTACTGGCAGTGATATTATTCTGGCTAGTGTTTTGGGGATTTTTATCCTTTATAGCTTCCTCCCTACTCCAGGTCATAGATTTCTGAATGGCACTGTCAATCACCTCAGATTGGTAGCCGCGTTGTTTGAATCGTGTTTTGCTTTCGCTTTGCGCTACCTTCAGATCTTCATTATTGCTACAGATGCGCCTGAGACGCAGCATTTTCCCGCAGTGTATGCTGTTAATGAGGTGTTTTGGGTGCGAACTCGTCGCGTGGAGCGTGGAATTGCCCGCTGTCTTTTTTTCTGAATAAGCGGGTTTCAATTTTATTGTTCTGGATATATATCTGGGTATCCAAAAATTCAACCTTTGAATGACTAATAGTTGCCGTAAAATGTAAATTGATGCTGTTGACATTAATATTTTCAATGAATTCATTTGCTTTTTGTAATGTCCCCTGCCACACCACAAATAAATCATCAATATATCTTAGCCATAATTTGACATTATTGTTGATGTATTCACCATATTCCTCCATGAGGACCAGCTCCTCCCATCTGCCCATATGTAGACAGGCATAGCTCGGAGAGAAGCTGGCCCCCATGGCTACACCTCTGGTTTGTTGATACAGCTGACTGTTAAACATAAAAATGTTGTTACACAAACAGAATCTGATCATTTCAGTCAACATCATATTATGATCCTGGTGTTGTGTTGATCTTTGCGACAGATAATGTTGGATTGCTGTAAGGCCGTTGGTGTGCTCAATGCTGGTGTATAAGGCAGTGACATCCAATGCCATTAAGTAAAAATCATCCTGCCATACAAAATCCGAAATCTTTCTTAGGAAGTCACTGGTATCTTTCACATAAGATGGCAGTTTCTGTACAAATCCCTGTAGATAGTAATCGATGTATTTTGTTGTATGTTCAACTAAACTGTTTCTGGCACTGATTATTGGTCTGCCTGGGGAATCAGTGAAGTTTTTATGTATTTTCGGGATGAAATACATGGTAGGAGTTATTGGATTGTAATTTTTTAAGTGTTTGTATTCATCACTACTAATTATTTGTGCATTCTTCCATCTGGCGAGTTTGATATAGAATTCTTTGTATGTAGTTTTCAAATTGGCCATAGTAGTTTGTGTGTAGCAAGTTCGGTTATTCAATTGATTATTAGCTTCCTTGTTGTATAAGCTTGATGGCCAGATCACTATATTGCCACCTTTATCGCTATTACGGATCACGATTTCTTTATTATTCTGCAGCTTTGATGTTAACTTTCTATATTGTTGATTGACTTTTTGGATTTCATAATCTTTGACTGTGTCGTTTTGTGTAAATCCTTGATTTGCGTGGTTACCGCCTCATGGAAAATGTCAATAGAATCTCGCATCATGATTGGATTGAATGAGGATTTGGGTTTGAAAGGGCTTGGTTTCGGAGTATCACTTGCTTGTAGTGTTGTACCATCTGCGCTGATCGGATTTAGACTTTGATTCAGCGCAGTATTACTTTCTACACATAGTTCTTGCATGATCTGTAACAGAGGTGCATCCGATTGGGTTAAAAGTGTTCCATCCCTATTTGTCTCAGATGTTGCAGTTTCAGCATTGACCGCTGTATGTGATAGATTGATCAAAAAGTGCTTTTTCAATTTTAATGTGCGCACTCCTTTGTATAGGTCGTCTTGTTGAAGCGTAGTCAAAGTTGGTTTGTGGTGCATACGAGAGACCAAGCCCTAAAATGTTTTTTTCTTGTTTTGTCAACTTGATATTGGATAGATTGATGATAGTATTTTTTGCTTGGTCTTTGATTACTGTTTGTTCTTCCAATATCCCCGTCCTCTTCTTCTGGTTTGTTTTTGTTCGTTTGGTGTTTGCTTTACGTCTCTGCCGCCGCTTGTAGTTGGAAGTGCTGGATTTCTTGGAGGCCTTGGACGTAGTGTCTGCCTGCGTTCCTGGCATAAAAAATTAAGCTCGTCCTCTGGTGATGGCTTGGATTTTAATCCCATCATTGTTACATTCCGCATTTCCGATTCAGATTCGCTTCCTCCACCTGAACTAGCTTCTGATTGGGAGGTGTTGGCCATACGGTTGTGTGGGCCCTCGGCTGCAGTGGACGATATTGATACTCCTTCCACAATGCGAAATTTAGATTTCCTCAATGCGTCATAGCACTTAGCAAAAGTGAATATTTGACCCAATTCGTAATCAGTTCTATCTCTTTGAAATTTGAACGCCTTTCTTGCTTTGATTTTTTCTTCTTCTTTTTGAAGGCGAGTCATCATTTTGTATTTGTATTTGTATTTGTAGGGGTACTTGTAAAGCGCGGCGTTCGCTCCGGAAGGAGCATCTTGTCGCTGAGAATCCTTGATGACCGGTCTGGGGACAGAGAGGGATTAGATGGCTGCTTTAGTGAGATCATCGGGGAGGCTGAAGATCCAAGTCTTCAGAGCCTTTCTGAATGGTTTTTCTTGCGTTAGTTGCCTGAGGTGTTTGGGCAGATTGTTCCATGCTTTGGTGGCCAGGTAGCTTAGGGTTTTACCTCCCTTCGTCTTCAGATTATACTTTGCAGGCAGGATGAGGTTGTCCTGGGACGAACGGAGAGATCGCCTGGGGGTGTAGTGGGGAAAACGTCTGTGGAGGTATTTTGGACCGGATTTATTGAAAGCTCTGTAGGCGACGATTAGAATCTTGAATAAAATTCTCTTGTGGAGAGGTAGCCAGTGTAAGGATCGAAGGGCTGCGGAGATGGAAGCTCTATTTGTACGGGGCAGTTTGAGTACAAGTCGAGCAGCTGTATTGAGCACGCTCTGGAGTTTCGCGAGAGTGCTCTTTTTTGCCCCTGCCAGTAAGCCGTTGCAGTAGTCTAGTCGTGAAATTATAAGGGCTACTGTTACACTCTTTCTGGCGTCGAGAGGGAGGAAGTTGAAGAACTTTCTTAAGGATCTTATTGTCCCGAAGCATTTGCCGGTTACGGTCTTAGCATGTTGATCAAAGGAGAGATCTGAGTCGAAAATGACGCCTAAATTCCTGGCCGTAGTTACAGTTTGGGGGGGGGCGATTGAGTCGTCTGGCCACCAGAGGGCTGGGCGGAAGGAGGTGTTCTTTCCAATTGGGAGAATCTCCGTTTTATTTGAATTACACTTCAAATGATTTGCGTTCATCCAATGGAAGACCTCCGTTAGGCAGTTCTTGAGGTTGAGTTCGGCGCTGGTGGAGTTACCATCCAAGGGCACGATGAGCTGGGTGTCATCGGCGTAGGAGGTTACAGGTATTCCAAAGGATTCAATCAAGGACAGGAGAGGAATGAGATAGATGTTAAAAAGGAGGGGACTTAGGATAGAACCCTGCGGGACGCCTGAGGAAATCGTTTTCTCTTTTGAATGGAAAGGGCCCAGAGCGACAGTCTGTGATCGGTCAGCAAGGAATGATTTTAACCAGGATAGAGCGTAGTCTGAAATCCCTATGTTCATCAGTCTACTGATGAGGATGGAATGGGAAATGGTGTCAAACGCCGCGGTCAGGTCAAGAAGAATGAGGATTGAATTTTTTCGCTGATCTTGTAGCAGTTTGATCGTGTCTGATAATTCTATCAGCGCTGTTTCCGTCGAATGTTTGGGACGGAAACCAGACTGCTGCGGATGGAGTATGTTATTTGCTTCCAGGTATTGTCTGAGTTCTCTATAGACCAGTTGTTCGGTTATTTTTCCTAAGGCTGGGAGTAGAGAGATCGGGCGAAGATTGGTCAAGTCAGACGGTGGTTTATTGGCCTTTTTCATAAGAGGCTTGACAATTCCTTTCTTCCACCGGGGGGGGACAATTCCTGTGCTAAGCGACGAGTTGACTATGTCGTTAATTGCTGGGTTGATCACGTCGATAATTTGGTGAAGAATTTTGGGGGGACAGGGGTCGGAAGGGGAGCCTGATTTGCAGGCCAGGATGACTTCTTTAGTTTGCGCCAGGGTTACAGGGGAGAAACTGCTCAAATTTCCGGGAAAGGAGTCAGAGGGAGGGGGGAATGAGGAGGTACAGAAAGGAGGGAAATTGCTTTGAATGGAAACAATTTTCTCTTCAAAATAGTCGGAGATTTTGTCGCATAAGTCTTGTGATGGAGGTATTTCAGGTTGCAGTGCTTTGGGCTGGGTGAATGACTTTACTATAGAAAACAGGGTCTTTTGTTTTTGATGGGATTCTTTGATGGCGTTCACATAGTAGGACATCTTGGCTGTTTTGATACTCGCAAGATAGGCTTTTCTTGTTTGAGTATATAAGAGACGATCGTCAATGTCATAGGACTTACGCCATTTTCGCTCTGCTTTCCTACAAAGTAGGTGAGAGGTGGCAAGTTCGGGGGTAAACCAAGGGGCATTGATTTTGGATTTTTTATGAGAGATGCCTTGACGTTTGGGGGGGTTTCATTCCTCAGCTTGTTTTGTTCATCTTTTTGTTCCTGTTTTTCCAATGCCTCATTGATTTCCTCTATTTCCCCCAGTAATTTGGCTCTATCAATGTCTGCATATTTGATAAGAATAAGTGTTAACCTCCTAGATGACTCCAGGTTGCATTCCGCCCATTCCTTCATGAGCTCCGGGTTAGGTTCCTCGTAACTTGGTGCCGTTAGTATGCATAAGCCTCTGGGAATTTTGTTTACCTCAATATAACCTTGTAGTGACTTGGACTCCCACCATTTATTCATTTCAGATCTCATTTTCTTTTCTAATTTCTTAAACAAGTCTCTCACCGAATTGTTTACATTTAGATTTTCTAACATCGGCTCTGTAATTTTACTGGTAGAAGGGAGGGTGTCGGAGAACATCTCTGTTCCTGCCGCCTCCCGTGCTCTTGCCACGTCGGCCGACATGAGGAAAGTTATTTGTAATTTAAATACTCCGGTTAATGTTGGATCGTCTTGAATGTACCAACGTCGTCTTGAGTATAGCACACCACCATATAATATATATATATATATATATATATATATATATATATATATATATATATATATATACATATATATACATATCACATATGACATCACTCATGACATAATCTGTGACATAATTTATATATATATACATATATATATATATATATATATATATATATATATATATATATATATATATATATATGTACATATATATAAATTATGTCACAGATTATGTCAGGAGTGATGTCATATGTGAGGTCAAAAGCAGTACATGGCTGGGTCACACGCTTTAGTTAGTGTTTCTAACTATAATTAATGAATATATGTTTTTTTTTTATTTTAAAACATTAACATTGTCGAGCTTTAGGTGAGAAGTAAGATGGCGCCGGAGTGAGACACAGGTTACCTGCCGCTCCCTGTACCTTATGTCTACCTGACAGTGTATCCACAGTGGTAGGGAGTATGCGGCCAGGCTCTGGCATCCGGTATCGGTCCCTGCTGAGCGGACCTAGAGGATATCCTCAAGGCAATCAAAGCTTGTTTCTTCCTGTTGTGATTACTGCAGCTGTGAAAGAAATTTGCTTCCTTTCAAGGACATTTTTTCTTAGTCTTAGCAGCCCTGAAGAAACACGGAATGCCTGGCCGAGGAACGAAGAAACCGACGCCTGTTAATTTCTCAGCTACTCCCGCCCCCACGACCGCACGCCTTCGACTGCATGCGTGAGTGGAGGGGGAAGAGGAGAGGAGAGCACAGGCAAGCTCAAAGAAAATCCTGCCAAATCTGAAAATGATCAGATAGGACTAAAACGGCTTGGAAAAACTGAAGTACACAGGGACTCCGGGTTATTACAACCTCTGATTTTAAGTCTGTTCTTACAAGCCAGTAACAAGGCCATAGTACCCGAGACTGGAGGGTCTAGCATTATTCCTCAAGTAAGCATTGGAAAAGGAGCATTGGGCAGGAACCCTCTGAGTTGAGATAAACCCCCTCCTTCGACTCCCCACGCGACCTTGGCTAAGGCAGAAGCAGCGATGAGGGATACAATCCAAACCCCAGAAGGTCAACAGTTGAATGGGGCAAGCATTTGTCGGATATCTATAGAGGAAGTACAGCTAAAGGAACTAGAGCATCAAGACAGGACTCCTGGTAATGGGGGTGTCTAGTAGGTGACCAAAACACACAAATTAATCATGGAATACCAATAGCTGGCGTATATAGCTGAAATTTAGATAGGGGTGATCTACAAGCTATTGCTAGGTCCCCCGATATAGGGAAGAAGGTATTTTCTCTGACCTCTCCAACCTGTGTAATACTCTGTCATCCTCGATTGATGATCCAACTTCTTACTCTTCATCCAGTAGTGCCCCGGATAACCCTTCATGTTTAACGCAGTACAAAATATTGGGGAGAAACAAAAAGAAAGGAGAGAAGAGTTTTCAAGAGGGCAGTGACAAGAGCAAGGGGGGACATCAATGGAGAATTTATAGTGGGACTATTCTGCAACCTAACTGACATATTCCATAGAGAAGGAAGGAGAGGTCCTAAATGAAAACATTATACTCTCTGGGAGTGCGACAGCCAATCCATCAATGGTAGAATCAACATTGGCAGTAATCCATCAATCCACAAAACTACTGCAAGAAGAAACACGGAGCTCAAAGTCGCCATGCACGGCTTGCCACAAAAAGGCTAAATAGAACAATCAAGAAAGTAAACGAAACCTGCTCAGACTCTGAAGGAAGAATCACTGTGTTAAGGAATGGACAGAGTCTCTAGAGACTGAAATGAACATACTAAAACCCCAGAAATCCTCTCTGAAAGCAGTTATGATGGATGTCCTTTGGAAAATTGAAGATCAAGAAAACAGACAAACGAAGAAACAATCTGAGATTCTTTGGGATCCCCGAGGGGGTGGAGGGGCAGGACACAAGAGTCTAGATGATCAATTTACTGAAATGATCTTTCCCAGAAACTGGGACTTGGAAATTCAATGGGTTCATAGATTTCTGCTTGTACGCAAGAAGTAGCATTCTAATGAACTCGAGAGGCTCGGGCACTGCCTCTAGCAAGAACAAATCATAAGCCCTCACGGAGCGAATTCCATGCACAGATGGGTCCTCCTCCCTCTATGACTGAGGGTCTGTGTATAAAACTGCACTCTATATGCAGTGTTTTGTTTTCTACTGCTCTCTTTTTTTCCTACCTTCTCTCAAATACTTTATTTTTTTGACAGGGCCAGGCGGGGGGGGTGGCGGGAGGTGTCAGAAATCTATGGTTTCATCATTCAGGCATGCTCATTTTGTGGTAGGGGTGGGAGGGGTGCTGAGGGTGGGCAGGGGCACTACAAACGTAAACAGACTAATATTGCAGAAATGTGTTATTAAGGGGAAAGGTATGTATCTGCTAGATTTTAGGTGTACAGACGGGGCAAAATTAAATTGGATGGCAAAAATCAAGTTTAAAGGTGAGTAAATTGAGAATTGTGATTATCAATATATGCAGGCTTAATGACAGGGACAAGAGGTAGAATTGCTTTTGAATTGCAAATGTTGAAGGCAGACATTGTTTGTCTCCAGGAGATGCAGATTGAAGGTTCATAATTACAGCCGTTAGATACTCAAGGGTTTAAGATAGATAGTGGGACAACACAAGAGACATGCACATGTGTTGTGGCATTTTTAGCTTGTAAATCACTTGAGCATTTTAAACAAGTTCATACAGATAACCATGGGAGGTGAGTTATTGCGGAATATCAATTTGATGCAAAAACAATTACCTTTCGCTCGGCCTATGGGTGCATCTCAGATGACCCTGGGTTATTTGACTGGCTCTCTAATGAAGTGGTACTTTGGTCTTTACCCATTATTTTGTGTGGAGACCTGAATATTAATCTGCCTGTGAATTGGTCCTGCGAAGATCAATATAGATATACCAGGAAGAAACGTAAAGTATATCAGTTACTGTAGAGATCATGTGCTGACAGATGTACGGCAGACAAAGAGATCCAAGGAAAGTGGATTTACTTTCTTTTCAGCGCCACGTCATACGCATGCATGATTAGACTTCTTCTTTGTCTCCCATACATTTGCACAAGAGTGCGATATCAAAAGTTACCCACCGGTAATGCCTGATCATAACCCCATTGCATTGGCAATAGAGAGTGGGGGATTTGTTAAGAAAGGGAGTCACTGGAGCTTTGAACGTGCTCTTTTAAATAATGAAGAATACATGTTGCATATGAGGAAAAGGATTCCGATATTTCTTGAAGAGAATATAGGGAGTGCCCTGTTGGGTGTAGTTTGGGACACTTTGAGAGCAGGGATACAGGGGGAGACGTTGCAGTTTACGTTAAATGGGGGAAAGAAAGAGAAACAAAGAATGCAGGATCGCTATACTGCACTGGTTGCGGAATAAAGGAAGCTAATTTTGGCTACATGGCAGAAAGATAATGTACTTGCGGCTTAAATGGGCATAGCTTTTGCAAAAGCAGTGATTAATGAAATGACAGCAATTAAAGCAGCTTTATGGTATGGAGGGAGAAAATGTATGAATGCATTGAGCAGATAGGACATCATCTGGCTACTAAAGCTAGGCAGAAGGGTGGGCATTGTGAAGTGCGAGAAATAAGAGATCCTAGCCAGGGCATGGTTTCCGACCCCATAGGTATCAAGATGGCATTTCAGACATATTATCAAACCCTATACACAGAAAGTATTAAAGTAGGGGAAGCAATTGTATTTTCCTATCTGGACTCTGTCTCTTATACTAAATTCAGCCAAGAAAAGCGGGAGGGTTTGGAGGGGTCTCCCTCGTGGGAAAAAATTGGGTAGCCTTCCCTCTGGAAAATCCACTGGTACAGACGTCATACCTACAGAATTCTATAAGGTGTGTGTGCCAGAGCTGAACGATGCTAATCAACTTGTAATCGCAAATATTTAATGGAACTAGTTCACTGAGTTCGTGGTCACACACAAAGATAGTTGTGTTTCCTAAGAAGAATAAGCCGGAGACCAAACTCGGTTCTTCTTTCTTAGGAAGTCACTGGTATCTTTCACATAAGATGGCAGTTTCTGTACAAATCCCTGTAGATAGTAATCGATGTATTTTGTTGTATGTTCAACTAAACTGTTTCTGGCACTGATTATTGGTCTGCCTGGGGAATCAGTGAAGTTTTTATGTATTTTCGGGATGAAATACATGGTAGGAGTTATTGGATTGTAATTTTTTAAGTGTTTGTATTCATCACTACTAATTATTTGTGCATTCTTCCATCTGGCGAGTTTGATATAGAATTCTTTGTATGTAGTTTTCAAATTGGCCATAGTAGTTTGTGTGTAGCAAGTTCGGTTATTCAATTGATTATTAGCTTCCTTGTTGTATAAGCTTGATGGCCAGATCACTATATTGCCACCTTTATCGCTATTACGGATCACGATTTCTTTATTATTCTGCAGCTTTGATGTTAACTTTCTATATTGTTGATTGACTTTTTGGATTTCATAATCTTTGACTGTGTCGTTTTGTGTAAATCCTTGATTTGCGTGGTTACCGCCTCATGGAAAATGTCAATAGAATCTCGCATCATGATTGGATTGAATGAGGATTTGGGTTTGAAAGGGCTTGGTTTCGGAGTATCACTTGCTTGTAGTGTTGTACCATCTGCGCTGATCGGATTTAGACTTTGATTCAGCGCAGTATTACTTTCTACACATAGTTCTTGCATGATCTGTAACAGAGGTGCATCCGATTGGGTTAAAAGTGTTCCATCCCTATTTGTCTCAGATGTTGCAGTTTCAGCATTGACCGCTGTATGTGATAGATTGATCAAAAAGTGCTTTTTCAATTTTAATGTGCGCACTCCTTTGTATAGGTCGTCTTGTTGAAGCGTAGTCAAAGTTGGTTTGTGGTGCATACGAGAGACCAAGCCCTAAAATGTTTTTTTCTTGTTTTGTCAACTTGATATTGGATAGATTGATGATAGTATTTTTTGCTTGGTCTTTGATTACTGTTTGTTCTTCCAATATCCCCGTCCTCTTCTTCTGGTTTGTTTTTGTTCGTTTGGTGTTTGCTTTACGTCTCTGCCGCCGCTTGTAGTTGGAAGTGCTGGATTTCTTGGAGGCCTTGGACGTAGTGTCTGCCTGCGTTCCTGGCATAAAAAATTAAGCTCGTCCTCTGGTGATGGCTTGGATTTTAATCCCATCATTGTTACATTCCGCATTTCCGATTCAGATTCGCTTCCTCCACCTGAACTAGCTTCTGATTGGGAGGTGTTGGCCATACGGTTGTGTGGGCCCTCGGCTGCAGTGGACGATATTGATACTCCTTCCACAATGCGAAATTTAGATTTCCTCAATGCGTCATAGCACTTAGCAAAAGTGAATATTTGACCCAATTCGTAATCAGTTCTATCTCTTTGAAATTTGAACGCCTTTCTTGCTTTGATTTTTTCTTCTTCTTTTTGAAGGCGAGTCATCATTTTGTATTTGTATTTGTATTTGTAGGGGTACTTGTAAAGCGCGGCGTTCGCTCCGGAAGGAGCATCTTGTCGCTGAGAATCCTTGATGACCGGTCTGGGGACAGAGAGGGATTAGATGGCTGCTTTAGTGAGATCATCGGGGAGGCTGAAGATCCAAGTCTTCAGAGCCTTTCTGAATGGTTTTTCTTGCGTTAGTTGCCTGAGGTGTTTGGGCAGATTGTTCCATGCTTTGGTGGCCAGGTAGCTTAGGGTTTTACCTCCCTTCGTCTTCAGATTATACTTTGCAGGCAGGATGAGGTTGTCCTGGGACGAACGGAGAGATCGCCTGGGGGTGTAGTGGGGAAAACGTCTGTGGAGGTATTTTGGACCGGATTTATTGAAAGCTCTGTAGGCGACGATTAGAATCTTGAATAAAATTCTCTTGTGGAGAGGTAGCCAGTGTAAGGATCGAAGGGCTGCGGAGATGGAAGCTCTATTTGTACGGGGCAGTTTGAGTACAAGTCGAGCAGCTGTATTGAGCACGCTCTGGAGTTTCGCGAGAGTGCTCTTTTTTGCCCCTGCCAGTAAGCCGTTGCAGTAGTCTAGTCGTGAAATTATAAGGGCTACTGTTACACTCTTTCTGGCGTCGAGAGGGAGGAAGTTGAAGAACTTTCTTAAGGATCTTATTGTCCCGAAGCATTTGCCGGTTACGGTCTTAGCATGTTGATCAAAGGAGAGATCTGAGTCGAAAATGACGCCTAAATTCCTGGCCGTAGTTACAGTTTGGGGGGGGGCGATTGAGTCGTCTGGCCACCAGAGGGCTGGGCGGAAGGAGGTGTTCTTTCCAATTGGGAGAATCTCCGTTTTATTTGAATTACACTTCAAATGATTTGCGTTCATCCAATGGAAGACCTCCGTTAGGCAGTTCTTGAGGTTGAGTTCGGCGCTGGTGGAGTTACCATCCAAGGGCACGATGAGCTGGGTGTCATCGGCGTAGGAGGTTACAGGTATTCCAAAGGATTCAATCAAGGACAGGAGAGGAATGAGATAGATGTTAAAAAGGAGGGGACTTAGGATAGAACCCTGCGGGACGCCTGAGGAAATCGTTTTCTCTTTTGAATGGAAAGGGCCCAGAGCGACAGTCTGTGATCGGTCAGCAAGGAATGATTTTAACCAGGATAGAGCGTAGTCTGAAATCCCTATGTTCATCAGTCTACTGATGAGGATGGAATGGGAAATGGTGTCAAACGCCGCGGTCAGGTCAAGAAGAATGAGGATTGAATTTTTTCGCTGATCTTGTAGCAGTTTGATCGTGTCTGATAATTCTATCAGCGCTGTTTCCGTCGAATGTTTGGGACGGAAACCAGACTGCTGCGGATGGAGTATGTTATTTGCTTCCAGGTATTGTCTGAGTTCTCTATAGACCAGTTGTTCGGTTATTTTTCCTAAGGCTGGGAGTAGAGAGATCGGGCGAAGATTGGTCAAGTCAGACGGTGGTTTATTGGCCTTTTTCATAAGAGGCTTGACAATTCCTTTCTTCCACCGGGGGGGGACAATTCCTGTGCTAAGCGACGAGTTGACTATGTCGTTAATTGCTGGGTTGATCACGTCGATAATTTGGTGAAGAATTTTGGGGGGACAGGGGTCGGAAGGGGAGCCTGATTTGCAGGCCAGGATGACTTCTTTAGTTTGCGCCAGGGTTACAGGGGAGAAACTGCTCAAATTTCCGGGAAAGGAGTCAGAGGGAGGGGGGAATGAGGAGGTACAGAAAGGAGGGAAATTGCTTTGAATGGAAACAATTTTCTCTTCAAAATAGTCGGAGATTTTGTCGCATAAGTCTTGTGATGGAGGTATTTCAGGTTGCAGTGCTTTGGGCTGGGTGAATGACTTTACTATAGAAAACAGGGTCTTTTGTTTTTGATGGGATTCTTTGATGGCGTTCACATAGTAGGACATCTTGGCTGTTTTGATACTCGCAAGATAGGCTTTTCTTGTTTGAGTATATAAGAGACGATCGTCAATGTCATAGGACTTACGCCATTTTCGCTCTGCTTTCCTACAAAGTAGGTGAGAGGTGGCAAGTTCGGGGGTAAACCAAGGGGCATTGATTTTGGATTTTTTATGAGAGATGCCTTGACGTTTGGGGGGGTTTCATTCCTCAGCTTGTTTTGTTCATCTTTTTGTTCCTGTTTTTCCAATGCCTCATTGATTTCCTCTATTTCCCCCAGTAATTTGGCTCTATCAATGTCTGCATATTTGATAAGAATAAGTGTTAACCTCCTAGATGACTCCAGGTTGCATTCCGCCCATTCCTTCATGAGCTCCGGGTTAGGTTCCTCGTAACTTGGTGCCGTTAGTATGCATAAGCCTCTGGGAATTTTGTTTACCTCAATATAACCTTGTAGTGACTTGGACTCCCACCATTTATTCATTTCAGATCTCATTTTCTTTTCTAATTTCTTAAACAAGTCTCTCACCGAATTGTTTACATTTAGATTTTCTAACATCGGCTCTGTAATTTTACTGGTAGAAGGGAGGGTGTCGGAGAACATCTCTGTTCCTGCCGCCTCCCGTGCTCTTGCCACGTCGGCCGACATGAGGAAAGTTATTTGTAATTTAAATACTCCGGTTAATGTTGGATCGTCTTGAATGTACCAACGTCGTCTTGAGTATAGCACACCACCATATAAATATATATATATATATATATATATATATATATATATATATATATATATATATATATATACATATATATACATATCACATATGACATCACTCATGACATAATCTGTGACATAATTTATATATATATACATATATATATATATATATATATATATATATATATATATATATATATGTACATATATATAAATTATGTCACAGATTATGTCAGGAGTGATGTCATATGTGAGGTCAAAAGCAGTACATGGCTGGGTCACACGCTTTAGTTAGTGTTTCTAACTATAATTAATGAATATATGGTTTTTTTTTATTTTAAAACATTAACATTGTCGAGCTTTAGGTGAGAAGTAAGATGGCGCCGGAGTGAGACACAGGTTACCTGCCGCTCCCTGTACCTTATGTCTACCTGACAGTGTATCCACAGTGGTAGGGAGTATGCGGCCAGGCTCTGGCATCCGGTATCGGTCCCTGCTGAGCGGACCTAGAGGATATCCTCAAGGCAATCAAAGCTTGTTTCTTCCTGTTGTGATTACTGCAGCTGTGAAAGAAATTTGCTTCCTTTCAAGGACATTTTTTCTTAGTCTTAGCAGCCCTGAAGAAACACGGAATGCCTGGCCGAGGAACGAAGAAACCGACGCCTGTTAATTTCTCAGCTACTCCCGCCCCCACGACCGCACGCCTTCGACTGCATGCGTGAGTGGAGGGGGAAGAGGAGAGGAGAGCACAGGCAAGCTCAAAGAAAATCCTGCCAAATCTGAAAATGATCAGATAGGACTAAAACGGCTTGGAAAAACTGAAGTACACAGGGACTCCGGGTTATTACAACCTCTGATTTTAAGTCTGTTCTTACAAGCCAGTAACAAGGCCATAGTACCCGAGACTGGAGGGTCTAGCATTATTCCTCAAGTAAGCATTGGAAAAGGAGCATTGGGCAGGAACCCTCTGAGTTGAGATAAACCCCCTCCTTCGACTCCCCACGCGACCTTGGCTAAGGCAGAAGCAGCGATGAGGGATACAATCCAAACCCCAGAAGGTCAACAGTTGAATGGGGCAAGCATTTGTCGGATATCTATAGAGGAAGTACAGCTAAAGGAACTAGAGCATCAAGACAGGACTCCTGGTAATGGGGGTGTCTAGTAGGTGACCAAAACACACAAATTAATCATGGAATACCAATAGCTGGCGTATATAGCTGAAATTTAGATAGGGGTGATCTACAAGCTATTGCTAGGTCCCCCGATATAGGGAAGAAGGTATTTTCTCTGACCTCTCCAACCTGTGTAATACTCTGTCATCCTCGATTGATGATCCAACTTCTTACTCTTCATCCAGTAGTGCCCCGGATAACCCTTCATGTTTAACGCAGTACAAAATATTGGGGAGAAACAAAAAGAAAGGAGAGAAGAGTTTTCAAGAGGGCAGTGACAAGAGCAAGGGGGGACATCAATGGAGAATTTATAGTGGGACTATTCTGCAACCTAACTGACATATTCCATAGAGAAGGAAGGAGAGGTCCTAAATGAAAACATTATACTCTCTGGGAGTGCGACAGCCAATCCATCAATGGTAGAATCAACATTGGCAGTAATCCATCAATCCACAAAACTACTGCAAGAAGAAACACGGAGCTCAAAGTCGCCATGCACGGCTTGCCACAAAAAGGCTAAATAGAACAATCAAGAAAGTAAACGAAACCTGCTCAGACTCTGAAGGAAGAATCACTGTGTTAAGGAATGGACAGAGTCTCTAGAGACTGAAATGAACATACTAAAACCCCAGAAATCCTCTCTGAAAGCAGTTATGATGGATGTCCTTTGGAAAATTGAAGATCAAGAAAACAGACAAACGAAGAAACAATCTGAGATTCTTTGGGATCCCCGAGGGGGTGGAGGGGCAGGACACAAGAGTCTAGATGATCAATTTACTGAAATGATCTTTCCCAGAAACTGGGACTTGGAAATTCAATGGGTTCATAGATTTCTGCTTGTACGCAAGAAGTAGCATTCTAATGAACTCGAGAGGCTCGGGCACTGCCTCTAGCAAGAACAAATCATAAGCCCTCACGGAGCGAATTCCATGCACAGATGGGTCCTCCTCCCTCTATGACTGAGGGTCTGTGTATAAAACTGCACTCTATATGCAGTGTTTTGTTTTCTACTGCTCTATTTTTTTCCTACCTTCTCTCAAATACTTTATTTTTTTGACAGGGCCAGGCGGGGGGGGTGGCGGGAGGTGTCAGAAATCTATGGTTTCATCATTCAGGCATGCTCATTTTGTGGTAGGGGTGGGAGGGGTGCTGAGGGTGGGCAGGGGCACTACAAACGTAAACAGACTAATATTGCAGAAATGTGTTATTAAGGGGAAAGGTATGTATCTGCTAGATTTTAGGTGTACAGACGGGGCAAAATTAAATTGGATGGCAAAAATCAAGTTTAAAGGTGAGTAAATTGAGAATTGTGATTATCAATATATGCAGGCTTAATGACAGGGACAAGAGGTAGAATTGCTTTTGAATTGCAAATGTTGAAGGCAGACATTGTTTGTCTCCAGGAGATGCAGATTGAAGGTTCATAATTACAGCCGTTAGATACTCAAGGGTTTAAGATAGATAGTGGGACAACACAAGAGACATGCACATGTGTTGTGGCATTTTTAGCTTGTAAATCACTTGAGCATTTTAAACAAGTTCATACAGATAACCATGGGAGGTGAGTTATTGCGGAATATCAATTTGATGCAAAAACAATTACCTTTCGCTCGGCCTATGGGTGCATCTCAGATGACCCTGGGTTATTTGACTGGCTCTCTAATGAAGTGGTACTTTGGTCTTTACCCATTATTTTGTGTGGAGACCTGAATATTAATCTGCCTGTGAATTGGTCCTGCGAAGATCAATATAGATATACCAGGAAGAAACGTAAAGTATATCAGTTACTGTAGAGATCATGTGCTGACAGATGTACGGCAGACAAAGAGATCCAAGGAAAGTGGATTTACTTTCTTTTCAGCGCCACGTCATACGCATGCATGATTAGACTTCTTCTTTGTCTCCCATACATTTGCACAAGAGTGCGATATCAAAAGTTACCCACCGGTAATGCCTGATCATAACCCCATTGCATTGGCAATAGAGAGTGGGGGATTTGTTAAGAAAGGGAGTCACTGGAGCTTTGAACGTGCTCTTTTAAATAATGAAGAATACATGTTGCATATGAGGAAAAGGGTTCCGATATTTCTTGAAGAGAATATAGGGAGTGCCCTGTTGGGTGTAGTTTGGGACACTTTGAGAGCAGGGATACAGGGGGAGACGTTGCAGTTTACGTTAAATGGGGGAAAGAAAGAGAAACAAAGAATGCAGGATCGCTATACTGCACTGGTTGCGGAATAAAGGAAGCTAATTTTGGCTACATGGCAGAAAGATAATGTACTTGCGGCTTAAATGGGCATAGCTTTTGCAAAAGCAGTGATTAATGAAATGACAGCAATTAAAGCAGCTTTATGGTATGGAGGGAGAAAATGTATGAATGCATTGAGCAGATAGGACATCATCTGGCTACTAAAGCTAGGCAGAAGGGTGGGCATTGTGAAGTGCGAGAAATAAGAGATCCTAGCCAGGGCATGGTTTCCGACCCCATAGGTATCAAGATGGCATTTCAGACATATTATCAAACCCTATACACAGAAAGTATTAAAGTAGGGGAAGCAATTGTATTTTCCTATCTGGACTCTGTCTCTTATACTAAATTCAGCCAAGAAAAGCGGGAGGGTTTGGAGGGGTCTCCCTCGTGGGAAAAAATTGGGTAGCCTTCCCTCTGGAAAATCCACTGGTACAGACGTCATACCTACAGAATTCTATAAGGTGTGTGTGCCAGAGCTGAACGATGCTAATCAACTTGTAATCGCAAATATTTAATGGAACTAGTTCACTGAGTTCGTGGTCACACACAAAGATAGTTGTGTTTCCTAAGAAGAATAAGCCGGAGACCAAACTCGGTTCTTACTGACCAATTACTTTGATCAACAGGGATTTTAAGTTTAACCAAAGATCCTAGCCTCTCATTTATCTCACATAATAAACAAGGTTGTATCCGGTTGACAGCGTGGGTTTATACCTGGGAGAGATACAAAGGATAATACTAGAAGGGTAGTTACCATCTTTGATGCTGCTTAGGTTACAGGAGACCCCATGGCTCTGATTGTGCTTGATGTGGAGGAAGCGTTCAATAGGGTCTCCTGGCAATTCCTATGGTCCGCAATGCAGAGAGCGGATATTGGGTCAGGATACATACAATCAGTTAAGGTCTGATATTATAGCCCAGAAGCCAGAGTGTTCATAGCGGCGGATCTTTCTGAGCCGTTTAAGATCACTAGGGGTACAAGGCAAGGGTGTGCTTGTTCCCCACTTTTATTTGCTATGTACATTGAACCTTTCATAAGCAGGCTTGAGCAAAATATCTTAATTTCGCCTATGTCTTTTAAAGGGATGAGCCACTAAAACCCTAGCATACATGGATGATATAGAGCTTGTAACAACACATCCAACTATTGCACTTTTGGAGGTAGAGAGAGAGGCGATCCGCTTTGGCAATATTTCAGGATATACCTTAAATAAGGAAAAAATTGTAATCATCATTAATAAAGGAATAACGCTATCAGGGTCACATGTAGTAAAGACTGCAGAGTATTTAGGAATAATCATCTCTTCAGATCTAGCTGTAATAGTTAAAGATAATTTAGACCCCTTTATAGAAAAAGCAAAAAGAGATCAGTGCAGATTAAGGGCCAGATTTACAAGAAAGCCATTTGGCTGTGCCGCACTGAGTCACTTTCAGAGCGCAGGAATGCGACATATTTACAATGATATGTCGCATTCCTGTGCTCTCCACTGCTCTGGCGCACAAACAACTGAAATGCGCCGGCATCCTTGCACCAGGGTGCAAGGATGCCTGCGTCATGGGGAGATTTCTTTTGTGCAGAAGGGGTTCCCTTCCTGCACAAGAACAATCACTACAGGCATTTACCTATTTGAATGCATGCTGTAGAATGCAGCACGCATTGAAAGAGGAAAAAAACAAGGAGAAATGAAATCATTTCTCCTCGTTGCGCCTCCCTACGCCTTCCCTGGAGAGGCGTAGCATACTGACGTATTTCCAGATTTACGAATCTTCGTAGATCTGGAAATGTGTCTGGTTCCATGGGTGTTGCATTGGAACACCCACAGCAACACCCATGGAACGCCCCTTTCACGCAAAGTGCTGTGTGTAAAGGGGCCATATTTACAAGCACAGGAAAAGCCACGCAGAGTGGCTTTTCCTGTCCTTGTAAATATGGGGCAGGGAAATGCGCTGCCAGTGAGTCACAAAAAGTGATGTACTGATGGCGCAGGGGGCTTGTAAATCTGCCCCAATATAACTTACACTTGCCCCTAGTAGAGAGGTGTAATGTAATAAAAATGATTTTTTCCCCCAAATCTTGAATTTGTTCCATGCCTTTCCCGTGGAATTTGAGAGTACATGGTTTAAGAAAGTGGGAGATCTGATTTCTTGATTTGTTTGGGCGTACACTAAACGCAGAAGGACTTTCACATTTTTGACACTGCCAGAGGATAGAGGGAGGGGGGTGGGGTTTGCCAAATATTTAATTGTACTACTGGGTCACCATGCTTCAAAATTATCTGGTGCTATTGCAAGAAAGACTGCTGGGCCAAGTAAGGGATGACTATTTCCCCATTCCCTTCGAGGTATTGATTGGTATAGACGCCTGGGGATGTCTTTGGAGACAACTTAAGTTTAACTATTTTGAAAGTTTGTTTTAAGACTCGTCAGAGCACTTTTAAAGCCCTTTCAGCTGTATGCAAGATAATGGGGATAGGAAGATTGAATTATTATACTCCAATAGGTAATAATGGTAACCTGCCAGAGATTTTTGCTGATCAATATATCTTAAGTTGGGTGAGTACTGGGTTAAATGGGGTGAGACATTTTTATTCTCTCATAGGGATTCATTTGTTTGAGGAGCTTAGGAATAATTTTAACATCGGGCAAAGAGATTTTTTCAAGTACCTCCTAATATGGGATTTTTTGATACGTAAGGGAGGAGGCCTGTTGGGGTTCCAAAGGTCTGACCTTGTGGATTCAACAATTAGCAGGCAAAAATGTCCTCTTGAGGTTATTTATAGTTTTTTAAATAAAATAATGAAAGACGGCCTTGATCAAAATTCTCAGAAATGGCAGGAGGAATTGCCCATACCAGAATCTAGCTTTCTGGAAACCTTCTCAATGGCAAAAACTATATTATTGTCTTCAAATTTACAAGTGCAATATTATAAAATAAGTTTTAATCTTTATTATATATTCAGTGGGATTTTTAAATGAGGGCACGGTAAGGAATCACAATGCTCGAGATGCTAACTGAGCAGAGCAGATAGTGTACATATATTCACTACTTGTGAAGCACTATCCACCATAAAGGAAGAGATTGTTAGATTCCTTAATGATAAGAATAAAACATTTTTAACCCCTGCTGTAATTCTACTGGGGATACAAAAAAGGGAGAGGTGTATTAGAGGTAGAGCGCTCTTATTTATTTGTATGACCATTCTTCGAATGTGCATGGCCTCGGCCTGGCTGGATGCAAACCCACCCGTATTTCAGCAATGGTTAGCCCGGGTTCTCGCAATATATAATCTAGAAAAAGCAATTTACTCAAAGAAAGGGGTATGGGGAAGGAAAAAAGGTCTGCTGAGGTGGGCTCCACTTACAGATTAGATTGAGCTGGGTGGACGAGGTGGTAGGCCGGTTTGATCCCGTTTTATGAAAAGAATGCATTAGAATCATGAAAGGTTTATATTATGCATAGGTTTTTCGCTATATTTTTAAATGATCTGGGGTTTTTTCACTGTATCCTTAGTGCTACCCTTAATAAAATGTGGTGATTTTACCCTATTTAATGTCTGCAATATGTAATAATGAAATTAAATGTGATTGCTGTTAATTGTGTAGGGGTATGGGGGTGTGGGAGGTCTGTTGTCCAGGTGTGTATTATTCAGTTTTTTGTGTAACAGGAATGAAATATAATAATATTAATGGTAAAAATATTTTTTAAAACCAAAAACATTAACATTGTCACAGAAAAAATCAACTAACAATAACGTTACTTTAACCTTTGTTTTTTCAGTGAATTTCCAGGGTCTTTTAACAATCAAAATATATTTAAAAATACATGAAAACTAACTACTCTAACAATGTTTGCCATGACAACTTCTTAGTTTTTGTAACTCACTTATACAGAAATATTCCCAGCATATTTTTCATACTCTTTGTATGTATCTTTACATAAACTTCATAATTATATTTAAAAAAGACACTGATACGTTTTTCCTATATTGTAAACTATGTTTTTTCACTGCGTACATTCATTTTTAAAGTATGTAATAGCTCTCGCAGGTGGTTTGCGAGTGGCTCAGAGGTAGCTCATGGAAGGCTCAAGGTATTGAAGAGTTATAAATCTCATTCTAATTTATTGTACAGAGATCTTTCTCATGAGGTCATTTATTATTGAATGCTAATCTTTAATATTGAAGTCAGTACAGTATATAGCTTGCATTAATTATTTTGTTTACAAACCTATGGCTCTCGCGAGAGGATTGTGGGAGTCAAACACACAATCCCCTGTGTGGACTATGGGGGGACTTTACTTCATGTGCAGCTCGGGCAATCTGTTTGCGAGATAATGCTTTAGGACTTTAGTTCATAACAGTGTATTTTTGTTGTTTTGTAAAAGGTATTTTTTTAAAAAGGGAACAAGAAATTGGGAGTAAAAAACATCTCCTTCAAAATAAAGAGAAGAAAAACTAGGAAAAGAAAGGTTGAAAAAACACAACTACTCCCTAGTTGGGCATTTATGAGACACTCGTGAGAGTCATAATGCTCTCACACATAGGTGCCGATTAGGATCCTGGAGAAACCGGGTATGAACCGTCGGTCGGAGCGTATTCTCCGTCCGACTCGTACCCGGTTGCAAAACTTTACAAACATGCAAGTACGATTCGCACGGAAACACTATTTCCGTACGAATCGTACAAAACACCAACCGAGGAAAATAAACACCCAAATGACATCCGGAAAAGCGCCGACGTGACGTCGGGACGCATGCAGTCTGCGTTCCACGAACCACGAAGTACGATTCGCACCGACGTCATCCCGCGTGGAGAATATATTCCGGCAGCCAAAAACTGCCGGGAAATCAGGACGACGCGCACAAGGAGCACCTGTACGCGACGGACAGACATGGACCCGAACCTACGTGTCCTCCCGGCCCTCATAGCAGTCGACCTCCTCTACAGGTACCGCCGCAGACGCCGCAGAAGGTCAGAACAACACCCAGGAGCAAAGGGGGGGGGCAGGGGCAGGACACAAAACCCCCACCCAAGTCACACAGCACACATGCCCTGGACATACCTGACCTCCAGGCCCTGGTCACTTCGAGGGGGTGGGGGCGTGTCCAGCAACGCCAGCGTCCGCCACAACGGAAGTGGGCGACGACGCGAACCGGCAACACAACAATACAGGTACGTACCGTACCCACGCCTTAAGAGCGTGGGTACGAGTCGTACCACGCCCACACCCACGTCACCCCAACAATGGCGGTACGGCCCGTACCCATGTGCCAAAGGCCTGGGTACGGCCCGCACAAGCACTCCACAGCGTGGGCACGGGTGCGTACGGACCGTACCCCCACCCGCGTATGTATGGAGCGTACCCCCACCCCAACAGTGTATGTACGGACCGTACCCCCACCCATGTATGAATGGACCGTACCCACACCCGTTTGTGAATGGACCGTACTCACACCCGCGTATGTATGGAACGTACCCCCACCCCAACAGTGTATGTACGGACCGTACCCCCACCCGTGTATGAATGGACCGTACCCACACCCGCGTATGTATGGAACGTACACCCACCCCAACAGTGTATGTACGGACCGTACCCCCACCCGTGTATGAATGGACCGTACCCACACCCGCGTATGTATGGAGCGTACCCCCACCCCAACAGTGTATGTACGGACCGTACCCCCACCCGTGTATGAATGGACCGCACCCACACCCGCGTATGTATGGAGCGTACCCCCACCCCAACAGTGTATGTATGGACCGTACCCCCACCATGTATGAATGGACCGTACCCACACCTGTGTATGAATGGACCGTACCCACACCCGCGTATGTATGGAGCGTACCCCCACCCCAACAGTGTATGAACGGACCGTACCCCCACCCGTGTATGTACAGACCGTACCCCCACCCGTGTATGAATGGACCATACCCACACCCGTGTATGAATGGACCGTACCCACACCCGCGTATGTATGGAGCGTACCCCCACCCCAACAGTGTATGTACGGACCGTACCCCCACCCGTGTATGAATGGACCGTACCCACACCCGCATATGTATGGAACGTACCCCCACCCCAACAGTGTATGTACGGACCGTACCCCCACCCGTGTATGAATGGACCGTACCCACACCCACATATGTATGGAACGTACCCCCACCCCAACAGTGTATGTACGGACCGTACCCCCACCTGTGTATGTACGGACCATACCCCCACCCGTTTATGAATGGACCGTACCCACACCCGCGTATGTATGGAACGTACACCCACCCCAACAGTGTATGTACGGACCGTACCCCCACCCGTGTATGAATGGACCATACCCACACCGCGTATGTATGGAGCGTACCCCCACCCCAACAGTGTATGTACGGACCGTACCCCCACCCGTGTATGAATGGACCGTACCCACACCCGAGTATGTATGAAACGTACCCCCACCCCAACAGTGTATGTACGGACCGTACCCCCACCCGTGTATGAATGGACCGTACCCACACCCGTGTATGTATGGAGCGTACCCCCACCCCAACAGTGTATGTACGGACCGTACCCCCACCCGTGTATGAATGGACCGTACCCACACCCGAGTATGTATGAAACGTACCCCCACCCCAACAGTGTATGTACGGACTGTACCCCCACCCGTGTATGAATGGACCGTACCCACACCCGTGTATGAATGGACCGTACCCACACCCGCGTATGTATGGAGCGTACCCCCACCCTAACAGTGTATGTACGGACCGTACCCCCACCCGTGTATGTACAGACCGTACCCCCACCCGTGTATGAATGGACCATACCCACACCCGTGTATGAATGGACCGTACCCACACCCGCGTATGTATGGAGCGTACCCCCACCCCAACAGTGTATGTACGGACCGTACCCCCACCCGTGTATGAATGGACCGTACCCACACCCGCATATGTATGGAACGTACCCCCACCCCAACAGTGTATGTACAGACCATACCCCCACCCGTGTATGAATGGACCGTACCCACACCCACATAGGTATGGAACGTACCCCCACCCCAACAGTGTATGTACGGACCGTACCCCCACCCGTGTATGTACGGACCATACCCCCACCCGTGTATGAATGGACCGTACCCACACCCGTGTTTGAATGGACCATACCCACATCCGCATATGTATGGAGCGTACCCCCACCCCAACAGTGTATGTATGGACCGTACCCCCACCCGTGTATGAATGGACCGTACCCACACCCGAGTATGTATGAAACGTACCCCCACCCCAACAGTGTATGTACGGACCGTACCCCCACCCGTGTATGAATGGACCGTACCCACACCCGTGTATGTATGGAGCGTACCCACACCCGTGTATGTATGGAGCGTACCCCCACCCCAACAGCGTATGTACGGACCGTACCCCCACCCATGTATGAATGGACCGTACCCACACCCATGTATGAATGGACCGTACCCCCACCCGTGTATGAATGGACCGTACCCACACCCGCGTATGTATGGAGCGTACCCCCACCCCAACAGTGTATGTACGGACCGTACCCCCACCCGTGTATGAATGGACCGTACCCACACCCGTGTATGAATGGACCATACCCACACCCACGTATGTATGGAGGGTACCCCCACCCCAACAGTGTATGTATGGACCGTACCCCCACCCGTGTATGAATGGACCGTACCCACACCGCGTATGTATGGAGCGTACCCCCACCCCAACAGTGTATGTACGGACCGTACCCCCACCCGTGTATGAATGGACCGTACCCACACCCGAGTATGTATGAAACGTACCCCCACCCCAACAGTGTATGTACGGACCGTACCCCCACCCGTGTATGAATGGACCGTACCCACACCCGCGTATGTATGGAGCGTACCCCCACCCCAACAGTGTATGTACGGACCGTACCCCCACCCGTGTATGAATGGACCGTACCCACACCCGAGTATGTATGAAACGTACCCCCACCCCAACAGTGTATGTACGGACTGTACCCCCACCCGTGTATGAATGGACCGTACCCACACCCGTGTATGAATGGACCGTACCCACACCCGCGTATGTATGGAGCGTACCCCCACCCTAACAGTGTATGTACGGACCATACCCCCACCCGTGTATGTACAGACCGTACCCCCACCCGTGTATGAATGGACCATACCCACACCCGTGTATGAATGGACCGTACCCACACCCGCGTATGTATGGAGCGTACCCCCACCCCAACAGTGTATGTACGGACCGTACCCCCACCCGTGTATGAATGGACCGTACCCACACCCGCATATGTATGGAACGTACCCCCACCCCAACAGTGTATGTACAGACCGTACCCCCACCCGTGTATGAATGGACCGTACCCACACCCACATAGGTATGGAACGTACCCTCACCCCAACAGTGTATGTACGGACCGTACCCCCACCCGTGTATGTACGGACCATACCCCCACCCGTGTATGAATGGACCGTACCCACACCCGTGTTTGAATGGACCATACCCACATCCGCGTATGTATGGAGCGTACCCCCACCCCAACAGTGTATGTATGGACCGTACCCCCACCCGTGTATGAATGGACCGTACCCACACCCGAGTATGTATGAAACGTACCCCCACCCCAACAGTGTATGTACGGACCGTACCCCCACCCGTGTATGAATGGACCGTACCCACACCCGTGTATGTATGGAGCGTACCCACACCCGTGTATGTATGGAGCGTACCCCCACCCCAACAGCGTATGTACGGACCGTACCCCCACCCATGTATGAATGGACCGTACCCACACCCATGTATGAATGGACCGTACCCCCACCCGTGTATGAATGGACCGTACCCACACCCGCGTATGTATGGAGCGTACCCCCACCCCAACAGTGTATGTACGGACCGTACCCCCACCCGTGTATGAATGGACCGTACCCACACCCGTGTATGAATGGACCATACCCACACCCACGTATGTATGGAGGGTACCCCCACCCCAACAGTGTATGTATGGACCGTACCCCCACCCGTGTATGAATGGACCGTACCCACACCCGCGTATGTATGGAATGTACACCCACCCCAACAGTGTATGTACGGACCGTACCCCCACCCGTGTATGAATGGACCGTACCCACACCCGTGTATGAATGGAGCGTACCCCCACCCCAACAGTGTATGTATGGAGCGTACATGGCCAGACGCAGGAGGGGTGGGTGCAGAGTCCTCCCAGCAGTGCCCAGACACAGGAGGGGTGGGTGCAGAGTCCTCCCAGCAGTGCCCATACACAGGAGGGGTGGGGGCCTATCACTCCCAGCAGTGCCCAGGTACAAGAGGGGTGGGGGCCTATCACTCCCAGCAGTGCCCAGACACAGGAGGGGTGGGTGTAGAGTCCTCCCAGCAGTGCCCAGGCACAGGAGGGGTGGGGCAGAGTCCTCCCAGCAGTGCCCAGACACAGGAGGGGTGGGGCAGAGTCCTCCCAGCTGTGCCCAGACACAGGAGGGGTGGGTGCAGAGTCCTCCCAGCAGTGCCCAGATACACAGGAGGGGTGGGTGCAGAGTCCTCCCAGCAGTGCCCAGATACACAGGAGGGGTGGGTGCAGAGTCCTCCCAGCAGTGCCCAGACACAGGAGGGGTGGGTGCAGAGTCCTCCCAGCAGTGCCCAGACACAGGAGGGGTGGGTGCAGAGTCCTCCCAGCAGTGCCCAGACACAGGAGGGGTGGGTGTAGAGTCCTCCCAGCAGTGCCCAGACACAGGAGGGGTGGGTGCAGAGTCCTCCCAGCAGTGCCCAGACACAGGAGGGGTGGGTGCAGAGTCCTCCCAGCAGTGCCCAGACACAGGAGGGGTGGGTGCAGAGTCCTCCCAGCAGTGCCCAGACACAGGAGGGGTGGGTGCAGAGTCCTCCCAGCAGTGCCCAGACACAGGAGGGGTGGGGGCCTATCACTCCCAGCAGTGCCCAGACACAGGAGGGGTGGGGGCCTATCACTCCCAGCAGTGCCCAGACACAGGAGGGGTGGGTGTAGAGTCCTCCCAGCAGTGCCCAGACACAGGAGGGGTGGGTGCAGAGTCCTCCCAGCAGTGCCCAGACACAGGAGGGGTGGGTGCAGAGTCCTCCCAGCAGTGCCCAGACACAGGAGGGGTGGGGGCCTATCACTCCCAGCAGTGCCCAGACACAGGAGGGGTGGGTGTAGAGTCCTCCCAGCAGTGCCCATGGAACGCAAGGGGTGGAGTACCCACAGATACAATGCCCACAAATGTCAGTCAGGTGCACAAAGACCCTGCAGTACATGTACCACCTGTGTGCGAGGCTGGGAGTACACACATGCATTGCACCTAAAAGAGAACATTTCCACAGGAAGTCTTCTCAACAGTCTACATACACAAGTACAGTGACCACCAAGGATGCCACAAATGATGCAGGTGGAGACATCGCACAGCATGCATGTGCAAAGTTGAAGGAGTCCGTCACACCCCCAGCTGATGTAGACACAGCTCAGCACCACATAGTGGAACCACCCTGCAGGGAAGATGTCAGGTTACACAGAGGAAGGAACACACCTTGGGATGTCACCATGCAGTAACTGCTTACATGAACAAAGTAATTTAGCCAACAGCTTGTGATGGCACACATATACCAGGGTCCACCCTATGACCAGCACAAGACTACATTTCCCACACACCCAACACATTATCACCACCCAAAATCATGGAGCTGGTCCACCAACAGCAACACCAGATAAACAGTAGTGTTCAAAGGAAAAAACAAATTGCTTTATTCAGTAGGATGTAAGTAAAAAGCATCATAAATGTCAATATATACAAGGCCCATAGGGCAGTCCATGACTCCAATCCGGATGGGGGACACAGTGGTACGTGTGTCCCCTAGCTTGCCTGCACAGTCAGACTCCTTTGTCTTCCACAGGGGGGGCATCATGTTGGGGGGAAGGACCAGGCACCGCAGGGACAGGAGGGGCAAGGGGAGGTGTTGTGGGTGCAGGGACGGACGACTCCAACACAGGGGGTGGGGCAGCGCCAAAGGTGGATTTGAGCACGGCGCTGCACACTACTGCCAGGTCGCTCAGCATCTCCCCTGCACCTGAAGGAACCACAGGCCCCAAGGAGGGGGGGGTCACAGGGATGGGTCGCAGCGCTACTGGGGGGGGGTGGCCAGGGGGGGGACTCAACTCCTCTGCCGGTGTCCTTCCTCCACCGCTTGCGGGGTGGTGCCACACTGGGGCTGATGGACAGACTGGGCAGGACTGACCCTGTGTCTGACTCTTGGCCAGGAGAGCTGAGGGGAGTGGATTTGGAGGGTGGTGGTCGTGAGGAATGTGGACTCCCACTCTGGCTGCGTGTCTTCCGTTTCCCCCCCGACCCAGTGGGTGTGCCTACTTCACCCTGTGTGTGCGTGCCAGGAGGTGTGCGCTTTGCCTTCCCTGCTGGTGTGGTGCCTGTGTCTGGTGGGGTGTGTGCATGCTGACGTCTGGGTGTACGTGGGACAGGCATGGGAGTGGGAAGTGTGGATGGGGCATGGGTAGGGGGTGGGACGAAGTGCTGCAGGAGACCCACTGCTGCAGACAGTGTAGAGTCAATAGACCGCAGCAAGTTGCGTTGGTCAGCCTGCGATGCTTAAATGCCCTCCAAGTATGCCTCCATGTTGGTGAGCACTTGGCCGCAGCCTGACCAACCTGCAACTGCCGCAGGATGTCCACAGACTCGGCATTGGCGGCAGCAGTGGATACAGGGGCAGGGGGTGCGGTGCCTGGCAGGAAGGAGACAAGTGGTGACCTAGCACGCCAGGAAGGGACACGAGCAAGTGGGAGGCCGGTGATGGCAATGGAGGGGGCGGGGAGAGATGTTGTGCTGCTGTCAGCTGTTGGAGCAGCCTCCGCCCCCTTGGAGTGCTCGGCCTCGGACCCGTCAGCTTCATAATCTGTGGTGGCAGTGGACAGGTCCTCCGGCTCACTCCCCTCGGCCTCAGTTACACTCGATGTGCCAGCTAAGGTGTCACTGCTGGCACTGGTGCCCGGTCCCTCCGCGCGGTCCGTGCCGGTGTCTCCATCCGTGTCCCCCGACGATGCTGTGGGCAAGGTGAATAAACAGGAATTAATCAGACACCTGTATACATATGTCACATGAGTCAAATCAACATAGGTTACAGTGCATAGCCTGAAATGAAAGATGAGTAACATCTACAATACAAGGTACATATATAGGCCCTGCAACACACAGTTGGTTCACCCACCATGCCACTGAGAAACTATGGAGAGCATGACACATTTGCAAATGACATGATATGGAATTGGACAGAGGAACCAGGCTCTGGGGCCAATCCAGCACTGCATCTGCACCACACAGCGTTGCCGTAACTAGGGATGAGCAGGGACCATCTCCATGAACTTGAGGCACATGCTGCAAAGGTAATACTTAAAGACATGCCCAACATGAATGGGACACTGCACCTTGAGTGTATATCCAGACAAACATCACACACTGGCCAGACCGAGCAATGAGATTTCAGGGGTCGACATGTAGGCCTTGCCCGCACCAAACACCCCCTACATGAGACAATGTGATGAGACACAGGAAGCACTTGCATCTCTTAGTCTGGGAGAAATACACATGGGCTGCCAGAAACCCATATTGGACCCAAAATACCCCATGTGCGCCTGTACAACGATCTCATTTACAAATGGCCATCATCAGTAATTGTAATTGTGATGACACACATGATATCTAGCAAAGAATGCCCCAGGGGACAGTAGTGGCCAGATTATTCCATGGTCCTGAATGGTAATGACTGCAACACAGGCCACCATCCCTGCACTCTGCGTATCGCACACTCATGCACATCATGTCACAGGCCACAACATAGGACATGCTTGCTGTAAGGCATTACACTTCAGAGACATACTCCTATGTCTGGACTCATGTTAGAAAGGGTAGACGGACCGGGAGGGTCGGCCGAGGTCAGGGGGAGAGGTCTCCGGGGAGAGCCGTCTCCAGCGATCGTACAGACAAGTGACTCCCCCCCCACAGACAGACACCACACAAGGATAAGATTTAGTGTCCTTTATATGCACTTCTTAAGGTACGATGAAATAGTACAAGGAGGTCTGGACTCAGGGGTCCCCTCGATTTAGGTCTCTTAGGATAGGGAAGGGGAAGCGGGACAGTCTGTTTACCAGTCCGGTAGTTCGGATGAGATGATGGTTAGCCCACAATCCTCGAGCTTGGTGGTGTAGCTGGTACGGGCCGCGGCAGCGCCAGCAGGTCCCGGTAGAGATGGTCGATACACGGTCCGCGGCAGCGCCAGCAGGTCCCAGTGAAGATGGTCGTTACAACGGGCCGCGGCAGCGCCAGCAGGTCCCGACGAGGATGGATGTTGCAGAAGGCCGCGGCAGCGCCAGCAGGCAGGACGATAGTTCGCAAGATAGGGCTACGGCAGCGCCAGTAGTCCGTCAAGGCTGAGTTCTCTCGGTGTCTCTCGACTCCAGGATACAACTGCCTTCCTGCTCCGGAGTTGCCCCAGTTATAGGGCAGGCGCTCTTTGATGTCCGGACCCTTGCACTTGGAGGTCGGAGGGCCCGGGATGAAGGTGTCCAGACACCCAGCAGGGGGTGGAGCCAGCGCCTGGGGGAGCTGGAGGCGATCGGCACCTGGCGGGGGAAGAGCTCTTGACACTTCGTCCTCCCATTGACCTGCCAAGTGGTCCGCTCTCCTCCCGGGTGGATGGTGGTGCCGGGATGTCGGGGCCGGTCAGGCCCGGGGTTAGGGTCGGGGCGAGGCCACGCGGCCTCGTGGTGCAGGGCCCAAGATGGCGGCTTGAACCGGCCGGGGGAGCCGGTGGGGCTGGGCCCCGTGATGAGTAGAGGTCCGAGGGCAGAAGATCCGTCGGGAGACGGGGTACAGGTGCTTTTCGTGGGTTATGCCTGGTGGGCCGGAGCTCGGGCCCTGTCGTGCGGGGAGGGAGCAAGCCCTTCGTGTGGCCTGTCCAACATGCGTCCCCCCCAGCTGCAGGCGGGGAGAGTCACCCATCTCCTTGGGGACTCTCTTCGTCGAGGCGGAAAAAGCGGGACAGGCCATCCGCGTTGGCGTGGTCTTGGCCTGGTCGGTGCTCCACAGTGAAGTCCATTCCCTGCAGGGAAATGGACCAGCGCAAGAGTTTTGGGTTCTCCCCCCGCATCTGCATCAGCCACTGCAGGGGTCGATGGTCGGTTTGTACCCGGAAGTGGGTACCGAAGAGATAGGGCCGGAGCTTTTTGAGGGCCCACACCACTGCGAAGGCCTCCCTCTCGATGGTGCTCCAGCGCTGTTCTCGGGCCAGGAGACGTCGACTGATGAAGGCCACCGGCTGGTCATGACCTTCGGGGTTTAACTGAGAAAGGACGGCTCCGATGCCGTGGTCGGAGGCGTCGGTCTGTACCACGAATTCCCGACTGTAATCGGGGGCCTGGAGCACAGGGGCGGTGCACAGGGCGGCCTTCAGCTTCTCGAAGGCCGCTTGACAATCGGGGGTCCAGTTAATCCGCTTCGGTTGGTTCTTGGACGTGAGACCCGTGAGGGGCCCCACGATGCTGCCGTAGCCCTTCACGAACCGCCGGTAGTAGCCGGTGAGCCCCAAGAAGGCTCGGACCTCGGTCTGGGTGACGGGGGGCTGCCAGGACTGGATGGCAGCAATCTTAAGTTGTAGCGGGGCCACCAGCCCGCTTCCCACTTGGTGCCCAAGGTAGGTCACAGACCCTTGGCCAATTTGGCACTTGCCGGCCTTAATTGTGAGGCCGGCCCGCTGGAGGGCCTGTAGGACCTCTTGGAGGTGACGGAGGTGGTCGGGCCAGTGGCGGCTGTATACAGCGATATCGTCCAGGTAGGCAGCGCTGAACTCTTCGAGCCCCGCCAAGACCTGGTTCACGAGGCGTTGAAACGTGGCGGGGGCATTCTTCATGCCGAAGGGCATGACCTTGAATTGGTAGTGGCCATCGGGGGTAGAGAAGGCTGACCGTTCCTGAGCCCTGGGTGTGAGGCCGATCTGCCAGTAGCCCGCTGTTAGGTCGAAGATACTGAGGTAGCGGGCGGCCCCCAGCCGGTCGATCAGCTCGTCTGCTCGGGGGATCGGATGAGCGTCGGTCCGGGTGACAGCGTTCAAGCCCCGGTAGTCGACGCAGAATCTCAGTTCAGGTGCGGTGCCGGGGGCAGCGGCTTTGGGGACCAATACAACCGGACTGGCCCAGGGACTGTCCGAGGGCTCGATGACCCCGATTGTGAGCATCTTGGCCACTTCCTCCTGTATGCAGGCCCGTACCCGATCTGGTACGCGGTAGGCCCGGTGTCGGACAGGGGGACTGTCCCCGGTGTCCACGTCGTGCAAACACCAAGGGGTGACCCCGGGGGTGAGGGAGAACAGGGTAGCGAACTGCAGCAGGAGGTTCCGGCAGCCCTGGCGTTGCTCCGAAGTGAGGGCGTCAGAGAGCCGGACCCCGTCCACGGAGCCGTCATTCTCCTGAGTCTTCAGAAGATCCGGGAGGGGTTCGGAGTCTTCCTCTGCCCCACTGTCCGTAGCCATCAGGAGGCTGAGTTCTGAGCGCACAAAGTGTGGTTTGAGTCGGTTGGTGTGGAGGACCCGAAGGGGGTTCCGGGAGGTCCCCAGGTCGATGAGGTAAGTGACGGGGCTTTTGCGCTCGACCACTTTGAAGGGCCCCGTCCACTTATCTTGCAAGGCACATGGTTCGGTGGGGGACATCACCCATACTTGTTGTCCAGGCTCGAACTCAACGGAGGAGGCATTGTGATCATACCACCTCTTCATGTCCTCCTGGCTGGCCTCGAGGTTCGCCTTGGCCATCTCTCTGAAGCGCCGGGTCTGATTGCGTAGGGCCAGGAGGTATTTGAAGACGTCTGGGGGGGTCTTTAGGGGGGCCATCTCCCAACCTTCTTTTACTAGGCTGAGGGGCCCTCGCACAGGGTGCCCGTACAGGAGTTCGAAAGGGCTAAAACCGAGGGACTTCTGGGGAACTTCTCGGTAGGCGAAGAGGAGGCACGGGAGTAGTACATCCCACTGGCGACGGAGGGGCTCTTCCAATCCCCCAATCATCCCCTTGAGAGTGCGGTTAAAACGCTCCACTAGTCCGTTCCCTTGGGGGTGATAGGGGGTCGTGAATCTGTAGGTGACCCCGCATTGTTGCCAGAGGGACTTCATGTATTTGGATATAAAGTTTGTGCCTCGGTCGCTGACGACTTCTCGGGGGAAGCCTACCCGGGAGAAGATCCCCATTAGGGCCCGGCCAACCACCGGAGCTGTCACGGTCCGTAGGGGCACCGCCTCGGGGTAGCGGGTGGCATGGTCCACCAGTACTAAGATGAACCTGTGTCCTTGTGCCGTGCGGGGGTCCAGAGGCCCCACAATGTCTATCCCCACCCTCTCGAACGGGGTGGTGACCACAGGGAAGGGTTGTAGAGGGGCTTTCAGCTTCCGACCACTCTTCCCGCTGGCTTGGCATGTGGGGCAAGATCGGCAGTGGTTCAGGACGTCGTTCCTCATCTTCGGCCAGAAAAAGTGGGTCACTAGGCGGCTGGACGTTTTGTCCTGGCCCAGGTGTCCAGCCAGGGGGACATCGTGGGCCAGGTTGAGCAGAAAGTCTCTGAAGCGGAGAGGTACCACCAGTACTCGACCGGCCCCCAGCTCGGCGATTCTTTGCTCGCTGTATAGCAGGTCGTTATCCCAGTAGACCCAGTGAGTTCCGGTGGAGTCCCCTGCGTTCTGGGCGCTGGCTTGTTGGCGGAGTCCCTCGAGGGAGGGACAGGTCTTTTGTTCCTGGCGGAACTGTTCTTGGGTGGGCCCCCCTTCTTGACGCCACTGAGCCAGGTCAGGAAGGTTCTGGGGTTGCGCGTCCCCTTCGGTCGTCGGGTCTGGGAGGCTGGCCTTGTCGTTGTCTTCTACTGGGGCGACCGGGGGCGGAGGTGCTGGCCATTCCGGTTCTTCTGATCGGGGGACGGCACGGGCGGCCATGGACCGGGTGGTTACGCAGGCCCAGTCCGGGAGGCCCAGCATCCCCAGGTGCTCTCTTCTCTCAACGGTGGCCCACGGGGAACCCTCGAGGTCATTCCCCAGGAGGCAGTCCACGGGGGCATCGTCCCGGACCGTCACCTTCAACAGGCCGGAGACCCCTCCCCATTCGAACGGGACGCAGGCCATTTGACACATACTCTCAGAGTTGTCTGCCGAGCGGACGGGGCAGAGAATGTTCGGCAGGATCTGCTCGGGCTTCACCAGGTGACAGCGGACGGCCGTCACACTGGCGCCTGTGTCACGCAAGGCCTCGGCTCGCTGTCCATTAATGGTCACCCACTGACCGTATTTCCTGGTGTTAGCGGGTAGGGGAGCCCGTGGGACCATGTCTCTTCCCCCTAAGCACGCCAGGACCATGGCGGCCGGTTCCCACTCTTGCTGGGCCGGCTCATACTCTTCTGGTTCCCCCGATAATCGCTCTTCCCCCAGGGCGGCGGCAGCTACCTGGCGGGGCTTGGGTGTTTGGTTCTGCGGGCAGCTCGGGTCATTGGCGTAGTGGCCGACTCGCTGGCATCGGTGGCACGTGACGTTGGCTCGGAACCCAGGACGCCACGGGGGGTTGCCCCGGCAGGCCGGAGGCGGGGTGCTGGCCACGGGTGTTGCTGGCAAGGCGTCTCTCCCTCGCCCCTGGCCCCCTCCTCCTCCCCGAGGACGGTGCTGGCCTGGGTTGCTTCTGTTCTGTTCGTGTGGCCCCCTCCGGCCCACTCGGGTGCTTTCCCATCGGTCAGCTTCGGCGGCGAGCTGCCGGGGGTCAGTCAGCTTACTGTCGAGGAGGTGCTGCCTGAGCTCGACGAAACAGTTGTTCGACAGGTGCTCCCATACCATAAGGTTAAAGAGTTGTTCGTAGGTGGTGACATGGCTCCCCTTGATCCAACCCTCGAAGGCACGGCTAAAATAGTTCACGAATTCTACCCAAGTTGTACCTGGGATCCGGGTGCAATCTCTGAACCTCTGGCGGTACATCTCGGGTGTGAGGCCGTAGCGGGTGAGGAGGGCAGCCTTCATGTGGTCGTAGGACGACATTTGGTGATCTGGGAGCTGCAGTAGGGCATCGCGACCCTCGTTGACAAACCTCCCCCAAAGTCCGGCTCCCCAATCACTCCGGTCGATCCGGTGGGAGGTCATGGCGATCTCGTAGGCTTTAAACCACTGTTGTATGTCGTCTTCTCGGACATACTCGCGGACAACATCCTTGGGGATGTGGACTTTTTTCTCGATTGGCCCCGGGGTGTGTGGCCGCTCAGGCACCCCCAGTTCTTTATTCTGTTTCCGAAGTTCTATCTCCGCTAGTTGGCGCTCGTGCTCGAGCGTTATTTTTTTCTCCTCCAGCTCTCTCTGTCTCTGCTTCTCTTCTCGTTCTTCTCGGAGCCGCATATGCTCGAGGTTGAGTTTCTGTTCAGCTAACTTGAGTTCCCCATCCATCTTGAGTCGTGCCATTTCCAACTCGTGCAATCTGGTTCTTTCTCTTTCTCGGATCTCCTCCTGCGAGAGGCCCGTTCCCCGCTCCTCGGGAGCCGTGGCGTTCCCCTCTGGTGTGATGCTGCTTTGGTCGGAGGGTCCGGCGACCCCAGTTTCTGTCCACGACTCTAGGGCGTGCTTTAGATCATCCTTGGTACTCAGGCCGGTGGTAGCAATGCCAAGTTCTATGCAGAATTGTCTCAATTCGCGGTGGTTGTATTCTTCTAACTTATCCATTTGGAATTTCTCGGTGGAGCTGCTATCTTTGGCTGACATCGTGTTTTTGTCGTGGGGTGAGCTACTCTCTGTACGATTACGCGTTGATTCGGATCGCGCCGCTGGCCACCAATGTTAGAAAAGGTAGACGGACCGGGAGGGTCGGCCGAGGTCAGGGGGAGAGGTCTCCGGGGAGAGCCGTCTCCAGCGATCGTACAGACAAGTGACTCCCCCCCCACAGACAGACACCACACAAGGATAAGATTTAGTGTCCTTTATATGCACTTCTTAAGGTACGATGAAATAGTACAAGGAGGTCTGGACTCAGGGGTCCCCTCGATTTAGGTCTCTTAGGATAGGGAAGGGGAAGCGGGACAGTCTGTTTACCAGTCCGGTAGTTCGGATGAGATGATGGTTAGCCCACAATCCTCGAGCTTGGTGGTGTAGCTGGTACGGGCCGCGGCAGCGCCAGCAGGTCCCGGTAGAGATGGTCGATACACGGTCCGCGGCAGCGCCAGCAGGTCCCAGTGAAGATGGTCGTTACAACGGGCCGCGGCAGCGCCAGCAGGTCCCGACGAGGATGGATGTTGCGGAAGGCCGCGGCAGCGCCAGCAGGCAGGACGATAGTTCGCAAGATAGGGCTACGGCAGCGCCAGTAGTCCGTCAAGGCTGAGTTCTCTCGGTGTCTCTCGACTCCAGGATACAATTGCCTTCCTGCTCCGGAGTTGCCCCAGTTATAGGGCAGGCGCTCTTTGATGTCCGGACCCTCGCACTTGGAGGTCGGAGGGCCCGGGATGAAGGTGTCCAGACACCCAGCAGGGGGTGGAGCCAGCGCCTGGGGGAGCTGGAGGCGATCGGCACCTGGCGGGGGAAGAGCTCTTGACACTTCGTCCTCCCATTGACCTGCCAAGTGGTCCGCTCACCTCCCGGGTGGATGGTGGTGCCGGGATGTCGGGGCCGGTCAGGCCCGGGGTTAGGGTCAGGGCGAGGCCACGCGGCCTCGTGGTGCAGGGCCCAAGATGGCGGCTTGAACCGGCCGGGGGAGCCGGTGGGGCTGGGCCCCGTGATGAGTAGAGGTCCGAGGGCAGAAGATCCGTCGGGAGACGGGGTACAGGTGCTTTTCGTGGGTTATGCCTGGTGGGCCGGAGCTCGGGCCCTGTCGTGCGGGGAGGGAGCAAGCCCTTCGTGTGGCCTGTCCAACAACTCAGCATCAGTGCCAATTGACATGGACCCCACAAGTACTGTACTGGACAGGGCACAGGCAAGGTGCCAAAACCTGTTACACACCACCCCCACACATGATGCTGCAAGCATTGGTCACGTGGATTAACTGCCAGCCCAGATGACCTTGTGAAAGAGTGACTACACACAGACCAGGGAACACATGGCAAGGAGGGGAAGGGAGGAAGGACAGCACCGCTACACTGTGGGTGACAGGACCTGCACCGCAAATTTAAACACTGGCAGTGTATCCATGCAACTGCGCACTTGCAAATGCTGGTGACACACAACAAACACACATGTACCTACCCCCTTCCTGCTGCTGCTTCTCCCGTAAGCGCCTGTCCATGTCTGGAAAGACCACCGCCAGCACACGCTTGTGGATGTGGGTCAGACGGCGACGCCCATGGTTCTTAGGGCCCATAGGTGAGTCCCCCAGCAGGACCCGTGCGATCCTCCGCATCCAGCACCGGATATCCTGCCAGCGTTTTCTCACCTGGGCCAGGCGCCGCTTGCGACCATCCGTCCTCCTCACGGCACTGACGGCGTCCCTCCAGACCCACTCCTTGGCAGCGGCGCCTACCTGTGGGGTTGAAAAAGTGAGACTACATCAATACACCTGCCACATGTCACACAGACACACATTAGATCAATTTTGCTGGTTTCAACAAGGCATAGTATGCAGCCAAAGCATTGCACCTTTGTCATAGGGACATTTTTCTCTGTGTAATGGCAAATGCGCCACGTGCCATTGAAAGTAAACAGGTGGCATGAGGGGTACGGCACAATAAATGATCCAGACTCACACTGTGCATCAGAAGGTACACCAGGATTATGTGCAGCACCTCAGAGCAGTCACATGCCACAGGCCACTGACGCTACCTCAGCAGAGTACACAGACACACACAGGCACAGGACATTCACCTGCCATTGCCAAATGCAGCTACAAACCTCACTCTGCACATGTGCCACTAGACGGGGGGGCTCACAGGTGTGGGGCTGGCTCTGCACGTCAGACACACAGCACTGCTCCCTGCTCGCATCAGATGGGCAGGGTATATCCATCCCTCATGCAGCTCGGGTGCTACACTCCACATATGCACCCACCCACATGACAGGGGACTTACACACACACCGATGTCCAGGGTACGAACACATCATGTGGACACTCTCAGCACAGGTACACTGAACTAACACACATCTGTGGGTACAGTCACCTGTCACACTGGGCTGACCACATAATCACATGAGGACTGTAGAGGCAACATTCCCAGGAGGATAAGACAGGCAGAATGTGGCATTCACCATGCAGTGATTGTCACAGTAAACACAATGCAAGTGAGGACGGCAGACATGCACCACAGCATGCTCTGGCTGGGAGACATCAGGCATTCCCCCCCCCGGGACACACTCTACAGTACAATGCATGTGTGTCACACCTGGACACAATGCCAGAAGTCCCAGTCACAAAAAAGGGACACAGTCTGTGCTAGTGGACTCTGCACTCACCTGAAACCCTGGTCACCCAGACAGCAGGGGGTACTGTGGGAGGATCACATCCAGCAATGCCAGATTCTCCTCCAGGGTGAAAGGCTGGGCCCTCTCCACAGACCTTGACATGGTGCCAGGGAATCACGTGCAGCAGCAGTGTTGTAGAATCAAAAGATGTGCAGGCAAGTGCTCTCTCATGGGACCTGGCTGCCTTATATCTGCCTTGCTGGCCTGTTTCATGCACAGGAGTACAGAGTGATTGGTCACTCACATTTGCATCCTATGTTTCATCCAATCCCTTTAACCCTAGCACAGTCAGTGGCTTTGCTCTTTTTTTTTCTTGAGCATGATGTAAACTCCACAACCACTTTGCAACAAAGTAGATTCATTCAAACCGACTTTTGCTGTGCACCTGCTGAAAAAATTCAAACTTTAAACTTGGTCTCCATGACAACCAGCATGCATGTAGGCCTTTATACTTGTCCCTCATGTGTCCCCTATGTAATTTGGAGATTCACACACAGGTACGGTGCGTTCCGGGGCCCTAGGGCACCCCAAATGCATAGCAACGGCCCGTACAGGCGTGTGTACGCTCCGTATCACTATGGGTATGGGTACGCATACGCGAGCAGACCCATAGTGATACGGACCGTACACACGCGTGTACGCTCACTATCACTATGGGATTGCTCGCGTATGCGTACCCATAGTGATACGGACCGTACACACACGTGTACGCTCACTATCACTATGGGAGTGCTCGCGTATGCGTACCCATAGTGATACGGACCGTACACACGCGTGTACGCTCACTATCACTATGGGTAGGCCTACGGCGGCACTCCCATAGTGATAGGGAACGTACACACGCCCTCAGAGTGAATGTACGGTGCCTTACACACATAACAGTGGTGACAGGCAGCACACAGAAAGGAATAGAGCTGACATACTTGTCCATGGATGGACATCAAGGCATTGTCTGGGCAGTACTACATGTGTGGGGCACAGGTGTGAAAGGCTGTGATGTGACACATTACTCCTGAGTTGTGAAGGCAATAGATGTATGTTATGTTATGGTATAGGCATTTATAAAGCGCGACTGTTACCAAAAAGGTGTCCTGGCGCTTAGAGAAGACCTAAAGAGGAAAAGAATGAGAGAGAAGAGGTCTATGGAAGATCAATACTTGAAAAGGAATGTTTTTAATGTCTTTCGAAATGATAGAAGATCTGTTATACTTCTCAAAGACATGGGGATAGCATTCCATGCCCTGGTAGCGTTAGCCACGAAACCTCTGCCACCCCAGTTGGCCCTCCTCACTCTGGGCACTGTGGCCAGTTTGGCATCCGAGGATCGTAGGGTTCTGGTGGGCGAATACCAGTGAAGTTGTTGTGTTAGAAATTTAGGCCCCATTCCATGGAGGGCCCTAAAGGTCAATGTCAAGGCTTTGAATTGTATACGTTGTCTCACTGGTAACCAATGTAGGGATTTGATTTTGGCAGAAATGGAACCAGTCCTAGGCGTGTCAGTAAGGAGTCTGGCCGCCGCATTCTGCAAAATCTGAAATTTATTTAAAGATCCTTCATGTATCCCGAGATAGAGACTATTGCAATAGTCCAATCTATGCATAATGAGAGCTGTAATAACAGTTTGCTGAGCTGCTTTTGGGAGTAGTGGCATGATTTTTTTACAAGATTTGAGAATGTATATAGTGGTGGAGACAACTTTGTTCACCTGATCCCTACCACTTAGTTTGTCATCCAACCAGACTCCCAGATTTTTGACTTTCCCTACAGGGGTGGGGAGTTGACCGAGATCATTCGGCCAGCAGTCTGGGGACCAGAGGTTAGGGTTGTTGCCGAAGAGGATAACCTCCGTCTTGTTGGAGTTGAGCTTTAAGCAGTTTATTCTCATCCAGTCTCCCACTGCAGACATACAGTTTTGTAGTCTTAGAGGAGCATGTACGGCCATTCCTGGAAGCAGGTTGACCACTATTTGGGTATCGTCCGCATATGAAGTTAAAGAGAACCCAAATGATTCAACCAATGGTGCTAGGGAGGAGACATATATGTTAAAAAGAGTCGGGCTCAATGAAGAGCCTTGGGGGACTGCGCAGGGCAGGGAGAATGATTCAGCCTGAAACTCCTCTAACGTTACAGTTTGTACTCTGTCCGTAAGGAAGGATTTGAGAAGATTCCAAGCAGAGCCCTTGACTCCTATCTCCTTAAAACGTTTCATCAGTATACCGTGATGTACGGTATCGAACGCTGCTGACAGATCTAGCATGATCATAGCTGCATTCCCTCCCAGAATATGCCTAATTTCTCCAGTGGATTTTAGCAGCGCAGTTTCTGTACTGTGCTCCCCTCTAAATCCAAACTGAGTTGGGTCTAGAACTTGATTGTCTTGTAAAAATGTATTTAGTTGGGCATTAATATTCTTTTCTATGATCTTTGCCGGTAAAGCAATTCTTGAAATGGGTCTGAAATTGTTTGGGTCATTTATGTCTAGATTGGGTTTCTTTAAGAGCGGCAGGATTGACGCGTTGTTTCCAGTCTTTTGGAAAGTATCCATCTAGATACATGGTATTAAAAATAGGAGTAAGTATTTTAGAAATGGGTTCTGCTGCTAATAAAACGACCCTGTTAGGACAGGGGTCATAGGGGGAACCTGACTTTATCATACCCATTAGCTTCGCTGTGTCAGATTCAGTTAGTGGGGCAAAATTCTGCAGGAGGGAACTTCTTGTTGTGCAATCAGTACAGGGGGAATCTAAACTTCGAGTCTTAATGTTGGCATTGACATTAACAGAGTTAGAGAATGTAACAAAAATATTGTTTACTTTTTCAAAAAGACTGTTAGCGATTTTATTACACAGTTCTTGACTGGCCAGAACTGATGGGGTACATGGATGAGCCAGAGTTTTTACAATTTTAAAAATTTCTTTGGAGGAGTTTTTTGCTGTATTAATTTTATCCGTAAACAATTTTTGTTTTGCTGTATGCAAAAGGTGTTTATATGTTGACAGGCTTCTTTTATAAATCAATTTGTCTTTTTCCTTATAGCCATCCCTCCTGTTAGACGGCGACCTCAGAGGAGCCCGGAAAGGGGTCCTGACTACCCTGAGACCCACCCTCGAAGTATCGTAGCCGGGCACTGGCGGGAGACTCCCCAGGGGGAGGAATCTCGTATCTAGGATCGTACTTCTGGCACCACACGACACAGAGTGACCACACCGTGTGTTCTTAGAAATCAATCTTTATCAAGTAGGTTATCACTGCAAATATGTACAAGGAGAGCACGGGCTCAATGAGTCTCGGAAGGGGTAGGGGGTAGCGGGACAGTCTCTGGCAACGGTTCAAGGCAGGGACGTATCCGGCGCCCAGCTCACAATCCTCGAGCTGGGGGATACGTTGTTGTAGTCGGGGTCCGGCGGGACCGTGAGAGTCTGTCGGAGCCGCGAGTCACTCAGCGGGCTCAGGTACAAGTTCGGAGGTCTTACGATCTTCAAGGAGCCGCGAGTCACTCAGCAGGCTCAGGTACAAGTTCGGAGGTCTTACGATCTTCAAGGAGCCGCGAGTCACTCAGCAGGCTCAGGTACAAGTTCGGAGGTCTTACGATCTTCAGGGAGCCGCGAGTCACTCAGCAGGGCTCAGGAGGGTCCAAGTTCCAGGAGCCGCGACCACGTCGGCAGGCTCTCGTTGTTCCAGCGTCGAATCTGCCGGACAGACCCAGAGCACCCCTTGTTATAGGTCGACCCCTCTTTGATGTCCGGAGTCTGTGCAGGCAGGGGTCTTGTCACCTGGGGGTCGCTTGTCGGGATTTCCTGTCATTGTCTTTTGATCCTTTCAGGGCCGTGTCAGGAGGAGTCCCAGACACCCAGCAGGCATGGAGCCAGCCCTTAGGGAGGCCGGAGGGCCGATCGAAACCCATCGTCCCAGGGGAGTTCACAGGTGCGATAGAAACTGCTCCTCCCTCTCTCATCCCCTGGAAGCGTGATGTCCTCCAGCCGGAGTGGCGCCTCTAGGCCCGGGTCGCGCTGGGGGCCGGGCGGCCATCTTGGTGCATGAAGTGGGCACGCTGGCCCGGGGTGGCCGAAAGGAGAGAGGCCATGGACGGGGATGTCCGGGTCGGGTGCGTGTGTCCTGGTGGGGAGGGTCAGCTGGGCCGTGTGCTTGGGCTGCAGGTACCAGGTTTCGGTGGTGCGGGGGCACGTAGGGCCATACTACGAGGCCGGGTCCAACACCTCCATTTTCTCTCGAAACGTTTACACACCCGTTTCTGGTCTCTAAGTTCCGAGGAGTACCAGGGAGCCGATGGGTGTTGTCTATTGAGACAGAGGGGTTTCGGTGGGGCGAGTTTATTCCCTACAGCTGTCAACCAGTTTGTATAGATGTGAGTTGCTTCATCTAGATTTCTAGGCAATGTTGATATTGTAAGAGTAAGCTGCTGCTGTAATTCTTTTGAGTCAATCTTATTCCAGACTCTAGTTACTAAGCTTTTTTTCTTCTGTAGTTTAGGGGCCACATGTACAGGCAAATTAAATTCACTAATAACCACGAAGTGGTCTGACCATGTCAGCTGTAGAGTGTTTAGGAAAGTTAAATTTGGGTTGTTGGAGAAAATGCCATCTAATGTGTGGCCAGCATTATGAGTTGCTTCATTCACCAATTGTTCAAGTTTAGCACCTCTCATTAGCTCTATTAGCTGCGTAGTATCTGTTGAAGAGCATTCCAGATGGTAATTAAAGTCTCCTAGGATAGTATAGGAGTCAAGGCTAATGCCTCTTTCTATTATATTACCAACTAGGGTAGGGAAGCTTCGTTTGGGACCAGGAGGCCTATAAATAAGAGAGCCTCTAAAGGAGGAGTGATGTGATACATTTAGACAAAACTCTAAAGCTTCACATTCTACCATAGATAGGGGAGTAAAGGAGGCCGAAATTGAGTTATGGTAAATGACGGCTAACCCCCCCCCCTTTTTTATGACCTCTATTCAAAGTGTAACAATGATAATTGGGAGGTGTTGCTTTGACCAGATCAGGTCCGGAAGCCTCATCCGTCCAGGACTCTGTTATGAATGCTGCTGATATTCCTTCATCTTCGTTGAGGGAGGTGCATTCCAGACTATGTTTAACCAAAGATCTTGCATTTAGTAGGGCAAATTTGTGGATGGAATGATGATCATCAACCCGGATTATAGGTTTCGTTGCCGGTGTTTTTATAGGTTTAATTAAGAACTCTGGTAATTCGATATTACACCCTGGACAAGGCACTTTCTTTTGGGCTTGTATGTTCTCCATGCCTAATTTATGGCAGGTCTGATCTAAACTGCCTGGGTTAAGATGTTTTAGGGTATCACTGGAATAGTGGATTGTGTCCCTATCTGGCCTGGTTTGACCAGGGGGGCTGGCGCTGCGCGTGGACTCAGCACGGACGGGCGCAGACTGGCTTGCCTTTGGCGCGCCTTCGGAGCGCCGGTGGCGCGCCCGCTGCGCGCATCCGCTGCACGCACGCTTCAGCGTTCTCTTTAATAAGGTCCGGGGCATGAAGCCTAGCCCGCTGACCTTCATCACCCAAAAAGTCTGCCCCCCCGGCCGGAAGTCCCGCGACGCCGCTAATGCGTCGGTCTCCGGTGCTGAGAAGCAGGTAAGGGCGAATTAAAAGCTAAAGAGTTTTGTAAAAGCCAAATAAAATGCCCCCATATAAAAACAGTGTTCGCCAGGAATCTCCTGCATAAAAACTAATCAATAGAAATGTTTGTATCGTCCCCCCCACGTTATGTGCAAATCAGTCGTAAAAGTGCAAAGTGCAGATATGGCAGAGCTATATTAAAAAAAATATGTGCCAGACATGCCCTTCACTCCTTTGACATGTGTGCATGTCGTACAGCACACTTGAGATGAGCATCACTGGCATGGCACAGTCAACAACACACGCAAGTGTCCCCTGATGCCCGCTACAGGGGTTACCACACCAGACATGTGACTACCCACGGTGCATGATGTGACTATGTCATGTATGTGTGTTGTGTTCACATTAGCTTGATGTTGGTGTTCCCTCAAAAGCATCTGCTGTTGCTGCAACCAACATGTGTCTGTGTGTAGATGGCCATGGCACACTGTTACGCACACCAGGCCACATGTGGTATCGGATGTAAGGTGTGTATGTATGCATGGGACACGGAGTAGCGTAACAAGGACCTGTCTGCATCCTCTCAATGTATGTGTGGTCAGTCATGACATGTACACCTTCATGGCAAGGTGTGTGGGCTGTCCTAGTGTAAAGTCATGTGACCTGTGGCTCTAGTGTTCCGCTACCTGTCTCTGCAATCAACATCCTACTTCTGCTGATATGTTGATGTATGTCACTCCTGTATTGCGTCTGGCTGTTCACTTACACTGGGACACAGCTAGTCCCATGCCATGGGATGTGGAATTTCACAATCTCCGTGTGTAGCTGGGTCTTGGTAGGAGTGTCACCTGGCAGCCATACGTGTCCAGGGCATGTAGCACATACCTGACTCCCTATGTAGCATATGTGTATTGACAGATTAACATGTGCTCAGTACATATAAATTGTTGTTGTAGTGCATTCACTCTTCCTTGTCACTTCCAAATTACTGCAGAGCGCCGCCTCTTCCCAATTCCGGACTTGGCTGACATGCGGTAGAATGACTGTATATGCTGCTACCGCTTCCCCCAACCGTTGATTGAGGAGTTGACGGCAAGGATGGCACCACACCTGCAACCGCTGCACAGGTATCCTACGGCACTGACACCCAAGCTGAAGGTAATGGCAGCCCTACATTTTCTTGCCACGGGTACCTTTCAATATACCATAGCTCATGTTGGTGGCATGTCCCAGAGCATGTTCAGCCGTGTGCTGCATGATTTTTTAGAGGCCATGTTGCTTCACCTGGATGAGTTCATCCATTTCCCAACTCCTGAACAGTTGACTGGTGTCAAGCGTGGATTCTATGCCCTGGGAGGGATGCCCCATGTCATTGGGTCTATAGATGGGACACATGTGGCTTTGGTACCACCACAGGCACAGGAGGTAGCGTACAGGAATCGCAAGCACTACCACTCCATCAATGCCCTTGTGGTGTGTCTGTCCAACATAGTGATTTCACATGTCTGTGCTCGTTTTCCAGGATCAGCACACGATGCCTACATCATGAGGCGTAGCAGGGTGCCTGAAATGATGACGCAGCTGCGCGACGAACGAGCATGTGTTGTTGGTGGGCACACTCTGTCTGTCCTGTATTTTGCGTAGACTTCCAGCACGACCGCTTCTCCTGTCCTACTTATGTCCATGTGGTTTCCATGTAGGGGACGCTGGCTATCCCAACATGCCATGGCTGATCACACCTCTCCGCAACCCCAGCACGCCGGCCCAGCTCCGCTACAACACCGCCCATGGCCGGACAAGGCGAGTGATAGAGAGGACATTTGGCCTCCTGAAGAGCCGATTCAGGTGCCTACACAAGACCGGCGGCGCCCTCCCATATGCCCCGGCGAAGGTCTGCAAAATCTTCATGGTCTGCTGCATGCTGCACAACATGGCAGTTGAGAAAGCTGTGCCACTCATCCTGGATCAAGATGATCAGGACCATCCGCCCGTGGAGGACGAAGGGCTTGGCAATGGGGCTAGTGATGTGGAGGATGTGGTTCCGCAAGAGGACATCTGGAGTCGACTCATACGCGACTTCTTTGCTTAGTGGTGAGTACCAGTGTCTGAGTGTGCACGCATTGGTCCCCGTGTGGCATGTGTTGCCATGTGTGTGTCCATCTGCATGTATGCCACGTGAGTCAGAGGTGTGTGTGGATGTGTCACTCGAGTGATGGTGCCAGTGATGAGTGTATTTCCACAGTCATAATTGTGACCTAGCATGTTGTCATCCTTACATGTGTTGAGTACATGCACATGCAAGTGGCTGTGCTTTTTGTGGCTGACTTCTTGTGTGTCTCTCATCCCCAGGTACTGGTTGCATTGTTGTGGCACTGCTATTCCTCATGGACACGTCATCGTGTGCTGACTCAGCGTTACACGCACGGACAAGTTTGGAAGTCTCCTTAGGGTAAGGGATGCATCAGGGGTGTATTGGGTGTGGCAGTTGTTTACGATGTGTGCACACTGCCCCAGTCGATGTTTGGTTCCTCTGCAGACATGTCGCATCACCATGGGAAACATTACATATAGCTGGATACACCTGAATAGATGGTCAGACTTGTTGACAGTCATCTGTAATGGGATAGTGGATTGTGATGATGGCATCAATGTGTGTAACACTGCCCTCGGACACATACGGTTTGCATTGGCTTGACATGGTGTGGGACTTCCACATCAGAGGATCAATGGTGTATGGCAGCCTCTCCGTGAGCAGCAGGGGGTGTTTAGCTGTTACCCGACACTTGTGTGCCAGTTCCATGGCTATCACGCATTTGTGGTGCAGAAGGGGGGTGCCAGTGTTGGACCCACATGTTACTCCACATGACCTGTGTATGTGTACTCCGAGTTGCCTCTGCATTCCGGAATACATGACTAATAAAGGTGTCCCTATGCCTCCAAGGTGCCTCTTCTCAGTCAATGCTGGTGTGTTGCCACGGTGCATACGGCATGTCTGGCATGGTTTTCAGTGATAGTGGCTCTGCGTCTATGTGTAGAGTAGCAAGATGCAAGCTGTTTGTGTGGGATTAGACTCTGTATTGTGCATGATGTCCATGACTGTGTGGGTATTGTGACATGTGCCATCCCCATGCATCCAACGTTGGCCAGGCCACCATTCTATGCATCCACCTGACTCAAGCTTGCAGGACATGGTTCTGCCACCTGTCTACACATACCTGGGTGCCCCCCAGGACACTCCACATGATCCCTGACCTCTGCGCATGACTGTTGCTGTACTCAATATGTCTGTCGGCACGGTTGTGCGGCCACCCCCTCAGCTGGTTGTTCCCATCACGGGTGCGTATGGTGCTCCATGTCTGTCTTGCCTAATACATTGTGATCCATTAGTGTCCTGTGCCAGACTCAGGCCCCAGGGTATGGATGGTTGAAGTCATATGAGAACTCAGGCATGGTTAGACTTTACAAGACACATGTAAGGTAATAATGCAAAATGTAGGCATCATCTCTTTATCGTGTAAGTTTTTATTTGTGTTGGGGTACGTGTTGGGGGGAGTATGACAAGAGGGGCTTTCCGGGTGTGTGGAATCCAAAGTTCACTGGGGGAGTTGGTGTCCTTGCCATTGGAAATCATCAGAGTCCATGCCACAGTCTTTGTCAACATTGGTCAGACTGTGACCAGCAAGTCCATGTGGCAGAGAATGTCATTTACTGATGTGCTGCTGTTGGTCCAGTGGGCCAGGTGCTAGGCCAGGTGTCCTGGGAGATGGTGCTGTTGCGCCGACCCTCACGGTCTTTTCCGTGGATGACCCGCCCTCCTGCGGGAACCCTCAGAAGCAGGCCATGACGATGTTTGGGATGCTCCGTCGGATGTCTCCTCCTCCTCCTGATCCCTCCCTGTGGGTGGTGATGTTCTTCGCCTGGTGGCACAGGGAGGGTTGCCCATGTTGTCGGCTATCTGACGGAGTGAACGGTTAATTCCCGTGAGCACCATCACGAGCTCAGCCTGTCTGTCCTCCATCCGTCCTTGGTGTCGCAGTTGACAGGCATGTTGCTCCGCATGTTGCTGGGCCTGCTGGGTCTTGATCTGCTCGAGGGTCCCCTTCATCTCGTTGAGGGTGGACACAACCTGGCTCATGCCCGTGGTGTCCTGCCGGTATGTGTCCAGGATGTTTCTTACATGGGAATATACCGGTTCCGCAGCCAACTGGTCAGGCTCGCGCCTCCGCCGTCCTCCACTCCCACCACCCCTGCCCACTTGCACCTGGCCTGCCCTTGTGGGCACATCGGGTCTCCGGGACCCCTGAGGGGTGGCATTTGCGTTGTCGCCGGCCTCCTCCTGGGTGCCCGGTACACCGTGTCCCTCCTGGTCAGCCTGGCTGCGTTGTGGTGGTGGGGCAGGGATCCTGTGTGTCTCCTGGGATGTGGCAGGAGTGGGGGTGGTGGTTGGCCCAGTTGTACCTGACGCAGGTGCTGCAGGTGGTTGGACACCAGAGGTGCCAGGTTGGTCGGGGTCGTCCACAGAGTGGTGAGAGTCGACGCTGCCGGTGGGATCGTCATCCCGCAGAGCCGGGTCCTGTGAGTCTTCCCCCCCAGTGTTGGGGGGTGATCCACGATGTTGACCTGTGTGTGAGAGAGACAATGTTATTTTTGTTCTATGCAACATCCATGTTTCATTCGTTTCAAAGTTGGCACATTTCCTCTGGGTATTTGGATATGTCTTGCATTCCACTCACAGTGCACTTGTGCATGGGTATGTCCCTTGGCCACAGCTTTTGAGACTTTACCTATGTGTGACACAGTCTTACTTGCTGCGTCAATTGTGACTGCAGTCATCAGTGGAGTGAGCAGGTGTGGCGAGCCATGCATTGGCGCCTTCCGTGTTGCACTGTACGTGGGCACATGGAGTTGTTCCACACACTTATATAATGCAGGTAGCTGGCGTTGCGCTCGTGCACAGGTTGAGACATGTCCCAGTGTTTTGCCATGGAGAAGAGAGGGGGATTCAGGCACTGGCCACCCTTGTCTACATGCACGCAGTCCACCTGCTGACGAGCAGACATTCCCACACCACCCAAGGCTGAATTGGTCTCCCTGTGTATCCCTTTCTCACTCCCTCTCTGTCCCCCTCTCCCTCCCTCCCTGTGTCAGCCTCCTCCCTCTGTCCGTCTCCCTGTGTCTCCCTCCCTCTCTCTCCCCCTCTCCCTCCCTCTGTGTGTCACCCTCTGTCACCTCAGCCCAGCGTCCTAGGCACACACTTTTTGCAGATCTTTGAATGGCCCTTGGCTTGTTCATGTGAGTTTGTTTCTGATCTCCAGGCACCCATTGGGTGTAGTGTCTGTGTCTGCGCTGCTGCTGTGGTGGTGTGTGCTGCCGCTCTTTCACAGTGTTGGCTGTTCATTGGCTGCTGTCATGTGCAAAAAGTGCCTTCACCCCCATGTCTTCATGCAAGGCGTCCGCCATTTGCAGGCAAGTCTTTCCTGTGTGGGGACACACTGTTTGTCTGGCTGTGACCTAGGCCATATGGGCTGAGGACATTGTTGTCTGCTTCTGAGTTGCACTATGTGATTTTTGAGGCCCACACTCCCGCCATCCGGGTTACCGTGTCTTGTGTTGGTGTTTTCTGTGGCCTGTGAATTGGCATTGTCCAGCTGGGTGCATGGGGCATGGTGGCGCTAGTGGCATGTGCGTGTTTATGGAGTGTGGTTGAGTCATGCGATAGCTTTGGGGTGGTTGCGTGCATGATTGGGAGTTTGGTTGTGGATGACGTTCCCCCCATGTGAGGTGAGTTGTTTGTGTACTCACCAGGCTCTCGGAGTCCTTCTACTCCCTCCACTGCCACCACCGGCAGTATGGCCATCACCTTCTCCTCCCAGGGATGGTATTGTACGCGTCTGCGGGCCGGCCCTCCTCCAGTGATGTTGGCCTGGTTGTGGTCGTCGGTCATTTTGCGGCGGACCGTCCTCCGCAGATCGTACCACCTGGCTTGGCATTCAGGCCTGGTCCTTCTGGTGGACGCAACAGCATTCACAGCATCGACAATCGTCTGCCACATGGCAGTTTTTTCGGAAATGCTGGTCTGTCTGACCAATGTTCCAAAGAGGTGTGGCTCGACTCTGAGGATTTCGTCGACAAGGACCTCCAACTCTTGGCTAGTGAACTTTGGATTCTTGTTAGTGGGCATGGTGAGGGGTGTGGGTGTGGAAGGTTGTGGGGGGTGTGGGTGTGGATGGTTGTGGGTGTGTGGGTGTGGTTGTGCAGGTGTGTGTGTGAATGTGATGAGGGGGTGTTTGTGAAGGTGGGTGTGTGAAGGTGTGCAGGTGTAAGGTGTAGTGGAGGTTGTAGTATGGTGCAGTTGTTTCTCTGTGTGGTCTGGCAAAAGTGGGTCTGTTGCAAAGGATCATGGTTTGTGTGTGTTGGGCCTTTTTATTGGTCCATTGGTGGGTGTGGCTGTGTTTGAACTTTGGGTGGGTGTGTTATAAGGAGTGGTTGTGTTTTGGGCCTCTGTTTGGGAGTTTGGCAGTTGCAGGTCAGTGAATGTGTTGTATTTGTGCTTGTTGGACATGTTTTGTGGCTTTGTGCGATTCGAATGGAGTCTTCTTGTGTTGTTTTGCTTTGTCCTGGTTGTGTACGTGTGTTTTTAGCGTCTGTACGGTGTGTACATCGGCCATTTTGTTGTACAGTGCTGTCCTTGTCTCTGGCTTGGTACGACTCGTACATGCGCGATGTTGGGTGAAGGTGCTGGTGTTGGGGCCTGGGGTGCGCTCCGTACTTAGACTGTTGGGGTGGGGGTACGCTCCATACATATGCGGGTGAGGGTACGGGCCGTACATACACGGTTGGGGTGGGGGTACGCTCCATACATACGCGGGTGGGGGTACGGGCCGTACGTACGGGGGTGTACATACACGGGTGGGGGTACGACTCGTACATACACGGGTGTACATACACGGGTGGGGGTTCGACTCGTACATACACGGGTGTACATACACGGGTGGGGGTATGACTCGTACATACACAGTGGGGGTACGACTCGTATGTACACGGGTGTACATACACGGGTGGGGGTTCGACTCGTACGTACACGGGTGTACATACACGGGTGGGGGTACGACTTGTACGTACACGGGTGTACATACACGGGTGGGGGTTCGACTCGTACGTACACAGGTGTACATACACGGGTGGGGGTTCGACTCGTACGTACACGGGTGTACATACACGGGTGGGGGTTCGACTTGTATGTACACGGGTGCACATACACTGGTGGGGGTACGACTCATACGTACACGGGTGTACATACACGGGTGGGGGTACGACTCGTACATACACGGGTGGGGGTACGACTCGTACGTACACGGGTGTACATACACGGGTGGGGGTTCGACTCGTACGTACACGGGTGTTCATACACGGGTGGGGGTTCGACTCGTACATACACGGGTGTACAAACACGGGTGGGGGTATGACTCGTACATACACGGGTGGGGGTACGACTCGTACATACACGGGTGTTCATACACGGGTGGGGGTTCGACTCGTACGTACACGGGTGTACATACACGGGTGGGGGTTCGACTCGTACGTACATGGGTGTACATACACGGGTGGGGGTTCGACTCGTACGTACACGGGTGTACATACACGGGTAGGGGTTCGACTCGTACATACGGGGTGTACATACACGGGTGGGGGTATGACTCGTACGTACACGGGTGGACATACAAGGGTGGGGGTTTGACTCGTACGTACACGGGTGTTCATACACGGGTGGGGGTTCAACTCGTACATACGAGGGATGGGGTGATGGTTGGGCACGTACATACGGGGGCTGGGGGGGTGTTGGGCGCGTATGCGGGCACATGTCTCCATGGTTGCTATAGGAGTTCGGTGCGGACGGTGTTTTTTCCATCCGGTTGTAACATCGGACGTACGGGATGGATCGTACTTGCGCGGACGGACTTCAATTTTTACATTTGTACGGTAAATCGTCCGGGGACGTGTCGGACACATTTTCTGACCCGAGGACGTGTGGGGAATTATTCCCAATGCGATTCGTATGGACTTTTTCCCATGCGAATCGTAGTTGGCAGTTTGTACGGCACTTGTACGATTCGTAGGTAAAAAGACCGGATACGAGTCGTACGGGGAATTTTTTTCCAGGATCGTAATCGGCACCATAGTGTGGTTGACTCTCCCGGGCTTCTCGTGATTGCATACTTTTATAATGGATTTAGCATGAATATATCCTGTTGTAATAGATAGCGTTTATATGCACTGTATTTTTACTAGCCCCTTTTTTAATACAATCCCATGAGACTCCTATAAGATTGTAAAAAATACTTTAGAAGAGGAGTTTACATTTTCCTCAACACAATACTTACCTCTTACAATGCCCACTACTAGAATATGGGAAGAGACTGACCTATCCACTGAGACCTTGCATGAAGATAAATAGTGTGTTGAGTAAGGTGTGAGGAGAGACTGCCTCTCCCATCACACCTCTCCTGAGGCTCAGTAGTATGCATTGTAGGGTGGGGAAGGTACTCACTTCACATGTAAGATCTCACTATTTCCTACTAAGGGTACGATTTTGATGTTGGAGGGACCTGAGTCCGTCCGACATTGATTAGTTTGTGAGACCAACTGACCAACTGTTGGCGGTCCCAAACCAGAAATTTGGATGCAACCGAACACTGTTCAGTTGCAATCCTGTTCTTTACAATGGGATAATGCATTTCGAATGGAATGTATGTGTCACATCTCAAGCTTCCTGCCTGGTTGTGAAATACTAGCGATTGGGAAGATAGTGCCTTTGGGTAGAATACATTCCCCCCTTTGTTTTTTCATTCTTTATTTTTTTAATCATAGCAGATGAATCTCACTGTGGTAACACCCCTCACCTTGTTTTCTCTTGAGTTCACCTGACAGCTGGAGTCATGGGGGTGTTCCTCTACATCACATGGAAATCCTGTATTTAAATCGCCCTACAACTTGACTGGGCGCATGACTTCAACAATTCTTTTTGTCGTCTTGGACCATGTCCCTATTTGTTTTTTTGCAACTTCTGCACTGAACTTCATTCGATTCCAGCATACTTTAGTTGTTGGACATCAGCTGCTTGTTCTGGATTCTGCTTCACTTTGCTGGTGTTTCAATTCAGCTCTTGAAACTGCGGATGTAAGTTGTTCTTAGGATTCTGGATTCTGGGCTGAGCTTCTCCTTCGCATATCTTTTTTTTTTTTGGAAGGACGATACCACGACTACTCCAGTCTGGTGCTCTGAAGCACTAAAGATCAGTGCACTGACGAAGATGTTCCAAAGACACGCGACTATGGTTTCTTGTTGTTCGTTTCTTCAGTTGTGAACATGTTTCTACAACTACATACATTGTATGTGCAGTTGGGGTTTATTGTTTCCTTTCTTTTTGATCTTTACATTTCTGGAGGGAAAGACTTACTGACCAAGCATGAGTGATTGCAAACTCATGTACTGTTCTTGAAACACAAAATAATTACTATTAAGTGGTGAGCACAGGGGAGTCGTTACTCAGACATTACTAGTGGTAGTGGGAGGAACGGGTCAAAACATTTTGAATTAGTTTACTAATAGGTGTTTTCATTTTTGTTGTTTTTTCTTGCTCCTACTCTCTATACCTTCCTGATGAAGTTGCTAACAGAGGATATCTTTCTTCAGTGGAGAGGGTTCTGATATTGAATATCCAAGTAACGTGGTCCAGTCATTATATCTCCTTCTACCATTCAAGATTAATTGTCCTGTTTCAGTGTGTATTATTCTCTATTTACAAGTAGGTTTTTCCTTGGGAGATAGAAGGAACATCTTCACTTCTGTGGGTTTCTGAGGTCAGATTGGTGACAGTTCTTCTCACATTGCAAAGAGAAGAGGTGCAATTCATCCCTGCACCCCGTGGCAGGCACCTCAAGGCGCCTGCAACAGGGTGCAGGAATCAACAGGGTGGTACCATAGGTGCCCCCTCAGCCATCATCCGGAGGCCATGCGCCCATGGGGGCCCTGCTGGGGGCCCCCAAAGTCGACCTACGACAGCCTTTATGTGTCAGTAAGCCCAGCACAGAAAGGCTGTCGAAATCCAACATTGTAATCCCTTGGGCAGATAGAGCCACCCTTGGGATTACAGGAGGCTTTCCGAATGGCAGACGGGCTCTGTGAGCCTGTCAGATTCCATCAGGAAATCCGAACTGATGATTACCATGCCATTGGGAACGGCTCCGACCGAGGGTCAGAGCAGTTTCCTATGGCATTGTAATCGGCCCCTTAGTATAGCACTATCCTCCCCACTGGCACCCCTCCCCATAAAAATAACCATATTTATTGGTGTGTGGGAATAATTTCCCTGTCCACTCACAGCTCTCCCCAGCATCACTGATATACACAGTAGTATGTACAGAAACATTAGCTTCTGCACTAACACCTATTTCCAGGACAGCTTGGATGTATATTACAGTGTAGTGGACCAGTGGTCTCTTTCCTCATACCTCTCCTTAGAACAAGAGCGATATGCAGTGCTGTTTTAGGACTCATCTCTCTTTTAACACATCTTACCAGGGTAAAATGTGTCTCTAGTAGAGTTTGAGAGACATTTATCTCTCTACTCATACCTCTTCTCATGCTGACAAGTATGCATAGTAGACTTTGGGAAAAACTGCCCTATTGCCTGGCACAAATATCTTACATGATAACTCTGGGCAGTATAGTGTGTGGAGAGACTGGCCTCTCTCCTCTGATGTGTTTTTGGATAATGCATGTGCAAATTAGGGTGTGAAAAGTGGCCTACCTTTGTTGCCACTCCTCTCCCCAGAATGACAGAAGTGCAAGTAAAGTATGGAGTTGAAATGACCTTTATGCTCAAAAGTATGTCTTACATAACATCTATGCGATATGATATGAATACAAACTTCCCTCTCAAGTGAGAAATCTCCCCATAATTACATGTGCAAAGTGGGCTGTGGGTAGAACAGTTCTCTCTGCACATACCTCTCTACATACTGATGAATGTCCATTTGAGAGTACAAAATGGAGTATCTCTCTGTTCAGAACGGTGTCTTGGATAACTCATGTCCATATTTCACTGTGGAAATATATCTACCTCTGTTTAAAACACCTCCCCAAGGAAACTCTTAAGCATAATATGGTGCTTACAGAAGCTGAAAGCAGGGTGTATTTGAGGAGAACCATGTACTTACCTCTGTGCAAAGATCCCTCTCTTGCATTACAGTTAGCTATACTACAGCATGTAATACTTCATTGTGACATGACAACCAACCATATCTGCATTGCAAAATAATTGGCTCCTCTTTTGCCAACTCTTTATAGGGTAAAAGACTAGCATAGTACTATTCACATACATATACATGTAATAGCATATTCACAGTCCCTCACATGGTATCAACAGTTTTACTGAATTTTGCAATACTATAATAAACTTGAAATGTATAATAGGTATTAAGGAAACTAATCCAACGTGACATTAAACTTATTTAGTACACCGAAATAATTTAACAACCATACAGAACTACAAGAACTACATAAACAAACAATATAAGCAACTATAACATGAGTATTTTTTTAAAAACACATAACTGATGTTCTGATGCTAATAAGCAGCTCCTAAAAACACCCACTGCACCCTTTTTGCTTTGTTTGCCTACTGTATTTTGATGTAGGTAGCACTTATTTTTCAGTTTTTTAGCGACCATTACCCACCAAAGAGTCTTTAGATGTGTTCCATGTTATGATTTGCTACGTGGCAATAAAGTCTCAGCAAAGCAGCATTTCTATATATACAGTTCGCAAAGCCTAGCTCATCCAGAGTTAGCTCGGGCTGCTGAAGTACTCAACTGTTCAGGAGACTTCACATCCTCCAACCTGAATACATGGAATACACTGTGCCTAAAGACGGAGTTATTGCTGAACAACCCAATAATCCTGCTTCTCTTCACAAGGATCTTCTTCTCTGCTTATAAGCAGATAATTATTTTCTCAGAGACAAGTTTCCATTTTCCGCCTAAAAAAAGACAAAATAATCTAACAGTAAAAGTTACATACAGGTCAATATCTGCTAACATTGAAATGTCACTGTATTTTGTAAACATTTCTATGGTTTTCACCTACAATCACATATGTATATCTAATGTGCCAGTAACTTGTTATTAATTTCTCCTGACAATTTCCACACCCTCCCCAGTGCCCATTTTTCACGAATAAATTATAACATGCCATCAAACCTTATTTCATAAAAGTTTATAAAGTAACACATTCCTCTTTAGACACCTTTGCTAGCATTCACCACAGTTTTTCACTCTAGAAATAGTAATATCACCACTAAAACATTTCATATGGCTAAAGTATATGTACCATGAGATTCATAACCAAAGTACATCTTGTATTATTACATTCTTTGTTTTGTAATTTGACAAACACTACATTCTAATCTGTACCTCTTAAAACCTATATTAACACTTCTACACCTCCCCAAGAAACTTTTCACTCTGTAAACATACTGCAAAATGAGTGTACCAACATTAGTACACTTATTATCACTTCACAACAAGGTTTTTGAAATATATTGCTAAATACCTCAACTTGAAGTTGCTTCTTAAAAGCAAATGACCACACCTGTCTCTTTCAGCTCCAGAAACATAAACCTCTGATGAGCACAACTTAAAAAGACTTCCTTCTTCTCCAAAGCACTAAGGTCAAACTGAGCTATCACTGGTTCTGCATCTAATCACATCAAATAATTCCTCCAACCATACAATTCAAATGGTAACTATTGATTAAGCCTTTGCCCTTTTTATTTTACATACCCCATATCTTCTCGCAAGAATCTTGTGGGATCGTAAAACACCTTGTGTCAGGCCCAGTAATGTTCCAAGGGAGTTTCTTGAGATGCTCAAGAGTTCGAACTTACCCCATAAAAAACAGCCATCTACTCATCACACTAGTTATCTCTGACATATTTTCCCAAAAAAACAAGTACCACAATATGCATTCCTACTAATGGAGTCTATTGAGAACTCATCTACTCCTTTTTACTATTCATGATCCCAAACGAGTTCATGAGATCGTAAAAATTAGTTAAAATCAATATACATTTATTTTCTTCACACTAGTTACTCCTTAGATACCTCTTCTCTATGGTCTGCACACTCACACAACAGTTTCAACTAAAACCTGTCTCTTGGGACAGATTTTCTCTACCCTACTACTTTTTTTTATGATCCCACGAGCCTCCTACGAGTGCGGGAGTACCCAAAAGCCTGCCTTCAGCCATGGATTTCTCCGTGTCTCGCTAGAATCTCGTGAGCTCAAGCATTTGGTGTATTTCTTATGGACAAGAGGTCTGTACACTTTAGTGTGGGCAGCAGCGTATTAAAACACATAAGCCTATGCACTGACATCTTTCTCTATAAACAAATTTCTCTACTACCCCCTACCATTTTTCCACTATTTGCAAGATTGTAAAAAAAATTAAATCACATGATTTACACTCTCCTTCATTACAGTACATACAGCTTTAATTCCTTTTCCTATGAGTTTGGCAAAAAGTAACCATTCCAGTCCCAGCTTTTCACAGTATGGCTGCAGTATATAGTAGGGTGTGACAAGAGACTGGACTCCTCAAAAAACACTTCACCACAGGATAACCACTTTACATAGTAGGGTAAAATAGGAACTGGGTATTCCATTTAGACCTCTCACCAGGACAACAACAACATTGTACAATGCAGTGTAGGGAAGGACTGGCCTAAACACTAAGAACTCTCTCTTGGATGATGTGGGTGTGCTAGGATATATGAAGAAACTGGCCTCTACACTGAGAGCTCTCTCAGATTACAGGTGGGCATAGAAGGGTGTGGGGAGGTACTTGCCTCTCTGCTGAGAGCTCTCTCTGAGATGACATGTGCATGTAGTATGCAGTGGGGAGTGACTGTCCACTATCCTTAGAACTCTTTCCTGGGAGATGGATATGCATAGTTTGGCGGGACCGGCCTATTTGCGGAGACATCTCTTTTGAATGACAGATCTACAACTATGGTGTGGGGAAGAAATTAGCTATATACTAAGATGTTTCTCGTGGATGACAAGCATACAGACTAGGTTATAGAAAGACTGTCAGGGCAGCTCAGACATTTCCCCAGAGCAACACATATGCAAAATAGGCTGTGGGTAGAGACTGCTCTCTCTGCTCATGCCTCTCTTCATGACATTGAATGTTATTAGTGGAGTATAAACTGTAGTATCCTCTCTGTTGACAACTGTGTCTTGGACAACCAGTGTGCATATTTGAATGTAAGGACACACTCTCCTCTCTCTCAGAAACCTCCCTATTGGGACAGACATGTGTAGTAAAGTGTACACAGAGACAGGCCTTTGCACTGAAACTTCTCTCCAGCGTGACAACCATATATTCTAAGATGCGCAAAAGAACTTCCACCTCCACCATCTGACAGCAGTGAATAGTAGACTATGAGAATGCAGTCACCTCTGTGCCAAAACCTTTCTCTTGTATAAAAAATCTTATACTAGAATGGGAAGAAGCACTAATCTCTCTATAGTGGCTTATACATACATAAACATCAAGCAGCGTAGCTACAGTTCTTGAAAATGGAACTGCCACTATAAGTCAACATTGCAAGACTGTAATAATCCTAAAATCTTTATAAGCTATTAAGGAAATAAATCAGTAGTAACTTTAAACTTTTTATTACAAAAGAAACAATTTAACATTGCAAACAGCAATTACATCAACAAACAACAACAACAACAACTGTAAAACAAATAAAGCAACAAACGTAACTAATCTATAACTTTTTTTCCTCACTTTGATTACCAGGCACCAACACCTTCTTCCCTTTTGCTTCATTTACCTACTAAATTTTGATATATGTAGATCTTCTTTTCCTTAGATTCAGCCACCTTAGCCTGCCAAACCATATCTCCTTTAATAGTCTTTTGCTGGCAGGCTAGGTGGCAAAAGAATCAGTTCAAATAAAATAAAATCTGCCAAAAGGAGTTCAGCCAAGACATTAGAAACAACCAGGATGTTTTATTACAGGAATGAAGAACTATTGTAGATCCAGTCATTCAGAAAGGATAGCTGAGACAAACTTAGCTCGTGCAGCCAAATCACACAGTTCTTCACCTGGGTACACATTCTTTCAACTGGTAGATACAACCTCCCCCTAGGTACTTACTGCTCAAGCAAATAAAGCACTTTTATTGCTGTAAACAGATCATTTTTAAATTAAATACAAGTAGAGCTACACAGGACAAGCTTCTCCAAGGGTACAAATGTCACCATAGGCAGTAACAACATCAGTCACTGTTCCCTCTTTCTTCCAAAGTGAACATTTTTTGTTTTCCTCCTCAGTATATTCTGTGACATGATACTTCTGGTTTTCAAAAGTTCTGTTTTCTATTTTCTAACTAAAAAAGACAAGCTAACACCAAAACGTAAAGTTACATACTGATCAATAAAAGATAACAGTGATACATCATTATATACTCTAACTTTTTATGCACTTTTCACCCACATTCATATAGTTATATGTGCTGTATCACTAACTTCATATTTCTTCCTCTTGAAGAATTCGACACCCACAACCAGTTCATTTTTTACAATTAAATTAAAACATGCCATCAAACATTGTTCCATAACAGTTTATAAAGTAACACATTCCTATAGAAACACCTTTCTTAACAGTGAGCACAGTGTTTTCTCTAGAAATAGCAATATCGCTACTCAAAATATGTGTACAGTAAGTTTCATAAAAATGCCAAGCTCTGCATTAAAAGATTGCAGATTCTTTATTTTATAATTTCAGAAACACTTCCTCTTTTACTTACAACTACATACAGATTAAACATTTTATTTTTTAACACAGTAACAAATACTTGGTGATATCTCTCTACATTCTAAATTCAATCTCTCAAAACCATTAAAGAATATGCACCTCTACAAACAGCTTTTGACTCACTAAACCTTATATAGAATGATTGATGATTGATTGAATTTTTTATAGCACGACGTATTCCCAAAGGCGCTTTGGCGCTGCCTATTATTGAAGAAGGTGAGAACTGCCTATGGAGATTTTACCCACTAAGGGTAAATAGCAACGTTTTTAGTGATTTCAAAAAAGGCCGAGGGATTAGGTTGATTCCTCAAAGTCTGAGGCACTTGGTTCCAAAGATGGGCAGTGGTAAAGAAGAAGATTCTGCCACTCCAAGAAGCATTGTTAGCAATGGAAATTGAAACATTTCTAGCTGTAGCTGATTGAAGAGATCTCTTTGGAAAGTACCAAGAAATGCTACTTTAAAAAAAGTCAGGATCTTGATGATAAAGAGATATATGAAGACAAAATGCCTTGAAAGCCACTCTTTTCAGATGGGTAACCAATGGAGGTCCTTCAAAGCTTTGGAGACAGGCTCAAACTTTTTGATGTTCTTCAAAACCCAAACTGCTGCATTTTGCAGCCTCTAAAGTTTTTTCAGGATAACCTGATGGGCACTAAAATAAAGTGCATAACAGCCTGGATAGAGCAAGATAAGTAACCACTGTTTTCTACAGATCAATGGTAGAATCTTCTTCAAAGTTTTCAGGACTAGGAACTACGAGAAGGCAAAATGGTTAGACTGTTCGCTAAAGGAAAGGTTGGAGTCAAAGATGATTCTCAGGTTTCTTGCTTTAGAAAGAGACAGGACAGGAAAGGGAAGCAAGAGACTGAGGCCACCAAGGGTTATTCCAAAAAGAGGTGTCAACTCTGAAAAGGAGGACCTTTGTCGTTTTGGAATTTAGCTTTAAGCCGTGGGAGCTCGTCTAGTCAACTATTGTGGTAATGCATTTGTTGAAACAAGAGGCCACTTCTTCTATGTTGTTTTTAATGGGTACCACACTTTGGGTTTTGTCTGCATAGGAGACTGTGGAGAAACCATGTAATCTTATTATTTCCAAAAAGGGAGCCACATAAATATTAAAGAGAGCGAGGCTAACCAACAACCCCTGTGTGCTCTAACCTCCCATGTTGACTGTTTGTTCCCTGTTATCCAAAAAGGAGCAGAGAAGACTGAGTGCAGAGTTGTGGACACCTATCTCTAACAGCCATTGTTTCAGTAAAAGGTGGTTGACCGTATCGAAGGCTGTGGATAAGTCTAACAAGACCACCTCAGCCTTTCCTCCATGATCAAGAATATCTCTGGGCTCCTCTGAGAATTCTACAAGGGCACTTTTGATACTGTGGGATTTCCTGACACCAAAGTAGGCTCTGTCCAGGATGTTAATCTGGTCAAGGAAATTCGAGAGAGTGATGTTTCTAGCACTTCACCAGAAAGGGAATTCTAGATATTGAATGATAATTTGTATCTTCTAGCGAATCTTGAGTAGTGGGACAATGGAGGCCCTTTTACAGTCTGTCAGAAAACAGTCAGATTTTAAAACATTGTTAAGCAACAAGGCCAAAGATGGTGCAAGAAAAAGGCTATGTCGTGTAGCACTTTCGTGGGGTAAGGGTCTGAAGGGGCTCCCGCCTTGATTTGTTTCACAAGTTCAATCATGCATTCAACAGAGATAGTAGGAAATTCACCCAGTGTGGCATACCAAGTTTACCAACTGTAATGCACTTACTGACAATTCTCAACAAAGTTCATAAACCATATTTTTAATTACCTGAACCTAAAGCAGTTTCTTATATACAGCTGAAGACACCAGCCTGTCTCAGTTTCAAATTCCGTAACTTCTTTTACCACAACTCCAAAAGCTTCCTTCTCCTCCAAATCACCAAGAACAATGTGAACTATCTCTGATTCTGCAGCCAACCACGTCACAGCATTGTTTCATTCTTGTAATAGGAATGGTAACTATTGGCTGAGCCTTGGCCCTTCTTTTCCTACTCCCCCCCATTACAATCTTGCAAGACTCTTGCGGTATCATAAAACACCTTGTGGCAGGTGCAGTATTTTTACATCTGGGTCACGCTAGCCTCTTGTGAGATCTCCAGTGTCCATGCATCAGCCTTCAGTGCCTGATGCTTGTGAGCTAATCTCATGAGATTCTCACTGGATCGCAATTACATTGTATGGAAATAGTAGTATGTGGGACAGAGTATCCTCTCCACTGAGACCTATCTCTTTCATGACAGCTGTGTGTAGTAGGGTTCCGTGAGAGTCTGGCCTCTCTTTTTAGACCCCTTTGAGATGGTGGGTGTCCGTAGTATGGTTTGTGGATAGACTTAAAGCAGAACTAGTCAATCATACTTGGCTGGCCACAACGTGAATGATATGTGGGGCCGTCATTCCAGGACTTAGGGACATTATCCCTGCACCCAGAAATGAACTTTGTTTGGCTGGCCACCACATGGTCAACGTGTTGCGGAATCCATTACCAGACTCAGGATACAGGCTCCCATTGAAATGCATTGCAGTGAAAGCCTGCTTTTGATGGTCACAAAAAAGAAATAAAGGTGCTAACAGATTTTAATCACTATATAAATCATTTATTGGTGGTGAAATACTCATTGTAAGAATTGTGTGGCTTCAGGTGAAAAAACATCAAGAAAAGACAAAAAAAGACAATCATGAAAAGAGATTGATAGCAATATGCAATAAGGAGATTCCCCAAATAAAACATATTTCAGAGGCATTGGCACATCTTACAAAGAGGTCCGGTTATAAAGGACATAATTGGTACATATCTGCTTGTGACAATTCAGAAAGCACCATCAGTAGCATAAATATTGACTAAAAGCTACTTCAAAGAGAAGGCTCAAAACACATGGTTACTAAATAAAATGATGCACTGGATGCTATTTGTCTTGTTTTTTATGCGTAATGAAATCAGTCCTCAATGTATGTATACTTTTATGGTTGTTCTATACATACCGAATAAGGTTTTTGAACTGAACTGAACATGGTTACTAAATGAAAAGGAAAGGATTATGGAAATGCTCCAAATTTTGTAAACAAGGAGAAATAGGACACAACATATCATTTTTTTTGTAAATCTGTTCATTAGTATAATAAGTGTTCCATCATCACAATACAAGCAACAAAGCAATACGTTATAGTCCATTTGTACCCAATAACTAAAGACTGTTCAGAGCTCATGATACGCATGTCTTGGGAGGCGTCATTAATGGATTATATGCACATTTACATTGTGGCCTAGGCCATACATGTTGAGACTGCTTCTTGAGGGGTAGTTCCCAGATTTCCTCCCGCATGCCATAACCCATATGCAGTTGTGCCCTAAAATCAAATTCCTACTAAATGATTTACCCTTTTAATGAAATCCCTCCCCAGCAAACTACTATAACTATTTGACAGTTCCTGGCAGAATGTTTGACCCCCCTCGAGTTACAGTGGTGCGTCCTGCCACTGGTTGGAGGCGCAGTCTCGTTGTGATGCAGCTTCTCATGCTCCCAACCCCCCCGCCCACCACTGGGCACAACCACGCGGGGGGAGCCGGGGGAGGGGATACCCCGCGGGGGGCCGCACGGAGGGGCCACGCCCCCACCACGTCCCGGCACCACGGCACAGCCCATCCACGGGGGGGCGGCCAGGACACAACATATCATTAATATAAATATTATATGTAAAAGCACATTCACAGTGTACATATTGGAATGTCCCTGCAGAAAAAAGTACATTAGAAATACTACCTACCAACTGCAAAAGCATATCCTGGAGCATTTACATTTAATTTAAAATCATGATGCAACTAATCCACAGAGCACATAATGGAAAGCCAGATTCAGTCACATTTTGGGGCATGGACATGGTGGAGAAGCCAGTGTGTGGTGTTGATAGGGTTGAAATGCTTAGACAGTTAGAATCAAGATACATCATTAAAACGAAGACAGGGGATCCTTATTGACACAATCAGGATGAGGAATGTTAGGCATGTTTGTGAAAGACATATTAGTGGGCTTATATCTTTATAAGACTGGAACCAATGTATTACTCGTGCAGCAGAACTGAGCTTATTTGTTCTGTATGAATTGTTTTAGTTTCCATGTTCTCTCTTTCGTTGCTGATTAGTGAAAATATATACTTGAGGCAGCACTTCTAAATTACTCAGTCGATTAGCCCACTAGATGGCAAGAGTCTATATGGGAAGATGAAGTTTGTGATCTTGAAAAGGGGAAATGCGGTGTATAATAAATCCATGGATCCTCAAGGTGAGACACAGTTTATTCTGTGTTAAAATTAGTATAACATCAGTTCTAATTGTGTGTAAAGAAAGGAGATTTGGGATGACTAAAATGGATATCACATTTAGACATATCAAATTGACCAGGCTTATGTAGATATGTAGGGGCAGGCTATTGTAAAGACTGTAATGGTATTTGAATGAATTTTAAAGGACAATGTATTGTGTAATTAAATGTTTTGTTCATCACATGATGTTCCTCAAACTGCACCACATACGGGTAGGGAATTCAGAAAAATACATTTGTTAGCTATTTGAAGTGTGAAAAGAGTAGCAGGACTCTATTTAATGTGGAAAAAGTAAGGAAGTCACTTTTTCACATGACTAAGACAGCAGTTGAAATGCGGTGTGTTTTTTGGAATATGGGGCATCACCTGTGGGTTAACAAAAATAGGATGAACTAAGACGACCTGTAGTTGTCACCTGTGTTCTTTAAATAATTGATTTCGAGAGTCATTCCGCCAAGAGGCAGGCATTATGCAACATGCTAGGCTGTAGAACACTTAAGCCTGTTTACTACCTATTAAGGCTGTAGTACAAATAGAAGTGTGTTTGTGAATATCAATTTTATAACTCTAGCCAGGATATGTGTTTTGGTTTCCTTAATCCCACCTATTTTGTAGTAATTGTCCTCCATGCTCCCACCACTCCCCATTGTCCCTCTCACATTTAATACTAAATCCTATACTAGTGTGTATTGAGATCTCTGCATCCTGGGATCACAGTAAAAAAACAAATGAGAGGCAGGCGTTGTGCTCTCCAGACTTATGTCTGTGAATTGCATTTTGTAGTATGTGGATCAGTACTGCCTTGCGTTTTTTACAATGCTTTTTAAAAAAAATCGGGACCAAAGACTTCAAGCTCCACAATGGACTACAGGTCCTTTAATAGCTACAAGAGCCTCATCATCCTTTGAAGGGCTGTGCTGCACAGCCTTTACTTTGGGCAGTGAGTACAAAAGAACTCACCTGGTTGAAGGTGAAAGGCATATGCTAGGGAATGAGTGTAGCACGTCAATGTTGACATCCCTTAAGCAGTCCTCCATGTACCAATATCCCTCAATGGTGAGAAAGATTGTCTCTTCTACCAAGAGTCAATTGTTTTCCAGCCCATCTAGGGATTAAAGCTTTGTTCGCCCTAAGTTGGCAGGGTATGCCCAGACGTAGGTCTCTTGCTCACTTTGCCACTGGATTCAAGATAGCCTGGCTGATGAGGGTTATTAACCCGAAACCGGTCCCAGGATGCTTGTTTCCAGTCCAGGGAAGACATGGTTTGGCAGTTCGGGCTGGACTGCTCCCATGAGGCACAGGGTCAGACTGATTTGCATATGGCCATGTCTGAACTGGGTTGGCGGAGTGTGCTAAAGAATGATGATGGATTAAACCCAGATCAGTTGACTGGGGGTGAGTGCTTGCAATGTTCAACACTCCGTTCATCATCCCCTTTGGTTTTGCTTTGTTCGCCCTAAGTTGGCAGGGTATGCCCAGACGTGGGTCCCTTGCTCACTTTGCCACTGGATTCAAGATAGCCTGGCTGATGAGGGTTATGAACCTGAAACCGGTCCCAGGATGCTTGTTTTCGGTCCAGGGAAGACATGGCTTGGCAGTTCGGGCTGGACTGTTCCAATGAGGCACAGGGTCAGACTGATTTGCATATGGCCATGTCTGAACTGGGGTGGCGGAGTGAGCTAAAAATGATGATGGATTAAACCCAGATCAGTTGACTGGGGGTGAGTGCTTGCAATGTTCAACAGTCCGTCCATCATCCCCTTTGGTTTTGCTTTGTTTGCCTTAAGTTGGTAGGGTATGCCCAGACGTGGGTTCCTTGCTCGCTTTGACACTGGATTCAAGATAGCCTGGCTGATGAGGGTTATGAACCCGAAACCGGTCCCAGGATGCTTGTTTCCGGTCCAGGGAAGACATGGCTTGGCAGTTCGGGCTGGACTGCTCCCATGAGGCACAGGGTCAGACTGATTTGCATATGGCTATGTCTGAACTGGGGTGGCGGAGTGAGCTAAAGAATGATGATGGATTAAACCCAGATCAGTTAACTGGGGGTGAGTGCTTGCAATGTTCAACACTGCGTCCATCGTCCGCTTTGGTTTTGCTTTGTTCGCCCTAAGTTGGCAGGGTATGCCCAGACGTGGGTCCCTTGCTCACTTTGCCACTGGATTCAAGATAGCCTGGCTGATGAGGGTTATGAACCCGAAACCGGTCCCAGGATGATTGTATCTGGTCCAGGGAAGACATGGCTTGGCAGTTCTGGCTGGACTGTTCCCATGAGGCACAGGGTCAGACTGATTTGCATATGGCCATGTCTGAACTGAGGTGGCAGAGTGAGCTAAAGAATGATGATGGATTAAACCCAGATCAGTTGACTGGGGGTGAGTGCTTGAAATGTTCAACACTCCGTCCATCATCCCCTTTGGTTTTGCTTTGTTCGCCCTAAGTTGGCAGGGTATGCCCAGACGTGGGTCCCTTGCTCACTTTGCCACTGGATTCAAGATAGCCTGGCTGATGAGGGTTATGAACCCGAAACCTGTCCCAGGATGCTTCTTTCCGGTCAAGGGAAGACATGGCTTGGCAGTTTGGGCTGGACTGTTCCCATGAGGCACAGGGTCAGACTGATTTGCATATGGCCATGTCTGAACTGGGGTGGCGGAGTGAGCTAAAGAATTATGATGGATTAAACCCAGATCAGTTGACTGGGGGTGAGTGCTTGCAATGTTCAACACTCCTTCCATCATCCCCTTTGGTTTTGCTTTGTTCGCCCTAAGTTGGCAGGGTATGCCCAGACGTGGGTCCCCTTGCTCACTTTGTCACTGGATTCAAGATAGCCTGGCTCCGTCCATCATCCCCTTTCGTTTTGCATTCATCTAGAGATTATGCACTGGATATGGAATGTGTTTAAATAGGCAAACTTCACTCCCCACAATCCCTACACCTAAGTCACAAACTGAAATGAAAACAAGTATACAGAGTGGTGTGCATTATTGGCCCCCACAAGTAATTTTCACAAAAATCCTTAGGAGAAGCCTGTAAACATAAGCAAGTTGTAGATTTTCAGACATATTCCTTCTACCCTATACTTCTTCCTATCGATCGTTCACCGTACAGGAAATATTGCAGAAATATGTATTATTTGCAGATGCAACATTGTGTGTTTTTATAATATAAATATTTTCAGGTAATGAATCCCTTTCACTTACAACCCCAAAATATGTAGGTCTGTATGACTTAATTACGCATCTACTTCATCCATAATTTTAACACTATGAGGTGTGCAAACCGTGTCTAAAACTATTTTGTAAACATGCAAATTATTCCGACAAAGTCTTAACTTTGTAGCTGATTGTCACATTTTCTGTGTGAATCCTAAGTTGCTAAAAAGGATTGTGAATCAACCCTCCTAATTACATATGTGTTGAACGTGGAAAGTGTATAATTCAGATATGTATTTCAAATGGCCTGCAGTTATTTTCGTGTATTGCACTCATTAATATGTACATCCACCGGGCATTTGTAATACAACGACATTGCTCTGGCTTTATAAATTGATCCACGAAGACACGTTTACACAATAAGTAAAATTGAAAAAATATGAGAAAATAAATACCTCCAGGAATAAGAGAGGGCAAGCCTCCCAAGAAAAAGTGTGAGAAAAATGTTCCTAAATGTGATCTTTTTCAACCTTCACTTCAACTTCTGGGAAGGGCTGTCTTTCTGTTTACTCACTGTGGAAGAAAACCTGCCACAACTGCAAACTCTGGTTTTAGAGGGCTTAATAGCACAGTAAATGTTTTAAGAATCAAAGATGTTTCATCTCTCTGTATATGTGTAAATTATGTTACTCTGTATTTAATGTATGTCATTTGTTTCTAGAGTTTGTAGAACAACAATTTGCAGAATGTGCAATATATTAACGGTTCCGTACATTTATAATTCCGCCAGAAAGAACATATAGAAAAACGATTATTTGCCAAGGCGTTAGGGCTCGGCTCTAAAATGCTGAACTGTTGGATTTACCAATGTTTTTTGCAATTCGCATTTCAACGCATACATCAAGATGAATGCTCGCAAAAGGAAGGCACTATTGCAATGTGTTTTCATTTATGAAAACCCATTCACGGTGACTACAAACGAGTATGCATGAGTTATGACACATACCCATTCATGCATATTAACACATGGAGACCATTTATATTTATTGTTAACTTGGCAGATGACCACATTAAAATTAAAAAGTAAGGGTGCACCAGCACAGAAAATGAAGACAAATGACCGAGTCGCTCTTTGTACCTGCCATGCCCTCATTTAGAAAGAAATGAAGAAAGCAAGAAAGAAAGAAAGAAAGAAAGACAGAAAGAAAGAAAGAAAGAAAGAAAGAAAGAAAGAAAGAAAGAAAGAAAGAAAGAAAGAAAGAAAGAAAGAAAGAAAGATAATTCAGAGGGTGGAGCAGGGAGCCAGATGGGAAGCATAGGTTTGGGTGGAGGGAAGAGGATGAAAGAAGAGCTCACAGAAATAGAGAAAGCAGAGGAAAAAAGTCCAGTGGAGTGACACATTTCTAATTAAAAAAGAGCGCCCTCAAATTTGCAACAGAAGGATACAATTCAACTTAAACTGAAATGCTCCTGGGCAGGACAAACACAAGAATGAAGAGGAAAACCACTTAATCAAAAGTAGGCAACTCAGATGGACAACAAACCACCCAATCAAGAGGAAGGGGGTGATCCAAAGACTGCTCTAGGTGTATGTTGTGTATTGGAAACGATGGGGCAGATTTACAAGCCCCATATGCCACATTTGCGCCACCGTTGCGTCACTTTTGTGACGCAGCGGTGGCGCAAAGCCAGCGCCATGCTGCATGGTATTTACAATGTGACGCATCCAGGGAGATGCGTTACGTTGTAAAGCCCTGCGCCACATGAAACCTGCATCAGGTTTCATGTGGGTGTTCCGGCGCGGGGAGGGAGCGTTCCGGCGCAGGAACGCCTTGGAAAAGTGGCTGAGTGAATTCTACAAGATTTCACTCAGTCACTTTTCCGACCCCGCTGCATCAAAACCTTGCACCTGCGTGTAGCAGGCGTAAGGAGTGACGCAGCACAGCTAGTATAGGGCGCCCCCGAGCAGTGCTGGAGTTGCGTCGCGCTTGCGACACAACTCCAGTACTGCGTCACCTTTACGACATCAGATGCGTGACGCATCTGTCTATTCTTGCTCCATGGTGCGCCGCATTGTAAATGTGGCACATCCATGGTGGCGCAAGAGGTGTTTGCCGTGATGCAAAATAACTGGTGCATCCCTGATAATATGCAGGGATGCGCCAGTTATTGTAATTCTGCCCCAATATCTCTACCTGAAGACAGCTGAAACTGACTGTAACCAAGAACTAACAACACATATGCTAAACCTATAACCAATAGTGCCTCACCATATGTGGTTTGAAAAATCCTGGCTCCAGGGCAAAATTTCCTTAAACTGTGGCTCGATTGCTGGGATACATTAATCAATATTAGTTTGTAATTGTTTGCTCACTCACAAATTTAAGTTTGCATTTGCTACCATTACTAACTTCGGGAAATATGTAGTAACTGGGGCTATCCATTTTGCTATGTGTATAAAAAGGGATAGAGCAAATAGTCCTTCCTGCAAAGCACAGAATAAACACAATTATGAAAGTTGGTTAAAAAATATACAAATGATCATGGAACCAACCATGTGCTAAAAGTCATGCAGGAGTTATTAGCATGTAGTATGCGTTGTCATCTGTTAAGCATTGCTAATTAGAAACATTTTTTTTTTAATTGTTACAAATACAGATACAAATTAAATGTCTCTTGCGATCCTTAATTTTTTATAACATAAGGTTTATAAAATTATGGATGGATGGTCCTTCTTAGAGAATGGAGAGGTGATTTAGGTTTCTTTCAAGCAATATCGTATATTTAAGTATTTTAAAGGATTAACCAAAAAAGTATTTCGTAGGTTGCCCTGTTTTTATGTAATTGTGAATGCATGATACTCTTTATTTTATATTATTTAGCATAATCCTGTTGTAAGACATCATTTAATATCTGACACTATGCTCAAAATATGCATAGTTTGTAAATCATAGCAACTGTGCACTAGATTTTAGCAGAGAATTAATCATCCATGAATAACATTGTATTAAATAAACATGCAAAACATACTGATTTTTAACTAGATTAACAGTTTATGCAATATCAGACTTAAATGTCCGAATCGGTGTGCTATTGGGCTAACCCATTCGTGTCAGCCACAAATGTTTGTGGTTGCACCAGCTGTTACCAGATGTCCTCACAAGAGTGCAGCAGCACAAGCCCTTAAAATCTTTGCTTTTTTGTGAGATATGAAAATGTTATTTAACACATCTAAATTTGTTTGTAAGCCAGTAAGTTAAGTCAACTTGTTTTTAATAAGTAATCAGTATAGTAAAATCCTTGGCAGAACATCTTCAGACTCCTAATCCTCTGTACAATGTTTGCATAGCCAGAACCCTCTCTTCCACCCAACGCCCTTATTTTTCATTCTACTTCTTAATGGTATTACCTACCTTCTTAATGGTATTACCTACCTTCTTATTTGGTATTACCTACAAGCAAAGGTTTTCAGCTTTTGCTGCCTGAGTGTATTGTGGATGAAAATGCATATATACTCATCTGTTTCTAATGGGTTCTTCATTTACCCTGATTGCATATACTGGAAGCAGCAGTTGTTTATGTTGTAGGAAGAATGTTTCTATAGAAAATATAGTGAAAGTGTATTAGCATAAAATATGGTACTTATTGAGAAACATTAGAAAATAGCTCAGAACTGAAGTAGGACAGTCATCTGCTGTTTGTGAAGATATTGAAATTAAAAGTGACGGCCAGACCATGGAGGGATGAGCGGAAATAAGACTTTAGAGGCTGTGTGGTTAGGGTTTTCCGAATTGGGACTTTATTCTTTTCGCATACAAACAAATATTCCCTATTGCCCTTGATTCAAGCAAAAATGTTAATCAAGCTCACCTCATGATCCCACTCTTAAAGGGTAGTGAGAAATTGGCTGAGGGGGGGGGAGAGATGATTAGACCAAAGGAGGTTCATGCGATAACCTATGTTAAACTCCAAAGAGTAGGAAAAGGAAACACAAAAAAATAAACAGAATTCTCTTTTCTTTATGTCTTTCCACATGTGGTCCTTAAACTGAGCTGAACATTTAGGGGACGATTCCGATTCTGGCCGCAAAACTTACCGACCGACACGGACCCGGAACGGAGACCGACCGGCGCCGTACGACCCGTGCAGTACGATGCAACGCGTGTGAATTACACGTTCGGAATACAAGCCGTACGACCGAGCCATAGGGAAAACATTGATTCGCCTCGAAAATGGACGTGATTAGCACCGACCGACACGTACCAGAAATGAACCTGACCGACACGTACCTGCGATGTCCGATCCGCACAGTACGATGCAATGCGTGTAAACCCAGACCGAAGCAATAGAGACCGCCGCAACCGACGCATATGAAACACAGAAGAAAGTCAGCGTAACAGACACGGAGAATACCGCATGAGCCAACATCAGGGTTCGTCTCGGTCAGAAGCACGTCTCCTTCATGCCTAGAAAACCCAAAACAAAAAATACATAAAAAGGAAAAAACAAGCAATGACAAAGCCAATAAATATTAAAAAGAAAACTTTGAACAAAGACACACCCACAACTGCACCTATATAAAGGACATTAAACACTACCATGATCATTTGCAGATAGAAGACAACAGCCAGCAGAAAACATCATCACACAGCAACCACAGACATACTCACAATTCACCCATCACACAACTTTCACACCATTAGCACCTCACCAAAAGCACCCACGCATACAGCTAGCAAAACCGACACTTACCCACCCTCACTTGCACCCTCACACACACATCACTCACCACCACAACCCATCACCATGCCCCCAAAGAAGAATCCCAAGTTCACAGATAGTGAGTTAGAAGTGCTGGTAGACGAGATCATCAGAGTAGAGCCACATTTGTTTGGTACATTGGTCCAAAGGACCCCCATGTCACAGAAAACAAAGATGTGGGCGAGGATTGCAGACAAGGTGAACGCACAAGCACCAACGTTGCGCACAAAGGACAATATCCAGAACAGGTGGTTTGACGTGCGCAGGACGGTCAAGAAACTCATTGAGAAAGATCACGCCTTGAGTCAGCGCACTGGCGGTGGCCCTCCTGCCAAACCAGTATACTTCAGGTCCTGGGAGGAGAAGGTGCGGGACATCCTACCACCAGAGAGCGTCCATGGTCTAGCAGACATACCAGAGCCTGGTGAGCACACAACCAACATACTCAATAGGGGACAGTGAAACCATGCAACGTTAGCAAAGCCACAGTAACCAATAGATAATCATCCCAAGATGTGTATGCTAGTCAGACAAACACAATACCTGTAATCTCATAGTGACTTGTAACTGTGTCATGACATGTACAAACCTACCAACAAATAGAGCAAGGCAGTGGCACAAAGCCAAATAAACACTGTCAGACAGTTTGCCACCACAAACACACTACCTCACAGTGCAGCTGACTGACAGGAAGGAATAGTGGAATAGTGGGTATGCAGGTGAAGTGAGTGTATCCAAAAGCATAATGGGGTTTGTAGTCACAGATAATGCTCCCCCTCCAAATTGGCCCATCAAGACCTCTCTGAACCATGCCCACATCACAGGGAGTGGAAAATGAATGACAAGATGGCTGACACTGGGTCCTGCTGTGGGGAGCACAAGGCCCCGGTAGGGGTTGTGCGCAAATCAGAAGCAGGACACCACTGACTGACATCCTGAAAGACAACTTGCACGCCCTCCAATGGAAGCACGTTTCATGGTGGGATGTCTGACCAGGTGGGAAGGAGGACTGACAGCTCTGACCATACTTACCAGCATGTGGAGACACACACACCCCTCAACACAAACTCCACACAACTCACCGGGTAGAATGCATTGACTCACACTGTAGTGAAATATCACCCAAAGATACACCGCACTGGGTGCTGCTGTGTGAAGCACAGGGTCTCTCTTTGGACTTGTAGCCAAACAAACACCAGGACTTCACAGTCAGCCATCTTGCCATTGCTGTCACACCCCTTCACAGGGAAGCAGAGTCAAAAGGAAGGAAGTATGGGCATGCTGGGAAGGGGGTGTAGCCAACAGCAAGATGGGAGTTGCAATCACAGACATTCCCCATCCACCCACATGGCTCAGCAAGCTCACACTGAACCATGCTCACCTCACAGGGAGTGGGAATGGATTGACAAGATGTCTGACACTGGGCTCTGTTGTGGGGAGCACAAGGCCATGCTGGGAACTGGGCAACAACAAACACCAGGAATGTACTGACTGACATCCTGAAAGTTAACCTGCACCCACTGCAATGGTGTCACGCTTCATGTTGGGATAACTGGCCTGGGGGTGAAGGAGGCCCTGATTTGAAAACAAATAACACCGATGCTGGGAATACACACACCTTCTATGCTAAAGCACATAGCACATGTGGTACCAGTCACTCACAAAGATGATGCCCGGGCAAGGTGTCTGACACGTGGGCCTGAGAAATGCTGTGGCTGAAAATAACACATATGCACTGGCCAAAATAAGCACGGTCGCACACACAGCCATTGCAACCATATGTTCAAACTTACTGTCTTGGGATGCAGTGTCCAGGGGTGCCCCCTGGCCTGGCTGGGGATGTGTGTCTTGCAGATGACAAGTGTGGAGAGCCATATATAGTACATTGCACAAAACACACAGGAACTCACATATACATCATTGACAGGGGACATCTGACAGTGAATGGAATGGACACACCAATATAGCCGACACCATAGCATGGTCTCATTCACACTCGGTGCTGTTGTGAGCTGCATTCCACTCTTACATCGTGCTGCAACATATGCATCCTTCACACAGCACACCACTCACTGACATAGACACTGTCGACACAAGGTCTAACCTGGACTGCATTGGAGGAGACATGCTACTCACAGCAGCCAAACTGCAACACACACACCACAGGCTCTCACTGTCATGAGCATTGAAAAGCCAGAGTGCTACCTTGCCCAATCCATGTCACCATGGAGAACATTGACAAGTCAAATCACATATACACATACAAAATTCAGCACCAGACTCATTAACGATGGTGACATCATCACTTGTATGAAATGAGATGGGAACTAGGAACACTGTAAAAAACACTTTCTCCAAAGAGATCACAGGCATACCGAACTGTGACCATGTCGTACCAATACACCAATGTGACACACAAAGACTAGCAAAATCTCTTACCACACATGCCCCAATCTTACAACATATCCTCAGTGGAATTGCACGTATGTCCTTGTTAAAGCTCAAATGTGTACAGGGATGACACACCTGTGTCAGCAACGTGATGGCCCTTGAGTAGTAATGGCCATGTACAGACAAATCTATACATGAGCTGGGCATGCACACACTTCGACATGCACATTTAAATGTAGAAAAAGATTGGAAGCAGCCGGGTCAAAGGAGACTGCACCACCAGAATCAGTCACTAGCAATGTGCAATGTTGCCCACCTCAAACTTTCTGCTGCTTGTAGAATGTAAATATATACTTGCAAATAGATTGGATGAGAGGCAATATAATGAAACAGGTAAACCAAGTAAACAAAATATTACAGCACAAAACAAATCACATATCAATGTTTTGTATCTTCCGTCTTTTATTTTCCTTGTTGTACTTCATAAAAACAGCCAGCCAACGCGTTTCGCCCAAACATGAGCTTCTTCAGGGCTGTAATGGCATACAATACAAGACCATTTTTAAAAAACAAGCAAAGCAAAAAAAGAAACAAAAAATCATTCTCTTAGAATGACTAAACATTAATGGTAGACTGAGAGGAAAAAGTGGAAAAAAGACCCAAGTGTATTGAACCAATGGTTGTGTAATCAAACCACATTTCAAAACCACGTGTGATATCAAAAAAGATCCATGAGCTAAAATTTCACACCCGTGAGAAATGAAAATACCTAAGCAGTGAATGATTCTAAATCAAAGAAAAACAAAAAGAATGTGGAAAAAAGGGAAAATGAAAATAGGTTAGAAAAGAGAGAAGGGAGAAAGGAGAGAAACATGCCTTTAACCCAAAGTAGGCATGACTACGACGCAACTACAATGGCTAATAAGGCTTACCAAGAGAGTATGAATGTAGGATGTGTCTTCTGACAAGCAAGTCAACGAGCAATAGGACATAGATTCTGTCAAACTATATTGGACAGAAAAACTTTTCATTAATAAACGTTCGTGACCAATAATACAAAGAAAAGCACAGACTGAGAAGCCAATGTAAGTGTAAACATACCTAAAGTATGATGAGATGACGCTCAATGAGGCAAGAGTGTTCGATCAATGTCTGTGTAAAAAATAATCTGTATGGAAAGACAATCTCAAATCAGTAGGCGTTCTCAAAATTCCCAGGGAACATAGAAAAATTACAAGCAAAAAGATCTGCCCTTCTCATTCAAGGAAACTCCTATATGGCACATATCACTCTACTAGAATATCCTAAACCCATGTCTTCAGAGAGATCGTATAAATACGGAAGAAGAAAAGAGGCTGCCAACCTCCAAAGGCGAACTTCACAAAAAACGACAGTAAAGAGTGCAACTATTAAGCGGCACGAACTGCTAAATTATCTAATATCTCGAGTATGTATCAGAGCAAGTGGTTCAATAAAAACTCGCTATGTGTGTAAGTATCGAAATACATTATAGTAAAATCCAACCTAACCTAAAAAAAAAAAAAAAAAAACAACTAGAACGAAAACCGAAATGGCTGACAGAACCTTACTTTCGGTTCCATGCCTCCATCGAAAGTTGGTCACCATCTTTAAATGAGCAATACGTTCGAAAACACCGAGTAACTAGTGCAAAGTATTCGGTGCACATGGCGTTATTTAGACGACAACGAACTGTAATCTAACATAGGAGTACCAAAGAATTCAAAATAATAAAAATTAATCAAAACTGTACGAATGAGAAAACGAGATTCCACATGGTCACAAATTCCTCATTCCTTAGTTGAATAACAGTGTTGGCAGCACAATAAGCGTCTTACTATAAACAGTGCAATCAGGAAAAAACAACACACGATCTACTCGACACTAAAGGCAAAGGAAGAATTACTAGTCGTAATGAAATGTATATGAATAAAGAGAGGAGAAACAGAGCAAATGATGTTGACCTGAAATGCATTGGTATGCACAGACACCACACCTATACACAGTCAGTGGCAAGAAGCCCACAAGTGAGGTAAGCAAATGTCATTCAGATGTGGGAAGACAGACAACGCACATAACAAAGCATAGCACAGGTCCATTACACATCAGCAACATGTTTATTACAAAATAGTTGCAAGGTAATTGTACGTTACAGTGGACACACGGTCACAAAGTGTCGGAGAATTGAAGTCCAGGGGTGTGTGGCACATCACTTGATGGGAATTGACAACTTCCACACTGGTGTTGGATTCTGGGTGTTGGGGGTCAGTGTTGACCAAACAACAGGCAAAGTACCCTGGGAAGGACAGACACAAGACACAGTCAAAAGCACAGCAGAACAGGAGTGAAATGCAATACACATGCACAAAACAGGTCAAAAGAAACCTACACAGAAACAAGTTAGCAGTTCGACACTATTGTGGAGTACAGACCACCTGAAAGGACACATCACTGCACGCATCCAGTCAAGTGGCACACAGACACACTCAAACAGCAACAGAGCAGCCTCAACACATTTCAGGCTAACTCAATACATTGACATAACAGCCCTGTAAACTCACATTAAGGTGAAGAAGTTGTTGATGAGCTGTGTGCGGACATCACTCTCATCATCATCATCACTGGCATCGTGGCCCAGGCCTGGATTCTCCACAGGTGGCGGAGGTAGGTCATCGTCATTCTGGATCAGAGGCAACTTCTTCCGCACTGCCATGTTGTGTAGCATGCAGCATACATGGATTATTTTGCACACCTTTGCAGGGTCATATGGGAGGGTCCCTCCGGTCTTGTCCAGGCAGCGGAAGCGGCTTTTCAGGGGACCAAATGTCCGTTCAATCACCCCCCTGCTCCGACCATGTGCCTCATTGTAGCGCATCTCATCTGGTGTCACAGGGTTCCTGAGGGGTGTCAGCAACCACGGCGTGTTGGTGTATCCAGAGTCACCTACATACAAACAATTGAACAATTAGCTGAGTTTTGAAAGAGGGTGGAATACAACATTGCCAAACACACACAATGGTAAACAGTCAGTACACACCGACAAGCCAGGCACGCTGGTCTGGCATCTGTGACATAAGCGTTGCAATGCGACTACTCCTCATGATGTAGGCATCGTGTGCAGAACCGGGGAAACGTGCACACACATGTGTGATACACATGTCTGCAAGACATACCACCAGAGCATTGATGTAGTGGAAATGTTTCCTGTTCCGGTATGCCTGCTCATGTGCCTGTGGTGGTACCAGGGCCACATGTGTACCATCAATAGATCCGATGACGTTCGGCATCCTCCCCAGTGTATAAAAAGCATCCTTTATTTCAGTGAGTTGACCTGGGCTAGGAAACTTGATGTACAGGTCAAGGAAATGCAACATCCCCTCCAAGACATCATATAGCACACGACTGAACATAGTTTGCGACATACCACCAGCAGTAGCCACAGTGTACTGGAAGGTACCAGTAGCAAAGAAGTGCAGGGCTGCCATCACCTTCACCCCTGGGGTCAGTGCTGTAGGGTATGTCTGGCCAGTTAGCAGATGTGGTGCCAACTGCTCCGCCAACTCCTCAATCAGTGGCCTGGTGAAGCGGTACCGTCAGATGCAGTCGCGTTCCTGCATGGTTTCAAGGTCTGGGAACGGTCTATGGACAGCTGGTGCCCTGCAGTACAGAGATGGACAAAGGAAGATTGTCGATTCATCCACACATGTGGCTATGACCAAGTAAAATATCACATGATACATCATGACAATACACAAGGTACTGAGGTTTGTGCTGTTGGGCATGGACACATATGTCACCTACATGCCCATCACCTCACATCTCAAGTCCACATGTATACATAAGTCCCATGTAGTGCAATGGCCAATCATTGGGCTCTGTCACAGTACCTATGTACTGCTGTCATGTTACAAACACACACCACAGTGACAAGTGAGGCCTGATGTCTGCCAGGCATCACATATCTTTGCCATGCATATACCGAGGGTCCCTGTATTTCCACATGGAGACTGGCATGACATGGTGTATCATGTACATGCCACAAGACAACCGTGAGTCCCACAGGTAGTGGCCACTGTTGTCTCTGCAGGACCTACATGTACGTCTCGTAGACACACACACAACATGAATGTTGATTAACAAACCACATGGATATGGAGACTGTCTCCCATTGGGCACATTTGATCAGACACATCTGAGACACAACATGCACATGGACTGTGGGTGTACATCAGAATTGGTGCAATAGGTCTCACTGTGATGTACATACCATCACCCCTAGGACTCAGGGTGTATGTGACATGTCCTAAACATATCCAACCTGAAACTGTGTCCATGACTCATGCCCATAACTGTTCAGTTGCACATCACAGTGGTAATGTGCACAACACACAAAGGATTCTGTCCCCATGAACACGTGCACAGCCTGGGAGTGGCTGCACAAAAGTGCCACACAGCAAACCAAATGCTGCCCCCCCCCCAAACACACAGGGAATGCAGCCTTACATGCCACGGGACACAGTGTGGCACATGCTATAGTGTGGTTGGTGTGCACCTGAGTCCCTGACAAGTAAATGTGTGTGGAAGCCATCAAAAAGTCACACCAATGAGAACCGACATGGGTGACTATGCGTACGCATTGCACAGTTCAGGACCGAGCCATGCATACGCTTAGCCATTGACTGCAATGAGGACCGACACGGGTGACTATGCATACGGATTGCACAGTTCAGGACCGAGCCGTGTGTACGCTTAGCCATTGACTGCAATGAGGACCGACGCGGTTGACTATGCTTACGCATTTCACAGTTCAGGACCGAGCCGTGCGTACGCTTAGCCATTGATTGCAATGAGGACCGACGCGGGTGACTATGCATACACATTGCACAGTTCAGGACCGAGCCGTGCGTTCGTTTAGCCATTGACTGCAATGAGGACCGACGCGGGTGACTATCATGCATATGCGTCGGGCAGGCATGGACCGAGACCGGCGTACACCTTGGCAATTGAATCGTATGGAGACGGGTGTGTGTGTATTTTCAAACTACACGTTGTACAGTCAGTTGATCGAGCCGTGCGCACCCATTGGCTCTGGACTGTCATGGAGACGGATGCGGAATCAAAACCTGTACGAGTCGTGTGCTGGAAATTCAGTTGGATGCCTACAACAATGTTGCAATTCTTTGGGTTTTATGAAGGTGAAGATTTGAACGATGTGGAAGACGTGTACGAGTCGTACATTTCCATGGATTGGCCAGATTCATAGAATGCAACCGTGTTGGACCTATCACTTGGGACACATGGCACAGATTCTGCCTCTGCAGCACAGATATAAAGCTGGCTGGCCCCCAGGGAGCTCACTTGCCTGCACTACATGCTACTGGACCACATCCCTGCTACCACTGCTGCTGTCTCTGCATCCTCTGGCTACTGCGATGGTACGTACTCTGGAGAGGGCCCCAGCCTTCACTGAGGAGGAGAACCAGGCCCTTCTGGACGGGCTCCTTCCACAGTACAGCAAGCTGTATGGGAAACCAGGGTAGCAGGTGAGTGTGCAGTCCACTGCCTTCCTAAGTGTGCATGTTGTCTGACTAGCAGTAATAGCAGTGTGTACACCAGTGGCAAGCATACTCATTAGTACTTTCATCCTCCAAAGTGTATAGGTACATGTAATGAACAGCTGTTCTGCAGCTAAAGTGCATTTGTGCAAGCTTAAACTTCCCAGGCATTGTTAACATGTCAGACATGCAGGGCATTTGTCCTTTTCCTTGGGTGCACTACCTGTGTAACTCATTTTCCTTTGTGATGACGACATGTATATCCAACTGTGTGCAGCACAAACATGGGCCATGTGTGTTAATGGACTTTTAGCTTTGTCATCCTCACAGGTTGATGCCCACCAGAAGCAGGAGATATGGCTCACCATCGCCCGGGCAGTTCGATCGGTGGGGGTCTACAAGCGCCAGATCCGCAACTGCCAGAAGAGGTGGCAGGACCTTCGGGGCTGGACCCGGAGGATAGCAAGGGTCCAGCTGAAGCTGTCGCTTCCTCGCAGGAGGGGCGTACAACGGACCCTGACCCACCACATGCTCAGGATCCTGGTGGTGGTCTTCCCGGACCTGGATGGGCAGCTGAAGGCAAGACAGCAGCAAGGAGGGGGTAAGTCCATGCCTAATCTGTGTACTATGTCTGACATGCTAATTGCAGTCTTTTGGCCTTGTCACACGTCCACATTACGTAGGTCTTATAGTCCAATACTCTTGTCCCTCAATTGTTTGATGCACCCTCTTCATCTGATCCACAGGTGTGGACCCTACAGTCTGTTGCTTGTGTCACTAGGGCACTGTGTCCCTGCAGTCAGCTATGCGTCAGCTTCAGGACAGCATCTGTTACCGTGACTCTGTTGTGGGTTTCAAGGGTGGGTCAATTGTTTACACAATGCCTGAGATCTGACATGTGATCTGTGTGTGCCCTTGATATATGTTACAATTGCTGGTCTGACTCGCCACATGTGGCTGGGGTATTTCAAACAAACACATGCAGCAGGGGACTCCAATTTGTGTGCCTCAGGAGTGTCACACGTGCTTAGCCGCCTGACTACTGTCCAGGGCTAAACTCTGTTTCACGTAGACCTGGGCAGTCATGCCTCCTCAAGGGCATTTAGAAACACTCTGTAAACCCACTCCTGTTTATCAACTTACAGGTTTTGCTTAGTGACATGTGCCTTCAGGTGTCTGCCTCTGTCATTGTGGTGTGGCTTCCTTTTCCGTACAACTGGGGTGTTCATGAGTTTGAGGGTCAGCAGGACATCTGAGATGTGACTATGAGAGACAATACCTGTGTGACATATAGGTGAGTGATCACTTGACAGTGCACAATGGTGTATGCAACTGTGCACTTCAGGCAGTTGTGTTTTATGCACAACAGACTGTGATGTGCTCATGTACAAGGAGTTGTGTTCGCAGAGACTCATATGTCTGTTTTGTATGAAGTGGGGTCTTCTGGGTCTGGGATATGTTGTTTGCAGGGGATGGGCAAGTGCACTTGTCAGCTACAGAGTTTGCTTTACCCATGAGCTATGATTGTGACACAGTGCGTACTGTTGTTGTCTGGATGCCCTGCCCCTGTGACAGGAGACAGTGTTGACTGACTTTCCAGGCATGCCAGTGCCATGACATTTAACTTGCTATGAGTGATCCTGCATTGTGTTCAAATGTGCTCCATGCACCCCATTGTGTCATTGACTATCAGGACCTGAGAACATCATAGTGTGTGTTGCTGGCATGCATCACAAGCATATGAAATGAGACTCTGGCCATCCCTTCATCCTGAAACCTGTACGGAGTCAGTGGCAAGAGATGTGATGTGTGTATAGTGAAATACTCCTACATGTTCTCTTGCATGTCCAACAAATGTGTAGGTGGTGCATGTCGGCACATTGGGGTATTAGCATCCAACATGCAACAGACATATGGGTGCATGTCCAGGAGGGATATGAGTGCCATGGTTGATGGTGAGACTGACAATTGGCTTATTCTAAACAGTGTGAGCACTTTGAGCAGTGTTCAGCTGATGATGCCAGGGATTGCCCTGTGATGTGATGTACTCACTGTGGTGTGTGCAGTCAGTGCAGGTGACTGATGTTGTTCTCTTTTTTCATAATTCTATCTAGATACATCCACGGCCACAGGAGGGGACAGCTCCACGGACCAGGAGGAGCCACAGAGCCTGACTGGGACAGAAGGCGAAGAGTCGGAGGGACCCAGTGGCACGGAGAGCGAGTGTAGCCACACCGAGGAGTCCTCAGCAACATCCACCCCAGCTGAGGGCCACAGCAGCTCGGAGGATGACTCCCTGGAGGAGGCGGGTGTCAGCAGCCACCAAACCCCAGCTAGTGAGGCTGTCCCCACCACCGCACCCACCATCACCACCCTCCCATCGGCTCCCATCCCAGAGATCCGTGGAGGCTCCCGTGTTCGGGAGCATGTCTCCTTTGTGCCAGGCACCGCACCCCCTGCTCCTGTGTCCCCTGCTGCCCTGCTTAAGAGTCTGTGGACTTGCTTCGACAGATCCATGTAGGGCAGACATCAATGCTGAGTGTCCTCCATGCACACACCAGTCTGTTGACACAACTGGTGTCGTTCATGGAGGGCATTTCATCGGGCATGTCTGCCCTACAAAGGACCAATCAGTCCGTGGCCTCCTCCCTGATGGCAGCAATGTCCCTCCTCCAACAGTCCCACACCCCTCCTACCCCTACACCACCCACCATTCCTAGCACCATACCTGTCCCAAGCACGCACACACCAGCACATTCTCACAAACCACAGACACGGGCAGCACCCAAACACCCAAACCAAGGGCTAGACGTGCACACAAGCAAGCGCAGGGGACTGATACCACACTCACAGGGGATGGTTTGCATACACACACACAGTCATCCACAACCACTCTGCAGTCCTTCGATACCTCTCCCTCCCAGCCCCCTTCACTTGCCTCACCTGCAACCCCATCTCCACTGAAGCTCTTCCTCTGTGACCTTGGCCTCTTCCCCACCAACCCAGCAGATCCAGCTTACAAGGGGACGAGGAAGTCCCCACTCACAGAATGGGAGTGCCCCTCACACCCTGACACCCTCCCCCAGGTGGAGTCAGACTGAGGCCCCCACCCACAAGTCCCCCCGGAGCCGTAAGAGCAAGACCCCACCCCGCCCCGCAGCTCCATGATGAAGTCTCCGTCCTCCATCCCCCAGGCCACCACTCCACAGGTTCCCTCGCCACACCCTGCCCAAGGTTCCCCACATATACACCATCCCCAAAATGCTGAGGCCCTCCCCCCTACCACTTGCTATTCCACCCCCACCACCCCAGGTCAGACAGTTTGTGCCACTGATGTGGGGACCGTGTCCCCCCTCTGTCCTGCCGACCTCACCTGAACCCCATTCCGCTCCCATTGAGTTAGGCACTGCAGTGGAGTCCACGACCACCCCATCTGACTTGGGCACTACAGTGGGGACCCAGTCCACTCCATCTGACCTGCCCACTGCAGTTGTGCCGGCACCCACCCCATCTGACTTGTGCCCCACAGTTGTGACTGCACCCACTACTTCAGTCAGCTCCACTGCAGTTGCCAGTGACTCTCCTGCACCCACCACCCCTTCACTGCCTCCTTCTGCTGCACCCTGATCCTGTCCCTGTGGTGCCTGGCCTGCCCCCATGTATGCCCCTCCGAGGGGATGTCCCCTGTCCTTACCAGTGCAGGCAAGCAACGTGTGACAGTTGTCACTCAAGGTATCATTATGTCATTTGGATATGGACTGGCCATTGGCCTTTATTTTGAAAGGACTTTGCATTTAAAAATTGCTGAATAAAGCATTTTTCTTTATCCTTGTGAATTTGATTTAGCTGTACATTATGTTGATGATGTTCAGCATGAACGTGCAGTTGTAATGCTGGATTTCCAATGTTGAATACTGAGGTGTTGATGTGAGGTACTCCATGTGGTCCATGAGATATGTATCCTATTCTGGTCGTTATCCATATCATCCTTTGCAGCTAACTGGGTGTGTCATGATTAACAATTTGTGAACATCTCTGTAAACATTTCATTTGCATGGTCCCATCGGTGGCTTGCACACATGCACATATGATGTGCTTCCCATTGTCCAATTTGGATATTTCCCTGACTGTGGGTGCATCTCCACTGGACATGTAAGTGTGGGCATAATTGGTGTAGGAGCAACTGGGTCCCCTGTGCAACTTGCTGGACATATGTATTGAGTATGTGCAGATGACTTAAGGGACACTCCCGTACCCAGGTTGTTGTGACTAGAGCCTATATTGTGTGGTAAGTGATGGCTGACTGACTGCTAACTTGACTGAGACCTGCTGGGACTATGTTTGGCACAGCTGAGCTTCCACAGGAGTTGATTCCCCTCAAGTAAGTGTGTTGTTCTGTGACATTGCCTGGGCCCATGGTGTGTGAGCATGTGTGTGTGTGTCCACATCCCTTTTCATACACAGGCAGTGTTCCCTTGATACGTTCCTGTTGTTGATGCTTGCTGAGTTCACCCCACAACTTTGCCATGGCCTACCAGATGTGGGGGTGCATGACACACTACTGTTAATTGGTGTTTCATCATTGGGATTTGTCAGTTCTGAGTGGTGATGATGTGGTCAGACGCAGATAGGACACAGAAAACGCCTATGATGAAGCATGTCACTATTAGTGAGTGAGGCATTTTCTTCAATATCTTTGATATTCCACCCGACTAAGTGAGAACAAGAATAGACAAGATACCTAGAGGCCGTGTGATAAGGACATCTGGCTTCTTGATAGAACTGTATACCCATAGGGGATAACAGTTCAACAACAGTTGCCTGTAGTGATAATAAAGTTTTCTTGGGAGAGTGCAAATGGATTGCCTTTTCTCTCACTCTCTTTCTGTGAAAAAAAGCAGATAGGACACAGTCAGGGGTCCCCAAGGCACTTAGTTGTCCCTAGGTGGTACCTTTCAGTGATTGCGACATGCGTATGTGTGTGTGACTGCTCCCAGTTGTCCGATTCAGGGCTGCAATGTTGGCAGGTGTCAGCATGTGTGCCTTGTGGTTCTCCTTGGCTTCTGCATTGTCCTGGGACTGTGGCAGGTATTCCGAAGGTTATGGGAGCTTTGACGTCAAGGCCATGTACAGCATACTGTGCAGTATGTCTGTCGTTCACCAGGGTTGTAGACTGTCCTTGTGTGATGAGTCTGTGCACCTTAGTTCCTCCAAACATTACTGTGTTTGTCATGGGTGCATGTGCAATGTCACCTGTCCATGTGGGCTTCACAGATGCACATTGGTGCAGTTCAGGGTGTGTAGTGTTGAGGGGGGACTGATGTAAATGTTTACATGGATGACGGGCCATGCTGAGTGATTTGTGTTTGTGTAGGTGTGATGTACGTTTGTGGCACAGGACACATATCCTGGTTTCACAGTTTGTACGACATCTGCCTTTGTCAGCACAGTGGACGTATCATGCATGCTTGTGCCACCCCAATGTCTGGTCCCTGGGGGTAGTGTTGTTGTGCGTCATTCTCTTGCTGTGATAGTTGCTGTTCATTCCAGCTTGTGTCACATGTGTCTGTTGTGCTCCCTCTCATCTCAAAATGCCTGATTGCCCACTAAGGGGGAGCCCATTGATGGTTTACTTTTGCATGGCACTGTGTCCACATCTGTTTCACTGTGGTTCAGCCACCCTCATGTGTTGTGTAGTTTCCTGGGGATACGGAGACACACATACACACACATGTTGTGTCAGATGTGCAGTGTGAGGTTGCCTGTTTGTGTTTTTGCATCTGCACCAGTGCATTGGTATTGCTGTTGTGGGCCATTGTCTGGATGTTGTTTTTGTGATTTACCCTGCTGTCTCTGTGAGTCATATCACATCATTCAGCACATTCATCCTGGTTGGTAGGTCTCATTGCTGGCATTGAATGAGAGTTTGTGACCTGACACCTACAGTCTACACAGGGTTTTTGGTTTGTGTGTCTATTTTCGAGATGGGTGTATGCTTTGTGATGGTCATTTCTGCTTTTGTGTCATTTTACACTGTATGCATTGTCAGCCCCCATAGGTGGTGCTTGTCTGCACATGGCCGAGAGTATGTTAGGGTTTCACAGCACTGTTAGCCTCACCACATCTCTGTGGGTATGGCACACAACCACTACTTTGCCACAAAAGTGTTTCATGTGTTGGGACCAGGAATCATACATGCTGTTTGGCATTTGCAGCTTTGACCACGATGACACTTACCTTTTGGTCACTGTGATGAGAGGGGTTTTGGAACCCATCACCACAATGCTCAACCTTTGCTGCAGTTTGGAACCACACACTTAACATTTCTTCTACGCAGTGAGGGGATGTTAGTTTTACATTGACACAGGGCTATAGTGATGCTTGCCTTGTGTAGGCCACACTCAGTTTTTGGGCACACATGTCATGGTAGTTACATTGCATGTTCAAAGTCATAATCACTGTTGTGGGCATTTCTCACAGATTACACACTGTTGCCATGAGGTTAGGGGGGATGTATTTTGCTGACATAACTAATGTTGGTGTATGATGGATGTGTGGCGCATCACCCATCCTATGGGTGGGGGTGGCAGGGGTGATGGGCAACATAAGCCCTATGAGTGGGGGTGGCAGGAGTGATGGGCAACATAAGCCTTATGGGTAGGGGTGGCAGGAGTGATGGGCAACATAAGTCCTATGGGTGGGGGTGGCAGTAGTGATGGGCAACATAGTCCCTATGGGTGGGGGTGGCAGGAGTGATGGGCAACATAAGCCCTATGGGTGGGGGTGGCAGGAGGGATGCGCTACAGGTCCCCTATGAGTGGGGGGGGGGCAGGAGTGATGGGCAACAGCTCCCCTATGAGTGGGGGTGGCAGTACTGATAGGCAACATAACCCCTATGAGTGGGGGTGGCAGTAGTGATGGGCAACAGGTCTCCTATGGGTGGGGGTGGCAGGAGTGATGGGCAACAGGTCTCCTATGGGTGGGGGTGGCAGTAGTGATAGACAACAGGTCCCCTATGGGTGGGGGTGGCAGGAGTGATGGACAACATAAGCCCTATGAGTGGGGGAGGCAGGAGTGATGGGCAACATAGTCCCTATGGGTGGGGGAGGCAGGAGTGATGGGCAACATAAGCCCTATGGGTGGGGGTGGCAGGAGTGATGGGCAACATACGCCCTATGGGTGGAGGTGGCAGGAGTGATGGGCAACAGGTCCCTTATGGGTAGGGGTGGCAGGAGTGATGGGCAAAATAAGCCCTACGGGTGGGGGTGGCAGGAGTGATGGGCAACAGGTCCCCTATGGGTGGGGTGGCAGGAGTGATGGGCAACATAAGCCCTAAGGGTGGGGGTGGCAGGAGCGATGGGCAAGAGGTCCCCTATGGGTGGGGGTGGCAGGAGTGATGGGCAACATAAGCCCTATGAGTGGGGGTGGCAGGAGTGATGGGCAACAGGTCCCCTATGAGTGGGGGTGGCAGGAGTGATGGACAACAGGTCCCCTATGGGTGGGGGTGGCAGGAGTGATGGGCAAAAAAAGCCCTATGGGTGGGGGTGGCAGGAGTGATGGGCAACAGGTCCCCCTATGGGTGGGGGTGGCAGGAGTGATGGGCAACATAAGCCCTATGAGTTGGGGTGGCAGGAGTGATGGGCAACAGGTCCCCTATGGGTGGGGGTGGCAGTAGTGATGGGCAACAGGTCCTCTATGGGTGGGGGTGGCAGGAGTGATGGACAACATAAGCCCTATGAGTGGGGGTGGCAGAGTGATGGGCAACATAGTCCCTATGAGTGGGGGTGGCAGTAGTGATAGGCAACATACCCCCTATGGGTTGGGGTGGCAGGAGTGATGGGCAAACTATGCCCTAGGAGTGGGGGCGTCAGGAGTGATGGGCAACAGGTCCCCTATTAGTCAGGGTGGCAGGAGTGATGGGCAACAGGTCCCCTATGAGTGGGGGTGTCAGGAGTGATGGGCAACAGGTCCCCTATGAGTGGGGGTGGCAGTAGTGATAGGCAACATACCCCCTATGAATACCCCCTATGAGTGGGGGTGGCAGTAGTGATGGGCAACAGGTCCTATATGGGTGGGGGTGGCAGGAGTGATGGGCAACATAAGCCCTAAGGGTGGGGGTGGCAGGAGTGATGGGCAACAGGTCCCCTATGGGTGAGGGTGGCAGTAGTGTTGGGCAACAGGTGCCCTATGGGTTGGGGTGGCAGGAGTGATGGGCAACAGGTCTCCTATGGGTGGGGGTGGCAGGAGTGATGGGCAACATAAGCCCTGTGAGTGGGGGTGGCAGGAGTGCTGGGCAACATAGTCCCTATGGGTGGGGGTGGCAGGAGTGACAGGCAACATAGTCCCTATGGGTGGGGGTGGCAGGAGTGATGGGCAACAGGTTCCCTATGAGTAGGGTTGGTAGTAGTGATGGGCAACAGGTCCCCTATGGGTGGGGGTGGCAGGAGTGATGGGCAACAGGTCCCCCTATGGGTGGGGGTGGCAGGAGTGATGAGCAACATAAGCCCTATGAGTGGGGGTGGCAGGAGTGATGGGCAACAGGTCCCCTATGGGTGGGGGTGGCAGTAGTGATGGGCAACAGGTCCTCTATGGGTGGGGGTGGCAGGAGTGATGGACAACATAAGCCCTATGAGTGGGGGTGGCAGAGTGATGGGCAACATAGTCCCTATGAGTGGGGTTGGCAGTAGTGATAGGCAACATACCCCCTATGGGTGGGGGTGGCAGGAGTGATGGGCAAACTGTGCCCTAGGAGTGGGTGCGTCAGGAGTGATGGGCAACAGGTCCCCTATTAGTCATGGTGTCAGGAGTGATGGGCAACAGGTCCCCTATGAGTGGGGGTGTCAGGAGTGATGGGCAACAGGTCCCCTATGAGTGGGGGTGGCAGTAGTGATAGGCAACATACCCCCTATGAATACCCCCCATGAGTGGGGGTGGCAGTAGTGATGGGCAACAGGTCCTCTATGGGTGGGGGTGGCAGGAGTGATGGGCAACATAAGCCCTAAGGGTGAGGGTGGCAGGAGTGATGGGCAACAGGTCCCCTATGGGTGAGGGTGGCAGTAGTGATGGGCAACAGGTGCCCTATGGGTGGGGGTGGCAGGAGTGATGGGCAAAAGGTCTCCTATGGGTGGGGGTGGCAGGAGTGATGGGCAACATAAGCCCTATGAGTGGGGGTGGCAGGAGTGCTGGGCAACATAGTCCCTATGGGTGGGGGTGGCAGGAGTGACAGGCAACATAGTCCCTATGGGTGGGGGTGGCAGGAGTGATGGGCAACAGGTTCCCTATGGGTGGGGTTGGTAGTAGTGATGGGCAACAGGTCCCCTATGGGTGGGGTTGGCAGTAGTGATGGGAAACAGGTCCCCTATGGGTGGGGGTGGCAGGAGTGATGGACAACTTAAGCCCTATGAGTGGGGGTGGCAGGAATGATGGGCACCATAGTCCCTATGGGTGGGGGAGGCAGGAGTGATGGGCAACATAAGCCCTATGGGTGGGGGTGGCAGGAGTGATGGGCAACATAGTCCCTATGGGTGGGGGTAGCAGGAGTGATGTGCAACAGGTCCCCTATGGGTGGGGGTGGCAGGAGTGATGGTCAAAATAAGCCTTATGGGTGGGGGTGGCAGGAGTGATGGGCAACAGGTCCCCTATGGGTGGGGGTGGCAGGAGTGATGGGCAACAAGTCCCCTATGGGTGGGGGTGGCAGGAGTGATGGGCAACAGGTCCCCTATTAGTGGGGGTGGCAGGAGTGATGGACTACAGGTCCCCTATGAGTGGGGGTGGCAGTAGTGAAAGGCAACATACCCCTATGAGTGGGGGTGGCAGTAGTGATGGGCAACAGGTCCCCTATGGGTGGGGGTGGCAGTAGTGATGGGCAACAGGTCCCCTATGGGTGGGGGTGGCAGGAGTGATGGGCAACAGGTCCCCTATGGGTGGGGGTGGCAGGAGTGATGGGCAACAGGTCCCCTATGGGTGGGGGTGGCAGGAGTGATGGGCAACAGGTCCCCTATGGGTGGGGGTGGCAGGTGTGATAGGCAATATAAGCCCTATGAGTGGGGGTGGCAGGAGTGATAAGCAACATAGTCCCTATGGGTGGGGGTGGCAGGAGTGACGTGCAACATAAGCCCCATTGGTGTGGGTGGCAGGAGTGATGGGCAACAAGTCCCCCATGGGTTGGGGTGGCAGTAGTGATGGGCAACAGGTCCCCTATGGGTGGGGGTGGCAGGAGTGATGGGCAACCTAAGCCCTATCAGTGGGGTGTCAGGAGTGATGGGCAACAGGTCCCCTATTAGTGGGGGTGGCAGGAGTGATGGGCAACAGGTGCCCTATGAGTGGGGGTGTCAGGAGTGATGGGCAACATACACCCTAAGGATGGGGGTGGCAGGAGTGATGGGCAACATACACCCTAAGGATGGGGGTGGCAGTAGTGATGGGCAACAGGTCCCCTATGGGTGGGGGTGGCAGGAGTGATGGGCAACAGGTCCCATATGGGTGGGGTGGCAGGAGTGATGGGCAACATAAGCCCTATGAGTGGGGGTGGCAGGAGTGCTGGGCAACATAGTCCCTATGGGAGGGGGTGGCAGAAGTGATGGGCAACATAAGCCCTATGGGTGGGGTTATCAGGAGTGATGGGCAACATAAGCCCTATGGGTGTGGGTGGCAGGAGTGATGGGCAACAGGTCCCCTATGTGTAGGGGTGGCAGGAGTGATGGGCAACATAAGCCCTATGAGTGGGGATGGCAGGAGTGATGGACAACAGGTCCCCTATGGGTGGGGGTGGCAGGACTGATGGGCAACATAAGCCCTATTAGTGGGGGTGGCAGGAGTGCTGGGCAACATAGTCCCTATAGGTGGGGGTGGCAGGAGTGATGGGCAACATATGCCCTATGGGTGGGGGTATCAGGAGTGATGGGCAACATAATACCTATGGGTGGGGGTGGCAGGAGTGATGGGCAACAGGTCCCCTATGGGTGGGGGTGGCAGGAGTGATGGGCACAGGTCCCCTATGGGTAGTGGTGGCAAGAGTGATGAGCAACATAAACCCTATGAGTGGGGGTGGCAGGAGTGCTGGGCAACATAGTCCCTATGGGTGGGGGTGGCAGGAGTGATGGGCAACATAAGCCCTATGGGTGGGGGTGGCAGGAGTGATGGGCAACAGGTCCCCTATGGGTGGGGGTGGCAATAGTGCGGGGCAACAGGTCCCCTATGTGTGGGGGTGGCAGGAGTGATGGGCAACATAAGCCCTATGAATGGGGGTGGTAGTGGTATGGCCATGCAACCCCTATGGTGGCCTGTTGCTAGTGGCCAGGATATGGATGCCCTGTGTGTGTGTGACATTTTGCAAGTACGTGTTGTTTGTTTGTGTGGTGGGTGTCTGACTTACCGTCTGCGACGTTCGCATCAGTTCCTCATCCGGTCATAGATGTACAGTACGGGTATGACCTACACGATGGTATTCATGATGTGTTCATCTCGTACACGCTGCTTGTTGCCCCGTCTCATACCCGTTGCTAGCTGGTCTGTCTCGTAGCTGTGGATTGTGTTCTGGTGCGAATCGTACCTGATATGCTTCTTTTCCGGATGCTGTGACGTGCCGTATGTGGCAACCCATCCGTGCAGTATGATTTGCGCATCATACTTGTCCGGACGGAAACTGCTGTGGATACTGCTTCCGGGCGACTCGGTTCGGCATTCGGAGGTACGGCTCGGATGGAGAATGAAGCTTGAATCACAGCCTATGTGTCGGTCGGATTTTTGTCAGTTATGCGCATCATACTTCATCGCCCGGACGGGCCGGCTCCGGGTACGAGTCAGTCGCAAGGTAAGGCTACTAACAGCTCTCGGAGAGCTGTCCGACCCGGATCGGAATCGACTCCTTAATTGTTATATTTATTTTTTTCACTTATTGTATTTCTTTATCCTCGCAAAAGTGTAAAACAGATTCAGGTGATCGGTAAACATTCGACAGAGTGAGGCTCTTCTTAATACCGATGGTGAGATATATCAACATCTCCCAGGTTTGCTAAAGCCCTCCAGGGCTATGGTTGGACATACAGAGTGAGTCCAAAGGTCTACCTCCTCATTCTTCTTCTCTCCGGTATCCTCCTTGTCTCTGGTTTCCTCCTTGTCTCTGGTGTCCTCGTTAGTGAGGGATGCACTTTTTGCAGAACTGCCTCTCCCGCTGTTTTCCCCAGCTGGGTATCCCTTCTTCTCCTCACCACGCTCCACATTTGCTTCCTCCTTCCCCTTCTTAAAACTTTATTCCTTCCACCCTGCTAAGACAGGAATCCAAAGATGATGATGAAAAAGAATATTTATTATAAGTAATAAATATCATAAAGGCCCACACGCATGTGAAAGCCAGACGTGCTGCTCATGAACAAAGTGCCAAACAAATCCACTCAACATTCTATTACATCATGTATATACCCAACAAAGATTCCATGATGAAACATCATAATGTGGATTAACCTGATTGGACACAAAAGTCAAGAAATACAAATGCGCTGTGTGGCACTGAGATCTAAATAAATAATTTAAGCAATACAAGAAATAGAATATGTACAACACACCGCTTTCCTGATTCCCTCATTTTTTTTCTTTCCAAGACTCTTTTACCTTCCTGCCAGGACAAGCCCTTCTTCAATCTTGTCCTTTTTTCTTTCTTGACTGTCCCTTTATTTGTGGAACAACGTTGTGGGGCCACGGCTAACCAGTAAGTTTTCCTTTTCTTCCCCTTGCTGTTTTCCACAGACGCATTTACGGAGGATACAGTGTAGGTAGGGCTTTAGAAGAAAATAACCACACAACACAATACTCAGGGATCTTCATATGACCCTATACAAGAATTGTCCCAGAAAAATACATTATTTTAAAGTACTTAAAACTAGGAATGATTTTTAGCTTTCAATGCCCTCTTGAGTTTTTGGGAAGTTCATGACACATGAAGACTACCATAATGGTTGAAGAAATATTAAATGTTTTTGATAGTAATATATGTATTGTAATACGAGATGATTCGCTGCACTATAGGAACTTAAAATCAAAATTAATTTAATACGGCGTTGCAGTATTATGCTACAATAAAATAATTTTAAGTTCCCAGATTCCAGCTGAGGATTTAATAATTTCATTGACCTTGTATTACAATTAAATTGAAAGGCTCGGTCTGCCTTCCATGCTGGCATCAGCTGGTAGAGTGTGCAGCCATATCTTAAAAGGACCGCATTGCCAGAAAGTGATATATTTATAGAATTTCACTGAAAAAAACCAAAGGTTAAAGGTATGTTATAGTTAGGTGAAAATCTCAGTTAAAACATATTGTTAATGACCCAAAGTTGGAGTGGTGCACTACTCCGAAGCAATAGTTGTATATCAATAAGTCATTTAAACCTTGTTGTATTGTATCAGTAAATCCTTTATTTTCATAAACATCCAAAAGTAAAAGTATTACTGTGGATGTTTATGAAAATAAAGGATTTACTGATACAATACAACAAGACTAAATGACTTATTGATATACAACTATTGCTTTGGAGTAGTGCACCACTCCAAATTTTTGGTCTGTTCTTCCTCTGCCTAGCAGTTGGCACCCAACGGCGGCAGGTGCTGGAGTTGCATGTGCACACTCGTTGGGACATACTGTTGACACAATTATGAAGGAAACACAGCAAGGAAGTGCAGTTACCGTATCCGCTGTTGTCTGCAATTGTTTTCAACATATTGTTAATGACTAAAAGAACTGAAATTCACCAGTCATAGTTATCTCTAATAACTATAACTTGTGCCCTAAAGTAACTATAACTCATGCCCATGCCATGCACAGTGTTGTCAGTGCTGTCCAACACAAGTAACGCAAAAGAACTCTTCAACGTCATACAGCAGTTCACCAAACCCCCAGCGAAGCCACAGACGTCACACTACACAGACCTCTGCAACAAGCTCAGCTCCTACTTCCACCTGAATAGCAAGGTCCTCTACGACAACTTCAGCGAACAGACTCCAGACACCACCCCCTCTTCACCACCAACAACCAGCCAACCATCACTGCTTGGAAACCTGCCACCACTGAAGACACCACCACAACCATGAAGAACACCCACCCAGGAACCCCCAGGGACCCCTGCCCACCGCACATCTACCACAGAGCCACTGCTGCCAAATAACCCGAACTAGGCCGGACCAACAACGCCTCCCTATAATCCAGCATCTTCCCTGATGACTGGAAGTGGACAGAGGTCAAGCTCCTTCTCAAGAAACCTTGGGCTGATCCGACAGACCTGAAAAACTACCGGCCCATCTCCCTCCTTCCTTTCACAGCCAAAGTCACTGAGAGATTCATCAACGCTCAGCTGACCACATTCATCTAAGAGAACGCCATCCTTGACTCCTCCAAGTCTGGATTTTGCAGCAACCACAGCACCGAGACCGCCCTCCTCGCCGCCACTGATGACATTCGCATGCTACTTGACCAGGGCCACACTGCGGCCCTCATCCTTCAAGACCTCTTCGCAGCCATCAACACCGTCTCACACCGCACACTCGCAGCCAGACTCCAGGATGCCGGTATACGAGGAACCGTCCTCGACTGGATCCGCTCCTTTCTCTCCAGCAGACCCAAAGGATCAGACTCCCGGCCTTCCTCTCCAAACCTACAGAGATCAACTGTGGAGTACCCCAAGGATTCTCTCTCAGCCCCACGCTCTTCCACATCTACATGGCTCCCCTCGCCGCCATCGACAGACAGCATGGGCTCAGCATAGTATCTTACGCCAACAACACCCAGCTCATCCTCTCTCTCACGAAGAACCCAGAACACACCAGACTCATCTTCCAAGAAGAAATGAAAGACGTCACAGCCTGGATGAGTGACAGCTGCCTAAAACCGAACTTTGAGAAGACAGAGGTCCTCGTCCTTGGACCCTTCCCTAATGCATGGGACAGCTCCTGGTGGCACCCTGCCGTTGAAATCTCACCCACCCCGAAGGACCACACCCCGAACCTCAGCATCATTCTAGACTCTTCCCTCACCTTGACCCACCAGATCATTTTGCTGTCGCCTCCACCTGCTTCAACTTCCTTCGCATCCTCCGCAAGACCTTCAAGGGGATCCCCCCAAATGCAGAAAGACCGTCACCAGCGCATTCTACGCAGGAACCACGGCCAAACTCCAGAAAACACTACAACGTATACAGAACGCCTCCGCAAGCCTAATCCTCGACATCCCCCTCCACACCCACATCACTGCCCACATGAAAGACCTGCACTGGCTCCCAGTCAACAAGAGGATCACCTTCAAGCTCCTCACCCAAGCTCACAAAGCACTCCACAACGCCTGACCAGCATAACTCAACAAATGTCTCACCTTCTACACCCCGAACCGCCAGCTTCGCTCTGCCGCCCTCGCCACCGCCCCACGCTTCCACAGGACCACCACCATCGGCAGATGCTTTTCCTACCTCGCCGCCAAGACATGGAACACTCTTCCCACCCATCTGCGACAGACCCAGGAACTGCTGACCTTCAGGAGACGTCTCAAGACCTGGCTGTTTGAGCAGTAGCTGCACCCCCCCCTCAGTGCCTTGAGACCTTCACAGGTACTGGACTACGGTAACGCTCTCTACACCAAAAGCAACAAAACCCTGCTACACAAGCTCCAAACCATCCAGAACACCGCAGTAAGACTCGGCCTCGGAACCCCACGACAGGAGTACATGATCCAGCACCTACGAGACCTCCACTGGCTCCTGATCAAGAATAGAGTAACCTTCAAGCTACTCACCCACACCTACAAATCCCTCCACAACATCGGACCCATATACCTCAATGAAAGAGTCTCCTTCCACGTACTCAAAAGGAACCTCCGCTCTGCCGACCTCGCCCTGGCAGAGACCCCACACATCCGCAGAACCAGAGCAGGCAGAAGAGCCTTCTCCTACGTCACAGAAAAGACCTAGAACGAGCTCCCTGTCATCATCAGATGCTCCCCCACTCTGCACACCTTCAGGAAAAGCCTCAAGACCTGGCTCTTCGACTGACCCTGAGAAGCAGCCTCCTCCCCAGAGCCTTGAGACCCTCACGGGTGAGTAGCACGCTTTACAAGCCCCTAATTGATTGATTTATTGATAACTTATGCCATTTCAAACATTGAAGTGATAATTTCAAGGTTGTTGTAGAACGTCATGAGTGATGTACTATGTGAGGCAATAAGCAGCACATGGCAGCCAACGTAGCAGTGCACTGGTGCCCAACTATCGCTGAGCACGGCTGGCCGCAGGCTGACTATATGATGTTACAATATTAATGGTGTTCTTTATGTAAGAAAGGCTTTGTCAAAGTGTAAGGACACAAAAATATTAAAAGTGTGTCTATTGGCCTTATCAAGGGGTTAGCATATCAACATATATAAGCAAAACTATTGTCTTGTCACAAATTCACTGATTATTATAATCAAATGTATATTTCATTAACTCAAAATTTTAATGTTCAATGAAAGCGATTGTCATAAAAAAGTATGACAACATCAAGATGTCTTTGTGTCTTTCATTTAACATTTTTCAGGCCACAAAATGCAGCCATAAAAACAAAAACAAGGGGCTTTGCACTCCAGCTGAAAAGTATACGGAGCCAGCTCAGAGTGCTTTTAAGAAACATATGGTAAGCTCTGCTAGGATTGTGCATTTAACGGCCCAGGAGACTTTGTGTTTTTTTTAATGTTGCTGGGGAGCTACTGCACTCCTTGATACCTTCACACAGCATAACAAAAATGATTGATGGGGCCCCTGCCCCTTCTAGCGACACTGAAAGGCTCCAAAATATATATTTCATAAGCCCTTGCTGGACATTATGGGGCGCTCCATGCTGTAGCAGGAATAATAAGTGAGTGGCTCCTACTGCTCATTTATAATTTGTTTACAATTCTTTTTTTGTGTACAATTTTGGAATGGCCTGGTGCCCACCTGGGACAATCAATCCTATCATTTTTGTTAGGAGCTGCCCCAGGGTGCCCGCAGCCCCACCAGCTCCCTTGGCAGGCATCAGCCTCTTCTTGATTTTTTGGTGGGTGCCCTGCTGCCCACCTTGGACACCCACAGGCCAGCTTTCATTTGGGGCAGTTGGGGCTGCCCCAGGGCACCCACAACCCCTGCCAGCTCCCCTGGTGGGAGCTGGTGGGCGCTTTTAAAATTTTTGGTTGGTGCCATGGTGTCCACCCAGGGAACTTACAAACCAGCTTTCGTTGGTAGCCATGGTGGAGCCCAAGGGCCCCTACAGCCCCTGCTGGCTCTGCAGCCAGCACCATGCTGTGTGCTGGTGGGTATCGGCTCAGCAACTTTGGTCCCACCTGCGTAGGAGAAGAATTTTCTATTGCTCCCGCCGGGTTGGAAAAAAGTTGTGCTCCCTGCCTGAGGTATGCCTGCACTCTCCCAAGCAGGGAACCATAGTGTCCAAAAAATGATAATGCAACTTTACACATCGCAGCCCATCGCGGGAAAATAACCCTGTGTTAATGTGGAAGTCACAACACGGCGGTACCCTGCGATAGTCTGCCGAAAACGCGGCCAATGTCGCCGATACAACCACCCCAACAGAGATAAAAACACAAACCACAACACCAGAAAACTTGCGATGAGCCCATCTGCGATGAGGAAAGCAGGGATAAGCACCGCCAGGACCGCGAAGCACACAGCAGGTGGGTATAAGCACAACAAAAGCCTGAAAAAGTAAGACAGACCAAACAGAAAACAACAGCAACCACAATGGTGGCAATCTGAGCCAGGAGACAACCCCACCAAACCCATTGGCAACAAAACATTGTACATGGCAGGCCAACTTGGAAAAGATGAATGCAGCCTGAGAGCGGAGGACAATGGCAGAAAACCAGAACTCCAGCAATGATGCCAAAGGCACAAACAAGCAGAAACACGCCAACAACAAGAAGGCAGCAATGCACACCGGAGATGGGAGTCCAGCGCCAAACCAGGAGCTGGATGACATGGAGGAAATGGTCTCCACCACATCAGTCTGGAGATGGTGGCAGGACTCGGGGACCGGAAACTGCACCAAACAACAGACACAACATCAACAGGGAGAGGAACCAGCAGGGACTGGGGGACGGGGAAGATGGGAACAATGGCACACATGCACAACTAAACATAGCACAACTGCAGATAAACCATGCCCAAGAGTAACAACACCAACCAGGTGCACAAGTCACACAACCCGGCAATGTCACACTACTGAACAGGCAGAGAAGTGAACACAACACCGCCTGAAAGGGAGAAGGGTGAGCCAAATCAGAGCTGAAGGGACATCTCACACACAATGCAGCACACACACATAGGAAGCAGAGCACCCCAACATCCAACATAATGTGGTACAAACACCAACTTGTGAATAACCAAACCCAGGACACAAGTGCACCCGCCTGTGGCCGGTAAACGTCCATACGCATCTGGCGAAGCACGAAACAGGGACATGATAATGCACAAGTACAAACACACAGTCCTGATGGGGTAGCAATGCACGGATGGCAAGGAGCCAGAGAGTCCGTGACACCCATTGGCATACAAACCAAGACACAACACAGTTGGAGACAAGTGAAAGTGCAGAAACTTTATCAACAAGTGCGAGTCAGTAGAAGAGAAGGGCCACGATATGCAGACCAATGCAGCAGCATGTCTGAATGAGGAAGGTAGAAAAGTGCCCATGTCCACCTTGGGGAGTTCCTCACCAACACAAGTCAGTGCCAACCCGCATTGGTTGTCCACGCCTGGAACATGAGTTCTGGCCAATGCAGCCATGTCCACTGTCATCTCGGGACATGGGACCATATCCACAACATGCAACCATGTGTCGTGACAAGTGCAATGGCTCACATCCAGTTGTGGCTGCAGGTACCTTGTCACTCGTACATGAACGCGAGTGAAGCTGCGTAGGCCCACATCTCCAATGAGCGATCGTCGTCCACCACATCTGACATGTCATCGGCGTAATCCATCAGCTGACCAGGACAGATGTGTTGACTCCAACCAGTGGATCCAATGTGCACCAAAGCCCAATCGGGTAGTGGCTCAATGTGCTCACTGCACACGACGACTCGTGCAATCTCTCAGGTCCAGTTTCCAGTCTGCATGCCAAACATCCATGCATGCCATAAGCGGTCATACTGGTGACACTCCTGGTCATGGTCCAACAGGGGGCTCACACACACGTCGAATCCAGGTCAGCTACAGTTACGTTGGAGAGGCAGACATCCATGGACCACTCGAATATGCACGAGCGACAATGCAACACAGGCTGCACGCAGGTGACGTATGCAAAGCGGAAGCTCAGCCGGTAACTGACCCACAGCACTGCCAATGGCACTGCCCCCAGTACATGCAGCAGATGTGCACAGTACAGTCCACGTGATTGGAGTAGACCATGTGTCCGGGATGGTCTGCCATTGCATCAGTGGCTCTGCTTGAAGCAGCACTGGCTTGCCCTGAGACAGTCCTGTGGATGAAATGGCACAGCTCAGTGCAATGAGCAGTGTCTGTGTGCAACGGGTGCAGGCCTTGGGTGGGGTGGGAGTAGGTGTGAAGGCCATATCATGCACGCCAACTATGACTAAGGACTACTGCGTGTGGGATGTGTACACGTTGGTCTGACGCCGGGCAGTGCGTAGTGTGGGAGTCGCAAGCAAATGCTATCGTACCTGTCAGGGGGTGCTGGGCACATGCAAGTTCCTGCTCTGAGCTGCAGATGTGCTACCGCCTGATAGTACAGACAAAGGACCTTTCATCCCTACAGTAACTTCACCAGCTGCATGCATACAGGAGACGTACAGAGGCCAGTCATGGGTGTGGTGGAATGTCTGCGACCCTGGGGATCATGGATGATATGCCCAGCACGATGCACATGAGCGGACTCACTGTGTGTCACGTTGCCACACAGCGGCTCCTCCCTGCCACGGGCACCCACACTTGTATGCGCTGCACGGTTGCAGCATGTGCACTCCTATGGGACACCATTCTAATGCCTGTGCGCGCATGTCCAGCACCATGCCAACAACACCGCGACGCTAGCCTTCGAAGGTGTGCGCCCACTTGGGTGTAGGCCAATGGTCCGGACAGGGCGAACACAGGTGTCCAGCCCATGGCTGGCTGGGATCGCGCTGTGAATGAGGCCAGGCAACAGACTCATGCATCCGCAAGACTGATACACATCAGACCAGGCATGCATGTGCCAAGACCCCAAGCGTCCTAGCGCTCCTACATGTCCCTGTACCTGCCCTCCTAGTACATGCAACATTGTGACATTGTGTACTGTGGCCCTGGTGGCAACAACACCCCAAAACAGAGACACACTTACCGAACTTCCTGCACGGGCCAGGTCCGGACCACACCCTGCCCCCCCGCCGAACCAGCACACGCAGCCTGTGCATGCAGGGGGCAGGTACGGGGCTATGTCCAGGGTCACTGCCAACGCTGAGGTGACATGGCAACGTCCGCAGAAGACAGCACACTGTGATGTTGCAGGGCCCGTGCCCATCAAGCTGACACAATGACCACACAGACACACTTGCTCAGATGGTGTGAATGGCTACTGGCACATGCGCACAGCCACATTTATTATCAGGCACACTTACCGAGTGACACCTGTGTTGGATGTGTGCACACCAGCCGGCAAGGGCAACCTGGTGCAGTCAGAAATCAACCAGGCCATGGGCTCTGACAACACCAGGATCCAACCAGATGGTGCCCATTACTCATTGTATACAGAGTTAGTGGCACCAGTGCAGTTAGGGGATGCCGCCTGCGATGAGGCATGTCCAATCTTGTGGATTCCTTCACATCTTACCCAAAACACAGTTCCACATGTGTGACCTAATGGACCGCAGCGTAGGCCTGAGGCAGCGGTCAGCACGGGCCATTCACCAAGTGTCGCCAGCAAGGTTGGATGGCCCCACAGGCCTGCGTAGTTCAGGTTTAGTGGCACCACGGGATGTGGACTTGCGATGAACAGGTTTGATGGCACCAGGTCAGTAGTTGATAGTGTTCGGCCACCTCCGTGACTGTGACCCGGCTTCCGTCCAAACTGAGCCACATCTTCCTCTTACTCCTCTCCGTGCGACCACTGGTGTGGACTCTGCCATTCATGATTTGCGACTAGGTGCTGAATGTGAGACCTACTGGTCCGCAGGGTGATCCTGGTCCCTCAACCACGTGTCGCCAGCTGGTGTTGAACAGGGTTGGTGGCACCACGTGTCGCCGTCTGGCGTTGAGCTATGCCTCACTGTTTGGGGGGGGGGTCTAGTGCTGTGGCCTTTGCCCCGGCTTTGGGGTCACTGCCGTTGGGGGGCCAGTAACGGTCTGCGCAGGCTTCAGAGGTCATGGAACTCCTTGACACACGCCAGTGTCTGGCAGGTGATCAGTGTGGCCTGGCTGCGCAGGGGCAGGCCTGGCGGGTTCGGGGTCCAGCAGGCCGGGGTACGGCAGGTGCACAGGATCGCAGGCAACTCTGCTCACGAGGAAGGCGTCGGCCTCGTGGCATGGTGAGAGAAGCCACCCTGGCAGAGACGTTGGGCTTTCCGGAAGTGTACCACGCTCATGGCTATGTGCTTTTTATTCACACCCCTATGCTGCCCAGGCGTACGCCGGCCCATCCCACTCCGCTCACGCTTATGGGGGGGACATAACAGGCAACATTTCTGGGGAACTCCCCCACTGGCTGAGGTAACATGGGTGTGTCCACTGTCCATCATCTCCCCCTACTTCCCTAAGAGAACTCTATGCTCGGAATCAAAGTGCCTTGCGATAACCCCTAGAGTACAGAGAGCTCGGATCGGGGGTCGGATGTTTTCCACCATCGCTTCTCAAAAGTGGAATCTACTCCCTGATATGATTCGGCTCGAAACTAGCCACTCTTCCTTTCGGAAAGCTCTAAAGACCTTGCTGTTCCCTTAAGATGTTCCTTTACTGTTTGCTTTGTCTTCAGCGCTGGGAGGCCTTTGGTAGCCATGCGCTCTATAAATATAGATTCATTCATTTATTCATTCATTCATTCATTCACTACACTCCATACACCAGAGGTGTATGTTGGCATGGATATGGGTGTGTTCTGCATACTGCGGTCTGTCCAGCACATCTCCGCCACTCTTGGCATTGTGTGCTTTCCCAGTCATGCTTCTCCTGGCACCTTCACACATGCCTGGTTGCCACCTCTCCCCACACAGCTGAGGTGCCATGCTGTTGATGGCTCATGTTCACGGCTTGACCACGTTACCATTGTGAATTGTTCTGTTGTGTCTGGTGGGTGGGCATGTTGTTTAGCATGTTGGTTTTAATTTTGTGACGTGTGCATTGCCAGAGTTGTGAGTTGCATGGTTGTGGAGTTGAGGTGAGTGGGGTGTTCATTTGGAACTGGCCAAGGGGCTGTGCATTTCCCTTGGTGCCATCCTGGGGACGCTGGCTGCTGATGGACTATCGGAGGATGGAGGAATCGTGAACAGTGGCTGGGTATTTGGAGGCGAGATTGGTGGAGGTTCCACGGTGTTCGGTTGTTGCCTGCACATTGATGTGAGATGTGTGATTTCTGTTGCGGTGATTGTGTGCTGTGTCGGCAGGGGGCACAGGTATGAGATGTGTGCTGTGGATTGCCCCCGACGTGCTTCATCCACCTATGGCGTATGGTCCTTGCTTGGTGTCAAGCGGATCCTGCACATTGTGTTGGATGTATAGAGACTGGGGTGACAGGCTGATGGTGATGCCCAGGTCAGGTGTGAGGGACTTGGATGTGGCTGGCTGTGAGACTACTCTGTGGCGGGTGTGACTCTGACTGTGGCGGGTGTTGGTTGGGGTCACCAGGGGCCAACAGGTGCAGCACAGCCAGCAGCTTTGTGTGGGGTGCAATGTTGGTTATCCACTGTGTTATTGCCATTGGCTTGTTGGGCTTTGTTGGTCAGGATGCGTACGATGGTTCTCCTTTTGAGCCTGTAGTGGGCAATGACATTGTCAGGTGTTGGGTCTGTGTGGCTGGTGCGTTTCCTGGGGGTCCGCTGTCTTTGTCTGCGCTGCCTCTGTGGTGTTCCAGGGTGGGGTTCTGGGTGGGTGTTGGGGTCCTGGGGTGTTGGCGATGGGTGTTGTGGCCCTCTTGGGTGTCCGACCACTAAGCAGGGGGACCCCTGGTAAATGATGAAGGCAGGTAAAACAGGGGAAATGCCTCTTGGGTGTCCGGCCCGCATGACCGGTGGCTCCCTGGCATCTGTTGCCCTTCCGATGTGGCTATGGGCTGGTCTAACTTTTGTGGTGCAGGCTGTGGTCCAACTTTGCACCAGATCATAGCAGGTGTTATTTTCCTGCAGCCAACACGCCTTATCGCCTGTTTTGTGTTGTTATCGCAGTTCTGGCTGGTCATTGTGAATGTGTGGAGTGGTGTTGTCGCGTCTTTGGGCACGGGAATGCCTACTCTTCATCTCATTAGCGATAGTTGTGGGGGTCTTCTGTGGCGATGTTTTTTGTAGCTGCTATCGCGGGTAAACGGGTGCTGTGGGCTGTTAACGCCAGCTTGTGAATGGGGCGATCGATTTATCGCAACTATGGCTGCAATAAAGTGACGTTAACTCGGCGATAGCTCCTTGTGAATATCCCCCTGAATCTGTATAGGACCCTGGGGATGGGATACTCGGGGCCAGGACAAGGCATGTGTCTCATGAGTCGCTCCCAAAGTTCCAATGAAAGCTGATGAAGAACTCATTTTAGGCACTATGCTGAGATTTCTATTCAAAACTAAAACAACCACATTTTTTCCATATGAGGTACAAGCCTTCTGGAAGCCGATCAAACATACTTTTTAAAATCTTTTTAGCTGGTGCAAACGGTCCTAGAAGAAGTGTGCAATAAATTCTACGAGCTGGCCAAATTAAAAGTGCAAAATTGCATTGGCTTCATCATTAACAAAGGCTTGTACTGGAACAACAGATTTCCCCTAAAAATGCTTGCAATGAATCTAACCACTGGCAATCGCTTCAGGTAGCATTCCAACCCATTTTTCTTTTGCCCACTATGCCACCTCAGTTTGCACCCAGCTGCATGCATTTCAGTCTTGACCCCACTTCAAAAGAACAGTTCAGGTACTCCCTGAATCAGACCGCAAGCAATCCAAGACTGGTTACGCCCTGAATTGGTGCTTGTCTGTCAGATATAGCTTGGTTCCAGGTGCACAGTGAGCACAAAAAACACATATGGCATACCCTTGACACACAGGGTGGTACATCAAATACACAAAAGGTGAAGGAAGGCTTGCTTTCATTATGTCTAACTAACAGCAATCACTTTGGGTAGCATTCACACCTATTGTTCTTTTGGCCACCATGCCACATCAGTTTGGACCCAACCACATGCCATCAGTCTAGTCCACACTTCAATAGGAACAGTTCAGTCTGAACTGCCAGGCTAATCCCCGCCTAGACCAGAACACAAGCAACCCAAAAGTGATTTCACCTTGATTGGGGCTCATCAGTCAGGTGTAGCTTGATTCCAGTGGCACACTGATCACAGCACCTTCATCGGAGCACACCCTTGTCACCCAGAGCCGTACATAAAATACACAAAAGGTAATGCGTGGAATCCTTGCAATAAGTCTATGCACTGGCAATCCCTTGGGGTAGCATTCCAGTTCATCATTCTTTTATTCACCATGCAACCTCAGGAGCCAGCAACATGCAAAAGTCTAGACACTGAGCCAATAGGAAAACTCCAGCCCAAACGTACCAGACCAGGTCCTGCCTGATCGAGAATGCAAGAAGCCCAAGACTGGTTCACCTTGTTTGGGGCTTGTCCCTCAGTTTATGAGATAGCTACAGGTTTTATGGCTTGAACTGAATGTGGATACAAAAGACAATGGTCCTGAATTAATATTTCATATACAAGAGCAAAAAGGCTCTTACTTAGTTGAATGATCTACTAAGTCGTGAGCTGAGAAGAGAAAAAGATTTTGAATCGCTCACAATATTCAATATAACATTTCAATATAAAACGCAACATCCAAACTAATAAATCACCGGATATTTACTTCATTTTGGCAATTTAATTACAGATTTATATAGTATTCAACTCAGGGTTGCTCCAGGGGGAACGTGCATATGGCAGAAGTGCTAAAGGGTGAGTGAGTGAGGAGAAGAGTGGTAGAACATAGTAGCAATAAAAATTCTTAAATTCACAAAAGAGGTAAACGGTCGTAATTCACCGTCACAAACAGAAACTGGTCACGTTCACAATTTACAACGATATAGTTAAAGACAAATTAATCATCTGGCACGGAAGAGGGGGGTTTTGTGTCCCAGGTAGTAGAAGGGGCGTCGACGTTTCGACCCGACTAGGGGGCCTTAGGGGAAGTTAGAACCTCGCCCATGCGGGTCTTCATCAGGACCGGAAGGGCCACCTGAGTGACTCCTAGATGACGTCTAGTGCCTAGGAGAATTAAAAACAGAAGAGGTGATCAGGATGTTGGACTAAAATTGCAAGGTCATTAAGGGGAGGGCCTGCAAGGCGGCTTACCTGAAAATTTCAGGGGCCCTTATTATTAGGGGTGCACGAAGTGCTAATTCCAGACGTCCCCCGAAGTGTAGGGGTAGATTGTCTGAAAGAAGTATTGTAATCGGTCACTGTTCAATATTAACTGCGTCTCACCTCCAATGTCAAAATGGTTACAAGGAGGTATGGCAAACAGTACCTGGGTTCTGCAGTCAAAAAATGTGTCTGTCTCTTGGGATGCTCAGTTTCAAGGACGAACTGTCAATAAATGAAAGAAGATATTAACTTAACAATTCGGATGACATCCTGGGCAAAGGTCCCAACGATGTCGAAGGATTACCGAAGCAACCGGCAGCGTAATATTCAGGTACGCGAAGGAAAGAGTTGAAAGACTCAATCCCGGTGCGGCCTATTGATTGGGATTCAGAAGGCACTGGCTAGATCACAGATGCAAAATTGCATAAGAGTCACACATTGTGACCAAGAATTGTTATGAAAATTTAGGGGGTATGTACTGGCTAATTTCTGTATCATAAACCGGGGGATCCTACTATCATCCAATGGGGTAACACAATTGGATGATAGTAATTAAATTGCCAAAATGAAGTAAATATCCGGTGATTTATTAGTTTGGATGTTGCGTTTTATATTGAAATGTTATATTGAATATTGTGAGCGATTCAAAATCTTTTTCTCTTCTCAGCTCACGACTTAGTAGATCATTCAACTAAGTAAGAGCCTTTTTGCTCTTGTATATGAAATATTAATTCAGGACCATTGTCTTTTGTATCAAGATTATACCCAGGTCCTTAATTTACTGGGCTACCCCATTTTTGTAATGGCTACCTTGGACTGAATGTGGTCACATGGCAAGAAGGTCACTCAAAAACTGCACCAATTAAAATGTGTCTCCAGCAGCAAAATGCACGAGAATTAGGTCCATACGATTGTCTTTCATAGTGTTTAAGCCTTATTGTTCCCAAAAGATCATATCATGTTTCATAGTTTACTCAAACTGTGAGCCACACTACAAGAAAGCAATATGGTGTTTTGGCCAACATGTATGAACGGGTTTAGTAGTGGCAAACTTTCCATTTCAGTAAATCAGAAGGTTTGTAAATGTTAAACTTTTTCAACTCTATTAAACCTATGCAGTGGGTTTAGAAATGGATAACAAATACCACTTTGGAAGGAGCATTTTTAAAGCAGCCCTTCCAAATTTTGATTCAGTACCCTATGTATCAATTGCTTTCCAGTCACAAGCTATTCATATGTTACTGACTTCCAAGTTGGGATGGTAACTGATTCACAAAAAGGAAGAGGGTCCCCTTTGGACCAGTTCTGTTTTGGGCATCAGGGTGGCAGATTTAGGGGGAGTAAGCCAAGTATATGCTCAAAAAACCTTTTGCAGTACTACAATTTTGAGGCTGGAAAGGTCCAGTGCCTCGAGTGAACTTCCTCCAACTTATCTACTCTTATATTTGGGCAATCCCATCCGGGACCGGGATCCCTGGACCTTGAAACAATAAAGGCTAGATTTAGGGGGAGTAAACACTGGTCCAGAGACCCAATGCCTGCACTCACTAAAGTTCTCCAAAATGGAAAGATTTTTCTTCAAACTAGCCCCAGTTCCTTTAAGGATCTCAGGCTGCTTTTAAAGAAAGGTTTTCCGTTTTGAAAAGCAACCACATTGATGGTAGTCACCTGTGTCTTGCAGGCCCTCATTCCTGAAATTGCAGACAAACCACATGGGGTCAGAAATTACAACCAGCCTACTGATTATTATTAAGGCAGGTCTTTCTGCTATTCTATAAGTTTCAGTCTATTTATACATAGGTGTGTATGCAGAATTAAATTGTCTTCATGAAAAGTTGGTGAAATATTTGCGACCACATTTGAGAATGTATATCTAGGCCTGGGCGGTGAACTCCGCTCCGTTTGCGTAGTTAGTGTAGCAGAGTTTTTTCCCTGTTTGCGGACAGTAAGTTCGCGAGCACGAGCTACCGCTTGGGTGGAATTTCTACCCAAGCTGCAGAAAGACCAGAGCGAATGGCAGTTCGCACTGCACTCTGCCACTTGCGGAACTCTGCTGAGTTTTTTTTGTCACGTCATGGAGTTCCGCATAGCGAAACTCTGTGAACTACGCCCAGAAGTTATCTGTTGCACAGTACCGCATACATGAATAATGTAATGCTCCCAGAAGTCGACTTCTCCTAAATAAAGTGATCTAGAATCTGCTAGGGTTTCTCCAGTTTGAGCTTTGCAGAATCCTTGACAGCTGGGCATGACTTTCGCTTCCTCTTTGTTTATCAGCAGTCAGATATTTACATCTATTTTTTTTGTATGTTTTCCAGCTCAGTGTTTGTCTTTAGACTTTCATTTTTTGCAGCGATTAACTCCTCTTGGGGCATATTATCAAGCACGGCGTTAAAATTATCGCCGCTTTAGCGGCAGAAAACTGCCGCTAAAGCAGCGATAATGGGCTTGATAATATGCTGCAGAGAATTCCAGTAGAAGCCCATGTTGACACCAGAACATGGGCTTCTATGGGAATTCTCAAGGGCATATTATCAAGCCCATTACCGCCGCTTTAGCTGCAGTTTTCTGCCCCTAAAGTGGCTATAATTTTAACGCCGTTTCTTGATAATATGCCCCATTGTTGGCAAAGAACCTAGCGTTTCATAGCAGTGAGCGCATAACCCTGTATTCATAAAAAGAAAACAATGAAACAAGAAATAAATGCAAATTTGTGTGCTTATGCATCAGCTTGAAATGCTGTGATTGCCACTCACAGATGAACTCTAATCAGCCAAAGACTTTTCTTGTAAACTTCCGAAAGACTAATTTGGCCGCTACATTTAGCTATAAATATTCAAAAGAATCAGATAATGAGACTAGAGGGGGTCCTAGAGGTCACCTAACACCTTTCACCCCAAGAATATTCATTAGAACATGATGCATGCTTGCTTCCAGGCCTGGAGAACAGTGTCACTGTTTCATCTTCCTGAGCGACACACCTCCCAATCCAGGCCTGGAACTGCTTTTAAACCCAAGCACATGACACAGCCCTGCATGGTCCTGATTCCACATGAGCCAGTAAAGCATGAGGTGGTTTTTGTCTCCCCCCCCCCCATTCCAGAGTGCAGTATTTACCAGTATTTACCAGGTGCGGTCTATATATACCTCCAAGTCCGAGTTTTCCTCTTGAAAATGAAAACTAACGTATTGGAATCAAAGTTTGCAGCGCTGAATTCCACATGGAGTGGAGTTGATCTGATTATTTTCCTCCAAATAAATTTCCGCAGGTTTGACCTGCTAAAAAATGTTTGGGGGAATTTGCAATAGTGTAGCCTCAAATCTCTGAATTCTGATTCTTGAAGAAACGGGAGATTGCTCAGAGATCATAATTTACTATCCCTCATAATGCCAGGGTCTTACTCTGCATATTACAGGGCATTCACAGAAATCAGTTTGTTCTGCTTTCACTAGAAAGCAGCCTCAAAGTTTTTCATTTTTTGGTTTATACTTTAATGGATTTCAGATTTTGATGAAACGCAATGGAAATTCATTTGTTTTACAATGGTCACCCTTATTACATGAGAGATTTGTGAATTTCAATTTTTAAAAATGTTTCTTAGGTGTGGTTTACATGAAGGAATGCTTGAAATCATCTGTCACTGGAAATTCCTCGGGTTCACATACCACTCCAGAAAGAGACCAGCCATATGCAGCTCTAATAGGAACAGGTGGATGTTGAACTGCCAGACTAGCCCTCTTCCACAGAAAGAACAGAAGCAATCCCAGACTAGTTTCAAACTATTTGGGTTTCATCAGTGAGGTGCATCTTCAGTCCAACCGCAAAATGAGGATGGGACCCACACTAGGCTGTACCTGTCACACCTAGGTCATTTTAAAAATAAAAAAAATCATGTTATGGATAGAGACATTAATTAATCCCAGCCATTGGTAATTATTCTGACCTGAAACCATGTATTTTCGCTCACTGTGTCAATCTAGACAGAAAACAGCCATATTCAACTTAGACTCGTCTTGATCCTATGTCACAGTCCAGCTAAAACTTCCAGGGCTGGTCTGGGAGAACAAGCAGTTCCAGGCTGTTGCTGGCCTATTTGGGTATCATCAGTGAGGTGCAGCTTGGGCATTATTACAGTGAGCACGAAGCCCCCATCTGGGCATGCTCTTTGCACCCAGGATGTCTTGTCTCAAAAAAACAAAAAGTGATGGATGGAATGCAATGTTTTTAAATCATGGACCCTGGTAGGAAATATATTTTGATTTTGTTATTCTGATTACTTCTTTTTTGGCTATCAATCCCTCTTAATCACTGGCCAGCACACTCTTGGTTATAAATACTGACATTATCTTTCTTTAACATGAACTATTTGGAGAATGAGGACAAAGAAGTGGGATGTGAACCAATGTACGCTTTGTTCTAAACCCAGACCGCACTCCTACTTTTATATATTTTGCAGGCTATGAGTGGTAAAATGTTGAGTCAGCTCTACCAGAAAATATCTCCAATAGATTGCGCACAGATCTCTAACGCAGTCACTGAAACCACAGAGTTATCTTACTAGTTTGAAGGTCTATTGACGTATGTTTTATAATTACAATCAATAATGGCAACACTTCCTGCCTTCAACTTGCTTTGAATAATCTTTTCTTCCACATAATTCAGGGTCTTTCTTTTTTGTTTTCCTTCCCAACACTACATCTCTTAGTCTGATCCTATCTCGGTAACTTTGAGATCACATAATTTCTGTTTTGCATTTTGTTGGTATTTTTTCTTGACAAATATGAGATAGAAGCATAAGGGTCCTCTTCCAGAGATGTCATCTCATATTTTAAGGTGGGCTATTGGCTTACTTCTTGTGTGTCACTCCTATGGCGAGATGACACAAAATTCCTACAGAAGGGGAGATAGGGCTCATTACTGTATGGTGTGTTCACCTTGAGACCAAATTATGTGCTCGATCTAATTGGGAGTAGAATCCCTGGTGAATGTGCAATGTGGAAAGCATTTAATAACTTGTTCTATAGACAACGATGAAAATGTGTGGGAATTCACATGACAGCAGTACATGTTCCTTACTTAGAATTCATTCACCCAGATTATTTTTCACAAATACTCGAACCCCAATCCACGGTAGGAGTGGCATTTGCCCCCCTTCCAAACAACACACAGCCCGTACTTTTCCTGTTCCTCTTAAGGAAGATGGCCGCCACGCTAAAGGAACCACCCCTGGCCTGGACTTGGGAGCTCAGCACACCTTAAAGAAAAGTTATTTATCAGGTGTTGGTTAGACACACATGGTCTGGTTGCTGGTTGACTCCTAAAATCAGAACATGCACCAATTGATTAACAGTGCATGTATAAGTTATGGATCAAAGATGGATCAGCAATAAGCACTCAAGTGCACACATCTGAATATCCTCGAAGGATTAATCAGTCATGGTGCAAAATTGAAAATATCGTAAGGATTATTGAGCGATGAGACAAAGTTCAACTAGCATAAGAAGTCATTTTTTTGCGTATTGTCATTCTTACAGTGTCATCCTTAGATGGTGCCCACTACTGCATAATGCTTGCGATGGCATAATGTGGATACATAGTTCCATTTTGTAAGTACCATTTCACAATCAAGGAAAAGTGATTTCACTGTCATAATGGTAGATATCTCTTTGTCTGTTGTGGATATTCTTAGCACATTGGGGCCTTTCTCTGCTGTGATGCTTGTGTGCTTGTTTCGCTCCATGACTCCATGTTCAACCTGTGAAATAGAAGACAATATGTAAATAAATATGCATCCTGAAATTGCGTGTACACACAAGCACACACACAGACACACACACAGACATATATATAAATGTATATTCTCTCATATATATGCACCGCTGACACTGTAAAACAGCTCACTTCAAATATCGTTTTTTTCTAGCACATTTTTTAAGCATAGGATTAGCACAGTGACATCCAAGCCGAGCTAATATACATACATATAAATCCTCTGGTTAAAAAACTGTGCTAGTGTCAGTGGTGTTGTAGAGTGCTCCATATAAATAAGCTGTTCTCCAGTTTATACTTGGGAACTACCCAGAGTGCATTATTTATGTGGCACTCTAAGCCTGAAAGGATATTGCTTTGAGATATATTTTTTCAATGTTGCTCCTTTATTTCTGAAATAAAGCAGCAACACGTTACTGGAGTTCCACATCTGTGGGTTGCATAAAGGGCGCGCTTCGGATATAATTGCCAGGATTTGCATTCGCCTAACAGGCACCAATGTCGCGTTGTGGCTGTAACCTGGAATAGCTGTAAGAACCTTTTGTGCACAGTGGCTCAGATATGTTAATTACAACTATTGAGGTATACAAGTGGTTACATTCACTCCTTTGTAGTGCAAGAACCTAAAGAGAAATGCTTAACATGATGTGCCCCATATAATTACTGTAAATTGTGGAACAGATACTTTAGAAAGGCAATCGAATTTACTGAGGCCCAATCAATCAAGCCAATTTTGTACGTAAATCGTACACAGGTGTGCAAATGACGTATTTTATACATTTTAAATTACATTTGTTTGATATTCTTCTTTCTTCTTTGAAAGCTTTATTCGACTGCTCATATTACAATCATAAAAGAACATAATACAAACATTAAAATTCCATTGTGGAGTATGCAGATTACACAAGAATACAAACATAAGACAAACATTACAAATTCAAAAAAACTGTACAATTTTATATAATTAAAACCACCGACAACGAAGGATAAAAGCCCAACTATTGAAAATCAACAAATATCATACTTTTCCTATGCCGGAGCGCTTTCTTCAGGTACATAGCTATCCTCCAGAGTCCAGGCAATATGTTCGACCTCCACAAACAGGAGTCCAATAAGGGCTGGGCGACATTGTTTATGACCTTGAAAGTTTATAAGAAACAGTATCCATACTTTCCTTAATGACACATAAAATTTACAAAAAAACATTAAATGAATTGTGGACTGCACAGATTGAGAGTCGCAAGGACATAGATTCAGAGTTATTGACCAATCATTCATTTTAGGTATTGTCACAAATCTGTGAACGATGCCCAATCTAAATCTTGTTAAAAGCATCCTATCATAACTGCCGGGTACAAAGGATAAATACGACTCCATCCCCGGGCAGGTGAGTGTTAACTGATGTTGCACCACACAGCATTTAGAAAATTCGCTTGCTATTCTTAATGTACCCAACAGTAGGAGACCCTCAGATTTTAAGGCCTTTCGAGAAATCGACAACATGGAACTTGGGTTTGTAAAATATTCCAAGTGTCCTAAATCCTTCATGAAGCTACGTACAAACTTAAACCAGGTTATCTGCAAAGCCCCTTCCAATCTCAGACTGTCTAACATAATCTCTCTGTTTAACTGGGTCGTTTCCTTGGACCATATCCTGTTCCACAGGAGCATTGGTTCAAGTTTAATAAGGTCCGATATTTAAGGAAGACCCAACTCCTCATGTCAGACAAAGGAAGGCGTGCTTTGCGGAACAGACAAGATGTAGTGCAGAAAATAATTTTCCACAAGTTGCAGAGGGTGGGTCTTAGCAAAGCCCAACACCCCTGCCCCATTCATCGCTACTAAGATGCATTTTGACTTATAAATTTGCAGGAGCTCCCCAGGCGGCTTCCTACCCAGCTTCTCTGCGAAGGTGGCAAGGGCCCTGGTTGTTCTAATAAACACAAGTTTTTTTGTAGATATCGTTTGAGAACACGTGTCGTTATGATAAAATAGGATGCCGAGATATGTAAAGGATTTGGTTGGTGCTATCTTCCTACCATCCAAGAACATATCCCTAACCCTAACCCTCTGACCCCCTTGGCCACAGCTCATGACAAAGGTCTTAGAGATGTTAATACCTAATCCTAAGTCCTTCATAAATGCATTAAAGCTGTCTAAGACCCGTTGTAGGCCATTTTGTATGCGCGCCATTAAGACTGCGTCATCCGCATAAATAAGGGTGGGTATAGATAGACCACTGGCTTGTGGGAAATCTTGGCCTGATATGAGCAACTCATTTTCCAGCCCATTTATATGTAAGTTAAAAAGGAAGGGGGCAAGGACGCAGCCCTACCTGACCCCCCTCTGAATGGGAAAAGCTTCTGTGCATTCCCCATCCACACCATAACGGACCCTGGCAGAGGCACCATTATACAAGCGCTGCAAAAAAGCGACAATATCAAGATCCACACCCATGGCTGCGAGGACCTCCCACAGTCTTCCATGCCTCACCAAGTCGAAGGCTGCGGTGAGGTCGACAAATGCCAAGAATAGTCTTTCCTTTTTCTCTCTCGTATATTTTCCAATTAAAATCGCCAGATTTAAGCTCTGCTCTATGTTGCCTAACCCTTCTCAGAAGCCATATTGTAGGTCTGACAGGACCTTATTTCTTCCGCCCAGTCTTGGAGGCGTTCCAGAAGAACACGTCCCACCACTTTTACCATTGAGTCCAACAAGGAGATTGGTCTATAACACCCAGGGCTATGACGATCCCCCTTCTTAAAAATAGGGATTATGATCGATTCCACCCAGGTCTTTGGTAGTGTCGTTCTGCCAGTGGCATTGATTACCTGAGTTACTATAGGGCCCCAAAACTAAACATTAAATTTGAACAAGTCCACAGGCACTCCATCGGGACCAGGGGCCTTACCACCCTGGCTCAGAGAAAGGGCTCTAATGATTTCTTCCTGCGTGACTTGCAAGTCCTTTTTAACCTGACAGTTTAATAAAGTAACGGTCAGTAGCAAGCCAAAATCACCTTGGTCTTTGTACACATTAGAAAAAACTTAACCCATTCATCTTCTGAAATGGCAATCTCAACATATGAACTCTCACCTGAAGAGAAAAAAGGGGCCCTAACAGCTCTCCAGAACACCACGTTATCTTTCTGGCAGGCCACAGAGTGCAGTGTTTCCCAGGCTTCATTTCTCAAACTGCATTTTCTTTCAGCAATAGCCCTCTTGTTTTCCAATCTTGCCAATCTAATCCTGCGTGGTGATCTAGACTGCCTATGTAATTCAACTTTCAAATTTGAATGGACTTGGGTACATTTATGATTAAACCACCCTTGATCTTTAGATTTATTACGGCATAAAACACAGAGTAAATTCCTCACCTCATTTGATAATTCGAGGAAGGAGTGTACAATGCCATCACTGGGGGAAAGTTCGTTCAAGCAGATAGCAGGAGCAGAATTACAATTTAAGGTTAACTGCTTCGTCAGCTGATCAGGGTCCACTTTCGATCATCGTAAAGAGTGACCATTAGTTTTATTCAGTTATAGGCTACCTATAACTGAGTTAGTTATTTTGTTCCTGTTACATTTAGGCGTAGGCTGATTAATCATTAAGCAGAGCGGAAAATGGTCACTTAAAGAAATCTCCCCCACCTTAAAAGAGAGCACCCTAGTTGCAAAAATCTGAGATACCAACATAAAAGCAATGGTGGAGGCGAGTCCTCTACCATTAAAAGTACAGGGCATGAGTTCAGGGGTGGTTAAAAGATCATTTGCAGAACCCAAGTCAAAAAGATGCAAAAGCTCATTAAAAAGCTCCCCCACTGTTGAATGACAGAAATGGGTAATTTGCTCCCCTTCATCGTTATCAAGACCACACAGTCTAATATCAGGAATATTACACATCGCACAGTTGAAATTCCCCATCAAATTTATTGCAGTAAAAGATAGTTCAATTTTATGATAATAACAGTCCCCGAATGAAAAACTGTGTTATCCACCACCAGCCTGTTTGAAATGAACGTATGTAGTACCCCTTTGGCCTACCCCCTAGACCCTTTACCGCCTGGGTATTAAATGTCTTAAAACCATTGATGTGGATTGGTTCTATGCACCATGTTTCCTGCAAACACAGAATATCAACGTTCTGAATAAACTCACACTAAACAGGATTTTGAATCTTAGCGCGCAGCCCAGCGATGTTCCATGAAGTAATATTCCAGGTCGAGTTTATGCAGGTGGGCACAGAACGTATTACTCGCAACTCAGCGGGGAAAGAGTGTTCAATGCAAGGCGGTACACACGGGCTAATACAAGACTCGCCAGATTCAGACTGAAATGCCAGAAACACTCTACTATCATCGCTCTCCAATGGCTTTGATGTAGTCAGTGGAGAGGATAAGGTTTCGATTAAATTAGCGCTAACTGGCCTGATAAACTGCACTACAGACCCCTAAGCCTGATCCTCAACAAGCCCACCACCTAAATCAGGGGGTAAATTTGGAGTGCTCAGTCAATCTATGTCTTTCATATTGTTGAATGTACAGGCACCGCATAAGCATAGTGTAGGGGGCCCATACGCAGTCCGTCTTCTCTAGGGCACTGAATAAAACTGGGGAGATGATAAAAAAACACCCAGGAGAACAGCACTAATCCCCTTGCTTCTAACCGGCCAGTTACCCACCCTATCTAGACCTATCGGACCAAGGTTTGGGAAGCAAAGGATAATACTACGCAATCACCAGGCAAGGACTTGTTCGATTTTCCAACCCACTCAATCCTCCGTACCACCCTAAAATCAGTGAAAAGCTTAGTATTTATTCCTGTTTTCCTAGACAAGAAGTGCACAGATTTATTTCTGAAGGTGGACTAGTGCTCAACCTCTCCATGTGGCAGTGGAAAAACATTCACCAACACCACGGTATACGGTGTAGCGTCTGGCGGAAGGTGTAGCACTTTTGAGCTCAGAGTACTGTCCCTTACGTACATTGAGGAGCCTGTGCTAGATTGGGCCTGCACCCCAAGACCATCTCTGCCTGATGGAACCCAGTTAGAATCAGATCTTAAGTTGGCTTGCCACACAAATCCACTCTGAGTGGAGCGGGGAACCACTACCTGTTTTGCCAACTGGGGTACTATACCCGACCTCAAGGGTACGGGACGCGCTTCATTGTTAGGCGAGGATTTGAGAATTAATCACTTGTTGTAAAAATTCCCCGCTCGTAACAAAACTCAGCGGGTAGTTTGGCGCACTCTCTCCTGTATGAGAAAAGGGAGTGTGGTTAGATACAGCATGACACTTACCTGTCGACACCAAGGGAGGACCGTTTATATAGCTTTCTATGTTTGCTCATCTACCTTCCATATTGGATAGCATAATTGTTAAGGGCTTCAGTAATGCTAAAAGAGTTTCCTCCATCTTGCTCCAAAATTCTCCACGGTCCAAAACTAAGGGACAGCTAGTTGTTGTATTAATAGCAGATGTGGGTACATTCTCATGATTTAACTCGTCCGCCCCAGACACTGATTTACGACCTGAGCTTTTTACTGGAAGTATTGGGTTGCCTGAAAGTACCCTGCCCCTTTCTTTTCTACGCTGGTGGTGGGAGAGTCATCGTTTGATCAATTTTCGCTTTTAAACCCCTAGTAATTATATTCGGTATATTTAACCCACTACTCGATTCCACGACCCCATTTGAATTGTCATTATCTATGTCAATAATTTGTGGATCAGATGAAGAAGGTACCACAGAGGTATGCGCAGGGATGATGTTAGGTTCATGTACAAGGGGTGAAACTTGTGTCATCACTACCATGGGCTCTAGCGAGAGTCTGCGTTCTGTTAAGGCGATTTCGTCCGTTAAAGCAGACTCAGCTCTAGTCAGAAAAGCATGTAGCATCCCCACCACTCCCTGCCCTGCTAATGTCTTACGCTTAGTCATAATATGACCGCTCTAGGAATACACAGCCCTGACAAGATATGGGTAGTGGTTAACTTTGTACCTAATACCAAGCAGCCCACATAGATATAGTAAAGCACAATCTCCCCGAGAACCAAGTGTCAATAACCGGGCCCAGCCCGGCCTCAATCGGCCTCTGACGAGCTCAGACGGGCCCGCCCTTAGCCCGGGATTCACCCGCGGTCCGCGTGTGTCCCGCACCACGGGGGTGGAGGCACCGTTTTATAACGCAATTGTCACGCCTCCCCCCACGGCAGCTGTGGCAAGTTTGGACAGAGCGGTGCACCCTGGACTCCGAGTCCCACCAGGGTGTAGAGACAACCGGGGGACCGCACAACGGCAGTTCGAAGAACAAAACGGGCAGCCCGTGACCCACACAAAGGAGATTCCTGCCATTGGCAAAGTACAGGCACCAAGTGAATAAAGGCAAAGTTTCCCGCGCCGCGGGGGTGGAGGCAGCGTTTTATAGCGCGATGGTTAAGCCTCCCCCCACGGCAGCTGTGGCAAGTTTAGACAGAGCGGTGCACCCTAGGACTCCAAGTCCCACCAGGGTGTAGAGACAACTGGGGGACCGCACACCGGCAATTTGAAAACCAAAACGGGCAGCCCGTGACCCACACAAAGGAGATTCCTGACCTCGGCAAAGTACAGGCACCAAGTGAAAAACAGCAAAGTTTACATTTGTATTATATTCACAAAACATGTATTTGCACCCACAATGTGAGGCACTTACACTTCATATAACACATCCATGGTGTAATCTGGAGTAAAAAGGAGCAAATCTCATGAGGTGAGAAAAATAGTGTTCCAAGGTGCTGTGATCTTGGAATGTAGGTGGACACCGAGACCTTGAAGTTTGTTTGCAATGTACGTTCACGTCCTGCAGGAGATGTTGGCGTTGTTCCTGTCATTGGGAGGAATACATCTGCATATATATTGGGAAGGGGGAGGTTAAATCCCTAAAATTAATGGGGTGTAGGTTAATGGATTTCTTCATAGGGAAACATATTTTGCTTCTGCAGATTTTAGTTTTAACAATGTTTTAAAATATAAACTTTCTACACTGCATAAGTGAAAAGGGGTACGAAGGGGAGAACTTGGACAACACAAAAGAGTTCCAAAATTTCTCAATGGGCACTCCATATATAGCAGCTTCCCAAGAGTACACATTGAATCCTTTGTGAGTTCCCACAGAAGTTGGAGTTTTACTGCAAATTGAGGAGTAAAGCTGCAGACAATAATTGTCAGTTGCTTTGGCCATCAGGTGCCAATTCTTACATTTTTTGGAGATTCAGACATACGTAGGGATAAATGGAATGTAGATTAGTTCTACTGCTCCTTTAAAGTATATAGGGGCATATCTACAAAGCGGCGATAGAAATTTATCACCGCTTTTGCGGCTGATTTCGGCCGAAAAGCGGCGATAATTTTATCGCCTACTTAGCAAGCTCATGCTAACGCGTGAAAACTTGCGTTAGCGCAGGAATTCCTAACGCCCAGCTTTGCATCTCTAATGAGATGCAAAGTAGACATTCCTGACCTGACATGATAGGAGAAATGTCGCTAAGCGACATTTCTCCTATCATCAAGCTCCACACCATGAAGCATAGCAGCAAGAAAAGTAGCGATAACCCCTGTTATCGCTACTTTCCTTATGCCTGCTTCAGGACTGACTTAGCCACGATATCCTATGGAAGGAGGATATCATGGCTAAGTTTGTGAGGCCCTATCAACAAGCTAACGCCACATTTCCTGAGATTATCGCTGGGTTTTCAGCGATAATCTCACGTTAGGCAGTTAGCGCTAGGATTTTTATCGCTTTTGAGATAAGCGTTGCTAATAGCACGCTATCTCAGCGATAAAAATCCACGCTAGCCGGCGATAATTATCCTAGCTCTGAGTGCGCTTAGCGATAATTATCGCCGGTTGTTGCTGATATGCTCCTTTATTTTTTTATGAATTTGTGAAATATCAGTTTTTCATGTAAAAAGAGGACAAGACTCTTGGGACTCGCAATGGTTGTTTTTTCTACTGAAAATAGCTAGGAACAAACTGACCGACGGCTAACCTGTCCTCACTGGGAAAGCTCAAAAATATTGGCAGCTTGCACCCACTCACAGTGTGAGACTGAAGCAACAGATACCCTGACCTCCCAAATTTGGTGTTATCCATCTGCATGTTGTCAACACCAGAGAGAGACTCATTTATATTCACTGGAGAACCAACAAAGTCTGTGGACCTATGTTTGGCTTAGGAACACTCAGCGGGTGCTCTGCTCTTATTAATAAGGACATTCCTACTCAGAGCTACTAACCCAGGGCAGCACGCTACGAAGTCAACATTACTAAACATGAAAACTTTCAATGCGACAGCAATGGTTTCCAGAACCTCAGTTTCAAGCATCTCTGGCATACCTATATTTTTTAATGATCAGTTTTATAGGTGAACTCCCCGAATGCACAGGAGTAGCCAACTAGAAAAGATGCATAATATACATATAATGTATAACATAAGCGCCTGATTGATAAAAGTTTGTTTTTAAACATTTTCTTGTTTTTTAGACCACTCCTTTGTCACTATGTGTCCAAGTTAATGACTGTTTATGATCAGTTAGAAATTGTCTTACATTCACCATGTTGCCCCAAGTTAATGAATGTGACAATGCAGAATGAGGCATCTTCCATGTAATGAGGTGTCCAGAATCTTTTTTGCCAAGTGAGCTTCTGGTCAAATGGCAGGCGTGCTCATCCTCTGAGCAGGAGGAATGCATCATCTATAGGCTCCACAATGAAATGATATTCAGCCAAAATACCGAGTTTTAAATGTCGACTTACACTAATATCGAGTTTCAAATATTGTGACACAGAAATATCGACAGCAAGAATATATTGCGGTGAAGAATATAGACTTTAAGGTAAGAAATATCGATTATAAAAATATAGAAGTATGTATTATTGTTTGCAAAAATATAGTTGTTCAAAATATTGTTTTTTAATTAGTGTTATGTATTTTACTATATGTTTTAAGTGTATGTGATGTATTTTTGTATTAGTATTGTTCATGTTTTTTAATATATGTGTTAGACTTATAGTAGTTATTAATTTTATTTTAACTAAATTTGTCATTTTTTAGTTCCGTAGCGGGTTGAGGGTTTATAGGGGAATAGGGTGGGAAGTAATTTAATTGATATATATTTATGAATATTTTTTATTTATTAATACTTATTTAATTGAGATTTTATAATGTTAATTGTGTTTTACATTTTATTTGCTAAATTTTAGGTGCGGGTTGTGTGATTTATATGGGTAAACGGTGGGATGTGATTTCTTTTTACTTAGTTATTAATTATTTGTTAATTGATATTATTTAATTGATAATTAATTATGGTAATTTTCTAAATAATTGTAGGTGCGGGTTGTGGGGTTAACAGGGCTAAAGGGTGGGAATTAATTTATTTTTAATTAATTAATAATTAGTTGTTAATTAATAAAAAATTTATTAATTGAAAACTAAATACAGAATTTGTATAACTAATTTTAGTTGTGGGTTGTCAGTTTTGTAGGGGTAAATGGTGGGAAGGAATTTATTTTTAATTAGTTAATAATTAGTTGATAATTAATATTAATTCATTAATTGATAATTAATTAGGGTCATTGTTTAATTATTATTTATATGTTTGGGTTTTGGGTTTATAGGGGTGAGTGGTGGGGAGCAAATTAAATTCACTTACTTTATCATTATTTGTCAAATAGAATTAGTTATTTAATTAAAAAAACATTTAACTGTAATCAATTTTTTAACAGTTTAGTTTTAGGTGTGACTCAACGGGATTATAGGTGTAAAGGGTGGGAAGTTAATTATATTTTATGTGTTTTCTAATTAATAATCTTCGTTTAATTGGAAATTAATTATGTTAATTAAGCAAACAAATGTTTTCTTTATTTTTGATGTGGGTTTTGAGTTGTGCAGTGTTATAGTGTAGAAAGTAAATAGTCAAAATGTATGTAATAATTAATGTTTTTGATAATAAATACTTTAAAAATAAAAATATTTGAAAATTATTTTTTATTATATCTAATCTAATATTTGTATTTATTTGTGATATGTATTTAACATCATATTATGTTTTAAAAAAAAATGATATTAAATATTTTTTTATTTTAAACACATTTGGATTTTTTTAATTTACTTTGTTGATGATATTTTGTTTGTTTTTCATTTTGAAATGACTGGAGTGAGAATAGTAAATTGTACCCCCCCGCAATCCAACACTTTCTCTTATATTTATATAGGCAAAGAAAGATAGGGTAGACAAAGAATGTGGGGGCATATTATCAAGCACGGCGTTACAATTATCGCCGCTTTAGTGGCAGAAAACTGCTGCTAAAGCGTCGATAATGGACTTGATAATATGCCCTTGAGAATTCTAATAGAAGTCCATGTTGACACCAGAACATGGGCTTCTATTGGAATTCTCTAATATGCCCTTAGAGAATTCCAATAGAAGCCCTTGTTGACACCAGAACATGGGCTTCTATTGGAATTCTCTAGGGCATATTATCAAGCCCATTATCGAGCGATAATTGTAATGCCGTTTCTTGATAATGTGCCCCCTGAAGAGAAGTGGGGAACGCAGAGATTTGGAATTTAAGATTAGAGTGGCACATGAGGAGAAAGAAAAGCAGAAAGATAAAAAAGGCAAGGGAAGAAGAGAAGATATCAGGGAGCACAAGAAAGGAGAGGGGAAGGGAAAGATGAGAGGCAGGGCCGGACTGAGAACCGAATGCAACCCTGGCAAACTGCTTGGCCGGCCACCCCGGGGGTGAAGGGGGGTGCAGACGAGCAGTTTGGGAGGGCTGGTTTCGGCCGAGTTTGTTACAGGGGGCTGATATTTCTGACCCCTGGTAACAAAAATGGCTCCCCAGGGGCCCAAAACTGGCCCCCGCCCTAGCGGCCCACCGGGGAAATGGCCTGTGCCTGCCACGGCCAGTCTGGCCCTGATGAGAAGGGGGAAAATGAAAGTGAAGAAGGAATGGAAACAAGGGAAGGAGTGAGGTGTTATGAGGGGGAAGACAAGCAGATACTGAGGGAGTGCAAGAAAAGAGTACACCTCTGCTTTATTAAATATACAGTAATTACTTATGTAAAGTTGAGGGGCGACAGAGCTGCATCATTCTTGGCCTATTTCATCAATGCATAGCTCTGCTGTCCAAGACACACAATTACGATCTTTGTCTGCGTTAAGGTTTTATGCTATCACAAGATGTTTTGTGGCATCAGAATAGGTAAGCCTGATAAAAGATAATAAAGTGTCAGGTATACCATTAGGATTAATAAACAGAAGTATTTTTCAAACTTAAAAATTACCATTGGGATTAAGCTTTGATGGAGAATCAGGCTCTTATGCTTCAAACAAAGAGTTATTTTACATGATCTGTCTATAAATTACACAGTCTCACTGTCACCTAATTCAAAATGAAGTCAGACATTCAACTCCATTCAGAGAGGCTTCCACATGCACTTTTAATCTAATAAAGCACAACATTTAAATGAGTCTGCCATCTGTGCTTTATTAGGATTTTTAATGAACAGCGAGTTACAAAAGAATCTCTGTGACAAAAACAGAAACCCACTGATCCAGCCACATAAATTCAGTTCTAATCTGCATGGTACACGTTCTTTGCAGAAGGCACATTAACCCTCTGCACTACAGTCAAAAATACCACTAGACAGAACTCTGATCTCTCTCCAACAGAAACATAACATTTAATCACCAGCATGCAGCGTTATCTTGACATTTTTATTGCTGCCTGAATCCTGCTGGAACACACAACATGCTCTGCAGCAGGCGCTTTTAATTCTAGTTATTTCCTAACGCAGAATTACATGTGCAGCAAATGAAAACAAATACATAGAGACACTATTTAAAAATGGGTTTTATCAACATCACGTATGTAGCATCAGACAGTTGTTAGCCAAATAGTGCATATGCATTGAAAAGCGTGATTCTGTAGGAAGCATAAAAAGAAGAAGACGCTAATTTTCCCATGAAATCTTTATTCCAGTACCGGAAATAAAATATACACACAGAGATCTAAAAGTTGCAGGTTTCTTCTGCAGTCAGGAGAGAACATAGGTAACCCCATCAAAGGCAGTGGCGACTGGCACAGGTCGGAGGGCCGCGTGTGGGGGTCAGGTGGTAAAGAAAAAAAAGCGTACCTCTTCGCTGCGTCTCTCTGCAGCTCGTCACTCTCTCCACAGTCGTATTCAGAACAGGAACAGAGCACCCAGGATGCACACAGGCTCCCCTGAGTCAATCACAATGCTGCGTTATGATTGGTCTGAGCGCCGTGGTTCAGCACTTTGACGGAATCTGGGTATTTTCTACCCCCCCGGCAGTAATGCAGCCTGTGTGGAGAGCATGCAAAGTGCGCATGGCTGTTTGGCCGGCCTTAGACGGCCGGCCTAACATTCATGCACATTTAGGGAGTGCAAACCCCTCCTTTCCTCCCCTGCTTTGTCAGCAGAGCAGCCCCGCCCTGCCCGCAAAGCTGCTGCACCAAGGAAAAAAAATAAAAATAACTTAGAGTTATCATCATTTTATTTTTCCTTTATGTATACTGCTTAAAAGCTGTGGAGGAGCCGCCACTGCTCACAGGGTTGGTGAAGGACCAGTATTGATACCAAGAAGCGGGTACTGGCTCTCCGAGGAAATGAGGAAACTCTTGTGCTTGGGCAAAGCAGAGGCAGTTGATTAACTGTCGTCAAGCTCTGTAGCCGCAATAATACAGAAAAATACGAAAAAAACAAACGGTTAAGCCACAGTAAAATGTTGTTTAAAGCCTCCACAAGCTGGAACAGGCCACCACCAAAAAACTAGAGGGCTTGAATTAGCAAAACTGCTCCCTGGAGGTGCAAGGAGACACAAGCGTCAAGACCTGCTGTGCCCAAAACTACCCTTCCAAACCTGTCACCCTCTGCAGTGTAGAGGGTGGGTTCTACAACAAGAGTCGCCCCCAACCCACCAATGGTCGATGCCATAGTGGCAGAGGAGAGATCATTCAACAGCCCTTGCATGGCTGCACCCCATAAGAAGCCCACCCATGCCAACATACATACCTCTGTTCTGGCCTGAGATTGGGCCCCAAGCAGGCCCACCTCCACCACAACGCCAGGTGCCTGCCTAGTAGGGCCATCTCGCTACTCCAGCTGCTTAAGCAAATCACTCTCGTAATGTCACACAAGTTTGCTTCCCCCACTGAAAATAATCCTACCGCTCCCAACCGAAACCAAATTTCAATCCGCAGTAATCTCCATGACGTGATACGCCGGGACCAGGGTGAGCCTTTTTGTGAGGACATACCAGGCAACCACAGACGGAGAACAGGAATTTATTTTTAATAATTACAAGGCCTATTGCCCAGGGGAAAAAATGATATAGACTTGACCTCGTGAAACAAGTGTCAGTGCTGACTAGCGGAAAACACTGGCACAAATCTAGCACTGCCTTCTTATCACTATATGTGCATCACTCCTCCTCTCTCTCCTGACATTGCCTGTCACTCTACTCGTCTTTTTCTCCCTAATTCTATCTATCCATCCCATCCCTTCTTTCATGACCATCTCTCTTCTCTTTCTGCTCAGGTTAGTCTTTGTGTGATGGCTGAAGCTATGGCCACATGCCATTTGATTCCGAAAATTAATGCCAAGGAGTGCAGCATGCCTGAGAGCCACATATCCCTCATTCATAAAATATTCTGGGAGCTCTTACCATGCTGGTGCCATGCTTAGAGGTCACCTTCCCCTTTGGTTATTATGTTTGCATGAAGTGAATAAGTATTTTGATGAGACACATGCCATTTTGATTAGTTTATAGATTTCAGAGCATGAGGCAACTTTGGGGACAGCAGCGCCTTCCATATATTTTGGGTCTGAGGGTTTTACCGGCATACTCAGCAGCCCCTGATCCAATATGCAACCCTTTGAATTTAAAGAGTGCTGAACATCACAAGATGCTGTTGGCTATCAAATTGAGTCGTCCTGTAGTAGTACAGGATGATGTTCATTACAATTTCCCCAGAAGAACATTCATTGTGGAACGGGGAAGAGTACGAGGTATTAAGGTGTTTCCACATGAAAGGAAAAAATAAAGAAAGAGTCTACTGAAGGATAACCTGGAAGATTAAGCCATTGTGTCGCCTCATCCCATCTATCTCCAGACTGATTAGGGGGAATCAGTTTGCTGATGGCTTCCTTATTCACAGAGCTGTATAGCTTATGGGAGGTACCAGTGTTCTCTGGTGCAGAGTCGGACCACAGCCTGCACCACAAAAGGGAGCCCAGCCCAGAGCCACACCTGAAGAACAACCGATGCACCCGGGCAACTGAACATGCAGCCCGGAGGGCAGAAAGGACAACAACACCCTCTGCCACCACCCCCAGGACCTCCCCTCCCTGGCACCCCCCGACCAAAGACATGCCACATCAGCTACACCAAAACATGTACAAAATAATCTGCATGATGTCGAACAAACATAGCTGGTGACATGCATGTGTCATCAAAAAAATGAGCGTCACACATTCACTTTCGAAAAAACAAATAAAACTTTATTAAAATGAACATTGAAATGCAATGAAGACACATGGCGGCTCCCGTCGGGACAATTCGTAGGTCACAGCCTGCAAGACAAAAATCATGATGAGAAGGTGTGTCCTGCGCACATCAAATGACAGAGAGAGAGCGAAGGAGAGAGAGAGGAAGAGAGGGAGAGACAGAGATAAGACGAGAGAGTGAGACAGAAGAAGAGAGGGGGAGAGAGAGCGAGAGAGAAGAAGAGAGGGGGAGAGAGAGAGAGAGAGAAGAAGAAGAGTGTGTTGTTCCTGGAGGTCTTGGGAGACTGCCGGGGCCGTGAGTGCCTCCTGCTAGGTCGTTTGGGTTGTGAGTGGGGTCTCCTCAATGCAGCTGGTTAGCCCTGATCCTGGAGGTGAGTCGAGGATGATGTCAATGATGTCTAGGAGGGCATCATCAGTGAAGAGTGGCTAGGACTGCTCTGCAGGGGGTGTTGACGGTGGCCCTGCAATGTGAAGGGGAGATGGTGTATTGCAATGTGTCCACAGGTATGTGGCCGCATGGCACATGTCGACATTCAGACAGCATGGCATTGTACATTGTGACGGTCTATAGATCTGGTCGATGACACAGAGTCATTGAGGGTGTGCAATGTACTCTGCTTGATTGTGCATGTGTGCCATCATGGATATCTCCACCCGTCCCCCCAGTACCTGGTGGTCACTCACCCTGTTGCGGTTGTGTTGTGTCCTGTCGAGCAGTGTCCGGTCCCCTGACTCCGGCCACAGTATCCACACTGATGACTGTCAACACCGGCTCGTCCATGTCATCCAGGATGACCTGTGGCGCTGGGCCCCCACCACCAGTCTGCATTGCTGCCTTCTGGTTGGCTGCGAATTTCTTCTTGGTCTTCAACTTGATGTCATTCCATCAACTCTTGACCTCCTCCATTGTCCTATTGTGCTCTCCGACGGCATTCACCTTGTCCACGATGTCCCGACATATTCCAGTTTTGGTGCCCAATGACACGTTGGAGGTGACGAACAGTTGTTGATGGTATGCCATCACCTCCGCGACTATGATCCTGTTCGCCTGCGGACTGAACTTCGTCTTCCTCTGCTTCTTGTCCTTGCTCTTCCCTGTCCCCGAGGTCCTGGGCTGGTCATCCGGGGTGCTTGTGGGCTCATCCTCAGCGACTGCTCCGGCTGCCTCCATGGTGTTTGGGTGTTGGTCAGTTGGTGTTTGAATGTTTTTTCTACTTTTTTGGTGATATTTCCCGCCTGCTAGGTGTGTGTTGCATGCCTGGCGCTGCTTATCGCTAATTTCCTCATCGCGCTTTGGCCCATCACAGGTTTTTTTGTGTTGTGGTTTGTGTTTTTATCTCCATCGAGGGGGTTGTATTGCGGACATTGTCCGCGGTTTAGGCAGACTATTGTATGGTACCGCCTTGTTGTGAATTCCACGTTGACACAGGGTTATTTTCCCGTGATGGGCTGCGATGCTGAGAGTTGCGTTAAGCTACTCTTTCTGTAGTTATCACGCGTTCTTGTGAATATACCCCATAATGTCTAGTTCATGCCACCTAAGTTTTGGAAGTTGGGAAGGGCAAGTTTGTGTACCTATCCCTCTGGGCCAAAGAGGGACGTGCAGACTAATGAGGCAGAGGGTCCGAAGTGGGAGAATTGAATCTCTTATTCTTTTCTTTTATGTATTTTGTGCATATGAAAAATCTGCATAGCTTGAAAACGCACCAGCAAGTAAATAGAATGCATGCTTTTATATGTTGTTTTCCTATCTGTATCACAGAGCACCCCATTCACCTTTACCACACGAGAGCACAAGAAGCATCCAAGACGGAAGAGATGCATGAGCCTTTGGGTTTTACTTCAGTCCCCTCTAAGCGAAATATGTCCATCATATTCAGGCCACTGATCTCCAAACTAAATTCTCCATCATCTATATGTGCAAGAAACTCTCACCAGCTCAGCAAAATGTACTACTGAAAATAAAAGTAGTATTTTTCTTCTCTTTCCCTATTTCTTTCTTTGTCTTGATGGTTATATAAAGTGAATTGTTTATGTGTGTGGCTCCCTTAATGCTCTAATTCGGGATGTTGGGTGCAGCTAGATTTCTTTAGATGATTTTTCTCCTTTTATGTTCTTTTTGTGCAGTCACTTGCTCACTTCAACCATGTATTGGTATATTTCTTTGATATCATTATTCTTTATTTTTCAACAGAGTCTACCTGTTGCTGAAATTGGGGAGGCTTGATTTGGTGTCATTCTATTGTGTCTTTAGATGAGGGAGAGTCACCCTAATACTTGCTCTTTTTTGTGGGTTCAATCTATACTGCAGTTAGAGGGACCTTTGATTTTCTGGATATTATTGTGATGCTGCTTCTATATACTTGATGATGTCCTTGGATGGAATTTCTATCATGGGTACAAGTATTATCACTCTACCAAAGTGTAATGTGTTCACACTGGGGTGATGATCCATGGGGTGCGTCATGATATATTCATGAGTACATCAAAATGTAAATGGCACTGGTACAGTAGTACTCAGCAGCTGGGGCAACAGCTGCTTGGATGGGGTCTATGTTTTTCATAGACTCCTTCATGTCATTGGTAGTACTTAGGGGAGGGGCCATCTTCTCGTATCTGGAACAAGAGGTCTTATTTGCTGACAACATGGTCTTGGTCCAGTAATTAGATTGCTTCTAATATAATACCATTTTAGATGTTGCGTCCACTCTGACACTTGTGAATAAGTCACAATATGGAGACAGAGGGGCAGATTTACAAGAAAGTGACGCATCTGTACAGATGCGTCACTTTCCCTGCGCCACCCTTAGAACCCCTTGCGCCACTATAGATGTGCCATATTTACAATACGGCGCACTATGGCGCAAGGATTGACAGATGCGTCAGAAAATCTGTTGGCGGAAAAGTCACGCATTGCTGGAGTCGTGTCGCAAGCACGATGCAACTCCAGCAATGCGTGTTGAGGCCTATTCCCACTACACTGTGTCACTACTTACGCCTGCTTGAAGCAGGTGTAAGGTTTCGACGCAGTGGCGTCCTAAAAGTGGTGCCGTGAAATCTTGTAGATTTTACTGCGTCACTTTCAAGAGGCCTTACTGCGTGGGAACGCCCACCCTGCAGACATTATACCTGACGCAGGTATAATGTGACGCAGGGCTTTACAACGTGACGCATCTCCCTAGATGCGTCACATTGTAAATAGGCCGCATTGTTTGCGTCGCGGTTGCGTCAAAAAAGTGACGCAACTGCAGCGCAAAAGTCACGCAAGGGGCTTGTTAATCTGCCCCAGAGTGGGTAGTTGCTGTGACCCCCAGGGTACTCCATCGCTAACATGATAGAGTACCTCGTCCAACAAACTCTCTCAATGCCTGCTCAATTATGAGTCGAACAGACTGTCCATTTTCCCATGTTGAGGCCGTTACTGGCTCCATCACCAGAAAACGTACTCCAACAACCCAATGGAGGAGGGGCAGTCAGAGTAAGGTCATCAGACCATCTGCCATATTTAAAGTAGATGGTCTGATGTGCATTTTTACCTGTACATCAATGCCAGGGTTTCAATGCCAAGTAAACCCTGGCAGTCACTAGCATATTAAAAGCAATAACTCACAGAGTAAGAGGGGATTTCAAATTTTAGTTGTTCATAACCCAACTTTCCCATTGGTAGTTTGTGAATATCAAAAAGCTTTGGTGCGTGGCCACCAAAATGTCAGTGGTTGTGCACATAACTTTCTTCGCCTGCATAGGAATCATCATGGCAGTTGCCCCTCTGAATGCACAGAGATCACCACTGGGTTGGTGATGAATCTGATCTCTAAATAGGGTTTTCCTCCATCCATCATGGTAGTGGACATAATGTCATCTGCCACCATTACTAACAGAGGTAAAAAAGTTTCAATAAGTCAGGACCCATGAACTATGATCATAATGTAACAACTCCAAAACAAGTTCCTTGAACAAGTCCCTTAATATAGTACTGTGGATCTACCAGTCCCAAAATGGCAATTCAAAATGTTTCATACTTGCAGTCCGAAACAATTCTAAAGAAACATGTTCTAATAAAATTCTAAGCTATTCCTGTCTTGTTATTGTGGTTTGAAGACTTGGTATGGCACATCAAAACGTCATCTGTTAAAGATTTATTATTAGTTTAAATAAACTCCAGATGAGGTATTTCATTTTAAATTATGATTACCCATGAGTTCATGTTTCACAAATAATTTAAATGGAATAAGACTACAGCTCAGCCTTTTGCTTTCCAGGACGCTACTAAATTCATAGCTCCAGCACAATGTTTTGATTGAGCAGTGGCTCATAATCATAGGCAGATGACACCATTACAGTATGCAACACCAGACAAACTTTTTCAACATGTCTGGGATTTTGTTATGTTTACCCAGATGACTGGGTTGATAATTATCAGCTTTAACAAAATTTTCACCTGAATTCATAAAGAAATTAGCCTTTTACTCAGCTTTTTCTTTGGGTTGTTCATCTTGAAATAAAGCTTGGCAAACTGTATTCTGCTTTTACTGTATCAACCTCCACAGAGTTCATCTTACTTAACTACCATGGATTTAGAGTTAATTGGCCATATGATAGCTTGGAGACACTGTACGAGTAGAGCCATGCTGTGACATTTAGGATTAATTGCATACTTTCCTATACCACACGAGACAACTTTCATTTTAGACAACAGGCCTTTTCATGCTGGGATTTCTGAGCCATTATTATCAAACTATTCAAAGTGAAGTTTCTGATCCCAGAATGCAATGTGATTTTTCCTATAATGTTATGACTTGTTGAAATTGCAAGAAAGGGATCCACCGGCATCTAAGCAGGTGGGTTATGCTGCCCTCTTGGAATAAACATCCAATCGTCCACAATTTTTCAGAAATGTTTGCTCCTTTGCATCATGGTACATGCAGGCCACAATGCTCGCTCCCCTCAGTGTTGACTGTCAACACCAAGGGGAGTGCAAAGTGTGAACAGATTCTGCCACTCATGCCCATACATTACCATTACTCCTTAGGAATGCCCATTATATTACAGAGATTTATTTTGTTGTATCTGGTTTGGCTAAAATGACATCAAGAATGCCTCCAATGTCTCAAGGATGAGGATAATTTGGGTAGAGCCACTAATGTGACAGGGATAGGTTTCATAATGGCAAATATTCACAAAAGATTTCAAAGAAAGACAGCAGTAAGCAAGTAGTGGGCCCCACTAAGTAAATTAGTATATTTGTCAGTGTCAGCATTATGGCAGGTGTTGGCAACATCATGTCATTGATGCTAAAAATAGGCCAAAAATTACTATAAGGAATCTGGGCCAAAAGATATCATCAACATACACACCCAGTCACACACACATACTCACACACACACACACACACACACACACACACTCACACACACACATTTAATTTCTCCTTTTCTCCTTTTCTCTCTCTCTCTCGCTCTCTCACACACACACACACCCACACACACACACACACACACACCCACACACACCCACACACACACAGACATGGAAGCCTAGACACAAAGAGATAAGGCACACACAGCACCACAACACACACATATATTAAAATGAGTATGCATGCCTGCACACCCAAGGCCTATGCAGCAATTTATAACTTTATAATGTTTGCACATCATTCACTCCACTGGCTTACTTGGTCTGGCTAGCTTTTGCACCTGGCCCACATAATGCACTATCACCCCGAAACCAGCTCCTCATGCTAGCTATACAGGGTTCCTTATTCACACGTAAATACACACACGGTGCAACTAAAAGTGATTCGTTTCAACACAGCAAATTACTGTGATTGCGAGCGTTAGATCATGCCATTGCTTGCACTCACTGCTTTCCCTTGCCTTAGGCTCATCCAGCCCAATCATTCCACTGCCATTCCTAATTCCCTGACCATTTGCCTAAAAGCAAAAACAAGTTAATGACTTGCGCTAGTTGTGTGGTAAATCTATGAGCAAAGTACAATCAATTGCATGCATTTACATTTTTATAGATCCCATTGCCTATTAACCACCATGAGCCACATTTTTATCCACCTCATCCAAGAACCAACACACACTACAGGACACACACTGCACTGCACCGCACTGCTCGCATGGACTGACCACTCCATCATCCACGTCCAAATCAATATAGCTCATGTCAATACCTCTAACAGGTTCAGCATTTAAAGTCACAGGTTGGGCAAAATCACAGAAGCAAACTGGCTCATTATCCTCACGAGGGATCAACCTAGCCCCAAAGACAACCTCAACAAAGATATCAGCAACTTAAACAACTGCATTAAGAACTGTGTGGACTCCCTCACATCCATTAAGCCCAAAAAGCATAATAGATCAAACAAGCAGGCCAGCTGGTACACAGAACACCTCCAAGTACTTTCAAGGCTGCAGTCAGAGACTATCACCAGCAAATGAGACACAACAAGAAAAAAGCACTTGTGCTCCCCATCATTGAAAGCTCCAACAGCTACAATGAGATCTCCTTGATCGTCAAGACTTTCATCTCACTCTCAGCCACTGCCAATAACATTGCAACTTCCAAACAACACTGCAACAACCTATCCAACTTCTTCCACAGCAAAATCCCAAATATCAGCAACTTTGCACCAATCCAACCCTAGTGAACTCATCACTGTCCTACTCACCACCAACCAATAAGGCCACCTGACAGAATGGACAACCCTCACCAAAACAGCACAGCTGCAATCATGTGGACTATGCAGTCAGAGGCCTCAGCGAACCCATGCCCCCACCATATCGGCAACCTGGGACCATCACCAATCAGCACCACCCTGACCCACATCATCAACACCTCCATCATGTCCACCACTTTCCCAGATGAATGGAAACTTGAGAAATCAATGTCTCATGCCAACCCAAATCAACTGAGCAACATTCGACCCATCTCCCTGCTCCCCTATTTAGCCAAAGTGACTGAGAAGGCCATCAACAAGCAACTTACAGCCCACCTGCAGCTTCACCATCTTCTAGACAACACTGAATCAGGATTCAGAAAGCACCACAGCACTAACATTTTACTCATTGTGGCCACCGATGAGATTCAAACCAGCTTGGAATGTGTAAAAACAGCTGCCCTCATCCTGCTCGACCTCTGAGCTGCCTTCAACATAGTTTCCCACGTCACCCTCATCAGAAGCCTCCCCCAGACTGGCATACAAGGATCCACTCTCAAATGGATCTGTTCCTTCCTCTGGGGAAGAATCCAAATAGTCAGGCTAACAACCTTCACATCACAGACTAGGAAACTGATATGCAGAGTCCTACAGGGAACTTGAAAGGGCTAAACACTATTAAAGTGCCACTCAATAATTTTTGGCAACTATATTCCCCTCTCCTTTCACCATACCGGCAACTCGACTTCACCCTGTGCAGTCCACTTTCCCCTATCCCATCCCTCTGCACCATTCATCTTTTTCTCTTATGCACCTGCTTCATGCCCGTAAAACCCCCTCAATCCCTCAGCAACTTTCTAAAAACGTCTAAACTTTTTTTCCATTGTTTTTGGAAGAGCCTTGCAGCAGCCCACTTTTACCAGGGCACTCACATCTTCCCTATTATGGGTCATCGATTATCTTGGGCCTTCCACCATCTTGGCACAGTAAATTAAAAATAAAGTAAAAAGGAAAATACTTCAAAGAGGACCACTGCACTGGTGTCTGAACGAACGGTCGCCATCTTGTAATAATTCTTCTTAAAGTTAAAAGAAACTGATTAAAAATGGTTGGTGTGCATGCTCATACAGACACTATGGCCATGTTTGAGTGATTTTTTTTTTGCTGAAATACCAAACCATTACAAGTCTACAAGTAAGCCGGAAATAGATGACTAGGTCTATTAGCATGACATCCTCAATTAATTGAGGCATAACCGATCCCTTTCTGCCACTACGTCCTCGTAGGCTTCCAATTACATTTTCTTAAACTGAACGTGAGGATTATATAAAAAATTAAAAGTGCAAGTTTAATGATATCTTGACCATGATATAAAGCAAAACTCACCAATTTTAAATCATGATTTGAATTTTTGCCTATGCCAGTTGTATGAATGCAACTAGCCAGGAATCCAGAATGATTACCATGATTTAATTTCTTTAGTTTCTTTAACCTTTTCCTATTTTCTGCTTTAATAGAATACTTAGAAGATTAGAACACAACAAAGAAACACATTCAGATTTCAAATTCAAACTTTTCACTCCACTGTAATTCGTTCTCTACTCCACTGCATTATCATTTACCTGCACAGCCTTTACTTGACCCTAGTTTTAAGATTCTGGTTATCTATGGTGGTTGTAAATGGCATTTATGTGGGCACAAAGCACTTTCCCCAAACCTAACCATTCCAAATAGCGGATAGGTCCAACTAACTAAAGCTCTTGAATTATGGAACTAGATGAAAAAACTATATTGCACCTAACTTTATTATGAGTCATATCAGCCTTTGAACTCAAGTCATGCACTACAGTTTTAAGAGGGTGCCTGATTCCCGACCTGATTCCCGCACAACGTTAGTAATACTTGATTTTGGAGGGCTGGACTTAATTTAATTATTTTATTACTGCCCCCTTTGTTTTTCTACTTACTCAATAGGATATACGTACTCATTGGTTTGTAACAATATGATCGGACATGACGCATAACAAACATGAGTTTTAAGAAATATGTTCTGATTAGAAATTCCCAACAGATATGCACCTGCAAAGTCATTGATTGTGTTTATTGTGCTAAATCAAAAGAAGTTACTCTCTCAACTACTCTGAAAGGAGAATCTTTAAGTAAACTCACTGTAAAAGAAGGAGAACATAAAGGTAAGTCAATTAAATCACTCATTACACCACTCTGACTCGAAAAAAAACAAACAGGCATTTTTTAAACATTATTGACAAAGGGGAAAGTCACTCCCAAGTAGTTATTGACCACTAAGGAGTGGTGTTGCCCTCCACCTTGACTAATATTGCTTTTGTAAATCAGACCTTTAACATATGGAGAAAATTAGAAACATAATTTGCTAAATGGTGTGTTTGTATGGGACTATTTAAATGGAATCCTTTGTTTCTGATGCCATACTAATTGTAGAAATTGTGAATTCTAATGTGATTTCCCTTTTGGAAAAAAAGCTGATTCTGCTGTATCATTTGAAGGATCATGCTGGAGAGAAAATATTTTTCCCTTAAACTTTTCTCACAGATATTAAGGGGCATATTATCAAGAAACGGCGTTACAATTATCGCCGCTTTAGCGGCAGAAAACTGCCGCTAAAGCGGCGATAATGGGCTTGATAATATGCCGCAGAGAATTCCCATAGAAGCCCATGTTCTGGTGTCAACATGGGCTTCTATTGGAATTCACATCGGCATATTATCAAGGCCATTATCGCCGCTTTAGCGGCAGTTTTCTGCCGCTAAAGCGGCGATAAGTTTAACGCCGTCCTTGATAATATGCCCCCATAGTAAGTGCTCAAGAAGCAAAAATAAGGACAATGGGGAATAGCAGCAACAACCGGCGATAATTATTGCTAAAAGCACTTAGAGCTAGGATAATTATCGCCGGCTAGCGTGGATTTTTATCGCTGAGATAGCGTGCTATTAGCAACGCTTATCTCAAAAGCGATAAAAATCCTCACGCTAACAGCCTAACGTGAGATTATCGCTGGAAACCCAGCAATAATCTCACGCAATGTGGCGTTAGCTTGATGATAGAGACTCGCAAACTTAGCCATGATATCCACCTTCCATAGGATATCATGGCTACGTCAGTCCTGAAGCAGGTGTAAGAAAAGTAGCGATAACAGGGGTTATCGCTACTTTTCTTGCCTCTATGCTTCATAGCGTGGGGCTTGATGATAGGAGAAATGTCGCTTAGCGACATTTCTCCTGTCATGTCAGGTCAGGAACCGCCATTTTGCATCTCATTAGAGATGCAAAGCTGGGCATTAGAAATTCCTACGCTAACGCAAGTTTTCACGCATTAGCTTGAGCTTGCTATTTAGGCGATAAAATTATCGCCTCTTTTCGGCCGAAAACGGCCGCAAAAGCGGCGATAATTCTATTGCCTCGCCTTGCTGATATGCCCCAATGTTTCTACACAATTTCAAATATCATCCTCGGCCATGCGAAAGAAATGTTCAACTTTTGAGTAAATTTATTTTCAACAGCAGCAACATCCTCTCAGTTGTTTCCAAAGTGTTTAATTGCTATTTTACAACAGAATTCTCATCAACAGTTAGAATGCTAACATATTCAATTCATTATAAATATGAGACACAATGGAAAGTCCCAATGGTGTAATCTACACCCGTTTCTATGCAAGAGACTGCAATAGATGAAAAAAGAGACATTACCTTTTGTCGTAGAAATTATGGTTAGAGACCTAAAAATCTAAAACGAGGGCACATTTTCTATGGATTTCAAAATATTTTACTCATCTATCTAAGAAAATAGCCTGGTATGCTCATTGAAATATGTATTTCTAACTGCAGCTTGTCAGTTGATTCCCTAGTGGTTTTCTGTCGCTTCACCACAGAGTACTAATGAACTAAATCGCTAATATTATATATTCAAGACAACAGCGAGAATGTGAGGATAAATATGGATTAATGGCACAATATATTTTTGAATGACCATGAATTGTTAATGAGAGAGAAGCTTACCTCCATCCAGCATCTTCTTTCAACATCTGTTTCCTCAGATTAACCTCGTGGACGCTTAATAGCTTCATACTTTTATAATAGTTTTATAAATGTTTATTTAAATATACAGAAGTAGATTTTTAGAAGTGTAGGATGTTATTTGCCGACGGATCTCATATTGAAAATTAATGGATTTGTTGTCCAATGGATAGTGATAAGCTTCAAATGAGCTACTTTTAAATGCTGGACACGTAAGGCTTCTTTTTACTTTTTCCCACTTGTTTTTGCCAGTAGCTGCGTCACTGTGCATGAATATGCACTGTCTTCAAAATCCTTTTTATTGTGAGTTCAATGTAAAGAAATGATAGAAACATTGAAACATATGTATTTATACTGTAAACATGCCTCTCAGTATACCTTACAAAATACATTGGTTAAAATATATTTTAAAAAGCGTTACATTATAAATCAGAGAGCCCAATGAGATTAATATTTTAAAACAGAGTAAAGCCAGTCAGGTATTGGCCTGTTTTCACAGGCTTGGAAAACCTTACATACAGAACAGGACAACAAAAAATGAATGTTTTGGGAGACTCATTTATTTCAGGAATTTATAACAGCAGAGATGAACCATTTTCATGTACATGTTCAGGCTTCTGCGCCGTGTGGCTTTAGCTCTACGCCTGCCAGTGCATGTTTAAACACAGTTTAAAGGCAAGCAACACCGAGATAAATGATGCCCCAGAGGTCTGTAAGGGAATTACCGAGGGCTCAATCGGGCAAATTGAACTCTCTGTGCTACACATAATATCTAGGTACGTACGAGTCCCATGATCATGGATGTGAACGAGCTGCCCTATGCCACATTTTACATCTTTAGTCAGTCCTAGATTGTTAGCCTGCATCACTCTACATAGGTAACTTGTGTAAGCCCATACTTATAAGTGGCACAAGTGAAACAAGAAAATAAATGTAAACATGAAATAAGAAGTACAAGAAACAAAAGTGTAGTCAAACAAAAAAAGTCAGGCGCTTCTGACAGTTACTTCTATGATGTGATGAGTCCACTTGGCAGTTATAAATACAAGTAAAATTGTAATAATTTAGTGCTTACACAGTTTAGCACATCCATCTCGTTAGAGAACTCATATGTTGCACCAACAATACCATCCTTTGTTAGAGCTAGCTCAGAATGTCATGACTGAGAGGTTGAGTGCATTGTTTATATAGTATGTTATGTTTCCAGGAAAGTTAACACAACAAGAGGAGTATGTCTCATTAAGGACACTGAAATAAAGTCCTGTTTTATCTCCTACAAACCATCATCATATAGAATGTTGGTTCTATTATGGTGAACTTTGACTACATCTACCGTATTTCTAACTACAAAACAAACACTGATTTACCTTAGTGAAGATTTAAATAAAATAAAAATATAGCCCTGCCATTTCCACCGGCAAGGGTCTGACATAGCTGAGCAGAGGCGGAGCAAGCAGGTTGAGGTGTTTTGGTGAGAGACAGTAAGATGCTCACTCAACCCCACTCTAAATAATACTTACATGCCCCCACTGACCAGCATCCACCTCGTCCACAGAATCTACATCATATACTATTCTGATGACACCCAGCTCATGCTCTCACTCTCCGACACGATCTCAAACACCCATACTGATTTCTCCTCCTGCATGACCGAAGTCGCCAGATAGATGAAAAATACCTGTCTCAAACTCAACACAGCAAGACAGAAGTAGCAATCTTCAGCAAATACACCTTGCTCTGGGACACCACCTGCCAAACTTGGACCGACACCCTGCCCAGCAACCCACACAAAGGAACTCAGAATAGAAATCAACAACAAGCTCACCATGACTGACCAAGTAAATCCAGTCTCAGTCTCCTGCTTCCGCACACTCAGATCTTCAAATGACTCCCCACCAAAACTCTCAAAACCGTGACCCCCGGCTTCCGTCCCCAGGAAGCTGGAGTATGGCAATGCACTCTATGCTGGAATCAACACTCAACTGACCAGAAGACTCCAGATGATACAAAACTTTGCAACCAGGCTCACCCTCAACCTCCCAGACTTCACTCACAATCACCCAGCGCCACAAAGAGCTTCACTGCTCTGGCTCCCAATACACAAATGAGGACTCTTCAAACTCATCACACACATATACAGAGCCTTACAAAACATTGATCCCAGGTACCTCAACAACTGCAAAACCTTCCACGCACCTACCAGACCCACATGGTCAGGTGGACTACTACTCACACCACCCCCCGCATACGTAGAACCAGATCTGACAGTTGTGCCTTTTCCTATCTTGCCCCTAAAGCCTGTAATGACCTGCCCCTGCACACCAGAGCCTCCTCCTCAGTTCTTGAATTCCGCAAGAAAGCTCTTTATCTAGCCTCTACTCTGGCTCCGCCCATTCAGTTACTGCTTCAGCTCCAGGTGACTGGGGATCTATACAAATACACATAACATGGCATAACCTAACATAACAAAACATAAAGTAACATAACATTCCAATGCATAATATTGAAGTGCTGTGTCCTATCATTAAGCTTAGACCATGCAACCACATATTTGTAAGAATCACCTGATGTATTACTACAGCTGAAAACAGGCTTTTAAAAACACCTGGATAAGCATCATCTCTCTGTACATATATATATTCACTGAAAAAACCATAGGTTTCACACATGTTATAGTTAGCGGAAATTTTACTGATAAAAAACCAGTGAAATTGCCCCGTTATAGTTAGTGCTGGCAACTATAACTCACGCGACCGCAATCCTCTGCTGATGCTAATACTGTATTTAGACACTTATTTGCCCATGTCTTCTTCCATACATTTTTAGCTATACATATATTACAAATATTTTTTTTTCATAAAGACACATATGTCATCAGCAGAAGATTGCGGTCGCGTGAGTTATAGTTGCCAGCACTAACTATAACGGGGCAATTTCACTGGTTTTTTATCAGTAAAATTTCCGCTAACTATAACATGTGTGAAACCTATGGTTTTTTCAGTGAATTTGCAAGGTTTTTTAAATGCTAATTCCTAACTATAACGTGTGTGAAACCTATGGTTTTTTCAGTGAATTTGTACGGTTTTTTAAATGCTAAGTTACTTTACGCCATTCAAGGCGTGCGCGCCCACTTAACGCAGTTCGTTCCGTGCATGGTTTTTATCAACTTTAATAAGCCCTGTACATTTGGTGGCCTTCGGCCACCAAAAGCACAGGGGGTGGGGTCAATGTGGATAGTGTTTTTTTTATTTCGATTTTATAATTTCATGTTGCCAAAATTTAGTTTTTTTTACCTATTAATAAGCCCTGTACATTTGGTGGCCTACGGCCACCAAAAGCACAGGGGGTGGGGTAAGTGTGGATAGTGTTTTTTTTATTTTTTTTTTTTACCGTACGCTTACGGTAAGCGTACGGTAAGCGTACTCGGCGAAATTGCCGAAAAAAAAATAAAACCGTTTTTGCTCTTGGGGGATGTTTGGGGACTCCCTCAACATGACTATGTGGGAGGGAGTTGTCAAAACAGCCCCGTAACATGTTTTTGGCCATCTTGTTTGATAAACAACACTCAGTGCGAGAGACAAAATGGCGGCCGCCGCTTCCTGGTTTCGGCCGATTCGAACGTTTACTAAGATCTAAGAGCCAATCAGAATCGCGCTCGCGCACGCCACCGTACGCTTACGGTAAGCGTACGGTAAGCGTACCGTAAGCGGGCTCAGATATATATATTGATTTAAAGGCTATTTTCTCAGAATCTACTGAACAGATTTACACCAAACCTACAAAAGGCACTTCCTTGACCTAGGGACTACCTCTCTGCCAAATTTCTAGTAATTCTGTTCAGCCGTTCGGGCTGTAGCTCGTTCTAAAGGTCCTATGGAAAAATGCATGGGAAAAACGCGTTTTGGGACCCCCCTTTTATCTCAGCCCCTGCTTGACGAATCCCCCCGAGACTTTCAGGGTAGGAGCGGAGCGTAGCGCCCCACCTATTTTGAGAAATTCGCGAGGATTCATCGACCGGCGCCAAAGTTATTCAAAATAGAATGTTGAGGTTTTCCTATGGAAAAGGGGTCCTAACTATAACTACCTACTGGCGACCGCCAGTAGGTAATATATATATATATATATATATATATATATATATATATATATATATATATATATATATATATATGCTGTGGTAAAAGCACTTTTTGGGATACTAAGGCACTCCTGAGGCCGTATTACATGAACTGCCCCGGGTGTACAATGGACGTGTGCCACTTTCTGCGCTCCCATGGCTCTCTCATGATATAGTAGGGACCACAGACATAGATCGCGCCTACACGACCCCAAGGGAGAACATTCTGCCTCTGCACCAGCAGCAGGGCCGGATTGGTAATGCAGGCACATGGGAAATGGCCGAAGGGCCAGTAGCCAAGTTCCAGCTCTGGGCGGCGTTTTGGGGAAGCCTGGGGGATTTCTGTGTTGTAATGATGGCGCCAGCGGCCCAGTGGGTGCCTGAGTGGCCTTTCTAGAGGCAGATGGGTGGAGGTATCACTCCCTTTCTCTTGCTGGGCCGGCCCATTAATGTCTGCTGATTGAGCGGGGCAGGGGGCCTGAGCAGAAGTGGTCTCACTTGCATTCAAGTGTGAACTAATCTGTGCATTTTTTAAATTCTATGTGAAATTAAAAAAACATGCCCAAACACCCCCTTTCTTTTCAAACATCTACGCTGAAGCAGGGTTTTGTGGAAAGGCAATATGCAAATGTGGGTCACTTTTTTGGTATGCCCGGGCCGATTTTTGATCCCAATCCAACCCTGGCCAGCACTGTATGTAAGAAGCAGGCGCAGAGGCAAGGAGATCAGTGGGCGCTCTGACCATGCATCACACTGAGATGGCCCCAAGACATGTTCTGCCCCCTTTGAAATGTATGATGGTTGCTGTCTCAGCAGTGAAAGGCAGACCTGAAGCCATTCTTTCATTAATGCACAGTGCCCGTGAAGTCATGGGTTCGCCCTTGCAACCGGAACAGCACATTCATGGCAGCAGGGCGCACTGCCCTGGTCCTTATTACAGACAGGGAGCACTGCCCGAACAGGGTACACTGGGCAGAAACCAGGGAAGTTTTCCCGACCAGTAACAGGCGGCCTAAGGTGCTCTGGAAATGTTTTTTTTTTTTTAAATGGTATAATATAAAGCAAACATTGTGTGAGTCAAAATTGAGGATTTGTTAGTATCAGCGACACACACGTTTACGACGCTCTGCCTGAGGTGCACCTTGTTTGCAATATTGGGCAAAACACGAATTTTCCCTTAACAATCTCCTCTGAAGGCTCCTATTTCTTTGCCACATTCGCCCACAGTTAAGGGTAGCAGAAACAAAAATAAAGGAAATACCACGATTGCCACCGTTTCTTCACAGCTCCGTCTGCCATCAAAACCTTTCTTGCAAAACATGCACGAAGGCTCGAGTCAACACTGCCGCTACTGATTCAGTCGGAGAAGCATAGTGGTGCTACGATGTTGTACCAAACACTGTTATTTACACTGTAAAACGCGTGGCAACAGGGCAAACATCTTCGGTGATTTTGGGATTCACATATGCTAGACCCTAGACAGGACTCGATGGGAGGCAGATTAGAAAACAAAAACTGTCTTTCATTCGTGCTACTGAAGGGCACGTGTCAACATTGGTCACATCCGACAAGGGGAGAGGGCAAGGGTTCTCCATCAGAACTCTATTAAAAGGTCCCTTGGTGTGTGGTCTGACTAACAGCTAGTCCTCTGAAGTTCACCATCACTTGGGAAGACGAATTCCGAGCAGTAACATACCCTCGGGGGTTTACATGACACATGGGGACTGGGACGAGCAGGAAATGCGCAGGAAGTCAGCTCTAGTGCTATGGATAGTATAGTGTATATGTTCAGTTTGTATGAGCTTAGCCAATCTGAAAGAAACATACCAGTGGGATCGCTCAATGAGTGTAACTTCCAAGCCTAAGATTCGAAGGAATACACGACGACTCAACATTTCATGCTGCTGAAACTGATACCAATTAATTACAGCAATGTGTACAGGGAAACGTTTGCAGGAACAATCAGGAATAAAAGGAAAGGTTTTCTTTTTACTGATAATGTTCTCAGAGAAACTTTGAACTGGCTCTGGTTGCAACAAAAAAAGTACTGGAAATAGATGGTGTGTTTGTGTGGAGAAAAAACTCAAAATTCATTGCATGGCCTTTGATCAAATACTAAACTGATATTACCATCATTAGAGCAGCTGCTGCAGTGTCACCAGGAATTAGAGTTGGGTCTCAGATCAAATACAGCATAACCAATTGGATGTGCTGTTTCCCCTTTCCTACTGCATATGTGGAGATGTAGGCAGACAAGGGCTGCCCAGCTGGCAATTAGGCTAGGCTTGGGGGTCTCGTATGCATTCTATGTCTGCATTATGCAATTGGTGCCTATCATATTGATTTGGTGTTGTCTTTTTTGCCATGCACTTGGATTATTAGCAAAATGTTTGATTTTTATGTCTCGCATTTTCGCTTCAGTACTATGAATGATATGGTGCTATTTTTTGTTTTCTATTGGATTTCTCTTAACATTATGTACTGAGACGAATTTAATTGGTTTTCTTATACCAATGTATCATATTTTAAAATGGAGCTAGGAAGTACCATTTTGGACGAACAAGGGTCTTATTGTTGTCTACAAATAGAGCAAATGTCAGCTAGCAGTAGGTTACGGATTATTCATTTTACATTTTTACACCATCTGTATTATACACTAGCCAAAATGGGGGCGGGGCAGGGCTCCCAAGTTTAAGGACTGGGTCAGGGACTTGATCTATTGTCAGGAACAGATGCTGAACTATGCAGAGTTGCTTCCCCTGAAATCTCGCCCTAAAGATGTCTGAAAATGTATCTTCTCTCCCACCCAGAGGAAATCACAAGTGGGAACTCGTAAGAATGATGCTGACAACAAGGTCACACAAAGCTGCGCCCTTTCAGGGGTAAAACATATGCAGCATATCATACATGACCCCAGTGAAACATATTGCTTATTACCAACCGCCTGAGAGTAGCCTGTGGACATTACCATGGCCTGATGTGCCTCCCCCGATGTCGAGTACTGTACTGTTATAGCCTGACCACTCAACTACTTGAGACGATCTAACTAATTGTAACACTTTTCCATGTGCTTCTTGCAAATGTATGGCGATAATGTAACAACCTAGAGAATCCCAATGGTGCTACCTTCATGATATGTGTATAACGCTGTTGACACCACAAACAAAATGCTGTAATGACTATTTTTTCCCATGTTTGTTTGTTCAATACAAAATACAAAATCAAGAAATAAACATTTAAACAAAAACAAATGTATCAAATTGTATGTGCTTTTATGGCAAATAGCTGAAATAAAGGATTGATTGATTGATAATCTCTCTTCACAACCTCCAATACTCAAGGGTCCATTACAGAGACCCTCTAAGGACTGACAAATGTCTCAAGCTGACCTCACTGGTGGATGTAAAGTAGGAGAAGACGATTGGATTTGTCGAAGAAGAGGATTCCCCTGATTCTTAACCATTCCCCGTGTGGTCTGACTCAAAGCCTTAGCGGAAGAAAGGTGAGGAAATTGGCGATGACCAAAACCTCACCCTTTTCCAGGAGGCTCTTCTGGAGCTGTCACTTTACGATCTTCATCTGAACGTCTAGCCGAATCCTGCAGTTGTTGCCCAGAGAGCTTGGGTTCTCTCAATGGCAGGTAATGAATGAGAGACTTTTGAGAATAGTCTGCTCTCCAAGATCTTATTCTGATATGGCAAAGAGCGCTGGTAGCAGCCCCCAAGGCAGACACACACCAGACAAAAGATATGTCAGACAAAAAAGCAACCCTGCTGCTGCATCATGGACATTTCGTGCTGCACAGTTCCTTCCTGACTGCATCTCTTCTGATTAAGCCTGGACATCTTGCAGGAGGGATATATAGCATAAGTATTCAATATGACAGCAAAGTTAAAAGGCAAAGAAGCACTGTAAATAGTGGCATCCACCTTCTTATCTACAGTATCCATGAGGGACGCTTTTTCTGAGACGATAGCAAACCTAAACGAGAGCCCAACCATGGACTACTAATGGAAATTGTGGAGAGGATATCAATACAGCGGAAATCTTGAAAACAATGAGGGCTCTTCCACCTTATGTTCCCTGCACAGGACTGCAGACCGCAGCACGCAGCGACAGACACTGGGGTTCTTTTTTATATATTGTTGAAAGGAATCATCTACATCTGTAGGGGTGCCATGCCAGATTAATGCCATGTTCATTCTGAGAAGCTACTTGTCCTCAGTCAGGTCACACTTCAGTACACTATACTCTTTTTTTATCCTGTTGCCAAGACTCCCTAAGCAGTTTAGAGGGAACATGTCACAAGCATTTAAAACAATAGTAACAGCTTTGGTAATCAGCTGCTGTGGCAATCATTAGGAGGAAAGAACTGTGTATTTTCACTGGTCCTGCTGCATCATTCCCAAGGCTGATACAGATAAGGCCGCAAAGAAGTGTTTTTTCACTTTCTCATATGTTGTTAGACCTGTCAGCCTCAGGTTGGTACTCCCCCTAACTTTTTGCATGCTTGCCTCCAATTTTCCTGAAATTCTTTTTGTTGGCCTTAGAACTTTGTGCACTTTACCACTGTTAACCACTGCTAAAGTGCTTATGCTCACTCCCGAAAACATGGCTTTTTTGACATATACCTAATTGCCCTATTTAATTTACTTGTAAGACTGATGTAGGGTGGTATACTCTATACCCAGGGCCTGTACAATAAATGTTTTTAGTGGGCCTGAAACACTTGTTGTACCACCCACCTAAGTATACCTCTAAAACGTGTCCCAGACTTGCCATTGCACCCTAAATGTAGTGTCGCACTGCCAGGTCGACTTGGCATTTGAAACTCCTGGCGAAGTACAAAACTCCCCTTTTATTGCATATAATTCACCCCTAAGGTACACCCTAGGTAGGCCTTAAGACAGTGTGTTGTGTAAGTAAAAGGCAGGATTGTACTTTAAGTTTTACATGTACTGTTTTTCACTAATGTAAGGCCTAAGGCCTACCCCTCTCAGAGGGTAACATTGAGGATTTCATATTACATTTAATAATCTGTAATTCCTGTTTGAGTGCAGGTGAATCTGTCCTGTTTGGTACCTCTGAAATTGTAATGATACATTCTCTTTAATGGCAAAGTCAAACTTATCATTAATAATTTGAAAATAACACTTCTAGAAAGTTGGCATTTTCATGCTCTTATCCCTGTGTGCCTGCAGCCTGTCTCTGATGCATATCTGGGAAAGGTGATAGCTGGACTTTGTGTATTCCCCCTAGACCGCTACACGCAATGGGAGCTTAAGTGTGACTTGATGGGCTGGACATAGTCTCACGCTTACACCTGAACAGGCGGTGTCCTGTGCCCTTACAAAGGACAGCATACCCCCCCTTGTAATGAGTCTAGAGCCAGAGCAGGAAGGGAGGACCTCCGTGCATTTAAAAGGCCCTTCTTTGAAATCTGCCCCACTTCAATGGCACCTTTGGATATAAGAACTGGACCTCAGACCCTTCCACTTCAGTACATTTCTGGACCTGTGGATACTCTGCTAGGAAGAAGGACTACTGTGCTGCTGAAGGACTGCCATTCTGCTGTGCAGACCTGCTGCCTGCTGCCCTCGTGGTCTCAGTAAGAAGGACTGGACCTGCATCACTTGACCTCCAGAACCCGGAGTGACTCAAAGGACTAGTTGTCTGGCATCCTGATCAATAGACTCAGGGACATTCCAACTATCCTGCTTCTGCACCAGGACTCTGCCATCTGTGACTCTGCCTTACCGAGCAGTACCACCCCACTACTGGACCCTTGGAAATGGGCCTGAGGTGCTTGTTTCAGTCAAACCCTGCATCCTCTCTTGATAATTGGCATCATAGAATGGATCAGAGCCGGCACATAGCCCCAGTTGTGTTACCAGAAAGGCGCATCTATTTTGCTGCATGGATCGACCAGATGAATCGGAACCAGCACTGCAAAATGCTCTTTCCAGTTCAAGGTCTTCCCATCTCTGTCAATGGCAGCCTGGACGATAAGAACTCCACATCACAGCCCTCGTGCACATTGGAGCCAACGCTTTGCCGCTGCTGCATGGATCTGGACCAGCGCATCGCCAGCACTGCATGGATCAACACTGAGGATCTTCAACGTCAATGCAACCAGAACTAAGGTGATTTTACTCAGCTGACCAAGCCTGGTCCCGGTAGCTGGCCCACACTCCGCCGTGGTTGGCCAGAACATTTGACTTTGCCCCGGTTCAGTTTGATACCGGAGATACTTGGAAACATAACTTTAAAAGAACAGCAGGGTTGCAAGTAAGATGAGGCAGTCCTGAGGTATAGAGTGAATGTGGAATGAGGCCAAAGAGTTAGAAACCCTTAAAAAGGAAAGTAAGGCAGAAGAGTCTTCTAAGCTCTTCAGTCAGAAAATTAACATGCTTAATGTGCTTGTCAGAAAGATCTATATAACCCACAGGTTACAGATCTGATTGTTTGGACAGGGATAAGACTTTAATCCCTCTATGTTGAATAACATGACTAGGGAGCACCATGACCTCAGGTCAGTGCCTCTGAAAGGTCAATAGAATTTCTATAGAGTCTGACACTTGGCAAACGTACTATATTCAGCAACTCATCCTTTTTTGGGTTCACTAGAATTTTACTGCCATATAATGAAAATGAGAATTAGCACTGAGGATGTCATGGTTCTTACTACTGTTTCCAGTATTTGTCATCTGTAGATTGCATGTTCAGTCGTTTGTAGGATAGTTCAGGGGGTTTAGACACCTGCTTCAGAGACCTGTCTGTAACTTGCTCGGCACAGATTCCAAACCCAGTGTGGTAATACACCTGCTGCAGAGAAGGGTGTGTATGTGTTTAACTTGTTGGCAACATGTTTCTATCTGAATACCACACTTTAGTAGTATTTTGAAGTATTTGTTGCGGAGACCGATGTTTATCCTGAAGCTCACAATTTCCAATCCCACTAAGACAGCTGACTTGGATTGGTGCCTGTTTTAGGGGCCTGCATATGCTTGTCTATGTGTAATGTTTAACAATTAGGTTTCACATTTGAATTCCAGTGAGCGAGGCCTTTATGCTAGCATTTCTGATGCAAAGTTGTGTGCAATCCAAATTAAAATTTAAACCCCTGACTTGCACATTAGTCACAGATCTCTGAAATGCTAATCGTGCGTGGCTATTTTTAGAGTTTGGCATGCAGAAAATAAATGAGTAAATCACATCTACTGATTTTTAGACCAGCTGCTTGTAATTACCTTACTTTTGCAAGTCCTGAAATGAACCCTCCGTTCTGTGTAAATAGCTGTAAGCAGGATACAACTGTCACCCAAATTATTTATCAAGTTTAAGAACACATCGATGTTTGACAGTCCTGAGTCCCATGGCAATTCATGAATTTCAGAGACAGTCTCAATTAATTGCACAGCAATACCACTAGCTAGAGCAACATGGAGGAAACAGCACACTGGGCAAATGCCATTTATTGTGGTCTTGCTACGCGCAGCTTTCTGTTGCCGGAAGCACTCTGATACTTCAACATGAACTTAGATTGAGTTTTGAGTCTGCCTCTTCCTCATAAAAGGATGGCTTTCTTGTCTATTAGAATTTCCTGTACCTGATTCAAAGGCTGTCTTCCTTATTGTTGTGTTTGTACTGCACCTAGAGCATTCAGGCTTCACCCTGCTTTTTGAACAGTTCAGGGTATCCTTACACTGCTGATTTCAGGGAATTATGGAGCTCATTTATGAGTCCTTGCGTCACTTTTGCTCCGCCGGTGCGTAACTTTTTGTGACGCATCCGCGGCGTAAAAACTGGACCTTGTTGCACCATATTTACAAAGTGACGCATCTAGGTAGATGCGTCACTTTGTAAACTCCTGCGCTACATTATACCTGCGTCAGGTATAATGTATGCAGGGTGGGCATCCCCACGTAAGTAAGCATCGTAGAAGTAACGCAGTGAAATCTACGAGATTTCACTGCGCCACTTCTAGGGTGCAAATGCGTCAATATCTTGCGCCTGCCTCACAGCAGGCATAAGACTGACGCAGGCCCTTTCACATGGGGCTTGCCCCATGTAAAAGGACACATTGCTGGAGTTGCGTCACTTTTGTGACACACTCCAGCAATGCGTCACTTTTGCGCCTACAGATACGTCAGAAATACTGACGTATCTGTGACTCCTTGCGACATGATGCGTCATACTGTAAATATGACGCATCATTGGAGTCGCAGGGAGGGCACAGTGAAAAGTGACGCATCACTGTTTTCACGCAGTGATGCGTCACTTTTCATAAATGAGGCCCTAAGAGTTTTATTTAGAATTTACGGGGTGGAGGGCTATACTCCGTTTCAGCAAGTACGCTGTCCTGGCACACTAGAGAATGCCATGTTTAGAGGTATCTGTCTGGAAGGACGAGGTCCCTGTGACTTCAATCACAGGGATGATGGACTGCAAGCATCAGCGGGCCACCATGTCTCTGATTAATTTTCAATACAGTATTTGTTTTTATCCAGCCTATTTTCCTTAAGGCACACAGAAGTCCATTTAAGACAAGCATGGGTAAACCAATAGGTCTGGTGCTGGCCACCAGTCTTTTGGTTTGGCAGTTATTCTTTCCTTCTGTTATGATTTTTGCAAAACTTTATTGTTGAAGTAGCTGTCAGGCCCTAATCAACATAAGTAAAGTAAAAATATTGGGCAAAGGCAAAAAGAAATTGTTGGTCTGAAAAAAACACACATTACCATAGCAGTGCCTGGCACCAAAGAGAACTACTTTGTGTGCGGATGTTCTCTATGTGAAAGAGTAACATGCAGTAACTCCCACTGAAGTCAGCCAATGGCTGTGATCGACTGACCCATTGTTGCATGATGAATGCTGGAGAGGGTGGAATTAAAATGTGAATGACACAACAACAGACTTATGAATGAAGTCCAGCTGAAAATCGGAAGTACTACCTATGTTATTCACATAATTTAAGCAAAAATAAAAATGTCTTGGCCACCACCAGACCTAAAAAAGGTAATTGGATTGAAGTCAGCTGCCAGGGTCTTGCCTTTCCTAATGCTGTTTTTCTAAATCTTTATTACAAATACATAAAGAAGGTTGAAAAGATAGAGCAATGGAGAGGCTTGTAAAGACAGATAGAGTTGTATAGACAGATAGGGTTCCATGACTATATAGACATATTTGGTTAGATAGAAAGACAGACAGACAGACAAATAGACAGACACAGATCAACAGACACATAGATAAACAGAAATGTAAATACACAGACAGACAGGTATCTAGAAAACAGGTAAATAGATAGGTAGATAGATACATAGACAGGTAGATAGATAGATAGATAGATAGATAGATAGATAGATAGATAGATAGATAGATAGATAGATAGATAGATAGATAGATAGATAGATAGATAGATTGATTGGAAGAAACAGCCCAGCTCCAATTAGCAATATAATAGATAGATGTTTATATAAGCATGACATACAGGAGCACTGAAAGCAAACTAGAAAGAAATACAAGCAAGGCATTCAGGCTAAATATGTCGACAAGTATAATGGTAGTCCTCAATCGGTTTACATACAAGCATGATATACATGAGTGCAGTTATAAATCTACTTCATTATGAGCATACTTTAAAGATGCTAACCTTATAAAGAACTGCTTGAAATGCACACAGTCTGGTTTGATGATGATAGCAGTAGTCATAGTCAAAAAACAAAGGCCTCTTGAAAAGGAATTTACAACAGCATTGGCAGGAGAAAGGAACTGATAAAATTGGAATGTGCCGTGTTCACATCAAAAGCATCTTGGTATCACAGTAGGCTTTAAGCACAAATCTCACAGTAAACTAATGATAAAGTAAAAACCAAAACACTGGCATTGAAGAGAACTACCTTGTGTGTGGATGTGCTCCATGTGGAAGAGTAAAAAGTAGTTACCAAAGTGAAGTTAGCCAGTGCCGAAGTAGGCTGACTCATCTCCCCATTCTGTATGTTATAATGGGTGGAAAAAAATGTAAATGACACAAAAACAGACCAATGGATGAGTAGAGCTCATCGATAGCTTTTTTAAATAAGTGCATTATACATACAATTTTAGTAAAGGTTTTTGAGAGCTGGAATTGTTCTAGTTGGCAGTAATCCCCAGCCTACTCTTCAACAAAAATATTTTACATTCCTAAATGGGACCCCTTCTTCTTTGAGGTGTTGGTAAATGTTCACTCTTTTGCGACTTGATTTTGATCATAATATACTGATTCGGTATTGGGCAGGGACTCCTACAACACACTCCTTCCAGATATCAAATCTGTTCCAATTGTAATATTATTTTGGGAGTTTCAAAACGTTTCTGACTCCTAAAATAGTATTAGCACATAGGAAAAAACATTTTAACATTGGTTAATGCTGAATTGTAGTGCTTTCTACTGTTAAAATGCTATGTATATATGTGCCCCTAAGTCTCAACATACAGTACAGGAGCAGAAAAAGGCAGCAAATTGGCCCCATAGGAAAAATAACTTTGGTGGCTCAAGATTCCAAGTTTTTTGTTCTTGGAATGCTCTGCAGGCTCCCATATTGTGATTCATAGTAAAGATCACAACGTACAAAGATGGAAAATCAACTAGTAGTTTTTCGGATTCTTTTAAAAAAAAAAATGTTTTTATTGCATTTTCAAAAGATAGAGCCTGCAATGCTACAGTGCAAGGTAGCTCAAAAACAGAACTAATATAAACAATATGTGATTGACCAATACAGAAAATCATTAACGTCATACATCAAATCAATGACCTTAGTTGACACTACGGATGACAGGTTATAGTGATACAGTGTATCAATCCGCTATATCTGGAGATCTGGCTAGGGCTTGTTGTTGAAGAAATTGGCGTAGTGGTTCCCAAATATCCTTCGGTTTGGACAACGTTGGTAGTTCTTCCGCATACAGTTCAATATTTTCCTTACAATACACCATGTCTTTAAGTCAGTGTTCGACTTGCGGTGCATGAGTGCCCTTCCATGTTACAGCAACCCGGCGTATGGCCATCAATAATACAATGCGTGCAAATTTGCCTAAAGTCCCTTTCACATGAGGAACATAACATATTAAACATACCAACAGTGTACATTTGAAATTCTATCCCAGACATTTTTCTTACATGGTGCACCACATGTTCCCAAAACCGTGCCACCAGCCCACAGTCCCAGGCGAGGTGCCAAAAATCTGCATCCAATTGGCCACATCGCTTACATCTGCTAGACTTGCGTAGGCCATATCTGTGTAACCACAGGGGCGTGTGATATATCTGATGGAGGTACTTAAAGTGTATGATTCGTAGGTTGCCATTGGGTGTGAGTTTGCTGGTGAGGTTGCAGATATGTTCCCACTCTGAGGGCATCAGGGGGAGTCAGCTTAATATTCCAACGGGCAAGACTGTTATCCGTTTCAATGGTTTTCTCGGCCCGTACTGCCCTATAAAGTTTTGTGACTAGCTTTCTCTATGTAGGAGTAGTTAACAGTAGCTGTAAGGATTGTAGAGCTGGTAGTTCGGCCGGATTTGTAGTATAATGCGATTTAACAGCTTGCCTAAGTCTATGGATAGTAAACTGGAATAGTGGTGTAGGGTTAGAGATATATTGGAGGTCTTCAGAAGTAACGAAATTGACATCTGGGTAAAGGTCCTGCATATTATCTATGCCTGCCTCCCTTAGCGATCGCACTGGGCCGTCTTCCTGTGGCATATATAGGGAGCTTAGTGGCAACCTTGCCTATAGATTGCCATGCTGCAATCATTGTGTCCAGTGTGTTAATTTCAGCTTTTGGGGTACCTAGCCGTGTATGTGTAATGATACTAGGTCGGGGGGTCGGATGGGCATCGCCGTCTTCAACTGCATCGTGAGGAGTGTAGACATGCGGATCTAACCAGTAATATGCATACTGTGCTTGGGCACATAAATAATAAATATACGGGTCTGGTGTACTGAATCCCCCTTTAGCATAATCGAGTGTGAGTGTTGCCCAGCCCACTTGAGCCTGTTTGCCTCCCCAAATTAATCTGAGCAGAGATGTTCGCATGGCATTGAAAAAGTGTTGTGTCAGTTTTATTGGAATATTGGAGAATAAATAAAACAATCGTGGTAAGATGACCATTTTGATAATTGCAATGCGATCGGCCAGGGATAATGGCAATGCACTCCATCTTTCGACTTGTTGATCGAGTGTGGTACGCGCTCGTCCATAATTTTTTTTTAGAACCACTTCGGGGTCGCGATGGATCCAAACCCCTAGGGGTTATAGCTGTCAGAGGTATAATCACTGATTTGTCCCAATTAATGCTGAGACCAGAGAACAGCCCAAACCTGATATACTCTCTCAGTACCTGCGCCAAATAACGACAGGGCTCCCTGATAAAAAGCACTATGTCATCAGCATAGAGGGATATGTCAACAGGTCGGTGTATAAAATTGAGAGCCGTCTCTCTATGTCGCTGATGAATCACACATGCCAGGGGCTCAAGTGCAAGAGCAAACAGGAGTGGTGATAAGGGGCAACCCTGTCGGGTGCCTTGTTTAATTGGGAATGGCTCTAATGTCAGACCCCCCACCCGCACCCGCGCTTTAAAGGTGTGTTCTCGCGTGCGTGGTAGCGACTTACTGGGATCCCTGCGATCGCCGACGAGTTTTCCTATCCGTTCGCGTGCGCCACGAGATGTTGGTAGCCGGTCTCACTATCCCGCGAGAGTTTGCGATCGCGAACACGTCCTTCGCCGCGCCATCGAGACGGCGAGAGAGAGCGTGCGAACGCGAACATGTCATTTGGACGCGCCATCGGACATCCGGCAGAAGTTTGGTGAAGCTCGCGATCCCGAACACATAAAAGTTTCAATCTGAAGAAGAAGAATATCTTGAGCACAATAAAACCTTCTGTACATGATGATTTTGATGAAAAAAACACCTCAGATTGACATTTGGCTGTTCTTTTTTGTGCAAGGTGTCCTTTTAAAAAAAAAAATTTGGGGGGGAGAGGGAGGAAGTGCCACAGAGTCTCTAACTTCCTTTCCTGTCCAGCAGGCTGCTACCAGTGCTTTGTCCCTCTCCTGTTCATTCTTCCTTTGGATTTCGAGCTGGAAGGATGACTCTTTGTGTCTGCTGCATCATTATCATTGGATTTGAAGTGTTTTGGATTTGAGATTTTACAAGTAAGTTGGTGTTATTGTTTGTGTTTTATTGGGGGCATTGCAGTTGCTGCAACAAATATTTTGGTAGTTCTCATTATTATTTTTTTAAATTGTTGTGGGTAGCCAGTAGGCCCAGAGCTAGTCATGGGTGGGTGCATGATGAAGCAACTGTTCCTTTGGTGTGTGTTGAATGTATTTCAAACATCATTTAAGGCATGGATGGCAATGGATTGAATTGCAAAATGTGTATTTTTGGGGGTATTGCTGTTCTTTTTGGGTGTGTGTTAAATAATTGCCTTTGTTGTGTGTGGTGTGTTGTTGTGTACCTTGCAGACCTTGTTTAGCGCTGTGGATTTTTGTTTTTGCATTTTATTGTATTAAAGTCAACGCAGTGTGGTTTAGCATAAATCCTTTGCCTGGCTATTATAGGCCTTTTGTCAGTACATTGTTTTCCAGGCCTCCTGCTTGTCGCTTGTGATTTGAGTGTTCATGTGGCTGGGGGCCATTTCTGGTGGGAGTTATATAAGTGTGCCGCTGGTTTTCCTCTTGGCTTACTGATTCCATCCATACCCTTTGCTAGCAGCAGCTCCCTGAATGATGTGATGAGCAAATAATTTAATGCCAAACAGGGTCCACTTACATTAAATTTGTATCTTTGTTGTTGTTCTTCTTCTTTCCTATCCTTCCTGAGAGTGTACACAGTATACCATGAAAGCCCTTGTTGACAAAGTCTCACAATTGCCTACACTAAGTTATATCTTTTATTTGTTTGCTTTAAGTAGTAGTAATTGAACCACAACACCAAATGCAACATTTCACTGATGTTCTTCTCCTGGCTTCTTTGCTTTTAGGTGCACAAAAAGACAGAGGAGGTGGTGTCATCATCACCCGTTGTACTGCCAGACAGAAGTCCTGCTGCGCACCACGTCATGTCCATGTGTGACCACAGACATCTCTGCAACTTGTGCACCTGCGTCCTGCTGACATCTGAAGAAGATGGGCCCAAAGAAAGTTAACAGGTCCTCCAGTACCAAGAAAGTTGTCGGTGAGAAGAAGGAACAGAAAAAGGAAGTGGCACTTACCAAGACTGGTGTGCCGCCCCAGATGTTTTTTGGGAAACAAAAATTATGCCTGCAGCAACGTTGTCCAGGGACCAAGCTGGGAGCAGCACCTCTGCATCAGCGGGCCAGCCCCACCAGCCTAGGCCCAAGCCCATGAGTGTCGCAGAGGTAGCCAGTCTACTAACGAGCCGTGATGCTGAAATGTCATTATCGCAAAGTAGTACACAATCAACGCAGGTGGAAACTCAGCAGACAAGTGGGCAGCAGCAGGCGCAACAGCAGCAGCCGCAAGAACAGCTGCAGCCGCAAGAACAGCAGCAAGAACAGCCACAACAACAGCCCACAATAGTAGTTGTTCCTCCTGAAGTAGGGGCATTTCAGGAAATCGAGCTTCCTGCAGACAAAGAGGAGTAAGCCACTGTTTCAGATATCAACTGTATTCCAGACCCCCAGCACGGAAAAGTAGGGTTAGTCCATCATCTTCTTCTTCAAAACCCGCTTCTGATGATAAAGATGCCACTTGAAAGCCACCAGCTCAGTCTGAGAGTGATGCACGCCACAAGACAAGGCTAGTGAAAAGGAAGGTTCCAGAAAGCCTTAGAGTTATGGAGGTAGATGTAAAAGAGGGGGATGTTGATGATGACGAGCCACTCATCACGAACATCACTCCCGGCCCAAAGGAGATGGAGACCAACATTATTACCCTATCCAAAATCGCTGCAAGGGATGTAGCACGGATACCACCAACACAGGTAACACGAACACGACCTCCAGTATCCATATTTGCATTTGCAAAGGCCCGGCAGGGACCTACATCCAGCTCAACTCCCACCTCAGTAGGTAGTGCTAGTGTAACTGCACAGAGTCAAATTCCAGGCACACCATCCAGTTCATTTGGTATTGAAAATGTCACATCCAGCACCGCCAGAAAGTTCTCCTCCCCAGTTTGGGACTTCTTTTTGGTTTGCAGTAAGGAGGAGAACATTGCTATATGCTCAATTTGTCGACAGGCTGTTAGGGGGGGTAAGCTTGGTTCAAACTATGATACCGGATGCCAAACAAGTCATCTCAAAATACACCACAGTATCCAGCGGGAGGCTCACCTACTTCGCTTAGAAATAAGTAAAACTGAACCCATTGCTGTTGTTGGGGATGAAGAATTAGGGGAAGATATGATTGCGGTGGAAGGTGAACAAGAGGGAGACATTTCTAGCCCTGTCCCCAGCAGTGTAGTGGTACCGCCCACATCCTCAGCAACATCTCAGTGGCACCGCAGTAAGAGTCATACTCAGAGTCAGACTGAGTCTGAGACACCAAGGCAACCGAGTACTGCAATGAAATAAAGTGTGTCGTTGAGCCTAACTGGGTTCAAGAAAACAGCTTCACCACAAAGGAAAATAATCCAGCCTACCATTGAGAGCATGCTTAGGTCGGAGGGGCAGTACCAACGCAACCACCCAACGGCACGGTTGTACAATGTGAAGCTGGCTAAAATGTTAGCGGAGGACCGTCTCACTTTTTCATTTGTGGAAGGGGTGGGTTTCCTCGAATTTGTGTCAGCCATCTGCCCTAAATGGAAGGTTCCCAGCCAGTCCGATTTCGCCAGATTTGCTGTTCAGCACTACATCACAGTGTGCTGGATTTGGTTGGACAAGCTTTGCAGCAGAGTGCTGTTCACAATATACACCTGACAACAGACATGTGGACCAGTTGCCAAGCCACTGATCACATGTGCATCACTGCACACTGGGTTTCTTTTGTGGGGGTTAGAGATAAGCTATCTAAAGTAAGTGCTGTTGACACAGCTGAAATTTTTAATGCTACTCGGAAACATGCAACTGTAGCCATGTTCGCCATGGAGAAATCTCATACTGCTGTAAACATTTTGGAAGAGTTTCACAGCAAGGTCTTTGATTGGCTGCGCCCAAGAGGGCTTAAGATTGGTTCTGTTGCCACAGATAATGGCAGTAATGTACTTAAGGCCATGGAGCTTGGTTGCTATTTCAGGGTCCCGTGTTTGGCGCACTGCATTAACATTATAGTTCAAGACTTTCTGAAAAAAGAAGCCATAGTCAGCAACTTACTGACCACCTGCCGAAGAATATGCACTCATTTCAGCCATTCTTTTAAAGCTCGGAAGCAGCTGAGGATCATTCAATGTGACTATAGAATCCCAGTCAAAGGACTCATCCAGGAGGTGGCAACACGTTGGAACTCAACTTAATACATGCTTGACCGTCTGTTTGAGCAGTACAGACCAATCAATTAATATGTCATTTGAAGAGGGGATGCTACTGTGAAAGGCATGACCCATCAGATGGAACAAGGGTGCCTAGTTAAATGCCTGACAGAGATGCTTCTTCCTTTTGAGGTCTTCACACGTGAAGTCAGCAAGGAGGACTGTACTATGGGCCAAGCTATCCCATTTTTTGCACATGCTAGAGCAACAGCTGAAGGAGGTGTCTGAAGTGTACAAAGGTGTAGAGGAAAAGAAGAAGCATATGAGTTGGTGGAGAGCTTATCCTGTCGCATAGGTGACAATGCAAGGGTGCAAACTAAGATTTTGTCACAAGAACATTACATTTGTGCCACAATTCTGGATCCACGGTCCAAATCGGCACTGAACAGTAAGACATTAATTCCTTTTTCAGAAGTGGATGTTGCCCGGTACAAAACTTGGATAGCTGAGGCAGCCAGTAATTTGGAAAATGAACGGCTGGTAATTAAAAGCCCGCTACATAAACACACAACAAGTACTGCTGCAGGGCATCCGGCGTCAAGTTCAACTTCGGAGCCTGAGGGCAGTGCGTTTGGCTCAGAACACTCACCAACACTATCGACAACAGCAAGAACCGGATCATCAGCCCCGGTAAAATCGTTAAAGGATTGGTATATACAGCAAGGACTTGCTAGGTCCAGTGCTGATGCAAAGACAAAAGAGGATGAACAAAGTGTAGCACCCCTGAACATTGAGCGGATGGTCCAGGCCTATCTGGATGACCCAACAGAGGTGTACCTTGATCAAAACCCATTGTGGTATTGGTATGGGAAAAGGGGCCAATGGCCACTGCTCAGCAGGCTGGCGATAAACTATCTGGCTTGCCCTGTCGCAAGTGTCTCCTCTGAACGTGTTTTCAGTGCTGCTGGTTCCACTGTAACAGTGAGAAGGACTAGTCTCTCGCCCAAAAACGTGGAGAGATTAACCATGATCAAAATGAATCAGCACTTTATACCACCGAATTACACAATACATGAATCAACGCAGGAAGATGAGGACAGCGGCTCTGGTGACGGAAGTAATGTGTCAGATGATGATTACCTACTTCTGGTTGAACCCCCAGGGTCTGAGGGCGAGCTTTACTTCCCTGACAATTAGGCTTGCACTTCTTACTGTCTTCCTCCATTATTTACTTTTATTTGTGTGTCTGTCTTTCTGGTTCGAAACTTCGAATCACAACAAATCCATCACCACCGTCTTCTAGTCTTTTTATTGCCATATGAGTTTCAGCTGTCTGCATTTCAGACAGTCCACTCCTCCGAGTCCTGCTCTTCCATCCTCCTGAATCACCCTAAATCCATTGCTCTCAAGCCAGATGATGATTGGATGAAGCATAATAGAAGAAAAAAGAAAATCTTGCCCCGTTGAGTCCCTCCAAAAGAAGTGGAACATGATGATGGACTACTATAGCTATCCTCCTTTCTGAGCCGAGAGAGACTGCCCATTAACTGAAGATGAGAAAGAACAGCTAATGAATGATGCCATGCATTGGACGCTGACTGAGTGATTTGTGTTGTCGTTGTTTGTTGTGCATGAAGTTAATTCATTGTGTACTATTATCTAATCTACACACTAAATGCAACTCAAGGCAATTATTCCCTTCTTCTATTTTAATAACAAATTTGTACTTCTACTGCAGGCTGATCCATTGCATTTTGAATATGGAAAGGGGACTCAATCTGTACACTGCACACTGAGTTGGACAACACCATGATGATGATCACAGTGACATAATATCTTCACAGTCACTCAGTAGGATCGGAGATGATTGATGGAATAAGTCAGGGCGTTTCATGAGTGGTATAAAAGGTAAACAAGTCAACAACAACAACAGCAGACCTACATTTCTACGTAGTGGTGGAGTAGAGTGTAATGGTATGACTGACAGCGGTGCATTGATTTAGTCACTTAATTTGTAAAATGCTATGTTGCTGAATATGTGCTTTGTCAGACTCTGTCAAAAAATGTACGCTAAATGGAGGATGTGTCAAGGGTGCCATCACCATGGGCCTGCTCTGTGCTGTTGTTGTTGTAGGTAATGCTGGAAACAGACTAGAGTAGACATGATGTATCCATGCCACCTCTGAAAGTGTTCTTGTTGCACTCCACCATAATCTATGCATTTTTTTTTCAACTTGGTTTTTCAATATCCCTTTTGTTTTTCCATCTACAATTACAGGCCAGCCCTTACCCTATGCTATACTTGGAAAAACAACGCACACTTACCTTACCAATGAATCTCCATCTGCCAGGCAGGCAGTGGCGTCACCCAAGATTGATGGACGGAGCATCCATGGAAGGGAGGACCAAGAGGAATGCTGAGATGCAACTCCTCATTTTGACCAGGATAACACAGTAACAGTATCAACTTTCATCATCTTTTAAATAATTTGTTTCTTTTTTTGTCTTCAATAATTACTACTGTGTGTTGTTGTTATTATTATGTTTGCTCTCTGCTTATAATTCATCCCTACAGCTATGATTACATTTTCTTTGCTATCTTTAAAAGTAAGCCCAGTACAGCAGAACACAAACTGTATGTAATCCGGGTCTCTCTGAGGGCAGAAGGCAAGGCAAATTACATAATATTAATATAATGCTGCCCTGTACTGTCACATTGTCTAGTGGTAGTTAGTAAGTCCTACTTATCATTACCATCAAGTTATCATCATCATGCATGCATTTCCTTTATCTCCCTTAACAGATTTATGGATATGGTAGTCTACAAAGATTGTGTTTTGTTATTTGGCCATGCATACTGTTTTTCTTTGTCAAACCTTTCCCCAAACCCTCCTTCCCAACCATTCATCAAACCCTAACCCTCTTCCCCTGGGCTGTGTGATTTATTGAGGTGTGACTAAATTAAATGTACACCAGTAATTGATCACACGATTGCTGGGGCGGATGTGACAAAAGCAAAACTAATTCAATTTCAAGGCAGGGCGAGGATCTTCTTCTGCTTGCCCACCCATGATCAGTATATTTGCGAGGTAACTTTTTTACCAAAGGAACCTAATCCATTATCATTAATTGCCGGCATCGATTGGATTTGTCATCCTATTACAGCACTAAAGGTTACACTTGTGTCGAGTGTAGGCCTAGTTGAGTGACTCAACACAACTACAGTTTGTAACTCGTTGTACTAGGCTATCCCTGCCACCATTATGTTTTATTTATGTCGCTCTACTACTACTCCCAGAGTCTATCTCAGGCGACAAACTGTCTCATTTTCTTTTTTGTAAATACTACTGCCAGTGTCTACTACTACCACCACAACCATGGCATCTCCATTCTCTTCGTCATGCAGCCATCTCTGTGCCTAACTTAAACAAAAATCACAGGTAAGAAAAGATGTTTGGCGGAGGTATAATAATGGACTAGGTGGAGAGACTGACAGTACTAGTAGGCGAAGTCACTCAGTGAGGGTTACCGCATCTATCTGTTTGTGTCTTACAAAGTCAGCCAATTATTTAAATCAAACACTGGCTGTCGCCCTGCAGCAGCAAGGAAAAAGTGTGACATAAAACATTAACCCCACACACAAACCATTAACAACATGGCATGTAAAGTATAAACATATAATTTAATCCCCTAACAAAAAAAATATGTAAAAAAAAACACAACAACACCTGACCCACCCCTCTCCCTAACCCCAACCAATGTCCGAAACGAAAAATGTAAACAAAATAAATGTCCAATTGTCCATGTCCATAAATAAAGTGAAAACCCCAACGCCCTATTCCCACCCACCAAAAGAAGCAATAAAAAAGGGGCAAACAACAGGGTCTGTTCATCGGCGGTCTCGCCTCTCCAGGACACGAAAACGCTCCTCTAGGCAGGCCACGTGACACTTCAATGCGCGGCAATTGCATCCACAGGGGGGGCAGCAGTGCTACCAAATGAAGTGCATCGGCGGGCAGCTGCCAGACGGCAGTGCCGTAACACTGGAGGAGGATGGCTGGGACCCAGGACATTGGAGGACACTGCAGCTGCTGCCGCCTCCTCCTCTGCTAGAACCACCAGCCACCAGTATTCAGTCTGTATTGCCTCCAGCTTCCGGCGCCGGGCCATGGTTGCCAACTCCTTCCTGTCTGGTTTCCCTTTGGAAGAAGTAGCTATATTAAGAAAAAAAAACAAGACTGTTGTACAATATATTCTTAACAAAGCAGTAAGACAAATTAATTCTATACATAGTGGCACAGTAGCACTAGCAGGCACAGTACATAACATTTGTGGTATGTATCTATTCTCCCACTTCCTCTGCCTCTAACATTTGTGGGTGTTTCAGGCATTCAACCACCCATGCATCGGATTCCTATCAGCCACCTATGCATGCATCCCAAGTATCCTTCTCTGCCAGTTATAAATATTAAATCTCATCCGCCCTTCCTCCTTCCACCCTTCTTTCCCTTTTCGTTCAACCAATCCATCAAGGTCATCTGATGTGACTTTTAGTCTTCTCCATAAAAAATTCACAGTTGAGTTGAAGTCAGATAGAAGAGGCCATCGATTACTCAACACTCTTGCCGCTAATGCTATTGCTAATGCTAAGTAAAGGGTGTCTTCAACCGTTCACTACAACTGCTTACTTAATAAGTCTCAACAGTACAGTATACAGTACACCCTTGCAGTGAGTGTAATGTCAATAAGTAAGGATTAGGAATATAACTTATCACCGCCCGCCACTGCTGCTGGCTCACCCCCTGCAGCTCCGCCTGCAACTGCCGCACCTCCTCCTCCACCCTCAGCAACCGCGTTGCCATAGCCGCTGGCGCCGGCACTGGTGGTCGGTAGTATGCTTAGAAAAAACATTACACATATTTTAGATGCCATATACACCTCCCCTTATTTATTCTTTTTCACTAGCAAGATTGAAAAAAAAGTTAATACATACATATACAACATACATCACTACTACAAATCAGGTAGTAGAGTAGACACTAGTAGTGTTATATGGACCCTAGCGTCATTCTAGTCTTTGCTAAGTTAGCCTGAGCCATGCAACCATTTTAGCTTTGTGTCTTTTATTTTTGCGCATGTTACCTCGCAGCTTGTTGTGTAAGACGCCTTTGAGCCCACATGAGCTCATACTGCTACTGTCTGAGCGCTGCGTACAAGGTCGAAAAACAAGCTACTTTGTTATGGAGTTCTGGTGTTAGTCCATATTGTTTAGCCATAAAAATACTACACTTTTTGGCACAACTGAGAAATGCTTGCAATCCTAATACTAATGTGCACCATTTTTCTCATAACAGACGGAAGATTCCCTTCTACAAACCAGAGCTTTGCAGAGCTTAGGATGTAACCAGTACTAGGTTCTTCTACGGTGAGTGGTCCCCAGAATTCGCTCAGAGATCTTCATTTATAGTTTTATATAAACTATATTCCTACACTGTTCAGTTATCATGATTTCGCCTTTTGTCTTCTATGGACTTGCAGTTGTAAGTGTAACTAAGTGTAACAATGTTTATTGTTTTAATCTTATGCATTTTGCTGTTGGTGCTGGCTTGTATACTGCATTATAGAACAACGTACAGAGCTTGTCAGTTGAAAATAAACCTTTTGAACTTACATAGACTCTGTGGTATTTGGTGTGGACTTACACAAGTAAGTGAGTAAAAGGGTGGGCATTGCTTCCGTGATTGAGAGGTCGGGAGTGTTATGTTCTGGGTTGTCTACTCATTGGGTATCTTGGGAGGGGGCTCGGAGAGCTAATGGGACACTATAACTAGTCGGTCAGGGGATTGTGGTGAATTCTGATTGAGTTGTGCAAGGTCCAACCTCCCATCACTAACGTCCTATTTTCTTGTGCAATGTTCTGTATGTACAGAATCCCTACAACAGTAGTAGTATGTTCTATCCTATCAAAAATAGTAAAATCTGGTTGCGCATTTTGTTGGTGGGAATTGTCGAAAAGCCTCAAGATTAAGAAGAGGACAACCCAAAGGACTGGATTCAATGGCTAGAGCTATTGGTGAATCTGAGTTTTATTTAAAACCTTTTAAATAAAGAGTGGCCAACTGGGCAAGCTTAGCTACAGACAGACTAATAGTAGTAGTACAGAGAGTCATAGCAGAGGCAGTTAAAGGCATGGATAACAAGAATTTAGAAACAGATAGTCTAGATCGAAGAAGAATTTGTAAAAAAATATAATTAGGAAACCAAAATAATAGTTCGGAAAAAATAAGGTGCAGTAAAAGTTAGGGAAATATAATTATTAATATTAACCACTGGAGGACTTACTGGGGCCAGCAGCAGAGCCCTCGGTAGAAGAGTGGTCCTGTCACTGTCCCTGGGAGGTATGTTGTTGTCCCATCAACCCTGACCCCCTCTTCTTGCCCCTAGGTGCTGAGCATGTAAGATTTAATAAAGAAAGAGACAAACATTAATGATTGGTGTGAAACAAATAAAATATTTTAAAATACGCTCAAAAAACATTTTTGGGAATAACAATTGTAATAAAATTGACCTATCTAATCTGAGCGACTAGTAGTATTGCGAGATTCACGGACCGTCTACTAAGCCTAAGTACCACCTGACCTAGCCCACCTATTCCAGACGGGCCAATTGTTCACTAAGTCTGCATTTCCATTTATTTTAGCCCTCAAAAATGCATAGATGGAGGACACATGCATACATTTTTGCATACACCAAATTATTGGTTGGTTGCTGCTGATGTTTTGCTAGTGATAAGCCTATTACCACTCACTAAACAAACTACAAAAGATTCTACTAAGGAATGGGGTAAGCAGCACTCTGCAGCACGTGACGTGACAGAGGAGAGGATGCGTCACGCAGACCACTAAAAAATTACCAACTAATACTAATAAGTAACTAAGCCTATCAATCCACAACTATCTCTCCTTAGTGGCAGGAGGACAAAGGAAGGACTAGAGTCTCTCTAGCATTACCTAACTTAAGTTCTCTCGTAAACTCTTACATAATCGTTGGGCCAAGCAAGCGCAAAGTTGCAAACAAGTAAGATTAGTAGCGCCGAGCACCTGTACCATAACAATCACAGAAGATTTTTAAACGTAATTTACCTGCAATGTAAGCATCAGCATTCTTGCTGTTTGGAAAAAAAAATATTCGCAATATATATAACACAGAGCAGAAGAATACAAAGTAGTATTATTAAATAGCTTCTCACCATACTCCGGGACCTCCACTCCTAGCAGGTCCAGCAGGTCCTGCTCCTGGTCCAGGATATCGGACCACCGGTGCGTCAGCTGGGTATGGGTGTGCTGGACACCAGAGCAGCGAAACACTGCCCGGCACAACTTTCCCCACCGCTGAGAGTATTTTAGCATCAAGGTTGATCAGGGATAAGGGCCAATAGGATTTGCAGAAGTCAGATGGTTTGTCCTTTTTTAGGAGGGTGATAATTAATGCTTGACGGAGGGACGGTGGCAGAATAACTGATTCATGTGCTTCAGCGTACATTTCTAATAAGTGTGGTGTGACTATATCTGCAGATTCTTTATAAAATTCAGCCATAAGGCCAACCGGCCCGGCGCTTTTGTGTTAGGTAAGGCACATATCGCCGCTTTTTCAATTCAATTGGTTGATTCAAATAATCACGGTATACATCCGCTAGCCACGCACAGGCAATGTCCGCCAAATATTCTGCTATATATAAATAAGGCGCTGTCTCCTGCAATGTGTACATCATGGCATAAAAGTTTTAGAATTGGTCCACTATTTCCAGGGGAGTGTAATATTCCGCCCCTTGAGAGTCCGTTATTTTGTCTATGTGGTGATGTTCGGTGCGAGATTTGAGTTTCGCAGCTAGATTGCGGCCTGGTCTACCAACCTCCACATATGCCCTGGCTACATGTCTGCATGACAAATAACGGATTTCAGATTCTGCTAGTGTGTCGTATTCCAGAACCAACTCGTTGATAGGAGAGAGTGTGGTTAGGCATGGTTTGACTGTGTAGTCACGCTCAAGGACCTCTAGTGTGGTCTCTATCTTAGTGGGTTGACCTCTGATGTCTTTTAAGATACCAGCTGTGGTTTTGATGCAGACCCCCTGTATTGTCACCCTAAAAGGCCTCCCAAAGGGTGGCATCACTGTCAACAGTGCCTACATTTATCTCAAGATATTGTACTATGCCTTTTTCTAATGGTATCAGCATATATGGGGTTCAGTAGAGCCTCTGACCAAAAGTGCCATGTGAACGGACGGTGAACTGTGGTTGGTATGTTAAAAACAAGTTGCACTGGGTTGTGGTCTCAGAGAGTGCGTGGAAGAGTGGTGATGTCAGTGACCCATTCAGTTGCTCCCTCACTCAGAAGCCAATAATCTAACCTACACCAGCTATTATGTGCTGGTGTGGCATGTGTACCCTCTCTCGCGTCTCCAAACATCGACCAGCCCGAATTCCATCATCGCATTGTTAACACTCTGGGCCGCCCTTGGTGTGTGAACGCCTTGCGGACTGGATTTATCCAGATTGGGATCTAGGTAGGTGTTAAGATACCCCCACACACAATGGCCGCCTCCGGCCATTCTCTCAGCGCGCCACACATTCGCTGAAAGGCTTCAGGGTCATCTGCTATGGGCCTGTACACATTTCTGAAAGTAATCAGGGAATTCTCAAGCTTACCATGGACCATAGTGCAGCGTCCCCCGTCATCTATATAGGTTTTGATTGGTGTAAATGGGATACCTCTTTTAATCATAATGAGAACCGCCCTGGCGTAAGAGGAATAGGAGGAGGCCAGCTTAAACCCAGCCCATTTAAGTGCAATTCTGCTTTCGGAAATCTTAGTCAAATGTGTCTCCTGTAGGAGAGCAACCTGAGTTCCGTGTCGGTCCAAATACGCAAAGACTTGGCGATCTTTTGGGGGGGAATTCAGCCCGCGCATATTCCACATTAAACAATTATAGCAATCACCCATTAATACCTGTAAAGACTCTTACCAACAGTGGAGTAGTCAACTGGCAGTCATGATACATTGCAAATGAAATGTAGTCCCTATTCCTCGCATCAATACAATCACATTGAACAGTTCCCATATCAACAACATATGTACCCCCCACCCACTTTAGCAGCCCCAAAATGCCAAAGCCATACCCATTAATCAAAAAATACCCCAACATGTGAAAAAATATATATAAAGAGATGTGGGGTATGCGGCAGCACAATCAACTCCCTGGTGGACAGGGGAGGTGGCCACCGATTAGAAAGTGTATGCTCCCTGAATCAATAGCTCTGCGCCTGAAAAAGTGTAGTGAGCCTATCACGCTACAGCAGATTGTATAATAATAGTTACATCAGTATCAAAGTCAGCAATTATAAAAGGATATGAAGACATCAGCTCAATCAGGTCCATCCCTACAACCTGGCGGTGAAAATGGAAGATCCAATACTCTAAGGCTCTAAGCTGTATCTTGCAGTGAAACGGTGACAACAAAGTCCCTGACAGCACCGGTGCATGTGGGTTATTCAGTGTGTGGAGAGTCAGGGGTACTATTCCTCGGTGTCCAATGCATCAGGGATTCCTTCATTTTTGGGCCGAAGAGACTTGGCAAATTTCGTGGCCTGCATGGGGTTAGTAAAAATCTTGGCCTTGTCACCGGTGCCTATTCGTAGCCAGGCTGGATAGAGCATGGCATATTGAATGTTTTAGGCAATCAGAATCTTTTTTGCTGGTTGAAATTCCTTCCTAGCCACCTGTACTGTCGCCGTAAAGTCAGGGTAAAATGACAAGGTGTTGCCTTGGTAGGTAATGTTACCCTTTCGCCTGGAGATGCGGAGCACAGCATCCCTATCCCTAAAATTAAGCAATTGGGCAATGATCGGTCTGGGTGGAGTACCCGGTGGCAGTCGCACCGCCAGAGAACGGTGAGCCCGCTCCACAATAAACATATCGGAAAGGTCGTCGTCGCCACACATGTCCCGGAGCAAGTTTTCAACGTAGGTTTCCAAGCGCCCTACATTTGTGGATTCTGGCAGACCTAAAATGCGTATGTTATTGCATGGGGAGTGTGCTTTAAGGTCGTCATTTTTGGCTTGAAGGACTGCTAAGAGTTTTTTTCCATGTCAGATGGTTTCATAGCAACCTGTTGCAGACCATTCTCTGTGTTTGAAATGCGGTGTTCCTCCTCGCCAATTCGCACCCCTGCCTGTCTAGTTTTGTGGATATGTGGTCCATGCACCCATTGAGGGCCTCCATCTTGTCGTTTATAGATTGCAATCTAGTCTGGATAGCTGCTAGGGTTCTCTCCTGAGCAGTTGGGCTGCAGTGGCATTGTCCAGCTCTGAATCAGAGGCAGCTGTTTGTTGGGATTTGCCAGATTTGCGCAATCAAAATGAAGGCGTGGTTGATTCCTGTCATGCTTGCCCATGTTTGCTGGTATAGGAAACCTCCAGGGCATGCGCCTCAAAACAGTATGCTCAGGTCGCTGATTGTTACACCAATATTGCAGGCCCTCCACTCACTTTAATTTGCCAGAGAGCAGGAAAGATCTGTGCGCACAGTTATTCCCGCTGTGCTTCACGCACACTGCTCAATAGGTCAATCCTCCCACAAAGGCTGCTATAAGCAGTGCAGGAATCAACGTGATAAGCCCTTCTTTTCAGGAGCTAATAGCGTTATGTACTGTTCTGAAATATACGTGAATCACGCTGAGCAGGCCCTACTCACAGCAAAGCAACACCAGGTCAAACTGCGCACTTCTAGTCCCAGTACTATAAGCGTGTGCACTTGACCAGACATGTAGGGGGTCTCCCGGGTCGAAGGTTTACAATCCATCAGGGGCTCAGTGGCGGCACAACAACAGGTCCAAAAAGGCAGATAGACAAAGAAACTTCACTCAGATCAGCCAGAGATAGGGCGAGCCCCAGTAGCGCAGCAGTCTGGTTGCTCAGGCCCCGCTGCAGTCCAAAATTGTAGCCTGCCGAGTGGCGTCCCCCACACGATCATGCCCCAGAGACTCGCCACAGGCCAGGTCACCAGTGCAACAGATATGTGTGGCAGCTCCTCCGCTGTTCTGCGCACCGTGGTAGCGAAGCTCCCGCGCCCCCCTCAGCAATATGGCCACACTAGAATGCTTCAGTTCAGCTGGACACCGTAATAGGGTATGTTGCGGCCCCGCGGCACACACTCACCGCACCAGGCCTCACTGGGACACCGGGACATGATCAGCAGCGTCCCGCTGGCTCTCAGCGCCTTCCGCCTTCTCCACCAGCACTATGGCCTCACTAGATCACCTCAGTCCATCCGGACATCTGGAAAGGATATGTTGCGGCTCCGCAGCTTGCTCTCACTACATCAGGCCATACTGCGACACCGGGCCACAAACACCAGCGTCTCAGCAATTCACAGCACCATCCTCAGTCTCACGTTTGGTGCCGCCCTGGGTGCAGGATTTGCTGTGCAATGGTCTTCGGCGAAGTCACCCCACCGTCGGCGTAAGCTGCACAGACCACGGGCAAGCGTAGCAGCATGTACTCCTCACCGTTCTCCTCTCCGCGTCCGCGGGCCCATCAGCCAGCGATCCCATGTAGAGAGCCGCCCCGGGACCGCAGACACAGGGAAGTGGTCATCGGCCCTAGTGGCGCTGATGTTAACTGCCGGATTCGTTGGTTGAGAAGAGTCCGGGCAGTCCGGCCACACTCTGAGCTCCGGGTCCCATCTGAGTTCGTTGTAGGTCATGAGGCCGCCATATTGTCCTGGATGCGGCGCGATCACAATCACCTCTTCTGACCGTCCGAGTCGGTTAACTGCCAACAAACTCTGCCAACATATTGCGCAGTATGTGTATGAGAGGTGCCACAGCTTTGGGGACTCAGATGGTTGAGAGGGAGCAGGATTGGCAAAGGATAATGTTGGTGGCCAGCAGAGCTGCACTACGGTGTGGCCATCTTGCCATGCGCCTGGCCATGCCTAGTTTTTTCTGATTCTTATTTTTGAAATCAGTGCAACAAAGTGTAAAGCTCGCAAAGTTACAAAAAAATAAAGAGTATCAATTTGAGTGGCTTTTTGCAGCAGTGTGACATTTTCCAACTGCTACAAAGGGCCAAGCAGGCCCAAAGATGGACTGATCCCATTCCCCTTGCAGTGATTGAGCCACCTCACAGCAGTCTTGGCACCTGCAACTGTTCCCACCTTCCTCCTGCACCTCTTCTCTGAATTGTTGGGGTTTCAGGTGTCTCCTGAAAGGTGCACTTGACCTATCAAGCACATTCCTGGAATGTCCAGATATGCAGTGTGAGATCACAGTACATTAATGGGTTTTTCCCATAGTCCGTGCATCACTTTTCACCTCCACTAACTCCTGAGGCAGCATTGACCAAAACTGATTATATTTGTCCTGATCCTGTCTGTAGCAGTGACAAACATTTCAAACTTGTAATTATGCAAAGAATAGACAGTTTAATGCTTTTGCTAATAATTTAACAAGGTCATGTATCTCTTGGTGGAAAGGTAAGTAAAAATAATTTTGCATATTCATTTCATACTTTAAGACAAAGTTACTTTCTTCAGATATATTTCTCCAACCCCATGTCAGGGAAGACATTTGGGAATGCCAAATCTTTTGCTTGAGATAATATTCGAACACCATGGATCTTCACTTAATTGACCTCTGTCTAATTTTTAACCTGCACTTCCCTGCTGCTACACTTGTGTTTTAACCTTCATCTTGAAATCTGTAATTTAGTGTATGTGACGGTATGTTGTACTATTCACTGTTTGCTGAATTTGCTATTAGCTGGGAGATGGGGACTGTTACTTCCGGGATTTCAACAAGTAGTTCTGCTCTCTACTGGGTTAGGACGTTAAGCGGCGTCATTTTTGGTTGGGTGAGCTCTAGTCCTCATGTTTAAAAACCGAGGTGCTGTGCGGACGCGCCACTGGCATGCTTTAGGCACGCCTAAGGCAAGCCCGTCTGTTCCCGTCAGCATCCCAGAGGCGTCCGGCATGGGCAACGCTGCCGGTCTGGCTAAGGTGCTGAGCAGCGTATAATATATGACAGAGCTACGCTTCTCAGTCTAGGTACGGCTCAGCATTGCACTGGTAATGTTGCGGTTTTGGGGGAGCGAGTTGTTTTCAAATGTGTGTGCTGTAACTGGGTTTTAACTTGTGGTGACAAGAGTTCCCAAGTGGGGGCAGCTAACAGTGTTGTGGGCTGCGGCAAGGCCAGTCAGGGGGGGAAATTCAAGGCTCTGCTGCTAAACACACGCTCCCTTCAGAAACCGAATCTCAGGTTTTGACCTTATGCAAGACTCACTCCCTGATCTAATCTTTTTAACGGAAACTTGGCTTACTCAATTTTCAAATCCAACCCTCGCCGCAGCTATTCCCCCTGGATAAAAAGGTTCTTAGGAAAGACTGCCGGGTAGGTAATGGAGGGGGAGTAGCCATTATTTTTAAGCAAGAATATGCCTGCACCGCTAGTTCCTTAGGAGAGCTGGAGGACGCAGAATGCCTAGGTTTTCACTGCTGCTTATCAGCACTTCAATCATTGGCGGGTGCCCTTAAATTCAGGACCCCTGGCCCTGCGGGTTCATTTTTGAAGTCCATTAAAGAGGCGATTGCACTTAGGTCCTTAGATACAGTCAATTTTTGGTGTTAGGTGATCTCAACATCCATATGGATAAAGCCACGGAGTCTGAGGTAATCTCCCTGACTGAGTCTCTCTCAGTCTTTAGCCTTGCTCCCTATGTCTCTCATCCTACGCACAGAATGGGCCACACACTAGACCAGATTTTCTCAAATTTAGAGCTTGAGGTGGATCTGCCTCTACCTCTGGTATGGTCGGACCATAGTTTGGGGAGGGGCTGTCAGACTCCGGCTAATAAAATGGAAAGTAAGCTCAGACCTTTCCATCGAGTCTCACCATCAGCTTAAGGGGTGGCGCTGGAATCCTCTATTCCCCTTCTATCAGGGATGCACTCCAACGAGATGCCTGGGTGCGGCATAGCGCTCATTAGTTATCTCCAATGACTATACGTACTCCCAAGAAAGTCTGACCTTCAGCACCTTGGTTAAATGATCTGCTGAGTGTCTGCTTAATTTGCTTACAGGTGGCCCAAAACGAAGCCGCTGGAATGGTACTTATGTTGAAGCCCAGGACTCATATATCCTGCACCTCAAGGCATTACACTGGCTACCAGTAAAAAGCCGATTATGTTTAAAGCTGTGGTGCTATTTTTCAAGGCCCTGCATGGGAGGGGCGTGGGGTATTTCAGAAGGAGAGTAACCCAATATGTGCCACCAAGAACCTTGAGGTCATCCACTTTGAGCCTGAATTCCATTGCCAGAATATGCAGTGCCCGGTCGGGCGGCAGTTCCTTTAAGTTCCAGGGAGCCCAGGCCTGGAACCTTCTTCCGATGACTCTCAGAACTGTGACTGACCTAGCCATTTTTAAGAAATCGCTTGAAACCTGGTTTATCCGCAATTGACCTAGCCATCTTTAGGAAACTGCTTCAAACCTGGTTTCCCGTATCCAGGGGCATCAGCAGGGTAGATGGAGTCTATTTAGTGCTGGGACACTCTTGTTGAGTAGCTGCGCACTCTATAAATGCATTTATTCATTGTGCACAATTTTAATCTCTAGGCACAGAGAGCAGAGTGCACAAATAAGTATGCCTAGACATGTATCTGTCTTAGCCGGCGTTTGCGTATGAACCAACCTGGCAAGAGTTCATGTCAGGACACACAACCTCGACTTAAGAAGTTTCTAAAGAGTAAAAATATGTAATGGAAATCCATGAGCTTACATTTAGAGTCCACGTGGACTAATTCAATTTAAAATTTCAAGTGTGTCTTTCGCACCACATACGGAGGATGCCCTTATGCAAATCAATGTGGTCTGGTGCACCAGAACAGAGCCCCTTCTACACATGAGCATGAAAACTTGAGTTTAAGAGAAAAAAAGAGTTTAGAATTAAGGTGCATATTATCAAGACAGGCGATAAAATTATCGCCGCTTTAGCGGCAGAAAACTGCCGCTAAAATGGGGATAATGGGCTTGATAATATGCTCTATGGAATTCCAATTGAAGCCCATGTTAGATGTGAAGGACATCTAACATGGGCTTCAATTGGAATTCCATAGAGCATATTATCAAGCCCATTATCGCCGTTTTAGCTGCAGTTTTCTGCCGCTAAAGCGGCGATAATTTTATCGCCTGTCTTGATAATATGCCCCTGTATCTGGTCTTCTGAAAGTACTTCACAACATGGTGGTAACACTGGATTTAAACAGATTTGAATAGGAACTAAATGCAGGGCATTTTCATGTGGTCATTGCAATGTCTACATTGATCACGTTCTAACAATATTACCACCAAAGATCCACACAGATAAAATACTCATTAAATCCATTGAAAAGGATTGCTGCTTTGTAGCACGTTTAACAGTTTCCACAGTTATGTGTCAAAGGATAGGCAAGGTTGCAAATAAAGCAAAGGCAACAAATAACAGTGAAGCTTGACTGAGGTCAAACACACAACATAAACGTGCAAGAAAAGTAATCAGCTTTAAAGCACTCAGGCCCCCATTACGAGTTGACTTAAAGCTCCAGCTATTTGGAGTATTCTCCCGAGAATTACTACAAGGACACATAAACAGTGGCACCATGCACTTTCTCCCCGTACCTGGGGGAAAACCTCTGATATTAGGCAGAAATTGTCAACAGGGGTGCCGCAGAAAGGAAGGGGGCTCGAATGGTTTCCAGAGGGCCAAGAGAGGCTTCTGTTAAACGAGAGGAGCATTGTCCTTCCTCCTCGTGCTTTTAGGGGGTCAATCAAGGGCTGTGCTGTGCTGCTGCTTGCATTATGCAGCCCCTGCCAAGAGCAAAGGAGGTCCAATGTCACTAGGCCCAGAATTATTCGAGTTTGCAGATCTGATATTTCCGGGCCCCACATCCCTTAGTATTGCGGGTGGAGTAATTCCAGTTCCACCCAGAGCCATCACTGTGGGTGAAATTGCACCGCTCATAAAGAGGGCCTCTGGGCTACCACGCCCAATAGCTTCATTTTCTAGAAACTAAAGATGAAGGGGCAGATTTACAAGAAAGTGACGCATCTATAGAGAGGCGTCACTTTCCTTGCGCCACCCTAAGAAATGCTTGCGCCGCCATGGAGGTGCCGTATTTACAATACGGCGCATGATGGCGGAAGCATTGACAGATGTGTCAGAAATTCTGACGCATCTGTTGGGGCAAAAGTCATGCATTGCTGGAGTCGTGTCGGAAGCACGACGCAACTCCAGCAATGCATTTTGTGGCCTATTCCCACTACACTGCGTCACTCCTTACGCCTGCAGTGGCGTCCTAAAAGTGACGCAGTGAAATCTTGTAGATTTCACTGCGTCACTTTTATGAGGCTGTCTTGCGTAGGAACGCCCCCCTGCATACATTATACCTGACGCAGGTATAATGTGACGTGACGCATCTCCCTAGATGCGTCACGTTGTAAATAGGACGCATTGGTTGCGCCGCCGTTGAGTCAAAAAAAGTGACGCAATGGCGGCGCAAAGAGGCGCAAGGGGCTTGTAAATCTGCCCCGAAGTTTTATCTCTTGTTGGCAGTGTTAAGAAAAAAACAACAGATCAAAAGAAATTAAAGTGTGGGTGGTACACCGTATTGCAATGAAGCTTTCATTTATGAAAATGAGACTAAAATAAACCTGAACAAAAGACGCAAGTTGAATGCATTGCAGATGACATCTGCCACCTGTAATACATGATCCAAATGGCTCATTCTCAAACATGTGTCATACATGTAACCTTCAGGAGAATAGAGAGCATGCACTCTTTTCAGCACCCTGTGACTCTAACTAAGCTGAGTGCATGGGACAAATGATCATAGAAGCAATTGCCCACTTTCTCCACCTCCAATGAATATGCCCCACAGCGACCACCTGCCCCCAGAGACCATGCGTATCTGCTAGTTGGAGAAAAAAAGGCAACAGTTCTTTATTATACGTTTTAATTGATCCTTGTTGAATCCATCTATAGGTAATCAACTTCTCATATCACCCAAATGACACAACATATACATACTCAGTCTGAAAGTTGGATGAGGGGGGACTCTCTAAGGGGCCTTTCTTCTGCTGTCAATTTATACCAATACCTCCTTTCTGCTTGGGTGTTGTCGCTTTGGGCCCCTCCCCCAGTGCTCCTTTTCTATCCTGTCCTATGTGCAGCCCACTAGCTCTAGCATTCATGTAATGTTCAGCTGAAGCAGGTTCAGCCTGACGGGGGCTTGAGTTCTACTAAGTCAGAAACCACAATTCCTGTCAGGGTGAAGTCACAAGCAAGCCCCAAATTAACCTGTGCTTAACCTTCTGGTAAGTTGGCACAAAGCAGTCAGGCATAAGGTATTTATGCAGCACTTCAAACAGTAATACAGAGAAAACACAACACACGAACAATTCTCCAGCAATTTAAAAAAAATTGAGTTTATTTCAATAAACTATTTGATGCCAAAATGACAAAAATCCAAGTAGCAGGATCAGTGTTATGTAATTTGAAATATTTAAGTGAAAATAGTGCCTAGAAGCACAAAGCACCAACTGCGGTTATCTGGTCGCCTCAGACTGGAACAAAATCCAAATTCGGGCAGATCACCATGGAACATGGGAAGGATACATGGACCAATTTAGTCTCGCTGAACAAAGTACCTTATGTCCGGGTTGCAGAGCATACCGATATTTCTCGTGGAGGATGTGCCATTCAGTAGCAGTTCCGATGGGTGGTCCTGCAATATGGACAAAAAGGGAAAGTGGGCAATGAAGAAAAAAGAAAAGAGAAAAGAGAAGAACAAGAGTACTGGCTGAAGCGCACTAGTCTTCCTGGGGTACCCAAAGATATTGGAGTAGACGCCTCACTCACTTATCACAGCATGCTTCATCATTGGCACCTAGTCACACCCTGGCAGGATGATACCACAATGGCAGACTCAACCAGAAGTGAACATGACTCGTTACAACACGAGTCATCACAACGTGTGCCATTACATCGCAGTCTTCCTGGGGTACCCAAAGATATTGGAGTAGACGCCTTACTCACTTATCACGACATGCTTCATCATTGGCACCTAGTCACACCCTGGCAGGATGATACCACCATGGCAGACTCAACCAGAAGTGAACATGACTCGTTGCAACACGAGTCATCACAACACGCGCCATTACATAGTGGTCGTTACAACAACCGCGTTGTTACTACACAAAGCCAATACTATGCAATTCATTACATCGCATTGCAGTCGATGGCACTCTGACATTAGAAATGTCTAATTTACTATTCCAACTCCAGCCTATATGACGGTAGGGAAGCTGTTGGAATAGTAAACTATACCATTTCTAATGTTAGCACACCATCTATTGCAAGTCGACGTAATGAATTGCGTAGTAATGGCATTGCGTGGGAACAACGCAGTCATTGTAACAACCGCGCTGTAATGGCATTGCAATGTGATGCCTGCGTTGTAGTGGCTGTTTCCCCCAGAAGTAGGTCTCTGGGAGTTCTTAGATAAAATGAAGCTGGATAAAGGAGGGATCCAGAAAAGAGTGGTAGGTAGTGAGCTAAAAATACCTCACAGTATATCCCAAAGAAAGTCTTTTATTAGTAGGGTACTGGGGGTATGATTAGAAATATAAGTGTAACAAGGTTATAGCTTTAGAGTTATTACTCAACTTATTGATTCAACCGGATGCCAACATGTTTCTGCTCTCACAAAGAGTCCAAAACAGATTTGGGGCCTTCTTCAAGGCTAAAGTCATATCCTGCTTGAAACTACTACATATTCTTACTCTGTGTGTGTAAGAGGTCTAAAGCTTTCACCTGAGGTTAGAATACATCTGTAAATTCGGCCTGAAATAAAAAAATATATATTATTAGAGACACTCCTTCACTAGTGCCCCTATATATGTAGTGAGCTTCTGGATAAAGTTTGTTGTTTTTCAATATTCTACTCTAGAATTTATAACTCTTTAATAATTATGATCATATTTCATTTCCAAACAACCTTGGTGATATGTAAAACATTCCTTTACCTCTATTCGATGCACACCTCCCAGAGTTCACATGAAAAAACGTGTGTTTTGTTTTTTAAGAAAAGAGTAAAACATTGTTTATACATTAAAAATTGGAGAATACCAACATATTTCTGAACCTAATTATGCCTGTCTGGCGTCTAGTGCCATCCTGTAGTCACACTCTGGTTGTACGGGGAGAGACAATAAAGGCTCATTAAAGCCAATCTGAAATTGCTATAGTAGTCTCTTGCTTTGATGACCTGCTTTTTAACAAGGTCAAACAATTGTTTGGGTGTAAACCCAATATAAGCCACAGACCGTGGTGCTACGTTTATAATGTAGACAGGATCCCTTTCACAGTTTTTTTCGACTCCTCATACCACTCGATGGTTTGGGTATTTTTCCAGGTTACACAATGATTAAAAACATGAGGTTTTTGGTCAACAAAAACCATTCCTGTATCTTTTGCAATGGTTTATAATAAACACAATGAAATCACAGCTCCCACAGAGCCTTTGTGATCTTAACCATTTCGCTGCCAGGCCTCCCCCCCAGTGCCACGCCCTTTTTGTACTATTTTGGGTAGTTTGCGCCTAGTCCCCAATAACCTTTTGTCCACATAAGGTATCCACACCAAATTTGCATCCTTCTCTTCCAACACCCTAAGGATTCTAAAGGTAACCAGAGTTTGTGGATTCCCCTTAAGGGGACCGAGAAATTAGGCACAATACAGCTAAATGTTAGGTTTTTTAGGAAAAATGTGAAAAAAGTGCTGAAGAAGACAGCATATGTTTTTTCCCTGCAAATGGTATCAACAAAGGGTGTGTAGGTGCTGAAATCACCATCTTCCCAGCTTTCAGGAACAGGTAGACCTTTATGAGAAAACCAAAATTTTCTGCACACTTTTGGCATTCAACTGGGACAAAGCCTATTTTTCCTGTTTTTGTGCTTTCAACCTCCTTCTAATTAGTGGTAGGAATTGTTTTAAAACCAATAGTGGAAGACAAATTCTGAATTTAGCAAGGGGTCATTTGTATAGATCCTTCAAGGTTTTCCTATAGAAAGTAATAGTTTAAGTAAAAAATATTGAAATTGAGTTGAAAAAAACAGCCATTTGTGCCTACATTTTCACCTGTAACTTCTTCTAACTTTGCTAGATTGTTAAAAACAATATACCGTTACGTCCACAGGACGTTTCTAGTTGAGGGGATATATCAGGCTTGTAGGTTCACCAAGAACCCAAGATACCCAGAGCCAACAACTGTGCTGCACCTTTCAATGTTTTTTCATTGTGTACCAGTTATACGGCAATTCATTTGGTAAAATGTAAAGAGTGAAAAATAGGTATCAAGGAAACCTATGTATTTCAGAAATAGGAACAAGATATGGAGCTTAGAAGCCGTGGTTATTTGCACATCTCTGAATTTGTGGGTAGCTACACTAGCTTCTGAATTGTTTCAAGATGTCTTCTTTTTTACACACCTGTCTTACATTTGGAAGGAAGAAATGCATAGAAAGACAACTGATAATAACACTCGTTTTACTCTTCTGTGTTCCCCTAAGTCTCCGAATAAAAACTGTACCTCACTTGTGTGGGTAGGGCTAGTGACTGTGACAGTAAATGGGTCAAAATGCAACATGGACACATCAAATATTTCACTGAAAACTGTCAATTTTTATGCCATGTGCCTAGCTGTGGATTTAAGGCCCTAGCTCAGTCGGCACCAGGAGAAACCTAGCAAACCTGTACATTTTTAAAAACTAGAAACCCAGGGTAATCCAGGGTGGGGAGACTTGTGTGGCTCTCACATGGTTATGTTACCCAGAATCCCTTGCAAACCTCAAAATGTGGAAATAAAAAAACATTTAACTTACATTTCTGTGATGGAAAGTTCTGGGATCTGTGGGAAGCCACAAACTTCCACCCACCAAGCATTCCTCCAAGCCTTCTGATAAAAATGGCACCTAACTTGCGTGGGTATGCCTGGAAATGGCCCAAAATGCAATATGGAGGCATCACATTTTCACACAGAAAACTGACCCTTTTTTTGCGAAGTGCCTACCTGTGGATTTTGGGCCCTATCTCAGCCAGCACCTAAGGGAACCTAGCAAATCTGTACATTTTTAAAACTAGAAATCAAGGGGAATACAGGATGGGGTCAAATGTTCAGCTCTCACCTGGTTCTGTTACCTATAACCCCTTGCAAACCTCAGACTTTGTGAAAAAACTAATTGTCCTCAAATTTCTGTGATGGAAAGTTCTAGACTCCATGGGGAACCACTAATTTCCGTGCACCCAGCATTTCCCCAAGCCTCTTGATAAAAATGGTACAACACTTGTGTGGTGAGGCCTAGTTCCCGTGACAGGAAACGGCCCAAAACACAATGTGGACACATCACATTTTTACAGTGAAAATGGACCCCTTTTCCGTAATGTGCCTAGCTGTGGATGTTGGACCCTTGCTCAGCCAGCACCTATTGAAACCTAGCAAACCTGTACATTTGTACATTTATTAAAACTAGACAGCCAGAGGAATTCAGGATGGGGTGGCGTGTGACTGTCTCCAGGTTCCCTTGAAACCCTCAAACTTTGTAAAAAAAAAAAAACACAATTCCTGATATATCTGTGAAGGAAAGTTCGGGAATATGTGGTGAGCCACAAACTTCCACCCACCCAGAACTCCTTAAAACAAATGGAACCTCACTTGTGTGGGTAGGTCTAGTGCCTGTGACAGGAAATGGCTCATAACGCATCTTGGACACATCACGTTTTTCCACACAAAACTGGCCCTTTTCTTGCAATGTGCCTAGCTTTGGGTTTTGAGACCTAGCTCAGCTGGTACCTAGGGAAACCTAGCAAACCTGTCCATTTTTTAAAAAGAGACACCCAGCAAAATCCAGGAAAGGGTGGTTTGTGTGGCTGTCACCAGGTTCTGTTACCCAGAATTCCTTTGCAACCTCAAACTTTGTCAAAAACATATTTTACTCACATTTCTGTGATGGAAAGTACTGGAATCTGAGGAAAGCCCCAAACTTCTCCCCAACCAGCATTCCTCCCCGTCTCCTGATAAAAATGATACCTTACTTGTCTGGGTAGGCCTAGTGCCCATGACAGGAAACAGCCTAAAACTCAACATGGACACATCACATTTTTTCACATGAAATTGACCCTTTTTTGTAATGTGCTTAGCTGTGGACTTTGGGTCCTAGCTCAGCCAGCACCTAGGGAAACCTAGAAAACCTGTACATTTTTTAAAACTAGACACCCGGGGGAATCCAGGATAGAGTAACTAGTGTGGTTCTCACCAGGTTCTGATACCCAGAATCTCTTGCAAACCTTAAACTTTGTAAAAGAAAAAAATACATTTTCCTCCTATTTCTGTGATAGAAAGTTCTGGAATCTGTGAGGAGCCACAAAATTCAAACAACCCAGCATTCTTCCAACTCTCCCGATAAAAATGGTACCTCACTTGTATGGGTTGGCCAAGTGCCCACATCAGGTAGACGCAGAAAACGTATTGTGGGGACATCAAAATTATCTATCACAAAACAACCTGGTTTTGCAAGAGGGGCACCTGCATTTTTGTGCCCGGGCTTGGTGACTATCTAAGGAAACCTGTTTCTGAAAACTAGACACCCAGGGGAGTCCAGGGAGGTGTTGCTTGCATGGATCTCCCGTTTTTTACACATTTTAATGACTGAAAAGATCTGGAATCAGCAAGGAGCCACAAACCTCCTCCCACCCAGCATTCCCAACATTTACCAATAAAAATGGTAGCTCACTTGAATGGGTGGCCTAGTGCCCACGACAGGAAACAGCCAGAACGCAATGTGGACATATAATTTTTTCAAGTGAAAACTGACCCTTTTTTCACACCCGGGAGTCCAGGGATGTTTGGCTTACTTATATCCCCAACATATTCTTACCCAGAAACCTCTGCAAACCTCAAATGCTGCTTATAAAATTAAATTTTTCTCACATTTCTGTTCGAGATCACCATTCCCTTGGTCTCCCGATAAAAAAAATATACCTCACTTATGTCTGTATCAAATGCAAAATCAGCCTGAAAATGTATAATAAAAATAAATTGCACTTTGAGTTCGCTGTGCTATCCCCTCAATCTACACATTTGTCCTTTCCCAGTCGCAGGCCCTTGGCCCCCTCACACAAGTGAGGTGCCATTTTACTCGGGAGACTGCAAAAGTGAGGTATCATTTTAATCCAGAGACCGAGGGGAACAGTGAGAGGTGTGAAATTGATGCCAGAGTGATGATCCCATAACTTTTCCACACGGGAATGTGAGGAAAGTATGACTTTTTAGCTAAATTTAAGGATTGCAGGGGATTCTGGGTGATAAAACACTTGAGGATCCACACAAGCCACACTGCCAGCCAAGCGCCATCCAAGCACACCACCAGCCAAGCACCGTCCATGAAAACTGCCAGCCAAGCGACAGACCACAGACACCACCAGGCAGTATGTACTTTGTGGGATCTGGAGATCAGCCCTAGGATCTGTTGCTTCCACCTTTTCTTAGGGACTTTTTTTCTGTTCAACTGCCTCTATTTAACTGTCTTGAAAGAAAACGAAAAGTGGAGGTCAGAAAATACCAGAATTGCTTTCTACTTTGGGACTTTCCTTTTATATATTTATGGCAACTGCCTCTGTTTAACTTTGTTGATAGAAAACGACCAGCAGAGGTCAGTAAAATACCAGAATGACTTTAACATTCCCTAGAGTCTAGGCCATAGAAACTTGTATTCAACGAGCACCCTTAGACAATAATATTTTTGGGAAATCTTGTATTTTCAGTGAAATGACCACCAAAGGGGCTGATTTTACATTAAGAACAGAGTTTTGGACAAGACAATGTCCCGCTGATAGGCAGTATTTCTCTCCATGTGTTCCCATACCTGGAATCTTCCACTGTTTGGTGCTTACTTTCCCTCCATGTTAAAGAACAGTAGATGTTTCAGCACCCAGGCTAATGTACTGCATAGCTAAATACATATAAGGTCCCAAAGGCTAGGGCGATTGCATTAATAATGCTTGTTTTTTGGGGGGGTTGGGGGCATTTGCATGCCCATTCTGGGCACCCCCACCACCTTTTAGATAGAAAAAAAAATCACTGGTGTCTAGTGGGCTTTCTGTTCCCCGGGGGCAGATCGGGGTAATAACCCCCATCTGCCTCCGGGGGGGCGGAAAGACTGTCTCTTTTGTGTTGGGCAGTGAGGGCATTAGCATGCCTATTGTGGGCAGCCCCCACCCATCTATTTTCAAAAAAAGGTGGAAATTTGAGGCTATTACCCACATCTGCGCCTGGGGGGCAGAAAGACTGTGCCAATATTTGAGAGGGGTGGGGGCATTATACTGCCCATTTAGAGACGCCCCCACCCCTAAGTTTGCACACAAAAAAACCCTGGTGTCTAGTGTGCTAGCTGTCCCCCCGGTGGGAAGAATGGGAGCTATTGCCCCCATCTGCACCTCAGGGGGGCCGAAAGACTGTGCCAATATTTCAGAAGGCCGGAGGCATAATAATGCCCATTTAGGGCAGCCCATCCCTAAATTTGCACACAAAATAATCCCTGGTGTCTAGTGTGCTTACTACCCCCCCACCCAGGCTGGGCATATTGGGGGCTATTGCCCCATCTCTGCCCCAGGGGAGGCAGAAAGACTGTGTCAATATTTTGGAGGGGTGGGGCCATTTATAATGCTCATTAAGGGCAGCTACTACCCCTAAATTTGCACATAAAAAACTCACTGATGTCTAGTGTGCTTTCTGCCCCACCAGGGGGCAGGTTAGGTGATACTGCCACATCTGCCCCCCAGGGGTCATAAAGACTGATCTTTGCAACATTTTAATGGGGAGCAAATGCCCTTGCCAAGGGGCCGCCCTCCTCTACCTGGCCTCTAGTGTGTGCATCCATGCTTGGGGATCACCCTCATGCCATGATCCCCAAGCAGGGATCCACTAAGGGTACCATTGGAAAGGGGAGATTCTCCCCTTTCCAATGATACCCCTCCCATTTGCCAACATGCTTGGTGGCTGAGATAGCCCACTGAGCATGTAGGCAATGAAATTGAAATAAGCCGATCGGCTCATTTCAATTTCAGTTTCAGTGTAATGATGTCACTACACTAAAACAAAAAGAATGCCTCAGGCAGCTCCCAAGGCTCAAAGAAAAAAAAGAACAACCTCTGCTGTTTACAGCAGAGGGATTTCTTACCAAACTATTTAGGTAAGCGGATATACGAGTGTTATAACAGTTCTCCTATTGAACCCCCATTTACGAGCCCTACATGGGACTTATAAGCGATCCCTGCACCAGGCATCAGCTGGTTTCTATTCATAAGCTAATCGATATGGGTTGTCACCAAACTGTCCGCTTTTGATCCAGTGGTGGCCAGTATATATGTTTTCTAATTTATTTTTTCACTAAACACAAATACTTGCAGAGTGACTACTTAAACTTGAGGTCCTAACGAATTCGCCTGGATCCCTACCAAGGGCATAAACATGTTGATTCCTATGAGGGATATATTTGGTTAATCCCCAGTCCTCTTTTTAACTCTATCCTAGAGGCCACCAAATACAGTTTTAGTGCACCTCTAGAGATATTTTTATCTATTACCCTTCTTTGCACTCTGCCCCTGACCACCCATATTCACTGCTCCTCTTTGAGAAAACACTTTGGCTCCTCCCCGTCGTGGAGTGGAGTGGCAGCCCACACCTTGGACCTCTCAATCCAGGTGGGAGGAAGGAACCCATATGGTGAAGCATGTCACCTAACAGTGAGTGATGGTTCTTGTCCTGAAAGCATTTCTCCCCCCCTTTTCTTCTTTGACTGGTTTCATGACATATAGTTCATTGTCACTATATAGTTTCTCTCAGTTCCACTTAGCCAGGTGAACAAGGTATGAATTTGCTATTGCTTTGGGGGTCCGTACACTCCCTCCAGACCCTTATTGTGGAGATCTTTGGGGAGAAAGATATCGTATCGTGGCAGATTATTCACATCACTGGGTTTGTAGTGGACCTCTGCTTTGAGATGATTGTGTTCTGGCCAGATTCTCAGGTCCAATAATGAGATGGATTCCGTATTTGATGTAATGGTAAATTTGAGGAAATTGTCTCTAGAATTGAGCCAATCTGCAAATTGGGTTGTTCGCCAGATGACTAGTATGTCATCAATAAATCGTTTCCACAATTTAATATCAGAGGTCAATGGGTTTGAGTCATCATAGATGTTCTTTGTTTTCAAATCATGGACATAGAGGCATGCAACACTGGGGACAAAGGTACTGCCCATAGATGTCCTGTCTGTTTGTGAATAAAGTTCTCCTAAAATTGGAAGAAATTCCACGTAAGTGCCATGTGTGCACAGTCCATGGCGGAGTCCTTGGGTGTTTTGGAATCCCACTCTGTTTCACTGAGTAGGGCATCTAAGACTTCCATGGAGGCCTCTTGGGGTATACTTGTGTATAGGGCCTTCACATTGAGTGTGATAAAGAGGTCTGTGTCATTGTCAAATGATACGTCTTGTATTATCTTCAGCGCATCAATGGTGTAAATTACGTAGGATGGCATTTTTCTCACCTCTGGTCTCAGGAAGTGGTCTGTACATTTTGATAAAGGCTCCAATGGTGAACCAATGCCAAAGTAAAATTGGTTTTCCTGGGTAAGGGGTTCTCTCCTTATGAATTTTTGGGAGTACATAGAAGTATTGTACTCATGGGTGTTATACAATCAAGAAGTCCACTTCATGCTATCCATTCCTTCTCCTTTGCCTGATTAACCATATATTGTATCTCACCTGAGACCTCATTTGTACGGTGTCTCTCCAGTCTTTTGTATCATTCAGGGGTTTTAAGGCATTCACTCCAGAACATTTCAATAGGAAGGATGACCATTGCTCTGCCCTTGTCGGCCAGCTTTATCACTATGTTGTTCATGTTGCCCAATTCTTTTACTGCTTGAAGTTCCAGATTACTGAGATTCCTAAAGGCCTGTTTGTTTTCCTTTCTGAGTTTGTCACTCTCCAGTGAGAACTGCTGGTGGCATGGCACTGATTGGGAGTCTCCTCAAACCAGTGTTAGAGTCCGCTTCTAGGGTTTCCCAGCGTTGTCTCTGGAAAAAAAACACTTAACGGATATGGAGGAAAAATTGTGCTAACTCCAATCTTTAGTTAAAAGATCCACTAGTGGGCTTCCCATAAATTCAAGTCATTTTTTAAGACTGTGAGTTAGTCAGAAAAGGTTACTAGGCTCAGGTTCACTATACTCATGTGCTCTTGCAGGTCCCTGGTTGTGGGTCATGATCGGAGTCCATCTGGGGTTTGTTTGGCATTATACCTTTGTTAAGGATGCATAGCGCAGCAGCTATTTTGGGGAGAGGTGGGGCTGTGATGCGAGGTCCTGCATTGAGGAGTCATTGCGCATCAGCAGTTTTGAAGAACTGCTAGGCCCTGCATTGGCGATGCATCGTGCAGTGACAATTCAGCTGCTTATCTGAAAAGTGATGAGTTGTTCTGAGCCAGTTCTTCTTTAACCACAGCCGGGCAGGCAGACCACCTTCAGGCCAACTTCCAAGGGTCCAGATCTGGGTAGCACCACTTGGGGGGGGGTCAAGACTTACAGTGAAGTGGCTACTGGTTTTAAGGTGGTTGGAGCCTTTTCTGCCTGTGAGGCTTTCATCAATGAGGCTGACCAACTAGTTCTTTTAATCACTCTGGTGGTCCTGGGTTCAAGATGCAGGTCCGGTCCTTTTCACTCAGGCAGCAGGACAGCAGGACTGCAGAGTAGCAGGGCAGCAGGCTAGCAGTGCTTCCTACAGCCGAGCAACACAGCCCTTGAGTCCTTATGACTCTTCCACAGGTCTAGAGGTGTACTGAAGAGTCAGATCTGAGGGTCTAATATTTTTACCTGGTGCCAGCTTTGACGTAGGAGAAAGTTCTGGAGGTTTCCACCCTCGGAGCAATATGGAATTTCCTGCCTCCCTGCCCTAGCCCCAGCTTCTCTGGGGGACACAACATACTGGTGTGAAATACTTTGCCAGTGTATTGAGGCAGTGGCTCTATAATGTGAAAGTGTGGTACGTCACAGCCCCCTGAGCAAGTCAGAGATAGCCCATCCCAAGAATACCTATTCCCCCTTTGTCTCACAGTCGGGGAGCGATACACAAAGACCAACTGACAGCTACATCCAATCATGTGGCCCAGGATACAGGCTGCAGGCATCAAATAGATGGGACAAGGAAATACCAACCTTCCAAGTAGCATTTTCAGAATTGAGACTTAAAATCCAAGGTTACCATTAAAGAGGGTTTGTATGGCATCTCCCTCCACAGGGACTTTCACATCATGGTGCAGGATAATCTTCGCCTGCTCCTGGACTTGATGAAATGAGACTTTGCCAAATAGTCGGCCCTCCACCTATCCCTCTGGGGCAGAGTACAGACAGTCAAAATGGTAAAGACCCTGAGGTTCAATTATGTGTTTGGCATGCTCCCCTTTCACATGCCAGCTAGACTTCTCCTGTAAATTGACTCTTTGGTTCACAAATATGCCTTGGGCTCTCTGCCTCCGAGACTTGCTACTGCCAAACTCTATGCCCCATGTCCTCCTCATTTTTTGTCCTATATGTGGCCCACCATCTGTCTCAGATGGAGTATCACCTTCCTTCGCACAGCAGACTTCTTTAGTGGGTCAAGATTGAGCAGAGCCTTCAAAATGCCACCCCAGACCTCTCTGTCCTTTGCACAGGCTCACGGGTATCATAGGATCCAAGTAACCCCATGCTGTTTAAATTAATGCATAAATCAACTCACTCTGTAATCAAGGAAAATGGCTTCTTGTACCTGAAAGCACCTCTGTGGCACATCGGATCAATCCTGATCAACCGTCTGCTGTCAAAGTGGCCCGAGTGGTCTGGAGCGGGAATCTCACAATTCCATCACCTCCTGACCGACACTACACTCCAGTCTTTTGGGAGCTTTGTTGTGGATTACCATATTCCAAGCTCCCACTTTTGGCACTACCTTCTGGTCCGACATTGCCTTTACTTGCAATTGCATGTAGGGACCCGGCCCTCCCTTCTTCTCTCCACACTAATCTGGTGCACTGGGTCTTCAACAAAAAACTGGTCCCTCAAGTGTATGGTCCGTTGTTGTCTAAATTGTTCTCTACATCAATGGAAGGACTGCTTTAGATTCAATGGCAGGATAGTTTTCAATTAAATATTCTGTGGAACAGTGGTCACCCCTCATGGCCTCCCACAGTAGGTGGCCCTGGGTGACCAGAATGACGTTTTGCTATTTCAAAACTGCCACTTGTCACTGGTTAGATATTCACACGGCATTCTTCCACCTGTTGTTCTGTTTGGCCCAGAATTGTGACATTCTCCACATCCTTTGGTCCTGTTCATAGCTCACAGCCTTTTGGACTGAAGTTGATTGCCTCCTGCATGATACGCTTAGTTGCGCCACTGTCCTCCATGCCCCACCCTAGATATCCTCCATGACACATGGGGCGTCCTGGGACTTACCTCGCATGAAGTTTGTTGGTTGGCGTCCCTTCTGACTGTAACTAAGCTGTGCATCCTCCTCACTCATGAGGACTGGCTTGAAAGTGTGGCTACCACAGTGGTCCATGAAAGGCTGATCTACTGACTTAATGACCAAGAGCATTTGTTTATGGATGTCTGGAGCCCATTCATCCATGAAGCACCATGGTGCTGTCATCCCCTTTGACCCTGGACTGCTGGGTGGTTATGCATCATCGTTTATCTACCCCTTGTGTTTGTCCATTGGGGTTTGGTTGTTTGCAAACATGTTTACTGCTTTACATAAACACCGTCCCCCTGCCCCCTCCTTCCCGTTGGCTTCTCTCTTGATCATGAACTTTTGACCTGCCCACTGAGGGCTCTGTCATCCAGTTGAGATCCCATTATCCACTCTCCCTCTCTTATTGGTACTTCCTTGCTGTGAGTATCACTGCCCAGGGTGTGTCTGTCTTTGTCCCTGGAAGTACCTTATTTCTTTTCACTCCCCAGATTCGGACTCCTTCCACCCACTGCAGGCCCAGTTCCCTATTCTCTGAGCCCTCTACGGCTCACCTGCGATTACTATATCTCTACATTCCCCTCCCTTTTTTAGTTCTTGGTATTCCCCATATGCTTTTATGTCGCCCTTGATCCTGGTGAGAGTGTTGTGCTCCCAAACGATGCACGACCTCACTGTGGTTGGCTTGAGTTGACGAGTTTCTTTTGTACATGGCTTTGTATATGTAAGCTGCTTTGTTTGCATTTCCTGTTTTAAACTCATTAAAAAGATTTAAACAAAAAGAGGGTTTTAAATTACAATTCTTTAGACAGCAAACTCGATATTCCTACTTGCTCCCAATTGAATGCTTTCTTCTATTAAATGTAATAAAGTAACCTAACGTTATCCTACGGGAGAGTTTACCCTGCAGTATGGAAAACAAATGTAAGAGTTTTTCACTGCCATGAAATGTAAAAGTTAAAAAGTACTTGTCCAACTTTTTACGTACACTGCATTCTGTCCATGGGCTGTTTAGAACTTACTCTAGGGATGGCATATATTTATTAAAAAAGAAAGGCTGAGGCCTGGCAAGTTATTTATCTTGCCAGGTCGAAATGTCAGTTTACAACTGCACTCACAGGGTACAATTGCATAGCTGAGACATGTTTAATAAGCCCCTTAATTCGGTGGCACAACTCAGTAATTCAGGCCCTCTAGTAGCATTTAATTTACATGCTCCGGGTACATGTATTACCACTCGATAAGGGACTTACATGTAAATTAAATGCATCCATTGGATGTGCGCCAATGATACCATGTTTTAGGAAGCAAGCACACATATGTTAGCACTGGATAGCAGTGGTAACATGCAGAGTCCTAAGGTCAACAAAAAGGAGAGAAGCAAAAATGGATTAATAAGGCAAAAGGTTTGGGGCAAAGCCACCCCAAGGCTGACAGGTTTAATACCAGACAAGTGGGCCCCAACCATTGTGTGGTACGCTATGCTAATGCCCCACAAACTCCCAGCCCTGCAAGTTCTTCCACAACTTGTTCTTTGCTATATTCAGCTTCCTATGGGACCTTTCCAATGCTCCAATATTCCTTTGCTCCCCTCAGTTAAACCTGTGTATAATTTTGCACCTCAAAATGCTAGCAGGTCCCATGAGCTGTGCTATTACAGTCATATCCCCCTTCATTGCCTCCAGCAGTTGCCCTTGCTGTAGAGTTTTAAAGATGTTACCCTTCAGATGTTCTACCAGTAAGTCACGCCTGTTCCATTTCTCCTGTATGCCTGAAACCATTGGGAGCAGCTGTTTCCACTTCATTCCAGACCTGCTGAACCAATTGATTTGCATGTTTGCCAACCAGACCTCTTTGCACCTCGGCCTTTCTTCCACCCATCTTTATGCCTACCCCACAAAGGATTGCCAGATGAACCACACCGTCTTCTTGTCCTTTGGATCCTTGTGGGAGTTAAATAGATGTCAGCACCAAGCTGTCCTGACATAGCTCTTGTAAGTGTTTTTTTTCCACCTGCCAAGCCTCATTATGGCTTCACTCATTCAACAGCATGCAGTACTATTTAATGCTGTGCATGCAGGCCTTTAAAATGGTACGTTAATCCATGCTATAATTTGAATAACCTTTTGTTGTCGTAGCAGCACACAAAAGTTTTGTAAATGTTTGCCTTAGATTGGTGTTTTTCAGCATTCTGGGAACAATATTGATAGTAAGTGCAAATATTGTTTATCAAAAAATACCCTCTCATTGGATGTCAATTTAATGTTAGTAATTATGATATCAATAAAAAACAGGAGAAAACATGGCAAAGCTTCACACAGAAATAAAAACCAGGCTACTACTAATTAAAATTTACAAATGTTTCTTGTTATCCTCAGACAGGTTCCTAGTAGTGAAAGAGTGCAACCCTTTAGGGACAGAAACAAGGGAAAGGAGAATATATATCAGCTAGTGAGTAAATTCTGACTAAGCACCTGGTTTAGAATTCGGCAGACAGATTAGTCATCACGTATGAGATGAAAATCCCTTCGCCTCATTACAAGTGACATAGGATATAACGTGCTTGTAATACAGCAGATATCTGTCACATTTGTGATGGAGTAACCTGTCCGCTGAATTCTAAATCAGGCCGTATGGAGACTTGGTCTGCCCCCAAAGCTTTTGGGGACGTGGTACAGTCCTGAGACTGCACAAGGGTTTTTGGCTCTTAATTGGCTACTTTTGTAGACCAAAGTATTTATATAGCCTGCCATTTTGGAGGCCAGCCACCATTTTGTTGTGGTAGCATGGGGGGGCAACAAATAGGGCACAGGAGTGGGAGAGGGTGGAGGATGTTGTACATTTCATACTCTCCCTCATTGAGAAGGGCCAGATGAGGGTGACACTTTTGGGCACACTGTCGGGTATTGATCCTATAGGGCTATGCCCCTTCAGTGGGGGAAATTTGGAAAATAATTTTGGAGGGTTGAGTGAGAGAAACTAGGCCCGGAGGCTGGATATGTCGGCCTCTGACCTTAAAGATTTTGGTTAAAGTGATCAGGTCACTTAGGGCATGTGTTCAGGGAATTGTGAGGCAGTGCTGTTTTCTACCCTTATGTATTGGTTGTTCTTTGGGGCTCCTAAGGGGTAGGAGGAGTAGGGATTGCTCTGGGAGGGAAAAGAAAATGTTTTACTATATTGTAATATACTGTTACAGCATAACCAATGTGTATTGTCATGTTTTTGCAATTTTGAAAATGAAATACTCACATATATGTATGTTATTCTCTTTTTTCAATAGTGGCTGGAGTGCTACTTCTCTAGATGTCTCAAAATGCTTGTTGTATCACAGAAATATTTCTTAGACATACCCTTGGAGAGTGCGTTTATGCATGCAGAGTACTTGGTATACCTTGCCACCACTTTGTTTTGCCCATTTCAAATTTATAAAAGTATACACCAATGTCAGAGTCTTATACAGCCACTAACACATTCACAGACACACTGATTACACAACTCATACATCCAGTCACTCATCCATTCAACCACTCCCACTCCCACTAACTCACTGACACAGTTTGCAACACACCGTCTCACTTACAAATACATATATTACTACATGATCTTACTTACTCATACAGATATTCACACACTTAGTTACTTCATAATACAGGTACTAATGCATACCCTCACTCACCTAAACAGTACCGTATACAACTAGTCAACCATGCATACAATCAGCAATATACTCAATCACTCTCCCATGTAACTACTGATACTCCCAATCACTCACTCATACAGCTAGAAACACATCCTCTCACTTCTGTAACCAGTCACCCATATGCTTAGTTACTTACTAAACATCTGCTAACAGAGCCAGCCAGGTACTACTGTCATACAGAGAAAATGTTACATACAGGCACTTAGTAAGTCAGTTACTCACCTGTACAGGCACACACCCATTCTCACACAGATACAGACTGTGACATACCCACTCACACACTGCTGTATGCAAGATCATTAAATAACGAATTATACTCCATTTATGATTTGAATAAATACGATGTCATTCAAAAACCCTGTTTTCCTTCATACACTGTTTAACAAGCCCCGCCTGGACTTGTTGCGCTGTTACAACTGATCAAAGCTGCTCTCAAATGAATTGTAGCCCAGGCTACCAGAGTACCATATTGGCCTCACATAGACCTGTGTTTTCCTTAACCACGTTAATTCACCCCGGGTCAAAATACTGGGGTACCCTTGGTCTTTAAATTCATATAATTGTGGAAGCAGGCACAGCACTATTCAGGTGCATGTGCCGCTCCTCCCACCACTCCAAATGCAGACCAGGCATACTCAGGCTAGCGCTGACTCATCCAGACTCTCTGGTGCCACTGCACCTCCCCAGCCACTGTCACTCCAAGGCCAAACAGTCAATACACAACAGGCAGGCACAAAGACACATAGCACACAGAAATGCCTACTTCTAAAAGTGGCATTTCTAAAATAGTGATAATAAATCCACGAACACCAATACGCATCATTTATCACCACTATTGCCAACATACCGAACCTGATCAGGCTACCCCTCTCGTGTTAGAAATTACCACTGAAGCACATATCAGGGGCAGCCTCACAGCAGTGAGTAACCAGATAGGCTGTTTGTCACTACCTGGACATGATACACAGTTAAGGCACATGTCCCACCTTTTACCTACAACTCACCCTGCCCATAGGGCTAGCTAAGGCCTAGCTTAGGGGTGACTTATACGTAGTAAGAGGGGAGTCACTGACGTGGCACCCACTTTATGTGCCATGTCATAGATGCAGTAAACTGTGTGGGCAGGCCCTGCAGTGGCAGAGGCCTGAAACAGGTTTGAAAGGCTACTTTGGTGGGTGGCGCAAGTAGCGCTGCAAGCCCACCAGTAGCATTTAATTTACTGGCCCTGGGTATATGAGATACCACTGTACAAGGGACTGAGAGGTAAATTAAATATGCCAAACAGGTGTAGACCAATCTTACAAAGCTTACCATAGAGGGTACATGCACTTTACCACTGAACGGCAGTGATAAAGTGCCCAGAGTCCTCAAACTACCAACAAAATGTCAGAAAAAAATACATGAGGAAGGCAAAAAGTACTGGGATGACCCCACAAAAAAGGGCCAAGTCCAACACAACCCCCTTCCAGCCTAAAGCCAGGGTAGACCAATCAATACCTCGATGGGCTTCCCTGCTTAGGGCGATAGAACATGGACATGGTCCTGCAACTGCAGGAGCACATTCCAGTTCTACTCCAATCTGAACCAATGTGAATCCCTCTGTATAAGCTCCCAGGACCAATTAAGCTACCTCACTGGGACTCCTTAGTAGTCTGCGGCCAGGACAAGGCCTTCAGCCACCCAGATGTCTCTGGTCCTTGTCATCTCACAGAGGGGGGGCAGTAGCCCCAGGTACATAGTATGCATTCTTCACTCTACCTCTCATCAGCTCCTCCCTGGACCCAAAACAAGTATCCTAGGACTGGTTTCGGGGGTTTCACCCCTCTTCAGCCAGAATAGCTTGATTCCAGAGGCACAGTGAGCCCAGGACCCACGTCTGGGCATACCTGGCGCACTTAGGGCGAGAAAGCAAAAGACACACAATTGATGGACGGAATGCAGAACAAATCAAAACATTCACCCCCAGTCAAGGGGGTGAAACCCCGAAACCGGTCCTAGGATGATTGTTTCCGCTCCAGGGAGGACCTGGCATGGCAGTTCAGGCTGGACTGTTCCCATGAGGCACAGGGTCAAGACTGATTTGCATATGGCCAGGTCTAAACTGGGGTGGCATGGTGAGCAAAAGAATGATGGATTTAACCCAGATCTCTTGACTGGGTGTGAATGTATTGATTTGTTCTGCATTCCATCCATCAATTGTGTGTCTTTTGCTTTCTTGCCCTAAGTGTGCCAGGTAGGCCCTTAGGGCTGGCCCCTGACCCACTGGTTCTCCCACTGGGGACTGGACCCCCCTCTCACCCCTCCATCCGGACCTCTGCACCCTCCACTCAGGAGTGGCAGAGCCAGACACCAGAACTGTTGGAACGCTGCTTACAGACTCCCCTCCAAGTTCTCCTGACACTAGGAGATCCCCTTTAATGGATGGCCTTCCAGTACAGCCTAGGCTCCCCACCCGGTGTTCCTTCAGGGAACCCTCCAGGCCCTGGGACTTGGTTTCGGGCACCCTGGGATGCATCTCATTCTCACTCCTTCTCCGTGCGGACAGGACACGTATCCCTACACCCCTCCCACTACACTGGGACCTGTCTGGGCTACTAAGAACCTTTCCCACCACCCTCGGTTGAGAAATACCTGAGCCACTCACTTTAGGGTCACTCCAAAATGCCTTTCCAGACCTGCTGGCACTCACCCAGAGGTCTGCCTCCCATGCAAGCTCCCTTGGATCAGAGAACTCACACTCCAACAGGTGTTGGCATAGCCCTGTAAAACAACAATGGAGCATGTGCTCTCTGGCAAAAAGATTGAACAGCTCTTAAAAATTGTTTGCTGTGCTACCCATCACCCAACCTTCCAGTGCATAACAACATTCACCCACAAACTCCCCCCAAGACTGGTGAGACAGTTTTATACTGCCCCTGAGCCTCAGCCTATACCCTTCAGGTGTGACACCCCGTTACTGGGAAGTAGGTACCATGCACTGGGATCTGGGCGTGAAACTTCCTACACTAGACTCTACATAGCTGCACCACTGGACTCCACCCTCACTGGGGAGTCCAGAACACTAGAACTACACTTAGGGGATAGCCTATCCTCAAGAGCTGGCTTCTCTGTGGCGAAGGCCCTCTCTGCCTCTGCCATCATCTCCTGCGCTAGGACACTTTCAGTCTCTAACTTTCCTTCCTCCAACACTAGCTGTGCTAGCTCTGCACCCATCTTGACATGCCCCAATTTTGAGCTTTTCTAATGCCAGCTAGTGCTCCCTTTCCTTCTGCCTGCCCACCAACTCCTCTGGGGACCAAGACTATTGCTACTCACGCAGTTCCTTATTCAACTACACAACTGCTGATCCTGCCTGTCACTGACTCATACAGTCACTTACACATCCATTCAGTCAGATATACAACCATTTACCCACCCATTGACTAACTTCTACACACACTTACTCACCCACTCACTCATCCATACAGTCACTAACACACTCAGTCATTCAGTTATACAGACACTCACCCACCCAGTCATTAACTCATACCACACTCAGCCATTCACCCATACAGCCAGTCTTACACAAGTCACTGAATCACACAGGCACTCAGACACCAACCCATTCATCCATATAGGAATAGTCACACCAAGGAATTCACTCACACAGGCACTGACACACCCAGTCTGTCACCTATGCGGAGACTCACACAACCATTCGCTCAATCATACCAGCACTCACACAGATATTCACTCAACCATGCAGCCATTCTTACAGCAAGTCACTCACTCATACAGTCACTCACATACCCACTATCTCACTCACGCATCCACTCATAAACCCAATCACAGATTCCACTTACTCATTTATACAGCCACTCAAACACTGATATAGCCACTCATGCACCATATCACTCACTGATACAGCCATATAGACACTCACACACCCAGTCACTCACTTACAGAGCCATCCACACACCCAGTCAATAACCCACAAATACACTAAGACTCCCACTCATTCACACCTACGTACATTAACACACCAAGTCACTCACGTATACAGTCACTCATACAACCATTTACTCAATTACACAAGCAGTCACTCACCCACTCATTCAGTGATATAGACACTTGTATGCCAAGTCACTCACTCGCACAGGCACACACACACCCAATCCCTCACCTATGCAGCTACTCACATAACCACACACTCAATCATACAAGCACTCACCCAGACATTAACTCACCCCTACAGCCATTCACATACACACGCACTCACTCACCACTCACTCAAAGATCCACTCACACCCAGTCACTCACCCATACAGTGATTCATACTTACAGGCACTAACACACCCATTCACTCACCTATGTAGCCACTGACAAAAATACTCACTCAGTCATACAGGCACTCACACAGCCACTTACAAAGGCAGTCACTCACTCATGCAGCCACTCACACACCCATCCAGCCACTTACACACCCAGTCACTCGCTTATACAGCCTTTATTCCTTATATATGCACACAGACATACAGTTTACCTTTTTTTTAACCATGAAATGTGGTTCTAAGAAAAACCTTTTTTTCCTTCGTTTTTTCTGGAATTGTTTTTTTTTTTTTTTAGTTACCTAACCTTTTCTATTTTTGTGTGTTTTTTCTACAATAAAAAGGCAGTTAGAAAAAAAATATTATCTACAGAAACTCAAAAACTGTTGATCAAGTTACATGAATAAATAAATAGCATTTGGGTGTTTTTGCTGTCTCCAAATCTACAGCAACACATTGTAACCAACAGTAAGCACCGTATTTTAGTCTAAACAGAACGGTCCAACTTTCCTCAGTTCTGGAGACTTTTTCCTGCAGACGTTGCACCACTTCAGCAGAAATTCTCTCTCCCACAGTAGCTGGTGTAGCAGTCAGAGTTGACAAACCATCAGAACTTCCCTCCCTTGTGCTTCCTTCAGCTGTGTACCATGATAGGTTTTTAAATGGGACAAAATGCTAGTTGACCCACATGAATTTTTTTTTGCAGTGTTCCTCGAAAGAGTTTTGTCACACAAGGAGCACTTTACATATTTGCCTGTAGTTTTCTTTTCTTCAGAGGTGAAGAAAACCCATGCGATGGACTGGTGCTTTGAGGCTGGTTCTTCATATGAAAAGTCTCCTTCTTGAGGGTGTGGCTCCCCCTCCTGATTTCCTCCAGTCACCATAAGTTACAATACAAAAATAATCCAAAAAGAATTGTACTACTGCAAAGTAGAGGACACCTCCAAATAGTTTTCCAATATCTCCACTAGAATTATGAAAAAGAGAAAACTGGGTTGGAACTTCCTTTGAAGATTAATGAAAAGTATCTTGTCCAATCACATCTCTTTGTTACATAGTCATGTGATATTCACAAACGGCTACATCATTGCGAAAACTGGCACCATTGCGAAGACAACTCATACCATTAAAAATTGTTTTACAATAAAATTACTTACAGAAATGCATGTTTAAACACTGTATTAGTAAATGACTGATCTCAAACATTAATTACAATAGGTGTATATATGTGTTTTACACTTTTTAAAAAACACACTAAGTTAATGAGTATCCACATCATCGAAATATACCTAGCACAATATGTTGCGACAAATTGTCAATTATTAAAAAATAAACAATATATTTTGCCTCCTCGCTGATAAAGGTTTCGTAACCCATAACCTCTCATTGTAGTAATAATCGACTTCATGTCCACAGGTGCAACATTATTCTCGTCAGCAGTGGTTCAAGCAATCCGTAGTTATCACTTTGCCCTTAATTGCCTCTAAAGTCATGCTGAACTCTTGCAAATGGGTGCATCCTTCATGTGTGTTGCAGCAAGTATTGCATTCCAAACAAACAACTCTTCTCAGAGCAGTCAGAGCACTCATCGGGTTTACAGCAATTGTAATAATATATATTCATTGAGAAAACCAAATGTGACAGGGACATTATAGTTAGGAAATAACATTCTAAAAACAGTAGAAATTCACTGGAGAAACCAAAGGTTACAGGAAAGTTATACTTAGGATATAGAAAAAAAGACCTTAGAAATTTACTGTAAAAAAGGTAACAGTGTTGTTAGGAAGTAGAATTAACAAAAGCCTTAGAATTTCACTAAAAAAACAAAGGTTAAGGAGACGTTATAGTTAGGCTCAAATTTCACTCATAAAAAACCATAGAATTTCAGCAGCTATAGTTACCTGAGCTAACTAAAATGTACATGCCCACAATGCACTGCTTATGACCTCATACATTACATCATGTGTGACATGGTCAGTGACATCACTGGTGGAATCTCAAATGACACCACTCTTGACATCAATGATTACATCATCCATAGAACCACTCACACACACACATACTCACACACAACCTCTTATAAACCCACTCACATACCCACACAACTACTCACATTTCCATTTGCAGACCCATACAAGTACTCACAGAACCACTCACTCATCCATAGAGCCGCTTCGCTCACTCTTAAAGCCACTCATACAACTGCTCACTCACCCATACAGCTACTCACACAACCACTCATCAATAGAGCCACTCGCATAGCCACACACTCACCTATTGAGCCCCTCCCACAGCCACACACTTACCCATACAGCTACTCACACACACACATATTTACCTATACAGCCACTCAACACATCTGCTCACTCACCCATACAGCCATTCACATAGACACTCACTTTCCAATACAGTCACTCGCACACCAACTCACACAGCCACTCACTCACACACCCACTTATACACCCATAGAGCCAACTACACACCCATATAGCCAGTCAGGTAACCACTCACACATGGATACACACAGTCACACAGCCACTTACAAAATATATATTAGAAGTAGTATCACTCATTAGTAGTACACCTGGTCTACTAATTTAACCTTTGTAGTAGCTTAGTATATATGATTAACAATCATAAACTCTTAGAAAATACTTACACTCACTGGATGTTGTCATCAGTTGTTTCATTTGAGAGGTCATCAGTGATATCATCGAAAATGTCCTGGGTGATGTAATATGTGAGGTCATAAGCAGTGCATTGCAGGGACATAAGTTATAGTTAGCTCAGATAACTATAGATGCCGAATTTCTATGGTTTTGTCCGAGTAAGATTTTAGCCTAACTATAACGTCACTGTAACCTTTGATTTTTTCAGTAAATATATATATAAAAAATTCCACATGTTAAAACCTTCAAAAGAAATAGACAACGGGCTGCAGAACACTACTAATCTTACTGGTCTTCAAGTATCTGACTTGGCATTATTTTCTGATCTGCACCAATTAGAAACAGCAGGGGAAAGTGTGGAAACAGGTGAACAGCCCCCATTGGTTAACCAGACCAAACCAAATACACCCTTCAAACCGAAATCTAAATTCATTCCTATTTCCTCCCACGATGGCTTAGATACCTCTAGTGAACATGTGGCAGTCCAATTAAAGAAGCTAACACATGCTAGTAATGCAGTAAGAAAAAGAAAATACTTTCATCAACAAGGAAAATTCAAACAGTTGATCTCCAAACTACAGAAGGCGGACCTAGTAATCCGTAACTCAGATAAAGGAGGGAACATTGTTCTTTGGCCCACAGTAGAGTATCTCAAGGAAGCTTACAGGCAATTGGATGATGTAGCATGTTACAGCAAGAGTACGCCACTTAAATATATAAATGCACAAGAGACACTGTTCAAAAATCTATTGGCATGGAAAAGCTTGGGTCTTTTAAGTTGGGAAAAAAGAACATTCACTAGTACCATATATATACTTCATCCCCTAAGTGCATAAAAATTTGACGGTCCCTCCGGGTCGACCAATCATTGCTGCTTGTGACGGCCCCCTTGAGAATCTATCACGGTATATTGACTACTTTCTGCAAGATCATATGAAAAAGTTAAACTCATATATCCAGGACACAGGAGATTTCCTCAAAAAAATTAACAATCTAAGATGGAGAGAAGGTTACCTGTTAGTCACACTGGACGTGTGTTCTCTCTATACCTGCATCAAACACAAGGATGGACTTAGAGCAGTGGAATTTTATTTGAGTACAAGACAAATGGAATATGCTGACCACACAAGAATGCTATTGAACATGTTATCCTTTTGTTTAGAAAACAATTTTTTTCTGTTTAATGGGCAATTTAATCAACAGATACGAGGGGTAGCAATGGGGGCCAGCTTTTCCCCCAGCTATGCCTGTTTATTCATGGGCTGGTGGGAGTAGTTGGTGGTCAGACACCAATACAAACATGTCTTTACTCAAAATGTGGTTTCTTGGTTCCGCTATATTAACGATCTTTTTATCATTTGGCAAGGTACAAAGGAAAGTGCAATGAATTTTGTCAAGGATATCAACTGTAATGATCTTAATCTTTCTTTTACCTCTAACATCAGTGAGGACTTTTTTAGATGTACAGGTTTTAGTATCTAACAACATTTTAACTACTACCCTTTTTAGAAAACCTACGGCAGGCAATACAATACTCCATGCCACCAGCTCACATCCCCCGCATCTAATAAGAAGTATACCCTATGGGGAGATGCTCCGCATCCGTCGTATATGCAGCAATCCTGAGGATGCGGAATAAAAACAAAGGGAAAGCATGATTAGGTTTTTAGCAAGAGGATATAGCTATGAAGTAGTGGAAGCCGCCAAGAAAAAGGCCCAGTTAAAACCTAGGGAAGAACTTCTAGAATACAGAATAAGAGAGGTTTCCCTAACAGTGAGCCTGTGCGTCTTATTTTAACATATTCCAAACAAGAAAAAGAATTGAGGAGCATTAGGAAAAAAAATTGGCATTTGATTCGTGAAGAACCAGTGATTGGTTGCCTTATGCCCTCAAATCCTCCAATCAGCTTCCGTAAGTCTAGAAGCATGGGGAATATGTTAACTGACAATTGCCAAGAGAGCTTTAAAAAGCAGACGTGGTTACCTACAAGAAAAGGCTTTTTTAAATGCTCATCCTGCAAGGCCTGCCAGTTTTGTGCAAATACAAAGACATACTGCACAGCATTTTCTGAAACACAAAGGGAAATTAAGCAACATCTTACGTGCAAAATGGATTACTGTGTCTATGTGTTACAATGTGACTGCCCTTTAAAATACATAGGTAGCACCAAGCTGGCAGTCCACAAGCGTATTTTGCAGCACATTAGAGCCATTGTCAATAAAGACCAGAATTACCCTGTAGCCAGACACTTTGAAAAAGTGCATGAAAGTAACCCCAAATGCCTTAGGTATTTTGCCATTGAATCAGTTCCCCAGAAGCGAAGGGGTGGCAATAGAGAGGCCATCTTACGCCGCTTGGAAACCCAGTATATATTAGAGTTTGATTCAAAATGGCCGGGGGGATCTCAATGTAACGGAGGACCTTTACACTTTTTTATGAGTCAAATTAATCTGTCTGGCAGAAGTGTATGGATATGGGGTACTTCTTCTCCTGGAAATGAAACATTTGCATTTGATGGCTCTTGGGCTTGTTTTCTATGAACATATATTTTTAGTGATTGGTTTTTAAGATACTGCAGGTTAGGTTTTTATTTACAAAGTGTCTTTTTTATTGATCATTTTAAATATGTCACAAGCCACATTTTAGCCTATTACCTTACTGTTGCACTTTAAAATCTCATGTTAGCTTGTTTACTGCCCTACATATATCTATGTCTCCTACCTCAGTTCGTAAAGATTGCCTCATTTGCACCTCAAAGCATTAGTCACTTTATGTCCACATAACACTGTTGCATTTATGCACCTTATTAGATTGACTCTTGTTAAGTATAGTGTTGGACTATTGTGGAAATGTATATAAATTAATTTTTGTTTTTTAATCTTCAAACATGGTTAGGTGAGCACAATATTAGTAGTTACATGTTATGGAATGAACTCTCTATTGTCATTAATTACCAACAAGGGGATATGTTTAGAAATATTGAAGCTTATAAATACAGGCATTTAGGCCTTTAAATTTCTAAATACATACTTCGATATTTACTATGCATTTGCAAAAAATGATTGTATAAATGACGAGATCAGTAGTATTTCTTCCATGTCTACTAGAAATGTAATGAGCACTTGCACTTTAAATAGTGGGTCTGTCAATGCGTGTGGTCAGGTGATCAAGGCCGCTTGGACGGCCGAAACGCGTCTGGACATTGGGAAATAAATAAATCAAACTGTTTGGTATCACAAGAGGTCTGTGCCCGTGATTTCCTCAAGGAAAAAGAATTGCGAGTTGTTTCATATATATATATATATATATTACCTACTGGCGGTCGCCTGTAGGTAGATATAGTTAGGACCTATTCTCCATAGGAAATCTGCAACATTCTATTTGGAATAACGTTGGCGCCGATTGGCGAATTTTCGTGAAATTTTCAAAACTTTTGGCCAGCTCCGGTCCGCTCCTATCCTGCAAATTTCACAGTGATTCATCAAGCGGGGGCCGAGAAAAAAGGGTAGTCCCAAAACACGTTTTCCGCATCCATTTTCCCATAGGACCCGTTGACGCAGCTACAGCCCGTACTGCTGAACGGAATTACACCAAATTTGGCAAAGAGGTAGTCCTCAGTTCAGACTCGTGCCTTTTGCTTAAATGGTGTAAATCCGTTCAGTAGTTCCTGAGAAAATTAGAGTTAAAAAGATAGATATATCCATGGCCTCGGAGGATCCGCGCACCCTCCCCGCACCCAGCACGCACCCTGCCGTGCACGAGCTGTATTCTAATAGGCTGTCAACACTCCAGATCAGGAAGTGTTGGCAGCCATCTTGTGCCTCGGTAGAACCGAGGCCCAAGAAACCTGAAAAACAAACGCAAAAAACGCGACAAGGGGGTAGGGTAGAAACACCCTGACTCCCTAGGCCTCCTCTTCCATCCTGAGGGTCCCTGGGGACCAACTAGCCCACCAGGTACCGCCAGTAAGCACCACGGAGTTGTGTTGCAGAGTGTTGTAAAAAGGGACGTGGCCTCTGAATACCTCTCTGCAATGCAGCTCCCTGGCGCATACTGGAGGTACCTGATGGGCTAGTTGGCCCCCAGGGGACCTCAGGATTGAAGAGGAATTAATTCCCCAACTTAAAACGCGCCACAGGGCGTGTTTGCACACGTCACCTCAGGCCCCTCCCCCTTCCTTCACCATTGTACAAATATTCCTCTAAAATCAGCCGAACTACGAATTCCGAATTACTCACCTGTTATCAGGAGAGAATCCAGGGCTGCATCTTTTAGCCCAGCACTGACTCTGAAAAGTAATTCTAAGCATACTTACCAGTAACTTGTATTTCTTTCCATAGGAATCCATTGTGTGGTTTTCAGCAGAAAAGTTTCTAAGTGTCCATTTTTGAAACGTACAAATATTCCTCTACAATCAGCCGAACTACGAATTCCGATTTACTCACCTGTTATCAGGAGAGAACCCAGTGCTGCATCTTTTAGAGCAGCACTGACCCTGAAAAGTAATTCTAAGCGTACTTACCAGTAACTTGTATTTCTTTCCATAGGAATCCATTGTGTGGTTTTCAGCAGAAAAGTTTCTAAGTGTCCATTTTTGAAACGTACAAATATTCCTCTAAAATCAGCCGAACTACGAATTACGATTTACTCACCTGTTATCAGGAGAGAACCCAGGGCTGCATCTTTTAGACCAGCACTGACCCTGAAAAGTAATTCTAAGCGTACTTACTAGTAACTTGTATTTCCTTCCATAAGAATCCATCGTGTGGTTTTCAGCAGAAAAGTTTGTGTCCATTTTTGAAACGTACAAATATTCCTCTAAAATCAGCCGAACTACGATTTACGATTTACTCACCTGTTATCAGGAGAGAACCCAGGGCTGCATCTTTTAGCCCAGCACCGACCCTGAAAAGTAATTGTAAGCATACTTAACAGTAACTTGTATTTCCTTCCATAGGGATCCATTGTCTGCTTTAAGTAGAAAAGTTTCTAAGTGTCTATTTACACAAACTAAAAATATTCCTAAAAAATCCTCTGTATGACTTAAACACATTCTTTCAACTGTTTACAGGACATTCACCTGTGCTGGATTCAGGATCAACCACTAAGTAAGAAAAAGAAACGATAACACTACTTACCTACTGAGTGAATTTTCTGCCATAGGATAACATTGGTGATTCTATGGGAAAAAGTTTCTAAGTGTCAACTTTTAAAATACAATAATAATCCTTAAAAATCACTACTGTAACCAAAACGCTTTTACTCAACTGTTTACAGGAGATGTCCAAGGACTGAATCTAGCATCCAGTCCTGTGGTTAGAAAAGTAATCCATAAAGCAACTAATTGCATTTGACTCGAAATTCACATTGAGCTCAATGTTGCTTTGTGTTTGAAATTGTGTTGCCCATTGCAACAACTGTAACTACTGTACTTAAAAGTCTATTGCCTATTTGCAAAGTATTTAAACTAAAGTAATTCATTCTGAGAAAGTATATTTTGTATTGTAATATATAATGTAATTCAAAAATAAAATATCTAAAAATAAACAGTTTAAACAATGTAGTAAATCAGTATAAAAAAAATCAGTATAACAATTAATACATTAAAAATTGTCATTTACAAAACCTTTGAAATTCACTGAAAAAACCATGGGTTTCAGGCCTGATATAGTTAGGAATTAGCATTTAAACAACCTTTGAAATTCACTGGAAAAAACCATAGGTTTCAGGCCTGATATAGTTAGGAATTAGCATTTAAAAAAACCTTATAAATTCACTGAAACAACAATAGGTTTTAGGGGTGTTATAGTTAGCTGGACATTTCACTCGAACAAAACCATTAAAATTCCTCCGTTATAGTTAGTTGTTCTAACTACATCTCGCGCGCCCGCAATCCACTGCTGATGATGTCACATATTACATCATTCATGACATGGTCAGTGACATCACTGATGACATCTCAAATGACATCACTGATGACATCACTGATGACATCATCCAGAGAATGTGGTTTGGTTCGTTATTTAAATATGTATTATATATATAGCAATTTACATTGAAGAAAGAGTGGATATATAAATATAAATATCTGGATGGAGGATTTAGTAGCAGGGTGACTGACTGTTTACTTGACTAATTTATAGTGTCTCACTAAATATATTGGATAGTGACTAAACTGTGTGAATATCTGTATCACTTTGTCCTATGGTTTTTTCAGTGAATATATATATATATATATATATATATATATATATATATATATATATATATTATCTACTGGCGGTCGCCAGTAGATAGTTATAGTTAGGACCGTGTTTCCATAGGAAATCCGCAACATTCTATTTGGAATAACTTTGGCGCCGGTCGACGAATCCTCGAGAAATTTTCAAAACTAATGGGGCGCTACGCTCCGCTCCTACCCTGAAAGTCTCGGGGGGATTCGTCAAGCGGGGGCTGAGAAAAAGGGGGGTCCCAAAACGCGTTTTCCCCATGCATTTTCCCATAGGACCTTTAGTCCGAGCTACAGCCCGAACGGCTGAACAGAATTACTTGAAATTTGGCAGAGAGGTAGTCCTCAGGTCAAGGATGTGCCTTTTGTAGGTCTGGTGTAAATCTGTTCAGTAGGTCCTGAGAAAATAGCATTTAAATCAATATATATATCTGTAAGCGCGCTCCGTGCGCTTACCGTAAGCTTACCGTACGCGTACGGTGCCGTGCGCGAGCTCAATTCTGATTGGTGATTACATGACTGTAAACATTCGAATCGGTCGAAATCAGGAAGTGTCGGCCGCCATTTTCTGTCTCTCGCACTGAGAAACAAAGGTGGGGAACAGGGGGCAACAAAGAGAGTTGCAGACCCCCTAGTGTTTGTCAGGGGGTCCAAGAAGGACCCAAAAGTACTAAAAATACATTTAATAATTTTAAAAAAAAATCGCTGAGTGCGCGTACGGTAAGCTTACCGTACGCGCACGGGAAAAAAAAAAATAATAAATAAAGAAGTAACAATCACATTTATTAAATATATGAAAGGACCCACAAGGGAGAAAAAAACAAATGTTACTGTGTAAAAAAAGGCGCGCACGGCACGGACTGCGCAACGTGGGCGCTCGGTGCGCGAAGCGCACCGTGCGCGCAGGGTGTGCGCACAGTGAAAAACCAGAAAAAAAAATAAAAAATAAATACATAACTTAGCATTTAAAAAAACGTACAAATTCACTGAAAAAACCATAGGTTTCACACACGTTATAGTTAGGAATTATCATTTACAAAACCTTGCAAATTCACTTAAAAAACCATAGGTTTCACACATGTTATAGTTAGCTGTACATTTCACTCGTGAAAAACCAATGAAATTCCACGTTATAGTTAGATCAGGTAACTATAACTTGCGCGACCGCAATCCACAATGTGTAATTTCAGATGTCATCATTGATGTCATGAGTGATGTCACTGACCATGTCATGAGTGATGTAATATGTGACGTCATCAGCAGTTTATTGTGGGCGCGCAAGTTATAGTTACCTGATCTAACTATAACGTGGAATTTCATTGGTTTTTTACGAGTGAAATGTACAGCTGACTATAACATGTGTGAAACCTATGGTTTTTTAAGTGAATTTGCAAGGTTTTGTAAATGATAATTCCTAACTATAACGTGTGTGAAACCTATGGTTTTATCAGTGAATATATATATATATATATATATATATATATATATATATATATAAGGCGAAGAGTTCCCAAACTCCAGCAGATAACTGGAACACAGGTAAAGACCACCACACGCTGAGAAATATGTTTAAAGCAGGTTTATTCTTTCGAGTCGAACGGCATGACGCGTTTCGGCCGCGTTGCCACGGCCTTGATCACATGACACCTGAAGAACCAAACAATAAAGATATAGTGTAATGTAAGCCCCTCCCTCACGTAAGAGCCAATGGAATAGCGGCATACAAAACAACAAACTTCAAACTACAAAAAGGGTGATCATGAAAGAAATACTAATACTGTGCATATTTCCAAAAAAATAATGAATGACAAAGTTAAAACCAATTGTACCATAGTTGTTGCACAGCTAAATACACCCTGATGTAAGTTGTTATGCACGCATTTCCTTTACAATTGCCCATAAAAAGTACCAAAAAATATATCCAATCAAATTGGAAATAATTTACAACATGACGGAGGGATAACCAAAGAAATTACAAAAAACAGAATAATAAATTCAATATAAAAAAATCACAGCGGAACATCCTCATCAAAATAAACCTTTGAAGCCCCATAATTTAAATGCGGCAAATTCGATGTTAACAGTCTGGCATCAATACCTTTCTTAATTTGTTTTTTTGCTCTTTCGTAAATATAGCTGAAAACTACAAAATGACATAAATATACACATGAAAATACACACATAAATACACATTTGCACGCATAATAATAGAACCAATTCAGATATATAAAGTGCAAGTGCATTAGTGTAAACATTGCATAGCATATACGATCAATATCGCAAAGCATAGTTGATGGTATTAGCCCCATATATAATAATTCAGCTATATCAAAGATAAAGTGCAAGTGCATCAGTGCAAATATTATTAGGCATATATGGCAAGGGTCGATTTTTTGCAAGTGCAAAAAAAGATTAATGTATAAATCAGACCGATATAAAGGAATAATCCTTAAATATTCATATGGCCATATTGCGGATGATGTCTGCTAAAAACAACTATACTGGAGATAAAATGCAAGTGCATCTGTGCAAATAGGCAAAACATGTGCAAATAGCAAAGTAGTATAGCAGCAACAGCAATTAGGAAACAGGGAAGGGGATATAACCAGACGGAATAATTAGCAAACTGAATAAAATCCTCACTTCAACTGGGGTTGCAAGATAAAAACCTCATAGCAGCACTTCCTAAGTTGTTCATACAAACCCAACATAACCACAGGACCAAGGAGAAAAACCTAAATATACCCCAAAGGGTCCAATAGTAAAAAAAAAACATGAGTCACTTGTATGCATTAGACTAATAAAATCAGATCATCAAGAAAACTGCTGTGTAAAGTGCAATAAGAGATTGTCATCAAAGCACACAGAGAAAACTGTACCTTAGAATAATATTCAAAGGAAAGTATGCATGTCTTCTCCTGTGTTAAGGCCATTAGGCATCTTAGTGTCTAATAAAAGAATATATTGAGTTTCCAATTGCCTAAGGCGCTTTTCCCTGTTGCCCCCTCTAGTTAATTTGGGTACTGCATCGATCACAAAATACTTTAAATCGTTCAAGTTGTTCTGGTGAACTAATTTAAAGTGACGGGCAACAGGGTAGCTTGAATCAGAGTTGACAATAGCTCTTAAATGTTGCAAAATGCTGACTGATACCTGTAATTTGGTGCTACCAACATACTTTAAATTACACGAGCATTCAAGAACATAAACTGCATGATCAGTTTTGCACGTGAAAAAACCTTTAAGAGCAGTGGGGATTTGATCAAATGCGCTCATGAATTCGTAAGTGTTAGTGCCAACTTGCACGCTCGGCACGAACTGCACTTGAGAAAGCCCTTACGGTTAGATAGCCATGTGCTCGTGATGGTAACCTCAGGACTGGTCCTGACCAGGGCATCCCTCATAGAGGGTGCTCTCCTGAAAGTAATTTGGGGTAAGTCAGGCACTAATTGGGACATAGTAAGATCAGTTCTCACTTTGGGCCAGTTTTTATTGATCAATTTTCTTAACTCCTTGTCCTGATTACTAAAGGTAGTAATGAACCGAATAGGACTAGGTTCACTGCACTCAATCTCAATTTTAGAGGTGGATTTGTTGGTAGTAGTCCTGATTATCGACTCAAGATAATCATCGCAGTTAGTGGTGTTGGCTTTAGCTAATGCTGCTTCCAAATCCTTCCTGGTATAACAGCGAGCTAGAAATCTCTGAAATGATTCTTCCTGACAACTGTTACAATCAATTTCATACTACAAATACGCTTAATACGCAGAAACTCACCATACGGTATGCTTTTGAGTAAATGATATGGATGGGAGCTCTGCGCATGGAGTACTGAATTACCAGCTGTACTCTTGCGATGTACTTTAGTCTGTATGTTATTGTCATGGATATATAATTCAACCTCAAGAAATTCAACATGTTCAGCACTAATATGGGCAGTAAATTCAAGATTCAAGTTGTTTATATTGACCAGCTTCACAAATTCATTAGCTGATTCAATTGACCCATTCCAAATTATGCAGATGTCGTCGATGAATCTCCACCATCCTACGACATGTGTCCAATACATTTCGCCATGAATGCATCTGAGGACATGTTCCTCCCACCAGCCCACGTGTAAACACGCGTAACTGGGGGAGAAACATGCCCCCATAGCTACACCTTGCAATTGCTGAAACACATCTTGGTTGAGCAAAAAATAGTTATTACACAAGCATAATTCAATCATACGTAATAACATACTATTGTGTTGAAGAAAATAATATCTCTTTTCTCTAAATAGAATTTGACTGCTTGCAAACCGTCACAGTGACGTATGCTAGTGTAGAGAGAGCAAATATCCATAACAATAAACCGGTAACCATTTTGCCACAATGTTTTTGATATATTTGAGAGAAAATGCCCAGTGTCCTTGATGTAAGACGGAAGTTCCTCCACAAATTACCGTAAGAAAAAGTCATCATATTTAGATATGTTCTCACACAGACTTCGTTGAGCTGAGATGATAGGCCTCCCTGAAATAGGCACTTGTTGTTTATGCACTTTGGGGATAAAATAAAGAACTGCGGTGGTTGGAAACTCAATTTTTAGAAAACTGTGTTCATTCTTGTTCAATAGTCCATCCCTCTTCCATTGCCCAAGTTCAGCATGAATGGAATCTTTCAACTTTCTAATGTCATTAAAAGTGGCCTTTCTATAACACAGTTCGTCATTCAAATGCCGATAAGCCTCCTGTAAATAGTCACTCTTAGACCAAAGGACAACATTACCCCCCTTGTCTGCTTTTGTTATAATGACTTCATTATTATTTTTCAATTTATTGATTAAGGTGGAATATTGTCGCTCTTGATGATTTTGGCATTTATCGGTTTTTAGAATCTTCTTATTTAAAGTTTTATGGTCTTGAGTGACACAGTCACTAAATACATCCAATGCATCCTTTGGCATGAGTGGGATAAACGTAGATTTTGGACGAAATGGGCTAACAGCTGGTGAATTGCCTGTGGTGCCTAGATTAAGGAGTGGTTCTTGGGTTGGACATACCGCATCATCTGAATTACCAACAAGAGCATATATAGTATTGAGATGTGTCACATCACTGGCGGTCAGTCGGGTTCCAGCATTGTCAGAGATTGCGATTCTTGCAGCAGTGCTGGATGCTTTGTTCAATTTGAAGTGTTTTAGTAGTTTTAATTTTCTTATAAACTTGAAAACATCGATTCTAGTTTGAACATACCTAAAACAACTTCTAGGGCAAAATGACAGTCCCTTAGATAATATTGTAAGCTCAGACTTGGTAAGAATAACATTAGTCAAATTGATAACAGTATTATCCAATGACACATCATTACTTAATTCCTCTTCTTTACATTTCTCCATTTTCCCCTGTTGTTTCCTCCTTTTGGCTTTATATATATATATACATATGCGGTGGAATTCTCATTTGTTTTACATGTCTAGGGGTGTATGGGCGTCACCCTCAACACCGCACCAGCAGTTGAGCGCGCCGCTTATCGACCACAATTGGCTGAACATATATATAAATAATATATATATATATATATATATATATATATATATATATATATATATATATATATATATATATATAGATATATAATTGTGGTCAATAAGCGGCGCACTCACCTCTAGACATGTAATACAAATGAGGATTCCACTGCACTCCCAGAAGTAGTAGTAATCAGCTCTTGTTGCAGCAATGTTCTGACAACACCACAACGCATTTCAACTTTCGTCTTCGTCAGGTGGTGGTATTTGGCTGTTCCAATGTGCAGGGCCTTAAGTATAGTGCTAGGCATGCTGGTAATTGTAGTCCAGATACTGAAACACGTGGGATAAGTTCGTTTTTTCTGTTACAACAGAAAACATACGGACAGCTCCTCACCTTCAATCCTGAGATGAGGAAGTCCTTTGAAAGGGAGTTACGCCAGGTGGGCCATTGAAGTTTGGTCCTCCGGTCTCCCTGTCTTCAATCGCTGAGGGCGCCCTACAGGAGATTAGTATCTCCCCATCTGCTCAATAGATTTTAACAAACACCGGGCATCGCCACTTTCTAAAATTACTGTTCAGCCAATTGTGGTCGATAAGCGGCGCGCTCAACTGCTGGTGCGGTGTTGAGGGTGAAGACCACACACCCATAGACATGTAAAACAAATGAGGATTCTACCGCACTCCCAGAAGTATTAATCAGCTCTTTATTCTTGCAACAATGTTCTGACAACACCACAACGCATTTCAACTTTTGTCTTTATCAGGTGGTGGTAATTGGCTGTTCCAATGTGCCAGGCCTTAAGTTTAGTGCTAGGCATGCTAGAGTTAGACCTCGTAACATTGGTGTGGGTCTCCCTTCCATTTTTTCTGATTGCCTCCTCATTTTTTGATAAGTTTTGCTGGTTTAGATGCTTTGGTCACTGTGCCACTGCCATTCAGTGCACAGTGCAACTGCTCCCTATGTTAAATTGATGTACTGATTAGTGATTCCATGATTGGGTTATTTGATTTACTTGTCAGACCCTAGTACAGTGCACCATGTGTGCCCAGGGCCTGTAAATCAAATGCGGCAGGTGGGCTTGCAGCACTGGTTGTGCCACCCACAGAAGCAGCTTGTAAAGTGTGTCTCAGGCCTGCCGTTGCAGAGCCTATGTGCAGTCTGGTCCTGCCATGCTGACTGGCCAAGTGCACCCACTTGCCAGTCCCTAAACCTTCCCTTATCTTCATATCAGACACCCCTATGGTAGGCCTAAGGGCAGGGTGCATTGTAAGTATAAGGTGGGACATGTACTAGTAGTGAATTACAGCCATTTTCGTGTTTCACTATTGCAAGGCTACCTGTTCTCCATAGGCCAGAATGGGCAGTTTGATTATTACATCGTATAATCCTGACTGACTCAGGGAACATGGTAGAAATTCGAATTTAGTATGCCTGAATTCAGAATGATAAAATATATCTTTTAGTGAAGTTGGTTTTAACATTCTGTGTTTGAAAATACCACTTTTAAAAAGTAGGTATATTCTTGCTTAACTGTCCAAGCCTGCCTCTGCTAGGTTGTGTATTGTGTGTCTGGTTCTGTGAGTGACAGGGGCTGGGGATTCCAGGGGAGAGGGTGAGGCAGCACAGAGCTGAATAGGAAGATCTACATGTAGATGGGTGTGAGGAGTTGCACCTGGGACCTGAATAGGGCTGTGCCTTCCATCTACAATGCTGGCTCCACCTCCTGTGGTGTGTCTGATGTCTCTGCCCTGCACTCTGAAAGGAAAGAAGGAGTCAGGTAAACAAAGTGCTCCAGGACTGAGCAGAACTGGTTTGGACTAGTCAAAGGCATCTCTGCCTTCAGAGAACAAAGAGAAAAGTAGTATAAATATGGGGACCCAAACCTCAAGACTTTAGATCACTTCTGGAACAACAAGAAGAAACCTCTGCCAAGGAGAAGAACCAAAGGAAGCTGTAGGAGTTGGACTGCCCCCCTGCCAGTGTGCTGTGTTGTTGGGTTGGCCTGCAGTGGTGTCTTCATTGCCAAGGAGAGGAGAAGGAACTTTTACAGAACTTTCATCATCTTGCAGAATATTTCTCCAAGGGCTTGAACTTGTGCTTGCCTCCTGCTGAAGTCTCAGGGACAACAGACTTCACCACCAGCTCCCCTCTGAATTTCCTTGCTGGGAATTCTATCTGCAGAAGCCTGTGTGTCGCTGGGAGCTGGAAGTGCGACGCAACGAGAAGAAGCGTGTGGCCTCCGCAGCTATAGTCATCGCATCGCCGGAGAAGCGTGCCGCAGCAGCATCTCCCAGAAGCGTGACTTCATCATAGCTGTCTGCTCCTCGCAACACCGGAGAAGCGCGTCTCAACCATGAGGGTTGCCGTCGCATCACCGGAGAAGCGTGTCACAGGGCCTGTCGCGGCTCCAAAGTACAGAGCCGCCGCAAGGCTGCCAGGGCGTGACGCATCGTCTCAAGGTTGTCGCATCAAGGGCGCCATCTTATCGCATTGCACCGGATTGTCGCATCGCATCGAGGCGCCATCTTGCCGCATCGAAACCGGGCTGCAGCTCGAGAATCTACGCATCACCTCCTCTCCGGTAAGGATCAAGAAACATCCCCTACTCTGCGCAAGCATTCAGGCGCGACGCATCGTCTCCCCTGAAGCAAGGAACCGACGCATCTCCAACGCTGCGAGCCTTTTGTTTATTTTGCGTTACGCATCCAGGTACTTTTGAGAGAACTGTGTCGCATTTACCATCAACTTGAACTAAGCTACTTCTACCATCTTTAAGTCAATTTTGAGTACAGTAATGTGGATTTTTGTCATTTGTGGTGCTGTGTTAAACCTATATAAAGAATACTTATTTTTTATAAAACCGGTGTGGTGTCCATCTGTAGTGTTTTCACTGTATTACTGTAAGTGTTCACAAATGCTTATCACACTGCCTCTGAGATAAGCCTGCCTGCTCGTGCCAAGGTACCGAGGGGGTGAGCAGGGGTTATCCAGTAGTGTAATCCCCTTTCCCTAACTTAGAAACAAGGGTCCCTATTTGGTCAAATGTACCTACCTCTGCCAACTAGAGACCCCCAGTTCTAACATTGGTGGTCAGCGGTGAGGATTTGAACTTGAATTTGTGACTCATATACAGTGATTGGTGTACACTACTAGTGAGTGCAGACCAAACGCGACCACATACTTTTTTGGTAGAATTCTTTTTCCTTAGATTGTTATTTTTTCCTGAGAACTGCCAATTCTTACTGCCATGAGTAGACCAGCATATGTTGCATCTGTGGATCTAGATTTTGAGGTAGATTGGAAACCTATACTTTGAAACATCTCAAGCATCTCTGCAAGAAATTGCAAGTTGCTACACCAGGCATTTCTAAAAAGGATGACTACCAAACGGCGCTGAGGACCTGGGTAAAAGCAAGAAATGCCCCTGAGTCAGTGGTGGAGCCAGCTGGGGATGCAGATGGGCAACTGCATAGGCCAGTGTTTCCAGCCAGGGGAGGGGTGCCGTCCCCACCTGGCAGTATTGTCTCTTCCAAAGACCTGTCCCCCAGAGAGTTGGAAGACAGGGAGAGAAATACGGCACACAAGCTGGAGATGGCTAAGTTTAAGATGGAGGGTCAGAGGGAAATAGAGAATAACAAGTTGTACTTGGAGAGAGAGAGAATGAGAATGGAGCATGAGAGGATGTTGAGGGAGTTAGAGATCAAGGCAAAGGGCTTAGAGATCAATCCCTCTGGTGGGAGCACACCATCCGTGCCTTCAGAAGGCAGAGTATATATTCCCAAGGATGTCATCAAAGATTTCCACAAGCATGAGGATATTGAGCAGTGGTTTGCAGCCTATGAGATAGAAATGTTGGCCCACTGGGTCCCTGAGAAGGATTCGGGAGATGGGTTGTGGGGCCGCTTTGTGAGTGAGGGGAGGAATACTTTGTTAGACCTGCCCAGTGAACATAGGATGTCTTAAGCCCTGATGACAAGGTATGGTTTGACTCCAGAACTCTATAGACAGAGATTCAGGAATTGTAAGAAACTGGAGGGAACCACTTGGGTAGATTATGTGTCTTTCTTTTGCAGAGCTATGGATGGTTGGGTGAAGGGTAGCAAAGTGGATACTTTTGAAGCGCTCTATGGTTTGTTTGCCAGGGAGCACTTGTCTGCTAATTATTTTCCAGAGCTATGCCAGCAACTTATTGATAGCACGTTAACTAACCCTAGGAAACTTGCTGAGGAGGCAGATGGCTGGGTCAGTACCAGGGTCCATAAGGGTCATGTTTAAGATTCCGCCAAAGGTGGTCAGCGTCCCCAGCAGAAGAGTGGGGGGGACAAGGATAAACAAAAGGAGTTCCATAAAGGGCCCGAATGTAATTCCCAAGGGAAGGGTTCCCAGCCTCCCCCTGAGAAGACGTCAGAGCCCCCAACAGGTAAACCTGTTCATAGGGGGCCAGTTACCTGCTTTCAGTGTAAACAGGTGGGACACCTTTGGTATGATCCCCAGTGTCCCCAAAAGGGTCAATATGTGCCACCCCGTGCACCCCCGTCAGATGGCCAGTGTAGCCCTGGGAGTAGAGGAGGAGTGTTGCCCAAGGTGGGTGGGGTCCCGCAGAAATGTCCCTTGTCTCATTAGGAGACTTTGAGATGGTCCTTCAAGCTCCACTGCCTGATAACACTAAGAAATACAGGCAGTGGGTGACCATCAATGGCCATAGAGTGGAGGCTCTAAGAGACACAGGAGCCAGTTTGACAGCTGTCAAGTGTCACCTGGTGTCTCAAGAGCAGCTTGTCCCCAATGCCTTTTACCCAGTTGTTGCTGCTGAAAACACAGAGAGCCACTGCAAGGTGGCTCAGGTTCCCTTTCAGTTGGGTGGGGTCTCTGGTACTCTTCAGGTAGCTGTGAGGCCAGCCATGCCTGTGGATTGTCTGTTGGGCAATGATTTGGAGAGCTCCCCTTGGGATAAGGTGGAGAAGAAGGCTCATTTGGTGATGTTGGGTCTGCCTGAGTGGGCGTGTGTTACCACTCGGTCTATGGCAGCCAGTAAGGGTATGAAAGAGGTCTTGGAGCCTGAAAGTATGGCCCAGGGACCTGCCTTAAAGAGAAGAGGCAGGGGGTGCAACAAACCAACCCCTATTGTTCCCACGGTCCAGGAGGAAGCAGACCTTGAGGGGGATGCCCTGGAACCTACAGGGAAACAGGTTTCTGAACTGGGGGGCCAGCCTGAACTGACCAATTGGCAGCTTGAAGGAGGACCCTCCAGGGAGGAATTTTGTGCAGAACAGAAGAAGTGCCTTTCTCTTGTTGGTTTGTGGCAACAGGCCACAGACTAGGCAGCAGGTGATCAGTCTGGATCACATTGGATCTACTGGGAGAACGAACTCCTGTACACAGAGCCTAAGGTTGCTGAGCCTGGGTCAGCCCGTGTGCTGGTGGTGCCCCAGTGCATCAGAGCCTTCCTACGGGGGTTGGCTCATGATGTACCTTTAACTGGACATCTGGGGCAAGACAAGACCTTTGAAAGGCTTGTCACCCACTTTTATTGGCCCCAGATGCGGAAGAGTTCAGATACTCATTGTAGGACCTGTCAAACTTGCCAGGCAGGTGGGAAAAGTGGAAGGAAGCACAAGGCTCCTCTCCAACCTTTCCCTGTAGTCAGCACCCCCTTTGAACGGGTGGTAATTGACATTGTGGGGCCACTGGACCCCAAGACAGCCATGGGCAACAGGTTTATTCTGGTCTTGGTGGACCATGCTACCCGGTACCTGGAAGCCATCCCGCTCAGGACAGTGACAGCCCCCGTAGTGGGACGTGAACTGATGGGGATTTTCTCCCATGTGGGGTTCCCCAGAGAGGTGGTGTCAGACCGTGATAGCAATTTCATATCTAGTTATCTGAAGTCCCTGTGGAAGGAGTGCGGTGTTACCTACAAGTTCACCTCTCCTTACCACCCCCAAGGTAATGGGCAGGTTGAAAGATGCAACTTGACCCTTAAAGGCATGATCATGGGTCTTGAAGAACCAATGAGACGTAAGTGGGACGTCCTCTTGCCATGCCTTCTGATTGCTTACCGGAGGTGCCACGAAAGTCCCTAGGTTTCAGTCCCTTTGAACTTTTGTATGGTCACCCGGTAAGAGGACCTTTGAGTCTGGTCAAGGAAGGCTGGGAGCAATCTCCCAGGAATCCACCCCAGGATGTATACAGTGACATGCTGACCTTCAGGAACCAGACTCGGCGATTCAGAGAACTCGCTCAGGCGAATCTGGAAGCCAGCCAGGAAGAGATGAAGAGGTGGTACAATCACAATGCCACTCTGAGCTTCAACCTGGACAGAAAGTTTGGGTGATGGCCCCTGTAGAGCCTTGTGCGCTCCAGGACAGGTGGACCGGTCCATTTGAGGTGGTGGAGCGCAAGAGTGATGTCACCTACCTGGTGAACTTGCGGTCTCCAAGGAACTCTTTGCGGGTCCTACATGTTAACCGCCTGAAGCACCACTTAGAAAGGTCCGAAGTGGGCATGCTCCTTGCGACGGATGATGGAATGGAATGGAGGAGGAGACAGAACCTCTTCCTGACCTCCTGACTGCAACAGAGCAAGATGGGTCAGTGGATGGTGTCAGCCTCTCTGCCACACTGACCCCGGATCAGCAGAAAGATTGTCGCCAACTGTTGGGACAATTCTCTTACTTTTTATCCTTGGTTCCAGGTGTCACTGAGTGGTGCGTCCATGATGTGGACACTGGGGACAGTCCTCCTGTGAAGCACAAGGCTTACAGAGTGACTGACAAGGTCAGGACTTGCATCAAGGAGGAAGCCTCCAAGATGTTTGCCTTAGGGGGGATTGAGTCCTCCAACAGTCCTTGGGCCAGCCAAGTGGTCTTGGTCCCAAAGGTTGCCTCACTTGGTGCCACACCTGAACACATCTGCACCACCTCTGGGAAGTGTTGATGGTACTGTGCAAGGCAGGCCTCACGATCAAGGCGAGTAAGTGCCAGATCGGGCAGGGTTCCGTGGTGTACTTGGGGCACCAGGTAGTGAGCGGCCAGGTGGCGCCCCTGCAACCCAAGATTGATACCATCCTGCATGGGAACCCCCAGAGACTCAGACACAGGTGAGAGCCTTTTTAGGACTCACGGGGTACTACAGGAGGTTTGTCAAGGGGTATGGCAACATTGTTGCACCCCTGACTGAGCTGACTTCCAGGAAGCAGCCCCAGAAAGTGAACTGGACTGACACCTGTCAGAAGGCTTTGACACCCTGAAGACTGCCATGTGCACAGCACCCGTACTTCAGGCACCCAACTTCTCAAAAGAATTCATTGTTCAAACAGATGCTTCAGAGCATGGTGTTAGGGCTGTTCTATCACAGATTAATGAAGAGGGCCTAGACCAACCTGTAGCCTTCATCAGTAGGAGGTTACTTCCATGAGAACAGAGGTGGAGTGCAGTTGAGTGTGAGGCATTTGCTGTGGTCTGGGCACTGAAGAAGTTGAGAAATTTTCCAAACTTTTGGCCAGCTCCGGTCCGCTCCTATCCTTCAAATTTCACAGGGATTCATCAAGCGGGGGCCGAGAAAAAAGGGTGGTCCCAAAACACGTTTTCCACATGCATTTTCCCATAGGACCTGTTGACGCAGCTACAGCCCGAACTGCTGAACGGAATTACACCAAATTTGGCAAAGAGGCAGTCCTCAGTTCAGACTTGTGCCTTTTGCTTAAATGGTGTAAATCCGTTCAGTAGTTCCTGAGAAAATTAGAGTTAAAAAGATAGATATATCTATGGCCTCGGAGGATCCGCGCACCCTCCCCGCACCCAGCACGCACCCTGCCGTGCACGACCTGTATTCTAATAGGCTGTCAACACTCCAGATCAGGAAGTGTTGGCAGCCATCTTGTGCCTCGGTAGAACCGAGGCCCAAGAAACCTGAAAAACAAACGTGAAAAACGCGACAAGGGGGCAGGGTAGAAACACCCTGACTCACTAGGCCTCCTATTCAATCCTGAGGGTCCCTGGGGACCAACTAGCCCACCAGGTACCTCCAGTAAGTGCCACGGAGCTGTGTTGCAGAGTGTTGTAAAAAGGGACGTGGCCTCTGAATACCTCTCTGCAATGCAGCTCCCTGGCGCATACTGGAGGTACCTGGTGGGCTAGTTGGCCCCCAGGGCACCTCAGGATTGAAGAGGAATTAATTCCCCAACTTAAAACGCGCCACAGGGCGTGTTTGCACACATCACCTCAGGCCCCTCCCCCTTCCTTCACCATTGTACAAATATTCCTCTAAAATCAGCCGAACTACGAATTCCGATTTACTCACCTGTTATAAGGAGAGAACCCAGGGCTGCATCTTTTAGCCCAGCACTGACTCTGAAAAGTAATTCTAAGCATACTTACCAGTAACTTGTATTTCTTTCCATAGGAATCCATTGTGTGGTTTTCAGCAGAAAAGTTTCTAAGTGTCCATTTTTGAAACGTACAAATATTCCTCTACAATCAGCCGAACTACGAATTCCGATTTACTCACCTGTTATCAGGAGAGAACCCAGTGCTGCATCTTTTAGACCAGCACTGACCCTGAAAAGTAATTCTAAGCGTACTTACCAGTAACTTGTATTTCTTTCCATAGGAATCCATTGTGTGGTTTTCAGCAGAAAAGTTTCTAAGTGTCCATTTTTGAAACGTACAAATATTCCTCTAAAATCAGCCGAACTACGATTTACGATTTACTCACCTGTTATCAGGAGAGAACCCAGGGCTGCATCTTTTAGCCCAGCACCGACCCTGAAAAGTAATTGTAAGCATACTTAACAGTGACTTGTATTTCCTTCCTTAGGGATCCATTGTCTGCTTTTAAGTAGAAAAGTTTCTAAGTGTCTATTTTCACAAACTAAAAATATTCCTAAAAAATCGTCTGTACGACTTAAACACATTCTTTCAACTGTTTACAGGACATTCACCTGTGCTGGATCCAGGATCAACCACTAAGTAAGAAAAAGAAACGATAACACTACTTACCTGCTGAGTGAATTTTCTGCCATAGGATAACATTGGTGATTCTATGGGAAAAAGTTTATGTGTCAACTTTTAAAATACAATAATAATCCTTAAAAATCACTACTGTAACCAAAACGCTTTTACTCAACTGTTTACAGGAGATGTCCAAGGACTGAATCTAGCATCCAGTCCTGTGGTTAAAAAAGTAATCCATAAAGTAACTAATTGCATTTGACTCGAAATTCACATTGAGCTCAATGTTGCTTTGTGTTTGAAATTGTGTTGCCCATTGCAACAACTGTAACTACTGTACTTAAAAGTCTATTGCCTATTTGCAAAGTATTTAAACTAAAGAAATTCATTCTGAGAAAGTATATTTTGTATTGTAATGTATAATGTAATTAAAAAAATAAAATATCTAAAAATAAACAGTTTAAACAATCTAGTAAATCAGTATAAAAAAATCAGTATAACAATTAATACATTAAAAATAATCATTTACAAAACCTTTGAAATTCACTGAAAAAAACATAGGTTTCAGGCCTGATATAGTTAGGAATTAGCATTTAAAAAACCTTTGAAATTCACTGGAAAAAACCATAGGTTTCAGGCCTGATATAGTTAGGAATTAGCATTTAAAAAACCTTAGAAATTCACTGAAACAACTATAGGTTTTAGGGGTGTTATAGTTAGCTGGACATTTCACTCGACCAAAACCATTGAAATTCCTCCGTTATAGTTAGTTGTACTAACTATATCTCGCGCGCCTGCAATCTACTGCTGATGCTGTCACATATTGCATCATTCCTGACATGGTCAGTGACATCACTGATGGCATCTCAAATGACATCACTGATGACATCACTGATGACATCATCCACGTGACAATCAGATACACCTCATCATACACTAGTATAACCTTTCATCACTCACTGTAAAATACAGAGTGCCAGATTAAAAACCATTAACACACCAATACAAGTTTCTAAACACCCACTCAGTGATTCCTAGATCTATACACACATCTAATCACTTACCTATAGATTCACTCATAAATGCTGTCAATGATCAATAGAACACTATCAAATATACTTATACACCTATATCGACATTACACACCAGCACACATCCTAATCACTGATAAAGTCATCCTACTCACTTATGCAAACAATGGATCATACTTAGTTTTACTTAGCTATACATTTATAAAAACACCACTTCATCTATTCATATAGATAATAGCCCATACGAAGTGTGTTTTAAAATCACTATTACAACTATACAGTTATCCATACAGTCACTCATACAATCACTGAGTGTTATGTATACTTATTTATATACAACAACTGACACATACACTGGCATTTATTTTCCTAGTTTGTTGGACATGTACCATTGAGACATATATTTGCTCATCGCCACATCCATAAAGATATTCAGTCACACAAACAACTGTTATAACATGTAGTTTTAACTTCATATACCTGCTGAATCAACTATTCACACACCTTTGGGCAGTCACACCCCCCCCCACCGAACTACACACACATTCACTCTCCCATGCAAATACTCAGTTAACTAATCAATAAATAATATAGACTTTCACGTAGCTAGTAACCAACTAGTGCAGCAGTTCACACAACAACTGACAAAGTGATACAGATATTCACACAGTTTAGTCACTATCCAATATATTTAGTGAGACACTATAAATTAGTCAAGTAAACAGTCAATCACACTTCTACTAAATCCTCCATCCAGATATTTATATTTATATATCCACTCTTTCTTCAATGTAAATTGCCATATATATAATACATATTTAAATAACGAACCAAACCACATTCTTTGGATGATGTCATCAGTGATGTCATTTGAGATGTCATCAGTGATGTCACTGACCATGTCATGAATGATGTAATATGTGACATCATCAGCAGTGGATTGCGGGCGCGCGAGATGTAGTTAGAACAACTAACTATAACGGAGGAATTTCAATGGTTTTGTTCGAGTGAAATGTCCAGCTAACTATAACACCCCTAAAACCTATTGTTTTTTCAGGGAATTTATAAGGTTTTTTAAAAGCTAATTCCTAACTATATCAGGCCTGAAACCTATGGTTTTTTCAGTGAATATATATATATATATATATTCTTTGGGAGAAATAAATTCCTGCTTCATCCACTTGTTGCTGATTTTTTTGCGGAGGAAAGAGGCCCGTACCTTCACGTTTCTGCTAGAGCAAAGAGCAGAGAAGGACTGTTTCTATATATATATATATATATATATATATATATATATATATATATATATATATAAGGCGAAGAGTTCCCAAACTCCAGCAGATAACTGGAACACAGGTACAGACCACCACACGCTGAGAAATATGTTAAAGCAGGTTTATTCTTTCGAGTCGATCGGCATGATGCGTTTCGGCCGCGTTGCCGCGGCCTTGATCACATGACACCTGAAGAACCAAACAATAAAGATATAGTGTAATGTAAGCCCCTCCCTCACGTAAGAGCCAATGGAATAGCGGCATACAAAAGAACAAACTTCAAACTACAAAAAGGGTGATCATGAAAGAAATACTAATACTGTGCATATTTCCAAAAAAATAATGAATGACAAAGTTAAAACCAATTGTACCATAGTGGTTGCACAGCTAAATACACCCTGATGTAAGTTGTTATGCACGCATTTCCTTTACAATTGCCCATAAAAAGTACCAAAAAATATATCCAATCAAATTGGAAATAATTTACAACATGACGGAGGGATAACCAAAGAAATTACAAAAAACAGAATAATAAATTCAATATAACAAAAAATCACAGCGGAACATCCTCATCAAAATAAACCTTTGAAGCCCCATAATTTAAATGCAGCAAATTCGATGTTAACAGTCTGGCATCAATCCCTTTCTTAATTTGTTTTTTTGCTCTTTCGTAAATATAGCTGAAAACTACAAAATTACATAAATATACACATGAAAATACACACATAAATACAAATTTGCACGCATAATAATAGAACCAATTCAGATATATAAAGTGCAAGTGCATTAGTGTAAACATTGCATAGCATATATGATCAATATCGCAAAGCATAGTTGATGGTATTAGCCCCATATATAATAATTCAGCTATATCAAAGATAAAGTGCAAGTGCATCAGTGCAAATATTATTAGGCATATATGGCAAGGGTCGATTTTTTGCAAGTGCAAAAAAAGATTAATGTATAAATCAGACCGATATAAAGGAATAATCCTTAAATATTCATATGGCCATATTGCGGATGATGTCTGCTAAAAACAACTATACTGGAGATAAAATGCAAGTGCATCTGTGCAAATAGGCAAAACATGTGCAAATAGCAAAGTAGTATAGCAGCAACAGCAATTAGGAAACAGGGAAGGGGATATAACCAGACGGAATAATTAGCAAACTGAATAAAATCCTCACTTCAACTGGGGTTGCAAGATAAAAACCTTATAGCAGCACTTCCTAAGTTGTTCATACAAACCCAACATAACCCCAGGACCAAGGAGAAAAACCTAAATATACCCCAAAGGGTACAAATAGTTTAAAAAAAACATGAGTCACTTGTATGCATTAGACTAATAAAATCAGATCATCAAGAAAACTGCTGTGTAAAGTGCAATAAGAGATTGTCATCAAAGCACACAGAGAAAACTGTACCTTAGAATAATATTCAAAGGAAAGTATGCATGTCTTCTCCTGTGTTAAGGCCATTAGGCATCTTAGTGTCTAATAAAAGAATATATTGAGTTTCCAATTGCCTAAGGCGCTTTTCCCTGTTGCCCCCTCTAGTTAATTTGGGTACTGCATCGATCACAAAATACTTTAAATCGTTCAAGTTGTTCTGGTGAACTAATTTAAAGTGACGGGCAACAGGGTAGCTTGAATCAGAGTTGACAATAGCTCTTAAATGTTGCAAAATTCTGACTGATACCTGTAATTTGGTGCTACCAACATACTTTAAATTACACGAGCATTCAAGAACATAAACTGCATGATGAGTTTTGCACGTGAAAAAACCTTTAAGAGCAGTGGAGATTTGATCAAATGCGCTCATGAATTCGTAAGTGTTAGTGCCAACTTGCACGCTCGGCACGAACTGCACTTGAAAAAGCCCTTACGGTTAGATAGCCATGTGCTCGTGATGGTAACCTCAGGACTGGTCCTGACCAGGGCATCCCTCATAGAGGGTGCTCTCCTGAAAGTAATTTGGGGTAAGTCAGGCACTAATTGGGACATAGTAAGATCAGTTCTCACTATGGGCCAGTTTTTATAGATCAATTTTCTTAACTCCTTGTCCTGATTACTAAAGGTAGTAATGAGCCGAATAGAACTAGGTTCACTGCACTCAATCTCAATTTTAGAGGTGGATTTGTTGGTATTAGTCCTGATTATCGACTCAAGATAATCATCGTGGTTAGTGGTGTTGGCTTTAGCTAATGCTGCTTCCAAATCCTTCCTGTTATAACCGCGAGCTAGAAATATCTGAAATGATTCTTCCTGACAACTGTTACAATCAATTTCTGTACTACAAATACGCTTAATACGCAGAAACTCACCATACGGTATGCTTTTGAGTAAATGATATGGATGGGAGCTCTGCGCATGGAGTACTGAATTACCAGCTGTACTCTTGCGACGTACTTTAGTCTGTATGTTATTGTCATGGATATATAATTCAACATCAAGAAATTCAACATGTTCAGCACTAATATGGGCAGTAAATTCAAGATTCAAGTTGTTTATATTGACCAGCTTCACAAATTAATTAGCTGATTCAATTGACCCATTCCAAATTATGCAGATGTCGTTGATGAATCTCCACCATCGTATGACATGTGTCCAATACATTTCGCCATGAATGCATCTGAGGACATGTTCCTCCCACCAGCCCACGTGTAAACACGCGTAACTGGGGGAGAAACATGCCCCCATAGCTACACCTTGCAATTGCTGAAACACATCTTGGTTGAACAAAAAATAGTTATTACACAAGCATAATTCAATCATACGTAATAACATACTATTGTGTTGATGGAAAATAATATCTCTCTTCTCTAAATATAATTTGACTGCTTGCAAACCGTCACAGTGACGTATGCTAGTGTAGAGAGAGCAAATATCCATAACAATAAACCGGTAACCATCTTGCCACAATGTTTTTGATATATTTGAGAGAAAATGCCCAGTGTCCTTGATGTAAGATGGAAGTTCCTCCACAAATTCACGTAAGAAAAAGTCAACATATTTAGATATGTTCTCACACAGACTTCGTTAAGCTGAGATGATAGGCCTCCCTGGAATAGGCACTTGTTGTTTATGCACTTTGGGGATGAAATAAAGAACTGCGGTGGTTGGAAACTCAATTTTTAGAAAACTGTGTTCATTCTTGTTCAATAGTCCATCCCTCTTCCATTGCCCAAGTTCAGCATGAATGGAATCTTTCAACTTTCTAATGTCATTAAAAGTGGCCTTTCTATAACACAGTTCGTCATTCAAATGCCGATAAGCCTCCTGTAAATAGTCACTCTTAGACCAAAGGACAACATTACCCCCCTTGACTGCTTTTGTTATAATGACTTCATTATTATTTTTCAATTTATTGATTAAGGTGGAATATTGTCGCTCTTGATGATTTTGGCGTTTATCGGTTTTTAGACTCTTCTTATTTAAAGTTTTAAGGTCTTGAGTGACACAGTCACTAAATACATCCAATGCATCCTTTGGCATGAGTGGGATAAACGTAGATTTTGGACGAAATGGGCTAACAGCTAGTGAATTGCCCGTGGTGCCTAGATTAAGGAGTTGTTCTTGGGTTGGACATACCGCATCATCTGAATTACCAACAAGAGCATATATAGTTTTTAGATGTGTCACATCACTGGCGGTCAGCCGGGTTCCAGCATTGTCAGAGATTGCGATTCTTGCAGCAGTGCTGGATGCTTTGTTCAATTTGAAGTGTTTTAGTAGTTTTAATTTTCTTATAAACTTGAAAACATCGATTCTAGTTTGAACATACCTAAAACGACTTCTAGGGCAAAATGACAGTCCCTTAGATAATATTGTAAGCTCAGACTTGGTAAGAATAACATTAGTCAAATTGATAACAGTATTATCCAATGACACATCATTACTTAATTCCTCTTCTTTACATTTCTCCATTTTCCCCTGTTGTTTCCTCCTTTTGGCTTTATATATACATATGCGGTGGAATTCTCGTTTGTTTTACATGTCTAGGGGTGTATGGGCGTCACCCTCAACACCGCACCAGCAGTTGAGCACACCGCTTATCGACCCCAATTGGCTGAACATATATATAAATATATATATATATAATTGTGGTCAATAAGCGGCGCACTCATCTCTAGACATGTAAAACAAATGAGGATTCCACTGCACTCCCAGAAGTAGTAATCAGCTCTTCTTGCAGCAATGTTCTGACAACACCACAACGCATTTCAACTTTCGTCTTCGTCAGGTGGTGATAATTGGCTGTTCCAATGTGCAGGGCCTTAAGTCTAGTGCTAGGCATGCTGGTAATTGTAGTCCAGATACTGAAACACGTGGGAGTAGTTCGTTTTTTCTGTTACAGATATTTTCTAAGTGCTTCATTCTGAAGAATCCCAAGTGTAAATTAACAGTAAATGGCACATTGATTAAATGAAAATTAGGATGCTGTTAACTTCCATGCCCTTCCTCCACTTTCTCATTCGGGCCGCATCAGTGTTGTAAAACATACGGACACCTCCTCACCTTCAATCCTGAGATGAGGAAGTCCTTTGAAATGGAGTTACGCCAGGTGGGCCATTGAAGTTTGGTCCTCCGGTCTCCCTGTCTTCAATCGCTGAGGGCGCCCCACAGGAGATTAGTATCTCCCCATCTGCTCAATAGATTTTAACAAACACCGGGAGTCGCCACTTTCTAAAATTACTGTTCAGCCAATTGTGGTCGATAAGCGGCGCGCTCAACTGCTGGTGCGGTGTTGAGGGTGAAGACCACACACCCATAGACATGTAAAACAAATGAGGATTCTACCTCACTCCCAGAAGTATTAATCAGCTCTTTATTCTTGCAGCAATGCACCACAACGCTTTTCAACTTTTGTCTTAATCAGGTGGTGGTAATTGGCTGTTCCAATGTGCCAGGTCATAAGTTTAGTGCTAGGCATGCTAGAGTTAGACCTCGTAACGTTGGTGTGGGTCTCCCTTTCATTTTTTCTGATGCCTCCTCATTTTTTAATAAGTTTTGCTGGTTTAGATGCGTTGGTCACTGTGCCACTGCCATTCAGTGCACAGTGCAACTGCTCCCTATGTTAAATTGATATACTGATTAGTGATTCCCTGATTGGGTTATTTGATTTACTTGTCAGACCCTAGTACAGTGCACCATATGTGCCCAGGGCCTGTAAATCAAATGCTGCAGGTGGGCTTGCAGCACTGGTTGTGCCACCCACAGAAGCAGCTTGTAAAGTGTGTCTCAGGCCTGCCGTTGCAGAGCCTATGTGCAGTCTGGTCCTGCCATGCTGACTGGCCAAGTGCACCCACTTGCCAGTCCCTAAACCTTCCCTTATCTTCCTATCAGACACCCCTATGGTAGGCCTAAGGGCAGGGTGCATTGTAAGTATAAGGTGGGACATGTACTAGTAGTGAATTACAGCCATTTTCGTGTTTCACTATTGCAAGGCTACCTGTTCTCCATAGGCCAGAATGGGCAGTTTGATTATTACATCGTATAATCCTGACTGACTCAGGGAACATGGTAGAAATTCGAATTTAGTATGCCTGAATTCAGAATGATAAAATACATCTTTCAGTGAAGTTGGTTTTAACATTCTGTGTTTGAAAATACCACTTTTAAAAAGTAGGTATATTCTTGCTTAACTGTCCAAGCCTGCCTCTGCTAGGTTGTGTATTGTGTGTCTGGTTCTGTGAGTGACAGGGGCTGGGGATTCCAGGGGAGAGGGTGAGGCAGCACAGAGCTGAATAGGAAGATCTACATGTAGATGGGTGTGAGGAGTTGCACCTGGGACCTGAAAAGGGCTGTGCCTTCCCTCTACAATGCGGGCTCCACCTCCTGTGGTGTGTCTGATGTCTCTGCCCTGCACTCTGAAAGGAAAGAAGGAGTCAGGTAAACAAAGTGCTCCAGGACTGACCAGAACTGGTTTGGACTAGGCAAAGGCATCTCTGCCTTCAGAGAACAAAGAGAAAAGTAGTATAAATATGGGGACCCAAACCCCAAGACTTTAGATCACTTCTGGAACAACAAGAAGAAACCTCTGCCAAGGAGAAGAACCAAAGGAAGCTGTAGGAGTTGGACTGCCCCCCTGCCAGTGTGCTGTGTTGTTGGGTTGGCCTGCAGTGATGTCTTCATTGCCAATGAGAGGAGAAGGAACTTGCCTCCTGCTGAAGTCTCAGGGACAACAGACTTCACCACCAGCTCCCCTCTGAATTTCCTTGCTGGGAATTCTATCTGCAGAAGCCTGTGTGTCGCTGGGAGCTGGAAGCGCGACGCGACGCAACGAGATGAAGCATGTCGCTGCCGCAGCTGTAGTTATTGCATCACCGGAGAAGCGTGCTGCTGCCACTTCTCCCAGAAGCATGCCATCACAGCTGTCTGCTGTCGCATCACTGGAAAAGCGTGTCGCAACCGTGAGGGTCACCGTCGCATCACCAGGGAAGCGTGTCACAGGGCCTGTCGCGGCTCCAAAGTACAGAGTCGCCGCATGGTTGCCAGGGTGTGTCGCATCGTCTCAACGGCGTCGCATCAAGGGTGCCATCTTATCGCAATGTACCGGATTGTCGCATCGCGGCGCCCTCTTGCCGCATCGCAACCGGGCTGCAGCTCGAGAATCTATGCATCACCACCTCTCTAGTAAGGATCAAGACGCATCCCCTACTCTGCGCAAGCATTGAGACGCGACGCTTCGTCTCCCCTGAAGCAAGGAACCAATGCATCTCCAACGCTGCAAGCATTTTGTTTATTTTGCGTTACGCATCCAGGTACTTTTGTGAGAACTGTGTCGCATTTACCATCAACTTGAACTAAGCTACTTCTAGCATCTTTAAGTCAATTTTGAGTACAGTATTGTGGATTTTCACTGTATTACTGTATGTGTTCACAAATGCTTAACACACTGCCTCTGAGATAAGCCTGTCTGTTCGTGCCAAACTACCAAGGGGGTGAGCAGTGGTTATCCAGTAGTGTAATCCCCTTTCCCTGACTTAGAAGCAAGGGTCCCTATTTGGTCAAAGGTACCTACCTCTGCCAGCTAGAGATCCTCAGTTTTAACAGCTAGTAATTGTAGTCCAGATACTAAAACAAGCAGCAGTAGTTCGTTTATCTGTTACAATTATTTGTTAAGTGCTTCATTTTGAGGAATCTCAAATGTAAATTAACAGTAAAACGGCACGTTGATTAAATGAAAAAATATATATATATTCCAATGTCTGGCTGACTGCACAGAAACCAGGGAGTGCACTCACAGCAGATTAATCGCTTCTTTATTAGCATTGTGAAGACATAAAGGAACCTATATATATATATATATATATATAGGTTCTATATAGGACTACCTTGACCAGCATTCCACTGTGCCTATTAGGGCGGGACTTTTTATTTAAATAAACCACATGTTCTTGCATCCCGTTTCCTGTCTCCTTGCCGCCAGTGAACAAGAGCTGAACCTAGCTCGAAACGCGTATGGCAGAAATGTGTACATCGCTGGGCTGCTACTTACCTGTGTATATGGAATACCACGCCGAGTTGTGGCTTTGTCAGTTGGGGACAACATGGTGTTTGATGTTTAGCGGCAGTTCCAGCCGCGACGAAGCCCCACCGCTACACATGCGGGACCTCTCTGCAGGATACTCAGAGGCACTGGAGGGACGGCGTGGCCGACTCAGGCAAGATGAATTTTGCAAACCTGGCAATGAGCGCATGCCCAATCGGGTGTTTATTTTTAATGGGGAGACAGGCACGGAGCCACTTGGTTAATGAACAGAGACTACCTTGACCAGCATTCCACTGTGCCTATTAGGGCGGGACTTTTTATTTAAATAAACCACATGTTCTTGCATCCCGTTTCCTGTCTCCTTGCCGCCAGTGAACAAGAGCTGAACCTAGCTCGAAACGCGTATGGCAGAAATGTGTACATCGCTGGGCTGCTACTTACCTGTGTATATGGAATACCACGCCGAGTTGTGGCTTTGTCAGTTGGGGACAACATGGTGTTTGATGTTTAGCGGCAGTTCCAGCCGCGACGAAGCCCCACCGCTACACATGCGGGACCTCTCTGCAGGATACTCAGAGGCACTGGAGGGACGGCGTGGCCGACTCAGGCAAGATGAATTTTGCAAACCTGGCAATGAGCGCATGCCCAATCGGGTGTTTATTTTTAATGGGGAGACAGGCACGGAGCCACTTGGTTAATGAACAGAGACTACCTTGACCAGCATTCCACTGTGCCTATTAGGGCGGGACTTTTTATTTAAATAAACCACATGTTCTTGCATCCCGTTTCCTGTCTCCTTGCCGCCAGTGAACAAGAGCTGAACCTAGCTCGAAACGCGTATGGCAGAAATGTGTACATCGCTGGGCTGCTACTTACCTGTGTATATGGAATACCACGCCGAGTTGTGGCTTTGTCAGTTGGGGACAACATGGTGTTTGATGTTTAGCGGCAGTTCCAGCCGCGACGAAGCCCCACCGCTACACATGCGGGACCTCTCTGCAGGATACTCAGAGGCACTGGAGGGACGGCGTGGCCGACTCAGGCAAGATGAATTTTGCAAACCTGGCAATGAGCGCATGCCCAATCGGGTGTTTATTTTTAATGGGGAGACAGGCACGGAGCCACTTGGTTAATGAACAGAGACTACCTTGACCAGCATTCCACTGTGCCTATTAGGGCGGGACTTTTTATTTAAATAAACCACATGTTCTTGCATCCCGTTTCCTGTCTCCTTGCCGCCAGTGAACAAGAGCTGAACCTAGCTCGAAACGCGTATGGCAGAAATGTGTACATCGCTGGGCTGCTACTTACCTGTGTATATGGAATACCACGCCGAGTTGTGGCTTTGTCAGTTGGGGACAACATGGTGTTTGATGTTTAGCGGCAGTTCCAGCCGCGACGAAGCCCCACCGCTACACATGCGGGACCTCTCTGCAGGATACTCAGAGGCACTGGAGGGACGGCGTGGCCGACTCAGGCAAGATGAATTTTGCAAACCTGGCAATGAGCGCATGCCCAATCGGGTGTTTATTTTTAATGGGGAGACAGGCACGGAGCCACTTGGTTAATGAACAGAGACTACCTTGACCAGCATTCCACTGTGCCTATTAGGGCGGGACTTTTTATTTAAATAAACCACATGTTCTTGCATCCCGTTTCCTGTCTCCTTGCCGCCAGTGAACAAGAGCTGAACCTAGCTCGAAACGCGTATGGCAGAAATGTGTACATCGCTGGGCTGCTACTTACCTGTGTATATGGAATACCACGCCGAGTTGTGGCTTTGTCAGTTGGGGACAACATGGTGTTTGATGTTTAGCGGCAGTTCCAGCCGCGACGAAGCCCCACCGCTACACATGCGGGACCTCTCTGCAGGATACTCAGAGGCACTGGAGGGACGGCGTGGCCGACTCAGGCAAGATGAATTTTGCAAACCTGGCAATGAGCGCATGCCCAATCGGGTGTTTATTTTTAATGGGGAGACAGGCACGGAGCCACTTGGTTAATGAACAGAGACTACCTTGACCAGCATTCCACTGTGCCTATTAGGGCGGGACTTTTTATTTAAATAAACCACATGTTCTTGCATCCCGTTTCCTGTCTCCTTGCCGCCAGTGAACAAGAGCTGAACCTAGCTCGAAACGCGTATGGCAGAAATGTGTACATCGCTGGGCTGCTACTTACCTGTGTATATGGAATACCACGCCGAGTTGTGGCTTTGTCAGTTGGGGACAACATGGTGTTTGATGTTTAGCGGCAGTTCCAGCCGCGACGAAGCCCCACCGCTACACATGCGGGACCTCTCTGCAGGATACTCAGAGGCACTGGAGGGACGGCGTGGCCGACTCAGGCAAGATGAATTTTGCAAACCTGGCAATGAGCGCATGCCCAATCGGGTGTTTATTTTTAATGGGGAGACAGGCACGGAGCCACTTGGTTAATGAACAGAGACTACCTTGACCAGCATTCCACTGTGCCTATTAGGGCGGGACTTTTTATTTAAATAAACCACATGTTCTTGCATCCCGTTTCCTGTCTCCTTGCCGCCAGTGAACAAGAGCTGAACCTAGCTCGAAACGCGTATGGCAGAAATGTGTACATCGCTGGGCTGCTACTTACCTGTGTATATGGAATACCACGCCGAGTTGTGGCTTTGTCAGTTGGGGACAACATGGTGTTTGATGTTTAGCGGCAGTTCCAGCCGCGACGAAGCCCCACCGCTACACATGCGGGACCTCTCTGCAGGATACTCAGAGGCACTGGAGGGACGGCGTGGCCGACTCAGGCAAGATGAATTTTGCAAACCTGGCAATGAGCGCATGCCCAATCGGGTGTTTATTTTTAATGGGGAGACAGGCACGGAGCCACTTGGTTAATGAACAGAGACTACCTTGACCAGCATTCCACTGTGCCTATTAGGGCGGGACTTTTTATTTAAATAAACCACATGTTCTTGCATCCCGTTTCCTGTCTCCTTGCCGCCAGTGAACAAGAGCTGAACCTAGCTCGAAACGCGTATGGCAGAAATGTGTACATCGCTGGGCTGCTACTTACCTGTGTATATGGAATACCACGCCGAGTTGTGGCTTTGTCAGTTGGGGACAACATGGTGTTTGATGTTTAGCGGCAGTTCCAGCCGCGACGAAGCCCCACCGCTACACATGCGGGACCTCTCTGCAGGATACTCAGAGGCACTGGAGGGACGGCGTGGCCGACTCAGGCAAGATGAATTTTGCAAACCTGGCAATGAGCGCATGCCCAATCGGGTGTTTATTTTTAATGGGGAGACAGGCACGGAGCCACTTGGTTAATGAACAGAGACTACCTTGACCAGCATTCCACTGTGCCTATTAGGGCGGGACTTTTTATTTAAATAAACCACATGTTCTTGCATCCCGTTTCCTGTCTCCTTGCCGCCAGTGAACAAGAGCTGAACCTAGCTCGAAACGCGTATGGCAGAAATGTGTACATCGCTGGGCTGCTACTTACCTGTGTATATGGAATACCACGCCGAGTTGTGGCTTTGTCAGTTGGGGACAACATGGTGTTTGATGTTTAGCGGCAGTTCCAGCCGCGACGAAGCCCCACCGCTACACATGCGGGACCTCTCTGCAGGATACTCAGAGGCACTGGAGGGACGGCGTGGCCGACTCAGGCAAGATGAATTTTGCAAACCTGGCAATGAGCGCATGCCCAATCGGGTGTTTATTTTTAATGGGGAGACAGGCACGGAGCCACTTGGTTAATGAACAGAGACTACCTTGACCAGCATTCCACTGTGCCTATTAGGGCGGGACTTTTTATTTAAATAAACCACATGTTCTTGCATCCCGTTTCCTGTCTCCTTGCCGCCAGTGAACAAGAGCTGAACCTAGCTCGAAACGCGTATGGCAGAAATGTGTACATCGCTGGGCTGCTACTTACCTGTGTATATGGAATACCACGCCGAGTTGTGGCTTTGTCAGTTGGGGACAACATGGTGTTTGATGTTTAGCGGCAGTTCCAGCCGCGACGAAGCCCCACCGCTACACATGCGGGACCTCTCTGCAGGATACTCAGAGGCACTGGAGGGACGGCGTGGCCGACTCAGGCAAGATGAATTTTGCAAACCTGGCAATGAGCGCATGCCCAATCGGGTGTTTATTTTTAATGGGGAGACAGGCACGGAGCCACTTGGTTAATGAACAGAGACTACCTTGACCAGCATTCCACTGTGCCTATTAGGGCGGGACTTTTTATTTAAATAAACCACATGTTCTTGCATCCCGTTTCCTGTCTCCTTGCCGCCAGTGAACAAGAGCTGAACCTAGCTCGAAACGCGTATGGCAGAAATGTGTACATCGCTGGGCTGCTACTTACCTGTGTATATGGAATACCACGCCGAGTTGTGGCTTTGTCAGTTGGGGACAACATGGTGTTTGATATATATATATATATATATATATATATATATATATATATATATATATTTGTACATACCACACGAAAAGAAACACCAGACTTGGAAGGCCACGCTCCTTGTGTCATAATTTATTTCCTGTCAGGCAGCATCATCGCACCCATCATAGGCACAGAAATTCATCATTACCAAATTGCGGTTCGGGCGTCCTACGCCCTTGTTCCCAGGTGCTGGTTGATGCAGCAGAGCGGAATACCGTCACTCAAATACCAGTAAATGTACCACCCACCTGGGCGTGTCTGCTCAGTTCTTGCTGGTATTCGTAGTAAGCATCATAAAGTTTAATAACCCCAATGGGTATCTTGTGACAATCAAGGACTGCTGCAAGCTGTTCTTAACCCTTTTAGGCAGAAAGACACAAGGCTCCAAAATGCGATCTGTAATCATCACGCTCGCCCTGCTCATCCGCTGTGGGGCCTTCCGCAACCCTGGCGTGCCGCAATTAATTCCACACAAAAAGAAATACCAGACATGGAAGGCTACGCTCCTTGTGCTATAATTTATTTCCTGTCAGGCAGCATCATCGCACCCATCATAGGCACAGAAATTCATCATTACCAAATTGTCCTGACGCGTTTCGGGCATCCTACGCCCTTGTTCACAGGTGCTGGTTGATGCAGCAGAGCAAACCAACTGTGGTAATATAATTTAATGTGGAACTTGCAACCGCTATTACTAAAAACTTACATTGTGAAAGATCTCTAAGTTCCAGGATGCAATGCGCTGACACGCCCAGTGGGCAAGATTGAAATAAACTGGTACTTTGAGTTGCGGCATGTTACCTGTTTTGCATTAGCCAGATCACCTGTGACCAAGGGTGATGATGCCTGAAACGCGTAAGGATTTGAATGCTGGCAAAGAAAACTCTGTGCGCTTGTCGATGTCAAGCAGGGCTACCTTGCAGGAATAAATTATTACTCAACGTGTGTGGCCTCCAAGTCTGGTGCTTTGTTTGGTGGAATTGAAATGCGGCCGAACCAGGGTCGCGGAAGGCCCCCCCGCTAAGGAAGCGGTGTCCAGCGACGTCACTGTACGGTGCAATATGGAGCGTTGTGGTTTCTGCAACAAGGGTGAGCACAGTCCTGCTATACTCGCAGCTTCACAGAAACCCACTGTGGTAATATAATTTAATGTGGAACTGGCAACCGCTATTTCTAAAAACTTACTTTGTGAAAGAACTCTAAGTTCCAGGATGCAATGCGCTGACACGCCCAGTGGGCGAGATTTAAAAAAACTGGTACTTTGTGTTGCGGCATGTTACCTGTTTCGCATTAGCCAGATCACCTGTGACCAAGGGCGATGATGCCCGAAACGCGTAAGGATTTGAATGCTGGCAAAGAAAACTCTGTGCGCACGTCGTCGTCGATGTCAAGCAGGGCTACCTTGCAGGAATAAAGTATTACTCAACGTGTGTGGCCTCCAAGTCTGGTGGAATATATATATATATATACATATTCATTAAAAAAAACAAAGGTTAAAGTAACGTTATAGTTAAATGAGATAATAAGATCTGTTTTTTTAAAACAAATCTTAGATATTTACTGAAAAATACAAAGGTTAGAAAAGTAACGCTATAGTTAGGTATATTTGTCAGTGACAATATTAACGTTTTGAATTAAAAAAAAACACAGAAATTTACCAGTTCTAGTTAGCAGTGCTTATGACCTCACACATGACATTTCTTGTGACATGTTCTATAGCACTATTTATGACATCACTGATGACATCATTGATGAAATCATTCAACCTTTGTTTTCCCGCATATTGTTCTATAAATTACAATGGCATTAGAGACAAAACATTTTTAAACATAAAATAACTTGTTTGCATATTTAAATGTGCTGATTTTCTTTAGGGATCTCTATGTTAATATATATATGTTTTTGGTGGGGGTGGGAATGTATTTGTTGCTATGTTTTCTGGAAATTGAAGGTTTCCATTTATGTAACAAATCCAATTGGCCGCACTCTGCTCGTCTTACTAGCAAGTTGCCCCAGGGAACTATGGTCCATGTAGTGGCGACGGCGAGTACGCCTGTGCCACAGTGTTGACGGAAAGTAAGTGTCGCATTAGCCATCCCTGGACACGTATTTCGAGGTAGTTGCCTCTCATCAGCAGGGAGTAGGTGAGTGTAAGAGGGTGCCGCATAGACTGCCAATAACGTATTAGCAGGTAAAGTACCTCTCATGGCGCGCAGGTTCAGGTCCAGGTCTCGTCAGCCCAATGGCTCAAGGGAGCCTTAATACAACAAATCCAATTGCCCGCACTCTGCTCGTCTTACCAGCAAGTTGCCCCAAGGAACTATGGTCCATGTAGTGGCGACGGCGAGTACGCCTGTGCCACAGTGTTGAAGGAAAGTAAGTGTAGCATTAGCCATCCCTGGACACGTGTTTCGAGGTAGTTGCCTCTCGTCAGCAGGGAGTAGGTGAGTGTAAGGGGGTGCCGCGTAGACTTGTCCAGGGATGGCTAATGCAACAATCACTTTCTTCGAACACTGTGGCACAGGCGTACTCGCCGTCGCCACTACATAGACCATAGTTCCTTGGAGCAACTTGCCGGTAAGACGAGCAGAGTGCGGCCAATTGGATTTGTTTTATTAAGGCTCCCTTGAGCCATTGGGCTGACGAGCCCTGGACCAGCACCTGCGCGCCATGAGTGGTACGTTACCTGTTAATACGTTTTTGGCAGTCTACGCGGCACCCCCATACACTCACCTGCTCCCTGCTGATGAGAGGCAACTACCTCGAAACACGTGTCCAGGGATGGCTAATGCAACACTCACTTTCTTCGAACACTGTGGCACAGGTGTACTCGCCGTCGCCACTACATAGACCATAGTTCCTTGGGGCAACTTGCCGGTAAGACGAGCAGAGTGCGGCCAATTGGATTTGCTGTGTTTCCATTTATGTGTTAGGGTTTTTAATGACTTATGTTAGATTGATTATTATATTTATCCAATTAAAGTAAATCCTTTTATTTTTCAATTTCTGGTAGGCATTGTTTTTCTAACCAGCTTTTAGGTTTTTAGGGTTACTTAGATTTTATTGATGATTTTGAATCAGAAAGATTGGAGTTTTAGGACAGTTAGAATTTGTGTATTTTTGTCCGTTCTCTGTGTAGATTACTGACTGTAGAAAACAAAGATGTTTTTCATTTATGCTAACTAAAATGCTATGTCATTTGCATTTTGGTTTGATTGTTTTTGAAATGACATAGTATTTTTTATTTATTTTTTTATTTATGATAGTAGCATTTGTATTTTTAGATGTGTTTGTTTTACAGTTCATTTGTTGAATGTGTTTTAGCTAAACTGCCCTTTAGATTGTGGCTATTGATGTTTATGCTTTTTTTGTGTATCTTCTTTGTCTATACTGTGGTTTTTAGGGTTAGGATACTTGTTGAATACAGATAATTTGTAAATCTAAGAAGTACTAAACACATTTTTGTATGGATTAGGAGATGGTATATTGTTTGAGATTTGTTTATGTTTGGACAGGTCCTTTAGTGAAGGTTTATACATATTATGCATTTAATTTAGGGTGTGTGCTGTAGAGTCCAGATAGTGTAGAGGTTTTGGTACTTGTTATGTAGTTCAGATTTTAAGGCATGGGCTCGAGATTGGTATATTCTCTGAGCTTAATTACTTAGTTCATTTTATGGTAGTTCTATCAATTGGTATAGGACGATGTCTTCCTATGTTAGATTGGATTGAATTGTGCTATTCGTTTGTGCCATTATTAGTTTTTGCTTCTATGATTAGGGTATTTTGGTAAATTTGACACAACAATGCCATTATTAGTTTGCAATTCTATGATTAGGGAACTGTGATTAATGTTACACAACTCTATAAGGAACCTGGCTCAGTGTCTGTGTCTTGAGCTGTGCCTCAATGTCTTTATAAAAAAAGGTTCTAGTAGTAAATTATATAACAAAATTACTGCAAGTGGATTGTCTTAATATGAAAGAGGATGATGCTGTTGCTTCAGTATTCTATATTCAGAGATGGGATTTCTGAGGTGGTTCCAGGTGACTCTGTTATTTCGTAAGTAATATTCTTCCATGTGGGTTTCAAGTTACACTTTTTCTATAGTATGCATCATTGAATATTCATAACCTATCACTATTTTAATTTAATTAGTTGTTTGTTTTCCTCTTTTATTGTGTTTAAGGGAACACTGGAAGTAGTTCTTTGCTTGTTTGCGAGTTGCGAGGAAATAAGAGATATGTTGTTGTCTTTGTATTGTCCAGGGATGGTATGTAATTGATAAAATGGAAGTGGGTAGATTTATATAATGGTTTATAATTGATTAAAAAAAAGAAGGCAGGTAGGTATATCCTTGAGCCAGAAGGGTGATAGAGATAGTATTATTAGGGTGTATGCTATAGCAAAATGATTACTCTTTTTTCATCAAGTTATCAAATTTAAAAAAACTATGTTGTATGGTTTAGTGTCAAGGGGTGAGAGATTTCTATTGTAGGAAAACTGTTTTGAGCAGGATTGGTAATACTTTCTGTGCTTGTTTTCCTAAAGTATGTAGGGGCATATTATCAAGCACGGCATTAAAATTATCGCCGCTTTAGCAGCAGAAAAATGCCGCTAAAGCGGCGATTATGGGCTTGATAATATGCCGCAGAGAATTCCAATAGAAGCCCATGTTGACACCAGAATATGGGCTGTTATGGGAATTCTCAAGGGCTTATTATCACGCACATTACTGCTGCTTTAGCGGCAGTTTTCTGCCGCTAAAGCGGCGATAATTTTAACGCCGTTTCTTGATAATATGCCCCGGATTATTTTGGGTGGGTATTTTGAGTCAATGGCTATAATGCCAGTTGGGATTCTATAAGCTATTGGGCAGATCTACAAGAAACTAATGCAGCGCGGTGCCGCAAGTCATTTTGCTGCGCCGCGCTGCATTAGTTTCGAAGCAAAGGGATGCGAGATATTTACAACAATATGTCGCATCTCTGTGCTTCCCCCTGTGCTGGCACACAAACTGCTGCCATGCACCAGCGCAGGCACCCTTGCACCATGGTGCCAGGATGCCTGCATCATGGGAAGATTGTTTTTGTGCAGGAAGGGGCACCTTCCTGCACAAAAACAGTCAATTGAGGTGATTTGCTCTTCCAATGTGTGCTGTAGAATGCAGCACGCATTAAAAGAGGAAAAAAATGAGGCGAAATGACAACATTTCTCCTCGTTGCACCTCGCTACTCCACCCCTAGGGTGGCGTAGCATTATGATGCATTTGCAGATTTACGATTTCTCTGAACTCTGGAAATGCCTCAGTGGACATGGGTGTTGCGTGGGAACACCCACAGCAACACCCATGTCACGCCCCAACATGCAAAGTGTTGCGTGAACAGGAGCGATATTTACAAGCACAGGTTAAGTCATGCTGAGTGTCTTTACCTGTTCTTGTAAATATCACTTAGCAGGGTGCGCCTCCTGTGCGTCACGCAACGTGATGCACCGGTGGTGCAAGGGACTTGTAAATCTGGTCCATAGTATTTAGAATTGTTTCAGTTGGAGCAGTGGAAAATGTAGAGGCCTCTTTTAAATACTGTATTATTTTGTGGACCTGAATTTCTGCCATATTTGGGTAGTGATTGTGCTTATTTTCATTCTTCACATGATTATTTATAGTGATAGCCCTTCCATTGCAAACATTTGAGTAGTATATAGTACCCTTTTAGAAGCTATGATTTTTTACTGCTGTGCAGTTTGCTGTAGCTGTAGCCTAGGTACATTATGAGGCGGTACCCTTTTTGAGGTGTATTGAAAGTGGCTTCAGCAGACATATTCAGATGTATGTTTATTAAAGGCCTGGGTGAAAGTTTAATCATTCTAGAGTAACAGGAGTAATTTTGGTAACATTGTACTCCTCTTATGAGAAGACAAGAGAAAATTACATGATTACAAATGTTTACATAATTATGAGTAAATTGACCCAAAAATCATGCCACAGGAACAATGAGCTTAACGAGCACGAGCAGCTGTTGGCTTTTTGCTGTTCATGTTTGTAGCATTACAAGCAACAATAGACTACTATGCAAACTGCACCTGTTATGACACTCTCCTTGCGACAACCCACCATTAATCGAACAAATTATGGAAACCATCCCTACCAATGTAAGACATCACTACCCCCCAGATCTGCCTCAGTGATTTCAACCTACACTGGAATGACCCGAATGACATATCAGTTATCAGCCTTAAAACCTTCCTAGCAGGCCTCAACCTCAACCAAATCTGTGACAGTCCCACCTACAACCTAGGTGTGATCTTGGATCTATTCATTGCTAGTGCTAACTCCATTAAACTTAAATCCATCATCCCATGCGACTGAACCGACTATCACCACATCACCTTCCTAATCAATGAATCACTGAGGACATTGAAACCTCAACCGAAAAAACCAAACACTGGAAAAGGAACACTAGGGACATACACCCTGAGGATCTGACATATCTCAGCAATGACATCTTGCCTCCACAAAACCGTAATGTCTGATGCCCATAACTTGACAAATCAACTACAACTAAAACGCCTTTCCACTAAAGCCTCCGAAACTTTGTTCAACGACAACCTAAACGCAGAAAGACCCAATCTGAGACTAGCCGATCGAGTTTGGAGATCCTCACTGTAGAACACCTTAAGTGCTTGAGATTACTGGGGAATGCTTCAGAAACTCAAAAGCAAATTTATTTAGAACTCATCTTGACATGGCCAGAAATTGCTAACAAAAAACTGCTCGAGATTTTCAAACAACAATCTAGTTGAAAAACTAATTTCCCCGCAATTGATTCAAATCGGAAGCCAAACTGCAATGAATTTGCCTTCTTCTTCCATGAAAACACAACTAAGATTGATAGCTTCAAATAGCCCCTAACCAACTCTGATCGCTCAGTTCACACCTTTAAAAACAAGGAGTCGTGGAACACATTCAAACGCATAGATGAAAATGCCATTCTTAACTTTTTGACAACACTAAAACCTTCAAACCACTACTGTGACCCACTACCATCTAACGTCTTCAAGGAGCTTAAAATGTCTTTACTTTCACTCTGGACCAAAGTAGTGAATGCTTCACTTCTTCAAAGAGTTATTCCAGACTGCCTAAAAATAGAACAAGTAACCCCCATTCTAAAAAAATCCTCAGCAGATCATTCGAACCCAAATAACGTCTGACCTATCTCCACCATTGCTTCCCTGGCAAAGCTCCTGGAGAAATGCGTCCATACACAACAATGCAATCATATAAACCAGTTCCACCATATTGACCGATACCAATCCAGCTTCCGTCAGGGTAACAAAACGGAAATAGCCCTAACAAACATAGTTGACGACGCACTTAAATGCTGGATCAGAATGAATCTTGACTCCTTATCCTTTGGTCCTCTCCTCAGCCTTCAATATGGTCAAACATGACAACCTACTTTACTTACTAGAAGGCAGAATGAGGTTATCAAGGGTAGTTCTAAACTGGTTTGCCTTGTGTCTTCATAACAGAAATCAGAGAATCAAGGTTAACCAAACTCTGTCCAATTCCACTCCGGTCACTCTAGGAGTCCCACAGGGATCCACCCTATCACCTACACTCTTCAACCTCTTCATGGAGCCCCTAACAGATATTCTGAAATTCTCCAATGCCAAATACCACATGTATGCAGATGGCACCCAACTGTACTTCCTCCCTAGAAGATATCCATCTACTCAACACAACTCTTCAAAAAACCCAAAACTGGATGACAAGAAACCACCTCAAACCCAACTCGCTTAACACAGAATTCCTCTGAAACACAACACCAAAAGGATCCCTCAACACCAAAGATTGGATGAAACATCTAACAGCCTTCAATTGCTTTCCTATAGATTTCTCAAGATCACTGGGAATAACGCTCAACAAGAATCTCAACATGCAAGAACAAATCAGCACAGCCATCTAAGGAGCCAACCTTCAAATCAACATACTAAGAATATTAAAACCCTTGTTCCCCTTCGACGAGCTGAAAACAGATGTACAAGCACTTGTAATCCCCTCATTAGAATATGGAAGTACTACCTCATGTGGTCTACCTAGATCCAAACTGGCTCCACTAAAGGCATCCCTTAATTCTGCTGCAAGACTCATCACTGGAACTAAGAAAATCAACGACATCACTCCCGATCTGAAGACACTGAACTGGCTCCCTTATGTGGCAAGGATACAGCTGAAAATTGCTCCACTTTGAAACTACTGCCCAATGCATCATCAAGACAGGATTTCATATCGCAGCCTTCTCTGAACCGCCTCTGTGCAACTTGTCCTCAATGCAGGTTTATACTTCACAAACCCTTCTTTGACAGCTTCCTTAATGACGATGCAAGACTCCGTATAGCAAGCCCAGCAGCTTCTTCAGAATCAGCCTGTGCATGACTTATCTGCAAAGCAGAACCGCACATTGCAAATCCCTCAATGGCATCCTCAGCAACAATGCAGGACCTCGCATCACAGCCTTGCAGCTACCTAAAACTGTCACTTCACGAACCCTATATCATGAGGACCTCACACCACCTCAGCCGTTAAATGCATCCTCAACATGAGACTCCACAACCAGGATTTAAGGTACTGTGTTCAGCTGTCCTAACTCTGTCCCTGTAGCCTGCTTACACTTCATTACAGTCGGCCTAAACTCGTGACTTTTTCCTGGTCTGGCATGAGCAGATCACCACAGTTGGTGCTGTGTGCTTTTTGGTACTATTTACACTTAAAAGTTTAAAACTCCATATTTCCGGTTCTACTGATTGAATTTTGTGTCATTTTGGTCTTAAATTATCTATTACATTTCCCTCTAATGTTCTAAATTGATGTGGGGTTTTTCTGGTGTTGTGTTTCACTTCATTTATGTTTGAATGGCTCTATACCTACTTTAAAGATTGCCTCAAAATTAAGTCTGGCTGCTCTGTGCTAAGCTACGACAGGGGGTTAATGGGTTAATTTGGGGTTTGCTTGTGACTTTACCCTGACAAGGATTGTGCTTGCTGTTTGAATATCGTTTCAACCCCCTCTACCAGAAAGCTAATTTCTTGCAGTTACATTCATTTCCTCTTCTATTTTTTACTTTAATTTCCCAGTAGTTATGTCAATTTGGAGATTTTAAGGGTAGGACCCTCTTTTTTCTGTTTGACTTCTTTGAAAAATATTTTGTTGGGTTTGTTTTTGAATTATAAATATCAAAAATTATAGAGGAAATACATTTGGTTTATTTGAGTAGAAACACATTTAAAAAAGTTTTTTGTCTATGCTGTAATAATTAAAGAAAAATGTTTTAAAGGGGTTGTACTACATGACAGGTTTCTGCCTACTTACTCAGTATGCTGCCACAAATAATTGGCATGCATTTCTGTGCATTTATAGTGCTTTACTAATTATTAGTTTATTCTAATTTGTTAACCGTCATAATTTTGAATCTGATTGGATGCTTGTGTTTTTTTATATTTTATTTGGCGCATTTTTCCTATATGGACAACACTAATTCATGTGAATTTGTAATTGTTTTGGCCTTTAATGTTGTCTATAACTTTTGTATGGATCAAATGAACAAATTGGACATATATTTTTAATTATTTGACATTTAAAATTGTAATATTTTTCATTTCCATATGTCTCTTTGTGTCTGTAATGTAAATAGCAGATAATGTTATGTTCATCTATATTATGTACATCAATTTTATGTTCAACTCATATTTAGAAGGATGATTTCAGTGTTGTCAATATTTTGTAATTCACACATGCTATTCAAAGTTAATATTGTGGTTTTCATTTTTTGTAATCAATATTGTTGTATTTTGATAGTTGTTTTGTCAATATTCCATACCACAACTGACATAAGGCTTTGGCTGAGTCATGTGTTCTCCAGAACTGAAGGTTTTTTCAAATTTAGTATAATCTTAGCGTCATGACATACCTGTAGCAAGTAAGATTGAATTAAGATTTGAGGCCTTGGAGTGGGGATAGGTATACATAGAAGACAAGCCGTATGGTGATTTGGGCTATGTCTGGGAGGTAGGAATCGATCCAATTAAGGGCCCTACCCTGGAGTCTTGTGCGGCTTAGTCTTTGTAGTAGTGGTTGATAGACTGATTAGAAATCAAGTTGGAGAAGGGTGGTGACTCTGTTAGACTCTTCAGTGTTCTTGAGGTCATTGCAGATTTGAAATAACATGGATTATGTAGCTCTTCTAGGCCTGAGTTCCTCTGTCCACTTAAGAGAAAGTTAATTTGTAAATAGAAGTCAGAAATTGTCCTTTGTCTATATGTCTCTGTTCTCTGGCTCAAAACGTTCAGATTTTTGCTTCTTTAAGATTGGCTTCATGTAGAATAATTTTCGGTTGTTGGCACACACTTTGATTAAAACAGATAAATTAATGTCTGTCCTGATCAGTATGGCAGCAGAGAATCAAAGGATAATTTTTAGAATGTATTTTGAGGACAGTATTTAACTGGTGAGCTAGCAATGCTACTAATCGTGATTAGTTCATTGATGTGGAGTGCGCCATGGCTGACAGTCACCATGCCTTCTTCCATTTGTTCTTTCTTGCCTTGCATTAGCCCACCATTTTGTCAAGTATGTGCTTGTGTGTTTATTGAATAATGTCTATGAACATTTAATTTTATACAACCTCTCCTGGTGATCTTGAGGTTGCACTGTTGGTTACCTTTGTTTGGTGCCCACGCATTATTTTGCCAATTTTTGTACTTTGCTCTCTATGCCTCAGTTCATTTTGGGGACAGGGAAGAGCGCACTGATTCTTTTCTGCTTAACAGTGTAGTATGTCAGGGTTGCAGTCTCAACAGTATTCTGTTTTTATTATAAATGAATGGCCTTGAGGCCACTTTAGTTGGAAGAGGGCAGGACAAGTAGGTACTCTAGACTTATTCGGTTCTCAATTTATTGTGTGTGGAGAATGCTGCATATTAGCTAGAACCCCCAATGATCTTAAAATCTTCTTGGACACTTTTTAAAATTTCATAGAAAAGCTGAATATGGAGAATAATTACTCCAAATATTTCATCATGGGCTGTGGCCCAAAAAATTTGAAAACACATCACCTAGCAATGAATGGAAAACCGCTGGAGAGGGTAACTCAGTTCTCCTTTCTAAGGGGTCACCCTTTACGAGTGCCTATCTTTTTATGAGATAAGTCTCCACCAAGTGTGCGGAGACTCGTAAAATGGCTTTGTTGATTTTAAAAAATCTCAAACTTACACAAAAGTGTAAGCTTACATTTGTGAATAAGGCTCGTAGTATGTCGGATTGTTCACATAATTGATTACCAAATTTCTCAGATATTTTCATAGTTTGTATAGAGCTTGTGTTGTTTACAGGCAGATACCTTTTGTTCAGATTGACATTGTTTTTTTAATTCCCTCTGCTGCTGTCCTGGGGATAATTTGTATCCAAATGTGTGACCATTTCTTTACATAGGACATGCATGCTTTGTGGCTACATGTGTGCGCAGCTTCCCTCCCAGAAATATTTTCATGTAGCCAGTATTCACACGTCTGAGTCTGGAATTTTACTATTATTTTCAGATTTAATAATGGGTTATCATTCTTAACTCTCTCCTTCCCATAGGCCTCCTAGTGGGTGTGCTAGTGACTAGTATTAATGCTATATGGGCAGTTTTCATTTTGATTTTTTGGGTCGGGAATACTTCTAATATCACATTTTGATACAGTGTTAATATCCACCACTCTAACTACATATATCATTTTATTTATTGTGCTGCATTATTGTGTCATGCATTGCAAAACATAAGCTGCAAGCTGGGCAGTTTGCCTTACTCTTTTTGTTTTGCTTGCGGTTTGGTGAAACTGAGATCCAGTCCTTCCTGTGGTGTGAATTTCTTGCCTACGGTCTACAGCTGAACATGGCACAATAATTCAATATTTGCCAAGAAGGTGGCAACTGACTAGTCTGAGATCCCTAAAAAGACCACCAGCACTTTTGAGTGTAGCATAAATGTTCTTCATTCTTTAGGTGAAGAATGCGTAGTCTACTTGCTACACCCAATACTTTTGTGTAGGAAGATGTTGGAGGTGCATCTTGATTCAATATAGCAGTACCACCACCAGTTTCATTGATCTAGCAGAAAGAGAAGGCCCTTGCTCTGAATATTGTTCTGGCAACAATATTACCTGTCAAGGTAGCCACGAAGGAGGCTGCACTTGTCCCATCATTAACATTGTGTTCTTATTTTTCCCCATCTCCTCCTCATCTTCTCGGAGCCTTCCTTTTGATGAACGAATGTCAAAAATGCTGCAAGCTTGGGCATCAAGAAGGACTTGTCAAAAGGAAGTTACTTGAAAATCTATCTGGTAGTGCCACTACTCGTACTGATAGTGTCAAAGATGAACCTACGATTCTTCGAGTTGAGCGTTGCACTGGGGAAGTGAAATTAAAATCTATATAGTCTGAAACAGGACCTGCCATCCTGGCCAGCTCCATTTTCTTGCCACACATAGAGAGCACATCAATAAAAACAATAAAAACATCCACATTAATATTAATATGTTCTGGGTTTGCTATCATAGAAAGAGTATATCTCTGGTTTGTGATTTATTTTCCAAAACAATACATAAGAACATAGAGTGTATTGTCTGCAAGAATGAAGAGTTTCATGGGCATCTTTGTGCACATCATGCTCCCGGAGGATGGGGCCAACTGACCATTTTGAAAACCAAACGTTAACTCAAATGGGCCGAACTCCTTATAAAAGAGATTGGTGGTTGAACTCCGTTCAATTATAGAGATGATATTGTGCTGAGAGGACCCCATGTCAATATCCAGATGCTAAAACACCAAACCATGCTCTTGTAGACTGCATAAAGGATCAGAAACCTCTTACTGGCATACTGAAATCACACTTTATTGCCCAGACACTACATGAAACTATACGCAGAACTGAAGCAGATGAGATTTGTATTGAAAGAGAAAAAGCTGTTTGACGTATTCACTAAAGCTTAACTTTAACGCTTTAATGGCCTTAGTAAGAGTTTCGTTCACCTAGCCACTACAAAACAGGTAACAAAAAAAACCACATTATTTGATGGAGATGTTGCAACCAAACCAGTAAGGCACAAACTTGTACAGGAGCTAAAAAAAACTTTCACCTGAAGAATTTCAATTCGAATAGGTGTCCTCATTGAAAACTGCTTTTGTTATGGACTACATGTCACAATTGTGAATGGTCAAGATTTTTATTTAATCCATGCAAAACTTCAGAGAGGTCATTCAGACTGTTCTACAGATATCAAAGCCAGTGTGCACCTTGCAAAAACGGTTTATTGTCTTTGACAGGTATTTTGAACTATATGTAAAAGAATGTGAGAGAATCAGACGAATGTCTAGAAGTGGAGCAATTGACCTTACCTACATCAAACATTCAACACCTGTACCTGTGCAACTTGATACATTCTGGTCATCAACATCAAACAAGGTGAACATGGAGATAGTAACTCACCAAAACATTGCTGATGCTTCAGTGAACACTGAATTTCCAAATATTGCAAGTGGAATGATTATCAATGAGGAGGTGGTGTCTGGTGTCTGCAGAGATATATTCAAAAAGTTCGGGCCATATTGTTCAAGAACTTAACAACAAATTGTAGGAAGCTGACTTTCGTGTTGTGCCAATGGAGTCATTTTACTGTCAAATGACACAGATGTTATTATTGTGCTACTTAGATTTGTTGCTATGTTCATAACTCAAAGATTGTCAGAGTTATGGATACGTTACGGAACAGGCGAGAAAAGACACTTAATCCCACCTCATATTCTGCACAAGAAACTTAACCAGAGATGCCCATTGTTCTTATCAAGTCACATATTCTTATGGGTAAAGACACTATGGGCAATATTGGAACAAAGCTTGGAGCTTTAACTGCTGAAGCTGTGAAGTTTCTAAAATGATTTGCTGAGAAAGAAGAAGAATGTGACTTTAAAGTCGTAGAAAAATACCTGTGCATGTGTGGAAAATGAGTTTTGACTGTCACACATTTGACGATCTTTAGTACAGTGAGTTCAAGAGATCAGTCCCACTAAGTGACCTTCCACCAGTCGCATTCTGTGCATAGAGACATTAAAATTGCGTTCAATTGATCCGGAGATGTATAAAGGTTTTATATGATACATATGCAGAGAAAGATCTGTGTGAATTTTGTTTGGAAGATATTGATGGTGTGCTAAAACCTACAAAATTTTGAAAGCCTTGACCCACAGACCTTACTCATACATGAACTTGCAAAATCTGTGCTACAACATGATGTCCCTGTTAACATGCTCTTCTCAAATGTTCAACATTCTGCAAATGTACCATGAGTGATTGTCGAAACAAATACATAAAGTGAACTTTAAAAATGTGTCTAAAACAGAAGTGATAAACATAAACATTTTTTGTCATATGCAGATCATAAACTTTGCTTGATGTATACATAAAAGGATTACAACCATTATTAATTTTTTCATCTCTAGATATGCCTCTTCTTCCTCTATTATAGCTGTCATTTTAGAAAATGTCATAGGGGTTGCTCTGCGGAGGTATTTTATGTCTCTATAAGACTATATGACACCCAAAACCAAACTTTTGACACCATAATGAAGTATATAGGTCTCATGGTTCCTGAAATATTACATCATCACTGCAACATATCCGTTGTTTTTAATGTCGCTCAAAAAAATTAGCAATGTCTACCCAAGCTAAATTAATTCTCTAATGATCCAAAAACACAAATCAAAAATGAAATTCTCTGGATAACACGTTTTTTTATGGAGTTATATCAGGGGGCTGGGATTAATTGGGATTCCACCTGATGTAACTAGAGACACTACATAAAACCTACACCTATTTCAAATGGAGTAATTAGTATCTGATACATGTCTCAGAGGATGCAGCCAAAGGGGCACCTTCATACACACACTGTGGGAATGTAAGAGGACTACATACCTTTGTGAGTGGGATAAAGCAAAGAATCACTAAAGCAAATGAAACCGAATGGGACATGAATAAACAGGGGGGTTTGCTTGGGGATCTAGGAAGACCAACTCCTATCAAGGTTTAAGCTGGCATTGGGTAATATTGCCCCTATCATACCAAAAGGTATGTGGTGCGACTCTAAGGAAGCAGGCAGTCACCTTTAGTTTTGCAATGGGATGGAAACATGGACTGGTGCATGTTATCGGAAGAAGTAGGATAGAGGTAAAAGGTTGCCCAAATAATTCAGGCACAATTTTGGGCCCATTGTATGACTCCGAGGATCAGGAATTAAGGACAGACTGATGTAGAGGATATGTAGCCACATTTGGATGAGATATGTGCAACATAGCCCTGGTTAAGTGCATTCAGTATACTCCACGAATTGTGATCAAGTCTGATCACCAGTATGTGCATTGAATGGGAAATACAGGCATAAACATTTTCCTCCCCAGGGTTCTTTTTTTAAGGTTAAGATGATTGTGCGCAACCACTGTGCCCAATGCTGTTGTGGGGATTCTGCACATACATAGAACTATGTGCAGAAAACAGGACCTCGGTGTGTAGGGGCTAAGCCTTCCTACCACCTTAGGTTATCCCTATCGTTCATAGCAAAAAGGGATGCCATCCAATCCAGTAGCTTGAAGGAACACAAGTGTTCCTCATAATCCAATGCCTCCAATAGCATATCTGGGCAACTTGCATGATATTCGATGAAACTTCTTTGCAAGAGGTTCTGTGCAGCCTCACAGATATTCCATTCGGCCAGCACTCCAAGCGCAGCCGCACGCGCCATGCAGCCATCCCATGAACAGGCCTGGTCATGGGCCACTAAGGGACCCATTAACAGATCATAATCCGGGTCAGTGCATGCCGTATTGGAAAGGCATAAATCCAAATCCCAAGAGAAAGGGAATCGCTGGCAGTAAAACACAGGTTGCACACAAGTGAAGTAGGGAAAGTGAAAAGTTAATCCATAACTCATGCTGAGCGTTGCCAATGGTAAACATCCAAAAAGCTGCTGCATTCGGTCATGGTACAGTTGCAATTGACCGGGTCTTTGCAGTACCACAAGATGGGCAGCCAATGCGTAACAGGAGCAGAAGTACCAGCACGCCAGCCACCAGAGCCAGTATAAAGGAGAAGCCACCAAAGGCGCTGGAAAAAATAGAATGTATAAAGGCTGGTATTACTCCAAAAATCGTCTGAAAAGAAGTCACAAGGCTGGATGCCACAAGTTTAAAAAAATGATCCAGGCCTTTTGTGTCAGACGCATTAAATATTCTATTTATCAGATCTCCAAAATGTAGTGGGAGATTCGTGTTGAGCAGTGACAGAATCTCACTAGATGCTCTAGCCACCTGAAGGTCTCTCGAGCCGAAATGAGAGTGACTTCTTGTTGAAACAATAGCGCTTTGAGCCTGCTTACCTGATTGAAATCTCTTTTCAAAGTTGGAATAGAAGGCCAAACGGAACTATCTACAGCCTCATGTGGGGGTGGGAAAAGTACATTGCTACAACAAGTTACACACTGTGGAACCGTTTCTATATACGGGATGCCTGCCTGTAAGCCACAGCAGTTGTTGTTGTTCAAAATTAGACTCCTGCTGTTCGAAAGCAATTTAAAAGTGGGAATTATTGCCAGAACTGGCGTTTCTTTTAAAAAACAAGCCAGATTAGGTTCGGACACATTACAAGCGCTGTGCAATTTAACCTGTTTGCAAACTAGGGAGTGTCCCACCGAGAAATCGCAGTCCTCCCCTGTTAGGAAAACTTCTGTATCCTCCTGCTGACATCTGTAAGTAAATGGAAGGGACCATAATTCATGTAGGAAAGCACTATCCAAGGGTTCGAAACAGCCAATTGGGGAATGTTTAATGCAAGCTTTAAATTGAAATAATGAAAAAGGCAAAGAGATATCACTATGAATCAACCATACAGCCGAATCTATTTCAGCTACAGAAAATGGCAAGTGTTCCAATTGTTCAATGTGTAACAGTTTGTATGTAGCATCTTTCATGGACATAAACCTCTGTTTATCAGTTAAATTAAAAGGCAAAAACAAAGCAGAAGCGTTCAAATAATCCCATGGTACTTTTCCCATTTTGAGTGTCTGTAACATCCATGCGAATTGCATTACAGATCGTAATTGATTTTGACCATGATATAAAACAGAAACATCATTCTGAACAATATCAATAATAGATGAAACGATAATATCTAAAATATACATGCTGAAAGACAATGCATTTATGCTATTATCGACTACTGCAAGAACCTTCCCCGAATTTGCTTTATCAATTTGGCACAGACGGGGAGCTGGTTCAATTTGAGAAAGTTTCCATAATTCATTGTACATTGCATAGATAAATCTTTTTGATCTGGGAGATTGAGGACCCAAGAGAAAACCAGACAAGTTTATGTTGCTTGACAAGTGGGACATATGTTGTTTCACAGATGACAGTGTGGAATGCTCTAGCCACTATTGACACAATTTTCCCACTGAATATGTGGTGACCGAGTGTGAATGAGGGTATCGGAGATCAGGTCTAGTTTGTGTGAAACCCGTTGTCGCATTATAAAAATGTAGTTGACAAGCATTAGAATTGGTTTGCGACAACAACCATCCCGAAGGGTCAACATCAGAGACATTGAAACTGTCATTTTGGAACAGAGCTTGTACGCCATCTATTGTATAATTGGTGTGATCACGCCAATTATCAAATTCAGCCAATAACGGAATAGAAGGAGTATTTAAAGTTTTTGGCAGTAGCCAAGCCAAAACAAGTTGTCTGGTGCACCGTGTCATTTAAAAACAATATTTGAGTCGAAATCAGACATGCACGATGCAAAGCCTCTGTTCCTTGCAGATGCCAAATCTTAAAGCCCCAAATCGATTTTAAATCAATGATATTTTTCCAGTGATCATAACCATGTAAGGACAATTGAGTTCTAAAAGGGTTTGAATATATCAACTTAGTGTGAGTCAAAATAAATTTAGAGTGAGGCTGCAATTTCAATTTAAAGCAATTTGAGTCTGGATTGGACAAGTTGTAATCAGTGAAATAGGCAAACTTATTTTTAAGTGTTTTTGACCTTAAGGGAGTTGGACAATGTTCCCACTGCGTATAATTAAACGTAGGTCTTAACGTGTTTGTTTTGTGCAAGAAATGGTGACCATAATGTTGATAACAAAAGAAATCAGCATAATTGGCAGTATTTAAATACAAATCTTCAGCATCAAAAGCAGCGTAATATTTCAAATCAGAAAACAATGAATGTATTGTTTGTAAATCCCAATCATCAGAATTTATGTCCTCTGTTACCACATCTCCGAAGAAGACATGAAACACTTATGGTATCTTGAGGACCTCTGTCGGGCCATGAATTTCAAATGCCACTTAATTCCAAATTATGCCGTCTGCAACTGGAAAAGCTGAAAAGTTCACACAGGCTTGATCACGTTTCATGCTATGCGACGAAGTGTGAGGAGCCAGAATACCATCGACCAACTTTACAGAAGAACATTCTAGAAAATAATGACCATTGATGAGCAAGAAGAACACTGTCGCAAATCCAATCAATATAAAAATGAAAATCAGGATGAGCACCAACCAGATGTAGGTCCAGGGTGGGACCAGGTAAGTCTTTTTGAACCAAGCGAAAGAAATACTTGTCTTTGATGGTGGAGATGCCACAGAGGAAGATGAAGAAGAGTCATATGAGAAGCTTGTACAGTCCTCATAATAACCGCTTGCACCCACATTCAGCAATGGTGGCAGCGCAGCATCAGCATTATTTTGTAATGGACCGTTCGGTACCTCAATATAGAACTCATCAGCAGGATAAGTATACTCAATGCCCGCGTTGGAAAGCATCATGGATGAAGGCACAGCAGGCAAAAGACTTGCCTTAATTTCCATCTCACCCTCAACAACACAGGAATTAGTTGAAGATGCAGATGACACCAGATTCAAAGGAAGAGCGATGCAGGAAACACTCGGAGTCACGCTATACAGAATCGGCCAGATGATGTAACTTGACATTGTCATTGGAAATGTATCGATTGTCTTTGCGACCAGGTTAAGGTGGCATTATCACTGTATGAATACTCATCAATCCAAGAACTATGACCTGTGCACGATATGAGGGACTAAATTCTTTTTTGTTCTCCAACTTTTCTCGTACCATATTGCTAATCTTAGGAAACCAGCTGGCGACAGGAATCAACATTGCTGTGTCAGTGGAAGAGGGTATATGTTCAGTAGCGTAGCTACCAGGAGTCTTTTGAAGGTCCTGCAACATAGTAGAAAGGTTATCTATGTCAAATTTGGCAGCCGCCGCCATCACGTCTAGACCATCAAGGTCGGACACAAACATTTTGATGCCAAAGAGCATTTCATATGGGGTCCGCTGTTAGACCTGGCATTTCTTGGAGTGATTACCCCTGACTTTTTGCCTCTACCTCCTCTATTTGTGATGCTGTGATAAATTTTGTTTGACTGACTTAGATGCTTTGGGCACTTTGCCACTGCTGATCAGTGTCAAAGTGCAAGTGCTCCCTGTATAAAGTGTAATAGTAATTGGTTGTCCATGATAGGTATGTTTGCCTTACTAGTAAAGTTCCTAGTAAAGTTCACTATGTGTGCCAGGGCGAGTAATGCAAATGCTACTAGTGAGCCTGCAGCACTAGTTGTCCCACCCACACAAGTAGCCTTAAAGAGAGAACTCAGGCCTTCCACTGCAGTGCCTGCACGCAGTTTGTTAAACTGCCATGTTGTCCTGACAAGTGCACCCACTTGCCAGGCCTTACCCTTTCATTTCTGTGCACATCAGACACCCCTATGGTAGGTCCAAGGTACCCCCCTGGGCAGGGTGCAGTTTAAGTGAAAGGTAGGACATGTACTGAGCTGTGTACCATGTCCTAACAGTGAAAAACTCTCCATTTCGTTTTTTCACTGTTGAAAGGCCATCTTGCTCATAAGACAGAATGGGGGGCTGTGTAATATGTTTTCAACCTATCTTCCCAGATTAAGATGGAGAGGTGAAGTTTAGTGTGCCTGAATGTATAATTAAATAACACATCTTTTTGTGAAGGTGGTTTTTGCATTGTGTGTTTAGAAACCACTCTTTTAGAGGTGGCTGGGTTTTTGTGCTATAACATTTCTGTGTATCTCTGCCTGGTTGTGGATTGACTGTCTGGATCTGAAAGTGATAGGATCTGGGGAATGTCTTGACCCAGGGGAGAAGGTGAGACAGCAACAGGCTGACCTGCATCTGCAGTGTAGGGCGGAGTAGTAGCCCCTGGAGGTGACGAGACCTGGGTTGCTGCCATAAAACAATAGCTCCATCACCTGCTGAGTGATTAAGGATCCAGACCTCCACTATCAAAGGAAGAAGGTGTCACTGGCAGGGAGACACCCAGAACTGGTTTAGATAGGGGTCACTGCCCCTGGGAACACAAAGACTTAAAGACTATTAGGGGTATAACTATGAGAGCTGAAACCCCTGAATGTTGGAATGAAAAGGACTGGAATGGAATTGGACTGTTCAAGACTGTAAAGGATTGAAACTACTTTGTGGTCAAGAAGAACCTCTGCCAAGGAAGAAACAACTGAAGAGACTGAAGGAAAGGACTGACCCTTGCTGTGTGTTCTGGGGCTGGCCTGCAGTTTGCTGATTTAACCAAAGAGAGGCTAAAGGGACTTTGCTGTGTGATGCGTCCCTCTGCTTGAAAGGACTTTGCTGTGTGCTGTGTCCTGAAGTAAGTTATCCCCAAGGGCCCAAGGAGAGCTGGCTCCCTGTTGGGGAAACTCAGGACCACAAACGTTTCCAGTTGTGTCTCAGCGCTGCTGTGTGCGTGTGCTTTTTGTAGCCTGATACCCTCATAAGAATTGCCATGTGATCGTGGGCACTTGGAGTCCAAGCGAGTCTCAGGGACGCTGTGTGCGTGGGCTTCATGCAGCCTGAGACCTTCGTGAGGATTGTGCTGTGATCGTGTGCACCCGGAGTCCAAGTAAGTCTCAGCAACGCTGTGTGCGTGTGCTTTGTGCAGCCTGAGACCTTCGTGACGATTGCCCTGTGTTCGTGCACACCCAGAGTCCAAGTGAGTCTCAGCAACACTGTGTGTGTGTGCTTTGTGCAGCCTGAGACCTTCGTGAGGATTGCCCTGTGATTGTGCACACCTGGAGTCCAAGTGAGTCTCAGTGACACGGTGTGCTTTGTGCAGCCTGAGACCTTCGTGAGGATTGCCCTGTGATCGTGCACACGCGAAGCTCAAGTGAGTCTCAGCGACGCTGTGTGCGTGTGCCCTGTTGCAGCCTGAGATCTTCGTTATCGCCATCGGCCCAGACAGGCTTCCCCAGAGGAGCTGTGCCACCAGCCCAAGCCCGCCGCTGCCAGGGCGGGACCTCAAACCAAACCCGAGGGCCCGAATTCCACTGCCAGGAATCAACAAAGTCACATCGGAGGCCCAAGTCACGAAAAGAGGAGAGGAGAGCGAGGTAACACCCCCCAGGTAACGTGTGTCGCCGCCTGGGGCAGGGTGCGGACTCGGAGAGAGTGTGGAGCTGACTTTATTCCAAAAGATGCCATCTGCACCTGGGAAAGCCAAAAAGTATTCACACGGGCTTGATCGCGTTTCATGATATGGGACGAAGTGTGGGAGCCAAAATACCATCGACCAACTTTACAGCAGAGCTTTATGGCAAATAATGACCATTGACGAGCAAGAAGAACATTGTCACAAATCCAATCGACATAAAAAGGAAAATCAGGATAAGCACCAACCAGATGTAGGTCCAGGGTGGGACCAGGTAAGTCTCTTTGAACCAAGAGAAAAAAATACTTATCTTTGATGGTGGAGATGCCACAGAAGACGACGAAGAAGAGTCATATGAGAAGCTCGTACGGTCCTCAAAATAACCGCTTGCACCAACATTCAGCAACGGTGGCAGCGCAGCATTAGCATTATGTTGTAAAGGACCATCCGGTACCTCAATATGGAACTCATCCGCAGGATAAGTATACTCAACGTCCACGTTGGAAAGCATAGTGGATGAAGGCACAGCAGGCAAAAGGCTAGCCTTACTTTCCATCTCACCCTCAACAACACGGGAATTAGTCGAAGATGCAGATATCACCAGATTCAAAGGAAGAGCGTTGCAGGAAACACTCAGAGTTACGCTATACAGAATCAGCCAGATGGTGTAACTTGACATTGTCAATTGAAATGTATTGATTGTCTTTGCGACCAGGCTAAGGAAGCAGTATCACTGTATTAGTACTCTTCAATCAAAGAACCGGGACCGGTGCACGATAAGAGGGACTACATTCTTTTTTGTTCTCCAGCTTTTTTCGTACCATAGCGATAATGTTAGGAAGCCAGCCGGCGACAGGAATCAGCATTGCTGTGTCAGTGGAAGAGGGTATATGTTCAGTAGCGTAGCTGTCAGGAGTCTTTTGAAGGTCCGGCAACATAGTAGAATGGTTATCTACATCAAATTTGGTAGCCGCCACCACCGCGTCTAGACCATCAACGTCAGGCACAAACATTTTGATGCCAAAGAGGGTTTCATATGGGGTCCTCCCACCCAGAGATCTTCGTGGGAGATTATTAAGTGCACATTGTACCCCATAAAAATGGGCCAGCCAGTTCCTATCGGTACCTAAGACTCTAGCTGTCAAAGATTGCTTTAAGTCACGGTTCTTTCACTCCACTATAGAATTGCCCTCAGGCCTGTATGGAGAGGAAAACTGCACCAGCACCCCCAAAGACTTCATCGCATCCTTGTACACCTTAGAGGCGAACGCTGGACCTTGGTCTGAATGGAAGGTGCCATAGGCAAACGTCTCGACAAAGACACGTAAATCTCTAATGACATTTTGAGCGTCAGCACTGCGTTGTGGCCAAACCCAGAGGAATCGAGTGCACAAATCAACTGCAACATAAATATATTTATATGCAGAATCTGAAGTCAATGGACTGCAGTGATCAAGATGTATACAGCTGAATGGCTGATTTGATATATATAACTTTGACTGCAGTGGACATGAAACTGTAGATGGTTTGGTTTGTTGACAAATGTCACAAGAAAGCACATAACTACGGGTTTGTTTATATAAACCAGGCCATTAATCACGGTGATGTAGAATAGACACTGTCGCAGACACCCCAGCATGTGCAGAAGCCATGCCCTCATGTGATGCTATGATTAATGCAAGTCTGCGGTCCATGTTGGGAATCAGCCGATCCCCAACTGACGGAATTGAAGCATAAGGAACTTGTGGACGGGAGATAAACCATAAGAATTTTTAGATGGGAAGCCCTGCAGGTAAGCAGTTCCATCTTTCGTAGCAGCTATAGCTGCCAGAATCTCATTATCTATCTTAGTTATGGACCTTGTAACTGCTGCAATGGAACACGTGGCTACTGCAGATTTGGCTGCCTCATTAGCCAAAGAATTACCAACAGCATGTGCTCCCACATGCTGATGGCCAAGAGTATGAATAACCTGTGTGAGTGGCAGAAGTGGTTTAAGCTCCGCCACTCAAACCCATAGCATTTTATGCTTTATTGTGCGTCCCTTAGAGTCCCGATAATCATTTTGAGACCAAAAGAATAAGTTGTCATTAAAAGACTGGACACAGTAGTAAAAATCGCACACAATAAGAGCATTTACACTAGGATCGGTAAACTCAAGAGCTAGAACAATTACACACAGCTCAGCCAATTGCGCCATACAGGCTCCAAGAGCTTGCGTATGCACATCGAAGACTTAAATTCACCATTTACAATTGAACCAGCAACAATGGCGCAAGCCATGGAATAAGCATATTTGGACCCGATATCCGGCTGAGCTGAGCCATCAGTGTAAATGATACATTTATACCCCTCCAAAGGAAGCAAAGACAATGGAGGAGGATGAACATGTTCATGCTGTAAAAACTCCTGTGTCTGGAGAGCAGAATCAAAGATAAACGTGACATCAGCTGATGTCAAAGAAGTAGCCCTTTGAATCCAAAGGGGATGTAAAGCCTTAGAGTTTGGTACACTTGCCTTAGTCACCGCTTCTAAAGCAGGGATAGGCAAAACCATCAGAATGCGTTTTCCAGCGCTAGCGAGCGTTCTTTCAGACTCGCCATTTGGACTGCAGTCAAAATCTTTTCAACATTTGAAAAGCACATTTCCGCTGCTGTGTACAAATGTGATTTGTATGCAATTGGTACTGTGTCCCTACGTTATGTACGTGAAACCCACCGTCCCTGGTACAATACGTATGACTAGGTTTGTAGATTTATCACGTGTCAACAAGAAGTTAGTCTCTGGCAGATCAGACTGCAAAGATCGTACAATAGAGGTGTGTTCCGGTAACCAGCAGGCAGAAGTAAATGTAGGTTGTATTAATGCATAAAGCGGTTTGATACACTAGGCGTAACCAGGAATGTCTGTCCTCCCAAAATGTTAAAATCCCAGCAAAGACTGAAGCTACTTCAGTGTAGAAGGAGGTTGCAATTGTGCACATTTCTCCAGAAAGTGGGTGGCTAACCTCCTACCTTCATTGTTGAGCACCGCCAAACAAGCGATGTGTGATTTAGCTAAATTAAATTTGTATCTATAGCCAGAAAACGATAGTATGATGGAGTCGACTTGGACTAGATAAGGTAACAGTTCATCATCTGTCAGATAAATACCATCAATGTACGAGAACGCATCAGGGTCTATGATGTGCAACAAAGACACAACATGTGCAGCGAAAGCCCCAGGGCTATTTTTGTACCCCACAGGCAAACGCTTACATTTTTTGTGATTCCCGACCACGGTGAATGCTGTCAAGTCACGGGTCTTAGAAACCTTTGGATATATCCAATGTCGTCTTATATTTTTTACGAACTGTTCTCTTCACTAGCGCAGAGCTGTGGGTGTTCTGTACCCTCAATTTGGAGTAGGCCTGGGCAAAAATTTCGTTCCGTTCGCGGAAATTGCGATAATTTGACATTTTTGCGTTCCGCGGAGAGCGCGAAAATGTCAAAAATTCCGGTTTCCGCAGCTTGGCGATAATTTGTTTCTTGCTCGCGCTGTAAAATGATACATTCTCGCGCGTGCGCGATCGCCTTACCTGAATCCCTGCGTTCGCCGACAAGTTTTCTTGATCCGGTCGCGTTCTCCATGAGATGTTGTATTGTTTTTAGCCATTTGCGCTGTCTCGCGACAGTTCGCGCCCGCAGTGACGTCATGCGTCACGCGATCACGTCTTTCTTCTCGCGATCATGCACCGCGAGAACAACTCAAAACAAGATGGCCGCGCCCGCAAGCAACCACATGGGTAAGTTGGCGACCCGCAACCATGCAGAAAATCTCGCGAACATGCCGGAAAAAAACTTCCGCATCTTCGCGATATTTCTGCTTGTTTGCGATAATTTTAAACATTCTCGCGATAATTTGCGAAGGTTAATTCCGCAAATTCCGCCCACCCCTAATTTGGAGGACTTTTTCATAGAGTCTATCCTGGGGAGCAACTCGAGTATCTGCTGTTTCTACTGTAATAAATGGATCAGTTGCTCCCGCCTACAGACAGGGACGCAGTGCTTCCCGCACTATGGTAATCTCCCCTGCGCTGTCTAGCAGAGTCACTGCCCATCACCGCCTCCGAGCGTTGTGCCACCTGCAAGCTTATTGCATCACCCTTAACATTAGCAAGTATCATATCGCAAACAATATTGAACAATTCCACCAGTCTCATCCCCAACTCCAGGGCCGCCTTGGCCCCATGTTCATCTTGAACACGTTTAATCACGGAAGGGATAACGGTCATTGAGGGCTTGCCAAAACACATCGAATATACCACTGCAAACACTCTACCCCAAGTGTTACAATCAGCTATCTCGGGAACCAAGTCTTTAGGTAAACTCATCGTCAGGATTCTGTGTTTCTCCACAGGTGTGGTATTTGGAAAAACAGATTTGAGTTGTCCTAATTTTTCAGCAAGCTAAAAAGAAAGCTTGTCCTTATTTTGCGGTCGCTTGCCCATTACTGAATTAATCATGACGGGACTGATGATTACGCCACCAGGTCCCGGTGGTTGTGCAGCAATACCAGGTGGTTCCACCTGGAAGTTGCGTGGCAGGAACTGAATAACAGCTCTTTGTATACACATTAATAAAGTGTGTAATACATGTAGCTCTACGACTGGAACATTAAGATAATTTGAATGCGGGGTATACCCAGCCAAAACGGGCCATGTGGCCCCATCAATTGACAAGGGGCCTAAACGGACCGCAGTTACAGGGTGAGGAAGGGCGCCATTAAACCATATCGTATGTTGCCAAGCCTTTTAGCAGAACTTCAAGAGATCTATAAGGTCGATAATTCTCCAGAAGGGCAGTGTCAGTATACTCGTGAAACAATTCATCTGTTCCATCGACTGCCGGAAAGGTGACCCAAGAATAAAATACCTTGAAGTGGTGAGCTGCATCCACTTCAACAACAAAAATAAGTGAAACACCAGCATCAGGGACTCCATATTGAGTCAAATACGCTGTGACTGGTGCACGGTTAGAAGGTGCTACGGCGACCGCCATAATCAATAGTAGAGAATAACAACTTATGTTTGTCAGCGCAATAATGGGTAAAAAGAAAGAGAAAGTCCTTTTAAAATTCAAGCTTGAAAACCCATAAAATATCACAATATTGGAGGCTACACCATCACAACCGTCTCCAGAAACAGAAGTGAGGGGTTTGTGGAGAAGCACAAGCACTGCTCAGGCGTCTCGCAGATAAGTACCAGACCAAACGTTGGCGGTGCCATGTAGCGGGGATTCTGCACATACACAGAACTATGTACAGGAAAACAGGACCTCGGTGTGTAGGGGCTAAGCCTTCCTATGGCCTCAATGCCCACATCCCAGAACCTGTTGGCTATAGTGTGTCATTGTTCTCCTACATAATCGTGAAGCTACAAATGATTAGACAACCCAGAATACTCTTTCAGGAATCGCGGTAGATGTACCCTTTCGCTCACTCACCAGTACTTGTCCACAATAAGAATAGTCAGAGTCACTGATATAGTTCAAAATGTTTATTTCAACTATCATGCTCTATAATGCAGTATACAAGCCTCTACCAGCAGCAAAACGTACAAACCTAAAACAGTTAGCATTGCAGCAAGTCCATAGACTATGAAAGGGGAAATCATCATATACAGACAGTGAATTAAAGACAGTATGGCCTAACCACCCTCCCCTTGGCTAGAAGAAATTTTATTATATAAAGGAAGATCTCTGGGCTTTGTGAGCAAACCCTATACCTTAGTGCCTAGATGTTAGTTTTACATCATCATCATAGGAACTGCAGAGCCCTTCTCCCTGGAAAGGTCCCTCTCCAAGTGTGTGTTAAACCAACATGCAATCCCATAATATCAAAGCATATGTTTGCAGCATCTGCAGCTGTGTAGAATGTTTTGTCTAAGTGCTAGGGACTGACCAGAACAAAATAACAAGGGGCATTGTTTATCAACCTTGCACAGTGTGTTCAGACTAAACTCCAGGAACAGACAGATAATGTAGAAAGCAGACAGTTCTCATGTGAAAGGCACAAACAGAGTCTTGCAAAATAAAGTCGTGTAGTAACATGCGCAAAAGCAGCATCATGGCAGCAGAGCTCATGCTAACTTAGCTATGTCGACAATGACCCTAGCGACTATACTTCAATGCGTTCAAATTCATTTTTTTGCTGTAAGTATTCAAATGCTAAAAATATCTTTTAAAAAAAGGATTCTGTAAAAGGACAGGGAAGTTAATGATTTGAGTACAGTAGCCTCACATCCTTTAGCACTTCACCTTTAAAAAAAAAAAGCCCAATAATTGGTGCCCGGTGACAAAAAAACGCTGTGTTGATGCAATATGTTTTCTCCCCTATTGAACTCTTGATTATATAACATGGAGTAATAGCACAACATTAGTCAAATGTCATAAGAAGAGATCCAAATGCCTGATGGTACACAAAATTATGTGGGCCTAAGATCAATTACTCCCAGACTTACTTATGACCATCATAGGCCAGAGAAAAATATTTCTTGCCATAATGTGACACAGCAGTTTTGTTTATGGGATAGCAAGTTGGTGGGGTAAACTTCATTTTCACTGTCTGACCTCGACTCCTTTTTGGACACTCCTATTTTGCAAAAACAGCTCAAATCATTTTGAAGCTCCATCCAATTCCTGATTTTCTGATCCCGCCTGCACGTTGAGCATGGGTTTTTAATGAAGGGTCTCTGTTAGTTAGACATACACTAAATAAACTATACATGTGCACAGTCAATTTATCATTGATTAATCTTTTCATCTGCTTTTGATCACTGCATGTAAATGGCATATGCAAACAAGCATGTTTTTTTCAATCAGGCCTTAAAGTATTGCTTTTGATCTTTTTAGGAAATTTATTTTCACAGTTACAATTTCTCCTTGACATAAATTCACTCCTACACTTGCAGGTCAGTGACAGTGTCTGATGAAGACTATAATCTTAATCCAATCGACACAGATCAATGAAGAAGTCTTGAATTAAATGGGGTTGTTCGACAGAGGACAGTTCTCTCACATGCTAGTTGGGGAAGAAGAGTTTGTTGAAATCTTGAATCCCCCCCAGTTCGTCTGAACAGATATCCACAGTAAAATGCTTGGGACAGAAGCAGACTCAGTAGGAGGCTGACGTAGAATGAAAGGTGCTCTGATCTCCATGATGGATGCCAAGTTGTTGTTGTTTGTTTCACTGAAAAATCTCAAAATTACGCCTGTGTCAATGTCAGTAATATTTGGATCCGCTGGTGTTCATGACTTGGTATCTTGATTTCACTGTCTAAGGATTTCCTTTAAGTCTGTGAAATGTCTGTTGTTAAGCAAGAGAACTTGGGCAGACACATCCTCAATATATTTTGTGTAAGAAGTTATTCTGTGTGTTACAAGAAAGCATGTATTGAACCCCCGTGTTCCAGCACTGCTTAAAAGCTTTTCACACCACAGAAAGTTAGAGCCAAACCTTTAATGAATGCTCTTTTTAGGGTTCATTTGAGACACACATGCACTGTTGTCAAAATCATTTTGCAAACAATAAACAAGCTTAAAATTAGCTTAAAGACCCCGTCATTACTTACCATTACTTATCCATTGGTTGGCTTCAACGTCACTCTTGTATCCTTGCTTCTAATTTGTCAGTGCCTCCTAATTCCTCCTGGCACTTCCAGTGTTTCGGCCGCCATCCTTTTACTGGCTGCACACTCCTACAGATACCTTTTTGTTTTTTACTCGTTTTCATCCATCTATATGATTGCATGTGTCTGCTGTCCCTCCCTCCTCCAACTGTCTGCGCCCTTGCCTCAACCTTCCTCCACTCTCTTCCAACTATCCATTGTGTTGCTGCTCCCTCCTTCCTTCCCTCTCACACGTTGCTTGCCTTCCACCCTCTACCCGTTGTGTTGCTACGCTTCTTACCACCTGTACCTCCCTTGTGTTGCTTGCCACCCTACATTTTTTGGGGGGGCATATCGCACAGCAGTGTGAGCTGCTGTGCAAGAGGGCATGAAGAAAAAGAAAAAGCACTATGACGTGCTCAATGCTGACCATGTCATAGCACTTATTTTAAGCCATGCTGCACAGCAACCCGTGACAAAACCAATAGATCCCACATAGGCGTAACCTATTGACTTTGTCAGTGTTTGTATAAACTTTACAAGGGCTGCTGAGGAAGACGCCTCTATGGGGCTTTGAGGCTTTAATCAGTAACAACATCCCAATTTCTAGAAAATTCACTGATGTATAGAAAATCTGACTATTAGTTTGGTTCTTCTTTAAAGCTACTAGGGGCCTGATACGAGTGGGTCGGAATTATGAGTTGAAAGGTATTTACCGTATCTGATAATTATCGGATGTTTTAAATACCTCAAGTTTCATTACATGTCAGCAGGTCAGAACTCACAAATTTAAGAAAGAGAAAGAGAATGCATACAGTATTTGCTGTATCATGCGGCTGTTGGCACGTTAAACACCAATATCTGCATCTTCTTGCCCACAAACTCATGATAGGTGCTATTTATCACACCAATAAATAACATACCTCGTGGTATTGTTATACATCAGGTGTGCTAAATAGCACCTACACTCGAAATCAGGACCATTGGGGTATAGCTAGGGGTCCCATGGCCTGGACCACACTCTGTGTGGGGAACAAAGAAGCATTAATTACAATTATAGAAATGACTCCCTCAAACCAGTCTTATAAGGTTCCTATATAGGGAATTAGGCTAGTTAGCTGAATTGGGCCAGTTAGCCACACAGTGAGAAAAGCATTGTAGTTCATCAGATATCAGGGCCTCCCATGTAGACAGAAAAAAGCACTCTGCAGATTCCAATGGAAGTGCTTTATGAACCCACAGATGTTTTAAGGAATGGGCAAAGTAGGCTCTGCCCTAGGGCCCCATCCTGTCAGAGGGCACAGATAAAGCTCTGTTCTGCAGACAGTCTTGTCCTGATGACCTTGAATATTTCCTAAACAGATTGTTTTAAATTCTGTTTCCCTTTAATATATTTTTAATGTGGGTGATGTCTATTACAGATATTTTTCCGAGAAATATTGTGTTTATGTTTCATGAAACATCCATAATAAAAAGTTTATTTTAGATCAAAACCGCGCCTCACATTTGCGAAATGGAAGGGTGTTACAGAGTTTATTTTCAGTAATATCAGTGAGCTGCTGCTGTGTTACAATAATGAAACACATATCACAATCCCTGAATATCAGATGTAAACACATATAGAATTTGGAGGAGTGTGCCTGTGCACTGTGAGTGACCTGGCCCAAGAGGAGATGAGAGAACTGAAACTGGATCATAAATTCAGAGCTGTTGCAAAAATGGGGCCCGCAAGATATGTTTGGCCCAATGCCCCCAAAATCCTTAAGATGTCCCTGTGTAACCCGTCTTGTTATTTTGACACCGACGTTCAGAACTATGCAATGCTTCTCTGCAGTCTCCAAAAATGACTTGATTCGAGTGAACGTGCCAGGGCTTGTTATAAACATCCGCCAGACACGGCGCAAATGTCTGAGCTTTGATATCTTAAAAAAAAAAAAAAGCAGAATTAAAAATTGTACTGAGAGTAATAACTATGTTTTTTCGACTTTCAGGTTAACATATTGTTGTAAATAAAAGTTTCTCCAAGCAAGATTGATGAGAAGGGCAAGTTTATTAGAAGTAGACCCTTCAGCCTTCGCTTCTTCTCACAGCAACGTTCTAAACAAAGCTTCAGCCACCAACCTTCCAAAGGTGGACAAACCCACTGGGAGAGGAAAGGAGGGGGGGGAAACAGGGACAGGGAAAGCGGGAACAGGTTATAACACATCTCCCTGCGGGACAAAGCAATAAACAGCTAAGTTATACTGTAAGTTATACTATAAACATTTCGTACCCAAAAACTGTACAGTGGAAAAGGAAAATGTTGACTCCCTCGTACCTTTAGAGAAAACCATCCCCCAAAACGAGAAAGCAAACACGATATGTAAAAGCATACAACAATACTGTAACACTTCCATCAATGGGCCCCCACCCGCTGTGGATGAGAAGCCAAAGGCCATTGGATGGGTTAAGGTCCCATTTTGTAGTCTGATTGCCAACTTGGGGGTCTACGTGTTCTGGCCGGGCTCTGGTCACTCTCGCATGTAGGTTTGGTACCGACTGTGCTTGGGCACCCCGCTATGTTATCCATGCTCCACGTGCCCCCATCTTCTAGCACTACAACATTGCTGTAGACCTTCGTTATCCTCAGCGGTTTCGAAAATGAAGAGATCTTGGATTTAGTTAGAGAGGGCCTCTTAACCACCACCCATTGGCCTTCTCTCCACTTTTTTGTAGACGCTCCCCAACGGCTGTCATCCTTGAGTTTGTACTCTTGTTGATGTTTCCGAGTCTTCTCAGCCACATAGTTTCTGTCCACCCATACAGGGGTTCCTCCATTAAGCCAGTTGGGCGTAAGTTTAGAACCTAGGTTCCTACCTTTGAGTGAAACAAACGGTGACACTCCCGAGACCGCATTGGGAGTTGTATGGTATGACCACAGCATCTTCCTAATGGCCTCCTCCACTGGTACCTGAGAGCTCAATGCAAGCTGAATGGTGTCCTTTATCATCCTGTTTGCTCTTTCTACTAGCCCGTTGGCCTTGGGACAGTAGAGTGGTGCCTTGATGTGAGTGATAGCCAGTGTGGTCAAAAACAGCTTCATTTCTTCAGAAACGAATTGAACTCCGTTGTCCGTTATTATGACCTCTGGTATGCCCTCCTTGGCGAAGGTATCTCTCAGGAAACTTAACAGTACCGCCGTTGTGATGGAGGGAACCAGTCTTGTTTCAATCCAATGAGAGTGGTAGTCAATCAGAACGAACATGAACCTCTGAGATTGGTTCAGTAGATTGAGGGGACCGATTATATCCAACCCCAATTTAGCCCATGGTATAGTAGGGACTTCAACTGGAATAAGCGGGGACTTGCGAATCACTTTGGTTTTGTCGCTGGAACCACACGCTGTGCAGTTCTTAACTTGCTCCTCCACTCTGGAATCCATACCCGGGAACCAGTAGTGCTGTCTGATTTTACTTTTGGTCATACTCCTCCCTGGGTGACCCTCATGTGCAATCTGAATTATTCTTTCGTACATGTCCTTAGGGGGAATGATTTTACTTCCTCTGCAGATATGCTCACTTACGATGGATAGTTCATCACGCACAGGCCAGAATTGGTGGACAGGTTCCGGCACCTCCGACTTGTTATCCGGCCATCCTGTGCGAATCATGTACTTCAATGCAATCAGAATGCTGTCCTCCTTTAAGGATTCCTCCCACTCCTTACGATTGATGGCAGGAATCTCCACCCATAAGACCGTCTCTTCCGGTGGATTTTGCATCGGATCACCCCCGTTCACAGGTAGCCGTGAAAGACAGTCTGCTATCCTATTATCACTTCCTGGGACGTATACCATGGAATAGTTGAACCCTTGAAGACTCAGCACCCACTTCGCTATTCTCGGAGTAGTACTTTCCAGCCGTTTAGTGGAGAATAACGGTAATAAGGGTTTGTGATCCGTTCTCAACACAAATGGGATACCCCACAAGAAATACTTAAAGTGGTTTATGGCCCAGTAACAAGCCAAAGCCTCTTTTTCCACCATGGAGTAGTTTAATTCGGCGTCTCTCAATGTTCTGGACGCGAACGCTACCACGGACTCTTGTCCATTTTTTCTCTGGGTTAGTGCTGCTCCTAGCCCCTTCGTGCTAGCGTCTGTGGTAAGCGTGGTCTTGGCATTGGGGTCAAAAGCACCCAGAATAGGGGCATCCGCGATTGCCTTCTTGATGAGTGTGAAAGCTGACTGATGCTGTTGATTCCACTCGAACTTGGAACATTTCTTTAGCAACTCTCTGAGGGGCTGCACCTGGTCTGCAAAGTTTTTTACGAACTTAGCCATATACTCTGCTAGGCCCAGGAATGATTTGAGCTCCTCTTTGTTGGTGGGCTCTGGGGCTTGCTTGACGGCATCTACCAAACTGGATTTGGGTTTGATTCCTTCGCTTGATATGTTGTGACCAAGATAGACCACCGAATCCACTCCTAGTTTGCATTTGTCCCTTTGAGTGGTAAAACCTGCCTTACTGAGTCGGGTCAACACTGCTTCTTAATTTGTATTATGCTCTTCAGCGGATGAACCGTGGATCAAGATATCATCTTGGAAGCAAAGAACTTTTCCCAAGCCTTGCAGAATATGTTGCATGATGTGCTGGAATGCTGCTGCCGCCGACGCCAATTCGAAAGGTAACCTGGAGAATTGATACGCCCCATGTGGGGTTATGAACGAGGTGAGAGGTTTCGACTCCGGATGGAGGGCAACCTGGTGGTATGCTGAAGATAGGTCTAACACCGAAAAAACTTTTGCCTCGTGGATTGCAGATAGCATTTCATTTATGTTGGGGAGGGGGTGTCTGTCCACCCAAATATTAGAGTTTAAATCCCTGAGGTCCACACATAGACGAATTCCTTTGTTTCCTCCTTTAGCTGCTACTACAATGGGCGCCAACCATTCAGAACTTTCAATTCTCTCTATGATCTTGCACTTCTCCAATCTGTACAGTTCCTTCTTTAGTGGCTCTCTTGTCAAAAGTGGAATGGATCTAGGTTTATGAACTATGGGTTTAGCATTTGCCTTTAGTTTGATTTTGTGAAGGAAACCCTTTAGGAGTCCCACTTCATCCGTAAACACCTCATGGAATTTGTTGCATATTTCTCTCACCACGTTGGATCTGTCGATCAGGTACACTGGTTCAGGTGCGTTAGGGTCTAACTTGATCCCCAAATCCTTTTCATGTTTCCATCCCAGTAGGTTTGATCCATTCTTCGTGATGTAGACTTTCCCCACAGTGGATCTATCTTTGAAATCTATGTTCATAAGTAGCATCCCCACCAGTGGTATAAGATCTTGGTTGTACCCCCCAGGTTTGATGTCAGCGGCAGGAGTTTATACGCTCGCGTACCTGAATTAGCTTGAAAGGTCGCCTCATTTACAAGAGTGTATGGGGAACACGAATCAGCGTAAACTTCGTACTTAATACTGTCCAACAAAATTTCACATTTCGGGTATCCAGTGCTATTACCGTCTGAAAAGTTGGCTACTTGAAAAACTATATCTTCACTAATAGGTTGTGGCTCTAAATCACTCCCTATCATATGGGTGACATTAGTTTTAGCATTGTGACACACTTTGGAAAAATGACCCCTCTTCTTACACTTGCTACATACGACACCCCTTGCAGGACAATTCATGCTGTTGGCCATATGGTTGGGATTCCCACACCTGTAACATTTGGGTTTGTTACTCGCTGCAGCGTGTACTTCTGGACCAGCAGCTGGGAGTTTATGCTTGATGTCTTTGCTAACTATTTTGTGGACACTGCCCTCTGCACATTGTTTTACCTCAACAGCTTCCTTCATTTCATTCATGCAATACGCTGTATGTTCAATGCTTTTAGCGATGTCAATCGCACGTTTCAGATCTGGGGCTTCTGCTAGAAGTCTTTCTTGAATTTTCTTGTTGCTAGTACATCTTACTAACTGATCCCTGACTAGAGACTCAGTTAACGTACCAAATTCACATGTAGAGGCTAACCCTCTCAATGCAGCTACGTAATTTATCACTTTCTCACTTTTCCCTTGAATGCGCAAGAAAAATTTGTGACGTTCTAAGACAATATTCATTTTGTCACCAAATTGTGCCTCCAATTTCAATAACGTCAACTGATACACATCACGTTGTACATCACCCTCACCCACTGCTTCTACATTTACATTGTCAACAATGTCATCAGGTAGGTCATCAAAAGTTTCTCTCCCTTGTTTGCCCAAATTATGTAGTAAGACATGTTGTTTACGCACAGCGGAAAATCTGTCCCCCCCCAATAGCAATAAGGTATGATTCAAATAATTTTACCCATTTCTTCCATGGAACTGCTGGATCATCCCCTTCCTCAAGGAATGGAGGAGGTTGCGACATTGCGAATGCAGACATTGTAAAAACCGGAAGGGAAATAGGAAGGCAGGTACCCAGCGCAGAGTGAAAGAAAAGAAAGAAAAGAAATGTGTCAGGAGATAAAGAAATAGCAAAATTAGGGAAAGGAAGAAGAAAAGATATAACAGATGCGAATATAAAGGTGAGGGGTAGTGCAGTTTCTCTAGTAATATTTATGATGGAACAAACTGGAGAGCCCCCTCTATTCCCCTCAACCAGAGGCGATGAAAGGCAAAGCTAATCCAAAGTATATGGGGTTAAAATGTTGAGTTTATGAACTCTTTCCTAAGAAGCTCTTTCCTGTTCATTAAAAGCAAAACCACATATGGCCAGCAGGTGGAACCGATGAGGCGAGGAAATAAGGAGTAGTGTCTCCTGACAGAGCGTCCTCTGTGAAGAAAAGTTACCGGCAGGCTAACGATCAGGACCCCAAGCAGTGTCTCCACACGGAGCGTTCTCAGGGAACAAGTCACAGCGGAACAGCAGGCAGAACACTCGGCATAACGGTCCCCGTGGAAGTGGAGACTCCCCCGATGACAGGCTCACCCCAAACGCTCCAGCGCTGACAGGAAAATACACCGCAAACAACCTTGTACCTTAGGGGCAGAGTCATGCAGAGTCGGGCAGAGTCGTTCCAACGGAGTACGCGACCAGTCCAAAACCAACTGACTGGAACTCCGGACACCAGCTCCCGGTGAGGAAATGGGAACAGGCAGCCAATACAGCACCAGCCTCGCAGAACCAGCATCAAAGCTTAAATACGCAACAGCAAAGAAACATCATCCGCTGGCCAGAGGTGGAATGACGAACACCAACCCAGGAGGATTGACTCATCGACCGGGAGGCTCCTCGAAGGCAGAACGGAACTGGGGGAAGGGTCCAGACCGTCCCCAGCACGGTGAGTACAATCGTCGCCAAATAATGTTGTAAATAAAAGTTTCTCCAAGCAAGATTGATGAGGAGAGCAAGTTTATTAGAAGTGGACCCTTCAGCCTTCGCTTCGTCTCACAGCAACGTTCTAAACAAAGCTTCAGCCACCAACATTCCAAAGGTGGACAAACCCACTGGGAGAGGAAAGGAGGGGGGGAAAACAGGGACAGGGAAAGCGGGAACAGGTTATAACACATATGCATTTGCAATGTCATGTTAACTAATATCCCTTAGCCACAAGAAGAGCATTCAAGCGTTCTCATGTTAGGCCCATTTCTTTTCCATCAGTGGAGAAGAAGTGCGATATTTTAACACTGAATAATATTCATCCTGCCCTTGTTTGCAGTTTAACTGGTCCAGGCCTAACAACCAAAATTAGCAAAGGATGGGGATTAGTGGCACAGCAAGGGTGACAGAGGTCCTGATGCAGGCATGTGAAATGTGCTTCCTCCACTTGTTTAGTTCAAGACAGCCAGCTAGGCCCTAGTGCTGCTCCTGCTGCAGTAATGATAGCATCGCCCCTTATGGAGTTTAAATAAAGCCAAAAAAAGTGTTGTACGAGACAAACAGATGTAATTCCTTACACCTGCCTCGCCTAGTAAGTATGCGGTAGGCTCCATGTCTTGACTTTTTAGTTTTCACCGGTTTTCGTAGGCCAGATAGTCAGTTGTAGTACATTACTGAAAATGTGTTTTTATCCCCCGTGGCCTTAAAGAGGGACCTCGTTTAATTTGATACAACTATGGCCAGAAGCACACTATAATGTTTCTTGGTCCTGTAGCATGTTAAATTGAAGAAAAATAAAATAATACATATCCATTTACGGGACCCCAGATAATCAAAACCCCATTCGAAGAAGCCAAATTAATAGGAACAAGAACAGCTAAAAAATAATTAATATTCTTTTGTTAAAATAACATAATTAAAATAGCTTTCAAACAATGAATAGTTGTAGGATTCATACCCAATGCCAGTTAGGAGAGGTGGTTTTAAAATGGTCGGCACAGAACTGAAATTGCCAAATCTTAAAAATAAGAAATTAATTTGTTAACCACTTTATATTATAAAAAGGGAAGTCAGAAAAAAAGGTTGAAGAGGTGTTTAGAACCGTGGTGGTCCAAAACATTGCAATAATGGTGGACGTGGAACATGATAAATGAGTTCAGGACACAAGTGAGGGGAGAGGGAGGATGGGGTCAGTGTTAAGAGGAGAAATTAGGGGAAGGAATCGTGCCTACACACATGAAACAGGATAAGGGAGTGCCTATGGGAGCAGGGGAACAAAGTATTAAAAAGCAAGAAATAAGAGGTCTAGGATGTGTCCCCACCAACGGAAAAAACAAGAAGAGAGGAGGGAAGTGGTAAAGGAAGAGAGACTTAATGCGTAATGTGGGAAGGAAAAAAACGCTGTCTAAAGAGGAAGGTTGACAAGCCTGGCCTTTTTTAAAATTCATTTATTTTTGCAAACATATGCAGTAGAAATTAAAAGTGTAAAAATAATAAAACTTGAAAATGCCTCTATAAATATGTGGTGTAAATATGTTCTGAAGAAAATCTCAAAATAATCCATGCCACCCTCCCAAAAAAAAAACAACATTAAGTTAAAGCAGAAATTAGGGAGATTGGCATACCAGCCCTGATACTGAAGTGCGCTTTTATTAGGCACATTTGTACTTGTGCAGTAGCATAATGTTGTCACTTACATTCAAGAACAGTTGACTGGCCCATTGCTCCAATACTGTAGACTTAGGTGAATGACATTTGACCAGTCCAATTGATATAGACGGCTGACAGAAAGCCCCACTGTTCATATACATGTAATTTAATTTGGTGAATCGACGTTCGTGCTGGCAAGAAAGCTTAAGTTGTCTTTCGGGCAGACCTAAAAACTCTGCAAGTTCTAATGTTAGGAAGTGCTTAGAGTAAGTCAGTAAAGTTCTACCAAGACGAAACAGCAAGCCCAACATACACATAAGAATGTGTATGAAACACACCTCCCCCGAAAGACTCCCCCACAGTAAGTCCTTTTAAAAAAATATATTTTTATTACATTTTGTTTTTGTTCCCTCGAGTAAAGCAAAAACAAAAACATAAAACAATAATGCTGCTAATACAGAAAGAAAGGGGAAAAAACCTGGCGGATTGAAAGCCATGTGAATAAAAGAAAACATAGATAACCTTGCCATATATAATAATCAATCAATAATTATACAGTTCATCGAGAAATTCAGAATTGTCAGGCCTCCTCTAATTTAGAGGGCAAAAAACAGCAGAGAAATACTAATAGCCTCCCTATTCCTTTAATTAACCAGGTCTGCAATGGGAGCCCAAATCTGTTGTCCCAGCGCTTTCTTCTTACAGCCTCTTAATTTATATATTGAGGATTCAATATTGTATGCAGCAAATAACCTTGCGCACCAATTAGAGAAGGTTTGAGGGTCAACACTAATCCAATTGGAAGTAATACATAAGCGGGCAATAGCCATAGCTATAAACAAAAAACATGTCTCTGATCTTGCCCTACAACCACCATCAGTATTATTCTTAACCCCTAAAATAATAAGAGCTGGTGTAACGGAAGCTGATATCCCCGAAGTAGTTGTCAAAAATATTTCTATATCATATATAAAAACAGCCAATTTTGGACAGGAATAAAACATATGAATAGTATCTGCTGCTGGCAGATGACATCTATTACATTTCACTTCCCTTATCCCCCTCCATTTGGCAATCTTCGCAGGGGTATAATACAAATCAAAAACTGACATAATGTGTTGACTCCTAAGGCTCCCGGTAATCAAAAACTGACTCGCTAGGGACAAAGAGTCCTCAATATCAATTACATCTTCCCCACACTTGCTTGTCCATTTATCTGAATGTGCTGCCATATCATCAGGGAAGGAATCAAGTAGGATATGATAAATCCTCCCTAGCCAGGAATTCTTTTGGACGGTTTCCATGAGGGGTATCTTTTCAAAGTTTGAAGCTGTTCTGTGCAAATTTTTCCCCTAAGAAGCTTCGGATCTGCAGATATTTTAAAAAGTCACCGCTGCCGAGGCCATATTCTTCCTGCAGTTTTGCAAATGTTACTAATTGCCCATTTTTAGATCTGGGCGTCTCTAGTTGGCAGAGTTAGGTACCACTGTCCAAATAGGGACCCTTACTTCAAGTCAGGGTAAGGGGGATACACTTTTTAGATAACCCCTGCTCACCCCCTTGGTAGCTTCGCACAAGCAGACAGGCTTATCAAAGGCAATGTGTAAAGTATTTGTACCAACACTCACAGTAACACAGTCAAAACACCACAAATGGACTTCACACCAGTGTAGATAAATAAAGTACTTTTATATAAACTACACAAGACCAAAACAACAAAAATCCAACATACACAGTTCAAGAATATGGTTTCAAAAGAGTTCTTAGCTTAGCGACAAAATAATCCACGTTAGCGTCGATTTTAGCCAACAGTACCTGGTGAGGCGATAAAAGTTCCTAGCGGCGCTCAGGCGTCAAAAAACAATCAACAGCGTCAGTTCTGAGACCCTAGGGAGGCGATGCGACAACCCCGCTGCACACAGCGGGCGTGTGCGACGAATCTGGTCTGTATGGGGAGTGAAGCGATACTTGTATGGATTCCAAGGCATAGCTTCTCCGGAAGAAATTTACTCGCAAAGGCACGATGCGACGATCTTCGATGGCTCTGCGACGATGTTCGCAGTGACAAAATGCGGCCCGCTAACGAGCGGTGTGACGATCTCACTCAGCGGCGGCAGGCTCTGTGACGATGCTCACAGCGATGGGGATCTTCCTGCTCCGGGGCTGATGCGCTCCGAAAACGAATGCGGTGTTGACGTTGCAGCGGCAACAGGCGCTGCGACAATCTTCGTGGCGACGGAAAATTTCTCGCTAAGCCGGCGGAGCGTGAAAAAGTTGCAGATCTTTTTCTTCTTTTCTCTTGGTCAGCTTCCCAACAGCAGGCACAACTTCCAGAGGCCCCACAATTGGATCAAGCACTGTAGGAAGGGCAGAACTCACACAGCAGAGTTCAGGGGGAAGCTGGTGGTGAAGTCCTTTTGTTCCTGGGACTTCTTAACAGGAAGCCAGCACTACTCAGGCCCTTGGAGATTCCTTCAAGCCAGGGGACACAGCACACAGCAAAGTCCTTTCCCTCTCCTTGGCAGCAAAGCAACTGCAGGTCAGCCTTGCAGCAGGTCGGTCCTTCTTCTTCAGTCTTCCAGCTTTCTCCTTGGCAGAGGTTCCTTCTTGATTACAGGATGATCTAATTTCTTGGGATCAGGGTCCCAATATGTATACCCCCAAATCCTTTGTCCTCTGAGGGCAGAGGGGCCTTTGCCAAGTACAAACCAGTTCTGGAGCACTCTGTTTACATGACTCCTTCTTTCCTTTCACAGTGCAGGGCAGAAACATCAGATGCCCCACAGGGGGTGGAGCCAGCACTGTGGGGGGCAGGCACTGTCCTATTCAGGTCCCAGGTGCAACTCCTCCCACCCATCTACATGGAGATCTCTCTAATCATCCATGTGCTGACTCACCCTGTCTCTGGGAATTCCCCAGCCCCCTGGAATTCCCCAGCCCCTGTCACTCAAACTCCAGACAAGAAATACACAACCTAGCAGAGGCAGGTTTGAATGGTTAGACAAGAAAATACGTACTTTCTAAAAGTGGTATTTTCAAACACAGAATGTTAAAACCAACTTCACTAAAAGATATATTTTATCATTCTGAGTTCAGGCATACTAAACTTTAATTTTCTATCTTGCTCCTATGAGAAGATATGCAGGTAAACATTATACTTAGCATTCCCCATTATAGGCTATGGGTAAGATAGCCTTTCAATAGTAAAAAACGAAAAAGGCTGTAATTCACTACCAGAGCATGTCACCTACACCAGTACATGCTCTACCTTTCACATACAATGCACCCTGCCCAGGGGGGTACCAAGGGCCTTCCATAGGGGTGTCCAATGTGTACAGAAAGGGAAGGGTTAGGCCTGGCCAGTGTGGACACTGGTCAGGTCAGCAAGGCAGTTAGCAACTGCACCCAGGCACTGCGGTGACAGGCCTGTGACACCATTTTAGGGTTACTCCTGTGGGTGGCACAATCAGTTCTGCAGGCCCACTAGTAGCATTTGAATCACCAGCCCTGGCACACTCAGTGCACTTTACTAGGGGCTAACAGGTGAAACAAATATACCAATCATGGATAACCAATCAATATAACAATTTACCTAGGGAGCACTTGCACTTTGACTCCGATCAGCAGTGCCCAAAGCATCTAAACCAGCAAAAACGAAATCCAGCACAGCGTCAAAAATACAGGAGGTAGAGGCAAAAAGTCAGGGGAAACCACGCCAAAGATACCAGGTCTAACACAAGTCCCCTCCAGCTGAAAGTGGGGAGAACTACCCACCCTCTTGGGAGTTCTCATCGCTAAGGCAGAAAAACCTAGACAGACCATCAGCGTTGGCGTGTTCTGTACCTGGAGGGTGTTCCACCATAAAGTCCATTCCCTGTAGGGAGATGGACCACCTCAACAGTTTTGGGTTCTCACCCCTCATCTGCATTAACCATCTGAGGGGCCTGTGGTCTGTCTGAACCCGGAAGTGAGTCCTAAACAAGTAGGGCCTCAGCTTCTTCAGAGCCCAGACCACAGCAAAAGCTTCCCTTTCAATCGCACTCCACCTCTGTTCCCTGGGAAGTAGCCTCCTACTAATGAAAGCTACAGGTTGGTCCAAGCCCTCGTCATAGATCTGTGAGAGTACCGCTCCCACACCATGCTCTGAAGCGTCTGTCTGCACTACAAACTCACTGGAGAAATCAGGCGCCTTGAGCACCGGTGCCGTGCACAGGGCAGTCTTCAGGGCATCAAAAGCAATTTGACAGGCATCGGTCCAATTCACTCTCCTGGGCTGCTTCCTTGAAGTCAGCTCTGTCAAGGGGGCAACAAAGGTGCCATATCCCTTGACAAATCGGCGATAATACCCGTGAGTCCTAGGAAGGCTCTCACCTCTGTCTGGGTCTTGGGGGGCTCCCATGCCAGGATGGTATAAATCTTCACTTGGAGGGGCGCCACCTGGCCGCTCCCTACCTGGTGTCCCAAGTACACCACAGAACCCTGCCCTATCTGGCACTTACTGACCTTGATAGTGAAGCCTGCCCTGTATAGAGCCTTCAACACTTCACAGAGGTGCTGTAAGTGTTCCTCCCACCTGGAGCTGAACACAGCAATGTCATCCTGGTATGCAGCGCTGAATTTCTCCAGCCCGGACAGTACCTGGTTGACCAGTCTCTGGAATGTAGCAGGGGCGTTCTTCAACCCAAAGGGCATAACTCGGAACTGGAAGTGCCCCTCTGGCATTGAAAACACAGACCTCTCCTTGGCCCCCTCAGTTAAGGCAATCTGCCAGTACCCAGATGTTAAATCAAACGTACTGAGGTACTGGACAGCTCCCAACTGATCCACAAGCTCATCAGCTCTGGGGATGGGGTGCGCATCAGTCTTGGTGACCGCATTGAGCCCACGGTAGTCCACACAAAACCGGAGTTCTGGGGTGGCACCAGGAGCAGCAACTTTTGGAACTAAGACCACTGGGCAAGCCCAGGGGCTGCTGGAGGGCTCAATTACCCCTAGCGCCAACATCTTGGAAACCTCTTCCTTGATGCTGGCCCTGACCTTGTCAGCTACCCTGTAGAATTTCTGCTTTACAGGTAAACTATCTCCAGTGTCCACATCATGGACGCACCAGTTGGTGACACCTGGGGTCAGAGAGAACAGGGAGGAAAACTGACCCAACACCTGGCGACAGTCCCTCTGCTGTTCTAGGGTCAGGGTGGGCGAGAGGACCACACCATCCACTGACCCATCTTGCTCCATGGCTGCCAGGAGGTCAGGAAGAGGGTCACTGTCCTCTTCCATTCCAGCATCTGTAGCCAGGAGCATGGTTACATCAGACCTCTCAAAGTGGGGTTTGAGGCGGTTCACATGTAAGACCCTCAGGGGCTGCCTGGGGGTCTCCAAGTTAACCAGGTAGGTTACTTCGCTCTTGCGCTCCACCACCTCATATGGCCCAGTCCACTTGTCCTTGAGTGCACAAGGCTCCACTGGTGCCATTACCCACATTTTCTGCCCAGGTTGAAATTCGACCAGAGTGGCATTCTTTTCTTCCTGGCTGGCTTCTAGGTTCTCTTGGGCGAGCTTCCTGAAGCTCAGTGTCTGGTTGTGGAAGGCCACATCCTGGTGGGTTTTCCTGGGGAATTTCTCCCACCCCTCTTTCACCAGAGTGAGAGGTCCTCTAACAGGGTGGCCATACAGAAGCTCAAAGGAACTGAACCCTAAGGACTTCTGAGGCACATCCCTGTAGGCAAACAACAGGCATGGTAAGAATACATTCCACTTCCATCTCATGGGCTCCGCAAGGCCCATAATCATACCTTTCAGGGTTCGGTTGAACCTTTCAACCAACACATTTCCTTGAGGGTGGTAAGGAGTGGTGAACTTATAAGTTACCCCACACTCTTCCCACAGAGACTTCATGTACCTAGAGATGAAGTTGGTATCTCGGTCGGAGACCACCTCTCTGGGGAAGCCCACATGGGAAAAGATCCCCCTCAATGCACGGCCCACCACAGGTGCTGTGATTGTCCTAAGAGGGACTGCTTGCGGGTACCGGGTGGCGTGGTCCACCAAGACCAGGATGAACCTGTTGCCTAAGGCTGTCTCGGGGTCCAGTGGCCCCACAATATCGATGCCCACCCGCTCGAAAGAGGTGCTCACCACAGGAAAGGGTTGGAGGGGTGCCTTGCACTTCCCTCCACTCTTCCCACTTGCCTGACAAGTCTGGCAAGTCCTACAGAATGTACCGACGAGCTTCTTCATCTGGGGCCAGAAGAAGTGGGTGACAAGCCTTTGGAAGGTCTTGTCTTGCCTCAGATGTCCTGCGAGAGGCACGTCATGAGCCAGACCCAGTAGGAAGTCCCTGAAGCGCTCGGGTACCACCAGCACACGGGCTGCACCAGGCTCAGCGAAATTAGGCTCACTATAAAGCAACCCATCCTCCCAGTAAATGAGATGATCCTTGGCCGCTCCACCTGCTGCCTGGTCTGCAGCCTGCTGCTGCATACCAATGAGGGAAGAGCATTCCTTCTGTGCCCTGCAGAACTCCTCCCTGGAGGGCCCACCTCTTGCTGCCAATGGGTCAGCTCAGGTAGGTCCCCCAGTTCGGCCACCTGTTCCCCTGTAGGTTCCAGGGCATCCCCCTCAGGTTCTGCTCCTTCCTGGACCATGGGAACAGTGGGGGCTGGTTTCCCACGCCCTCTGCTCCTTCTCCTCTGGGCAGGTACCTGGGCCATAATTTCAGGCTCCAGATCTGCTGAATCACCCCTACTGACTGCCATAGACCGAGTGGTCACACAGATCTACTCAGGCAAACCCAACATCTCCATGCGAGCCTGGCGTTCCACCTCCTTCCATGGGGAACTCTCCAGGTCATTACCTAGCAGACAGTATACAGGCATGGATTGACTCACAACAACCTTCAAGAGTCCTGAGACCCCCCTCCACTCAAAGGGAACCTGTGCCACTTTACAGAGGTGCACTGAGTTATCAGCTGCAACTACTGGGTGAAGTACATTGGGAATGACCTGCTCTTCAGACACCCACTGACACCTCACAGATGTCACGCTGGCTCCTGTGTCTCTCAGAGCCTCCACCCTTCTCCCATTGATGGTCACCCACTGCCCGTATTTCTTAGTGTTATCAGGCAGGTAGGTTTCCTGGACCATCTCTTGGTCTCCTAAAGAGACAAGGGTCATAACTGCTGGTCCCTCCCCTTCACTAGAAATTAAATCCTCCCCCAAAGCTATACTCACTAAACCCGGTTTAGGAGCACCAGTGGGTGCTGGAGGTTTCTTGGGGCAACTAGGGGCAATGTTCCCCACCTCTTTGCAGTGATAGCAGGTAGGTGGGCTACTCCTGTGGGTGGCACAATCAGTGCTGCAGGCCCACTAGTAGCATTTGAATCATCAGCCCTGGCACACTCTGTGCACTTTACTAGGGGCTAACAGGTGAAGCAAATATACCAATCACGGATAACTAATCAATATAACAATTTACCTAGGGAGCACTTGCACTTTGACACCGATCAGCAGTGGAAAAGTGCCCAAAGCATTTAAACCAGCAAAAACTAAATCCAGCACAGCGTCAAAAATACAGAAGGTAGAGGCAAAAAGTCAGGGGAAACCACGTCTAACACCCATCTCTATAAAAATCCCCCAGCAATTAAATGCCCTTATTGACCCACTCAAAAGTAACCGGATCCTGAATGAATGATGGCAACATATTTGTGGCTAAAATTGGAGTATATGCATTTAGATTAGAAATATTAAACTTCCGCCGATCCTGTTTCCACACCGTATATGCTGTCCTCACATGAGACCAGACACCCCTTAGCTTGATTCCCCAAACCCAGTTCATAAATAGAGAGGGTACTCTCCATTGAAATATTAGCTTTAGCGCCAACAAGTAGAATGGCCATGTGTTGTTGAATAGCTGCCCAGTAATAAAGCAAAAAACTGGGAATAGCCAGACCCCCACGTTGTCTTGGGAGAATCATCCCTTTGGCCGCTCTTCTGGACTTACGGTCACCCCATAGAAACCTGGAACATATCCTTTCTAACTTTACAAAACAGGAAGAGGAAAACTCAAGAGAAATGGTCCTAAAAAGATAAAGAAATTTGGGTAAAATAGACATCTTGATGACATTACTATACCCAAAAATAGAAAGATGCAGGTGATCCAATCTCTCAAATTTCTTGTTAGCAGTTTCCATTATTGGTTTGATATTTAAGTCAGGTATTTTACCAACCACAGCTGTAATTGTAATACTCAACTGGGAAGTCCAAGGGGCAGACCATGCCTGAATAGATAGTTTGGGTCTTCTCCACATTTAGCTTTTACCCCGAAATTGCGCCAAACTGAGTTGCTAGATCTTTCACCACTGGAAAAGCAGAGACAACATCACTCATAAATACCGCAATATCATCTGCGTATGCCAGTGCCCTATACTCGATCTCCCCAATCCCAACCGCTTTAATGTGGAGACTTAACTGAAGTTTTCTTAAAAAAGGATCATTATACAGAGCAAAAAGCAGGGGTGAACAGGGACACCCCTGCCTCGTGCCTATACTTATAATAAATGGCTTGAAATCCTGCCCTAAAATCCGAATCGCCGCCTCTGGGGATTGATACATTATTTTTACTGCTTGTACGAAACTCCCACCTAGCCCCTTCTAACATAGGACAGACCAGAGGAACCGCAAGTGGACCCTATTGAACGCTTTCTCAGCATCCAGGAGGAGAACCCCCAGCGGTGACCCCGTGGCCTGTGCCCAATCGAGAAGAGTTATTACGCGACGAACATGATCCGATGTGTCCCTTCCTGGGATAAACCCATGCTGGTGTAAAGAGACCAGAGGGGTCATTACTTTCCCGAGTCTAATTGCCAAAAGCTTCGAATATATTTTACTGTCACAATTAATCAAGGTTATAGGCCTATAGGATGCTGGATTGAGTTCTGGTTTGCCTCTTTTTCTAAAAACAATAATGGTTGTCTTCCGCCATGAATCAGGGATATGACTTTTCCAGTCCTGTTCAAATAAGAGCATAAAGTCATACTTAAGTACTTGTCAAAATGTCCGATAGAATTCTAAGGGAATTCCATCTGGACCGACGGCCTTACCCATGGCTAGTGATGTTACTGCGCAATCAATTTCTTCCCATGTGAGCTGGTCTTCAAGTGTCTCGTTTTGATTCTGAGTTATCTTCGTTGTTTCCATACCATTACAAAATTCTTCCACAGATACTATCCCCGTCGAGACAGGTTCCTCGGTATAGAGTTGACAGTAACATTTCTGAAAGACATTCAAAATTCCTGCCGGGGAATCCTGAGTCAGCACTGCGCTGCATATATTTGGCTGCCACCTCTACACTAAAGTGGTGATGAAGTTTGGATTTTATAATGGCAATACGTTGATGACATTCCTCTGCTTATCACTCCTGTATTCTGCTCATTAACTCACACTCCACTTTCATTGTTCGACCCAATTTTTAATTTCTTCCTGTATTGTTTTTTGACGGGTTATGGAGAAGCTTAACGTTTCCCCTCAGACAGCTGCTTGAAAGCATCCCACACAGTTGAGACTGAAGCTGTATTATGATTGTTAGACCTGGCACCTTGGCGTGGGTTTCCCTTCAATTGTTTGCTGTTGCCTCATGTGTTGTTGCTGGTGTTGGATGCTTTGGGCACTGTGCCACTGCTATCCAGTGCCACAGTGCAAGTGCTCCTTATGGTAAATTGATGTATGGATTAGTGATTCCATGATTGGCTGGTTTGGTTTACCTGTCAGGCCCTAGTACAGTGCATCAGGAGTGCCCAGGACTGGTAATCCAAATGCTGCTAGTGGGCTTGCAGCACAGGTTGTGCCACCCACAGGAGCAGCCTGTTAAAGTGTGTCTAAGGCTTGCCATTGCAGAGCCTGTGTGCAGTCCGGTACTGCCATGCTGACTGGGCAAGTGCACCCACTTGCCAGTCCCTAAACCTTCCCTTTTCTTCATATCAGACACCCCTATGGTAGGCCCAAGGGCAGCGTGCATTGTAAGTATAAGGTAGGACATGCCCTGGTGTGTGTGGCATGTCCTAATAGTAAATTACAGCCATTTTCGTTTTTCACTATTGCAAGGCTATCTGTTCCCCATAGGCCGGAATGGGCAGTTTGATTATTACATCTTATAATCCTAACTGACTCAGGGAAAATGATAGAAATTCGAAGTTGGTTTCAACATTCTGTGTTTGAAAATACCACTTTTAGAAAGTAGGTATTTTCTTGTCTAACCATCCAAGCCTGCCTCTGCTAGGTTGTGTATTCCTTGTCTGGAGTTTGAGTGACAGGGGCTGGGGGATTCTAGGAGACAGGGTGAGTCAGCACAGGGCGGAATAGAGAGATCTGCATCTAGATAGGTGGGAGAAGTTGCACCTGGGACCTGAATAGGGCAGTGCCTTCGCTCCACAATGCTGGCTCCACCTCCTGTGGTGCGTCTGATGTCTCTGCCCTGCACTCTGAAAGGAAAGAAGGAGTCTTGTCAACAAAGTGCTCCAGGACTGACCAGAACTGGTTTGGACTAGGCAAAGGCCTCTCTGCCTTTAGAGAACAAAGAGAAACTGGGTATAAATATTGGGACCAAAACTCAAGAACTTTAGATGACGTTGGGAAACAAGAAGATACCTTTGCTGAGGAGCGGAACCAGAGAGACTGAGGAGAAACTATCCCTAAGCTTGAGGGATTGGCCTGCAGTGGTTGCCTTACTGCCAAAGAGAGGAGAAGGAACTTTGTGTATACTTTATTCAACTTGTGAAGGATCTCCAAAGGCTTGAGAAAATAGCTTGCCTCCTGCTGAAGTCTCAGGGGCAACAGACTTCACCCACCAGCTCCCCAAGAGTTCTTTGGAAGTGCCTGCTGGTTTGCAAGGCTTTCCGAGGGACTGCGTGTCGCAAGGAGATGGAAGCGCGACTCACGAGCAAGAAGCGCTTCGCCGAACTGTCGCTGTCGCTTCACAACGAGAAAGCGCCTCGCATCGCCGGAAAGGAGGATCGACGTCGCATCAGACGCCGCCGCATCACCGGGAAGCGTGTCACAGGGCCTGACGCAGCCCAAAAGAACCGTTCAGTCATCGCAGGGTCCCCGAAGTGCCTCGCATTGCCGAAGAAGAGGATCGACGTCGCAGCCGGCGCCGCTGCATAACCGGGAAGCGTGCCGCAGGGCCTGATGCTGCTTGCATCGTTGTTGAAGCAACTCGCATCGCTAGAGAAGAGGATCGACGTCGCATCAGATGCCGCCACATCACCAAGAAGCGTGTCGCAGGGCCTGTTGCGGTCCGCATCGTGTCGTATCAAGAAAAGATGCCATCTTTGTTTCTTTGCACCGGATCTGCATTGTATCACGGCGTTGCGTGCCGCATCGCCACGGAAGCGCAGTAAGAAACCGACGCATCACCTCCCCTCGCAGAGAAGAACCAACGCATCCTCTATGCAGCAGTAGGGGCCCGACGCATCACCGTTCTTACGTGTAAGGAAACGACGCATCACCTTCCCTGCAACACTTTCGTTGTATTGCGTTACGCATCTTAAGGTACATTGAACTCAAAGTGTCGCAATTTAACATCTAAAGAGAACTAAGCTAATTCTACCATTTTAAGTACAGTATTGTGGATTTTTGTCATTTTGTGGTCTTGTGATAAGTCTATATAAAGAATACTTATTTTTTATATAAAACTTGTGTGGTGTCCATCTGTAGTGTTGTCACTGAGCTACTGTATGTGTTCACAAATGCTTTACACACTGCATTGAGATAAGCCTGTCTGCTCATGTCAAGCTACCAAGGGGGTGAGCAGGGGTTATTTGAGGAGTGTACCCCCCTACCCTGACTAGACGCAAGGGCCCCTACTTGGACAAAGGTACCTAGGTACCTACCTCTGCCAACTAGCGACCCCCAAATCTAACATTGGTGGTCAGCGGTGAGGATTTGGACTTGCATTTGTGACTCATGTACAGTGATTGGTGAACACTACAAGTGAGTGCAGACCAAAACGCGACCACATACTTTCGGTAGCAGCATCCATAGCATCTGTTCATTGTGATTGGGAAGAGAAGAAACTGGAATGCTACAATGTCAAACAGCTGAAGCTCTTTTGCAGGAGATTCAAAGTTGCAATGACCGTTCTCTCCAAGAAGGATGAGTACCAGAAGGCGCTGAGGGCCTGGGTCACAGCAAGAAGTACCCCTGAGGATGAGGAAGGGGTTGAGAATGCAGAGGAGCAGCTGGGTGGGTCATTGGGTCCAGGGGGGAGGAGAGCAACTTCCCCAATAGGTAGCAGTGTTTCTGCAAAAGGCCTGTCTCCAGAGGAGTTGGAGAACAGGGAGAGAAGTAGGATGCATGAAATGGAGTTAGCCAAACTCAAGTTGAGTGGGCAACTCGAGTTAGAAAATAGGAAATTGGCCCTAGAGGAAAAGAGAATGCAATTGGATCATGAGAAAAGTTTGAAGGAGTTGAAATTGAAAGCCAGGAGCTTAGAGATTACTCCATCTGGTGGTAGCACACCATTAATGCCTGTAGAAGCTAGAGTGTATATTCCCAAAGATGTGGTGAAAGAGTTTTACTAAAGTGATAACATTGGGCGGTGGTTTAAAGCCTGTGAGGTAGCCATGTCTTCCCACCGGGTCCCTGAGAAGGATTGGGGAGCGGGGTTGTGGGGTAGTTCCTTGGTGAGGGGCGGGATACACTGTTAGACTTGCCCTCTGAATGTCATAATTCTTACAGCCACATGAAGGAAGCATTGATGTCCAGGTATGGGTTGACTCCTGAATTGTATAGACAGAGGTTTAGAAATTGCAAGAAGGTGGAGTCAAGTACCTGGGTAGAATATGTAACTTTCTTTTGCAGAGCATTGGATGGTTGGGTAAAGGGTAGCAAAGTGAATGATTTTGAGGGGCTCTTTGATTTAATTGCATGGGAGCACTTGCCAAGTAATTGTTTTCCAGAGCTATGCCAGCCCCTGATTGATAGTAGGCTGACTAATCCTAGGAAGCTTGCTGAGGAGGCGTACCGCCGGTTGAGCACCCGGGTCCACAAGGGTCACGTGGGAGACTCAGCCAAGAGTGGGCAGGGTCCCCAGCAGAAGAGTGGGGGGACAAGGGTAAATAGAGGGAGTTCCATTAAGTGCCCCAAAGTAGTCCCCAAAGGAGCCAAGGGAAGGGTTCCCAGCTTCCCCCTGAGAAGAAGCACGGGGCCCCGACAGGTAACCCTGTTCACAAGGGACCCCTGAAGTGGTACAAGAGTGGAGAAATGGGCCATAAGTCTAATGATCCCCGGTGCCCACAGTTTGGAAAGACAGCACCCACTGGTGCTCCGCCCCGGCAGATGGCGAGTGTAGCCCTGGGGGAGGAGAGGGGTGTCCAAGGGGGGTTGGGGCCAGCAGAGATGTCCCTTGTCTCTTTAGGAGACTGTGAGGTGGTCCCCAGGACCCAACTTCCTGATAACACTAAAAAGTATAGGCAGTGGGTGACCATCAATGGCCATAGAGTGGAGGCTCTTAGAGATACAGGAGCCAGTGTGACAGCTGTCAAGTGTCACCTGGTATCTCAAGAGCAGATTGTCCCCAATGCATTCTATCCAGTTGTTGACGCTGACAACACAGAGAGCAACTGCAAGGTGGCTCAGGTTCCCTTTGAGTGGGGGTCAGTCTCTGGTACTCTTCAGGTAGCTGTGAGGCCTGCCATGCCTGTTGACTGTTTGTTAGGGAACGATTTAGAGCTCACGTTGGAGGGAGATGGAGCGGAGTGCTCATTTGAAGATGTTGGGTCTGCCTGACTGGGCGTGTGTCACCACATGGTCCATGGAAGCCAGTAGGGGTTCTCAAGAGGACCTGGAGCCTGAGAGGAAGGCCCAGGTGCATGCTTTAAAGAGAAGAGGCAGGGGGTGCGAGAAACCGGCCCTCGAAGTTCCCACGGCCCGGGAGGAGGTAGACCCTGAGGGGGTTGACCTGGAGCCTACCAGGGAACAGGTAGCTGAACTGGGGTCCTGCCTGAGCTGACCCATTGGCAGCAAGGACCCTCCAGGGAAGAGTTCTGCATGGAGAAGAAAGAATGCCCTTCTCTTGTGGGCTTGCGGCAGCAGGCTGCAAACCAGGAAGCAGGTGATCAGTCTGGATCACATTGAATCTACTGGGAGAATGGTCTCCTGTATAGTGTGCCTAAGGTTGCTGAGCCTGGGTCAGCCCATGTGCTGGTGGTACGCCAGCGCTTCAGAGCCTTCCTACTGGGTCTGGCTCATGATGTACCATTGGCAAGATATTTGGGGCAGGACAAGACCTTTGAGAGGCTTGTCACCCACTTTTATTGGCCCCAAATGCGCAAGAGTACAGACACTCATTGCAAGAGATGTCAGACTTCCCAGGCAAGTGGAAAAAGTGGGAGGAAGCAAAAGGCTCCTCTCCAGCCATTCCCTGTGGTCAGCACCCCCTTTGAACAGGTGGGTATTGACATTGTGGGGCCACTGGAACCCAAGACATCCATGGGCAACAGGTTCATCCTGGTCTTGGTGGACCATGCCATCTGGTACCCAGAAGTCATACCTCTGAGGACAGTGACGGTCCCCATGGTGGGACGGGCACTGATGGGAATTTTCTCACCAGTAGGATTCCCTAGAGATGTGGTGTCTGATCGAGGTACCAACATCATTTCTAAGTATATGAAGTCCCTGTGGCAGGAGTGTGGGGTAACCTACAAGTTCACCACTCTTTACCACCACCAAGGAAATGGGTTGGTTGAAAGGTTCAACCGAACCCTAAAAGGCATGATTATGGGTCTTGAGGAACTTATGAGGCGTAAGTGGGACGTCCTCTTACCATGACTGCTCTTTGCGTACCGTGAGGTGCCACAGAAATATCTAGGGTTCGGCCCCTTTGAGCTTCTCTATGGCCACCCTGTGAGAGGACCTCTGAGACCGGTCAAGGAAGACTGGGAGCAATCTCCCAGGAAACCTCCCCAGGATGTATATAGCTACATGCTGGCCTTCGGGAACCAGACTAGGCGTTTCAGGCAACTCGCTCCGGTGAATCTGTAAGCCAGCCAGGAGGAGATGAAGCGGTGGTACGGCCAGAATGCCACTCTGGTAGAGCTTCAGCCTGGTCAGAAAGTGTGGGTCATAGCCCCTGTGGAGCCTTGTGCGCTCCAGGATAAGTGGACCGGACCATTTGAGGTGGTGGAGCACAAGAGTCCGGTTACCTACTTGGTGGACTTGCGGTCTCCCACGAACCCCTTGCGGGTCCTGCATGTCAACCGCCTGAAGCCCCACTTGGAGAGGTCCAAAGTGGGCATGCTCTTAGCAACAGATGCTGGAATGGAGGAGGAGACTGAGCCTCTTCCTGACCTGCTGTCGGCGACAGATCAAGATGAGTCAGTGGATGGTGTCGACCTTTCTTCCACCCTGACCCCTGAGCAGCAGAATGACTGCTGCCAGTTGTTGGGACAGTTTTCTGATCTGTTCTCCCTGGTCCCCAGTGTCACTGATTGGTGCATCCATGATGAGGACACTGGAGATAGTACTCCTGTAAAGCACAAACTTACAGGGTGACTGACAGGGTGAGAGCTTGCATTAAGGAGGAGGTCTCCAAAATGCTTGCGTTAGGGGTGATTGTGTCCACTAACAGTACTTGGGCCAGCCCAGTGGTCTTGGTCCCAAAGACTGCCGCACCAAGTGCCACACCAGAACTCCGGTTCTGTGTGGACTACCGAGGGCTCAATTCAGTCACGAGGACTGACGTGCACCCCATCCCCAGAGATGATGAGCTCATAGATCGGTTAGGTGCTGCCCGGTACCTCAGCACGTTTGACTTCACGTCTGGGTACTGGCAGATCGCCTTGACTGATGGGGCAAGAGAGAGGCCAGCATTCTCCACACCAGATGGGTACTACCAGTTCCGGGTGATGCCCTTTGGGATGAAGAATGCCCCTGCCACCTTTCAGAGGTTGGTCAACCAGGTGTTGGCTGGACTGGAAGAGTTCAGTGCCGCCTACCTGGATGACATTGCAGTGTTCAGCGCAGTTGGGAAGGACATCTGCGCCACCTCTGGGAAGTGTTGATGGCACTGCGGAGGGCAGGCCTCATGATCAAGGCGAGTAAGTGCCAGATCGGGCAGGGTTCCGTGGTGTACTTGGGACACCAGGTTGGGAGCGGCCAGGTGGCGCCCCTACAGCCCAAGATTGAAACCATCCTGACTTGGGAACCCCCCCAAAACCCAGACAGAAGTGAGAGCCTTTTTAGGACTCACTGGGTATTACAGGAAGTTTGTCAAGAGGTATGGCAGCATTGTTGCACCCTTGACAGTGCAGACTTCCCGGAAGCAGCCCCAGAAAGTGATTTGGACTGACAGCTGTCAGAAAGCTTTTGAGGCCCTGAAAACTGCTATGTGCACGGCACCTGTGCTCCTGGCACCCAACTTCTCGAGAGAGAGTTTATCATTCAGACAGACGCTTCAGAGCATGGTGTGGGGGCTGTTTTGTCACAGATGAATGAGGAGGGCCTGGATCAACCCGTAGCCTTCATCAGTAGGTGGTTACTTCCACGGGAACAGAGGTGGAGTGCGATTGAGTGTGAGGCATTTGCTGTGGTCTGGGCACTGAAGAAGCTGAGACCATACATGTTTGGGACTCACTTCCGGGTTCAGACAGACCACAGGCCCCTCAGATGGTTGATGCAGATGAGGGGTGAGAATCCAAAGCTGTTGAGGTGGTCCATTTCCCTACAGGGGATGGATTTCATGGTGAAACATCGCCCTGGTACAGAGCATGCCAATGCTGATGGTCTGTCCAGTGATGAGAACTCCCAGGAGGTAGGGTAGTTCTCCCCACTTTTCAGCTGGAGGGGACATGTGTTAGACCTGGCACCTTGGCATGGGTCTCCCTTCCATTTTTTGCTGTTGTCTCATGTGTTTTTGCTGGTGTTAGATGCTTTGGGCACTGTGCCACTGCTATCCAGTGCTACAGTGCAAGTGCTCCCTATGGTAAATTGATGTATGGATTAGTGATTCCATGATTGGCTGGTTTGGTTTATCTGTCAGACCCTAGTGCAGTGCACCAGGAGTGCCCAGGCCTGGTAATCCAAATGCTGCTAGTTGTTTTGCAGCACTGGTTGTGCCACCCAGAGAAGCAGCCTGTTAAAGTCTGTCTAAGGCTTGCCATTGTAGAGCCTGTGTGAAGTCTGGTACTGCCATGCTGACTGGGTAAGTGCATCCACTTGCCAGTCCCTAAACCTTCCCTTTTTTCATATCAGACACCCCTATGGTAGACCCAAGGGCAGGGTGCATTGTAAGTATAAGGTAGGACATGCCCTGGTGTGTGTGGTATGTCCTAATAGTGAATTACAGCCATTTTCGTTTTTTACTATTGCAAGGCCACCTGTTCCCCATAGGCCTGAATGGGCAGTTTGATTATTACATCTTATAATCCTAACTGACTCAGGGAATATGATAGAAATTCGAGTTTAGTATGCCTGAACTCAGAATGATAAACTACATCTTTTAGTGAAGTTGGTATTAACAAACTGTGATTGAAAATACCACTTTTAGAAAGTAGGTATTTTTGTGTCTAACCATCCAAACCTGCCTCTGCTGGGCTATGTATTCCTTGTCTGGAGTTTGAGTGACAGGGGCTGGGGGATTCCAAGAGACAGGGTGAGTCATCACAGGACTGAATAGAGAGATCTGCATCTAGATGGGCGGGATGAGTTGCATCTGGGACCTGAATAGGGCTGTGCCTTCCCTCCACAATGCTGGCTCCACCTCCTGTGGTGCATCCGATGTCTCTGCCCTGCACTCTGAAAGGAAAGAAGGAGTCTTGTCAACAAAGTGCTCCAGGACTGACCAGAACTGGTTTGGACTAGGCAAAGGCCTCTCTGCCTTCAGAGAACAAAGAGAAACTGGGTATAAATATTGGGACCCAAACCCAAGAACTTTAGATGACTTTGGGAAGCAAGAAGAAACCTTTGCTGAGGAGGGGAACCAGAGAGTCTGAGGAGAGACGATCCCTAAGCTTGAGGGATTGGCCTGCAGTGGTTGCCTGACTGCCAAATAGAGGAGAAGGAACTTTGTGTATACTTTATTCAACTTGTGAAGGATCTCCAAGGGCTTGAGAAAAGAGCTTGCCTCCTGCTGAAGTCTCAGGGACAACAGACTTCACCCACCTGGGCGTCATCCTGGACTCCTCCCTATCGATGACCAGACAAGTCAACGCCGTCTCCTCATCTTGCTTCCACACCCTCCGCATGCTCCGCAAGATCTTCCGATGGATCCCGTCCGAGACCAGGAAGACGGTCACCCAGGCCCTCGTCACCAGCAGACTAGACTACGGAAACACCCTCTACGCCGGTACAACAGCCAAGCTTCAGAAGAGACTTCAGCGTATCCAGAACGCCTCCGCCCGACTCATCCTGGACGTCCCACGACGCAGCCACATCTCGAGCCACCTGAGAGGCCTGCACTGGCTCCCGGTCAACAAAAGGATCACGTTCAGACTCCTCACCCACGCACACAAATCCCTCCACAACCTGGGCCCAAGATACCTCAACGACCGCCTGACCTTCTACACGCCCACCCGCCAGCTACGATCCGCGAATCTTGCCCTCGCCGTCGTCCCTCGCGTCCAGAGAGCCACCGCCGGAGGAAGATCCTTCTCCTACCTGGCGGCCAAGACATGGAACTCCCTGCCCGTCCACCTGCGGCTGACCCAGGACCACCTCGCCTTCAGGAAACAGTTCAAGACCTGGCTGTTCGAGCAGTAGCCGACCCCTTCCCCCAAGCGCCTTGAGACCCTTCCGGGTGAGTAGTGCGCTATATAAATTCCATGATTGATTGATTGATTGACCAGCTTCCCAAGAGTTCTTTGGAAGCGCCTGCTGTTTTGCGAGACTTTCTGAGGGACTGCGTGTCGCAAGGAGCTGGAAGCGCGACTCACAAGCAAGAAGTGTGTCGCCGAACTGCCTCTGTTGCTTCACAACAAGAAAGCGCCTTGCATCACCTGTATCTCAGTCGAAGTCCTTGCAATTTGTAGATCATAGGTTTCTTTGGCCGAGGTCAAAGGCACGGTTTGTTGTAAAAGAATGGCTTTCATTCTGCTTAAAGTATCAATTCGTATAGAAGAGATGTTCAGTGAAGGCCATAAAGGCGACTCCCTGACTGTGTCTATTTAGGGGAACAAAACTTGCATACAGCAAGTGACCCTGGAGTCAAACGTTACCAGATATGGGATGCCTGGCAACATGCCACAACAGCTCTGATCATTCAACATGAGTACTGCTCAAGAGGGAGAATCTCAATAGGCAGAGGACATTCATGTTCATATTGCAGGAATGCTTGTGTTTTTAAATATGGATCAAAAACATATTCAACATCCGTTGCAGCAAGAGAATTAACTCATTGTATCCATCTTGAATGTAAAGCTTTTGCATTTGGAATGCTCGCTTTTGTAACTGCCTCTAAGGCTGGTACCGGAGTCACGACAATAATGCCTTTTCCCTGAGCTAGAGCTCTTTCTTTTGCTACTGCGGTTTGAACTGCTGTCAGAATTGTTCTGTCGAAGTGAAGCGCATTTCCGCTTTTGTATACAAATGTGATTTGTATGCAATTGGTACTTTTTCAACTTCATTAAAATTTAAGTAGGTGAATCCGCATTGACCCAAAATTATTCGGATCACTAAATTGCGTGTATTTACGCGTGTTTGTAAGTGATTTGTTGCTAACATATCAGCTTGAAGTGAACGCAGGATATCTGTGTGTTCCTGTGTCCAATTTTTGATTTTGAAATCAGGTTTGATTAATTCGTAGAGAGGTTTAACCTTTTCTGCGTAATTTAGAATGTAAGTTCTTCCAAAATTCAGGAAACCTAGAATCGACTGTAAGTTTGCCAGCGTTTTTGGAGGTTGGAGCAGCGCACACTTTTCTAAAAAGTTAGCTGCCAGGCTTTTGCCTTCACTTGACAGCTCATATCCTAGGAAAAAGACATTGAGATGGGCAATTCTTGATTTTTTTTTTATTGAATTTGTAGCCCTCAGAGACGAAGCCCATTATAATGGTATTCACCCTGTTCAAGTGCCTATCCAGGTCATCGTCTTTCAGATAGATATCATCGATATGACAATGCCTCTTCATCATAAATTTGTAGTATCTCTGTTACTCTTGCTGAGAATAACCCCAGGCTGTTCTTGAACCCTTTAGGCAGTCAACAAAAGTGACCCTGGGTCCCCATTAATGAGAAAACTGTCAAGTACCAACTTTCAGGTGCTATGTTTTGACAAAAGAACCCATTTGAAATGTCTAATGTCGTTTTATATTTTTCACGCACAATGTTATTCATTAAGGCTGTACTGTGTTTATTTTGCACTGCAAATGTGTTAGAACAAGTGTTCAGGTGTCTGTAATCCAAAACTAGACGATATGTATTGTCTGGTTTGGAGACAGGAAACAAAGGATTGTTCATTGATGAGGTGCATGTTTCAATCGCCCCTTGGTATTCAAGTTGATCTTAGATCTCCCTGACCTGTTTTTTACCTCCTTGCTTAATTGGGTACTGCATTTGTGCAGTAGGTTGATTTATTAACTGTATCTTGTGGTGAGGTGAGTCCTCATCCCATCCTACATGAATTTTGTATAATGGTGGGGCCTGGGCAACTGCCCATTTCCTGGCATATGTATATTTTAGGTATAGTGGAACATGGTTGAAGAAGGCTGGCATAATGATGTCTTCGCCATGTGGGTACTGCCTGACAAATTCTGGTGCCAAGTCCTGTTCTGCTAGAAGTATGTCATAACCCCTTGAAAGTTTCTCCCAAAAGAATACTCACACTTTGCTTGGCATGTCTCCCTTCATCCGGAGTGTTATTTCATATAACCTTTGTGGAGTACTAACCCTGGTGTCTACAGCCTCAACTGTGATGTACTCATTCAAGTTCACTGTCTCCAGAAGTTCCTTCAGGTTCTGGTGAGCTATTGTTACTTCTGCTGCACTGTCCAGTATTGTCTGAGCCGATTATCCATTCTTAAGTTGTCTTCTCAGAATTCTCGGCATGTCTGATCTTAAGACCTGAGGTTTTGGTTTGTTTTTCTGAGCGTGTTTTTCGTCTTTGGACGTTACCCATTCTTCTTTGTGATCTGACCGTCCTCTTCTTTCGGATGTCAGCGACGATATCTGAAAGGTACGAGAGGAACGTGTATCAGTATCTTGATACCTATCAGGTTTTCTAAAATTATCACTATTCCTGAGGTTATACCTCCTTTCAGAGGGCTCCTTTTGAGGAGACCTACCTCGGGATTGAGAATGTTTCTCTTTTGAATGTTGTTTGTTATTTTCCCACTTCTTTTTAGAAGATGTAGGATTGTGTTTAATAGAGTCCTTCTCAGGACCTTCAGACAATTGTCGTTTAACTGGTTTCCCACCCAAACTATCTCTGCCTAATTCTTCATAGGATTTTTCTATTATTCTGGGTAGTTCTTGTTGATGTTCTGTTACATCAAATTCCCTTAAGCGTTGGCGGATTGCCACTGATGCTGCCTCCCCTTTCATATTAGATAATAATATTGTTGAGACCTGATCAAAGTTTTTTAGTAATTTCATACCTAAATTCAGAGCAGGCTCTGCCCCGTATTCATTTTTAATTTGTTTCAGGACATCGGGTATTACCGCAATAGACGGAACGCCATGTGTTTTAGTATAGATGGCACCAAAGACTGTGCCCCAAGTGGTGCAGTCTTCCAGATGTGGTGTGATCCCCATTGGTAAACAGATTGTTAGGATTCTGTGTTTCTCATAAGGGATAGTATTAGGAAATACTGCTTCGATTTGAGTCATTTTTTGAGCTATCCAGAATGGAATTTGTTCACATTTTATGGGCATTTTTCCCATGACTGTGTGTAAAGTCTGTGGAGTAATTTTTAGTGTTTTCCCCTGGTGAGGGGTTTGATTTGGAATGGTTAATGGTGGCTGAACTGTGAAAGTCCGCATCACATATTGAACTAACTGTCTGTAAATTTTTATTAACTCTTTAAGTTTTGTGAGTAATTCATCGCCTGACATCACTTTGATGTCAGGATGAGGTGTGTATCCGGCTAAAATTGGCCATGTTGCTCCTGGTCTACCTAGTGGACCACGCCTGGTAATGTGATTGTAATGTTTTATGGAGCCTTTAAACCAGAGATTATGTTCCTGGTATGTAAGTGGAATTTCAAAATCCTCGAAGGGAATATATTCCTCAGGTGGTTCATCTTCTTTATAGAAGTGAACACTTTTGTTACTGGATTTGATTCTGGGAATACTATCCATGAATAAAATACCTCTGTCTGAAAAGATTCATGTGCCTCTATCACAAAAACTGCTCTACAACCTCTTGGTGTTAGGCCATGTTTCATAAGTTTTGGAGTGATGGCTCTCCTTAAATTTGGATGGATGTTTATAACACCCTCATCGGTTTCATTTAAACCTGTAATATTAAAAGCTGTTACGACTTCGTCAGTCGTAGCCTCACCGGTCACTGTATTATTATCCCCATTTTAGGACATTGTTTTTGAAAAATGTAGAACAAGTTTCAAGGAAACAAAGATAAGGTGCACAATATTTTGGAACACTGTATCCTTCAACGTTGAACAAACCAAACAGCTAATACATAGGATTTTCGTCCTACTCAGCTATGGCTGATATTGACCCTACCCACTCCAGACGTCTTATGGAGTATTATGTGTAGGGGTCTCTGAGAAAAGCACGACCGAGTTACTTCAGTATCTAGCGTTAAATTAGTGCCTTACCAAACACATTGGGCGCCATGTAGTGTAGTTCCTATTCCCCTTATAGGCTCTGCGCATTGGAATAATATACACTATAGTTGTGACATAGGACTGAGGACAGTATGCCTCTATCGAGTACATTAAACTTAATTACTTTGTGTGCCAGCTACTTATGAAACTTATAAAACATGGTCTGATACCAAGAGGTGGCAGAGCAGTTTTTGTGATAGAGGCACATGAATCTCACCAGACAGAGGTATTCTATTCATGCATAGTATTCCCAGAATCAAATCCAGTAACATATGTTTCACTTCTACAAAAAAGATGAACTTCGAGGATATTGAAATTCCACTCACATACCAGGAGCATGAGCTCTGGTTTAAAGGTGCCCTAAAACATTACAATCACATTACCAGGCTTGGTCCACTAAGTAGACCAGGAGCAACATGGCCGATTTTAGCCGGCTATACACCTCATCCTGACATTGAAACTATGTCAGACATAGATTTACTTGCTCAACTCAAGGAGTTAATCAAGATATATAGACAATTGGTTCAATATGTCAAGCGGACTTTCACAATCCAACAACCACTTACAATTCAAAATTCAGCCCGTCATCAGGGCAATACACTAAAAATTACTCCACAGACTTTACACTCAGTCATGGGAAAATTACCCGCAAAACGTCAACAAATTCCATTCTGGTTAGCTCAAAAAATTACTCAAATCGATGCAGTATTTCCTAATACTACCCCTTTTGAAAAACACTGAATTTTAACAATTTGTTTACCAATGGGGATCCCACCACATCTGGAAGACTGCACCTCTTGGGGCACAGTCTTTGCTGCTATCTACACAAAAACACATGGTGTTCCGTCAATGGCGGTAATACCTGATGTCCTGAAACAGATTCAAAACGAATACGCGTCAGAGCCTGCTCTGAATTTAGGTAGGAAGTTACTTAAACATTTCAACTAGGTGTCAGCAATAATATTATCTAATATTAAAGGTGAAGCAGCATCAGTGGCGATCCAACAGAAATTAAGGGAATTTGATGTAACAAAACAACCTCAAGAACTAGCCAGAATAATTGAAAAATCCAATGAGGAATTAGGCAGAAACAGTCTGGGAGGGAAACCATTAAACCACAACTGTCTGAAAGTCCTGATAAGATCTTTCCTAACAACAATCCTACCTCTTCTAAAAAGAAGTGGGAAAATAGCAAACAACATTCCAAAGAGAAGCGTTCTCATTCCCGAGGCAGGTCTCCTCCACAGAAGGAGCCCTCTGAAAGGAGGTACAACCTCAGGAATAGGGATAATTTGAGAAAACCTGACAGATATCAAGATAATGATACACGTTTCTCTCGTACCTTTCAGATATCATCACAGACATCCGAAAGAAGAGGACGGTCAGAAAACAAGGAGGAACGCGTGAAGTCCAAAGACAATCAACACGTTCAGAAAAACAAAGCAAAACCTCAATTCACCAAGAAAAAGGTAGTAGGTCTGAAGATCAGACATGCCGAGAATACTGAGAACCCAACTCAGGAACGGAGAAAGGGCCCAGACCATGCTGGACAGTGCAGCAGAAGTTACAATAGCTCGCCAGAACCTGAAGGGACTTCTGGAGACACTGGACTTGAATGAAGATATACAAGTTGAGACTGTAGATCCCAGGGTTAGTTCTTCACATAGGTTATTTGAAATAACACTCCGGGTGGAGAGAGACATACCAAAAAAAGTGAAAGCACTCTTTTGGGAACACCTTTCAAGGGGTTATGATATACTTCTAGCAGAACGGGACTGGCCACCAGAATTTGTCAGGGAATGTCCACATGGCGAGGCCATCATTATGCCTGCCTTCTCCAACCATGTTCCAATTCATTTAAAATATACATTAGCCAGGAAATGGGCAGTAGCCCAAGCCCCAGCACTATATAAAAATCATGTAGGATGGGATGAGGACTCACCATAAAATCCAGTTAAAAAATGGGCCAACTGCACAAAGGCAGTACCCAGTTAAGCAAGAAGCTAAAAAACAGGTCAGGGAGATTTTAGATCAACTTGAATATCAGGGGGTGATTGTAACATGGACCTCGTCAATGAACAATCCTTTGTTTCCTGTCTCCAAACCAGACAATACATATCGTCTAGTTTTGGATTACAGACACTTAAATTCCTGTTGCAAAACATTTCCAGTGCAAAATGCACACAGTACAGCATTAATGAATTACATTGTGGGTAAAAAATATAAGACCACTTTAGACATTTCAAATGGTTTCTTTTGTCAAAATATTGCACAAGAAAGCTGGTATTTGACCGCTTTCGCAATAATGGGGACCCAGCGTCAATTTTGTCTACTGCCCCAGGGATTAAAAAACAGCCCAGGGTTATTTTCAGCAAGGGTAAAAGAGTTACTACAAACTTATGATGACGAGGCATTGTCATATGTCAATGATATATATCTGACAGACGATGACCTGGATAGGCACTTGAACAGGGTGAGCACCATTAGATTGGGCTTCGCCTCAGAGGGTTAAAAATTCAACTTTAAAAAGTCAAGAATTGCCCACCTCAACATCCTTTTCCTAGGATATATGAACTATCAAGTGAAGGCAAAAGCCTGGCAGCCAACTTTTTAGAAAAGTGTGCGCTGCTCCAACCTCCAAAAACAATGAAGAATTTCGATTCTAGGTTTCCTGAATTTTGGAAGAACTTACATTTTAAATTGTGCAGAAAGGGTTAAACCTCTCTACGAATTAATCAAACCTGATTTTAAAATCACATATTGGACACAAAAACACACAAAAATGTTACTTTCACTCCAAACAGACATGTTAGCAACGAAACACTTGCAAACACGCTTAAACATACGCAGCTTAGTGATCCGAATAATTCCGGGTCAATGCGGAATCACCTACTTAACTTTTAACGAAGGTGAAAAAGTACCAATTGCATACAAATCCCACTTGTATACACAAGCAGAAATGAAATTCACTTCTACAGAAAAAATTCTGACAGCAGTTCAAACCACTGTAGCAAAAGATAGAGCCCTACCACAGGGGAAACGCATTAGGGTCATGACTCCTGTACCAGCCTTGGAGGCTGTTACTAAGGCTAGCATTCTGAATGCAAAAGCTTTACATCCGAGATGTATACAATGGGTTAATTCTCTTGCTGCAACTGATGTTGAATATGTTTTTAATCCTTATTTGAAAACACAAGCATTTCTGCAATACGAACACGAATGTCCTCTGCCTACTGAAATTCTCCCTCTTGATCAGTACAAATTTATAATTTATACTGACGGATCTGCACAACCCGCTACAGGAGTAAACAAGCTTACAGTTCAGCATGCGCGATCATTAAAGGTCGTATGCGCGATGGCAAATTCAGACCAATGGTCACAAAAACGCAAACTCTAGGAGATTGTACAGCTCACCGACCTGAACTACAAGCATTCAAGATGGCACTTGAACATACGGATCGCGAATTCCCCGCACTCGTAGTGTGCGATTCTTTTTACTGTGTTCAATCTTACAATTAATATTTACAGAATTGGCTTCAAAATGGTTTCAAAGATGCAAAAGGTGGCACAATCAAGCATAAAACGCTTTGGGAACAAGTAGTTCAGTTGCGAACTGGACTACAAAATACTGAAGTGATACACACACTGAGTCATCAACATGATGGCGTTCATGTTGAAGGGAATTCAGTGGCTGATGAAGCCGCGAAAGGGGCTGTGCAAACAGCATCCGTAGCTGCAAAGGCAGCGGTGCAGCGTTACCTAAAAAATTTGCACTCATATATAATTGATGCGAACATCGTTCCATTTGCTCGATACCCTGGAGTGGGGGATAGGGTAATACCAAACATGGAACGAAGAGCAGCTTTGATTTATGAAGCACATCTGGGAGAGGGTCTGACACATCAGGGGATCTCTAAAACAATTTTAGAACTAAAAGAGATGTACTGGTGGCCAGGAATGAATACACTGATCCACACTTTTATCAATGAATGCATAGACTGCAATAGAGATCGCAGTACAGAATGCTACCAGGCACCTGTCTACAACGTAGCCAGCCCAGTACAGACACCATTGTTAGACAGCATTAGACTATCCATGTGCAGGCGTCCTCTAGGACAAATGCAATCCCACGAACACTAAATCAAGGTTCCTATGGATGTGGCCTCAGCGTTTGGCTGACACTCGAACTGTTATTAAGATTTACGAGTCTTTATCGGCACATGCGCAATTGGCACACTACATTCTGACCAGGGTCCTGCGTTTAGCTCTCGAGCTCACAAAGAAGCCATGGCCAGTTTGGGCATAACATTGCGGTATTCTTCTCTATTCCATCCAGAGGGAAATTCTGTTGTGGAAAGAAAAAACCGGGACATAACGCAGTCTATAACAGCTAGGATATTAGGTTCGGGTGATGGGTGGGTCAAACGCCTTTATGGGTCCAGCGCGCACTTAATACCTTGCCAAGAAGTTCTCTAGGGGGTGTCACTCCATATGAAGTTCTATTTGGAACTAGAATGTTGGTACTGGACCTTGATATGCAAGGCACAGTGATGGAAAATAAGAAATTTGATATCAAAGATTGTTTGGCTGTTTTACAGGAATTAAATGAACTAAGAACGAAACAAAGCAACATGCTCCTGAGGCCAATAATCACTGGGGAGAAACCGGCTGTCCCAGCAAGGCTTGTCTGGATCCCAAAGCTTGGTGATCTAGTCAGAAAAAAGATTGCGGACAAGAAGGAATTTGGGCCTTCTTACAAACAACCAGTACCTGTCTTAGCAATCCACGGATCAAGAACAGTACTTTTGCCGCCCCTTGCTGGTAAAAAGGAGAAAAGATTTGTGTCCATCGACCTGATCAAACCACACTATGTGGCCGATACTAAACAGTAGGCCAAGTGGACTCCGACAATGTAGCAGGCGTACTGCGCTAGCTACAATCCAAGAGGTTCAAACAGAAATACTCATCACCTTTGAAGATTCTACAGTAAGAAATAAAGGACTAAGCAACATTGCCATGGAACTTACACCTCTTGAGACCCAAATAATAGTTCGTCCTGATACACATGTCTACAACAAAGTAACAAGTGATCAACTGGTTCCAGCGATTTCATCGAATCCTGATGCAATTCCAACCCTTGACAGAACTGCCTCTGGCTATTTCATGAACGTTGATACGTTTTCTGAGGATCCCAGCGATCCTAATATGACACCAGCACAAAGAACTTTCAAAGTACAAGCAACAGACTTTTTTCATCTCCTGAAAAAGACATATCTGGTTTCACCATGGATTGAACTATGGATTGTTTGGGAATATTCTTCTTTCTACTATGGTTAGCTCTGGTATTAAAGAACAAGGGGCACCCCCAAACAACACAATATGGGTAGAGATGTAGGGGAATAAACAGCCAAGCAAAAAAACACAAGAAACTCTACCCTAATGCTTGAAAAGTACTAAATATCATATATTTTACCCCTGAAGGGTATGGCACTCAAGGAGAAGAAAAGAATATTGTGACAGAATAACAGAAAATGAAAAATGAACAATACAAGTGCAGCACAACACAAAACGATCACAATGGATAGAAAATAGTTTCCTTTTTATTTAGAAACATATTAATATGAGCATTTGATGACTCGCTTATGTATTTTTATAGAAAGTCAATAACACATAAGACATACTGAAAAGCTGTTCAAAAAACAGGAATATAATGCAAAAATTAGCCACAAAAAACAGGTTCCCAGGCAGGGGGGGAAAAAAAGAAGGTATGGAGAAGGGGAACGATTTTCAATCAAAAAGACATACACTCAACTTCAAGCAGCTCGCATACATACATCATTCCAAAAATCATTCAACATAGGCCAAACAGCCTTTCAAGGGCCCATTCCCAGAGAGGTGATCACAGGGAAATCTGGTAATAGGTCAAGATGGTAACACTGAGCTAGAAATCAAGCTATATGGAGAGTCTCAGGGGCGGGAATGACAGGCCCAGAGAAAAACGCCGACGCGCGTTTCGGTGAAACCACTCCTAACCAGGAGCACCACCTTCCTCAGGGCGTAGCAGACAGACCCCCACACACAGGCTGGGACCTATAAGGATAAGAAGAAATAATGAAAAAATGAAAAATAAAGAAAAAAAAAAAAAAAAAAAAAAAGGAAAAAAACTATGAGGATAGAATAATGTTTTTAAACAAACAGACAAATCCACAAACTGAGTGCCATAGTCCCTAAGGAGGAAACACGTTATTGTTCGAGAATAAATTTTCTATTATATTTTGGAAGCTATGATACTAAAAACAACAACGAATATATAAGTATGCAGAATAATTCACACCTAGGAATACAGAGAAGGAAAATGTAGACAAAAAAGGAACAGAATATGAATACAGACCAATAAAACAGGAAAACCCCTTTAAGGATTTCTACAAGCAATCCATAACCGGACACAAAGAAAAACAGTCTAGTACTAAGAGAATACAGAATTCAAAAAAACCAAAATGAGAACTACAAACAAATGTGTTTACCTGTGTATGTGAAAAGTGATGATCAAGGAAGAACAATGCAAATCTATACTAATGAAGAACCTCTTTCGTATGGCTCTCTAAAACAGAATAAAAAAGAAAAGAAAACAATACACATGAATACATAAACCTTAAAGATTTGAAAAATGGTGAAGCAAAAATGAATATAAAAGAATAATAGAGACCAACAAGGAGAAACTGTCATGGTCAGAAAATAGGGATTGCAACACTCACTTAAAGCGACCCAAAATTATCTCGCAAGGAAATTGATGGAAATGAAAATAGGCAAACAAGCTATCAAACGGGTTTACCTAAATTTCAGAGCCGTCGACAGTGCAGCAGCAAAATTATTCATGTGTTGTGGGAAAAACTGATCCGCCTGCAAGGCTCCCGTGTTTGTAGCATATATACTCGGATCGGAAAAGTCTCCACAGGAAATTAAAATGGAGTCTAGGAAAACAAGATACCACAAGCAAGGAAAGCGGACAGGTTATGAGGGTCATGGAATGAAGTAATGAATATGTAGGCTAAGCATGCATGGCTGAATATTCAGCCAAAAGACTAAAAAGGCAAATAATTGCAATGATATCAATAAAAGGCCGCTATCATACAGGGGGAATATCCAGTAAAAAAAGATATGCTCACCTGGGTCCAAACGGACCTTTCCTAGAGTATACTGAAGCTATCAAAAGCGTAAACGGATTTGTTGAGATTCTTTAGGTATGAAGAATCCAGAGCTCAGATTGCTGAAAAGCAACAAAAATATAATAAGCCAAACTAAAGAGATGATAATGAAAATGACGAGCCTAAGATATAGGCATACAGCCAACGAAAATAAAAATAAAAATAAAAGCGTAGTAGACACGAACATAAACAGTTTACCTGAATGATATATTCAATGTCAGCGTTCTCGATAACGGCGGTCAAGACGGCAAGAGCTTTTCGCGGAAAAGATCGCATAAGAGGAGATCCTATTGGAGAGCGGGTATTTAAGCTCTACGAGTCAGAATCCTTCCCAGCTGAACAGCCAATCACCTGGCGTGGCACAAAAAACTGTCAACCAACTAGCTTGGTCGGAATAAATGGGTAAACCAATAGACGGGGCTGAACAAGAGCCACAGTAAGTGCCCTTAAGCAACAAAGCCGACACGGTATCCAGGTTAAAAGGTGCTCAAAAAATAATTAAATAAGGTGAAATTGAAACAAACAAAGAGAGAAGTGGCGCATGGATACTAAATAGAAAAGCATCAAAAACGAGTACACGAAGAGTATTCGAAGAAGAATTAACAAACATAAAAAAGAGACTAAAAGGTAACAAACATGAGAAAGAATTATGTATTTAAATAAGGAGGAATATGTATATTACAAAATAAACTCGAATGTTCAAAAAATAAAGGTAATGCAAACAATTACAAAAGGGGCACAGAAAAGTTCTTAAATTATGGCATTCTCCCATGGTAAGGATTCATTCAGTCCTCTGGTCTTAGTATCAAGAACAAAAATCCAAAAAACCTCACGTTTTTTACGTAGGTCTTCTGGATTCGTGCCCTTTTGGGCTTGTACTTTTTCCAAAATCGTCCACCGTAGATCTTCCTCAGAGTGCATCTTCTCCGCCCAATGTCCTACTAAAGGGGCAGAGTGTTTGAGACGTCTGATACAGGACTTATGTTCGCCAATGCGCACTCTGACCTCTCTCGAGGTTTCGCCAACATAGGTCAATGGACAGGGGCACTGGATTGCATAAACACAGTTCGATGTTCGGCAGTTGGTAATACCTTTAAGGCCAGCGGTGAAGCCATTCGTGTAGAAAGAGGTGCCTACAATGGCATTGGCACAGGCATGGCAAGTGCCGCATTTGTGGTTTCCTCTTACAGGGGTGGTTCCCTCGATAGACCGTTGTAGCCATGTTCCCTGACTAGGGATCTTAGCTCTGATCAGATGGTTCCTAAGATTCTTGTTCCTGCGGAAGGCAAAAACCGGTTTGGGCATAGCTGCTGGTTGTTCGCCCAGATTCAGGAGATGCCACTCCGAGTTGATGATCTGTCTGATCTTATTGTTGAATGTAGAGTGTTTGGTAACACAAACAAGTTTGTCCATAGGTTCCTGGCTTTTGCTCTGGAACATAGAATCCCTGTTATAGAAACGAGCCCGTTTCATGGCGTTCCTAACTAGTCTTGGAGGATACCCCCTGTCAATGAACTTTTGTTTCATGCTTTCAGCGTTGGCGAGATAGTCCTTGATGGAAGTACAATTTCTGCGAAGACGCAGAAACTGGCTGAAAGGGATCCCATCTTTCTGGCTCCTAGGGTGGAAGCTTTCAAAATGCAAGAGGGTATTTCTGGCGGTCGGTTTGGTGTAGAGAGACACCGCCAGTTTGGAATCATGGTGTCCCACCCAAACATCTAGGAACTCAAGTCTCATGGTGCTAAAATGGGCAGTAAACTTGATGTTGCAATCTGCCGCGTTAAGCCATTCGATATATACCTCCAGGGAGTCTTGGTCGCCAGCCCAAATAAAAAAGACATCATCAATAAAACGCGACCAGTGTCGCACATTTTCAAAAAATGGCGCGACCTCATTAAAGATGTTAAGTCTCTCAAAGTTCCCCATGTATAGGCAGGCAATGCTTGGAGCGCATGCCGCCTCCATGCTGACACCTGTAACTTGTTGGTATAGCTGCCCGTCAAACTCGAAGAAGTTTTCTTCCAAAACAATTTCGAGAGTTTTGACCAGAAAAGTTTTATTTGACAATGAGGGGTCAGATTGGATGATGTTACTGACTACTTTGGCTGCCTCAACCTGGGGGATGTTAGAATATAAGGATTCCACATCCAGGGTAACAAGGAATTCATGTTCACAGTTATAGTCTAGACCTTCAATTTTGGAGATAAAATGTCCCGTGTCTTTGACATATGACGGCAGACTACCCACCAAGGGCTGAAGAAACCTGTCAAGATACTTCGAGAGCGGCTCCGTTGCTGAACCAATCGTAGACACAATTGGTCTCAGTGGGGGATCAAGCTGGTTCTTGTGGGTCTTTGGTAGGCCATAGATAATGGGAATGCGGGTGTAGGTAGGTGTAAGGAAGAGAGCTTCCGACGTGCAGATGTCACCTCTTTCTATCCCTTGTTCTACCTCCTGTAGAATACGTTTCTTAATTCTTGATTCAGGGTTGAGAGCGATTTTGCAGTAGTGTCTAGCAGAGCTTAGTAGCTCGAGCATCTTCTCCTTATATCTTTTAGTATCAAAAAGAACAATGCCGCCACCCTTGTCGCACGGTTTTATAGTGAGACTACTGTCATTTTTCAGAGACAGGAGGGTAGAATTCTCATCTTTGGAGGTGTTAAAACAGGGGGCAGGAACGAACTTGATAGATTTTTCAATCTTGCTGATGACAGCTTTCTCAAATAGTTGAACTTCCGAGCCCAGTATTTCCCCCCCTGCCTGGGAACCTGTTTTTTGTGGCTAATTTTTGCATTATATTCCTGTTTTTTGAACAGCTTTTCAGTATGTCTTATGTGTTATTGACTTTCTATAAAAATACATAAGCGAGTCATCAAATGCTCATATTAATATGTTTCTAAATAAAAAGGAAACTATTTTCTATCCATTGTGATCGTTTTGTGTTGTGCTGCACTTGTATTGTTCATTTTTCATTTTCTGTTATTCTGTCACAATATTCTTTTCTTCTCCTTGAGTGCCATACCCTTCAGGGGTAAAATATATGATATTTAGTACTTTTCAAGCATTAGGGTAGAGTTTCTTGTGTTTTTTTGCTTAGCTCTGGTATTAACTCTGGGTATGCTGATAAATGGAAGATATTTTCAAATGGACAAGTAAAAGAGTGAACTTACTTCTTCAGCCACACAAATCATCCCATCGTGAAGCAAGAGACTTGTCAGCAGTGAACATCACAGCCGTTCCTATACATGATGGTATAGTTTGGGACAAAACTGAATATGACATTTTAGGCCCGTTGGAGCTTTTGAAGATTCCACATTTATTTAAGATTTCATTAAGTGACTTTATTACCTCTAGTACCTTTTCTGATGATTGGGACTTCGAGACTGTTAATAACATAATGTCTGATCTAGAGATGTCTACAGTATTCACAAATCATGAATATTTAGAGGGTTCTAGTGGACTATGAACCACCATGGTCATCATTTCTTGCATAAATCTGCAACACCTAGAAATGTATTTATGTATAACCAATGGGAACATTGTCCTACACCTCCAAAGGGTAGTTAAAAAACTTTTGCAATGAATATTCGATATTTTTCAGGGTTCAACTTGTCAAATCCAGAATCGTTTTATTTAAAAAAATGTGAATAAGACAGGAACGAAAAATATGTTAACCAATACGAAACATATTTACTCTGCAGCCTTTATTGCCCAACTGTCTAGCCAGGGTTTCGACTTTTGGAAAGACAACATTGAGACAAAATCTGTCTGGGGTACAAAAGATTGGCAAGTACAGGGGGTAGAAGCTTTGTTTAGAGCCTGTATCATCCCTGAGCAAATTATGTTTTTGAATGACACTGTCCAACAAATGTCTTGCCTTGGGTTAGCCAAGATCAAAGACATGAACACACCGACCATATCAATACCTGCGAGTAATAGCACTACACGGGGGGAGGTCGACATACATAATATTTTGCATCAAAGCAGATCAGATCCAGAATGGAGAAAATGGTTGCTCTGGCCCACAGACACGAATAACTGTCAAGATCGATTCCTGAACAAAACACAGGGTTTCACTATCAATAGGCCAGACCCACGCTATGTTCAAAGATAGCTTCTAGGGGTAAACCCAACATACATTGTAGGGAAAGTTTGCCTTGATTGGCTACAGAAAGCTACACTGAAGGATGTAAAGCAGCACTTAACTTTACTTCAAGAAGGCGCACACCTTAGGGATTTCTTGCTAGGACCAAGAGAACCGCGTCAAAAACGCTTCATATATGCTAGTATCTATGCTGCTTATAATGAAGCTTGGAAGGTTACCCAAGCAGAGACTGCAGAATGAATACGAGAAATTGATCGTATTAATTTAGAGAAAACTCTGTAGTAGACAATGGGTTAACGACTCTGTCGTCCAGAATATATTCATTGGACAGCATTGTGTCTTCTGTCATAGACATCATGGAACAAGACTTGGTCATGTTGCAACATGGTCAGTCTCAGCTACGTTCTATCATGCTATTGGGCTGGACGCTACAAAACTTGCGAGCAGGCTATGTGCCTTGGTGTTTAATCAAGACTACGTCACTGTTTTCAGAATTCAATCTCACTGATAAAAAGATCAAACTGGCACAAAGGGGAGCAGACTACACTATGTTGAGCATTTAAAAACTGGAAAAGTTACCATTCACAGTGGCAGAAAAACCAGCTACTGAGTGGATCACACATAGTAAAATTACTCTGCCTGTTACAACTTTCCATTTTCAGTATTGCCTAAAACATATACCAGCAGGCAAATATGAAAGGTTGGGTAAAGGATACATCAAGACATCCTGGGATTTACCTTACACAAATAGATGTTGGAGTGGGGAACTTGAAGTGTTTCTTAGCGGTGAAAACTGTGAACACGCACTAAGCGGTTCTCTCCTTTGTCAGGGTATTAACTTACACGGGGCATGCGATGGTTCCATTACAAACTTATCCTGTCACCTGCAAGGTTCACCAGCTGCAATGATTAATCCAATTTTTGGCCAACTTTCTAATGGGAGTTACATTATGTTGAATGATCACAGCTGCTGTGGCATGTTGCCAGGTATTCCATATCTAGTTACGGTTACATCCAGGGTCACTTGCTGTATCCAAGTCTTGTTTCCACAAATAGACACAGTCAGGGAGTCACCTTTGTGGCCTTCACTGAACATCTCTTCTATACAAATTGATACTCTAAGCTGAATGAAAGCCATTCGTTTACAAAAAACAGTGCCACTGACCTCGGCCAGAGAAACCTATGATCTCCAAGTCGCAAGGACTTCTGCGGAGATACATACCCTTTTGTATACAAACTGCCCTGTACATTTCTCAGACATATTAGGTCGTATCTTAAACATGTCTGATACGAGCGGTATTATACATGTATTTTAGAACGTGTGAGCAGTACTGTTAGCACCTTTTCAAGCAGTCCTCCGAATTTTTCCAAACTTTGTGCACTCTGTGTTTGTCGGACTGCTGCTCCTTTTATCACTCATTGCAGGGATCTTAGTTTTGCTCCTACTGCTACGATATGGCAAGCCAACTCGCCATCGATGCCCAATTCACCATGGAGAGAGCTCTATTGGAGATGAAGTTTCGTGAGCGCATTGTCCAAATTTTGGGTTTACCTTGTCTACGAGAATTAAACACCACATGGTTTCGGTAATTCAGACCAATCTGGCAAGATTGCATCTTACCTGTTCTACGCTGCCTGATCTGCGGTGAAGAATGCGTGCTAGACATCTGTCTAACACTCCCATCAGTCATGCCTACGGATATCGATCCTCTGCTGGACCCAGTTGCGGCCCATGCTCTGTGTTGTCCACAGCGGCTACCAATCCTGATGACGGCATTCATTGAGATCTCACAGACGCAAATTGCTACTGCTGAGGTACGAGAAGAGACATCAGGCACACAGGTAACATTCGATTTGAGCATTGCTAATGCAACCAATGCTGAAGGCGATAGTTCTCATCTATGTGCAGTTAATCTTCTAAACGAGGTATTCCAACTTTCACCTACAACGGTAGACAACTTTTTGTCTACAGGATTAGAGGATTTCATGTTTTCTCCAGGCCCACACACTGACTTTTTATTCAGGCACACAGTGTTCCGATGAGACTCTGAATTTGGCGTTCAATCTTTTCGGACAAGGGACTAAGTTTGGAACTTTTTTCCTATGATTAATTTTTTTTTTCTTCCCAATTTGTATTTTTTCATTTTTTGGCACAGTAATCTGCTTATAGTAGAACTATTCATAAAGAACAGACTTCTTTGAAAATCTTCCAGAGACATTTTGCCACCTTGTCACGTCAACAATTGATTTGTGTTAACCTGATATGAAATGGTTTCGGCCCTTTTGTAGGTCTCGCTGAGTCAGTGCGCATGCGCTGCTCACAGAGACTTTAGTAGGTGAGTTTTCAAAGTGCTGCTGGCTGGCGACAAGCTTGCATTCACACGAACGTGCACGCGCGATCCGCCAGACTTCAGCAGCACTTTGAAAACTCACCTACTAAAGTCTCTCCGAGCAGCGCATGCGCACTGACTCAGCAAGACCTAAAAATGCGCAGTATGCCGGAGATGCTTCCGTAAAGCAGCTCGCCTCCGCCGGGTCTTCGGGGACGCAGCTTCCCAGCAAGTAATAAAAGCGGCTTGTTTTCCTTTCCCTCAAGTACCATTCTACTCTCTTTTTGTCGGATCACTGACAAAATATCGAGAAGGAGAATATCGACCTACCAAAATATCGAGGAAAAAATATAGAATGCCAAAATATCGAATCCCTATCTCCAAACAGGTAAGTACAGAAATATAGAATCCAAAATATCGTTGTAAAAAATATAGTTGGTCAAAATATCGAATTTTTTACATGTCTTAAAAGTAATGTAAAATTAAGGAAATAATACATATAATTAACTAAAACATTAATAAATAATTAATGTAAGTTAATTTTTTTTTTAATACATATATATTAATGTAATATTAATTAAAAATATTCAATATTCTTTGCGTAGGATAGCGGGTGGGTGAAATTTACTATTACCACTCCAGTAAGTGCAATAGTAGGGAAAGCGTTGGATAGCGGGAGGGTAAAAATTACTATTCCCACTCCAGAGAGTGCAATAATAGGGAAAGCATTGGATAGCGTAGGGGTAAAAATTACTATTCCCACTCCAGAGAGTGCAACAGTAGGGAAAGCGTTGGATAGCGTGAGGGTAAAATGTACTATTCCCACTCCAGTGAGTGCAACAGTAGGGAAAGCGTTGGATAGCGTAGGGGTAAAAATTACTATTCCCACTCCAAAGAGTGCAACAGTAGGGAAAGCATTGGATAGAGTAGGGGTAAAAATTACTATTCCCACTCCAGAGAGTGCAACAGTAGGGAAAGCGTTGGATAGCGTAGGGGTAAAAAATATTATTTCCACTCGAGTGCAATAGTAGGGAAAGCGTTGGATAGCGTAGGGGTAAACATTACTATTCCCACTCCAGTGAGTGCAATAGTAGGGAAAATAATAATTTAATATTTTCAATACCAATTAATAATTTCCTAATAACAATTAAATTACTTCCCACCCTATTCCCCTATAAACCCACAACCCACTACAGAAGTAAAACGCAAAATTAAATTAAAAATAATTAATAATTCCTAAAAATTATTATTTAATGTACTATAATTAAATTACTTCCCACCCTAATCCCCTATAAACCCACAACCCGCTACGGAATTAAATTACACAAAAAATAAACAACATAAAATTAATTACTTTAAAAATATTCAAACATACATTCCAAAATTAATACATACTTTTAACACATATACTAACAATTAAAACACTATAAAAAAATTCGATATTTTTAACAACTATATTATGACTGTCGATATTACTTACTTCCATATTATTTAAATCGATAATTTTTACCTGATTTTCGATATTCTTCACCACTATATTTTGGCAATTCGATATTCTGTCCATTGTATATTAAAAACTCGATATTCTGTCCAGTCGATATTTTTTATTCAATATTATGTCTGTTTACCCTTTCTGTCAGTTCCCTTGTGCTTGTTGCCTGGCATATTCAAGCAGGTCGATCGTTTGAATGCCACATGTGTAATCTCACTCCCCACTCGTATCTTTGGTTCTCCCGCCCCAATCACTCTCCTCCCGCTGTTCCTTGCCTTTCCCCCACCTTGCTCTTTCTCTCCCCCCTTCTGCTGCCCGTCCTGTTCCCCAAAAAACCTTCCATCGTTTCTTACTGTTCTCCCACCCCCCTAAAAACCACATTGGCTGTGTTTTTATAACATTTATTTTGCAGCTTTATATAGTGCCAATTAGATCCGAATGTATTGGACCACTTTACGTGATCACCAGTTACTTGCACATGGTCCCTCCCTTTAACCCACTGCTTGAGGTGAGTTTATAGCAGATTGATTTCAATCCTCACGTTCCTGTCGTTTTCAGTTCTCCTCACCCTCCCATTGTTTACAATTCTTAATCCACCTTTGCCTCGTTGGTTTAACTTCTCGCACCCACCCTGCTATCCCCCTCCCGTGGGAGAGCCAACTTTACCCCAATAGCTATAGCACGAGCCGAGCATGGAAAGCATCGCTATCTAATTCTGGTGCCAAGTCCTGTTCTGCTAGAAGTATGTCATAACCCCTTGAAAGTTTCTCCCAAAAGAATACTCACACTTTGCTTGGTATGTCTCCCTTCATCCGGAGTGTTATTTCATATAACCTTTGTGGAGTACCAACCCTGGTGTCTACAGTCTCAACTGTGATGTACTCATTCAAGTCCACTGTCTCCAGAAGTTCCTTCAGGTTCTGGTGAGCTATTGTTACTTCTGCTGCACTGTCCAGTATTGTCTGAGCCGATTATCCATTCTTAAGTTGTCTTCTCAGAATTCTCGGCATGTCTGATCTTAAGTCCTGCTACCTTCTTCTTAGTAAATTGAGGTTTTGGTTTGTTTTTCTGAGCGTGTTTTTCGTCTTTGGACGTTACCCATTCTTCTTTGTGATCTGACCGTCCTCTTCTTTCGGATGTCAGTGACGATATCTGAAAGGTACGAGAGGAACGTGTATCAGTATCTTGATACCTATCAGGTTTTCTAAAATTATCACTATTCCTGAGGTTAAACCTCCTTTCAGAGGGCTCCTTTTGAGGAGACCTACCTCGGGATTGAGAATGTTTATCTTTTGAATGTTGTTTGTTATTTTCCCACTTCTTTTTAGAAGATGTAGGATTGTGTTTAATAGAGTCCTTCTCAGGACCTTCAGACAATTGTGGTTTAACTGGTTTCCCACCCAAACTATCTCTGCCTAATTCTTCATAGGATTTTTCTATTATTCTGGGTAGTTCTTGTTGATGTTCTGTTACATCAAATTCCCTTAAGCGATGGCGGATCGCCACTGATGCTGCCTCCCCTTTCATATTAGATAATAATATTGTTGAGACCTGATCAAAGTTTATTAGTAATTTCATACCTAAATTCAGAGCAGGCTCTGCCCCGTATTCATTTTTAATTTGTTTCAGGACAACGGGTATTACCGCAATAGACGGAACGCCATGTGTTTTAGTATAGATGGCAGCAAAGACTGTGCCCCAAGTGGTGCAGTCTTCCAAATGTGGTGTGATCCCCATTGGTAAACAGATTGTTAGGATTCTGTGTTTCTCATAAGGGATAGTATTAGGAAATACTGCTTCGATTTGAGTCATTTTTTGAGCTATCCAGAATGGAATTTGTTCACATTTTATGGGCATTTTTCCCATGATATGTGTAAAGTCTGTGGAGTAATTTTTAGTGTTTTCCCCTGGTGAGGGGTTTGATTTGGAATGGTTAATGGTGGCTGAACTGTGAAAGTCCGCATCACATATTGAACTAACTGTCTGTAAATTTTTATTAACTCTTTAAGTTTTGTGAGTAATTCATCGCCTGACATCACTTTGATGTCAGGATGAGGTGTGTATCCGGCTAAAATTGGCCATGTTGCTCCTTGTCTACCTAGTGGACCACGCCTGGTAATGTGATTGTAATGTTTTATGGAGCCTTTAAACCAGAGATTATGTTTGTGGTATGTAAGTGGAATTTCAAAATCCTCGAAGGGAATATATTCCTCAGGTGGTTCATCTTCTTTATAGAAGTGAACACTTTTGTTACTGGATTTGATTCTGGGAATACTATCCATGAATAAAATACCTCTGTCTGAAAAGATTCATGTGCCTCTATCACAAAAATTGCTCTACCACCTCTTGGTGTTAGGCCATGTTTCATAAGTTTTGGAGTGATGGCTCTCCTTAAATTTGGATGGATGTTTATAACACCCTCATCGGTTTCATTTAAACCTGTAATATTAAAAGCTGTTACGACTTCGTCAGTCGTAGCCTCACCGGTCACTGTATTATTATCCCCATTTTAGGACATTGTTTTTGAAAAATGTAGAACAAGTTTCAAGGAAACAAAGATAAGGTGCACAATATTTTGGAACACTGTATCCTTCAACGTTGAACAAACCAAACAGCTAATACATAGGATTTTCGTCCTACTCAGCTATGGCAGATATTGACCCTACCCACTCCAGACGTCTTATGGAGTATTATGAGTAGGGGTCTCTGAGAAAAGCACGACCGAGTTACTTCAGTATCTAGCATTAAATTAGTGCCTTACCAAACACATTGGGCGCCATGTAGTGTAGTTCCTATTTCCCTTATAGGCTCTGCGCATTGGAATAATATACACTATAGTTGTGACATAGGACTGAGGACAGTATGCCTCTATCGAGTACATTAAACTTAATTACTTTGTGTGCCAGCTACTTATGAAACTTATAAAACATGGTCTGATACCAAGAGGTGGCAGAGCAGTTTTTGTGATAGAGGCACATGAATCTCACCAGACAGAGGTATTCTATTCATGGATAGTATTCCCAGAATCAAATCCAGTAACACATATGTTTCACTTCTACAAAAAAGATGAACCACCTAAGGAATATATTCCCTTCGAGGATATTGAAATTCCACTCACATACCAGGAGCATGAGCTCTGGTTTAAAGGTGCCCTAAAACATTACAATCACATTACCAGGCTTGGTCCACTAAGTAGACCAGGAGCAACATGGCCGATTTTAGCCGGCTATTCACCTCATCCTGACATTGAAACTATGTCAGACATAGATTTACTTGCTCAACTCAAGGAGTTAATCAAGATATATAGACAATTGGTTCAATATGTCAAGCGGACTTTCACAATCCAACAACCACTTACAATTCAAAATTCATCCCGTCATCAGGGCAATACACTAAAAATTACTCCACAGACTTTACACTCAGTCATGGGAAAATTACCCGCAAAACGTGAACAAATTCCATTCTGGTTAGCTCAAAAAATTACTCAAATCGATGCAGTATTTCCTAATACTACCCCTTTTGAAAAACACAGAATTTTAACAATTTGTTTACCAATGGGGATCCCACCACATCTGGAAGACTGCACCTCTTGGGGCACAGTCTTTGCTGCTATCTACACAAAAACACATGGTGTTCCGTCAATGGCGGTAATTCCTGATGTCCTGAAACAGATTCAAAACGAATACGCGGCAGAGCCTGCTCTGAATTTAGGTAGGAAGTTACTTAAACATTTCAACTAGGTGTCAGCAATAATATTATCTAATATTAAAGGTGAAGCAGCATCAGTGGCGATCCGACAGAAATTAAGGGAATTTGATGTAACAAAACAACCTCAAGAACTAGCCAGAATAATTGAAAAATCCAATGAGGAATTAGGCAGAAACAGTCTGGGAGGGAAACCATTAAACCACAACTGTCTGAAAGTCCTGATAAGATCTTTCCTAACAACAATCCTACCTCTTCTAAAAAGAAGTGGGAAAATAGCAAACAACATTCCAAAGAGAAGCGTTCTCATTCCCGAGGCAGGTCTCCTCCACAGAAGGAGCCCTCTGAAAGGAGGTACAACCTCAGGAATAGGGATAATTTGAGAAAACCTGACAGATATCAAGATAATGATACACGTTTCTCTCGTACCTTTCAGATATCATCACAGACATCCGAAAGAAGAGGACGGTCAGAAAACAAGGAAGAACGCGTGAAGTCCAAACACGTTCAGAAAAACAAAGCAAAACCTCAATTCACCAAGAAAAAGGTAGCAGGTCTGAAGATCAGACATGCCGAGAATACTGAGAACCCAACTCAGGAACGGAGAAAGGGCCCAGACCATGCTAGACAGTGCAGCAGAAGTTACAATAGCTCGCCAGAACCTGAAGGGACTTCTGGAGACACTGGACTTGAATGAAGATATACAAGTTGAGACGGTAGATACCAGGGTTAGTTCTCCACATAGGTTATTTGAAATAACACTCCGGGTGGAGGGAGACATACCAAGAAAAGTGAAAGCACTCTTTTGGGAACACCTTTCAAGGGGTTATGATATACTTCTAGCAGAACGGGACTGGCCACCAGAATTTGTCAGGGAATGTCCACATGGCGAGGCCATCATTATGCCTGCCTTCTCCAACCATGTTCCAATTCATTTAAAATATACATTAGCCAGGAAATGGGCAGTAGCCCAAGCCCCAGCACATATAAAAATCATGTAGGATGGGATGAGGACTCACCTCACCATAAAATCCAGTTAAAAAATGGGCCAACTGCACAAAGGCAGTACCCAGTTAAGCAAGAAGCTAAAAAACAGGTCAGGGAGATTTTAGATCAACTTGAATATCAGGGGGTGATTGTAACATGCACCTCGTCAATGAACAATCCTTTGTTTCCTGTCTCCAATCCAGACAATACATATCGTCTAGTTTTGGATTACAGACACTTAAATTCCTGTTGCAAAACATTTCCAGTGCAAAATGCACACAGTACAGCATTAATGCATTACATTGTGGGTAAAAAATATAAGACCACTTTAGACATTTCAAATGGTTTCTTTTGTCAAAATATTGCACAAGAAAGCTGGTATTTGACCGCTTTCGCAATAATGGGGACACAGCGTCAATTTTGTCGACTGCCCCAGGGATTAAAAAACAGGCCAGGGTTATTTTCAGCAAGGGTAACAGAGTTACTACAAACTTATGATGACGAGGCATTGTCATATGTCAATGATATATATCTGACAGACGATGACCTGGATAGGCACTTGAACAGGGTGAGCACCATTAGATTGGGCTTCGCCTCAGAGGGTTAAAAATTCAACTTTAAAAAGTCAAGAATTGCCCACCTCAACATCCTTTTCCTAGGATATGAACTATCAAGTGAAGGCAAAAGCCTGGCAGCCAACTTTTTAGAAAAGTGTGCGCTGCTCCAACCTCCAAAAACAATGAAGAATTTCGATTCTAGGTTTCCTGAATTTTGGAAGAACTTACATTTTAAATTATGCAGAAAGGGTTAAACCTCTCTACGAATTAATCAAACCTGATTTTAAAATCACATAATGGACACAAAAACACACAAAAATGTTACTTTCACTCCAAACAGACATGTTAGCAACGAAACACTTGCAAACACGCTTAAACATACGCAGCTTAGTGATCCGAATAATTCCGGGTCAATGCAGAATCACCTACTTAACTTTTAACGAAGGTGAAAATGTACCAATTGCATACAAATCCCACTTGTATACACAAGCAGAAATGAAATTCACTTCTACAGAAAAAATTCTGACAGCAGTTCAAACCGCTGTAGCAAAAGAAAGAGCCCTAACACAGGGGAAACACTTTATGATTGTGACTCCTGCACCAGCACTAGAGGCAGTTACAAAGGCTAGCATTCCGAATGCAAAAGCTTTACATCCGAGATGGATACAATGGGTTAATTCTCTTGCTGCAACTGATGTTGAATACGTTTTTGATCCATATTTAAATAAACAAGCATTCCTGCAATATGAACACTAGTGTCTTCTGCCTACTGAAATTCTCCCTCTTGACCAGTACGAATTTATAATTTATACTGATGTATCTGAACAGCCTGCTATGGAGAGTAAACAAGCTTACATTGCAGCGTGTGCTATCGTTAAAGGTCGCATGCGAGATGGAAAATTCAGACCAATGGTCACAAAAATCCAATCTCTAGGAGATTGAACAGCTCAGCGAGCTGAACTACAAGCATTTAAGATGGCACTTGAAAATACAGATTGCGAATTCTACACACTAATAGTGTGCGATTCTTTTTACTGTACTCAATCTTGCAATGAATATTTACAGAATTGGATTTAAAATAGTTTCAAAGATGCAAAAGGTGGCACAATTAAGCACAAATTGCTTTGAGAACAAGTAGTTCAGTTGCGAAACGGACTACGTGATACACACGCTGAGTCACCAACGTGATGGCGTTCACGTTGAAGGGAATTCATTGGCTGATAAAGCCGCAAAAGGTGCTGTGCAAACGGCTTCCGTAGCTGCAATCACTCGTTCAAAAACAAAAATAGACAGCAAAATAATGCTGGCTGTCAATGCATCAAGCAAAGGCAGCGTTGCGGCATTACCTATAACAGTTCCACTCAAATACTCATACATAATTGATGCGAATGGCGTTCCATTTTGCTCGAATCCCTGGAGTGGGGGAGAGAGTAATTCCAAACATGGAACGTATACCAGTTTTGATTTACGAAGCACATCTGGGAGAGGGTCTGATACATCAAGGGATCGCTAAAACAATATTAGAATTAGAATTAAAAGAGATGTACTGGTGGCCAGGGATGAATACTCACATTCACATCTTCATCACTAACTGTATAGCATGCAGTAGAGATCGTAGTCAGCCCAGTACGGACACCAGGCTAGGTTCCTATGGATGTGGCCTCAGCGCTCGGCTGACGCTCGAACTGTTATAAAAGATTTGCAAGTCTTTATCGGCACATACACAATAGGCACACTACATTCTGACCAGGGTCCTGCGTTTAGCTCTAGGGATTACAAAGAAGCCATGGCCAGTCTGGGCATAACATTGCGGTATTTTTCTCCATTCCATCGTGAGGGAAATTCTGTTGTGGAAAGAAAAAAACGGGACATAAATCGGTCTATAACAGCTAGGGTATTAGGTTCGGGTGATGGGTGGGTCAAACATTTATATGAGGTCCAGGGCACACTAAACAACTTCCCAAGAAGTTCTCTAGGGGTGTCACTCCTATGAGGTCCTGTTTGGGACTAGAATGTCGGTTCCGGACTTAGATATGAAAGGCACAGTGGTGGAAAAAATACAATTTGATATCAAAGATCGTTTGGCTGTTTTACAGGACTTAAATGACTTAAGAAAGCAACAGAACAACGTAGTCCTGAAGCCAACAACCACTGAGAAAAATCCAGCCATCCCAGCAAGGCCTGTCTGGGTCCCAAAGCTTGGGGATCTAGTCAGAGAAAAGATCGCGGATAAGAAGGATTTGGGCCTTCATACAGACAACCAGTACCTATCTTAGCAATCCACGGATCAAGAACAGTACTTTTGCCGCCCCTTGCTGGTAAAAAGGAGAAAAGCTTTGTGTCCATCGACCTGATCAAACCACACTATGTGGCTGATACTGAATAGTAGGCCAAGTGGACTCCGCCAATGTAGCAGACGCACTTCTCTAGCTACAATTCAAGAGGTTCAAACTGAGAGACTCATCACTTTTGAAGATTCAACAGTAAGAAATAGAGGACTAAGCACCAATGCTATGGACCTGGTACCTCTTGAGATCTAAATAACAGTTCGTCCAGATACACCTGTCTGCAACGAAGTAACAAGTGATCAACTGGTTCCAGCAATTTCATCAAATACGGATGCAATTCCAACCATTGACAGAACTGCTTTTGGCTATTTCATGAACTTTGATACGTTCGGAGGATCCTAGCGAGCCCGAAACTACTCCAGTACAAAGAACTTTCAAAGAACAAGCAACAGACTTTTTTCATCTACTGGAAAAAACATATCTGGTTTCATCATGGATTGAACTATGGATTGTTTTGGGAATATTCTTCCTTCGACTTTGGTTAGCTCTGGTAATAACTCTGGGTATGCTGATTAATGGAAGATATATTCAAATGGACACAGTAAGTAAAAAAGTGACCTTACTTCTACAGCCACACAAATCATCCCATCGTGAAGCAAGAGACTTGTCAGCAGTGAACATCGCAGCGATTCCTATACCTGATTGTATAGTTTGGGACAAAACCGACTATGACATTTTTGGTCCGTCGGAGCTTTTGAAGATTCCACATTTATTTAAAATTTCATTAAGTGACTTTATTACCTCTAGTACCTTTTCTGATGATTGGGACTTCGAGATTGTTAATAATATGATGTCTGATCGCCATCGTCCACAAAAACACCATCAGGGTCTCAACAAACACCAACGACACCCACAGCACCGCCGAACACATGCACTTTGAGATCCACACGTACCCCAAGACCACCCTAAGTGGCACCCTTGTCTACAGACCGCCAGGACCCCGGCCTCAATTCTGCGACTCCATCGCCGACCTCATCAGCACGCACGCGCTGCCCTCCACCGACTACATCTTCCTCAGAGACCTGAACTATCACCTGGAGAACAACAACAACAGCAACTCCTCCACCCTGATCGACAACCTTGCCAACCTCGGACTGAAACAGCTTGTCACGACGCAGACCCACATCGACGGCCACATGCTAGATGTCATCTTCTCCTCAAGCCCACACGTCACCTTCAGCCACGCCTCCGAACTCCCTTGGACAGACCACCGCTGCATTCACTTCTCTTTCCAAAAACCCCTCACACACCACCGCACACTACAGACCCCCCACCGCTTTTGGGGCAAAATCACCCAAAAACAACTACAGACAAGCTTTGCACTCAACCCTCCAACAAACCCCACCAACCCCGATGAGGGGGCACTCACCCTCGAACGCTGGATGAACGACTGCACCAACACCATCGCCCGCTGAAAAATCCCACCAGCAGAGACACCAGCAGAAGAGTCAGCTGGTTCACCCCAGAACTCCTCGACTCAAAACGCAACTGCCGGAAACTGGAGAACATATGGCACAGCGACAAGACGCCAGACAGCCGCGCTTCCCACAAAGACGCCATCCGCAACCACCACCACCTCATCAGGACCACCAAAAGGACCTCCTTCACAGACTGCCTTGACAACAACGCACACAACAGCAAGGAGCTCTTCACCATCGTGAAGGAACTCTCCAACCCCAGCTCGAATGCCAACGACATCCCACCATCACAAGCCCTGTGCGACTCCCTCGCCGCCTTCTTTCACCAGGAAATCACCGCCATCCATAACAGCTTCAGACCCCGGACGACCCCTGCCAACCACACCGCACTGAACCCACCGCACCCCTCCGCCCACGACACCCTGACAGCCTGGGCCAACGTGAGCATCAAGGACACAATCAAGACCATGGGAACAATCCACTCCGGATCCCCGTCCCACCCTCTCCCACACCACATCTTCAACAAAGCCAGCAATTCCATCGCACCCCACCTGCACAAAATCATCAACCTCTCCTTCGAGACCGCCACCTTCCCTGAGAACTGGAGGCACGCAGAGATCAACGCCCTACTGAAGAAACCCAAGGCGGATCCGAGCGACCTCAAGAACTTCCGACCCATCTCCCTGCTTCTGTTCCCAGCAAAGGTCATCGAGAAGATAGTAAACACCCAGCTCACCCATCACCTCGAAGACAACAACATCTTGGACCCATCCCAATCAGGATTCCGCAGCAAACACAGCACCGAGATCGCCCTAATCGCCGCCACAGACAACATCAGGATCCTACTGGACAACGGCGAGACAGCGGCTCTCATCCTCCTGGACCTCTCCGCCACCTTTGATACCGTCTGCCACCGCACACTACGCACACGCCTCCACGACGCAGGGATCCAAGACAAGGCCCTGGTCTGGACCACCTCCTTCCTCTCCGGCAGAGCTTAGAGAGTCCGCCTCCCCCCGTTCCGATCCGAGGCCTCCGAGATCATCTGCGGCGTCCCTGAAGGATCTTCCCTCAGCCCAACGCTGTTCAACATCTACATGGCACCACTAGCACGCATCGCCCAACAGCACGACCTCAACATAATCTCCTATACCGACGACACTCAGCTTATCCTCTCCCTCACCAAGGACGCCCTCACTGCCAAATCCAACCTCCACCAGGGAATGAGGGCCGTCGCAGACTGGATGGAGGACAGCCGCCTCAAACTGAACACAGACAAGATGGAAATCCTCATCCTCGGGTCCAACCCCTCTGCATGGGGCGACTCTGGTGGCCGACGTCACTGAGGTCCCCCCCGGCCCCACCGACCACGCACGCAACCTGGGAGTCATCCTCGACTCGAAACTCTCCATGACTAAACAAGTCAACGCAGTCTCCTCCACCTGTTTCAACACCCTCCGCATGCTCCGCAAGATCTACAGATGGATCCCGACAAACACAAGGAAAACAGTCACCCAGGACCTAGTCATCAGCAGACTCGACTACGGAAACACCCTTTACGCCGGAGCCTCGGTCAAGCTCATCAACAGACTACAGAGAATCCAGAACGCCTCGGCACGCCTGATCCTCGACGTCCCACGCCGCGACCACATCACCCCCCACCTGAGGAACCTGCACTGGCTCCCCGTCAACAAAAGAATCTCCTTCAAGCTCCTGATCCACGCACACAAGGCACTCCACAAAATCGGCCCAGCCTATCTCAACAATAGACTCTCCTTCTACGTACCCAACAGAAAACTCCGCTCCGCTGACCACGCCCTGGCCACGTTCCCACGCATCCGGAGAACTACTTCCGGAGGCAGATCCTTCTCCCATCGCGCCGCCAGGACCTGGAACACCCTCCCCCTCTACCTGCGACAAACCGAAGACCTGCTGACCTTCAGGAGACAACTCAAGACCTGGCTCTTCGACCAATAGCAGCAGCTCCCCCCCTGCGCTTTACAAATTATGTGATTGATTGATTGATTGATTGATTGATTGATTGATTGATTGATTGATTGATTGATCTAGAGATGTCAACTGCATTCACTAATAATGAATATTTACAAGGTTCATCAGACTATGAACAAATATATTGGTATAACCACTATGGTCATCATTTCTTGCATAAATCTGCAATGCCTAGAAATGTATTTATGTATAACCAATGGGAACATTGTCGTACGCCACCAAAGGGTAGCTCAAAAACATTTGCAATGAAATTTCCATATTTTTCAGGGTTTAATATCGCGAATGCAGAGACATTTTACTTTAAGAATGTCAACAAGACAGGAATGAGAAATTTGTTAACGAATGCCAAACAGATTTATTCTATAGCCTTTATTGCCCAACTGTCTAAACAGGGTTACAACTTTTGGAAAGACAACATTGAGACAAAAACTGTCTGAGGTACTAAGGATTGGCAAGTACAGGGAATAGAAGCTTTGTTTAGAACCTGTATTATCCCTGAGCAAATTATGTTTTGGAACGACATTGTCCACCAAACATCATGCCTTGGAATAGCCAAGATAAAAGACATGAACACACCGTCTATACCTGCACCTACAAGTGAAAGCACTACAAAGGGGGAGGTCGACGTACATACTATTTTGAATAATATCAGATCAGATCCTGAATGGAAAATATGGTTGCTCCAGCCCTCAGACACAAACAACTGTCAAGATTGATTCCTGAACAAAACACAAGGTTTTACCTTTCATAGGCCAGACCCACGTTATGGCCAAAGACAGAATCCGGGGGTAGTAAAACATACAGTGTAGGGAAACTTTGCCTTGATTGGCTGTAGAAAGCTACACTAGAGGATGTAAAACTACACCTAACTTTACTTCAAGAAGACGCAGACCTTAGAGAATTCTTGTTAGGACCAAGAAAACCGCGTCAAAAACATTTCATATATGCCGGTATCTACGCTGCTTATAATGAAGCATGGAAGGTCACCCAAGCAGAGACTGTAGAACGAATATGAGAAATTCTTCGTATTAATTTAGACAAATCTCTCTCTGTAGTAGACAATGGGTTAACAACTCTGTCATCCAGGATATATTCTTTGAACAGCATTGTACCCTCTGTCATAGACATCATGGAACAAGGCTTGGTTATGTTGCAACATGGTCAGTCACAGCTACGTTCTATCATGCTATTAGGCTGGACGCTTCAAAACCTGCGTTCTGGCTATGTGCCTTGGCGTTTAATCAATACTACATCACTGTTTGCAGAATTCAATCTCACTGATAGGCAGATCAAACTGGCACAAAGGGGAGCAGACTATACGGTGTTGAGCATTGAAAAACTGGAGAAATTACCATTCACAGTGGCAGAAAAAACAGCTACTAAGTGGATCATACATTGTAAGATTACTCTGCCTGTAACAACTTTCCATTTTCAGTATTGCCTAAAAAATATACCAGCAAGCAAAAATGAAAGGTCGGGTAAAGAATACATCAAGACATCATGGGATTTACCTTCACACACAGATGTTGGATTGGGCGACGTAAAGTGTTTCTTAGCGGTGAAAACTGTTAACACGCACTAAGCGGTTCTCTCCTTTGTCAGGGTATTAACTTACACGGGGCCTGTGATGGTTCCACTACAAACTTATCCTGCCACCTGCACGTTTCACTGGCAGCAGTGATTAATCCAATCTTTGGTCAACTTTCTAATGGGAGTTACATTATGTTGAATGATCATAGCTGCTGTGGCATGCTGCCAGGTATCCCATATCTAGTAACGGTTACTTCCAGGGTCACTTGCTGTATGCAAGACTTGTTTCCCCAAATAGACCTAGTCAGGGAGACACCTTTATGGCCTTCACTGAATATCTTTTCTATACGAGTTGATACTCTAAGCAGAATGAAAGCCATTCTTTTGCAAAAAACTGTGCCTTTGACCTCTGCCAAGGAAACCTATGCTCTCCAAGTCGCAAGGACTTTTGCGGATATACATACCCTTTTGTATACAAACTGCCCTGTGCATTTCCCAGAAATGTTAGGTCGTATCTTAAAAATGTCTGATATGAGCGGTATTGTACAAGTATTTAAGAACGTGTGTGCGGGACTATTAGCACCTTTTCATGCAGTCCTCGGAATTTTTACAAACATCGTGCACTCTGGGCCCGATTCACAGAACAAACTTAAGACTAAATCCTAAACTTAGTACCATTCTAGTATTCACAGAATGCACCTAGTACTTCTGGTATTCACAGAATGAACTTACTACTTTTGCTATTCACAGAATGAACTTAGTACTTTTGCTATTCACAGAATGGATTTACGACTCCTAAACTTACGTCCGCACTCGGGCCGGAAATTCCGGCCCGGAGGCGGAGCTTCCGGCCCGGAGGCGGGGCTTCCGGCCCGGAGGCGGAGCTTCCGGGCAGGAGGCGGAGCTTCCGGCCCGGAGGTGGGGATTCCGGCCGATTTAGCTATGGCTGAAATCTCCACCTCCGGGCCGGAAGCTCCGCCTCCGGCCCGGAAGCCCCGCCTCCGGGCCGGAAGCTCCGCCTCTGGGCCGGAAGCTCCGCCTCCGGGCCGGAATTTCCGGCCCGAGTGCGGACGTAAGTTTAGGAGTCGTAAATCCATTCTGTGAATAGCAAAAGTACTAAGTTCATTCTGTGAATAGCAAAAGTAGTAAGTTCATTCTGTGAATACCAGAAGTACTAGGTGCATTCTGTGAATACCAAAATGGTAGTAAGTTTACGATTTAGTCTTAAGTTTGTTCTGTGAATCGGGCCCAACGTGTTTGGCGGACTGCTGCTCCATTTTGCACTCGTTGCAGGGATACTACTTTTGCTCCTACTGCTACGATATGGCGAGCCAAATCACCAGCGATACCCAGTTCACCATGGAAAGAACTCTATTGGAGATGAGGTGTCGTGAGCGCATCATCCAAATTCTGGGTGTACCTCGTCTACAAGAATTAAAAACCACTTGGTTTCTGTCATTCAGACCAATGTGGCAAGATTGCATTGTACCTGTTCTACGCTGCCTGCTATGCGGTGAATAATGCGTGCTGGACATTTGTCTGACACTCCCATCAGTCATGCCTACGGATATCGATACTCTGCTGGACCTGATAACGGCCCATGCTATGTGTTATCCCCAGCGGCTACCAATCCTGATGGCGGCATTCATTGAGATCTCACAGACGCAACATGCTACTGCTGAGGTACGAGAGGAAACGCCAGGCACGCAGGTAACATCCAATTCGGACGTTGCTGATGCTTCCAATGCTGAAGGCAATAGTTTGCATCTATGTGCTGTTGATCTTCTACACGAGGTATTCCAACTCTCACCCACAACGGTAGACGACTTGTTGTTTACAGGATTCGAAAATGTTATGTTTTCTCCATCCCCACACACTGACTTTTGATTCAAGTACACAGTGCTCCGTAGAGACTCTGAATTTGGCCTTCATTCTTTTTCAAACGTAAATACTGACTTTGGAACTTTTTCTATGATTATATTTTGTTTTCATACCGTCCTAGAAATTGTATTTTTTCATTTTTTGGCACAGTAATCTTCTTATAATAGAACTATTCATAGTGAACAGAATTCTTTGATAAAACTTCCAGGGACAGTATGCCACCTTGTCATGAATAACAAATTGACTTGTGTAACCTGATATGAAATGGTTTCAGACCCTTTTTTCTTCTGTATTTACGAGCCATTTCATCTGATGTATATATTTTTGTTCATTCATTTAGCATTCCAATGTGATCCTATGCTTAGAATGAAACATTGCCTTTAATATGTACAACACTTTATGCATAGCAATGGTTTTGTAATGTATTTTTAGAACATATGTTTTAGATATGTTTTTAGCTTATTTTAGCAAACCCATGCGATACTTTGTTTTAATATATGTTTAGAACGTGTAGGATTTAGTAACGTCGTTCATATGAAACTGGAGTCGGTGTTGTGTGTAGATTTAAATTCCGTATATAGGTTTCCCGATTTACGCCCTTATATAGGTACAATTCACACTACCCTTATTTGGATATAGAAATCCGGCCCTTATTTAGACATTGTCCGTACAAACCAAATACAGGCATGGCCACCTACATCCAGCCATCCACTTCACAATGAATTCTTGGAAAACAGACCCTTAAGCCTGCAGGAATTTTCCTCAGCTCAAATATTGATTTTTCCAAGAACTCATTAAGTATGCATGAACATCTATTCCTTCATGACGTTCCTCTGCCCGACTTTTACGTCAATACTGGCATTCCTAGACACCTTCAAGGTATAAATATACCAGCACTTGCCCTGGCAAATTGCAGTTCCCGGAGTATTCGATCCAACCTACACTACGCGGTTCGCTACGGCATGTTCGGAAGGAGATCGAGTTCCAGCCTGATGCACTGACCTGACGCTGTCATCTGTATGGAGCTGACTAGAACTTAGAGAAACTTGTGGCAACTCTTGGCTAAACTAAAATATAGCTAGCTATACTTTAGAAATAGCACCTACTTCAAACCTCGTACTGCACTTAGGTTAGGTACACTGGGGTAGAACAATTTAGAAGCATCAGATGAGGATCTCATTTTGCTTATGTTATTTATGTATGTATTTTGATTAATATATGTCATAGCTACAAATCATGCTATTGCAGTATTATTTTATCTTACTGCTAACCTCGTACATATTGTACTTCGCAGTGTGTCTTACGATTGTAGCAATTCATATCTCTTGCATGAGAAATAAGACTGTTCAATAAGCCCTTTTATTGAAAACACCCGTTTCTCTATTTCTGTGCAACTCTGAAGAAACGAAGCATGCACGATTGACTGAGTGAAACTGTTTCCACGATTCTGAGAATGTTCTGATTCTAAAGGGAAACAAGTTGTCATGTTTATGCGGTTGTCAGAGACTTATCCCTTCTTGTAATTTCGAGAAGTTTCTAGTGACCTCTAAGTTAGCTAGCACACACAAGTAATTATGTTTAATATACTCGATAGAGACATACTGACCTTAGTCCTATGTCAAATCTATAGTGTATGTTATTCCAATGCGAAGAGCCTATCAGGGATATAGGAACTACAGTTCAGTGTTAAGCCTGGAATAAAAATATCAGTCGTGAGCGAACTCATGGTATGAGGCATTTCAGGGTTTTGGTATTATACGCAGAGCCAAACATAGCGAGACACGTGTGTTTGGGTTCTCATGACAGCGTCAGTATGAAAGATAGCAAGGAGCGTGTAGGAGCTCTCATAAAATTATTTTATTATCATAGCGAGACAAATGTGTGTGGGTTCTCATGACAGCATCAGTATGAAGCGTCAGTATGAAAGATAGCATGGAGCGTGTAGGAGGTCTCAAAAAATATTGTATTATTATAGACAGTGAGTATGCCACCTGTCAGGGTATGTCTACAATGCGCAAAAAAAGACTGGGCCTGTCTATTGTATTGACACGTGTGTGTGGGGCTCTTATGACAATGCTAGTCTGAAAGTTAGCATTGAGCGTGTAGGGGCTCTCATAGGAGATGAGAAAGCTTGTTGCATACGTACAGAGATAGCTCCTAATTGTGGTGGTAGGCCAGGGTGGGTGACCTTTAACGGTGAACAGGGACATCATTGAGTTGTATCATGCTAGGCATGGTGTGGGCACTCAGGGTTGGTTCAGGCTATTCCAAGGGATATTATCTTTCAGCCCTGTCATGTTAGTGGAAAGCCGATATATCCAGCGTTGTTCCTTTTGTAATCGGATCCTGTCGTTGGTTGTGTTTTGACAGTCAATTTGTTCTATCACAGTCCAGTTTAAATCATTTGGAGTATGACCTGCTTGGATGAAGTGGTCGGTCAACTTGCTTACATTCTTTCTGCATCATATTGTGCTGCAGTGTTCCACAATGCGGGTTCTTACTTTGCGGTTGGTCATGCTCACGTATCGTAGGCCGCATATGCACACAATTAAGTAAATGACGTCGGTGGAGTTGCAGTTGGTATGTTTGAGCTGTCGCCATATTTTGCCTGTCTCCAAATCAAGGGTTTTGGTGGCCTTGGTAAGGTGGCAGACGCTGCAATCTCCACAGGGGTAATGGCCCATAATGCCAGGGAGACCTCACGCGTTGAGTACCGTGTTGATTACTGGTGTCCTGGGTTTGATCGGTCTGGTAGAGACCAAACGGTCTTGTAGGCTGCCTGCTTTCTTGTAGGAGAAAAGTGGTTGTTCCCATTTGAGGGTATCACTATTGAGTATTTTCCAGTTCTTTTTTAGTATTTTTGTCCCCTGGTTGGAGGCCACATTGTATGTGGTGATGCATGTCGACGGTGTCGTCGTGTTTTCCCGTCTGGTGTCTTCAAGGAGGGCTTCTCTTGGTTGGTTGCTTGCCCGCTTCTTGGTGGTTCTGATTATCTTCTCTGGATACCCACACTCTCTCAGTTTGATTGCCAGGTCAGAGTACTGTTGTTTGTAGTCCTTGGTGAGGCTGCAGTTGCGGTGTATGTGCAGAAATTGGCCGTAAGGGAGGTTCTCTCTGAGTGGTCTCGGGTGGAAACTTCCAAATTGTAGTAAGGAGTTTCTGGATGTAAGCTTGTAGTATGTAGTTTTCTGTAGTTTCCCTTCCCTGGCCTCAATGTTGAGGTCCAGAAATGCAATCTTGGAGGCACTCGCGGTGCAAGTGAAACTTAGGAATGGGTCCCGTTGGTTCAGCTATGTCAGGAAGGTATTCAGGGAGTCACTAGATCCTGTCCATATCATCAGGATGTCGTCAATGTAACAATGCCAAAACCGAATGTTGGTAGAATAAGGGTTGGTGGCAGGCAGGATGTGTTCCTTCTCAAAGTGGTAAACATAGAGGCCGGCCACACTCTGTGCGAAAACGCTGCCCATGGACATTCCGTTTGTCTGCAAATAGAACTCACCCTCAAATTCAAAGTAGTTTTCTTTTAGAGCTAAGTTAGAGCACTGTATTATGAATTCCCTCGGGGTGATGTGCTCCCAGGTAGTGTCAAAAAGCGTGTTCCTTAGGACCCGCAAGGTGTCGTCCTGTGGGAGGCTTGTATACAAGCTCTTGATGTCTAATCCCACTAGGAGTTGAGAGGTGGGGTCAAATTCTATATCCTTGAGGATGTTTGGTGTCCTTTATGTAGGTATAAGACTCCTGTACCATGAGATTAAAAAATAAATCACAGAATCGTAACAGGGGTTCAAGGAGGGAATTGGTCCCTGACACTATGGGGCATCCAGGCGGAGGTCTAGTCTCTTTATGAATTTTTGGGACCGTGTAGAAGTACGGTGTAGTAGCCTTCTTGGTGCAGAGGTAGTCTGCTTCTTGCTTAGAGGTCTGGTTGGTGGCTTCTGCGGTTTCTACCAGAGAGACTATGGTGTCCCGGAGAGTGTTGGCAGGATCCTCCTTTAAGCGTTTGTAGTTCCTGGTGTCACTCAATAGACTTCTGCATTCTGTGGTGTAGTCTGTCCTGTTCTGGATTTAGCACCACAAACCATTTGTTGATACCATTTGCAGGGAAAAGACACAACACTTTTTTCTGCAGCACTTTTTCCCCATTTCCCCCCCCAAAAAACAGAGTTAGATGTATTTTGCCTAATTTCTTGGTCCCTTTCTGGAAATTCACAAACCCTTGGTACCTTTAGAATCCTCAGGATGTTGGAAGAAAAGGACACAAATTTAACCTGCATACCTTATGTGGACCAAGCGTTATGGAAGCCTAAGCGCGAACTACCCCAAATTGTCAAACAAGGGTTTGGCACGGGGGGGGGGGGGGCTTGGCAACGAAGGAGTTAAATAATACTGACATAAACAAATTAAAAGCAGGGCGTGGACTATAAGCCAGTAAAGTATATATAGCATGTCTCAGAGAGACAGCGCAAGTGCTGTCTCGGCTCAACCTTAAAACTTTAACAGGGAGAAAATGGAAAGTAAAATCAAAAGCACACATGAAAAGCACTGAAAAGGGCTATATTTTCTCTAGAGGGATACACTGTGCACAGGTGAAATGCTGTCACTTAATTTGAGATCTGTAAATGTCTGAAGTGGGTTGGCCATGTGCCCCATGATGTATACTAAGGTAGGCAGAAACAAAACGTGAATGACACTACAGCTGGCCAATGGCTGCGGAACGATAAGAGAAAGCCCTGTATGTAAGTAACAGTGAGTATGTGTGTATATTTTTAGCAAACCTAGAAGGTCATGGCAAACGCCAGACCTAAAGAAGAATGTGAATGGTCAGCCAGTGGCAAGACATGGGAAGGAAGGGGAATGGGATCTTTGCTGATCTTTTAGAAAAGCCATCCGATAAAACCCATTTTAGATTAATGACATTCACTCCTTAGAAAACATTTTGAGAACGGATTTAATTGTTAAAAAAATGTAAAAAATATATATATAACTCCAAGGTTATCCCAAAGAGTCAACCGCCAGTGCTGGTGAAGCAGCTCAGTGTTGTGACTGTCCAACACCCAGGCTGCCAAGTGTTAAATCCACTTTATGTCTTTTTTCTACCACCATGTCTTTATCTCAGTAGTAGAGGTTAATGTTCATCCCTGCTTTCTATCGCTATCACTGTTTTCAAATATGTATCTTCCTCTGTCTTTTTCTCTTTTCTGCCTCTCTCTCTTGCTTTGGCTTAACGTTTAGCTATGAAATGCTAGTGCTAGTGTCTGCCACCTACAATCACAGGTACAAATTAAGCACAGCTATGATGGCAAGAATGAAGAAGGCCTTCAATGCAACTGAAAATCGCAGGCCAGAGAATGGAATAAAGTGCCTAGTGAATATTCATAGCGCTATTTCAAAGATGCCATTTCACTTTAAGCTTCAACTATTTTGGAAGACTCCAATGTCAAAGATTCCATATGCTGCAAGAAGATTAATTTAAAATGTATTATTAGTCCTTATTTTTGGGGCTTTATTCATAATATGTTTAAAATTTGTGATCAGCTGTTAATTTTTGGGGGATGATTCAAAATTATTTTAGTTTCACCATTGGAGCCTCTCTACCTTGAATGTAAAAACTTGGTCTAGGGGTCCATTGTCAGCTCTTAAGTGAACAAGAAAAACAGAACACCTTTCTTTTTAAACGTAATCCCATTTCCTTAAAGGAAAACAGGCTGCATTTTCACACAAAACTGTTTACTTAATTGAAAGGCAGTCACAGACATGGTGGTCTTATCAGTCAGCAGGCCACCATGTCTGTGATGGGTACTTTAAATGTAGAGAGCTGCAATTTGGGACATACCTCATTATTGTTCATTAGACAGTTTGGATTGTGACCCATTACGATTCAGATTTCTAAGAACCAACCTATTAATGCATAGGTTGGTTTTAAAAAATCCTTACTGATCACAGAAATACTGGTTGCACTTTGTGACAAGTATGGTCCAACCAAGTATTCATACATTTGGCCTTTTGGTTTAAATTCTCAAAGCCATTTGCACATTTACTTCTGATCAATGCACAAAACGCTGGAGTTATGACTGATTGGTATTTACAAAAGGTGACCCTGTCAAAAATCTTTCTTCTCGTGCACAATATTATTACACAATTATGTAACACTGAGCATGAGTAAATCCCATACTAGGGATTGGAGGAAGGTGTTATAATGTGTGGTTTCAATGGAAAGTTTGGTAACACCCATAAACCTGAGAGTGTATGGGAATTTCAAACTCTTCTCCTATTCCATCTTGGAAATGTGCAGAGATATGGTTCTGTAAAGGCCAGAAGAAGATCTCTTTCCAGGGTTGGAAAAGAAAGGCAAAAAACAATTGAGAGAGTATAAGGAAATGTGTCTCATTATAGGTTGAAATGTTTCCCTTTGGAGAAATAAAAAATAAAATTAAATTGTGCCACTGCATTTGACCATGATTGCATATAATGTACACCACCACATAGGTGAAAAAGAAATGTGCAAATATGTTGCTGCCTAGGTCTAGAAACATTGAACTGGCATAGCTTTCAAGGCATTCTTCAGAATAATTTGGCAAATTCCCAAAAGTTGTCAACCTGCACCTATGTCTGGGTGAAATTCTATAGGAGCACATTTATAAGTGTTTTGAGGAATAGGTTCTAAAATTCTACTCCAGTACGTAAGAAATGCATGATTTATGTCCACAATCCTGTTTGCACATAATCACGTGTCTGGTCTTTGCAGTAGTAACAACGCAGCAGCAATTTTCTCAGTACATCACTCAAACAATCTTGCACATTTTTTGTAGAGAAAATAGGTGCTAAATAGGTGAGAAGTGTGAGTGTTGCTAAACAAAACTGCACGCATAATGGGTTTATGTACAGCACCTGGTAAATACTTCACCCAGCAGAATCACTAATCCACCATACAACTCAGAATGACCTCCATAGGCTACACGAGCAAGTGACTCTTGAGAAAAAAAGGAAAGTAAAACCACGCAAAACGTATTTCTCAGTCATTTCTACATACTATTTGCTAATCAGATTCAATGAGGACATTTCAGAATTACAATTTATATGAACAAATATTTTTTTAAACTATGAGTAATTAAACTTTACCAAGGAAGAATACAGTTGCATTCAATTGTCTTCATGTGACCTTGTCTGTTCTGTAAGATTTAACGGTCTCACACTATAATAGTAAACAGAGCTTAGATCAAAGCCTTTACAGCTTCCTTATTACCCACTCCTGGGAGATGAATTGTGTTTCTTTCAATGAAAGGGAACAGAGCTATCAACATGGCATGTAAGGCTGTCAGGAAGTAAGGAATCGACTAGACTGTGAAAATACACTGAGGGGTATATTCACAAGAACGTGTGATAACTACCGCAAGAGTAGCGTAACGCAACTTTCAATATCGCAGCCCATTGCGGGAAAATAACCCCGTGTCTACGTGAAATTCACAACAAGGCGGTACCATGCGATGGACACCAGATAACGCGTCAAATGACAGCGTCAAAATCAACACCACGCCGCAAAAATGCGAAAAGCGGAAATTCATGCGATGAGGCCAATCGCGGCACAAAAAGTAGCGAAAACCAGCCACAGGCCTGCAAATCCCACGCGTCTTGCGGGAAAATGCACCATAAAAACCACAGAAACAACACACCAGAAACAAGCCTAAGCATGGAGCATCACGGATGCACCCTGACCCAGCGCAGAGGACAACATGAACCCCACAACCCCCACTGACCACCAACAAGGAACAACGGGCACGGGGAAGGCCAAGGAGAAAAGGGAGAGGAAGACGGGGTGCAGACCGCAGAAAAACAAAACCAGCGTCACGGAGGTGACAGAACACTGCCAGCAACTGGCCCACAAGCAGACTACCTTAAATGCAGCCGGAGTGTCGAGGAGGCAAACGGAGGAGCTTAGTCAAAAAAGAAAGACCTGCCTTGGATCTATATGTATCAACAATCCCTCAAACACACAGGTCTCACATTGGCAGGATGAGAATGGGCATAAAAAAAGCAATCAAATTAATTGTTGACAAATTTATTCACATTAATCACATATGTCACACAAAATGTAAGATATTGCACAAATATATTAAAAGGACAGACAATTTTCCAAATTTTAAAACATAAAAAGTAAAACTCAATTAAAACTTCTTTTTATGATTCATAAGCAAATAATGTAACGAATCAACATCAACATTCATACAAAACAGTACATTTGTAAATTGGGAAAAAGAAAAGAGAAAAGGACAAGTAATCCTAATCAAGATAGGAAATCGCCAAATCAAAGAGTCATCGGTTGTGACCACAATGAAACTCGATCACAATATACATGTCACAGAACCATTGTCATCGCAGATTTTATACAATTTCCTTTTATTAGAGCATCAACGCGTTTCGGTAGGCCACAGTATATAGCCAACACCTTCCTCAGGATTAATTGCAGATCCCAATTTCTATATATTTAAAATCTGAAAAAAACGTACAACAAAATAGTGTAAATGACTCCCCAAGTGAATTGTCTAAAACAGTATTTGTTGCACTTCGATGACCCAGACTCATCCCGTACTTTAGCAAATATGAAACAAACACACACTCATACAGTAGTCTGTACATACTAATGCTATTGATCAGTTAGTGAGATTTAAAAAAACTCTCACAGTTCCACAGGGATAAGTTTATTTAGCTACTTATTCATGATGTTGTAAGCTAAGACAATCTAGGAGGCTGTCCTCTCCTATTTAGCGGTTCAAGACATTTAATGTTTATTAAACAATGGTTTTTCTAGTTATTAAACTCACAATTATGCAGAACCATTGAATCACGATTCCTCGTTTGAACCTGGTCCGCTACTCAGCACATGAACATCACCAAAGGTCTATTTGGGTAAGAAAGGCCTGTTTTAAATGAAGGCAAGATATCTTAAAACAGCACTACACTCTACTGGTAGTCGGGTTAATAGTTAATTCATATTGTTTATAGGCGTTCATACATTTGACCTCATATAAGTCTTAGGCTTGCTTAAATCGTAGCACCTCAAATATGTTATTCAGTTGGTGTCCTCATGGAAATTTGTAATATAAAGATACGATACCTAATGCAAATTACAAAAATATATTTTTCATAACAACCCAAAGAATACTGAACATCCCTATTGGTTAATCCAGTTAAACTCTTAGCACACAATAGATCCCATATTTACCAATTATATGTGCTTGGTGCAGATGTATTTTATATATTCCAGCTGTGTCTATCTTGATTCGGAGATAACCACCAGTCAATGTCCAAAACGATCTCTGAAACAAAGTCAAGACCTATACTAACCACATTTAACCAAGGAAATTATATCGTCTATGCTCGGCTAATATCTATACTTTTGTCGCGGTCAGCAAAACACATAGCATGTCTCTTATCGATACCACTATTATATAGGTATCACTAGTGAGTCAAATATAACATAGACATCACATACTGCATAATAGACGGGCTATTCATAGATATATGCAAATACAACTATCACGTTCAAAAACTCGCTGCTCAGGGGATATGTTCAGAGATAAGCTGACTACAAGTATCTAATATTCCTACTGATGGACAGCCGCGGTTCTGGTGTTGGTCTCAGAAATCCTTTTCTACGCAAAGGACAGACACGGACTCTCTAAGCTTATCAGCACGTATTTATAAGTATCAAAAGGATCACCATTTACCTTTAAAAACTTCTGTTGTATGCACCAAAGGTAGTGGAGATAAAAGCGTCCCAAATCTGGGACCTGATCGCTCCCTACAACGAAGAGACGACAAACACAGCATACGTTAAGTGACATATCTAACTCTCAGCGTAAACGCGGTCTCCTCAACGTACTGTCTGCACACATACCTTGATAGGGTCCGGTAATGGCCGCGAAATGGATTCCTCTGATTCAATTGAACGAGGTACCCGAAAACAGACGCGCTTAAATATCACCCGGCATGAAACAAACAACCCGGAGCTATAGAAGTCCTTCCGGGGCAGAAAATCGACAATGGATAGAACCCAATAGAAATAACATGCAAACCAGCCGCCATCTTAACGGTGTCACAGTAGCGTTAGGACACGCGATTTAAATCTTATTAGATGTACTATTGTATCGTTAATACCTCCATTTCTTTTCTTTTATGTCCAAGACTATGTCTGTTAAGTTATGACTTCGGAGACAAGTCATTAATCGGACCAACTATCACATTACACGAAGTTCATCGCCCGAGATAGAGGCCATCTTGGAGCTATATATACTAGCTGGGACCCAATCGGAAAAAGCCAGCAAACGGGCCGCCATCTTAACGGTGTCACAAAACAGTGAGACACACGAATTAAGTGTCATTAGATGTGTTATTGAATCACTAATCTCTCTATTATTTTTCTTTTACACCCAACATCTACATTACCCAGGATGGTGGCCAACTTTGGACTATAACCATCCTAATAGGGGCTAGCCTAGTGCTCCCTACCAAACTAGAGCAGTACAGTTAGGCGGACTTACTCTTTTGCATCTCTATTTTTTCTTCCTTGAGCTAGTCCTATGATTATTTATAGGGAAGCGAAAGAAAGATATCCTATAATGCCACTCTTCCTTAGTGATTCGGTCACTAGACCAAAGCACCCAACTCACCTCATTGCACGGGATATCAATTTTCAGGGGAAAGAATGGGGGAACATGAAATACGATTATAAACCTAGTGGAAAAGACAGTAAAGAGATTCTCCGCTTCACCAGAGCTCATCACAGTAATAGAAAACGGCTGATTTCCGTAATCAGCCTATATATCAGACAATGAGATGAAATGTTCAATAGAGTCAGACCACTAGCAGGCGTTCCCACTCTTCTCTTGAGTTCAGACCTTTCCGTATAGTATTAAGATGAGAAATATACCATTGTTCACGTGCCCTTCGTTTGCCGGTGATATTTCCACCTCTCCTGTCTAGTTTGACTTTTTCCAGGATGAACCAAGAGAAATAATTTTCGTCATGTCCAACTTCAAGAAAATGCGGTACAAGCGGTGCCGTTAGTTTTTTTTGTTTTTATGGCTGACCTATGCTCTTGTAGCCTGACCCGAATCTCTCTCCCTGTTTCCCCTACGGGGAACAATATTTACAACGCAACTTTTACAACGCACTACACTTACAACGCATTTTTTACAACGCAACATCCATTACAATGCATTCCATTACATAGCATGACACTACAACGCATTTTTAAAAACTACCTTTACAATGCATTCCATTACATCGCATACTACCTTTACAACGCATAGCATTACAACGCATAATATTACACTACACTATCCAACACTTACCCTACTGTTGCACCCCCTGGAGTTAGAATAGTAATTTTTACCCCTATACTATCCAACACTTTCCCTACTGTTGCACCCCCTGGAGTTAGAATAGTAATTTTTACCCCTATACTATCCAACACTTACCCTACTGTTGCACCCCCTGGAGTTAGAATAGTAATTTTTACCCCTATACTATCCAACACTTTCCCTACTGTTGCACCCCCTGGAGTTAGAATAGTAATTTTTACCCCTATACTATCCAACACTTACCCTACTATTGCACCCCCTGGAGTTAGAAAAGTAATTTTTACCCCTATACTATCCAACACTTACCCTACTGTTGCACCCCCTGGAGTTAGAATAGTAATTTTTACCCCTATACTATCCAACACTTTCCCTACTGTTGCACCCCCTGGAGTTAGAATAGTAATTTTTACCCCTATACTATCCAACACTTACCCTACTGTTGCACCCCCTGGAGTTAGAATAGCAATTTTTACCCCTATACTATCCAACACTTTCCCTACTGTTGCACCCCCTGGAGCTAGAATAGTAATTTTTACCCCTATACTATCCAACACTTACCCTACTGTTGCACCCCCTGGAGTTAGAAAAGTAATTTTTACCCCTATACTATCTAATACTTACCTTAAATGCAATTTAATATTATGCGTTGTAATGGTATGCATTGTAAAGGTAGTATGCGATGTAATGGAATGCGTTGTAAAGGTAGTTTTTAAAAATGCGTTGTAGTGTCATGCTATGTAATGGAATGCGTTGTAATGGATGTTGCGTTGTAAAAAATGCGTTGTAAGTGCATGCGTTGTAAAAGTGTGCGTTGTAACGACATACATCCTTCCCCTACATACCCCAAATCACACGGGCATCGTAGAAAATAGATAACGTTCTTGCTTCTACAGTTGTTGAGCGTTCTAGATCGAATGGTACAGCCATTATAGGAGATTTCTTTGGTTTGTATGCATTGAGGACACATATTACAAGTACCACATCTGACATTGCCAACTGCTGGAATATTGGTAATCGTCCTTTGTGTATGGGTGCTATCCTCGCGATATGTATGCACCAACATGTCCCTCAGATTGCTATTTTTTTTGAATGCATACAAAAGTCTTTCCAGCTTCACCTCTTCATCATGATTAACAATATGCCAGTTTTTATTGACAATGTTCTTGATCTGATTACTCAGGTTAGAAAATTTACTGACAAATACTACCATGTTAGGTAGTTCCTTTTTAGCTGCAGGTTTATTAACCAATACTTCACGGTCATAGAACCTAGCACGCTTAAGGGATTGTGTCAAAAGTTTTTTCGGATAGCCTCTGTCTTTGAACTTGCGTTTCAAGTCGTCCGCGTGTCTATAAAAATCCTGTAGATCAGAACAATTCCTTCGAAGACGAAGGAATTGGCTGAATGGAATACTCTCCCTTTGGGACTTGGGATGAAAACTGGAGAAATGGAGGAGAGTGTTTTTGGCCATGGGTTTGGTAAACAGCTCAACCTCCAAACTGCCATTTGAGTCTTTGATAGTAATATCTAGGAAGTCTACCTTAATTTTGCTATGGTGGAATGTGAACCTCAGATTTGGATCACCCAGATTCAGCCAATCTAGGAATTCATTTAGTTTTTCTGTATCGCCCTCCCAGATGAAGAAGATATCATCTATGTAGCGGTACCAGCCCGCTACATTTTCAAAGAAAGGGGCCACCTCGTTGTAAATGTGCTTACTCTCGAACTGGCCTACATACAGGCAGGCCAGACTAGGAGCACAGGTAGCCCCCATGCTGGTCCCTTTCAACTGTTTGAAGTATTCATCTTTGAACAAAAAGACGTTATTCTTCAGAATCAAGCTGACACAGCTAACAATAAAGTCAGCATTGGCTCCGTCCAAATCCTGGTCCCTAATAATGTCACGAATGACCTCAACCGTGTCATTTTGTGGGATGTTCGTGTAGAGAGACTCAATGTCCATGGTGACTAGACACTTGGTCTCTCCACAGAACGGTCTTCCCTCAATGAAAGAAATGATGTGGGCTGAATCTCTCACATAGGATCGTAGGTTGCAAACAATGGGACGTAAGAAGTGGTCAACATACTTACTCACAGGTTCCAAGAGGGAATTAATGCTACTCACAATTGGTCTCATTGGTGGATCAGTGTCATTCTTGTGGATTTTCGGTAGACCATATATGGCAGGGGTCCTGGGCTCCATGTTGTTAAGAAACTTGAACTCATCTTCACAGATCCAGGAATTCTCCTTTGCTTCTCTTAGGAGGTCAAGACATTCTCTAGACACAGCTTCTAGGCTGTACGCATTTGTTCGCTTGTAGTGTTCCTCAACATTGAGCAATTTGAGCATTCTGCACTCATAATCTCTAGTGTTAAAAACGGAAGAGGCCATGAGGGGCCGGCAGAATGTGACAACCTAAACCAGGTACAAACCCCCTGCCAACAGGAAGGCAGCAACAGCGACAGGAGGTGGCAGTCCAGTGCCACAGGAGGAGCTGGAGGAAACCCAGGTCACAGTCATCAGTGTGGAGACGGTGCAAGAAGTAGGGAGTACGGACACAGCTCGAGAGGACCTGACAACATCAACAGGGAAAGTAACGGACAGGGGCTGGGTGGCCGGGGGAAGATGGGCACAATGGCACACACCTCCAGCAGAGCACAGTGATGCCTTAGAGGACCACCACACCTTCGACACCGACGCCCTGCAACAGCCCATGGATATCTCACGCAAACCACCACCAGGACCAGGGCAGACAAGCTACTCAGAGGAGAACACAGCCCCTGCAAGAGACCACACAGCAGGAAGCACACGCAAGCACAGCTGGCCCACAACACTTCACCAACCCACACATGGCACCCCAATGCCATGTGTCAGCACGCCAAAAGGAGGTGGCCGAACAGGAGTGGGTGGGGTCCCAACCCATGGAAGGCGAACTAGATCACATACGTTGGTGTCTATTACCCTTCAGGGACCACCTACACCCCACAAAGGAGACCCACACTGCCATAGAGACACATGCAGATGCACATTCACAGTACACAACCATGCCCAGGGGCACGCACATATCAGTCACACACCCACGTTGGCACAGTATATGACGGCCCTGGCCACTCCCCTTATGAATGGAGTGGGTGACGACATAGCTACATGTCCAAGCTCCAACCCGCTGCCTGCAGTGACATGTCTGCATCCGATGTACACAGCACACTGTAATGTCCTAGGGCCCAGGGCCCTCATGCATACAACAAGACCACAGGGACACACATAGATATCATGTGGAACTGGCTATGGGCACGTGCGCCCGGCCCCTTTATTGGCAGGGTCACATGTACAGTGATGCCTGTGCAGGGTGTGTGTGGGGTGAGTGTAAACCAGTCCGCAAGGAATGCATGGTGCTGGCAACAACTTGAACATTGGACACCAGTGCAACGGTAACAGAAAACACATGCATAACAAAGTCAACTGCACAGCAACATGGTGGGAGCCGGAGTAAGGGCAGAGGTCCCCCAACATTCAGTCAGGAGGTTCCGTGAGTTGCAGTGCACTGAGGTAGGGGCACTAGAGATGAGCGCGCTCATGTGAAGGAATTGCTAGGATTGTGTCCCTTTGGGTTAGTCCTGATGCAGATGCAGTGGGGTGTGTTACACCTACATCAACTTCCTCATCAATGTCCCAGGTCTCCCACACTGCCTGAGGTGACAGTTGCCTCCGCAGTTCACAGCGCAATACCCAGTAATGGTTCCGGATGTGTGGCTTGACTACCGCCTTCAGTCTGCATTCCTGCCTTGGGGATGTTGCCTCGTGCCCTCCCATTGTCTGTGCCATCTCCCGTGCTCACACTTGACACATCTTTCCCATCATATTCCCAGGTCTTCCACACTGCATGAGGTGACATAGCTGCGCAACATCTCCACAGCACAAAACTCAATCACTAACAGACAATGGCTGGCAGTGCACTTAGTCACTGGCACCTGGAGTGCTGAGCATGGTATCAGGCCAATGATGGCATCCACGACAAGTCTGAGCAACTCCGTAGGTCTGTCAGGACCACCGTATCAACTCTGGCAGATGGCAGTTGGAGGTGGTCCTTGCGGTGGTGGCGTGTGCCTCCCGCGATGATGCGATGTCCGAGCTGGTCAGGACACGAATCTATGTGTGGGCCCTGGTGGCCGGCAGTTGAGTCCAGAGGCTGCGAACAGTGCAGGGCCACAGAGACATGGCGTTGATGACCCCAAGGCACACGCTTCAGGGGCCATCCAATATCTCAGAAGAAGGGGTCCCGGACCTGACAAGTACAGAGTTAGTGGCCCCGGATGCACAGCAGCCGGCACAGGCACCCAGCCATGGGACGGTGACTTGCGGTGCAGTCAGATGGGCCATGCGACCTGAGCGGGTCACCATCAATGTCCGAGGTGTATGTTGCGGAGGGTTTCGGGGGACAGTGGAAGGTGCCCCCCAGGGCATGACGCCGAAAGGTTTGATTTTATCCGGAAGCAGAAAATGGAGGAGTGGAATGCGACAGCCTCGTTGCCACCACCAATTCCGTATCAGCTACATGAGGATCAAAACTTGCCCCGTTGATGGCTCATGTTCATGGCTTGGCCAGGTAACCATTGTGAGTTGTTCTGTCGTGTCTGTTGGTTGGGCATGTTGTTTTGCATGTTGGTTGTGATTTTGTGACGTGTGCATTGCCAGAGTTGTGATTTGCATGGTTGTGGAGTTGAGGTGAGTGGGGTGTTCATTTGGAACTTGCCAAGGGGCTGTGCATTTCCCTTGGTGCCATCCTGGGAACGCTGGTTGCTGATGGACTGTCGGAGGATGGAGGAATCATGCAGACTGGCTGTGTATTTGAAGGCGACATTGTTGGAGGTTCCACGGTGTTCTGTTGTTGCCTTCACATTGGGGTGGGACGTGTGCTGTCTGTTGCTGTGATTGTGTGCTGTGTCACCAGGGGGCACAGATGGGACATGTGTGCTGTGGATTGCCCTCAACACGTGCATGCATCCTGCTATGGCGTATGGTCCTTGGTTGCTCTCCAGCGTGACCTGCGCATTGTGTTGGACGTATCGGGACAGGGGTACCAAGGTGATGGTGATGTCCAGGACAGGTGTAAGGGACTTGGATGTGGCTGGCAGTGAGACTCCTTCAACTCTAGCGGGTGTTGGTTGGGGGGTCCCAGGGGCCAACAGGTGCAGCCAAGCCAGCAGCTTGGTGTGGGGTGGGATGTTGGTTGTCTGCTGTGTTGGTGCCGTAGGTCTGTTGGGCAATGATGGTCGGGATGCGTGGGATGGTTGTCCCTTTCAGCCTGTGGTGGACGGTGACATTGTCAGAGGTTGGGTCTGTACGGCTGGTACGCTGCCTGGGGGTCCGCTGTCTTTGTCTGTGCTGCGTCTGTGGTGGTCCGGAGGGGTGGGTGTTCCGGCTGTGAGTTGTGGTCCTGGGGTGGTGTCGGTGGATGTTGTGGCCCTCTTGGGTGTCCGGACCGCATGATTGGTGGCTCCATGGCATCTGTTGCCCTTCCGATGTGGCCCTGGGCTGTGCTCCCTTATGTTGTGCAGGCTGCCGTCCGACTTTACAACAGGTCAGAGCAGGTGTAGATTTTGTGGTGCCAATGCGCCTTATCGCCTGTTTTGTGTTTTTATCACAGTTCTGTCTGGTCGTTGAGAATGTTGAGGTGTGATGTTGTCGCGGCTTTTGGCACTGGAACACCCACTCTGCATCTCATTAGCGATAGTTGCGGGGGGCCTCTGTGGTGGTGCTTTTTGCAGCTGCTATTGTGGGTAAACTGGTGCTGTGGGCTGTTAACACCAGCTTGTAAATGGGGCAAGAGATTTATCTTAACTTTGGCTGCGATAAAGTGACGCTGACTAGGTGATAGTTTCTTGTGAATATGCCCCAGAGTAGGTCCTCATACTGCCTTTCATTCTCCTCTCCATATATGTCTCCACCAGGACATATACATTAAAAACTAATAGCAGGAATCCATCTCTTCATAAAAATACGCAAAATTAACAAGGGACAAGCTTTTACAAATGCAATTCATTTCTCCATGCCCGCTCCTATTTCTAATACCCAGAAATTCGCAAAGGCATTATCTGTCTTGGGTTTTAAATTACACTAGTGTGCACAATACAAATGTTTGCGTGCACCAGTACCATCTCTTCTCTGAGTATGCTTGAACTTCAGTGAGTTAAAAATTGATCACATTCAGCCTTGTTACTATCTTACCATGATTGCCCTTAATATGCCACAAATTACCACCCTTTACATAGAGTCACTTTATACCCAAAACAGCATCAACGTCCCATCCATAAACCGATTAGGCCATGAATTACAACCAACCTGCAGGTACCAGTATTATAGACAATGCGAGTACAATTGTGTCATGGATGCCAAGAATATGACTTCTGTTGAGCGGTGGAGGGCAAGAATTGCAATCATACCTCCAGAACCACTCTTGAGCTATGTACACCAACTCTGAATAATCACCATTTTACCAAGGTCAACGGCACAGTTGGGCACCACTGTGCAATGTATGCCCATAATATGCCAAGAATGACCACCATACTCTCAGTGCTGCCATTATGCTATGCATGGGCACCAATGTGTCAATGATACCCACAATATATGAAGACTGATCACCTTTCTGTCATAACTAGCATACTTCTAGAGATAAATACAATCAAACCATAAATGTCCACAAAATGACATTAATTACCACCACTATGCTGATGTGCACCGTGAGGTCTAGTCACATCAAGTAAATTTCTCCAGGCTCCTGGGAGGAGAAACTATACCTACCAGTTCTACAGAGTGGAAAAGATAAGTGGCCCATAATCCCTCTGATAGATTCTGCCAAAAGAAGATAAAAAAATCAGTGCTGCCAGAAATTCAGCAGGTTAGTAGTGACTTACCCATGGCAACCCCTCCAAGCCTCCTTTGTTCGCACACACACTGGAATATGTAAAATGTTAATTCAGATTTACTAGGAAGATGTGTGACTTCCATCAAGGGTACGTTCCAAGTGTGATACATGGTTGTAACTGTCAGGTCCACTCTCTTTCCTCACTTTATGTTTTTCTGCATGGAGCCTTTATTGGCGATCCCTGCAAACTCCTCATTCACTAGAAGAATCATCAATATCTCATTTTTTGCCTATGTTTTCAATTTTTTGCTTCCTCAGTTACTTATTATGTCTTCATATTTCTTAAAAATAATACCTCTAATTTTCATTCTTGAAATTCACCATCTATACAGTGTTCACTTTCCCACTCCCAACTTGTTTTGCAGTACTATCATTAGTGTATTATTTCTGACAGGGTTTACCAAAGACATTGATAGTGCATGAGCATTCCAGGCAACCACCCATGGATTTCGACACAAAGTCTTATGGGTAGAAAGTGGATTATTAGTTGGGGAGATGTTGGTCCACCTCAAGTAATAAGTTCATTATTCTTGTTTGGTGCAATCAAGAGTTCAGTAATTTAAACCTGAGTTCAACCCCTGGAAGCTATGGCACAGAGCAGACAGGCTGAACTTGAAAGTGTGTAAAGCATTTAGAAGTACTAAAACAAAAACGGTATAAAGAAAACAAAATAGAAATCCCGCTCCAAAATAGAGAATAATTCTAAGAAAAAAATTATACCAAAATGACAAAAAACTAGTAAGGGGAACCGGAAGCATGATTTATAAAAGTTTTAAATAAAAATTATATCCAAAAACTTTAAGTGTCAACTGCAGTCCTCTGGTTGCTCTTGACTGGGACCTTGGTGCATTTTAAGGAGGACTGTAATGAAGCCCAGATCTGATATAAAAACTAGGTTTGACCTGCTCGGAACTTCGGAAGTTTTATCTTTGGACTTAGGGCCTGATTTAAATGTTGGGGGAAAGGGTACTCTTGCCCACAAACCTGAATGTCCAACCACCTCATTTAGAGATGGGTGGACCTGTATAGACGATAGAGAATACTCCATCTCTGCCTCCTACACACACCTCCAACTGCGAAATGGAATAAAGGTTATCGAAGATTTGGTTATGTGTCCACCCACCGTATTTAGATTGGGTGGACAAATGGCCAAATTAAACTGCTCGCCACCACAATGAAAAACATGATTGTAAGGGGTAGTGAAAACATTTAAATGGTATTTTTTATTTTTAAATAAAAAGAAGTTGTAAATATGATGTACAGCTCCATCATGTTGACAGAGCCAGCAATTGAAACTTACAATGCATTTCCAGGAACTGTTGTAATGACAGTTCTTGAAAATGCAAGCGATGTCTGAAGGGGCAGCAGGCATCCTTAAATATGGCAGGCAAAGTACCCTTGCCATGGCAGGCGTAAAGTACTTTGCCAATGCGATAGTAATTAGCCTGTGAACTTAAATTTAATCAACCCCTTAGTTTTTTAAATGGAAGTCAAAAATCCTCAGCAGAGCAAGGCTGTGGCTGATAAGTTTCCCATTGCCAGGATAGCCATCAGTCCTGGTGAAGCTGTTGGCTTATGGCAGGAAAACTCCGACCAGACAAAATTAAAAAATTGCACCCAAGAAATGTCCCTCACTGGCCAGATACCATGTGGCACCTTAGTCAAGAGAAGATTCAGACAAACTCACTTTTTTGGAGCTCATGACTCCTCCGGAGTGGGTAGGTTTAAAACTGGAGCCAAACAGGGCTCCATGAAGCCAGATACCTTGTCCACGATGTCCTGCTGCAATTGATTTGCTCTGTGGAAAAGCTCTAAATAGTAGCAACCTGAATCTCAGGTTGGTCCCAGCGTCAATGCATACTTGATCAGATTGCATTGGCTGGCTTTTCCTGGTCCTCTGTAGGTCTTTGGAGACAAAAAGTCCCAGGTACACTTACTTTGACACTGTTAATGGTTCCAGGACTTCAGGAACAGCACTTGGGAGCTAAGATGCACTCCAGCAGAATCCGCCAGCAGAGTCCAGGGCAGGTGAAAATAGTCAGTTGGGTTATTTGGGAAAAGGGTTTCAGCAGCTTGTTGTATCTCTGTAGCTCAAAAGGAGGTCACCCAACAGAACCTTGGGGTCCACTTTTTGTCATGGGTACAAGTGGGAGTAGGTCCAGCCTTTCAGTTCTCCTTACAGATGTAATCCCTTTTCTGTCTTCCACAGATCTGGTAATGTTCTAAAGGAGTGCCCGGGGCTGCCACATATGTGACTGGTAGCCTCTCTCTAACCCTACCTAATAGGGACAAAGTTCCTAGGGGTAACCCTACCCACTTCTGCAGCAGTTACTGTGTGCCCTACTGCAAACAATCCCAAAGTGACCCTCTCTACCCAAAACCAAGTTAATGATACCCATCTCCCCTTCTGCAGAGCCTGTGTGCTCACTCCAATTGAATGAGTCACCCCTTTACTGTGGTCACTTCAAAACAGTTCTGGTGATATACGGTTCCTACGAATTTAGTAGAACTGTATATTAGATCAACAAAAATTCATAATACAGAGACCGAGTCTCCTTATTTTATCAGTAAATGTTGGTTCGGCTAGCTCATAGTACCTCATCTAAACCCCTAAACCTGATATGGAAGGGTGATTTGAAGGGTGTTTTGGCACTAAGGGGCAATTTCACAAAATGTATTTACAACATGATTCTCATAGTCATTATAAGCGGTGCTTGAAAAGCAAGATGTTAATTGCCCTACTTCCCCAACAAAAACCTAACGATAAGCCCGAAAGCGGGGAGTTGATCCGACGCTACGTTTATTTGAGCACACACAAGACGTGTTTCTTTAGGTAAGCGTGTCTAAAATGTGAAAGTTGTTGATCGCCATAGAATTAAAACGATAGGCCCATTGTCTTGTATCTTTTGGATTGTTAATCGATGACGGAGATTGTTTTGTGTGGTGACCTCAAATAGGAAATAGAAAGGGGGCTATATACTTTGAGGATGTTGTGAGAAACCATTGGAATTATCTATGGTGTGATGGGAAGTTTATGTTTGATTTTAATAATGGTGAATAGAATATGAAGTTGGTAATGTGATAGTGAATCAATTAATATAATTAATGGAAAGTCCTTTGGTTACTGAACAGGCTACCTATCGGCAAGGATTGCAGGTGTTTGGCACAATTGAGTCGTTTTTTATTGAAACTTTTCACACGTTGTGGCACACATAACATCTTCTGGTGATGTTATTTTATATTTTATATGGAGATTGCACATACACACTTTGGGAAGCATGTCACCTGTGGTCTCACTGGAATGGCATTTATATTTGAATAATTTCGAGTTTGTCTCTGCTTGGGTTTCCACGGCCTGTGGATAGTCTGATTGCATGACTTTCAACTCATGAATCTACCATGACATTATGGTATAATATATTTAATTGAATAATGAACGTTGCACTGGTTTAAACACTCAGCTTCATGTTGATTAGAAGAAACTGGTATTGTTTTGTAGCTCTGAAGAAGTATTGGGGTACTCCCTCTAGGACGAAACATGTGTTGGCTACAGAAGCAAAAAGAAGAATCCAAGTGTGACGAAAATAATAAAGAAAGAGGCCACACACGAACAAAGGGCACCAACTTTGTACAATGTGTATTATTTGATATATCTTAATTTATATACTTGAGATAGCGAGTGCTAGGGATTTGTATGTAAACTCCTAAACTTCCAGAGTCGTAAATATTGTTGGTAAACTCGAACATGACCACTATTACTCCCTAGGAATTTGCAAAAACAAATCTGACCCTTTCGGTAGTCAGCTTTGAATGCCCAAAGTTTCACACAGAAAAGAAGCAATAATACATTTTCAAATTTTTATTGAAAAGATCTAATCCTTGTAAATAAAACATGAAGTCCGATTGTCAAGCAGATGAGACACATCATAGTTATAAGCATTATTAGAATGTGAAAGACACAAACAATTCAACTATGTTAATTGTTCCTAATGTTGCTCCTATCTATCACTAATACCTCTACACTAGCGATAGCAAGTCGGAAGTACCCTTCTGCCAAACTTCTTGGAATGATCTAACCCCATACCTTGCTATAATGTCTAATGAAGCCGGGCTCAGTGCATTAACAAAAGCACACCATCTGAGTTTACAGGCTTGCACACTTCTGCTTGTGTGGCTATCTTCCCTCTAAGGATAAAGGTCGGGTCCTGCAGAGCTGAATCTCTGTCACAGCAGCTTCTATGATCACTAGCTAGGTCACACAAGGTTTGTATCAGGCAATTCAAATCGGACCTTTTCTTCCTGATGTAAACATTTATCCCTAATAGCAATCACTGTGATTTCAAGTTACTGATCTTTATTCCTGACAGCCAGCTTTCCTTGAATATTAGCGAGTCAGTGTTCCCTTTTAGCTTAACTGAAGTATAGATAAACAGCCCACCTTTTGGTCTACCATGTGTATACACTCTGAAAGGCCAACTTCCAGTGCTTGATGTACCCTACAATCGGAAGGCTAGTCTCTGACCATGTTTCCTGCAGGGCTATAAGTTTGTGGCTCTTTAAGAACATTTTACATCAGGAGACTGATGTTTCTGGATAAGACTATTGATATTTCAGGAACACAGGGATAGTAGAGGCGACTTAAGGCTGGTAGCTACTCAAGGGCTAGTTCAATCAAGGTTTCTGCTGGATAGTGCTGTGCGCAGCCAGTCTCAATCTTTTCCTGTGTGGTCTGTGGTTGGCAACCTTTGTGCGCTATAATTTGTGATGACACAACCCTGGGCATTCTTTAAGATTGAGAATGGTTTCTTCCTACTGGACATAGTGGAGGAACTCATGATTTTGCTAGTACAGTAGGAAAACCAGTCTCTTTGAACGGGCTGATCTTAATACTCCATGTACTGAATAACCGATCTGGATAATATTAGCTGCACAAGGGTTGACATGGTAAATGTTGCTAATGTGGGTTCTGAGGTTTGAGAGCCTTCAGGGTGAAGAAATTCAATTGATGTAATATCACTTGACTCCAATCTTCTCAAATCTTTAGCAACCTTAAGATATTCCCCCTATTTAAAATATTGTGGGGACCTTGTGAGTGATACAACGGGCTGAACAGCAGCCTGGTATTTGAGCTATGCAAAGCTGTATCTTGTTTATGTCCTTAGTTAAGTTCTCAAGACCTGCGTGTAAAATGCTCCATCTTATGTGACTCCAATGTAAATCCTTGCAGGCGCTCTTCCCGTGCGTCATAATGTGAGTGCTCGACTTTATGCGTTGCCTCCAATTGGGAGGTCAACGGACCCTGATCCTTTGTTATCGTTAGTCTGAGAGAGTCCATCTATGATTGTGCTGCTTTGGTGGGATTGAGTTGTTTGATGGTGACATCTTGAGGGATCAGTTGATTTTGTTCAGCCAGGCTCACAATGACAGTCTTAACTGCTGGTCCTTCTTCTCTTGCACACTTGAGTGATTGGGTCTTCCCTTCTTCATTCAGTTCGGCTGTGGTGGACTCTAATATCATACCTTCTTTGCGAGCGCCTGATTGTCCTAGCAGTTGATTCAACTCACCCTCAGAGAGACTTTCAGAGAACTTGAAGTCAGTGGATTCTACAGCAACATCTAAGGTCAGCATTGGAAGGGGCAATGACTGTGAGATGCTGCTTTCTTCACTGTTTAGATGAGGGGATTCTGTACTTTTGTTTGAAAACAGTGGAAATAGGTTGCAAGTGCAGAGAGTGTGTTACTGCTTGTTTTGTTTAGCCGTTTTCAGAGTCTTTTCTTTCCCCTTTTGCTAAGGGGGCATGATGGTGAGAGACCTTTGATAGCCATTTCCCCCAGAGCTAACTTGATCTCTGATGAGGGTGCCTCTGCAGGAGGAGCAGATGTAGTCGGTGCCCCTGGCTGCTTGCTTCATGTATTCAAATTGGATATGTTCTGTTCAAGTGTGGATTTGTTGCCTTGCCAAATCAATAATTTGTCATGGAGATACCTGTAGTAAATCAACATGTTGTCAGTCCAAATTGAATTTTCAAAAATATGTAGGATTCAAATTTAGCCATAAAAATGATGGCATATGAAGGAGCTCCGGAAAAGTCCATGGATGTTCCTGTGCATTGTAGAAAACATTTCCGCTTCCAAGTGAAGCAGCTGTGAAAAAGGCAGAAGTTTAAGAGTTCCATGAGAAAAACTTGTTGGCCCTGATTTTATCATGTTGAAGTAGCATCCATTCATGCTACTTCTGTAATACCTTGTGCGACTTAGTATTGAAATGTAGTGCAATGAAGAGATTGACAGATTTTATTTGTTTTGAAGGAGATGTAGTTTAGTACTTATAATGAAACCCTACAGGTTTTTAGGGCTTGAATCTAGGAGCCATCCAATTGCCCCACATACCGTCACCTGCTTTTAAACATCATATAGTTACCTTTCACATTAAGAAACACAATGAGGATAACTATAATGATTTTTAATCTCACTCACTCATACACGGGCCCCCACTTAGTTTAGAAGTGCATCCCTGTCGTCAGGTGTATGCCCGCCCTCTTTCAAACTAAGGTTTTAGAGGGCGAGGACTGGTCAATGATGAAGCATGACACCAGGTGGTGTGTGAGACCAGTCCGTTACTTTTTGTGAGATGTCCCCACTCACAATATAACTCAAACCTTATAGTGGTTATCACTTTAGGAGCAGCTCTTTTGTGGTTAAAAATGGACAACTACTCTCACATGGAATGGAGCAACTGGACAAGTCAAGTGAGATCTCTGAAGTTGTCCCACATTAGGTTCCTTCTACCTCTCCTATTTGTACTCCTACTTCTTTGGAGCAGTTCTTTTATTTAAAAGCACCTTCCAATTCCTAACTACACATGATGGGGATTTCGTTTTAGTATATCAAGATGTTGCTAATATCATTGTCAGTGATTGTCCAGAACAACTTCGAGATGAGTAGAATAGGCTGGTACTGGTGGATGCAGGTCATCAGGCTGTGGGGACTTGAAAGCAATTCTCTATTTGTGAATAAGGTGATGAAGTTGTCACACAGCCGATTAAATGGCACCAGGAGACTTATTGTTAGGTGAACTTTCATTTTCATCATCAATTAATGTTATTCAAAAGTTCTATTGTCAAGTTTTCGCCCTCAGTAATATAGGCATGGAAGTATTCTTTTGTAGCTATATCCAATCCAAACAAGCTTTGTTCCACAGATTATGTCATAAAAGCACATACAAAAAACGAGTAAAAACATAGGTGATAACAATATCACATCTGCAACAGTGTAGAATACAGCCTGAGCGGTCAAACAACATCACTATGGAAAGAAGGATCTATTCAGCTCTAAAAACCCATTAAAATCTTAAATAATAAAACTTGATTAAAAAGGAGAGAAATTCATATTTTACAAATTACAGAGCGTATTTAATAGTGACAGGCTCTCGAGTTATTTTGTCTCTTTAATATTAACTAGATTATGTACAGTTAAGCACTACCTTATTTAGCCTTAGCTAGACGTAGGGAGTTTGCTCTTATAGCCCACGACCACCCCAAGAATTTTGCCGTTGCTATGGACAACTTTGGTGATGTGTCAGTTCGAAGGATTCGTCCAGCTTCACTAGCCCTTCTTGTGCCTAAGAGCTTACAAATTGGTGTCAGCCAAGCCCGGCGTGGAGCATCATAACCAGCACAGACAAACAATAAATGGGCCAGTGATTCATTACTAAGCTGGCATACCGGGCACGTTTCATCAATAGGTTTATCCCATTTGGTTGTAAATGTTCTTAGTGGCAGTGTGCCCACTCTAAACTGGAAATATAATTTCCGGTCGAGCGGCTATTTGGTCCCAATAAGGCTCCAAACTGGGTGTTAATTTACTTTCCAGGAAACAGGCAGTTAATGTGGACGAATCACTGGTTCTGTGTATATTAAGCTGAACCCTTTCCCAATATTTCACCTTCAAGGTTTTTTTATGGGAAAATAGGCATTTATCAGGTCCTTCCACAATGAAATCATACCAATACTTGCTAGACTGTCTCTCACCGGCAATAGCCATTTTATTCGGGGAGAGGTATCTGCCCTTATTACATCAAGAAACCCATGCGCATACACTTCAAGTTCGGGAGTAGTCCATAGCCTCTGCCAATACAAAAGGGGACGTAATTTGGCTATATCTGCAATAGGTTTCCTCCCAAGATCATACACTAACGGACAAGTTGAGGTACTCTATGGTAGCCTGGTGATTTTCCTCAGAAATCTATTTTCCGATATTGAAAGCATAGAAAGGTTCTCGCACCCCCATAGCTTTGAACCATAGAGGGCTGAGCTAATAGCTTTCAAGTTATAAATCTCAAGTGACAGGCTAATTGGCTTTGAGTGTGAGGTATTATGTTCCTTATGCAACAACCCTGACAATTGCCTCTGCTTAAGAGATGCCAAATCAATCTGATGGTTCCATTTCAGATCGTCCTGTATATTAACCCCCCAGATACATAAACTCTTTGACTTGCTCTAGCGGCCGATCATTCATTAAAATACCCCCTTTGTAGGCCCTATGCGGATTAAAAGCCATTAGTTTCATTTTCGACACATTGACCTCCAAGCCTCGCTTCATACAGAACTCCTCAACGATTGTTAGAGCTCTTTGGAGACCACTTGGGGTCTTGGAGATAATCAATGTGTCAGAAAAATGATCCACCTGATTCCTGTTGAAAACCAAAAACAATCATTCATGCCCTGGTAAGTTCAAAACTTGATTACACAAATAGCCTCTACCTAGGTCTACCAATGTATTTGCTATACCACCTGCAGATTATTCAGAATGCCCCAGCTTGTCTGATTCTGAAGATTCTGGCCTGCTCTTTTGTTGCATCCACCTTACGCAGTCTGCACTGGCTGCTCGTTGTGAGCCATATCAAAATTAAAGAACTAACATCTGCCTACAGATCATGCAAGAATAAAGCCCCCTGCTATCTAAGGAAAAGATTGCATCCCTACCTTCAGGAGAGATCACTATGCCCCAATGGGCAAAAACCTCTACATGTACCTTCAGTCTGCAAGGCAAGAAGAGGTGGTCGCTCCTTTTCCTTCTTAACTGCCAAACTCTGTAACATCACGCCTTCAACTCTTTGCTTCGTGCCCACCGAGTCAGTCATGGGTAAATCCCCGAAGACCCATATGTTTGACATATATAGGCATCCCCTTCTGGGCATATATAGGCATCCCATTCAACTCCTTGCTTTACTTCTAAGTCATAAGCGCTGGGACGCCTCTTCGGAGGCAGCCAGGCACTTTACAAATTCCATTGTATTGTATTCTTGACTATCCAGTCCTACTTTCTTGCTATTGTATTGCTATCTATATAGCTCTTTCTATACCTATTTCATGCTCTAGGACACCCTTCCCATGATAGCTTGGGTTGGAAATTTAAATCTTTGATGTGTTTCTACCACACACATGGGAGGCACACTGGATGCCCCATAGTGAGAGCTCTCCCATATGTCTATTGTAGTTAGCTACAGACAAGGAGGACCAACATTGAAAATGACATGACTGTCTGCAGCACTATACTTTAAATATTTTTTCTCAACCTCAAATAGCATTAGGTCATATTCTCAATACCGCTACGTACCATTTTCTGGGGGGGGGGGGCAGTGACTTCAGAATGTGTAGTCCATAAATACCAATTTTAAGAGGAGGAATGGCCACAGGCCATTCCATTTTCCCACCACAGTTTCCACAATAGCCCTGAAGGTCAAATCACCCCCAGACCATGCCACCTAGTCTCTGGACCAAGCTGCCTCCTTGCACCCCCATCCCGGGCTACATTATTTCCCTGACATTTTTAAGGCCCTTCACATTGAGGCATCAATGACTTCTTCCACACTGTCTTGAGTAGAAAGCCAGCACCCAGTCTGTGTGCAGGCAGTAAGTGCAAACAAACATTTCACAAAAATACCCTAGTTATGAATGCTGCTGCTAATCCCCCACCCCACTTGTCTGATTCTAGGATCAGTGCAAGTAAAGCGGTGTGACCTGTGCCAACCACCCCATGCTCATTCTTTGCTTTCTATCTTGCACAATGAAAACATTCACCTGCAGGCAACATTGCAGAAGATAGAAATAGAGCACATTAGGACACAAGGACCATATGGTTGACTCCCCAAACTTTGAAATATTTTAAGGGTTTGTCATATTTGACAGGGGTAAGGTTACCATTTTTATTGGCAGGGAACAGCAGAGTTTTAGCTTTTCCTACCTGAAAGTGACAATCCCTTATCCCTTTGTTGGACTATTTTAATGATAAAAGTAGAAACATATATAAAGATATGCACAGAGGGACATGCCCACCCCTACTTGGTCTTCTATTTACCACTTGTCAACATAATCTAGTAATAATGGCTACTGGTACCCAAATGCAGTGGGGGTTCATCTTATTCACCCTAAAAGAAGAAAAGGCTGAGGTGCTAGCAGCAAAATTTAAACCTGTGCATTCCAGATAACCGTGATAATAACAGTGGCCACAGAGGTATTTTGAAAGCCATAACTTGTTGCCAAGTGCATTTATTTTATTTTTCTTTATATCTTTTGTAGAGCGCATGAATCACTCCAGCCGGGGTATCTCTGCGCTGTAACAGAACGGGAAGATCAGAACAGTGAGGTAAGCTGGCTTTGAGGGTTACGGAACTTGCTCCCAAGATGGTCTGTGTGCATCCAGCACATTTTGGTATAATGCTTCCGATGTACGGTATCCTTATTTTGTTAATGCTCAATTTTTTGTCCTTATTCCACCATCAGTTCTACTCATGATTGTATGTACCATATCTTCCTCATGACGGAAAGACTGACTGAATTATTTGAAAGTGGTGCTCATGGGTGCAGCGCAACGAAAGACTGTTCGACAGGCGCTGCAACATTTAGGTATAATCATTGTACAATTTGCCATATCCTAAAATCATACAATTTTTGTCCAAACTTTTAGAGTCACATGCAATATCCATTTGGGTTACATAATTGACTGATTAAATCAAATCCAGTGTTAATGGGGGAGCTAGAGCAGTCCATATTTTCCAAATTTTGCTCCTTGCCAGAAGGATCAGGTAGAACACCCAGCTTTGCTGACTGACAGGCAGGAATATGGTGATATATGGATCGGCCCACATTAAAATCAGAGTATGGCTTACCTTGATCTTTCGTCCCATAATTTCACTTATGGTCTTACTTACAACCTCCCAGTAGGCATGAGGACCTCGACAGTTAATAAACATGTTATGTTAGCCTCAATTTGTAACGCGCACAGATACTAAAAAAGTGTCCCGGCGCGAATGCCTAATAGCAAGAGAGGAAGGAATGCTTGAGGAACCTCCGAAAGATCCTACCCAATGGTTTAACAAAAGAATAAGGTTTTTAATTGTTTTTAAATAACCTAGAGTTATTCAAGCTTCGTAGCTCAAAGGGCAGGGTGTTCCAATCTCTAGCTGCTTTCACTGAGAGAGAGCAGCCGTCAACCCTCACCAGGCGGAACATTGGGACTACCGCGAGGCATTGACCCTTCAAGCGAAGCTGGCGAGGAGGTTCATAGAACATAAAGTGCCTTCTGAGATAGAAAGGCCCAGTCTGATAAAGAGCCCCATGAACCAGCACCAAGGCCTTAAACCGAACTCGCTGTTCAACAGGAAGCCAATGGAGTGTCCGAAGGTTCTGGCTAGCACTAGATCTACCTGACAAGCCGAGTAAGGTTCTAGCTGTCGCGTTCTGAACGATCTGAAATTTTTTCAATTGGTAGGCCGGAAGTCCAAAATACAGTGCATTGGCATAATCCAGCCTAGACAGAATAAGTGCCCGTGTAACCATTTCTTTAGCCTCCTTAGGGAGCAATGGCAGAAACTTCTTAAGTTTTTTGAGCATCCCGAGACATGCCCCTGCAAGCTTGCTGATCTGCGTATTAAATCTCAGATCCTGGCCAAACCAGATCCCGAGATTTTTAGCAGGACAGCCAGAGGCATTCGGAAGAGGAAAGCCAGTAGGCCAAATCTCCTCCCTAAAATTGGGAGGAAAGGTCCCATAGAGAAGCACTTCAGATTTCTCCTCATTACACTTTAATTGGGCCCTGGCTAGCCACCTAAAAACCTCCGCAAGGCATGTCCTGGCAGTCGAGGGGGAGAAATCCGTTTTACTCCAAGTAAAGAGGAGCTGGGTATCATCTGCGTAGACTATAGCTTTCGCACCCAGCTCCTCCGCTAAATAAACCAAAGGAGTCATAAAAATATTAAAAAGCAGAGGGCTAAGTGTGGAGCCCTGCGGGACCCCCGTATCCAAAGAGCGCGGGGTCGAAGAAAAAGGTGGAAGCCACACTTGTTGTGATCGATTGTCAAGAAACGACTCGATCCATTTCCATACCTGCCCAGAAATACCAATCTGAGACAACCGTGCCAAAAGTTGTTGGTGTGGCACTGTGTCAAATGCAGCCGAAAGATCTAAAAGCACAAGTGCTGCTTTACCGCCCGCATCGAGGCAATCTCTGATTGCCTAAGTCACCTCAACCAGAGCTGTCTCGTTACTATGAGCAGCTCTAAAACCTGACTGGGCATGGTGGAGGGCCCCAGAAGTCTCAACATACTCAGAGAGTTGTCTATGGGCAGCTTTCTCACAGATCTTAGCCACAGCCGGAAGGAGAGAAATGGGGCGGTAACTGGCAGGACTTTCTGGATCCAGGAAGGGTTTTTTTAATAACGGAAGGAGCTTAGCTTGTTTCCACTCCGGTGGAACCGAAGCAGTCTGAAGCGACAGATTCACTATATTATTAATTTCAGGGTTCACTGTCTCTGCCACTGCTGCTAGCAACCTAGCACGGCAGGGGTCGATGGGGGGAACCTGACTTCAGCGACTTAAGTATCGCCAGAGTGTCGGAGAGGGATACAACCGAGAAGGTGGTCAGGGAAGGACCAACCGAAGTTGCCGTAGCCATCATGGAAGATAATTGTAGCTCCAGAGGCTGGCTGGCAGTCATCAAGCCATCCTGAATGGATTTAATTTTATTGTCAAAATAAACTGAGAGTTTTTCACACCAGTCATTTGAGCCTAAAAGGGGCCTATGTTCGGCTCTGGGATCCCGGAAACTCTGCACGATTGAGAACATTTCTTTGGAGTTGTCTTTTGATTGTGCGATACGCTCCGCATAATATACCCCCTTGACAGTCTTTACCATGGCGTAGTAAACTTTCTGAGCCCTTCTAAGAGCTGATTTAGCTAGGGAACTGTACGCCTCTCTCCACAACCGTTCGAACTTTTTACAAACAGATTTTTGTAGTTTAAGTTCGTTAGAAAACCAGGGTTGAGAGGGAGAATTTCTCACTCTTTTGCGATCGGAAGGGATGACAAATTTCTCAGCTGCAGCTGACAGCCATAGTGTAAATCCATTTACAGCTACGGAATGGTTGCCTGGCAGACCCGACCGAGTGTCATCTAAAATAGACCAAAATATCTCAGGTTCAATACGGGGAGGCGGTCTACCTGCTGATACACTAGGGGGAACAGGGGATGAAAGAGTGGACCAGGAAAAAGGAATTAAAAAATGATCTGTCCACAAAACAGGAAGAGGATCAGACACCAGTAGAGGGAAATTGGAACAGATCCCATCTATAGTATACCCTCCACTGTGAGTAGGAGATTTGATCCACTGAGTAAGATGGGCGAAGTCCAATGAATCTGAGAAGGAAAGTGTCTCCGGAGAATCCTTACTTTGAAGGTGAATATTAAAATCACCAAGCAAAATGTAGCAAGAATATTTTAGAGATCTCTGAGCCACCGTTTCATCCAACAACTTAAGAAATTAACTTGGCGCCCCAGGGGGTCGATAAATTAATGTGCCTCCCAACAAAAAATGAGGGGAAATAGAGATAGAAAAATCCAGAGCTTCACTTTCCACCACTTCCTGGTAATTCAGCTGTGTAAAAACCCAACATTCCCTATAAACAACCGCCACCCCTCCCCCCCTTCCTATTTTACGGTCCATCCTAGCAATTTTAAAGCCCGTAGGGATAGCTAGGGAGATAGTCAGTGCAGCAAACTCATTAAGCCAGGTTTCGGTAATAAATAAAAGATCTAACCGATTGTCCACCAAAAGCTCAAAAATATCTAAAGCATGCTTAACCATAGAGCGTGTATTAATCAGGGCAGCATTAATCATATGAGAAGTCACAGGGGGAGGAGAGATACACAAGGGCGATTTAAGGTAGTCCCCGAATTAGCTAAAACCAAACTTGCAGCAAGTACAGATCTTATCCATGTTATCCATTACCGACCACACATGATGGCATTTAGTCAGGGACTCACCAACAGAACATAGTTCTTCTCTATTCCACACCCTGCGTATAACAGGCTCCGGAGCCGCACCGCGCGTCCTAACCGCGGCCGGGCGCAGACGGGCTTGCCTTAGGCGCGCCCGCTGCGCGCGTCCGCTGCACGTTCGTGCAGCGCGCATGCTCTTATAGCGCGTTTCCTAATGTCCCCAGGTGCAAATGCTCAAGCACACCTGACCCAAGATGGCGGCTGAGCAGGACGAGTGCAACGAACTAGTGTGGGCTGCAGTGCAGGTGTGGGTAAGCGGAATCAATTTTAAAATAACACAGTGTGAAAAAAAACCTCTACTTTCCCCACACTTAATTCAGGAAGAATAAAAAGGTTAAAAGAATAAATTTAAATTAGTAAAAAACGATTTAAAAGCAGCAATAATAGCGGACCAACAAGAGTGCCAGCAGTCAGGAAAACGAAATCACAAGCCCCGGTGGGAGAAACTACTTCCCTCTCACCTAGTGCCTTGTATCCTCCCAGCGCTGATTGCATCTCTTACATCTCGGTATCGCTTGTGCAAACTTGGACAGTCTTTGGGGCTTACAGTATAATAGAGTGAAGAAATGGTTCTTATTTAGGGGAGAAGCCCTTACTGTAGAATGAAGTAAGCTAAAAGATACTTACCATGAATCTTCTGTTGCCAACTTAGGCAAGTCTTCTCCCCACACTCAAAATGGTTCAATCACTCTTCTGCATTGATGATCTCCACATACAAGAAGGCAACTGCTTCTTGTGGTCTCATTCGTTCGTTATTATATGGAGGTGCTCCCAGCAGTCATTATCCGAACACTCTTCATATGACCACCATTAACTCACCTGAAGATATTTAAATCTAAATAATTTTCCTTCTGGTGCTGCTAGGAGGGTATACCACTATACGAGCCTAGTTCTGTTCCTAGGGTTTTCCTAATTTATGAATTCTGCTTGTCTAAGAGGGTAACTAAGCTTGTCCAATAAACTATCAGGGGTCCCAGGAGAGTCCCATATTGGTGCTTAATTTATGTATTAATGGATACCAAAAACCTTCCTAAAATTGCACCATAATTTTAGGGCTGCTAACAACACCTTCAGCCCCACTTTTTAGAGAACTTTTGGTCCCCAAACTTGTATAAGAATTTTTCTTGACCAATCTTCCCCAACATGGCTGCATACATTCCCCTGATGTATGACTTATCTGACTTTACCGCCAGCATCCTAGTATTCTTGAATTAGAAAGCATACAAGTACTCCTGGAAATCTGGGAGGGAAAGCCCCCCTCCTTCCATTTTTTCCTGAGTTTTGTTCCAGCACAGTCTTCTACCTTTTTAGGCCCATATAAAACTGCTCACTCTCCCTTGAATCTTTTTAATGTAATTGCTTTAAAATGGCAGGGGTATAGTGTTAAAAAAAGGTCAACTTAGGGAGAATCATTATGTTGATCAAGTTAGTCCTTCCATAGATGCTTAAAGGGCGATTTTTCCATCTCCTCAGAATGACCTATCTTTCCTTTCAGACCTTGTTCAAGTTGATATATGGGAGATGTTCCAAATTATGCTGCACCAAGAATCCAAAGATTCTTGTCTGCCTCTTGACCTCCTGGGTTCCCCGGGTGCTCCAGCCATTTATCTGCTGACCTCTGCCAACCACCCACATGCTCAGTCTCTGCTTTCTGTCTTGAAAAATCGAAACATTAATCTGCAGGCAACATTGCAGAAGACAGAAATAGAGCAAATCAAGACAGCAGGACATATGGCCAACCTCCCAACTTTGAAATATTTCAAGGATTTAGAACATTTGACAGGAGTAAGGTTACCATTTTTATTGCACGGGAAAAGCAGAGTTTAAGCTTTGCCTGCCTTAAAGTGACAAGCCCTTTGTTATTCTATTTATATTATAAAAGTAGGAGCATATATAAAGATATTCACAAAGGCACATGCCCACTCCTACTTGGTTTTCTACTTACCACTTGTTAACATAATCTAGTAATAATGGCTAGCAGTACCCAAATTCAGTGGGGGTTTATATTATTCACTATAGAAGAATGAAAGGTTGAATTGCTAGCAACAAGATCCAAACATGTGCCTTCCAGACAACCATTATAGGAACAGTGACCCAGGATTCTTAAATTATTACTCCTAGTATCTATCTCTATCCTCTCCACATACTCCCTTAGCTGTATATTTTGTTGTTTCGGTATTCTATCTGCTGGGTATTCTCTCAAGGCTTAAGCTTACTTTCTGGATATTTTCTTCTAGAAGCCTTATCCACTCATCTAGTTTAGAGTCAAGGGCCTGGAATACCTCCTGAATCTCCTTCTGGTTCTGTTTTCATGTTTCAAATCTTGCATTATATTGGTCTTGAGCTCTTGGAATATGATTCTCTGATTCTAAATTTGCCTCCTCTTGTCGACTTGGGGGCCTCCAAAAGCACAACTGCTCTACACCTCTAAACCTGACTCTGTACCCTGAGGCCCATCTTCCCTTGCTGAGGTCTCTAGCAAGTTTGCAGATTGGAGACAATCAAACCTGTTTGTTAATGAAATAACTTGTTTTGGTTTAGTCAGTTAGGAAGAGAGGTCCTTGGCTATAGGAGGTGTTTCCTTCCTGCCCTTGGGCACCCAAGCTTCTTCCCAATTGCTTTCGCATAGCACCTTCCTCCTGCTTGCTTCTATGATCTTAAAAAAGGGGTTTAAAGAGTGTATTGTTTTTATTTTTCCTACTTTTGGGTTTGGTTTGTGCCCTTGCCGGGTTACAGTGGTCTTTCCTGACTAGCGGTGTCTTTCTTACAGCAATTCCCCCATCGTTCCCCTTAATATGGGTCTCTCCAAATTCAGATCCCCTCCCAGATGCAAATCCTCAAGTGTTATGGTGGTCTTTCCTGACTAGCAATGCCTTTCTTACAGCAATTCCCCATTCTTTCCCTTGATATGTTTTACAGGTACCTTAACCTCTGCAGCAGTGTATCTTTTCTGCAGTAATCCAGCCTGAGTTTCTGATTTGTCCACAAGGCCCCCATCCGCTTCCTTTCCTACAGTGCCTGCCCTAGGATACAATTGGGGTTTATCACTCTGACATGAAGAAGAAGCACTTGAATGTAACTGAGTAATAAGCGTCCACTCTTCCCAGATCTGTCATTCGGTATACTGAAAATGTCTGTGGCATTATCTTCACTATCCACAGCCTTTCCTCTTATCTCCTCTCTTCACTGTCAATGAGTATGAATTACCTATGAGCCAGATCCACACCTCAAGGAATCACCCGCCCAGGACCAACAAGGATCAAAAAAGCAGCTATCCCAGTTGTGGCACTGCTTGAGCATCGATTGTTGTCACACTTGGACAGTCTTTGGGGCTTACAGTATAATAGAGTGAAGAAATGGTTCTTATTTAGGGGAGAAGCCCTTACTGTAGAATGAAGTAAGCTAAAAGATACTTACCATAAATCTTCTGTTGCCAACTTAGGCAAGTCTTCTCCCCACACTCAAAATGGTTCAATCACTCTTCTGCATTGATGATCTCCACATACAAGAAGGCAACTGCTTCTTGTGGTCTCATTCGTTCGTTATTATATGGAGGTGCTCCCAGCAGTCATTATCCGAACACTCTTCATATGACCACCATTAACTCACCTGAAGATATTTAAATCTAAATAATTTTCCTTCTGGTGCTGCTAGGAGGGTATACCACTATACGAGCCTAGTTCTGTTCCTAGGGTTTTCCTAATTTATGAATTCTGCTTGTCTAAGAGGGTAACTAAGCTTGTCCAATAAACTATCAGGGGTCCCAGGAGAGTCCCATATTGGTGCTTAATTTATGAATGAATGGATACCAAAAACCTTCCTAAAATTGCACCATAATTTTAGGGCTGCTAACAACACCTACAGCCCCACTTTTTAGAGAAATTTTGGTCCCCAAACTTGTATAAGAATTTTTCTTGACCAATCTTCCCCAACATGGCTGCATACATTCCCCTGATGTATGACTTATCTGACTTTACCGCCAGCATCCTAGTATTCTTGAATTAGAAAGCATACAAGTACTCCTGGAAATCTGGGAGGGAAAGCCCCCCTCCTTCCATTTTTTCCTGAGTTTTGTTCCAGCACAGTCTTCTACCTTTTTAGGCCCATATAAAACTGCTCACTCTCCCTTGAATCTTTTTAATGTAATTGCTTTAAAATGGCAGGGGTATAGTGTTAAAAAAAGGTCAACTTAGGGAGAATCATTATGTTGATCAAGTTAGTCCTTCCATAGATGCTTAAAGGGCGATTTTTCCATCTCCTCAGAATGACCTATCTTTCCTTTCAGACCTTGTTCAAGTTGATATATGGGAGATGTTCCAAATTATGCGGCACCAAGAATCCAAAGATTCTTGTCTGCCTCTTGACCTCCTGGGTTCCCCGGGTGCTCCAGCCATTTATCTGCTGACCTCTGCCAACCACCCACCTGCTCAGTCTCTGCTTTCTGTCTTGAAAAATCGAAACATTAATCTGCAGGCAACATTGCAGAAGACAGAAATAGAGCAAATCAAGACAGCAGGACATATGGCCAACCTCCCAACTTTGAAATATTTCAAGGATTTAGAACATTTGACAGGAGTAAGGTTACCATTTTTATTGCACGGGAAAAGCAGAGTTTAAGCTTTGCCTGCCTTAAAGTGACAAGCCCTTTGTTATTCTATTTATATTATAAAAGTAGGAGCATATATAAAGATATTCACAAAGGCACATGCCCACTCCTACTTGGTTTTCTACTTACCACTTGTTAACATAATCTAGTAATAATGGCTAGCAGTACCCAAATTCAGTGGAGGTTTATATTATTCACTATAGAAGAATGAAAGGTTGAATTGCTAGCAACAAGATCCAAACGTGTGCCTTCCAGTTCCAGACAACCATGATAGGAACAGTGACCCAGGATTCTTAAATTATTACTCCTAGTATCTATCTCTAACCTCTCCACATACTCCCTTAGCTGTATATTTTGTTGTTTCGGTATTCTATCTGCTGGGTATTCTCTCAAGGCTTAAGCTTACTTTCTGGATATTTTCTTCTAGAAGCCTTATCCACTCATCTAGTTTAGAGTCAAGGGCCTGGAATACCTCCTGAATCTCCTTCTGGTTCTGTTTTGATGTTTCAAATCTTGCATTATATTGGTCTTGAGCTCTTGGAATATGATTCTCTGATTCTAAATTTGCCTCCTCTTGTCGACTTGGGGGCCTCCAAAAGCACAACTGCTCTACACCTCTAAACCTGACTCTGTACCATGAGGCCCATCTTCCCTTGCTGAGGTCTCTAGCAAGTTTGCAGATTGGAGACAATCAAACCTGTTTGTTAATGAAATAACTTGTTTTGGTTTAGTCAGTTAGGAAGAGAGGTCCTTGGCTATAGGAGGTGTTTCCTTCCTGCCCTTGGGCACCCAAGCTTCTTCCCAATTGCTTTCGCATAGCACCTTCCTCCTGCTTGCTTCTATGATCTTAAAAAAGGGGTTTAAAGAGTGTATTGTTTTTATTTTTCCTACTTTTGGGTTTGGTTTGTGCCCTTGCCGGGTTACAGTGGTCTTTCCTGACTAGCGGTGTCTTTCTTACAGCAATTCCCCCATCGTTCCCCTTAATATGGGTCTCTCCAAATTCAGATCCCCTCCCAGATGCAAATCCTCAAGTGTTATGGTGGTCTTTCCTGACTAGCAATGCCTTTCTTACAGCAATTCCCCATTCTTTCCCTTGATATGTTTTACAGGTGCCTTACCCTCTGCAGCAGTGTATCTTTTGTGCAGTAATCCTGCCTGAGTTTCTGATTTGTTCCCGAGGCCCCCATCCGCTTCCTTTCCTACAGTGCCTGCCCTAGGATACAATTGGGGTTTATCACTCTGACATGAAGAAGAAGCACTTGAATGTAACTGAGTAATAAGCGTCCACTCTTCCCAGATCTGTCATTCGGTATACTGAAAATGTCTGTGGCATTATCTTCACTATCCACAGCCTTTCCTCTTATCTCCTCTCTTCACTGTCAATGAGTATGAATTACCTATGAGCCTGATCCACATCTCAAGGAATCACCAGCCCAGGACCAACAAGGATCAAAAAAGCAGCTATCCCAGTTGTGGCACTGCTTGAGCATCGATTGTTGTCACAGGTAAGGAGACCAATACTCTTTACTCCTCACTACCTTGTCACATAGGTAGTAGCAGAGTGCCCCTACTCCTGCCACAATTGCACCAGTGTGACACAACTCTGCAAGGTCAACTGGCAGCCATATTCTTCCTCCCTCTTGCTGTTTCTATCAAAGAGTTAAATGATGTTTCTTCAGCACCACCACCATTTGTTAATGCACTTTTTAAAGAGATCTGTGTGTAATCTGCTTGCACATTTAAATATTCATAAAACATCTAAATGTACCTGTTGCAAACCACTGGGAGTATCCTACCATGTTCAAATCATAATAAAATGGAACAGTTGCCTCAGAGCACAAAGGAGAAAAGTAGAAATGAAAAAGCGACACAGAGGAGAAGAAACGAAGTGGAAAGGGTGAGGAAATGGTGCAGGGATACTGTGGATGCTAGTACAGCGTAGATGAGCAGTGGAGTCTTAGGGGCATAATTATCAAAAACATAATGCAGCACAGCAAGCCACCTTGCTGCACTGCGCTGTTTGACAAAGAAAGGGAAGGAATGCCTCATTATTATCATGATATCGTGTCTTTTCACTGCACTGGTGCACAATGTGCTGCCTAGCACCAATGCAGGCACCCTTGCACCAAGGTGTAAGTGTGCCTGCGTTGTGAATAGGATTGTTTTTCAGCAGGAAGGTGCACCTTCAGGCACAGAAACAATCCCCTGAGGCATTTTCCTCTTTCTACGTGTGCTGCAGAACACAGCACACATAGAAAGAGGAAAATGAGGAGAAATGAAGATATTTCTTCTTGTTAAGCCTCCCCTGGGATGCGTAGCATTTTAACACAGTCCCAGGTGTACCCGCAATGGTAAATCATGGAATGCACCAACATCCATGGGTGGGTGTGTGGGAACACCCATGCTCCACGCATGGAATGCCTCCCTGGAGCAGAGTAACGCAATGCAGTGATTTGTGCTACGTTGCATTGCTCCAGATTTAGGTAGCCTTCCGTGGCATGATAAATCCAATTCAAGAGTTGCGTCGCTCTGGCACCCCATTGTGTGGTCGAATAGTGCTGCAGCTTAATGTTTTCATCTTTTGATACGTAGCGGCTTAGTCAATTGTAGTTCTTTCTTTCCCTAATACATTACCACAAACATTGCCTTTAGCAAGCGCTAATGCATGCAGTCAATCACCACTTAAGAACACGCAGATAGCATGTATTAAAAGGTCCACAGTTGCTTTGACCACTATTTTACCACCTGATTCACAAATGGAGGTCAGTTTTATTTCGGTGCCTCGGCCTATTTTCTGTCCGAGTCCAACCCTGTCTATCATGTTCTCTTGATTGCATAGATCAGATTTATTTTGCTAGCGTTTTTAATGTGAGTGACTCCGGAATCGCTGTAGACTATTTTGATGCACTGCACAGTGTTCAGTGCTTTATAGAGAAGAAGGTACATTTTAAATGAGAGAATCTGAAAACGTCAATGACGGTACACTGATCACTAGTTGGAGAGACACTGCAGTAGTAGTATCTGCGCATTCAAACAATCAACCAATCATAGGCATTTGTATAGCGCACTGCTCACCCGGAGGGTCTCAAGGCGCTGGGGGGGGGGGGGGGGTAACGCTACTGCTCGAACAGCCAGGTCTTGAGTTGCTTCCTGAAGGCGAGATGGTCTTGCGTTGTCCGGAGGTGGATGGGGAGAGAGTTTCATGTCTTGGCTGCCAGGTAGGAGAAGGATCTTCCTCCGGCGGTGGCTCTGCGGATGCGGGGGACGGTGGCGAGAGCGAGGCTGGCGGAGCGGAGCTGGCGGGTGGGCTTGTGGAAGGTCAGGCGGCTGTTGAGGAACTTGGGGCCCAGGTCGTGGAGGGCCTTGTGTGCGTGGGTGAGGAGTCGGAACGTGATTCTTTTGTTGACGGGGAGCCAGTGCAGGTCTCTCAGGTGTCCGGAGATGTGGCTGTGTCGGGGGATGTCCAGGATGAGTCGTGCTGAGGCGTTCTGGATCCGTTGGAGTTTCTTCTGGAGTTTGGCGGCGGTGCCGGCGTAGAGGGCGTTCCCGTAGTCCAGCCGACTGGTGACGAGGGCCTGGGTGACCGTCTTCCTGGTCTCGGTGGGGATCCACCGGAAGATCTTTCGAAGCATGCGCAGGGTGTTGAAGCATGAAGACGAGACGGCGTTGACTTGTCTGGTCATCGAGAGGGAGGAGTCCAGGATGAAGCCTAGGTTGCGTGCGTGGTCCGTTGGCTTGGGGGTGGCTCCCAGGGCGGGGGGCCACCAGGAGTCATCCCAGACGGAGGGTGATGATCCCAGGATGAGGACCTCCGTCTTGTCTGAGTTCAGTTTCAGGCGGCTGTTCTTCATCCATTCGGCGACGTCTTTCATCCCTTCGTGTAGGCTGGCTCTGGCGGCGTCCGGGTCGCTGGTGAGGGAGAGGATCAGCTGGGTGTCGTCGGCGTAGGTGATGATCTTGAGGTTGTGTTGATGTGCGATGGTTGCGAGGGTGCTCATGTAGACGTTGAAGAGGGTGGGGCTGAGAGATGACCCTTGTGGAACGCCGCAGATGACTTCGGTGGCCGCTGACCGGAACGGGGGGAGGTGGACTCTCTGGGTTCTTCCGGTGAGGAATGAGGTGATCCACTCCAGGGCCTTCTCCTGGATGCCGGTGTTGTTCAGGCGCTGTACCAGGGTGCGGTGGCAGACAGTGTCGAACGCTGCGGAGAGGTCCAGGAGGATGAGGGCCGCAGTTTCCCCGTTGTCCATTAGGGATCTGATGTCGTCTGTGGCTGCGATGAGGGCGGTCTAAGTGCTGTGGTTGGCTCGGAAGCTGGATTGCGAGTGGTCGAGGGATCCGTTGGTCTCGAGGAAGGCGGCTAGCTGTCTGTTGACGGTCTTCTCGATGACTTTGGCAGGAAACGGGAGGAGCGAGATGGGGCGGTAGTTCTTGAGGTCGGAGGGGTCTGCAGTTGGTTTCTTCAGCAGGGCACTGATCTCGGCGTGTTTCCAGCACTCCGGGAAGGTGGCGGTGTTGAAGGAGGCGTTGATGATGTCGCGGAGGTGGGGTGCGATGATGTGGTCGGCCGTGTTGAAGATGTGGTGTGGGCAGGGTTCCGTAGGGGATCCGGAGTGGATGGTGTTCATTGTGCATGTTGTGTCTTCGGTGCTGACTGGGGTCCAGGTGCGGAGGGTGGCGGTGGGGGATATCGGTTCGGTGGTGGGGTTCGTGGTTGGTGGGCCGAAGCTGTTGTGAATGTTGGCGATCTTGTCGTGGAAGAAGGCTGCGAGGGAGTCGCAGAGGTCTTGCGAGGGAGTGATGTCATTGTTTCCGGCGTCGGGGTTGGAGAGCTCTTTGACGATGCTGAAGAGTTCCTTGCTGTTGTGGGTGTTGTTGTCCAGTCGTTCCTTGAAGGCTGTCTCCTTTGTGGCGCGGATCAGTTGGTGGTGTTTGCGGGTGGCGTGTTTGAGGGCCGTCATGTTGTCTGTGGTCTGGTTGGTGCGCCGGGTGTTCTCCAGGGAGCGGCAGTTCTTCTTGGAGGTGATGAGCTCGTCGGTGAACCAGGAGGCTTTCTTGCTGCCGCGTCTGCTGTGGGGGTTCTTCTTCAGTGGTGCGAGGGCGTCTGCGCAGTTGGTGATCCACTGTGTGAGGTTGTTGGCGGCTTCGTTGGGGTCCGTTGAGCTGGTGGGAGGGTTCTGGCTGAGGAAGGTGGTGAGCTGGTCGCCGGTGATCTTGTTCCAGCTCCTGCGGGGGGCTTGTTGAGGGTGGTGGTGGGTCGTCGTTTTACTGAAGCTGAAGTGGACGCAGCTGTGGTCAGTCCACTGGAGATTGGTGGAGTGGCTGAAGGTGACGTATTTGCTGGATGAGAAGACTGGGTCAAGCGTGTGGCCGGCGTAGTGGGTGGGGGTGGTTACCAGTTGCTTGAGTCCGAGGTTGGCCAGGTTGGCCAGAAGAGCAGTGGTGTTGCGGTCCTTGTTGTCCTCCAGGTGGAAGTTGAGGTCCCCTAGGAGGATGTAGTCGGTGGAATTGATGGCGTGCGGGCTGACGAAGTCTGTGATGTCTTCTCTGAACTGTGTGCGTGGTCCCGGTGGTCTGTAGACGAGGGTGCCTCTGAGCGTGGTCTTGGGGTCGGTGTGTATCTGGAAGTGGAGGTGTTCGGCGGAGGTGAAGGTGTCATCGGAGTTGGTCGTGATGCGGATGGTGTTCTTGTGGATGATGGCGATGCCTCCTCCTGTCTGGTTGACGCGGTCCTTCCTGGTGATTTTGTAGCCTTCTGGGACGGCGATGGCAACGTCGGGCACTGAGGAGGCGTTCATCCAGGTTTCCGTCAGGAAGGCGATGTCTGGTGCTGTCGAGTCGAGGAGGTTCCAGAGTTCGACGGCATGCCTGTGAACGGAGCGGGTGTTGAGCAGGATGCACATCAGGTGTTTGTTGCTGGGGCTCAGTTTAGCAGGTGCGGTGTTGGGTCGGAGGCCGGTGAAGCGGCAGGTCAGGCAGGTGAAGGGTCCGTGGGTGCGTCTCGGGGTGGCTCGGTAGCAGGCGGTGTTTCGGCCGGCGTTGAGTGCGTGGAGGGTTTTGGTGTCGTAGATGTGCAGGGTGTGCTGGCGAGGGCGAGGACCAGGGGGTCTGGCGCTGGGCGCTGTCCAGGCGTGGACGGGCGCAGACGGGCTTACCTTTGGCGCTCCTTCGGCGCTCAATCGGCGCTCCCGCTGCGCGCGTCCGCTGCGCGGTCGCTCTGGGGGCGTCATAAGTAAGGAGCCGGGAGGGAGGAGCGGCTGGGTGGCGGAAGCGGGGTGGCGAATGGAATCACAGGGGGCGGGGCCGCAGGGAGGCAGCGGCGGGAAATTTCAAGAAGCAGCGGGCAGCGGGAAATACCCAGGAGCAGCGGGAAATTCCCAGGAGCAGCGGGCATTGTGTCATATGCTATATATATTAGAGCATATTATATGACAATAAAGACGTATTAATCACAACATATTGCTGAAGTCTTAATACATCTACCAGCAGATTGAAAATGCACGTCAATGTGATAAAGTCTTGAAAACTCTAATTCCAAGAACCAGCCCAACCTAATGCTTTGTTAGTGCTTCAATATATTTACCAGGTGTTACTATTGTCTAGTTCAATGTGACACAATTTAACCACATAAGAAGGATGGAAGGCTGAATTGACAAACTTATGAATTGCAGTTCACTGAGGGCCTGATTCACAAAGGTAGCTTACACTTCGGTGTAAGTTTACGCTTTTTTTTGTATTCACAAACTACGAGTTAACACTAGAGGGCATATCAACAAGCAGGCGATAAAAAATTATTGCCGCTTTTGCGGCCGTTTTCGGCCGAAAAGCGGCGATAATTTTATCGCCTAATCAGCAAGGTCACGCTAACGCGTGAAACCTTGCTTTAGCGTCAGGATTCCTAACGCCCAGCTTTGCATCTCTAATGAGATGCAAAGTAGGCGTTCCTGACCTGGCATGACAGGAGAAATGTCGCTAAGCAACATTTCTCCTATCAGCAAGCCTAACGCTATGAAGCATAGCGTCAGGAAAAGTAGCGATAACCCCTGTTATCGCTACTTTCCTTACGCCTGCTTCAGGACTTACTTAGCCATGATATCCTATGGAAGGTGGATATCATGGCTAAGTTTGTGAGTCCCTATCAACTAGCTAACGTGAGATTATCGCTGGGTTTCCAGCGATAATCTCACGTTAGCCAGTTAGCGCTAGGATTTTTATCGCTGATTAGATAAGCGTTGCTAATAGCACGCTATCTCAGCGATAAAAATTGGCGCCAGCCGGCAATAATTATCTGAGCGCTAAGTGCGCTCAGCGATAATTATCGCCGGTTGTTGTTGATATGCCCCCAAGTTTCTGCCTGTAGAGACTTCGCAGTAAGGACAGAGAACTCCGCACATAAAAAGATCAGCCTGTCCTATCTTTTTATGTGCAGAGTTCTCTCCCCTGACTCCTAACTTTTAATAGTTTTAGGTTAATGGCAAGTATTTTGAAATATTTGCATCTTTATTTATGTTTTTAAAGAGTTATTAAACGTTGTTATTTTTCCTATTATCTCCCATAAGGAGATCTCTGCCCCGGTGGCAGGGATCTCTGCCTATGTGTGTAAGGTTTCTAGAAGTAACTATACACTCATAAATTCTGGCTTAGATGTTCCCACCCCCTGAACTTAGTGGCTGGAGACATGTAAATCTGCAGTTGGGTGTAAATCTACACTCAAAAATGGTAAAAAGTGAAAAAGTGTAGAGTACACCTAATGCAAGAGTAAATATATGCATGAGTAAATATAAATATATGTAAATTTACCTTTGTGTGTAGGGGCCCTGGAATTTCACAACACACATTCCTAAAAAGGTTTTAAAAACGTTGCCAGCTGTATAAGTTAAGCTATGATTTTTACGGTGAGCTTTGTGAAACTCATTACAAAACATGTGCTAAGCAGAAAAAACATTGATTGTAGTAACCCCATGCATTAATACATGTGATATCACAATTTAGCTCCATTACGATTTTCTTAGAATATCCAATGGGGGAGGTAGTTGGAGATAATGGCCCCTACGGGACTTTGAGATTTGTGCTAAAACTGATAGCCCAGTAAAATCCTTACAGAGATAGCAGCTGCTCAAAGCAGAATATATTTCTATGGGAAACAATGGGGGAATAATCAGCAGATAAACACCTGGAATTACAAATTAACCTGCAATTCCCCATCTCTCAGTGGAGTGAAACCTAGGGAATCCTCTTGCAATCCTTAGAAATTTTGCACTCCAAATGTAATCCTAATATTGTTAAGTCTATGGTTGCAGGATTGCCAACCCCAAAACTACGACATTCAGAATGAGGGCTTTGGCGTGCTGGCCCAGTAGTGTGGGGTGAAGCCCTCTGTTACTGGATTTTGCACCAGCATTATATCAATGTTGCACACTTTGTCAGCCTGGTCTGCACCTTCCATAAGGAGTTTAATTCCAGCAACACCCAAAATGCGATATAAAATGCAATCGCTGACAAGGAACGAGTTCCATAGGGCCTGTAATTTATAGTGAGCCCTGTGTATACCCCCAAGCCAGATGGTTTGATCATGCCTGCGCAAACCCTTTGCGGTACCGGGACCCGTGGGCCTGAGTCTGGCCAATCAGCACACTTATAACAGTTGCAGTTCTGAGTCTGTGCATTGAATCAACAGTCTCTGTCTGCAAAACCCTTCATGGAAAAACCTAGCCTGCTCTTCCCCATGCTGCACAAATGCACGCCTCTGCTCTTCTCACACAGATGGGGGCATTGGCCAGAGCCACTCCTGCAAAACTGAGGTGGAGCAAATGAGATCAGGTACCAAAAAGGTCGCATGTGCTTGGCACCACTCTCCCCTGGCTTTCCACTCTACTATGCTGCTTTGTTTTGCATTGAGCATTGTCACAATTAGTGTGTCAGCCTTGTCAATGAATGAAATAATGTAATAATAGAATCATAGCTTCGACTGCAAAGAGAATTCCTGCCGGCCTATCAGTCTCAACTTTCGAATAATAGGTGGTTCATGAGTATCCAAGTGGAGGCAAGTGAGACTCATGTGAGGACGTTTCCATATTGGATGTGTTCTTCTTTTAATTTTAAGCTTGATGCTTGCAATGGCTGATGGACTTTCTGGTTGGTTCACTTTCACCGTGTGAAGTTTGCTCAGTTTTTTAAAATACTTTATGAACTTCTGTCTGCAATGAGTGTTTGATTCATTAAACCTGATAACACACTTGAGGTTTGGTGCATAAATATTCCACTTGTTCAGGCTTGATGATGACAAAGATATTCCACAATTAACTTCCCTGCATTTTTGAGAGGTTCATGAAACTGTTAAATTTAGCTGCCAAAAATAAGACCAATAAATTCATTCCTTGTCCATATTAGGCCGTCTTCTCCATGGCTAGTCAGTTCAAAATATGCACTGTAACAAACACCGCCGTATTTTGTTGCAAACAATTATTCTTAGACGATAACACAATTGTCAGCTCTTTAAAGATGAAATATACAGATGTGCCGCTTATTTCCTGTATTATTTGTACTTCCCCTTGTTGTTGTGCTTGTGCTATACATATTATCATTCATGGGAATGTAAAAATTAGAAATTTCCAAATTTGCTAACCGATAGCTGGGAGTAGAACATTGGGAGCTGGCCAGCCAATCAGAATGCTCCCTTTTCTGGCCCAAGCATCCACATTGTGAGCACTGTGAGCGCATGCGCAGACTCTCATCTGAATGGGTTCCATCCTTCCGTGGTGCCCCCTCTGCCTCTAATCCAGCTTCCAGTGCAATGATGGCAGTCTGGGCTCCGAGTGTGTTTTTGGTGAAGTGAAGCTCAATCAGCCAAAGAAAAGTCGAAAAAACATAAACAAATGTTATTTACTTTTCTTTGGCTAATTAACCCCTTCGCCGTGGCGGGAATTCCGCCGCGGCGCTGGTGGGTGCGGGGGGGCAGCTCGGTGGCGCTGTGCTCATGACGGAGCCGCTCCGTCATGAGCCACGGTTGAGCTGTGCTCATGACGGAACGGTTCTGTCATGACTCCGCCCAGTTGCGTTGTCCCCCCGCACAGGCGGGGAAACAGCGCCGCGTGGGCGGAGCGGCCGCCAACGGTCGTGGCATGACGGAACCGTTCCGTCATGAGCACACGGCAACCGTGGCTCATGACGGAACGGTTCCGGCATGAGCGGGGAAGGGGTTAAGCTTCTCCTCTCCAAAAGCACGGGGAAGAGTCCAGACAGCCATCTGTGAACTGACAGCCCATGAGTTGAGAGGCTACTCCTTCGCCAGCCACACTCCCTATTTGGGTGGGGGTATTGTGATTGTGTGAAGCTAACCTTATTGTCTTTGGGCCTACAAGTATGGGGATGGGCAATGAATGACTAATATTGAACACGGGTGCAGTCAATAATGTTTAATTAGAACATTGGAATGTTGGAAGATCCATTGAAAACAATGGAGTGCTCTGGGCTTATAATGGCTGGTATAAGACCGGAGCTCCAACGTTCCAATGTTTCTTTGTTCACAGCTGTGGCTGTGAACAAAGGCTTCAGGGAGCCTGAGGGGATTTGAATCCCTCCCACTCCCTGAAGGCTTCGTTTTATTTGTTAGAACATTCTGCACTCTAGTGGCAGAATGTTCTAATAGCCTTATATCCCTTCGTAGCAGGGCTATACCAGCTTTTAAAGTCCCTCTGCTTTGTTAAAGTCCCTTGCCTTCGGCTCGGGCCTTTAACGCTGCAGCGGACCTTTAATAGCCGATATAGCCACATCGGGCTATAAGGCTATATTGGAACATTGGAATGTTGAGAAATCCAGTAAAGACAATGGAGTGGCTGCCGCCCTTGGCGATAAGGGTACAAAGTTACAGAAAAAAAACATTTGTTTAGTGTTTTATGTAAGCAAGTAGTAAATATTAAAATATGAATTTGTTTATCATTACTTAAGTAATGATGGGCCGCTGAAACGTGTAGAAACCATTCTGAAAACAATGCTGCGTGTAGAGCATTTATGAACATGTTTGTGAAATCAGTAACCCACAATATGGCACATTTTCTTTGAGATAGACCATTAGTCACTGTTTGATCAAATTTATGAACCAGGTTTTAGTGGGGAATGTGAATATCGCTCAGACTTGGACTGTGGATGGTCAAGATATAGGATTGTGGAAGTCATTACGCATGTTCAGGCCTCCACGAGCCGAAAGATGTCTGTACATGAGGAGAGGGACTACTTACACGTGAAAGAAAGTCATGAAGAAACGGTGGTGCCAGCAGGTGCCTCCCTAAAATGGTGAAAATGTTTAAACTAGAGTTTGCCATCAAGCTCAATATGCAAGATACAGCAGACACAATTAAATTCAACCTATTGTATTATAAGGTGCTGTAACCACTTACAGATATTGAAAAGAAATTTTTTTCCTGATAGTCTTTTTTAGACAAATACCCTATTGGTTAGCTTGATGCTATATTATATTGCAGTCTTTTTATAACTGAAAATACAAATGGGTATTTACTGCTGACCACAGAAAATATTTCTTTATTCAGCTGCAGACGAAACCTTAGCAAACAGAAGTAACGCTCTTGTTATTTCAGGAACATATGTTCAACTGTTTTGGAAAGTGTTAACCATAAAGAACCTTTACCTGTAACAATAAATGAAATCTGAATTTGTTTGATTTTGCATGTTTTTTATCTAAATAATGTAAACAATATTACTACACAGGGCATATGTGATTGTACTTCAAACTCTGACAAAAGGTACTTTTTCCTGACCTCCGATGTCCCTAATATGCAACTCCCGAAGGACAAAGACAAAAGTTAAAAGAAATATTTCTGCTTAGCCCCCAACCACCTACACCTTAAAACAACAGCAAAAGTCAGAGCCCAAAATTATTTAGGCGCTTGTAATTATAACCTTGCTGCTGGGCCTGGGACAAATCTTTCGAAGAAATCATCCATTAAGCCAGTTTTGAAAGTTACTTTAGATCCAAAATCCTCAGCCAAATTCTTGAATCAGCCCTAAGCACTAAGGAGCTGATTACGATGGTGGTCATGGGCCTCTCCGTGGTGCTGGCGGAAAACATCCATTTAGTTACTCCTGCGGTGGACCTCGTGACCGCCATATTACAATGGTCAAAGATAGCCTATTTTCCATCTGTCGCAGAGTTTCCGAATCAGCCAGATTTTTCGCTCCGCAACGCTGCCGGAGGGAGCCAATAGAGAAATACCGCCGTGTGGAATGATGTTCTGGCCGCCAGACAAATCATGATGCGTCAACCAGTCCTTCAGAACACACAGGAGAAACCAGCTATTTGGAGATGGCAGAAGTACAACTGCGGAGATAGAAATTCGAGTCCGAGACACCTCCACACATTCCTGGCCGCCATGGATCCTGCTCTACAAGCACTTCTGCTGCTGTACCTGATCCACTATCAGCAGATAAGACGCCGTCGCGGTCAACACCGCAAGTGTGTCAAAATCATATCTCCACATGCAACCTCTGCACAACAACAGCACACAACTGTCGTGGTGAAATACATGTCTTGTCCACAACATATACCCTAGTGGAGACAGGAACATATCCCATAGTCCAATGACACATGTCTTGCATGTAACAAATATCCGTGCCTGTCATGTCACCGCAGCGGTGAGTCTGCGGTAAAACCCGCAAACAAAGTAGTAGGAGTCCAGAACATTATCCCAGACAAGCAAGACCAACATCACAACATCCACACCACATGTATCACAAAAGAAGCACCACTCAGCACAACATATCTGCAGCAAGAAGTCATGTGCAAGGACACTGTCTATAGTGACTTCTCATTAGGATCATCAGCAATTGTATAGTAAGATGAGTATGGGTTGAGGCAAGAGTCACTCCAAAGTGACAATAGTCATCATTGCACCCAAACAAGGGTCAGTCCAAATACAATATGGAACAGAGGAGGGCATAGCAAGCAGCGGGTGTATGTGTATTTCATAGTAGTCCAACAAGGTGCTGGAATGAGTCAGTGAGCCAAGGTAGATGACACATCATAATAGACACCACTGCCACACAATCACAGATCACCACAGCCCCAAGCAAACATTGATAGTTTCATCACATACAATGGCAAACCATATTACACAATGACAGCCCCTCCCATGCAACACAGTAAGAAATTCCTGACTCAAACAACAAACGCAAAGTAAGCACCACTGTTCAATTGATTCACAAGTATACTGCTGCAATAAATGACACCATGTGAGTATGTCTATTACATCAACAACACTGACTACACTGCCAACTCACAGAATACCTACACACCATTACTCCACCTCAACAAAGGTAGCACCAACTACAAAGTAGTGAATTAATGCCAAAGTGTCTGGAAGAGTCCATCTTGACAGCAGGAAACTCTGACCTGAGACTCATGACAACCCGTCTCCCCCTCACGCCTGCCTTCCACTCATGTGAATTAAAGTGAGTAATTGAAGAAATGAAGAGTCACTGGGCAGATTAACAACCTTGGAACCATTCACACTGCATGTCAAGTCCTTCAGACAGCTCACACACTTAAACGTAGCCTCATGCACATATCATAAGTCAGAAGCATTGTATGATAATAAGTAAAATAGCCTAAAGTGGAATGCACAGTGCAGGAAAATCATGCAGAAATTACTGTCACCATTTGTACATGACATGCAAGAGATACCACATATCACACTACACATAGGCCATCAAATCATACATGGGTGGCACAGTGATTGAAATTGAACTAAAGTAACATATGTGCAATATCCCTGTGATTCAGCCATGCAAGCAATGCAGTAGCCCAGAATTATATGAACTGTCATAAGCCATACAGTGGCCAACACCTCATCTGTGTCAACTATCTTGACATGTGTATGTCACCAGCACAATACTCATGGCTCACAGTGACACACCCTGACTGTCAAACCCAAGTATGACCTTCACACGTACCCCTCATTTACCCATCTCCGACCTTCATTACTCAACACCTGTAAGAAGCACAGATCAAGGTGAAAATAAGGTCCTGTGAGTTCCCTGATAACCAATGCCACACCCTGGTGTGTATCTACAAATGTCAGACTCCCACTCAGGGATGTCTGAACCAATGATGATCCCAAACCAATTGCAAAACACATGTATCACAAACCACATCAAAAGAAGTCCAACAATCTTAGCCATGTTTAGCCAAACAGTGATAGGCAATGTGATCCTAGACAGCACCGGAATAGATAACATTTCTACTCTGGCCTACTGTACAGACACCATCATCCAAACCAATCAAAAAATACATCAAAAATGTCAATCATAAACACAAACTGTGTGCAACCAGACAAATCTGCAAACACAGACATAGACACTCCACCAGTTGCAAAGTGAGCATGGTGTCAATTTGTAGCACAAGCATTCACATGCACAATCCTGACAAGTGACTGTTCAAATATAGGAGGCCATAGCACAATTGTGCACTCAAAAGAAGCTAATGAACAAGACTCCGCATTGCCGCATGTGACACTCACACAAGAAATGCACAATACAAATTCAATACAAATCTGAATGCATTAAATACACAAACTCCTCACACACAATGCCATGCTAAAAAAACATTACACACACATGGACCAGTCATTAGAAAGAGCCAACACAGGATAAATACTGCATCCCTCAACAACAAATACATAACATATGCACATACAAAAACATAACCTAACAAACTCAGCTGGACATCAGGGGGACGCACACCTAGCATGGACAATGCAACATCCACTGACAGCAGTGCATGCACAGTAAGCAGTGTGTGAACACCACCAAAATCAGTATCACACATATCTGAGTGTTCCACCATGAACTTCAACATCACAAATCATCACAGCACACAGATCACATCACCCTCAGGATGGGTAGCAGTACCTCAACAAACAGATACACACTTTAGCTATCATCTACTGCTGCATAACTCAGGAAAACACACATGCATGGAACATGACTCAAGGACTGTGCTGGAAAAGCATCTGCACTGTCCATGAGCAACCATGACTGCAATCAAGTAGAAGAAAATAGCACGTAACAAAGTGTGAGACAGTCCTGAGGGGCACATTGGTTCTGGACACAGATCATCCTCCCACAGTATAGTGTCACACTATGAAGTGGTGGAGAGGGTCAAACACTGGCAAGGCATGGAGTGGAAGATATTAGACTGAAGTGGTGTGTACATTAGTATTGGACAGGTGAGGAGTTTACAGAGCAAAACAACATAGAAAAATAACTCACAATGTTTAGGCATCAAAAGCTCCTCTTGGGGCTAGTATGACTCTGAATACCACATAGTGGTCAAAATAAAATGACATCAATGTATGCGGAAAGTCACTTACAATGTTTGTTTGCCTGAACCAATCAGCACAGTGAGCACAAACGTAAGGAAGAGCCATGGCTGATCAGAAAAACCACAACACAGACATTGCAGTGACACACTCTGCATACTCACAAATGACGTTGAAAACAAGTAGGTGTTCCCCAGGACAGCAAGGTCATACGGACACACTGCACATTGCTCAACAAACAACTCCTACGTGGGCCCACAATCTACAGCAGGAGTCTGATCATGCAAACAAACAGCAACTCATCAACTGGATCATGGACATGTAGGTGTCATGTTCAAGGGCACATACACACGAACACTTCAGCTAATGACAGGACAATCACACTGTATGACTACTCAAGTGCACACATTTTAATGTACCCATGTGACTATGAAGCCAGGCCTACACAAGATGACTACACATCTACCCTGCTGTGTACACATCAAGATAGATTCCACAGACATGACGAACCCTGTCCACCCCGAAAGTTATCATGTGAATAGAATTGTGGTACAGCATCCAAATATGATGTGTACAAAACTAGAGGCCCAACAATAGAATGATGAGGACAAGACTAGACCATCACAGACAAACATCATTGCACCCTCAAGCCTCTGAGTCAAGAAGCACAAAAGTGGCTGGAACCTCTGTCAACCTCTGCAAAAGAAAATCAAGCCGATGCCAATGTGAATGTGGCATACAGAGCATGTAACAGATGAACATATACACATACATAGCACTGCATCATTAGCAAGGGCAGCAACAAAGCTCAGAACATGAGTGACAGTCTTTATTACAAAAACTCCGTATCAGCATCAAAAGTGAAAAACATCAAGGCCATTGGCCAGTCCAAACTTAAAGTCCGCACATGTGTGCACGAAAAAGCTGCAGAATGAATATGCAACACAGTCCAATGCCATAGGAATCACCACAAGATAGGGGCCTCGGATGGGCAGTCCAGACACCGCTCAGGGAGGAATGGGGTGGGAAGGGAGACTTGGCTTCAAATTTGGATGGAAGTTGAACTGGGAGAGGGCTAATTGTCTGGGCTAGTCGGAGGACTGGAACTTGGAGGGAGAGAACTGACTGAGGTAGAGGGATCCATGGATGTGGGAGCCTGAGGGCTGCTTGAACTGGGTGGAGTGGTGGCACGGGGAGGTGGAGACATGCTGTTTGGAGGCTCAGTGGCTGATGGTGAATGTGTAGGGCTGAGTCTCAATTGTTTTGGGATCCGATATCCCACAAGTGTCTTGCCACAAGTGAGAAATGAGGTGGCCCCAACAGCCTCCCTCTTCCCTGAAAGTGTAGCAGGTGGTGGTGGCTCTTCCCGTGGGGATTTGCTGGACCTGGTGGTACGCTGGGGGTGGGGATGCCTTATCCCCTGTTGTGGAGGTACACTCCAACTTTGCACTCTTGTTCATGCTTCACAGGGGTGTGGGTGGGAGTCGAGGTTTTGGGTGAAACTGCCTTCTGAATGTGTTTGGGCTTAGTTGTGGCAGGTACCAGGTTCACTGCAGACAGGGCAAGTGTTTGTGTGTCTTTGGGATCAGGTGTGGTGATGAGACTGCCCGTGGATGGTAATGAATTGGAGTAATGTAATGTGGATGCATGCTTCTTGGCCTTATGTCCCTGAGTGTCCTGTGATGGGCTTTTTTTTAGCGGTCATATGTGCTCTTTGTGTCCTGTGGTGATGGTGTGTGGTGTATGGTTCTCTTTGAGTGCTAGTGCTGTGTGCTGCGTGTGGATGACTGGGTGCCTAAGGGCTCTGGTGTGTGTGTTCTGTGGTCATGTGGGGCCACTGGGAGTGTGGTTGCAGAAGGGACAGGAGCTAGACTGGGAGCCTGGGATTGCTGAATGGCTGCCGTCACTGTGGAGGACAAAGACTGGACAGTTTGGTGTAGGCCACCCACGTCCGAATGAATGCAGGGGCGTAACGAAACTTGAGGGGGCCCCCCTGCAAAGCACATGGAGGGGGCCCCCCTCGGTAGCCCGGCCCACCCCCTACCATTTTGCCCCACCACCCACAAATCTGGTATATTTTGATTTGAAACTTCCAACATTTAATAAAATGCTTCTATATTGTCTTGACTCAAAGTTCTAATGGGAAAGTGGGAAACCCTCCTAACATATAAGCTACGCCATTTGTAACAATACTGTCAAGAGCAGATTATTTAACTGAGAGAGTAATCAGAACAATGCCAAGGAGAGATCCTATTGTCTCAGGAACTGCCTTTGGCTGAAGATCAAAGAACAACTATGAAGGATCAAAATTAGAATTTACATTGATGGACAATAACTTGAAACTTTGAAAGACAAGGCCAAACCTGCAATTCCAATAACTCGACTGACAATATACATGAGAAGAACACAAGATATAACTCAGTATCCTCCGAATTCCTAGAGAAATACACTAATGAATTATCAAAGTGCCACACCCTTGCGACTGTTTAGGTCTGTCCATGATAATAACTGAGGAAGCAATTTCAATTTCTACCATCATGTCTTTATTAGTAAGCAGGACAAAACAGGCAGGCAAACGTGGCTGAGGATGAAAACTGTTTGGATGCTTCAGAACATTGATGCAGATGTTTGTCTGTTTGAATTTATAATTTCTGTAGTATAAACAATGCTACATGCAAGATTTAAGACACACGTATTACAGACAAGTGCAAGCAACACCATAAATAACACCGCATGTAGAATAAAAACAAACCATATCAGCAAGTACCTAATGACAGAATCTATACAAACTGTAGTTGGTAAAGCAAAAGAAAAGTGCAAATACTTCCAAAAGTGCATCATAAAGCAATCACAAGTCCAGCAATATAAAAAAATCAAGCATGTTTTGTAAAACAATCCAACTTTCTTGCATCAAGGTGAAAATACTTTCAAAGTGCATGATAAAAACAAGTCCAGCAGTATGCAAAAATGAAGCCAAGTTAGTCAAACAATTCTCCGTTTGGTGTGTGCATAAAGGCACATATATTTCAAAGCAACTGGTAAACAATAACAACTACAGCACCATACAATAATCAAACTGGTTTAGACTAACAATTCCCTTTTTGAAGGCTCAAATATCTCAAAGTGACTGGCAAAACAGTGACAAGTACAGCAGCAAGCACCATACAAAAATCAAACCACTTTAGTCAACAAATGCCATTTTGGTTTGTGCACGAAGGTGCAAATATTTCAAAGTGACTGGTAAATCAATAACAAGTACAGCAAGCAGCAGCATACCCAAGTCAAACCTTTTTAGTAAAAATAATTCCCCTTTGTTTGTGCATGAAAGCATAAATATTTCAAAGTACCTGATAAAGCAATAAGATTTAGCAGCATAAACATCAAACCTGTCCAGTCAAACAATGCCCCTTTTATTTGTGCATGAAGGTGCCGGAGCCCATTTTGTCCATGCCTTAAAATGTCTCTGGATGGCATCTGCCTTTAATGGTTGCATCAATCTCCCATCCAGTAATGGCAGCTGAAGAGGCAGCAATTGTGACCTGGGGTAAGTAAAGGAGGCCCTGGCAAGAGGTGAATCCAAGGATATGGCTCGACAAACATGATACGTGGCAGAGCACTTGGAATCAGGCCTGGGCCCTAGCATGGAACAGGAGCTGAGAATTTACTGCTCGTAAAGGGAAGTGCGAGGGAAGATAGCAGCCCATCACGAAATGATGGGCATGTAAATGGAAGTAACAGGGTGGCCAGAGACAGTCCTGCAGGCAAAGGGGCACTAAAACCCACGCACCTAAATAATTTGAAAAGATGTCTTTCAGCCCCTCGCGTTGGTCCGCGAAAAAGCAAAGGCATGTACATTTTAGTTAGAAGCATCCAAATCTGCTCAAGCAGCAAATGATTTCAAACATATAGTAGCTAGTTGTAGGCTTGCTTTTAAAATATGTGCACACATCATTTTTCCAATACACTCCATTCCCATATAACAGCTCTCCGTCTGAGCAAGTCTATATTGACGTGTTTTAGGATGTTCAGAGTAAAGCTGGAGATGATAACGTGGTTATTTGTTAAAGGGAAAAGTAAGATTCCAATCACCTTCCGTTCTCTTTTGCCGATGAATGCAATAGAATTTTAGAAGGGAGTAAAGTATACTATATGAAGGGGTTGGTTATGCAGAGTGATGGACACATCCTTTTTTCCACAGAGAGGTTATTGTGAAGATGAATTCCTGATCTTCAAAAATGGAGATGAATATATATTGTACATTCGGTGAACAATTAACATCAATATTGGCAGGAGTAAGAGACTTATGTGCCCTCACATTATAAACTCTGTGGTCTACAAAAAAAATACATTTTCGAACAACTCGTTATTTTCAACATGGTTGACAATTCTGTATTGGCATAGCTGTGTTCTAAAAAAAATCAAAGTCCATGTTCAACTCCGTGAGCTTTCACTCATGGTTCAAAATGCGGGAAGTACCATATATTATCCAGAGATAGACATATCTATATTATGGAGATCAAATGGGTGTGACACTGGGGGTGGCACACCTGTGCCCATTCACGGATTGGCTTTTCCCCTTGCTTCCCCAGTGGCCATCACCGACCTAAGCCTCAGATAACAATTCAGGAAAGTGAGAACTAAAGTCCTGAGTTGGCTGGGGGATTGAAACCAGAGGCGCAACTTTACCCGAACTTCAGGGGGGCTACCACTCCCAGCCAGGGCAGGCCCTAGTACTGGTCGCACATGGTGCAAGTCTTTTTTGGTGCCCCCTCCAATTTTCCTCCTCCATGAATTCCCTCACTACCACTAACCAACAATGGATCTCATCTCACTATAGCACCTTTTTGACAAACATTTAATTTTTTCATAGCACTACTCACAATCATTTCTGTGATCTACATGGTGCACGTTCTTTGTAGAAGGCACATTAACCCTCTGCACTTTGTGGGTGGCAGGAGTGCCCATGTGAGTGCACAGTGAGCAATGCAACAGTGTGAGAGTAGGGTAAGAGGTGTGACTGCATGGTGAGTGAGGTGACCATATGAATTTGGGTGCAGATGTAAGTGCAGAGTGGTACAAATGAATGCATGGTTAGTGATGGGCTTGTTTGAGTGAGATTGCAGATTGAGCAGTGAGAGGGACAGGTGAGTGAAAGGTGAGTAGTGTGCTTGTGTGACTGCAGGGTGAGGTACAGGGTGAACAGTGCAAGTGCATTGTGAGTGCAGAGTGCTTACTGTGAGTGCAGGGGGAGCAAGTGAATGGTGTGAATGCATGGTGATCAGTGTGAGTGCATTGTGATCGCTGTGAATGCAGGGTGAGTGTAAAAGTGAAGGGCAAGAATGAGGAGTGAGTTGTCTGAATGCAGGATGCATTCCCAGACACTTGAAGTAACTCAGCATGTTATTGACGGCGGCGTAGGGTTTCAGATATAAGTTAAACTATTGCTATTATGGTATTAATAAGGATCGAGGGTGTAGGAAATAAATAATGTGCTGATCCTACAACAAACTTCCAGTCTTATCATTAGAGTTGCCAGCTCATTATTTTGATGGCCCACACTGACTTATCTGTGCATATTTCGAACAGCAAATATAAATAGAAAGCACTTTTAATTGGGTTCTAGGGCTGCCTGAATGATCCATGACTGATAATTAAAGGGAAAAAAGACAGAAAAGTCACATTACAAATGAATGCATACTTTTTTATTTATAACCACAGCACAAGTCCTAAAAAATGAAGTGGGGGGGACTAACCTAGTTAATCAGTATGCAAGTGACATCATGGCGTGCAACATCACGGTGCGTGACATCACAGTGAATGACATCATGGCGTGTGACAGCACAGGAAGTGGCATCATAAGAAGTGACATCAGATCTTAAGCCCTCACATATATGTTTAACATGTCTATCATGAGTACATTAAAGCACATTTCCAGTATGCAGGGAATCCCCCCTGATTTAGGCAGAAGGTTTGCACTTTTGTAAGCTACACATAAACAGTGTTGCCTTTTGTCAGCGTAAAACTATTCTACCCATAGTGCTTTAGAAGAAAAAAAAATGATATTTAAATTATTACAACGCCTCCTCCGGGGTAGTAAGCACTATATAAATGCTATTTATTTTATGTAAAAGATAAACACATCTGACATTCTTACAGTGCATGCATATCTCCTAAACAGAGCCTGAACAAAGGGAAAAGCTGCCTCTTTTAAGTATGTGTGAAGTGCTAACAAGGTGTGAGCCTTTGTTTCCCCTCTGCTAAATTTCCCTCTAGGTGTGAGGCTCCTGAATGCTGCCAGCCAGGAGACTCCCACAAAAGGTGGCGTGATGACACCTCAAATTGGACCTTTGTTATGGGCCCAGCAGGAGTCTGAACTAAGAAAGCCCTGTCACTGCATACTATGAAACCGAGCTCTGCTGTGATGCCTTCAAGAGGCCAGCATCTGTCTACAAGGTGAATGGGAGGCAGAAGCCCCAACACAAAGGATATTTTGCTTAACACAACTTCAGAAAGGTGTTTTCACCTTTAAAGATGCAAAATAATGCAGTATTCTTTGGGAAGGCCATCAAAAGAGAGCCAGGTGGTGCTTTGCTTTGACGGGCCTCTGCTGCAGAAGACAACGGCCTACTTAAAGCCAAGACCATAGAAATCACTGGAGTGATACTGACCGAAACCCCCGGGTGATAACATTCGGTAAACAGTTACTACGTCACAACTCCTCACTGGCTTCTTCTTGCATTCACTGATAAAAACACTTCAGTCTTCACCAGAACCTGCCCACAATTGAGGGGTATCGGGGATCACGTCTATAAGATGCCAATGATGCGCATAATTTAAAAACATGAAGACTGATGTGCCCCTGCCCCACCCCCTCTGGAAACAAGTCTGACAACATCACAGCCTATAGATTCATTCAGAGGCCGTTTGTGTACTCTGGTGCACCCAGCCAGTAGCAGCGCGAGCGGACACGTGGGTGCTAGGCCCCAGCCTCTTTCCTTTTGAACTACCTGCTGGGTGTATGTCATCTGTGTACTTTTAGACTGTCCATCCACATAGTAGGCCTTTTTTACTCCAGCCAAAGGAAGCAAATGTCTGTTTTAAGTGGGTGGGGTTTGTGCAGACCCTGTGGAACGCTCGCATTCCTTTTGGGAGAAATAAAGTACCACTTTAATCGGCTAGAAGCAGTGATTTTAATGGGCAGATACTGTCGGGACGGGAACCTCTTTAATTCGAAATGGAGAGAACCTGCACTTCTCGGGCACTGCCAAAATACATTTAACCGAAAGTACTGGCACTTTTCATCATCATCATAAGTCTTTATTTGATTTTAAAAGATCATAAAAGACACAAACATATAACAAGGCATAACATCTGGTGCCCAATAGAATTATTAAAATCCATCAATAAATACTTAAAAATTTTAAAAAAGCATTAAACAAATCAGAAAGACTAAAATAACAAATTTGGATAATTAAAAACAACAACTTTTACTACAAGATGAAAGGATGTCAATTAATAAAATTCATAATATAATACAAGAGGAGAAACCCACATCCCTTAATTTATATGTGCTAATAGGGGTACTTCAAGTATTTTCTTGGAGGCTTTTTTCCTTAAAAACCATGCCCAACCCAAAAATTTGGCTAATGCTATAGAGATGATTGATAAAGTGTTTGTGCGTAGAATTCTTAATGCAACAGCACTACTCCTAGTGCCTAAGGTCTTGCACATTGGAGTCAACCATACTCGTCTTGGGGTAGCAAATACAGGGCAAACAAATAGAAAGTGGGCAGTTGATTCTGCTTGTAACCCACAGGCGGGACATAATTCCTCACTAGCACTAGACCATCTTTCTGTGAGAGACCTAAGTGGTAAAGAACCAGCTCTGAACTGAAATAAAGTTTCCTATCGCCATGTTTTGTAACCAAGTCCAAGTATGGTTCTAGAGCAGGTGTAATTTTTGCCTCCAGGTAACAACCGGTCATCCCCGAGGAATTTGCTCTACTCCATACATGGTGTTCGACTCGTTCCCAGTATATCATTTTCAAAGATCTCTTTGAGGGGAACAGAGCAGCCGCTGGGTCACTCCACAGCCCCTCCATACCCAGGTCTGTCAAGGTCTCATGAAGGTTCCTCAGCCATCCGATCTTATGGAACACATCTAGTTTTATAACATCCGTGAGACCTTTGGCATGAAGGGAAAGCTCCGGAGTGGTCCAGAGCCTCCGCCAATACAAAATCGGGCGAAGTTTAGCTATGTCCAAAATGGCCTTCCTACCCAATTCATATCTTAAAGGTACCAAAGGGGAACTCTGGGAAGACCAGTTATGCTACGGAAGAATCTTTTTTCAGCTACAGTTAAAGAGGTTAACTGGTCAACCCCCCATAGCTCTGCCCCATATAACGCAGAACTTAGTGCCTTGGCCTCATAAACTTGGAGCACTGGTTTTATTAATTGGTAAAAGATTTTTTGTGCTCCCTGATTAAGGCCCCCGATATTTGCCTGAATTTCAGGGCAGCCATTTCTATATGCTTGCTCCATTTATTATCTTTTGCTATGTGCATACCCAGATAAATGAAATTATTAACCAATTCTAACGGTTGCCCATTCATAAAAAGCTTTTTCCCCCTGTAGCTTGAGTGTGGGTTAAAAGCCATGAGTTTCGTCTTGGCCACGTTTACCTCTAAACCATGACCAAGACAAAAATCCTCAAACACTAGCAAGGCTCTTTGCAGACCACTCGGTGTTTTTGATACTATAAGTGTATCGTCCGCAAACATCAATATCGGGGTAATCACTCCGGCCAACTTTGGGGCATCTGTTTTGACGCCAAGCATACATTCTACTATCCCGTTAATATATAGTGAGAAGAGTGTGGGGGCCATGGTGCAACCTTGGCGCACACCACGCTCTACCGGGAACTCAGGAGTGACATCACCAGGGCCTCCCCACTGTATTTTGGCAAAGTTGGTCTCATGTAACCTCATTACCAGGGTCAAAATTTCTACGGGGAGTCCTAACTTTTCTAACACTGCCCACAACCGTAGACGGGGTACAAGATCAAAGGCAGCTCTTAAATCCACAAAAGCGGCATAGAGACTGCCTTTACCCAGGATAACTACCTTCCAATGTAATTGGACAAAGCGAAAAACCTGATCCACTGTACTAGTTAGCTTGCGGAAGCCAGCTTGGAAAGGGGACAGGATCTTGTTGTCTTCGATCCACTCTAGTATCTGGTTCAAAACCATCCTCCCTATGACCTTCTGAATTGAATCAATCAGGCTAATTGGCCTGTAGTTACCTGGCAGTGCTTTGTCTCCCTTCTTGAACACTGGGATTATAACTGCACCCCCCCATGATTTGGGGACTGGCGCACCTTTGGCCACAGCATTTGCCAATAATGTGATGTACTTGCTCCAACAAGCTTTATTGGGGAGAAAAACATCAGGTGGTACCCCGTCTGGTCCCGGAGCTCGCCCACTTGCAACAGATCCCAAAGCCATTGAGGCATCATTGTTACTAAAAGGACCTTGGGAATAAAAAACATAAGTTATCTCCCAAGTGGAATTAAAATCGGGATTGCATGCATATTGCGGTTTGAAATATTTTAACCATTCCTCTTGTGTAACATGGTTTGAGGGTCTATCAGGCAGACCACCTCTATCCCACTTAATAAGATTCCAAAACAATCTTGAATCCCTGGAATAGCTTGCTCCTTTTAAATCTAACCAGTGGAGCTCATCACATTTCTTTTTAGCCTGCCCTATACATTTTTTGTATACTTGTCTGGCCTTACGGACACTGTCGTTATTTCCACTAGAAAGGGCTGCTGCCAAATCAGCTCTGGCTCTCCTACAGTCGCCATCGTACCATCGTGACCATTTAGATGGCGCCTTTTTTGCTTTCCTTGCTGGTTTAAAAAATGCCAGCGTATTCCCTCAAAAAAGATTTCATGGGATTCTATAACTAGAGCACTACCTGCCTCGGTTGCCATAGCGCGCTCGAGTTCCAATATAACTTTAGCTAACTCGTTATCAATGTTAGCAATGGCTTTATCATTAGTCTTGACCTCACGCTAAGCCTGGGCAAAGCACTAAGCTACGCTCGCGTAGTTTGCGAAGTTCGCGCTACTTCGCACTATGCGAACTGCACGTAGCACAGTGCGAACACGCGTAGCGTAGTGTGCGTAGTGCTGCGGTCATTTTTTGCTTGCTCGCGGTCCTCAACGTCAAGTTGACGATCGCGAGCAAGCTAAATGACATCCCGGTGAGACTTTTTCCTTGTTCGCAATCAGCAACATCAAGTTGGCGATCGCGAGCATGGAAAATAAACCTCCCGGCGAGATTCCCAACGCGAGGAGGTCAGGTTTCTCATTGCGAGTGGCCGCTTATGCTCGCGACCGCTCGCGATGAGAAACTACCAGTTCGAGTTGAGAAAGCTGCCGCTCGAGTAAAAATCTACTCGAGCAGCAGAAAACTACAACTCGCACTGTGCAAGATGCCATTTTCAATGATTGTACAGTGCCGGTTGCTTGTCCGCACTGTGCAATCATTGAAAACGACATCTGGCACAGTGCGAACAAAGTACTACGCAGTTCGCGAAGTGCTACGCGTAGCTCGCATAGTGCGAACTGCACTTTGCGTAGCTTCGCGAAGTGCTACTTCGCGAACTACGCCCAGGGTTACCTCACGCCACTTAAGCCTACGCATATCATTAGAAGGGACAACTTCAGTTGGCTTGAATTCCATCACCCCTACTTCCATTTGACCACTCTTCCACCAGCTATGCGCTACACATATAGGATTATGGTCGCTCTCAACTCTTGGTTCGACCACCATATCTTTTACAGATTGCCATAACTTCATACTACAGAGGACGTAATCAATTCTACTTTTATAGCGACCATTATCAAATGTGTTGGCCCCTATCGTGTCACCCGGCGTCCAGCCATTCAATGCTCTGAGACTTCTCTCGTAACAGAGAGCATTGACCTGGACTACCACCTCAGACCACCTTTTAATAGGTTCGAGCTCAAGTCCAGGTATACCCCAAAGCTGATCTTCCTCAGGATCAAGACCCCAATCAGAGTCTGAATCCAGAAGGGGCTCAAAAGTAACATTCAAATCCCCCGCGATGAGCACTCCCCTCTCACTCGTGTGCTGGTCTATGAGGGAATCCAAGTTAGCCAGGACCCGTGACCTTGTCCCCTTGGTCCCTCTGAGATACAAATTATAAATATCCAAATCGCCCAGGAGACCCAAAGATAACCTGACTAGTTGAATATCTGGAGACCCTGTAGATATCTCTCTGACCGTTGAAAATAAATCTTGGCGAGCCCAAATAGTTAGACCACCCATAGGACGCCCTTTAGGTCCCTTTGTTGCTGGAACGTGAAAATTCAAATATCCCAGCAAGAACTGTGGTTCACAGGACCAGGTTTCTTGAAAAAAGCAGACATTGTAGTTGCCGACGAATTCGACCGATTCAGGAGAAGCCATTTTTACCTTCAGACCAGCAATATTCCAAGAAATCATTGTACCCGCCTCTGGTCCAAACTTAATAACCTGGCGGGTAGTATTGGAACTTGCTTCGAGTTGTCTCTGGTTCTCCATGTTCTGATATAAAGTTGGGACCCTTTTTGTGTTAATCGTACTAGATAATACAGGATGGGGTGCATCTACTCCACCCATAAGTACATCTTCAGCTGCAGTGGCATCCCTGGAAACTAGTAGAATCGGCCCCTCTATCACCGGTCAGTCCAGGTCATCTGGATAGCACAAGCCATTGTAATGATCAAGGGGGGGAATAATAAGCCCAGATTTTATTCCTCTACCTACCCAGTCCTGTCTAGATTTTCGATCTGGATTAGGGGCTGAGTGATAAAAATAATTTAGATCGTGCACCCCAATCCCCAGGAAACTCACAATCACAGATAAAACGGGCTATGCGCCTATCTTTAAAATTAACATTACTGGAGTCACCCAAAACATCTTTTGGTCTGGATCCCACCCAGCTAACCCTTCTGACAAATAGGATCTTCCCATTCATATTGTTGGGAATTGGTCTGTTCTTATTTAACCAGAATGTCACTTTGTTTTTAAGTTCTTGATAAGATTCTGGTTTGCCGCCTTTTATTTTGGGGACACCAGTTAATACAGCAACATAAGGAAGGGAATCAGGAGGAAGATGAATGTGGGCCAAGGAGGATTTAATGGGTTTGTCATTGGTCTCTCTATTTACATCTTCTCTCTCTCCCTTGTTTTCCTTATTAATTTTACCCCCAGGATCATTACTTTTTGGACCAGCCCCTAGATTAGATTGTTTGACATTAGCAGATGCCTTATGAGGGTCAATACCTGGGGCGGCCTTGGTTATCACAATAGGATCAGCTGTGGGAATAAATGCAGGAATCATTGGTGCTTCAGAAGGCATGGAATTAAACTTGGCTCTAACCTTTGTTGATAGTTTTACTACATTTTTTAGTGAACAGAAATTATCAAGGATCGTTTGTTCTAGGCGTTCAATTCTTTCGTTAACCAGTTTTACCCTTTCTAGAAGGGGGAGTATTAATGATCGCACCACCTGTTCAATCTGGGGATCATTTCTCCTGGTTGTGGCTGATCAAAAGAACATTTGTCTGCCTCGACCAGAACCGAACGATCATCCGAACGATCATCAACTAGTACAACACCAGGCACTTTGGTCGTATTTTTCACAGCTTTAAGAATTTTCGGCTGCCTCCCACCTTGTGTGTCCCCACCTCTTTTCCTCTTCAAATTACTAGAGCTTTTTACTTTTTTACTAGCCCTTGTCTGCGGATAGGCTGCTTCAGATCTTGAGGTACCCTCTGGTACAAAGGCAGCCTCACCAAAGTCCTCCATATTCTTCGTACTATCCTGTAAAATAATGGGGCTAACCTCAACATTCCCGTGCTGAAGCAAATCACCAGTACCACACCCCACTGACCTAATAGGGGATTTTACTAGTGCTAGTGGTCCTATAGATGAACGTCTGGCATACATTGGCTCGGTAGAAAGGCGCCGCTCAGTTATGGCAATTTCATGTTCTAGGACCGAAACAGCCCTAGTTATGAACTGATCTAAGGTACCGGATACTGTGCCACCCCCCCTGTACGCTTCCCTTTCCCTGCCATATAATAAAATACACACCAATATAATAGGCAAGAAATACTAAACTATAAATATTTAGCATAGAGTCATTGTCTCAAAGGGACTTACTAAACGTTCAAATGTTAGGGGGGTGGCCAAGCCCGGCCTCCACAGTCCTCGACGGGCAAGGACGCCCCACCCTTGGCCCGGGTGCCGCCCGCGCGCGTCCCACGCTGCGGGGCACAGTGAGCGTCTTTAAGCACCCACGGCGCTGCCTGCTGACATCAAAGGCACGCGCCGTTGGGCTGCTGGGAGGTGTAGTCTTTGCTGGCCGTTCCCCTCACGGCGGGATGCGAGATGCGGGAGGTAAGCTGGTGGATCCCCTTGCTGGCCATTCCCCTCATGGCTAAGGACAGATGAGTATGCAGGAAAAGAAATCAAGAACTGGCGCGTCCCGCGCTGCAGGGCACAGTGAGCGTCTTTAAGCACCCCCGGCGCTGCCTGCTGACATCAAAGGCACGCGCCGTGGGGCTGCTGGGAGGTGTAGTCTTTGCTGGCCGTTCCCCTCACGGCGGGATGCGAGATGCGGGAGGTAAGCTGGTGGACCCCCTTGCTGGCCGTTCCCCTCACGGCTAAGGACAGGTGAGTATGCAGGAAAAGAAATCAAGAACTGGCGCGTCCCGCGCTGCGGGGCACAGTGAGCGTCTTTAAGCACCCCGGGCGCTGCCTGCTGACATCAAAGGCACGCGCCGTGGGGCTGCTGGGATGTGTAGTCTTTGCTGGCCGTTCCCCTCACGGTGGGATGCGAGATGCGGGAGGTAAGCTGGTGGAGCCCCTTGCTGGCCGTTCCCCTCACGGCTAAGGACAGGTGAGGATGCAGGAAAAGAAATCAAGAACTGGCGCGTTTTCAGTTTTTGAACAGCTGACAGGCATTCGATAGAAACCTCGCGCCCCAGGTGGGGATTACCTTCAACAGAGACGTTGTGATTCACCAGGAGCACGAGACTGCGTACATCCAAGCAGCCACTCAGGGGCTAGCAATAGTTAGATTATGGCCGGCGGCCGCACAGTCCCTCGGTTGTCTCGGGAATGCCTCACCAACTCACGCGCACTTTTTATTGCTCAATGCGCATGACAAAGTTTACTAGTCTCCGCGCAGATGCGGAAACGTGCGCACCATTTAATTTATTATAAAGAGGCCGCATCGAGGTATCTAGTAAGTGCTGGCTGCGCGGAGGGGGCCCCTGGAGCACGCCCCCCCCACTGCAGTGGCCTGTGTTACGTCCCTGCCACAAAGGCTTGTTATTGATGGTCTTTTGGAGGCCTGTGAAATATTGAGTGTGAGGCATCAGGCCCAGCCTATGACAGTTCAAGTAGTGCGTCTGTCCTAGAAGCTGCACATCCCGGACCACGGGCGTAGGGGGATGACTAAAAGCCTTTCAGCCTAATGGGCGTTGCGAGCCGTTACCACCAAAGTAGATCAGCGGTAATTTACTGAATCCCTGAGATGATGAAGGAAGTAGCAGAGTATCACATTTATTTAGTCCATCGGTGTGCACACAGTGTGTCAATAGGTAACTAAAGTAGACGAGTCTATGTGGATAAATAGCCATAGCAAATTAAAAGATGTAGGATTTGTGAGTGTCAGCAGGTATCTGTTTTGAAAGAGGTGGAGGAGAACTAGAAAAGGGAACGCTGACTGGTCTAGAAAAATGACAAAAGGACTAGGAGATACTAAATTAAAAAAGAGCACAAAGAACTTCTACCTAGAAGAATGCCAAAGAAAAGTGGGAAAACTACTTAAAGGAATGTTAACACAGGGAAGGAAAAAGCAGTGGTAATAATGGTAGGATACAGCAATATGGTGAGGAGAAGGAACCCCATGGTGGTCTGTGAAGACAAAGATATACAGGTGAAGGCCTGAGTAAAACCCTAAACAGAGAACTTACTGAAAAATTGTAGATTAAAGTGGCGTAATAACCTCCATGCAGTATAAGTGGAAAGCAACCATTAGAATGTTAGCTCTTAAAGTATCAGACATACTTCATAAACGTATGACGTCCATACATGCTGTCCGCCGTGCGCACCATTTAATTCATGAAAGCAGAGGGCAGGCTTGCTGGCTGAGTGAGGGGGCCCCTGCCTGCCCTGGAGCACGCCCACACCTCCCCCGCCCCCCCTGCAACACTGCCAGGGGGCTTGCGCGCACCATTTAAATTAATCAGGAGGCCGTGCACACCATTTAATCTATGAAAGAGCGAGGCTTGCTAATGCTTGCTCCACTGAGTGTCGTGAGGGGGCCCCTGGAGCACGGGCCCCCCCACAACACGGGGGCTGCGGGGGCCTGTGTTACACCCTGCCATGAATGCAACAACCTGTGACAACTTGTTGCCATGATCCTGGAGAGCATCCAGGATAGCAGTCTGGTCCACACACAGCTGCCGCAAAATGTCTATGGCCTCCACACTGACAGCAGCAGGGGAGACAGGGGTAAAGGCAGCCGTGCCTGGGGCGAAGGAGACTCTACCCTCCTTAGGGCTGCGGGCACAGATAGCACTTTGGGGAGCATCTGGGAGGGTGGACACAGGACTAGGTGTGGCAGAAGAAGATGCAGTTCTGGAACTTCCTGTGCTCGCCAACATCAAGGAGTCCCCGCTGGGCTGGAAAGATGTGGAGGTTGGTGTTTCTGGGCGTGAATCCTCCAGGGCACTCCTGATCCCTCTGAGGCGCTGGTACCCTCGGTGTCACTAAACTCTTGGGTGCCAGTCGTGCCAGGATCTTCCCCAATGGTGTCGGGCCCCTGTCCTTCCCTGCCCTCAGTATATGCTTCAAGTGACAGAGACATAGGTTCAGTATGGTGCCATACTCACAAGCATTATATGCAATACAAATACAAATACTTTGATTGAAACTCCCACATATAACTACTCGATGTACTTTCAGCATATGCCAAATTTGTGCAATCATTAGCTGATGCATGGAAACATGCTTAATTGATAGTCATGCTCCATGTTGCGTTGACACAGCCAAAAAGCTGTGCATGTACCTATATTTAAACATCACATACAATTGTCTGTAGGCACATCTACGTGCCTATAGGTAAGATAGCTACACATGCAAATATGTTGTCTCAGTCACATTTGAAGTATATTTCACTGAACACCAGAGATACAAAGTATAATATATCCATTTACAATTGATATTACCTCCTTAAATCAACTATGCTTGGCACTGAAGCACAACTACAGTTGTACATTGGTGTCAGCTGTGTAGATGTACCAATTTATTTGAAGTGCACAGCACACATCTCTAAATGCAATCTAACATGATGCTCACTGCTGTCCACTGCCAGTTGATGTCTCTGACACTCACACTGCAGCATATGTCACATGGACACATCTTTTTGGGTAATGAAGAGCAAATACGCGCCATATAACAATGTAGTCACATAGACAATGCACAATAGCATGAGAATGGCAATGTAATGCAAGGCTTTCATGTTTTATGACATGTCACATACCAACATCTTTACAATTGCCTGACAGGCCTTCATTGATCCAAGGCATGATAGTGTCTTCTGTAGATGAAGTTGCGAGTGGCCTCCATTAGGACAGCTAATGTGTGACAATAGCTAGGGTCTGGCATATGACATCCCTATGTTGTGTTGACTGATGACATTACTGACACATCTATGTGCCAAAAAACCAAACACTGGTTAAAAGCAGTAGCCACAACTTTACCATGCACTGATGCACATGGACACCCCACCACAATGCACACATATTGAGGACTAACACTATGGGTAACATTTGCTTCTTATCATCTATCAAATTACAGTCCCACACCTCAGTCACATCACAATTTGGCTTCCCCACTGATCACATCCAACCATGTTAAGCACTTGTGCCCAAACAATCTCACAATAGCCTGGTTCTGCAATCTTGCATTTAGATTCTATAGTCTAACCATCCCAGTCATGTTGCCATGTGCACAATTGGCAAATGTAAATCAGACAATGCATTACTGCAATCATCACCACCAACCCCTTCAGCACCTGTGTGCACTTGCTGTCACTGTGGCAGGAAATCACATCTTGTGATGCCATGCTGCTGATAGTTGGCTACTCTTTTTTGCAATGATGCTGTCATCTCAATCATTGTGAAAAACACAACTCACTGCTCCCTGAGTCCAGATTTGTGCATTTATGAAGCCACTTACACATTATCACATTAGCACACTATTGTGGTAGTCACACAGCACACACAAGCCTGACAAGTGTACTGGGCTACACACTTCACACCTAGATTTTTCATGTGTAGGAAGGTATCATTTCAGACAACATTCACAAAATGTGAGATGAAAACATGTCAAGCTGACTTGCAATGACAATGTTCATGGATTTACCACAAGAGCAACTAAATGTTGGACACATGCAGACCCTCTGCACTCAACACTGAGGATACTTAGGAGCCATGGCATCACAACAGAGACATCACAGAGATCCACACTTGCTCTGGTCTGATATTCAGGCAGTCACTCCTGTGCAAAGTCACACATAGCACAATACTCACCCCCAACTTGCTGCTGGTGGGCTCTTAAACATCCATCCAGCTCTGGCTGTGTTACTGCCAGTATGCGGGCCATTAGTGGTGTCATGCTGCTGCGCGCCAACCTTGTCAAAAACAACAGGGTTATACCCAAATCACCCTGTGATACCTGGGTATAAGGGACAATATATATATATAAAAAGAAGAGTATCACGGAAAAAATATATCTACAATTGTTCATGGAAAGAGCACATTTAATTACCCCTTCAAAAATATCAAATAATCAAATAGAATACATCTGGCATCATTTACAGTATATCACAAGAAAACAGGCGTTTATACAAAGAAAGATACAAACACATATATCACATACCATCAATTCAATGTATTAACAAACAACAATTAACCCAAACACAAACATTTTTCATCAGTGTCCCCTTTCAAAGTATCAGGCGGACCACTCGGAGGTAGTCAAACTAAACAGTGGGGAACACAAGCAATGAGGGCAACTATGACCCAAACGTTATTTCAGGTGTCCCAGCGACAGTCTGTAAATCACTGAAACTCAAGTGACTCCTCCATCCAATATCTGTCGACGTGACCACGTTTCAGCCAAAGAAAACTTGAGGCCTCTTCAGGACAGGGGTTAAATGACAACTAAAACAATAAGGGGGAGGGGGGACAACCATTAATAAAATCTACATGGACCTAAGACTAGGGGTGATGACCAAGCCGTGCACACAAATCCAATTGCCCACAAAGAGACCAAATACACCCTACGTCCCGAAGTGATTTATAAAGAAAGAAGGGAGATAGATATGTGCCGTGAAACGCAGGGTGCCTGGGGGTATCTAATATTATCCCTCACCCTAGTGTGAAAAATAACTAATTAAAGGGAAGCGGAACCTTCTGATGAAATCTCTCATTGGACCACCGTCCTAATGTGCTATATACATGTGCCAGACTAAAAACCTTATATCCCTACACCTACAGTCCTGATACACTTACATGTATCCTCCAAATTCCAAAGTTGCTCACTAGATATCGAGGAAAACGTTCTATTAATGACAAGAAAACAGAGCAACAACGTGTCACCGGGGCTGCTGAGGTAGAAACTCAATATACACAGTGAATACTTTCGTCACACAAGTAGGTATGCACCTACCTAGTAAACGCTACTCGCGCTTCTATACTGTTCCTTCAATAGAGATCAAAACGCCGGTTCTCCACACAGTTTCTACGAAATAATGGAGACAACTGTTATATATACTCCGTGACTCAATGCCTATCTTAAGCAGTCAGAACCGAGAAAAAGATAGCACTTACTCGGTCAAACTCGGGCAGTCTCTATGCTGGAATCCTCATTAGCACGCCATTCCAAACCAAAACGGGGGCCGAAGCAACGGAACATGACGCGTCCTACCCGGAACTAAAAGCTAACGCTCTACATTGGGCCCTCCCTCTGCCAGCAAAAACATAGACAGAGGACTAAAAGTCGACTCAGGCTCATCTCGATATCGGTCTTGGAGTTCCCAAGATAATGAAAGGGTAACAAGCACCCCTGGCTATACTTAACATGGGAGAAAGATTTATAAAGATCCACACAAAAAAACCATGAAATCAAACAAAACCATTAAAAACGGAACTAAATCCTCCGGCTCAACCTGTATAGCTACTGAATCAGTCCCTCTAGAAAATAGGGAGGAATGAAAGTTCAGGGTGGGCATTGTGAGCACAGCACGGTCAACACACCAAGGGAACCCCACCACTCCCTAAAGCACAATAAATCTATACATTATATACAATTACACTAAATAATTATATTTACATTTAATATGTACATAGCCACAATGAAGAGGAGAACCCTACAGATGGCTCACCCGGATGGTACATCATAGACATTCATCAGTCTGTTTGTAACATTAACAGAGAATGTAATTGCGTACAGAACCTTACAAAAGTAGATGCCCCCTTAAAAAATATATGGCACATCCTATCGGTAATTACCTATGGGCAACTCCAGTCTAATCTAGACAGTATTAATTTCCAATCAAGGACCAAACCTCATCACGGTCATTGAGCCCCCTACTACTAGAGGTCTGATATCTTTCAATCAAACGTGCTTCTAGATTATTAAGTTTTTTCTGTAATAGTATTTTTGTAGGGGCCTTCACTATTGCCAAGACTGTCCACTCCAGCTCGTTTTCGCCATGTTCTTTTTCCAGAAAGTGTTGGACCATGGGGGCCCCCAAGGTCTTACACCGGATGCGGGATTTATGCTGGATAATCCGCATTTTGACGGCTTGTGTGGTTTGTCCTATGTATGAACAACCACACGGACATGTTACGCAATATACGACATTTTTCGTATTGCAATTTGAAAACACTAGCTGTCTATGTATTTTTCCATGAATCATGACTGTTTTAGAGTCCTTGGTGTGTACACATACAGCACAATTGTTACACTTAAAGTGTCCTACAATTTTTGGTAACCCCAATAGACCTCTAGTATCTGTGGGTATAGGTGATTGCCTAGAAGCTTTAACAAGCTGGTTTCTCAAGTTCCTACCACGCCTGAAGGCAAACAATGGCTTCGGAATATTTAGGTGGTCCAGTAACCTCAAGTTCCTCAAGATAATCTGTTTGACCTTGTTAGCTTTAGGGCTGAAGGTCAATACGCATACCAATTGCTCTGTTTCCTTTTTGGTTTTAGGTATAAGGAGATTTTCACGGGGTGTGTACCAGGCACGTTTAAGTGCTCCTTTTACCAATCGCTTAGGGTAACCTCTTTTTACCAATTTCTCTTGTAGATTTTTTGCATTCCTGAAATAATCGTTTTTTTCTGTACAATTCCGCCGTACCCTCAGGAACTGCCCATAGGGCAAATTGTCCCTGAGGTTACGTGGATGCCCTGATGAATAGTCTAATAGAGTATTTCTATCAGTTGGCTTAGTGAATAAATCCACTTCCAACTTGCCATTTCTAGCGATGATCCATACATCCAGAAAATTAATACGTGTATTACTCACATTTTTGGTAAATTTGAGGTCAGGGGTACGGTTATTGAGCCATATATGGAATAGCTCCAGTTCTTCTTGTGTGCCCTTCCATACCATAAATACATCGTCAATGAAGCGTATCCATTCGAGGATATGCTCTCTGAATGGAGTCTCCTCATTGAAGATGTACCTATTTTCAAAGAAATCCATCACTAGATTGGCAATTTCGGGGGCAAAACAACATCCCATCCCTACACCTTTAACTTGCAAAAACAAATCAGATTTAAAAGCAACTTCGAGGGACAAGCCCCAGCGTCATTTCAGCGACGTTTTTGCTGAGCCGGCAGATGTCATCCCACCTCTTGTGGCAGTGTGTATGGCATCGGTTTGAGACACCCAGGGATCACACATTGCAGGCTATGGCCATCCATATGGCCTTACGTTGATGGACCATGAGCTGTACGCATGGGAGACAAGAAGATGAATATTTGTAACACTGTGTTGTGTACCACTGTGTGACAGTATAGGAGCATGTAAACACATAACACACAGATACATCAATGGAGAGCAAAGCCCATGCACCATGTCACAAAGTATACTTTGAGCAAACCATATCATTGCAATGTATACATACATGATGATGGACACACTACATGCCCATCTCATACACATGCAGAGTGCCAGCCCAGAAAGCAATTGGAAAATGTGCCTCATCTGTGATGCACTATGAGAGTGAGCATAGCATATAATACACTGTGAATGATGGGTAGTGGTCAGACTCACTGTGTCTTACACTACACACCCCTCAATGTCCTATGATATTGCCTTCAAAAATAGGATGGTGGCCAACACATATGTTTATCAAAGTCTTTTTAGTGATGGGGCCTTGAAACATTGTGCATTCACTGGGCAGGCCTGAGCGCTTATCACTGCGGAAACACTTGGACCATCTCTGAAATCACATGCATGTACAATCATAATGGTGGAACAATGCATAGACATGGAAGACTCTACACATTATGGAATCAAAAGAAGGATGACATGTCCATCGTACATTTGGAAGATGTGTCCGAGGTGATTTAGGATAATAGTGATAGATCCCGGCTTTGTACTCCTGTGCAGGATATCCAAATCTCCAAAGGGTGAATTTTAAAGCAGTACACACATTGTTCACTTCCCTCTGGCCAATCTACATTGTACATGTCACAAATGGGCATATGAACACTTAATGAACTATGACATTACATGACACAGCGAATGTGTGTTCACAGTTCGAGTGTCCCAAATCAGCAGTGTCACTGTATAACTGCTAAACCACAGTATGTTCTTTACATCATTGCATGCAGTCAGGGATCTGTGGAAATAAGGCTATACACCCCATTGACGTGAAGTCATCATGCTAGGCAGTGCCTCACACATTTACATTACCCAGTCTCAGATCAACATGTTTGATTTTTGGCTTCAAAGGAGCTGCACCAGTATCTATGTTGCCATCCTCTCCACATACTCAAGTACAATAAGTTCTAGGTCATGTATGGACCATGCTGTTGGCTAAATACTAGTGCATGAACATTGGCTTGCACTCCCAGGCACATACTACTGTACAGTAACATCATGTGAGCATTCTGATCACTCTCAAACTTTTACTCATTCCGTTACCCGTACTGGCCAAGGACCTCGTCCACCAGGAGCTCCAGCTCCTCTGTAGTGAAAGGACGGGCCCTGATGTTCTCTGTTCGAGCCATGACTGGGTCTAGAGTAGAGGTACAGCAGCAGTTGGTGTAGATAAATTGTAGGCAGCAGTGTCTGAATGCAAGTGATGGGTGTGGCTATTTCAAAGTCATTTATAAGCCCCTAGGGTTGTTTGAGTGGTACTCTGCTGATGCAATTGATCTGCCTGGTTTGCATCTGTCAATCGTGTATTGCACTACTGCGATGGCGGTTCCCATTGCCTGTAATGACATTTGCATAGGCAGCGCCACACCAGTGAGGGCCAGGTGGTGTCTACCGCAATCCGGCATCTTTCAATTGTGGCCAATGCCCGTGACCGCAGTGGCAGTGCACAGCTACCGCACCTATGGACACATTGTGCTAAAGCATCATCCCTTTACAAATTGCATTCTTGCACTCGGTTGTGAAGTGAAATGAGAGTGTGACATTTAACTCTATGATGCCCACACATGTCATGTCAGTACACATGATTAAATGCGTTGGTATGTACTTACTCACATGTCAAATTTCATCTTTGTGGGTATGTATACAGATTTGAGGTGTAATTGAGTCACACTTTTTGTAAACATGCCAATGTGTGAAATGGCAACTCATACCACAGTCATGAAGGACGGAGCACAAAATGTGCCTATATTACTGTATACAGTGCTGTATTTATATTGATAGTTGTCCATCTTACGGTCACTGTGCTTATTTTGTAATGATGTTGTGATTAGTGAGACTTAAGCAGTAAGGTTGTGCAGGGACAGCAGCTACGTACAACTTAGCATTGTTGCTGTTTGCCAAATATGCTGTTTTAGCTACACATAGGGTTGGTGACACAAGATGTAGGAGTGTACCATATACCATTCACATAGTCTGATTTTGATTTGACAGTAGTTAGCATGTACATCCTGCTTACATGAATGACTACAGTAGATCAAGGTGTCTGTGCATGTGACTTGTGCATTAAGCTGATTTCACGGTCCTGTCAATGTTGGGGCTGTGTTAGTCATTATGTAAGATGTTTGCCACATCTCATCTGTGACTCATATTTACATGGGTCCTCTTTCTGAATACGTAGGAGATGACCAACTGTGCATCAGCCTTTCCCAGTGCTGGGGAACATGGAGGATGAGGACATCATAAGGAAATTCCTTCTGAATCGCCCTTCAAGAACTATGTGCTTAGTTGGAGCCCCATTTGAGGCCTCACAGAACATATCCAACAGCTTTGACACCAACAGTAAAGGTGATGGCAGCAGTGAATTTCTTTATCACTGGTTTGTTTCAGTACATGGTGGCCATCCCCGGTGGGATGTCTCAACCTATGTTCAGCATTGTGCTGCGTGATGTCCTGTCTGCATTGTTGACCTTCAAGGACCCCTACATCCACTTTCCAAGGAGACATGAATTGGCAGATGTGAATGGGGAATTTTATGACCTTTGTCACATACCTAATGTTGTTGGAGCCTTTGACTGCACACACGTTGGCCTAGTTCATCCACAGGCACATGAGCACATCTACCGTAACAGGGAGCATTACCATTCCATTAATGTGCAAGTGGTTTGCCAAGCGGATATGATTATCTCCAATCTCTGTGCCAAATTTCCAGGTTCTGCACATGACTCCTACATACTGCGTAACAGCATCATCCCACAATTGATGGAAAATCTGCATCCGGAGCATGCTTAGCTTGTTGGTGAGTAAGCTGTGTAAAGTAGTGTGCTGTATGTGTGACATGCTGCTCTCCTCAACTTTTTGTATTACAAACTTGGTCTGTGTTTCTCACAAATAGGTGACTCTGCGTTTCCCAACCGGCCTTTGTTGCTGAGCCCACTGAGGTATCCAAGGAACCCAGGCGAAGTCCGCTTCAATGATGCACATGGAAGGACACGCCATGTAGTGGAGCATGCTTTTGGACTTCGGAAGGCTAGATTTCGGTGTCTGGACAAGAGCGGTGGCGCACTACTCTACTCTCACCAAAAGTTGTGTTAGATCATAGTTGCATGCTGCATGCTCCACAACCTGGCCTTGAGCAAAGATATCTCCCTGATTCTGGACGATGATGAGCAGCAGATGCCCCCCGCTGCAAATCCACACATGCCCAGTGACGATGATAGTGGAGAAGAGGAAGGTGTTAACCTGCGTCAACAGCTCATCGACAACTACTTCACTTGAGTGTAAGTTAACATTGAACAACTATGACATTTCTGTTGGCTTTGCTGTTAGTGGCGAAGCATAAATGAGGTGTTTGGATGCTGGCTGTTGTTGGCTCACTGCTAATGGCTGATGTGTGTGGCACAGTGTATTGGTTTCCACTTACCTCATGTCTATGGTGATGGTTTTGACTAGTGGTGTGTTGTTGCTGTAATGGCATCACCTGACAACTCAATGTCATCCTCTTGTGTCTCTCTAGGTTCCTTCGCCCCAGTCAATGTCTAGTCACAATCAGAGCTTGTGGTACATTGGAATCAAATTTGACATTGTATATACTGTGATAAACATGGAACTGACACAAAGGCATAGGTGTGTAAATAGTGTTTATTTTCTATTAGATTGTGTTAAGATTAAAGTGGATGTAAGTTATTTGTGCATTGTGAGTGTATGAGTTGTCAGTGATGGTAAATGAGACATATAGAATAGTCCCCACATTAATGGAATTACACAGTCCCAAAAACTCCTGCCATCAACATGGCAATGTGGGATTGGATAATCAACAAAGTAATGTTCAGTGCAACACATGTGACATCATGGCTGGCCCACCGACTTGGCTTTGGTTGGTGCTTTGCCACGTGATCCTCCCGTGGTGTTTCTCGGATGGCCACTCTTGCGTTTGGCAGGGGGGGGCCTCTGCTGCAGGCTCAGAGGTGTCTGAGGAGTCATTGTCTTGCAACTCACCCATCTCTGTGGCCGCATCTGAGGTGGTGTGTGTTTCAGCAGGCTGCCCACTGGAGAGAGTTTGAGCCATCATTTGAGAAGCATGTACGTCCCTCAGAACACCCACGAGCTGACCTATGAGACCCACAAGCTGTCCCATTTGTGTCTCTATGGACCTCTGCTGCTGGTGGAGCTCATGCAGTTCTTCTACGTCCCGGCCCCTCTGTCCCTGGTTTTGTTGATATGCACCAAGGACTCTTGCTACGGTGGCCAGGGCTTCTGTTTCAGTGTCCTCATGTGATTGTCCCCCAGTTGCCCTCCCACCTGCCCTGCTGACACGGACCTGTGGCATTGGCTGTCGATGCACCCACACACCATCTCCGGCATCCTCGGCTTGTGTGGTGGTGTTGGTAACCACTGAGCCAGGGACAGTGTTGTAGGCAGCAGTGGTGATGGTGGAGGTGGCTGAAGCACAGGCCGTCATAGCAAGGGTCAGCGCAGTGGTTGTCGTTGGTGTGTTGATAGTTGTGGTGGTGGGGACAATGAGGCCCTGAGATGGAGTGCGCCCTGGCAGTCCTGAGGATCCAGGTTGTTGCTCCTCATCCGAGAAACGTGGAGAATCAGCATCAGAGAGTTCACATTCCGGAGGGGGGGAGACTGGTTCTGCTGGTTGGTGGTGTTTTTACCAGCTGTTGCCTAGGGATCTCTTGTTGAACAGAGGTTAGATTATCAGTTAAGTGCACTCCACAACCTTGGTGTCACACTTTTGGATGTTACATTTGATACGCCAAACATTTTACATTGCTATCACTTGTTATTGGTAAAAGATTATCAGCATCATCACATGATGTTGAGGTATATACATTACTTTTTATGAGTGTGACATGTAAGTAACATCCATTGGAGATGTACAGATAGTGTGTTTACAAGGACATGTCATCATCTACCAACTTGGTGCACATCACCTTTGGTTTATGCGTGGATTTAGTTGACTTTTCAGATAATCTGTTTCAGTTATGCCCAAACTTAACAATTTAATTATTTACATGTTCTTTCAAATCATGTGATTTTGTTTGTTTGACAGATTGACCATGCATGTGTTGTGTTCATATAAGCCTTCATGCTTTGAAACCATGGCACTTACACATTGCATTCTGTGCTTTGCATGATTGGGCCCTGATTTTATTTTGCATGTGACTTGTTGAGCAAAGTGTAATTTCTGTGACAGTTACATGTGCTTAGCTGTGTGCACACTGGATGTGACATTGGGATCTAAACAGAGTTGGCTAACATGTGAGGTGTGTGGTATTCATATGGCTCCATGCATTTTGAGAAGGACAACAGGGTACATGCACTGTCTACCTACCTGCTAAGTAGCACAGTAGAGGAAAATGGCTGCCACATGGTTCTGGGTGGGGGGAGTGTTCCATCCTGCTCAGGGGTGATGCAGGTGAGCATGTGAAGGCTACCTACCTGTAAGGTGAAGGGGAGCAATGAAATGGCTGCCAATGGTTTGGTGGGGGGAGTGTTCCATCCTGCTCAAGGGTGATGCAAGTGAGCATGAGAAGGCTACCTACCTGGAAGGTGAAGGAGAGCAATGGACTGGCTGCCACATGGTTCTGGGTGGGGGGAGTTTTCAATCCTGCTCAGGGGTGATGCAAGTGAGCATGTGAAGGCTACCTACCTGTAAGGTGAAGGGGAGCAATGAAATGGCTGCCAATGGTTTGGTGGGGGGAGTGTTCTATCCTGCTCAGGGGTGATGCAAGTGAGCATGAGAAGGCTACCTACCTGTAAGGTGAAGGAGAGCAGTGAAATGGCTGCCAATGGTTCTGGGTGGGGGGAGTTTTTCATCCTGCTCAGGGGTGATATAAGTGAGCATGAGTGGGCTACCTACCTGTAAGGTGAAGGAGAGTACTAACATGGTTGCCATGTGTTTTTGGGTGGGGGGAGTGTTCTATTCTGCACATGGGTGAGACAAGAGTGCCTGATGGGAGTTGTAGTGCTGGCTGCCTGTACACCCCCCCCCGTTGAGATGGTACCTACCTGCAAGGTGGAAGAGAGCAATGAAATGGCTGGCAAGTGGTTCTGAGTGGGGGGAGTGTTCCATCCTGCTTAGGGGTGATGCAAGTGAGCATGAGAGGGCAACCTACCTGTAAGGTGAAGGAGAGCAATGAAATGGCTGCCATGTAGTTACGGGTGGGGGGCGTGTTCCATGCTGTTCAGGGGTGAGACAAGAGTGTCTGATGGGAGTTGTAGTGCTGGCTGCCTGTACACATACCCCCTTCCTGTTGAGATGGCTACCTACCTGTAAGGTTGAGGAGAGCAAAGAAATGGCTGCCACATGGTTCGGGGTGGGGGGAATGTTCCATCCTGTTCAGGGGTGAGACCTGGTGGGAGTTGTAGTGCTGGCTGCCTGTACACTCCCCCTCCCTGTTAAGAAGGCTACCTCACTGTGAAGTGGAGCAGAGGAAGGGGATAGGATACACCTGGCTCTTGGGTGAGGGGAGTGTTCCATTCTGCTCAGCTGTGGGGCAAGGGTGACTGGTGGGAGTTGTGGTGCTGGCTGCCTGTACACACCCCCCTTCCCTGTTAAGAAGGCTACCTCCCTGTGAAGTTGAGCAGAGGAAGGGAATAGGGTACACATGGCTCTTGGGTAGGGAGAGTGTTCCATCCTGCTCAGCTGTAGGACAAGGGTGCCTGATGGGAGTTGTAGTGCTGGCTATCTGTACACATACTTGCATGGAAATATTGCTAGCTACCTTTGAGGTGAATCAGAGGAAGGAAATGGTAGATATATGAGACATGTGTTGGGAAGAGTGTGTTGTACATAAGTGCATTTACGTCTAGGAAGTGTAGCTTTCTAGTTGTGCAAGACAGTACATGGCAGTGTGATGGGTAACATTTGTTGGTACTTACCAGCCTCCACTCTCCAAGCTATTACTGTGAGACTCTCTGGATGCAGTATGGCAAGCACCTTCTCCTCCCATTCAGTGAATGTTAGTGGCGAAATGGGAGGGCCTTGCCAGTCCTCTGAGCCGCCTCCTGGTTCCTGTTGGCATGGTATTTCACCCTGGTCTTTAGTTCATGCCACCTCTTCTTGATGTCACGCAGTGTGCGCAAGGTGGTTCCTACTGCATTGACTTTGTTGACTATCCTTCCCCACATTTGATTTATTATGACTAGTGGTGTCTGTTGGACCATGCTTCCAAACAAATGTGGTTCTACTCTAATTATCTTGTCTACCATCACTGACAACTCATTGTGAATATGGGCATTTTTTTCTGTGACATGGTGTGTGATGTGCAAATGAGTGACAAGTGAAGGTGGGAAGGTGGTGGTGGAGATGTGTTAGGTATGTGTTGGTGTTGTTGGTGTGGGTGGTTGTGATGGTGTGATGTGTGATGATTTGCCTCTCCTTTCTGCTGTAGTGTTTGGCCCTTCACTGCTAGAGTAGTGCAACGGATGCTGGTCAGGGTAGGGGTTTGTTTTATACTCAGCTATGTGGGTGTGTCCAAATGGGGTATTCATGCCAGGTATGTTCTCTATGTTGACCAGGGATTTGTTTGTTTTTGAATGCCATGGGGGTGTGTCATTGGGGTGTGTCAAATGTTTTGAAGGCAGCAGACAAAATCAACCACACTTGGAGGCCTTGTGGTGTGGTTGCCATCGACCGCCATTCTTCTTTCCGCACGGCTGCTGCAGTCTGAAAGCAATGATCATTCCACCAGCTCTGTCATTCATCTTATTGTGCGATGGCAGAGGTTGGAAAAGAATGATCCTTCTGCCTGCTCTGCCATCTTATTATAATTTCACTTGCAGTCATTCCACTTGTGGATCGGCGTTTCTGGTGCTTTCCGGTGCATTTCTTTCTGCCGCGGTCGGATTTTCTGGTTTTCCGGACGTGGCGGACGGATTTTTGGGGATTCCGATCACCGCGGTCGGATTTTGCAATCATTGCATCGTAATATGGCCAATAGTTTGGCCGCGGAACATGCAGGCGATTTTTTTCAGCAACCACGCCGGTCGGAGGGATTTTCCATCCGCCATCGTAATGACCGGCTAAGTTATAATGATTCCTGGATTAGCCCGTTTCCATAATATTTTTCAATTTAGAACAGCACGCACAATGTAAGTGGATAGGGAAAGAGAAGATCTGGTGTGTACAATGATCGAAGTGGGTAGGATCTAAAGGCCAAGATGTGCCCATACTTCTTTTATTTAAGAAAAACAGCTCCCTTTTGTGAAAAGGCACTGTACCATGATGGTTATTTCAAAGAGTTGAAATACTTCAAATGTAGCATAAGTCAGGAAGTCTCCTGTGCTGTGAAAATGAAGGACGGAAAGACAGCTTAGTAAGTCTTGGTCGGATGCCAGGTTGCCTGAAAGAAATATAAATGTGCACAGAATGACTTGAAGCTTTCTGATGACACACATGTATTCTTTTTGAGTGGTATTGCAAGGGAGTTAGCATCTGAGCTGTGAAGTGTGTGCTTTAAAAGTGTTATACAAAAAATTGCACTAGATACAGTGTGGGAAATACTGAAATCAATATTTTGAAAGCACTTTAAAAAAAATCTAAAACCCTTTTGTATATTCTGTAGCTTATCTTGTACTTAACGCCTTCGCAGCTAGGCCTTCCCCCCCCCCTGTGCTAAGCCTTTTTTTGGCTATTTGGGGTAGTTTGCACATAGACCCCTGTAACTTTTTGACCACATAAGGTATCCAGGGTTTGTGGAATCCCCTGGAGGGGACCCAGAAATTAGCCAAAATACAGCTACATTTTAAATTTTTTTGAAAAATGGGAAAAAAGGGCTACAGATCAAAGCGTATGGTTTTTTCCCTGCAAATGGAATCAAAAAAGGGGTTGTGGTGCTGAAATCACCATCTTCCCAGCTTTCCCGGATAAGCAGACTTTTGTCAGGAAACCAACATTTTTTACACAGTTTTGGCATTTTTCTGGGATATAGCCTATTTTTGCGATTTTTTGTGCTTTCAACCTCCTTCCAGTTAACGGTAGAAATGGGTTTGAAAGCAATATTGGATCCTGGAAAGCTATATATTTTAGAAAGGTAGACAACATTTTGAATACAGCAAGGGGTCATTTGTGTAGATCCTTCAAGATTTTTTTATAGAAACTAACAGTTAAATATAGGAATTTTTTTTATTTAGTTGAAAAAAACAGCCATTTGTGTCAACGTTTTCACCTGTAACTTCTTCTAACTATAACAGCTGTTTGAAAGCAATATACCGTTACATCCGCTGGACCTTTCTGGTTGTGGGGTATATAGGAGTTGTAGGTTCACCAAGAACCCGACGAACCCACGAGCCCACGCCTCACGCAGCACGGAACGCGCTACCCTCCAGCTATAGTGCTACACTGGTGGCCATCTTGGGATGTACACAGGGATCTTAAGTTGTTGTAATATCACTGCGGATCAGACGACACATATAAATTCCCGATGTATGCCAGATTACTGATTAGCCTGCATCCGCGATATAATAACTTCTAAGCTCCTGTGGTACTCCTTTGCCTTTTAATATCCCTGTGTACATCCCAAGATGGCCGCCAGTGTAGCACTATAGCTGGAGGGTAGCGCGTTCCGTGCTGCGTGAGGCGTGGGCCGGCACAGGGGCGTGTCACTGCTTGGTCAATATCAGTTTTTGCCGCACACGAGAAGGGTGAAGCAGGGACGAGATACGGCTCTTCCAGTCGACTTTTGCGGTGAGAATTGTGCTAGTGGGCTTGATCGTATATCAGTATGCTGGGCATAGATATTTCCTTGCACAAATACGGTGGCGAGTTCTGAACGGGGCAGTCTGCTGGCAAGCAATGCTAATCGGGGGCACCACTGGAGATGCGGAATATCTTGGTCGTGAAAGCAACACAGGGCGATTTTGCAGAGGTTTGGGCGCCTTGGGTAAAGACAGTGGACTGCGACGGGTCAATGTGACCCGGTTTTAGGAATGAGCCCTTAAGAATTAGTGGGGTAAGCTCTGAGTCTGAGGACTTTGTAATGAATGGAGTGTGGCCGAATACACTACATCTATGCGCCTTCTGATAGATGTCTCTTTTTCCACAGGTGGTTAACGAGCTGACAGTAATGCAGCCATAAAAACCGGGGGTAAAGCATTTAATCGAACCCCGATGGGTATAGTGGAGGCAGGTATAAATGCCCTCCGCCTCTGCATGGTAAACATTCTATTGGTTTGAAATCAACAATAACCGCTGTGTTTCAATATGTGACTAGAATCACAGCTGGTTGATGTGTGTCATTTAAGAGTGAAATAGACACGTTTGATTCTGTTGCTGATTTTTATCTTTCAACAGCCCTTCCGCAACTCACAAACACATATCCAGGAAGGTGATCGAAACCCTTGCCCTGACGAATTTGCCAGAACAAAGTTAAGTGGCAATGAAACATGTTGGCCTCCTTTACAAAGGTTTACAACATTGAGTGTTTTTAGTTTGAGTAGGCTCACCGGTTTGAATAAAGAGGGTGACTATGACGGGAGTCTAGAACTCAATTTTAAATCTTGCTTCGAATATCTGGTCTTTGCAATACACGGGTTTCTTTTTGTTCTTTCTTTTTTCTCTGATGGGAACAGGAAAACAGTATCCTCTTGGGGTCTGTTCCCTTTCTCTCCTCACTGGTCTTTAACTCTTGTTTCATGTGAGTGGGCATCCGATGATGAGAAAACGTGGGCATACTAGCGAGAAACGGCTGGCAGCCTCCCTGGTGGTGCGTACGTGAGGGGCCCACTCACTTTTTCACTTTTTACTTTTCACTTTCACTTCTTTGTAAGTACTTGTGACTTCTATTTGTGAAGGTGTTGGTTAATGGAGGGTTGTTGATGTTTTGAAAATTGAGGGTAGCAGGACCACAATTCTCTCGATATAATACCAGTAGCAGAAGACATATAAGTAGTCTCTCGAAGTTGTGAAGGTCCTTAGCATTAGTAAAAATCAGATCCCTCTTTAGTGTCGAGCCTTGTTTGATTTATCAAAAACTACATCTACCTCACATTTCTGTGGGGGAAAGTTTTGGAATCTGCGTGGATCCACAAAAATCCTCCCACCCCACATTCAACAAAGTCTTCCGAGAAAAATGGTACCTCACTTGTGTGGGTAGGCCAAGTGCCCGTGACAGGAAACGGCGCAAAACACAACGTGGACACACCACATTTTCACAGTGAAAAATTACGCTATTTTTGCAAAGTGCCTAGCTGTAGTTTTTGAACCCTAGCTCTGCCGGCACCTAGGGCAACCTAGCAAACCTATACATTTTTGAAAACTAGGCACCCAGGGGAATCCAGGATGTGGGGACTTGACTGCAGAAGACACACAATTGATGGATGGAATGCAGTACAAATCAAAACATTCACCCCCAGTCAAGTGATCTGGGTTAAATCCACCATTATTTTGCTCACCATACCACCCCAGTTTAGACCTGGCCATATGCAAATCAGTCTTGACTCTGTGCCACATGGGAACTGTCCAGCTCGAACTAACAAGCCAGGTCGTCCCTGGACTGGAAGCAAGCATCCTAGGACCGGTTTCGGGGTTTCACCCCTCATCAGCCAAGATAGCTTGATTCCAGTGGCACAGTGAGCCCAGGACCCACGTCTGGGCACACCTGGCGCACTTAGGCAAGAAAGCAAAAGACATACAATTGATGGACGGAATGCAGAACAAATCAAGACATTCACCCTTAGTCAAGAGATCTGCGTTAAATCCACCATTCTTTTGCTCACCATACCACCCCAGTTTAGACCTGGCCATATGCAAATCAGTCTTGACCCTGTGCCTCATGGAAACAGTCCAGCCCGAACTGCCAAGCCAGGTCCTCACTGGACCAGAAACGAGCTTACTAGGACCGGTTTCGTAGTTTCACCCCTTTCAGCCAGGATAGCTTGATTCCAGTGGCACAGTGAGCCCAGGACCCACGTCTGGGCACAACTGGCTCACTTAGGGCGAGAAAGCAAAAGACATACAATTGATGGACGGAATGCAGAACAAATCAAAACATTCTCCTGCAGTCAAGAGATCTGGGTTAAATCCACCATTCTTTTGCTCACCATACCATCCCAGTTTAGACCTGGCCATATGCAAATCAGTCTTGACCCTGTGCCTCATGGGAACAGTTCAGCCCGAAATGCCAAGCCAGGTCCTTCCTGGACTTGAAACAAGCATCCTAGAACCGGTTTCGGGGTTTCACCCCTCTTCAGCCAGGATAGCTTGATTTCAGTGGCACATTGAGCCCAGGACCCACGTCTGGGCATACCTGGCGCACTTAGGGCGAGAAAGCAAAAGACACACAATTGATGGACGGAATGCAGAACAAATCAAAACATTCATCCCCAGTCAAGAGATCTGGGTTAAATCCATCATTCTTTTGCTCACCATACCATCCCAGTTTAGACCTGGCCATATACAAATCAGTCTTGACCCTGTGCCTCATGGGAACAGTCCAACCCGAACTGCCTAGCCAGGTCCTCCCTGGACCGGAATCAAGCATCCTAGGACCGGTTTTGGGTTTTTACCCCTCTTCAGCCAGGATAGCTTGATTCCAGGGGCACAGTGAGCCCAGGACCCACGTCTGGGCAGACCTGGCGCACTTAGGGCGCGAAAGCAAAAGACACACAATTGATGGACGGAATGCAGAACAAATCAAAACATTCACCCGCAGTCAAGAGATCTGGGTTAAATCCACCATTCTTTTGCTCACCATAGCATCCCAGTTTAGACCTGGCCATATGCAAATCAGTCTTTGACCCTGTGCCTCATGGGAACTGTCCAGCCCAAACTGCCAAGCCAGGTCCTCCCTGGACCGGAAACAAGCATCCTAGGACCGGTTTCGGGGTTTCACCCCTCTTCAGCCAGGATAGTTTGATTCCAGTGGCACAGTGAGTCCAGGTACCATGTCTGGGCATACCTGGCGCACTTAGGGTGAGAAAGCAAAAGACACACAATGGATGGACGGAATGCAGTTCAAATCAAAACATTCACCCCCAGTCAAGAGATATGGGTTAAATCCACCATTCTTTTGCTCACAATACCACCCCAGTTTAGACCTGGCCATATGCAAATCAGTCTTGACCCTGTGCCTCATGGGAACTTGGCTGGCTCTCACCAGGTTCAGTTACCCAGAATCTCTTGCAAACCTAAAAAAAATGTCAAAAAAACACATTTTCCTCACATTTCTGTGGTGGAAAATTCTGGAATCTGAGTGGATCCACAAAATTCCACTCACCCCGCATTCACCGAAGTGTTTCGAGAAATATGGTTCTTTACTTGCATGGGTGGGTCAAGTACCCGCGACAGACAAGGGCCCAAAATAGAGGCAACATCAAAATTACCTATCACAAACCAACCTGGTTTTGCAAGGGGGGTCCCATGAGTTTTTGGCCCGGGGCTCGGTGGCCATCTAGGGAAATATACCAAACCCACACATTTCTGAAAACTAACCACCTGGGGGAGTCCAGCGAGGTATGGCTTGCATGGGTCCCCCAACATTCGCCAACCCAGAATCCCCTGCAAACCTCAAATTTCGCCGGAAAATTACTTTTTTTCTCAAATTTCTGTCTGGGAAAGTTCTGGAATCTGCGTAGATCCACAAATTTCCTCCCACCGAGCATTCCCCCAGGTCTCCCGATAAAAATGGTACCTCACTCGCGTGACTGGGTCAAGGACTCGCAACAGGCAAGGGCCCAAAACCTATCACAAACCAACCTGGTTTTGCAAGGGGGTCCCATGAGTTTTTGACCTGGGGCTCGACGGCCATCTACGGAAACCTACCAAACCTACACATTTCTGGCAGCTGGACACCCTGGGGAGTCCAGTAAGGTATGGCTTGCGTAGGTCCCCCAACATTTTCCTACCCAGAATCCCCTGCAAACCACAATTTTCGCTGAAAAAATTACTTTTGTCTCAAATTTCTGTGTGGGAAAGTTCTGGAATCTACGTAGATCCTCAAATTTCCTGCCACCCAGTGTTTTCCCAGGTCTACTGATAAAAATGATACCTCACTCGCTTGGGTGGGTCAAGTACCTGCGACAGGCAAGGGCCCAAAACGTATTGAGTAGACATCAAAATGACCTATCGCAAAACAACCTGGTTTTGCAAGAAGGGTCACCCGGGTTTTCGGCCCTGGGATCGACGGCCATCTTGGAAAACTACCAAACCCACACATTTCCTGGAACTAGACACCCGGGGGAGTCCAACGAGGTATGGCTTGCGTGGATCCCCCAATATTTTCCTACCCAGAACACCCTGTAAACTTCAATTTTAAATGAAAAAAACACATTTTCCACAATTTTTGGGTGGAATCTTCGTGCCGGCACAAATGTCCTACCCCACAGTTTTCCCCTCAGTCTCCCGAGTAAAATGATACCTCACTTGTGTGGGTTGGGCAAGGGGCTGTGACTGGGAAGAGCCCAAAACATAGGGAATAAGGGTATAGCACCGAGAATTCTAAGGACTACATTTAAAAAAAAATGTTTTTAGCCAATTCTGCATTGGACACCCACACAAGTGAGGTATCATTTTACTCGGGACACTAAGGAGAACACTGTGGGGTAGGAAATTTGTGCCACCACGGTTATTCCACACAGAAATATGTGGGAAATTTGTTCTTTTCAGCCAAAATTAAAGTTTGCAGGGGATTCTGGGTAGGGAAACATTGGGGAATCCATGCAAGCCATACCTCATTGAAATGTGAGAAAAAATAGATCTTTTTTTAAAACATTTGAGGTTTGAATGGGATTCTGGGTAGGGAAATTTTGGGGGATCCACGTAAGCCTTACCTTGCTGGACTCCCCCTGGTGTATAGTTTTCAGAAATGTGTGGATTTGGTAGGTTTCCCTAGGTGGCCGCTGAGTCCCGGGCCAAAAACTCTTGGGACCCCCCCCTTGCAAAACCAGGTTGTTTTGTGATAGGTAATTTTGAAGTCGCCTCAATAGGTTTTGGGCCCTTGCCTATCGCGGGTACTTGACTCACCCACACAAGTGAGGTACCATTTTTCTCTGGAGACTTTGAGGAATGTAGGCTGGGTGGAATTTTGTGGATCCACACAGATTTCAGAACTTTCCACCACAGAAATGTGAGGAAAATGTTTTATTTTTAACATTTTTGAGGTTTGCAAGGGATTCTGGGTAACAGAACCTGGTGAGAGCCAGACAAGCAACCCCATCATGGATTCCCCTGGATGTCTAGTTTTCAAAAATGTATAGGTTTGCTAGGTTTCTCCAGGTGCCGGCAGAGCTAGGGTTCCAAATCTACAGCTAGGCACTTTGCAAAAAAAGGGTCAGTTTTCACTGTGAAAATGTGGTGTGTCCACATTGCGTTTTGGGCCGTTTCCTGTTGCGGGGACTAGGCCTGCCCACACAAATGAGGTACCATTTTTCTCGGAAGACTTTGGGGAATGTAAGCTGGGTGGAATTTTGTGGATCCACACAGATTCCAGAACTTTCCACCACAGAAATGTGAGGAAAATGTGGTTATTTTTTTACACGTTTTGAGTTTTGCAAGAGATTCTGGGTAACAGAACCTGGTGAGAGCCAGACAAGTCACCCCATCCTGGATTCCCCTGGATATCTAGTTTAAAAAAATCAATAAGTTTGCTAGGTTTCTCCAGGTGCCAGCAGAGCTAGGGTTCAAAATCCACAGCTAGGCACTTTGCAAAAAAAGAGTCAGTTTTCACTGTGAAAATGTGGTTTGTCCACGTTGCGTTTTGGGCTGTTTCCTGTCGTGGGAGCTAGGCCTACCCACGCAAGTGAGGTGCCATTTTTCTCAGAAGACTTTGGGGAATGCGGGGTGGGTGGAATTGTGTGGATCCATACAGATTCCAGAACTTTCCACCACATAAATGTGAGGAAAATATGTTTTTTTGACAAATTGTGAGGTTTACAAGGGATTCTGGGTAACAGAACCTGGTGAAAGCAACACAAGTCACCCCATCCTGGATTCCCCTGGGTATCTAGTTTTCAAAAATGTATAGGCTTGCTAGGTTTCCCTCGGTGCAGGCTGAGTTAGCGTTCAAAATCTACAGCTAAGCACTTTGCAAAAAAAGGGTCCGTTTTCACTGGGAAAATGTGGTGTGTCCATGTTGTGTTTTGGGCCATTTCCTGTCGCAGGCACCAGGCCTACCCACACAAGTGAGGTACCATTTTTTCTGAAGACTTTGGGGAATGCGGCGTGGGTGGAATTTTGTGGATCCACGCAGATTCCAGAACTTTCCATCACAGAAATGTGAGGAAAATGTGTTTTCTTTTGACAAATTTGTAGGTTTGCAAGGGATTCTGGGTAACAGAACCTGGTGAAAGCCAGACAAGTCACCCCATCCTGGATTCCCCTGGATGTCTAATTTTCAAAATGTATAGGTTTGCTAGGTTTCTCCAGGTGCCGGCAGAGCTAGGGTTCAAAATCTAGAGCTAGGCACTTCGCAAAAAAAGGGTCAGTTTTCACTGTGAAAATGTGGTGTGTCCACATTGCGTTTTGGGCCGTTTCCTGTTGCGGGGACTAGGTCTGCCCACACAAATGAGGTAACATTGTTCTGGGAAGACTTTGGGGAATGTAAGCTGGGTGGAATTTTGTGGATCCACACAGATTCCAGAACTTTCCACCACAGAAATGTGAGGAAAATGTGGTTATTTTTTTACAAGTTTTGAGGTTTGCAAGGGATTCTGGGTAACAGAACCTGGTGAGAGCCAGACAAGTCACCTCTTCCTGGATTCCCCTGGATGTCTAGTTTTAAAAAATGAATAGGTTTGCTAGGTTTCTCCAGGTGCCGGCATGGCTAGGGTTCAAAATCCACAGCTTGGCACTTTGCAAAAAAAGGGTCAGTTTTCACTGTGAAAATGTGGTTTGTCCACGTTGCGTTTGTATGGAAGGGGTTAAGGCAAGTACAAAATAATGTCTTACATATTCACAGTGCTTTCTGTCAGAGTGTCACCTTGTTAAACTAACCATACACAAGTCACTATTCTCCACTGCACCAACCAGGTTTCAATTCTGCTGCTCTCTAGTTAAACACACACAGACTTCTGCAGTACATTAACTGATAGATGTTTCATAATGTATGTCAGTTCATTTCCCACTGATTAACTTAACTGGTATTTATTTTTATTTAAGCTTTGCATTATTTTATATGTCCTCACCTGAAGGTGAAAGACTGAAAACATATATATTTTTTTTTTAGCCATGCCTTTGACCCTGCCTGCACACTCACTCACCCATGTCAGATACAGGCAGCATCACAGTTTAATACTTTTGTTAATGCACTTCAACCACTTGGTGTACAATGACAGGTGTGGCAAGTGCTCTATGGTTCTAAGTCAGCAGCAGCTTAGGCACAATGGTAAGAAGGAAGGTCGAAGAAGGAAGTCTTCAGTGGTAGGTGGTTGGTACAGGAAAAGGACCAAAACATCCCGGCCCAGGAAACCAGCAGGAGACACCCTTTGGTATGAATGTGTTCCGCAGTACAGAAGACCATACTGAAGCTTTAAAACAGAAGACCCAGCATTGCAAATGAAGATTGGGTGTGAGAGGAGTAGGAGAACTTAGATAAAAGTAAGGAACAAGGGGATTCTATGCCATTAAGGAATAAAGTGAAGACGACCCCAGTACTTTCATGTACCTGTGTTCAATGACTACCTTAATCTAAACCGATTCGCATAGGTTCACAACTTTACAAAATACCTTCAATAAGACTTACAGCCTTCACTATGAAATTCAGCATTAATTTCTGTACATTTTGGAGGCTGTTGGTTAACAGGGCTGGGAAGCCACATTGGGGGCACAGTCCAAACACCTTCCTCTCCTTATAGTATGTCAATGTCCGCTCGATGAGCAGTATGCATATGTTTATAATCATCAGCCCATCCATATCATTGATGTATTCTTATTTAATAGGGGACTCAAAATAATAAAGGGATTAGACTTTTCAAGTGGTGCCTAACCAGCATGGTTCACTGGAGACATCAACTGGATTATTAAACCACCTGCAGAATAATCAATAAGGCATTGTGTTAGATTTAACAGCAGGAAGAAGTAAGAAGGCATTTACAATATGATAAAATACTAAATATATTGGGGCCTATTCACAAACTGCACTTTGTAGTCCGTCTTGCAGTACTATAATTGTACAAAAACATACTACACAATGCTATTCGCAAACTAGATGCAAAGGCCTAAGCCTCCTCTTGGCCTATCTTTCTCTGTGGGGAGATGTGGCCTGACGGTGATATCACTGCACACGTAGGTCTAAGGTTTAGTGGTGAATAAGGGTGGGACTGGGGACTAGCTTGAAAATGTGGCATTTTATAACTAAAGAGGAGGGGTTTAAGGAGGAATAAGGTGGTCTTAAGGGGCACAGGGAGGAACATGCACCCACCCAAAAAAAGAGCAAGCGAACACCTATCTACAAACTGCACTTCTATAGTTACTTTTGCCAAAAAGGACCCAAAACATGAGTAACTGTACTTCACCTCAGAGCTGGAGTAAATCCATCACCACTCATGGCCACTCAAAGGTACTGCTACACCCTACCATAGAAAAAAATGAAGCTAGGGACTTAAAATAAAATTCCATAGGAAATTATTTTCATTTGAAAAAAATATTCAAAATAGTTTAAAAAAAATATATTTCTAATTTAGGTTAACAAAACATCTGAAAATAAAACACATTTGTTTGTTTTATTGTGAAATATTTTAAAAGCTGTTTTATATTTTTTTAATTAAAATATAGCTACATTACTTTTAAGTAATAAGTAATTCTATACATAACTTTCAATAATTATTAATACATAAATAAAAAAATTGAGCTTTTCTTTTGGTTGGATTTAAATAAAGTGTTTTAACTTCATTTAGTATTCATTTAATGTAGTATATTCAAACTATTTTTATTTTAAAATGAACTATTAATCCTGTAGTATGTATAGTACGTTCTAAATATAAAATAAATCTAAAATTAAATTACATTAATGATTAAAATAAAAATATTTGTATGATTTCTTTTCATGTTAAATAAACCTTTTTACGTTTCCCCATATTTTAAGATATGGAGACCCTACAGTCATAGTGGAGATCTCTTTATGGGAAATTATGTGGAAAAGTAAAAAAAAAAAATGTTTGTTACACTTGGAAAAAATTGTAAAATATGTTTGTACATTACGTTTATACTTATTTTAAATGTAGAACAGATGAAAAAATGTACAACACTATTAACTTAATTTTGAATTAAAAGTTTTATTAATTTCAACATTAAATTAAATTTCATGTTGTAATTCCCGCATTAAGTAAAAAAACCTATATTTTCTTTTAGGTACTAATAATGATTTAAAGTGATGTAAAGGATTAATTAAAAGTAATTTAGTTATATTTTAAACCAAATAATATTACTTTCATTCACAAAAGGTTATGTAAGTATGGTGAAATAAAACAATACATTTGTTGTATTTTTCAATAATTTTCTAACAATAAATATATTAGGTTATTTTTGAAAATGCTTTAAATAAATTAATTTAGTGAAACACTATTTCCAATGGGGTTCTTTTTAAGTCCTTGTCACCATTATTTTCTATAGGAGGGTGTTACAATATCCCTAGTTGGCCATGATTGGGTTTGGACCTACTATTGCTCCTTAGTATCTTAGGGGCATATTATCAAGAAACTGCGTGAAAATTATCGCCGCTTTAGCGGCAGAAAACTGCCGCTAAAGCGGCGATAATGGGCTTGATAATATGCCCTTGACAATTCCCATAGAAGCCCATGTTCTGGTGTCAACGTGGGCTTCTATGGGAATTCTCTGCGGCATATTATCAAGCCCATTATCGCCGCTTTTGCGGCAGTTTTCTGCCGCTAAAGCGGCGATAATTTTAACGCCGTGCTTGATAATATGCCCCTTAATATCTTATTATCTTAGTAGCAAATTTGCACATGTAGATTTAGCTTTGTGAATAAGCCCCATTTACAGCAGCTTTGGGCCCTTTTTAGGTATAATAACTTTAGAAATGTAGTTTGTGAATAGGAATGGGCTAAGCCTTTTGTGGGTGGGTGCATGCACTTCTTAAAACCCCTTCCTACACATCCCTAAACCTCCCCCACTTCTCCCTAAATCCCTCCCGTTTAGTAGATAGTATGCTCCCTTTTCCAACCAGACCCCGAGTCCCTCTCACATTTTCTATTAAGGAGTAAACTTACATATGGAAGTATCTACCCACTGTAAAGATAGAAGATGTGAAGGTGGAGATTTACACTTGCAGGTTTGTGAATTGCATTTGGTAGTAAATAAACAGTTCTACTGCAATACTACTTTACAAAGTCTTAAAAATGCAGTTTGTGAATGAGGCCCAACATGGATATTGGTACTGGGTCATTCACCAACAAATTCAGATTACAGCTTTTTTGTAGATAATTAGTGACCCATGTTTCATTGCTAAATAAAATCTAGTTCTCTCGGAAGCCCAATCATTGGGCGAAGCAAGCCCGTTGATTCCATGAACGTCCATGATAGGCCAATCTGAGAGCTCTGCCTGACCCATTAGATCAGTGCTTGGCCCTGAGCTGAAATGCAGCTACTTTTGGATGCACACTGTGTCATTTGTTGTCCCTTAGTTAATGTGCACCATGTCCTGTGTTATTGCCTACTTGGCACACACCCTGTCCGACGACATTATTCCTTTACCGAAAAAAAACCTAATAATTGCATTTCCCGTGGATGCAGATGAAAAATGTTGAATCAACAAACATTATTGATGTGACCTGCTGCCTTGTGTGCTGCTTATCTGCAGACAACAGCCCTGATTTCAGCGATAATCATCTAAGGGAAAACAGAACAGCCTTGTTTTTTTGACTTGTATTATGGGTTTCCTAATTTTCTCTTGAAGATGAAACAGAGTTAATAGCAGTCTAGGCTTTCAGGACCGCGCTGCTCTGCCAACCACAATTACAGCAAATGTTAGAACAATAAACAGCTCAGACTTGGGCGCATCAGCGATCAGGCAGCAGCCTCCGGACAGCACAATCGTTTGCCACCACTCACCATCATACATGTGTCTGCATAAATCGATGACATTTTGTCAACAGACGCCATGCTGTGCCGGTTTCTGCCATAATATGTGCTGCTTATACAGTACAGGAGCACAATGCATGCACAGCTGTATGAAAGCAGGGGCCAGCGTAGAATGTGGCCTGGCTTTAAGAGACCACACTGATTGTGAAAATACTGGACAATTATCAGGAACGTGAAGATTTAAGGCAGAGCGTAAATGGCTAAAAATAGCTAATTCAGCAGCTATGATTTTCTTATCAGTGTACACTATGTCCTAACAACAATACAGCATATACACAGTAAACCAAGGGGCAGATTTATGTTCCCTGGCGCATCCCTGCAAATCAGCATGGATGCGCCAGGGAAGATGCGTCACGCAAGTTTGCCCTTGCGCCACCGCAGATGCGCCGCATTTACAGTGCGGTGCATCGTGGCGCAAGGACAAGCAGATGCGTGACGTATCTGCCGGCGTAAGGTTGGCGCAGTGCTGAAGTTGGGTCGCAAGCGCGACGCAACTTCAGCACTGTTCCAACCTACCCCATACCTAACATGGTGCGTCAAGCCTTACGCCTGCTTCAAGCAGGCGCAGGGTTTTGACGCATCAGCGTTGGGAAAGTGACTCAGTGAAATCTTATAGATTTCACTGAGTCACTTTTCAGGGGCCTTCCTGCGACGGAACGCCCCCCCTGCGTGGAAACGCCCACATGAACCCTGACGCAGGTTTCATGTGGCGCAGGGCTTTACACCGTGACGCATCCCCATAGATGCGTCACGATGTAAATAGGGCGCAACGTGGCGCAGGGTTTACACCGCCGCCGCGTCACAAAAGTGACGCAACGGCGGCATAAAAGTGGTGCAACTCTAACATAGATCTGCCCCCTAGAATCTAAGTAAAAGAGAAATGACTACGGATACTCCAGCAATCACAGACTGCAAATTCCACCCCACCATCAATCAAAAAGACATGCAGTCAGAAAGTATATGAGGCTTCAACACAACCTCCACAAAAAAAGAGAGACAGGAGATAAGCCTGTGCAAAGAGAGAAAGAGGAGCAGGAGTCGAAAGCCTCAGTATATTATAACATGAGTACATTTCTACGGATGTACCAATGCAGCTTTTATGATTCATGCGTGAATTCGAATAAAGCTTATTTTTACTTGACTTGACTTGAGTACACCATCAAAGTCAGAGGGGTAATTTGTAAGAACACATTTTTTTGGGATAGACACAATGAGAACCTATTGAGCGGTATCCATAAAAAGAACATGTCAACCAGTCACACAATTGTTACAACTGGTGTGCCCACCTTTGGGCAAATAATGAATCAGATTATAGAAGTGACCCCTGGCCTGTTAAGGCAGAATGTCAAATGCAGGTACTAGTGACTACTCCAAAGATGGGTCCTAAGCACTAAGAGGCTTATTTACAAGTCCCTTGCTCTGCCAGTGCGTCACTTTTAATATGGGAAAAAGTATAGTGCCGGCGGTGCAAGGGGATTGCCAAGAAGCCCCTAATTGCTTTTCTAAATGTGGGTAATAACATGCAAATCCTTCCACGTATTGTCACACATGGCAGCCATACACACAGCCAGGACCCGTATAGGGCGTGTTAGCGGGGCGGTGACGTGGGGCGCGGGAGGGGCAGGGTGGGGGGTTGTAAAATGCGGCATACGGCTGATTTGATGTAAGTTACGAAAACAATAAATAAAACTAATTTTGTTGCGCGCACACCATGCAGGAGTGTCCATAGCAAACTGTAAATAGGTTTGTATGAGATTTCTGAGGCAGAGGGTTCAAGGGTCACTATGGCCGACGGGTCACATTAGTTGAGGGAGAAGAAGGGTGTGGGAGTCCAAGATACGCGTATCAACCAAACTGTTTTAGGAAGTAGACTGCTGATGTTTTTTCATCAAAACAACTGCCAGCAGTTTATTGGACTCACCCCACTGCTTTTGGGAAGTGTTTTTAAGTAGTAGAAGGAACCTACCTAAGCATTCAGAGAATTATCTTCAACCCTCTGAAAGCTGCATAGGACCTTGAAATAAACAGGGTGAGTGTGCATTCACTGTTGGAAGTCACGACAGTTCAGTTTCTGAAATTGTGTGACATCCGATGCTGCAGCAAAGGTTTTGATATTTTTCAAGTGGCCTAGCAGGCTGCAGTGGTGGCTTGTGCATTTTAAAAGTAGTGAGGCAGAAAGCCTTGTGTTAAATATAAAGTGTGAGCGAGCTTGAATCAAAACACCCCTCTTCCTGCACTCACACACCACTCACCCGGAACTCACAGACACACCACTCACCTGGAACTCACAGACACACCACTCAAGCTGACCTTATACAGACACTACACTCAACCTGCACTCACACAGAAACATCACTCACCTCAGAACTCACACAGATACATCACTCTTGCTCTGCTCACTCTGCACTCACAGATGCACACCCTATACTCACCCAAGCATACCACTCACCCTACACTCACAAAGGCACACCACTCATCCAGTGCATTCACACAACTCATCCCTCACTCATTAAGTTATTCACACCCCAGGTCATGCACACCATTGTAAATTTCACAGAATATCACACCTTGTTAAGGACATCCAGAGCAGCACTATGCACACTGGTCCTCACTTTCCAGAAATGTCACCTCGTGATTCAGCCCTACAGCATGCACAGCAGTCTTCAATTTTCAGAATATCATACCTCGTTATACACTATGAATTCTAGAATGTCCCTCATTATACACTTCCAGGATAGCACCATGCATACTGGTCTTCAATATCCCACCTCATGCCACTCAACAGCATACGCACTGAGCTTTTGCTTTTAATATCTCACCCCGTGACACTAATCAACTTTACAACATGCACGCTGGTCCTCGGTTGGCATTATCTCACGCTATGACACTGATTCTACAGTAGGCTACTCAAAGTATGGCCTGGGGGCCGCATGCGGCCCTCCTGACCTTTACATGCGGCCCCCTGGGCAGCAGAAGCACTGGGCTGCTGTTTACTCGACTCAGCACTGACATAAAAAAGAAGTTAAATCTACAGCAAGCGCTTATTTAAAGGTTAATTGCAGTGAGGGAAAGGAAGTAACTGGGCCTTTAACTTTAGGAACACCTTCAATTGTAAAGACAGCCACTAGATATACATGCTTTGCTTCCCCTACACCCACTTTACACCCCTGGCTGGCATCAGTGTGGCCATCGGTCACACCATAGACCACATTTGGCAGCCCCTGGGAAAATGTTTGTGAGTAACCATGCTCTACAGCATGCCCTCCGGCCCACGGTTCGCAATATCTCCATGCGTGACGCTGATACAACTGCACAGCGTTCACGAAGTACACGCTTTAAAAAAAGTATTTGCCAGCATATTATTTATCCAGTTTATAACCTTGCCATGCAAGCCATTTTCATGATGCGGTTTTGCTATCTCAAGCACTGAGCTTTCACTGTATTGATGTTTTGTTTGCCTTTTTCAAGCGATTCTCTAAATCAAAGTCACACTGACGTCAAAGATTATTCAGCCTTTTGGTCTACTATTATGTCAGCCTCTATGAATCAGGGAGGTTTGATTTCAAAGGATGCTCAACAAACGTATTTCCGTTTATTGCATCGCACTTCACTTACAACCAGCATTGTATTTCATCGAACATTTTACTGAGCTCGACAAAGTGCAGGAACACCCGGAGTCACAGCTTACATTGACCGCGGGCTCTTTGCCTATCTTTTTATGTTGCTGCACTTAGTGTTCAGCTCTCATCCTACTTTTTGAACACTTCAGCAAGCCTCTCCTATTAGCCTCACAAAGCGCAGAAACACCCGTTTCCCTTTCAGAGTCACAGATAAAATATTCATGTCCTATGTTTATCCTCACATCTTTGTTTACTCAGTGTGCAACTGATATTGCTGTACTTTAGCCAGCAGCAGCACCCTCATTAAATCCTCACTAATCACAGGAATACAAGTTCCATCCCCAAGGTAGTAATAGAAATGTTAAATGTGCTCATTTGTTACCTTTGCTAGAATTCTATTCAACTGGTGTTAAACTGCAGAGGATAGAGTCGAGATCCAAGGAAGAACAGGAAGCAAAAGCCTCTAGCAATGATTAGGAAGAGATATGTGAATATCCCGCCTTCTATTCTCATAGGCTCACAGTATCAAGGAACAGCCAGTCAGAGGAAGATCGGGATCTTAGAATGATGTTCTTAACTATGTAACAGATCCAGGTGAGCCGAGAACTGGACCAAAGCCCTGGAAAAATTGCTACTTTAGGCAGTACCTGATTGCCCTTACCTCTGCCTCACAGACCTACACTGCGCATGCGGGATTTGGGCGATATTGAAGTTGTCCACCTCACATGTGTAGCATGTTTGTACACGGCTGTGCTGTACTGCTAATTCTAGACTGGAAAGTATATGTGCCTCGGATCAGTCTTTTAATCTCTTTCTCAAAAATTGGTGGTGCTCCGCCCCTCTCGCCCTCATGCAGGAACCGCCGGCAAGCTGGCCTCCAGGCTCAGGGTCTCATTTGCTAGGCCCCTTGCACCACCGTAGCGTCCCTTTTTTTGATGCTCCAGTGGCACAGTGTGCTGGCCTATATTTACAAGGCCACGTAAAGCCACTTTGCATGGCTTTACATGGCCTTCTAAATATAGTAATAATCACAAAGGGGTAAGAGTTCCTAAGGAGAAAGCAAGCTGGCCTAGCTAGGTGGCTCTGAAAGTCTGAGGGAACCTGCCTCGCAGAATTGGTTGGAATTGGAACAAGGTAAATGTGGGGGAATTCCTCCTTTTGGAAAAGGTGCCCTCACACACCCATGTAGGTGTCATGCATCATCATCGGGCGTTGCTTGTTCCATTTTCAACCTAGTCTGTGAGGCAGGCTCCTACAGGCTTTCAGAGCGACCTAACTAGACCAGCTTGCTTTTTCCTTAGGAACTGTTACCCCTTTGTGATTACTGCATTACCCATGGGAATACGGTAACTGGACCTTTTTCTCCTCTCCAAGCTCCCTGTCCCTCCCTCTTATGTGTTTCGTGACTTGTAAATATGGTCCCATTTCATGCTGTACTATGCTTGAAAGGGGAGTTCCATTGGTGTTGCTGTGGGTGTTCCCACGCAACACTCATGGAATCTGATGTATTCTCATATTCAGGGAAGACCTGGCTTGGCAGTTCGGGCTGGACTGTTCCCATAAGGCACAGGGTCAAGACTGATTTGCATATGGTTGGGTCTGAAAGTGAGGTAAAGAACGATGATGGATTCAACCCAGATCTGTGAATAGAAGTGAGTTTCTGAAAAGTTTCTTCATTCCGTCCATCATCTCCTTGCATTTGCTTTGTTCTCACTAAGTTGGCAGGATATGCCCAGACATGGGTCCCTTGCTCACTTTGCCACTGGATTCAAGCTAGGCTGGCTGATGAGGGGTGTTACCCTGAAACCGGTCCCAGGATGCTTGTTTTCGGTTCAGGGAAGACCTGGCTTAGCAGTTCAGGCTTGGGAACTTTTATCTCATTGGTTACGGTGTGGCAGAAGCCACCCACCTACTGGCTAGTGAAACATACGAAGGTGACACCTCACCCACAGCTAACCACAACGCTCTTTGAAGCTGCTGAAGAACAGAAGAGCATTGAACCTGCTGTTTTAGACCTTGCAGAGACCTGAAGAGCCAATTTACACCTGGAACTAAGAAGTGGGCTGCAAGGGTCAGTTGACTGACCTCCTGTGTGCCTATAGGGACACAACTAGCTACAAGAGTCATTTTTCCTGAAGTACCCAGCTCACCAGTAGCAACAGGAATTCGACTGGACCCAGCTGGTGACTTCTGCTGGAGTTAATCCTAGCCCATAAGGACAGTCTTCAAGATCCTGGGAGGCCTTAGTAGTGGCCAAGGTTGGGATTTAGAAATGTTTCAGAGTTTTAAGACCTCCGGAGCGCCAGTGGGACCTCAAGGCAAAGGTATCCAATTTTGATGTGACTTTATTGGATCCAGCTTCAGGCAGGAGGATCTTCAGCAAAATATCAAAGAAGGGTAGTACAAAAGCAACTTACTCTTGTGAGTAATTTACATGTTCAATTTGACATTTACACTTTTGATAAACTTAATTTCTTTGAACTGTTCAGTAAAGTTACTAAAAAATGTAGGCTTACACATCTTCACCCCTGAAAAAGGCATCGGGCCAAGTTTGCGAGTGTAAGCTATGACTGCCAAAAAGAAACTGAAGTAAGTCCAGCACCATCCTTGGCCAACCACTGATACTGCAAATACTGCAATATCCTCCCATCAAAAATAAAATATGTAGGAACTTAAAATAATAGCACATGGGAAAAAAAGTAAACATTTGAAATAGTTAAAATATATATAAATATATTTTATTGTAAAAAATAACTATACAAATAAAGCATATTCATTTTTAAACCATGCAACATTTTACCAACATATTTCATATAAAAATTAATGTAAGATTGCATTTTAATAAATTATAATTAAATTGTTTCTATACTTCATTAGGTTCTTAAAAATAAACACAGAATTATTGATCAAACAAAGGCGTGAAAGGTAGTTGCCTGAAGTTAGGGGTTTGTCGGCAATGACATTTGATCTTCTCCCACTCATAGATTTTCCCACCAAAACTAGCAGGTTCAGCATGACCTCATCCAGTGGCTTTCCGGCTTTGAAAGGACTTTAGCTGATACAGCCTGTAACCTTGCCCAGCTGGGGGATTCCCACTTCCATTTCAAAGACTAAATCAGATGGTAAAATCTTTGACTTTGACAAACCCACTTGATGTACACAAATAGAGCTCCATTGTAGACAGCCTAAAATTAAGTCTAAATCCCTGTCAACTGCAAACAGAAACTACTGATTAGTGCTTTACTTTATCAAGCACTTCCGCCTTAACTCATTAAAAATTCATACCTACACACCTTATTGGATTTTTATATTTTCTGTGTAATTTTACTAATAATGTTTTTCAAACTTGGTTGTGGGATTTTTATTGTGTTGTGCATTGACATTTTAACTGTCTTGTAACAGCTAAATACTTTACACATTTTCCTAAATTAAGCCTGTTCTATGTCATTGTTACCAGGTAGTTGAACCCAGTTTTCAATGACTGAAACTCTGTTTTAGCTTGACAAGTTTGTGGCTTCATTCCTTGTGGTGGCCTCTTATCAACCCCAATTAATAACCCACTTTTTGACAGTATTGGGAGTGGAGGGAAGAAATCAGAAGATAATAAAGGAAAAAAATAAGCTGTTATCCAACAGTGCAGGTATGTGCATGTGTAAGGACTAGAAAATTAAGTGGGTTAAGTGGGAGCTATGTGATTTTGTATGCAAAAAAAATGAAAAAGAAGTAATAGAAAAGTGCCTTTTTACGGTGGAGAGGCAGGAAAACAACTTGCTGGCTGTTCCTCACAAAATAAATAATTACAATAAAATATGTAAAAACAAAGATGGTGGGTGTGGGGGCAATGGAGGAGTGGGTGAGGGAATCATAGGAAAGGTGGCTGGGAAGGGGAGAAGCAGAACATGAGGCAGAACAATGCAGAAAAGGAGGGAGAAGCACACAAGTTAGAAAACAACAGGGAATGAGGGGAAGGGAGGGAAGGAGTTTGGTGAGAACAAGCCTAAAATATAAATCTTGTAGGATGAGGGAGACAGCAACATGAAGCACCATGGGCATGTCAACCTGATACCAAAATATGCTGCCTATGTGGCTTGCTCCAGAAATCTTTATCACACTTGCTCTGCCTCTGTCCTGCTCTCCTCGAGTAATGCAGAAGACTTCTCCGGTATCTGTTGATTAAAGAAGAGTCACAGACAATCACAGGGGCTATTAATTATCTCCTGAACAATGCGCAGCCGCAGGGTATTTCCAGACTCATAAAACTTCTGGACGCAGCAGATAAATTATCACGGAAGAAAACCATTGTTTTAAATGTCGCAGCGCCTTACGGTGAGTTTTCAAAATCACAATTATAAATGATGTAGCCATGAAGTCTGCTATAAAATACTCGCTTTATTTAGATCACAGGTTCTCATCTACTGCACATTTAATATAAAAACACGCAGAGACAATAGAAATAATTGGACCCCTTAGAGGCACTTATTGCTAAATATTTCTATTCTCAGTTTACTAATAATGAGTCTAAATGATATAGCTGCACCAGAAAAGTGTATTGAATATCACATTATGTTCACCTTAAGAGGTGCTGTAATCAACCGTTGAGAGGGAAAGCTTTCTATTTTATACATTATCAAAAAGATGCATTTTAAATACCATATTTTTTTTGATCAAAGATGTGTTCTAAATCATAAATCATCTATTTTATATGAATTGATTGAATCTGTATAACTGAGAATCTGCTATTTGGCGTTTACTTTTTAACTTAATATGGCTACATTTATGTAATACGATGTTGTGATTCTTTTTTTAAAAAATGTACGGCACTTGGCACTTTAAAGGACTTGATTGTCTAAATAAAGTATCTAAAATCTAATCTAAATCACCAATATTTGAGGAAAGAAGCACTCAAGGGAGAGAGTTGGAAAACCCAGGTACTCTTGTGGAATGCTTAAACAAAAAGAAAAAAGTAGTTCACCAGTTCTTGGTAAGTCCACATTTGGTCTTTTTGTAACCAGACCAGTTTGTGCTGTCTGGTAGGTTCAACTAATCCATACTTTCAAGTTAGAAAGTTGGAGGTCACATTCACTAAAAACAAACTCTTCAAAAGCCTCTAGCTTTGTGGCTCCTTATTATGGAGGTTTCAGCCTTTGTGTGCACTTTAAAATGGAAAAATAATATCTTTATGTTAAACAAAAAGAGGGACTTCTAACAATATCTCTAATTCTAAAAGAACTTCTTTCATGGGCTGATGCATTTTTCAGTCGATCAATTGAACTGTAGTGATTTTCTACATCCACACTATTTTTAACAATCCTAGGAGCTACAACTTAACCGTTGCTGCTTTCCATTAATGGTGCTAAAGAATTGTCCTTACCTCTCATCTTATGTTTTCAGTTGTTATGCATGTATCTGATCTGAAATTGCATTTGCTTGAATAAAAGTAGCTTTTTCTTACTCAAGTAAGAAAATTCACCAATATTTTCATGGGTTTTAGACAGTGTCTCAGCAAATCTTTTGCAAATTCTGAAACGTGATTACATTCAAACGTGCAAGGAGGATGGGCGCACGTTGGCTCACATCCCAGAACAGTCTGCCCTGTGCAGTATGGTGAATGCAGTTCACAATTAGCCTTACTTGAATATTAGTAGTAGTATTTCACCAACGTTGGAGCAGGTAGTGCTGTTCATCTCTAGACACATGGGTTTCTGGATTTTAGCCTTCATCAGTAGAGAGCAAAAACAAATTTTATCAGGGTTTGCTGAGAATGTTGCAACAGTCCGCTCAGGGCTCAGTACCCTTCACAGACATACAGGTGCATCTTCAAAAGCTTGTCAGGTCACTGGCTCAATGGAGTCTTTTTTAAGTGATTGGGGCTAGGAGCACACTGCCTAACATCCGAACACAGTTCACACTTTCATTGTGGTGAATGCAGTTCACAACTAGTGCGTACTCGAATAATAGTAGTAGCATTTTACCAATGCTGGTGCAGGTAGTGATGTTCATCTATAGACAAGTGTTTCTAGATTTTATTCTTAATCAATGGAGAGCAAAACAAATTTTGTCAGAGGTTGCTGAGAATGCTGCCACACTCATCACAGCTCTCAGTAAATCTCACAGGCACCCAGGTGAATCTCAAAACGTTTGTCAACTCACAGGCTCAAGAGAGTCTTTGTAAATAGAAGGGGGATGGGAGCACACTGCTTCACATCCCAGCACAGTTTGCCCCTTTGCTTTATGGTGAATGCAGTTTATGATTTGCACTTACTTGAATATTAGTAGTAGTATTTCACCAAAGTTGGTGTATGGAGTGCTGTTCATCTTTAGACACATGAGTTTCTATATGTTGTCTTTCATCAGTAGAGATCGAAAAAAAAGTCCTCTCATTTCTCAGTTCCTCTCACAGGAACAAAGGTGCATCGCCAAAAGCACATCAGCTTGCTGAATCAAGTGAGACTTTTTAAACAGAAGGGGGATGTCACCACACTGTCTCACATCCCAGCAAAGTGAGCCTCTCTGCATTATGGTGAAGGCAATTCACAATTAGGGCTTAAATGAGTATTAGTAGCAGTTTTTCAGCAATGTTGGTGCAGGTAGTGCTGTTCATCTCTAGATACGTGTTTCTGGATTTTATCCTTTATCTGTAGAGATCAACATCTAATTTTGTCAGGGGTTGCTGAGAATGCTGTAACAGTCCTCCCAGGTTTCAGTAAATCTCACAGTCCCACAGGTGAATCTCCAAAAGCTCATGAGGTCAAAGGCTCAAGGGAGCCTTTTGAAACAGAAGGGGGGTGGCAGCACATTGCCTCATATACCAGCACAGTTTGCCCCTCTGCATTATGGTGAAGGCAGTTCACGACAAGCACTTACTTGAATAATAGTAGCAGTATTTCACAAAGATGGTGCAGGTAGTGCAGTTCATTTCTAGACATGTGTTTCTGGATTTTATTCTTAATCAGTAGAGATCAAAAACAAATGTTGTTAGGGGTTGATGAGGATGCTGCCACACTCATATCAGGTCTCAGTAAATCTCACAGGCACCCAGGTGAATCTCAAAAAGTTCATCAAGTCACTGGATCAAGAGAGCCTTAGTAAACAGAAGGGGGATGGGAGCACACTGCCTCACTTCCCAGTACAATTTGCCCCTTTGTATTCTGGGGAATGCAGCTCACAATTGGACCTTAGTTGAATATTAATAGTAGTATCTCACCAAAGTTGGTGTATGAAGTGCTGTTCATCTCTAGACACGTAGTTCTAGATTTTATCCTTCGTCAGTAGAGATCAAAAACTAATTTTATCAGGGGTTGCTGAGAATGCTGTCTTCTCAGTACCTCTCACAAGCATACAGGTGCATCTCCACAAGCTTGTTAGCTCACTGGCTCAAGTGAGACATTTTAAACAGAAGGGGGATTGTAGAACACTGCCTCACATCCCAGCACAGTTTGTCCCTTTGCGTTATTGTTAATGCAGTTCACAATTAGGACTTACTTGAATTTTAGAAGCAAAAGTTCATAAACGTTTGTGTAGGTAGTGTGGTTCATCTCTAGATTAGGCCTGGGCGGTGAACTTCACTCCGTTTGCAGAGTTTGCAGAGTTTTCTGCACTTTGCACTCCGCAGAGTTTGCGGAGTGCAGAAAATTAGTGCTTACTTGAATATTAGTAGTAGAAGTTTACCAACATTGATGCAAGTAGTGCTGTTCATCTATAGACACATGTTTCAGGATTTTATCCTTCATCAGTAGAGATCAAAAACACATTTTTTCAGGGGTTGTGGCGAGTGCTTCCACAGTCTTCTCAGGTTTCAGTACCTCTCACAGGCCTACAGGTGCATCTCCACAAGCTCATCAGCTCATTGGCTCGAGCGAGCCTTTTTAAACAGAAGAGTGATAGGAACACACCACCTCCCTTCTCAGCACAGTTCATTCATTTGAATTATGGTGAATGCAGTTCACAATTAGCGCTTAATTGAATATTAGGAGTGTTATTTCACCAAAGTTGGTGCAAGTAGTGCTGTTTGTCTTTATACACATGTGTTTTGGGATTTTATCCTTCATCAGTAGAGATCAAAAACAAAGTTTATCAGGGGCTGCCGAGAATGCTGCAACTGTCCACTCAGTACCTCTCACAGGTGCACTGGTGCATCTCCAAAAGCTCATCAGCTCACTGGCTCAAGTGAGCCTTTTAAAACAGAAGGGAGCACAATGCCTCACATCCCAGCAGAGTTCACACTCCTCCAACTTTATTTTAGTTTTAGTGCCAATCACATCTCAGCATGAGATCTGTTGGATCTGCCGAGGATATATGCCCCTAGATATACACATTTTTTTTTCTTTAATAACTCGAAAACTACTGAACGGATTTACACCAAATCACAAAAAGGGCAAGAGCTAGTAATTCTGTCCAGCTGTAGTCGTGTTCAAATTCCCTATAGAAAATTTCATGTAGATTCATCAAACAAGCACTAAGTCCTAACTATACCTATTTACTGCTGATACACACACACACACACACACATACACTTGTTACCATCCTTGTGGGGACTCATACTCACACACACACACACACATATATATGTATTCACTGAAAAAGGTTACAGGAACTTTATGGGTGAGTGAGTGGCTTTGTATGTAACTTTATGGGTGAGTGAGTAGGTGTGTGAGTAGCTGTATGGGTGGCTGATTCAGTGTGTGAGTGGATATATGGATGTATGAGTGGGTATGTAAGTGTCTGTATGTATGTGTGACTAGATGTGTGAGTGACTGTATTGGTCAGTGTTGGACTTGGCCCTTCTGGCAGGTTCACCCCTGAACTTTTTGCTTTTTATTGGTGACTTGGTGTGGTGATTTTTTTTGGTTTCTGCGCACTTTCCCTGTGTCCCAGGGTAAAGTGCGTGCGCGCTCTGAGTGCATGTGGTGAGATAGGCCTGCCCTCCCATAGGAATGCATGGGGAATGTACGTGTCCCTGGTAGTTCCTGATGCGTGGGGTGTGCAGGCCCGAGTTTGGTATGTGCGGACTCGTGGGAGTGAATGCTGCGCGATGATGTGTGCGGCGTGCATGTACCTAGTGTGGAAGTGCCACTTCTAGAAGTGGGCACTTCTGTGTGCAGTGCGTCTGGCGTGTGATTGGCTGGAGCTGGCTGGTGAGCCTGGCTCCAGGAGTCTGGTTGGGTCTGCCCCAGTGGTGAGTGTGAGATTAGCATGCTGATGGCTGGGGAGGAGTGCACCTTGGACCTGAATAGGGCAGGGTTTTCCCCACACACTGCTGGCTCCGCCCCCTGTGGTGCGACTGACGACCCTAGCCCTGCCAGTGAATAGAGTGAGGGGCTGAGCACATCAAGGGTGCTCCCCAACCAGCTGCGACTGGTTTTCCCCCTCACCCTGAACCCAGAACAAAGGGATTTGGTGTATAAAAAGGGGCTGTGTCCCCTTACAAAATGTTCTTGTTCTGCACTTGAATCTACCTGGGGCGTGCTCCCGCTGGGGCCCAGGGGAAGGCTTGCCTCCTTGGGCCCTGCCCAGCCCCTGGAGGCCCTGGACGCCGGAGGACTTCTGGGACCGTTCTTTTTGGCCATTGCCCCTTACTTTCTAGGGGCCTCTTTGCTGGGAGCTTTGCTGCTCCATTTCTTTGTGCCAGGACATCTGGGACCGTTTTCCCCCTTTGACTTTGCCCAAGACTTCGTGCAGCCTTTTCTGCGCACTAGGAGCGCTGTGACTTGCTTTCCCCCCAAAGGAGGAGAGCCTGGGGGCTGCGCAGCGCTGTGCTGCCAAACCTGGGTGAGGGACTCCCCATCGTGAGGATTCCCCCCATGATGCCTTGATTGCGGGTGCCACCCTGCTTATGTTATGTTGTTTCGGGTGCCCACCCCGCTCGTGGCTTGATTTGCGGGTCCACCCCGCTTCCGTTGTTCACTTGGCGGGTGCCCACCCCGCATTGTATTGCCTGTGATGAAGGGAGCCTACCCCTCTGTGCTGCCAAAGTTTGCCGCTGCCGCCCGCGGCCCGCCTGGTTGTGGGCGGGGCCGCGGGACGGAAGCGGAAGTGCCCCCATTTGCCCCGGAGCCTCGCAGGCTCCACCAGTGAAGTCCCGGTCCCGAGATGGGGGACCGGGCGAAGGCCGGCGCATCCAGGGACGGGGCTCTCATGAGGTGAGAGAGCCCCGCCAGTACAGAGAAGTCCAGGTCCCACCAGGGCGAAGAGAGTTCCCGCCCAGAGGCCCGGTGAGTGAGGGCTGAAGGGGGGGGCAAGAGAGAGGCACCAGTGCCGGTGCCGACAACCTGGGCGGCCCCGTCGAGCAGCGGGCCGCCCCAACGAAGGGGCCACCATGTCTCAGTCCTGTTTCGGAGTCAGAGCGGCCCCGTATGGTAGTGGGCCGCTCCAACAGGGCACCGGTGTTTCTAGCAAGAGCGCGAGTGGCGCTCCAACGACGGGGCACATGATTTAGAGCCGTGAAGGCTCCAACGAACGGGGGCATGTTTGTTCAAAGCGCCAGGGCGCTCCAATGCGGGACATAGTTGTTTCCCGAGCCCCGTGAGGCTCCCAGGTGAAAAGGGGGCATGAGTATTTAGAGCCGTGAAGGCTCCAACGAACGGGGGCATTTTGTTTCTCGAGTCCCCGAGGAGGGCTCCAACGTTGTGGATATTGTTTCAGGGGCGATTGAGAGCCCCTGCTTTATTTGCCTTCCCCAGCTGCGCAGCACTTAGTGCCAGCTGCAGCGTTTAGGCCCTGCCTTGTCCCCAGCTGCCCAGCAAGTAGTGGGCAGCTGCTACGTTTAGGTTCTGGTGCGACCTGGACTATAATGTGATTTTGGGTGCTAGGAAATGTACTGTGTAGTATGTTTGGCGCACCCTGTGTTCATGCTTTTGGTGCTAGGAAATGTACTGTGTATAGTATGTTTTGCGCACCCTGTGTTGTGTACCTCTAAATGTGGTTAGTTCTGCCTAGGAGGTTGTTTTACCTTGTTTAGGTTGATGGTAGGGAGAATGTACTTCCCTGTGTTATGTACGCCCCTAGTGTAGGTATACTTAGGTGGCTAGGTCTAATACGTTAGACCAATGAGAATTGCATAATGTGATTTATGCCCCTGTGATAGATGCAGGATAGGTTTTATACCTGATGCTAGTGTGATGACGCTGAGGTCATTATTGCGCCAGTAGAGACTGGTTGTGCTCTACAGTCACTTTGTGCTATGTTCTAAGTGCTAATTCCTGACAGTGGTCCATGTGGCCCTGTCCCCTGTATATATAATCCCTTGTAAATTCTGCCCGTGCCTGTTGGCACTTTGTAAAGTGTGTGTTTTTATCTAATGTGTTTGGTATAATACAAAGGTTATTTTTATATAATACCTTGTGTGGAGTTTCCTTTGTGGTGGGCCTTGGGTGTTGTTGCTGGGTGCGCGCGCAAACGCTTTACACATCGCCTCAGGGATAAGCCTGTCTGCTCGTGCCAAGCTACCAAGGGGGTGAGCAGGGGTTATCTTTGGCGTGTAACTCCCCAGCCCTGACTAGAGTGGTGGTTTCTGCCTGGCTTTGGCGCAAGCCTCAGCCAACCAGAAATCCCATTTCTAACATTTGGTGATCAGCGGTGGGATTTGGACTTGCGTTTGCGCTGTACCGCAGCAGCAACTGGCCGCACTACAAAACTCTGCATTTAGATAAATCACATGGTATAGGGATTACTGTTTTTAAATGTAATTTCTGTGGAAATGTGGTTCTTGTGCACTGTGAGTTAGGTGTCCCTAGCTCGGGAGGGTAGATCATCCCCCTTAGTGCATTGTGTTTTCTGGATTCACCAGAGGGTGGGATCCAGTGGTGGCAGCAGATGTGTGTCCAGTGCATGTATTCCCATTCCCAGTTCCCGGGGTAGTGGTACCTGTGTCACGTGGTGGTCAGGTTGAGAAATCAGGGGCGGTAGAAACTGTCTTACCAGTCTTGGGAGGGGTTTGGGGATGAATGTGTAATGCGCTGGATGAATGTGAATGTCCCATTCCCAGTTCCCAGAGTAATAGTACCTGTGTCACGTGGTGGTCAGGTTGAGAAATCAGGGGCGGTAGAAACTGTCTTACTAGTCTCTGTGTATGTGGATGAATGATGTGAGTTCTCTGAAATAAGGAGCTTGCTGGTTGATTGGGTGTGAGTTCTCTGGGATAGGGAACTTGCATTGGGGAGTGATTCCAAAAGTAGTGGCTGAGGTGTCTTCCAGCCCAGCGTGGTGGAAGAGGTTCAGAGTAGCCCAGCTAGGTCTCGGTGTAGGGGCTCACGTCCTGTCTCTGCGGAGAAGGAGTGGGTGGGACTGTGTGTCTCCAGGTGCCCGAAACCCAGTGTCAGGGCCTGGATGGTTTCTTTAGGGAACATCAGGTCGGGGGCCTAGGCTGTACCAATAGGTCATTTGAGGAGGATCTCCCAGTGTCTAAAGGACGTGAAGCGTCTGTAATCAGAGCTCCAGTAGTCCTGGTGTCTGGCGGTACCGCTCCAGTTGGGAGGGTGCAGAAGTCCAGAGGGAGGGGTGAGAGGGGGAGGGATTCCCCAGTGGGAACCAGTAGGTCAGGGACCAGCCGGGAGGGCTGTGTCGCCACTGAGTGACCGTGGTGTCGCCACTTCTGTCCTGGGGGGTCTGCACGCACTGTCAGATGGACAGGAGGTAGTGAGATCAGCGCCAGGCAGACTTTCACACGACCCATTAGTTATGTGTCACCCTCGTTAAGTCCTGGTTCGCCAGGCATCTGACCAAAGGGTACGTCCCTCGGTTGGGGAGCCAGTAGTCGGTGTTTCCGGATCTGGACGTAAGGGCAGCTGTAGTCCTGAGGGCAGGTGGGGCTCATCTTAGGTGAAGAGACCCTGCTCTACAGTGGAAGGGGGTGCAGAGGGAGGGAGTCCTCGCCTCTGACCCCTTGGATCCCAGGTGGTAGACCAGTTGGTGGAGAGAGGTCCTAAACTGGTGGGAGAGTTGTGTTCTGGTGGGTGCTTCCCTGGGAGGGTGCGGAACCCCAGAAGTAGAGGTAGGGTGGGGCATTCTTGCCCGTGACCTCTAGTCAGCCTGAGGGTGCGGACCCTAGGTTGAAGGATCAGTGCTAGTTGGGAACTACACTGAGAGGGAGAGTGGAGAATGGCTTGTATGCCAGGGGTTACTACCCCCCCCTCTGGGTTTGGCAAGGACCAGTGGTATCTGGGTGGCCTAGGGCCTGGTCCTGGCCGTGGACAACTAGGTAGTACCAGTGGGGTAGCCTAGTTGGGCCTGAGTTCTTTTCGGTTGTTTTTTTTTTTTCAGATGGAACCATGTTGATTGAGAATGGCGTAGAACCGGAGAGTGTCCCTGCAGTGCGGGCCTGCGTCCGTGTTCTATCGCCCCAAGCAGGGAAGTCCATCACGGTGGTGATTGGTCTGCCCTGCGTTTTGGCTGGAAGGGGGTTGTGTTGGACTTGGCCCTTCTGGCAGGTTCACCCCTGAACTTTTTGCTTTTTATTGGTGACTTGGTGTGGTGATTTTTTTGGTTTCTGCGCACTTTCCCTGTGTCCCAGCGTAAAGTGCGTGCGCGCTCTGAGTGCATGTGGTGAGATAGGCCTGCCCTCCCATAGGAATGCATGGGGAATGTATGTGTCCCTGGTAGTTCCTGATGCGTGGGGTGTGCAGGCCCGAGTTTGGTATGTGCGGATTCGTGGGAGTGAATGCTGCGCGATGATGTGTGCGGCGTGCATGTACCTAGTGTGGAAGTGCCACTTCTAGAAGTGGGCACTTCTGTGTGCAGTGCGTCTGGCGTGTGATTGGCTGGAGCTGGCTGGTTAGCCTGGCTCCAGGAGTCTGGTTGGGTCTGCCCCAGTGGTGAGTGTGAGATTAGCATGCTGATGGCTGGGGAGGAGTGCACCTTGGACCTGAATAGGGCAGGGTTTTCCCCACACACTGCTGGCTCCGCCCCCTGTGGTGCGACTGACGACCCTAGCCCTGCCAGTGAATAGAGTGAGGGGCTGAGCACATCAAGGGTGCTCCCCAACCAGCTGCGACTGGTTTTCCCCCTCACCCTGAACCCAGAACAAAGGGATTTGGTGTATAAAAAGGGGCTGTGTCCCCTTACAAAATGTTCTTGTTCTGCACTTGAATCTACCAGGGGCGTGCTGCTGCTGGGGCCCAGGGGAAGGCTTGCCTCCCTGGGCCCTGCCCAGCCCCTGGAGGCCCTGGACGCCGGAGGACTTCTGGGACCGTTCTTTTTGGCCATTGCCCCTTACTTTCTAGGGGCCTCTTTGCTGGGAGCTTTGCTGCTCCATTTCTTTGTGCCAGGACATCTGGGACCATTTTCCCCCTTTGACTTTGCCCAAGACTTCGTGCAGCCTTTTCTGCGCACTAGGAGCTGCTGTGACTTGCTTTCCCCCCAAAGGAGGAGAGCCTGGGGGCTGCGCAGCGCTGTGCTGCCACCCTGGGTGAGGGAATCCCCATCGTGAGGATTCCCCCCATGATGCCTTGATTGCGGGTGCCACCCCGCTTATGTTATGTTGTTTCGGGTGCCCACCCCGTTGTTCACTTGGCGGGTGCCCACCCCGCATTGTATTGCCTGTGATGGAGGGAGCCTACCCCTCTGTGCTGCCAAAGTTTGCCGCTGCCGCCCGCGGCCCGCCTGGTTGTGGGCGGGGCCGCGGGACGGAAGCGGAAGTGCCCCCATTTGCCCCGGAGCCTCGCAGGCTCCACCAGTGAAGTCCCGGTCCCGAGATGGGGGACCGGGCGAAGGCCGGCGCATCCAGGGACGGGGCTCTCATGAGGTGAGAGAGCCCCGCCAGTACAGAGAAGTCCCGGTCCCACCAGGGCAAAGAGAGTTCCCGCCCAGAGGCCCGGTGAGTGAGGGCTGAAGGGGGGGGCGAGAGAGAGGCACCAGTGCCGGTGCCGACAACCTGGGCGGCCCCGTCGAGCAGCGGGCCGCCCCAACGAAGGGGCCACCATGTCTCAGTCCTGTTTCGGAGTCAGAGCGACCCCGTATGGTAGTGGGCCGCTCCAACAGGGCACCGGTGTTTCTAGCAAGAGCGTGAGTGGCGCTCCAACGACGGGGCACATGATTTAGAGCCGTGAAGGCTCCAACGAACGGGGGCATGTTTGTTCAAAGCGCCAGGGCGCTCCAATGCGGGACATAGTTGTTTCCCGAGCCCCGTGAGGCTCCCAGGTGAAAAGGGGGCATGAGTATTTAGAGCCATGAAGGCTCCAATGAACGGGGGCATTTTGTTTCTCGAGTCCCCGAGGAGGGCTCCAACGTTGTGGATATTGTTTCAGGGGCGATTGAGAGCCCCTGCTTTATTTGCCTTCCCCAGCTGCGCAGCACTTAGTGCCAGCTGCAGCGTTTAGGCCCTGCCTTGTCCCCAGCTGCCCAGCAAGTAGTGGGCAGCTGCTACGTTTAGGTTCTGGTGCGACCTGGACTATAATGTGATTTTGGGTGCTAGGAAATGTACTGTGTAGTATGTTTGGCGCTCCCTGTGTTCATGCTTTTGGTGCTAGGAAATGTACTGTGTATAGTATGTTTTGCGCACCCTGTGTTGTGTACCTCTAAATGTGGTTAGTTCTGCCTAGGAGGTTGTTTTACCTTGTTTAGGTTGATGGTAGGGAGAATGTACTTCCCTGTGTTATGTACGCCCCTAGTGTAGGTATACTTAGGTGGCTAGGTCTAATACGTTAGACCAATGAGAATTGCATAATGTGATTTATGCCCCTGTGATAGATGCAGGATAGGTTTTATACCTGATGCTAGTGTGATGACGCTGAGGTCATTATTGCGCCAGTAGAGACTGGTTGTGCTCTACAGTCACTTTGTGCTATGTTCTAAGTGCTAATTCCTGACAGTGGTCCATGTGGCCCTGTCCCCTGTATATATAATCCCTTGTAAATTCTGCCCGTGCCTGTTGGCACTTTGTAAAGTGTGTGTTTTTATCTAATGTGTTTGGTATAATACAAAGGTTATTTTTATATAATACCTTGTGTGGAGTTTCCTTTGTGGTGGGCCTTGGGTGTTGTTGCTGGGTGCGCGCGCAAACGCTTTACACATCGCCTCAGGGATAAGCCTGTCTGCTCGTGCCAAGCTACCAAGGGGGTGAGCAGGGGTTATCTTTGGCGTGTAACTCCCCAGCCCTGACTAGAGTGGTGGTTTCTGCCTGGCTTTGGCGCAAGCCTCAGCCAACCAGAAATCCCATTTCTAACAGTCAGTGAGTAGGTGCATGAGTGGCTACATTCATGAGTTAGCTGTTGCATTAGTCATTGCGTTAGTCACTGTATGGGTGAGATGATGTGTGAGTGGTTCTAATGATCAGTGAGTAGGTGTGTAAGTGTATGGGTCTGTGAATGGGTATTTCAATGGTTGTGTGGATGTGTGTCTATGAGATGTTGCATGGGGTGTAAGTGAGTGTGTCAGTGGTTCTGTGGATGATGTCATAAGTGAATTCATCTGTGATGTAATTTGAGATGTCATCATTGATGCCATCAATGATGTTACTGACCATGTATGAGTGATGTAATATGTGAGGTCATAAGCAGTGCATTGTGGTGGTGTAAGTTATAGTTAGCTCAGCTAACTATAGCTGCTGAATTCCACTGGTTTTGTACGAGTGAAATGTCAGCTAACTATAACGTCCCTGTAACCTTTGTTTTTTTCAGTGAATTTCTAAGATTTTTTAATTCTATTTACTTACTATAACATTCCTGTGATCTTTGTTTTTTTCAGTGAATTTCTAAGTTAAAAAAAATTATTTCCTAACTATAACATCCCTGTAACCTTAGTTTTTTCAGTGAATTTAAACATGTTTTAAAAATTCTATTTCCTAAATGTAACCTGTTGAGGTTTAATTTGTGTGAAATTAGCATTGTGCCAGAATGAATCATGCCCTGTGCATTCATCCAAGAAAAGGCTACCATGTTTTGCAACATCTCTATCCAACTGGAGTACTTTCTACCAGCTAATTAGTAAATGCTACCTCATTGGGTAAATGTATATTGCATCTCCTACACTACAATTGCGTAAAGGACGACAAGAAAATGTCTGCAGTGATCTTGCGTGTCTGTAACTGTCCCAATGTGATTGTTCCTCGAGCTTCTTCACCAAAAAACTTTGGAAAGTGGACCTGCAGAGAAAACATACTTTGATGATTTGTACTTTGCATAAATAACTGCTTTTTTGTTTGGGAGATGCAATCGTATTCCTAGACATGAGGAACGTGTCTCCAAAATGGGCCTGAAATGTACGATGGGTTCTTTTAGTAAGCTGTCCATCATCCTGGTTAATGGATGGTAAGAACTTGAAGCTCCATGCTGCTAATGTGTAATGGGTGGAGTCAAATGGGCCCGGGTTGTAGCCATGGTTATATACTTCTAGTTTGTAAAAGTTGAGAACACGTTCTCTGGTCTCAGCAGCAGATACCAAGAAAGAACTCCCTCATCACAGACACTATATGAGATTTTGCGCTTGAGAAAAGCAGGATGCAAACATTTATATCAAGTATTATAAATACATTTTCACAGTGGAAATGCAGAGAAAACAATCTTGTTTTGCCTTGGTCAAGCCCACGAAGTTAGGATGATAAGCACTGTACAGAAGTGGGATTTAAAATTGGGCACTAGATCTATCAGAACGAGGGCTGCGCAGCCCCCAGCTAATTTCGGTCCCGGGGACCCCATCCCCTGGTTCCTGGACTAGTCATCTGGGTGCCCCTAGGTTTTCAATGGGACCACAGGGGAACCTCAAGGCTCTTGCAGTCCCAGTCGGCTTCCGTGCCTCCTGCAGTATCCTTATTGCTCTGACAAGGTGCAGATGAAATGCAGCTCCCTGTCTGTCAGAGCAATGTTTTCATCTGATTTCCTGCATGCATATTTGCATGCAAGGAAACAAATTAAAACTCCACTTTCTGCAACCCAGAGCTGTTTGACAGTTCCAGCTTGCAGAAAGCAGAGTTATGTTTGATTTTGCTTGGTGGGAGCTGTCAGCTCCCACCTACAAAAAGCAAACAGCTACCTCCGAGCGTGAGCACCTCAGGAGATAGCAGGAGCCGTACCTGGGGATGACAGTGCCCAGGGCCATCCATGGCTAAAGGAGGGGGCCAGGTGGGCACACTCCATTGTAAAAGTTAGCCCTGGGAGCTGACGGCCATGGGGCCGGGGGTCCACAACAGACCTCCCACATTAATTTATGTCAGCCTGAGGAGGTGGCAGTCCTTGAGGGTGTGGGGGGCTACATGGCTCCCCCTTACTTCAATAAATTCCACCAGGGACGTGGCAGTTTCTGGGGCTGCGGCAGAGGCGCATGGACCCCTCTACATTTTTTCAACATAATTTGCCCAAGGTAGGTGGCAGTCTATGGGGTGTGGGAGGGCCCAGCAGGTCTGCCCACCTACATTGTTTGACCTGCCCCAGGGAGGTAGTGGTCCTTGAGGCCTCCCACATTATTTTAGTATGAATTGTCATGAGAAGGTGGAGGTCCTTGGGGGGGCTTGTTTTTTTTTGGGGGGGGGGTGTTTCTTGCAAATTTGCAAATATCACTATTTTGCTGCAATTTTGGGACTAGTTTGAAGCTGAATCCCAAGATGACTGCTAACAAAACTATTTTTACATATTATTAGATTTGGCAGGATCTCCACCCTGCTCCCCCCGGCTCCTTCTCCCCACTCTATCTCTCTGCTGGAAGCAGGGGGCGGACCCTCTCCTGTGCAGGCTGCTAGAAACAAATAAATTACTTAAATTGTTTTAGAATTCGAATGCACCTGTGAAAGGTGAACATACCTTTTAATTCTGCTTTTCAGGATGTCCTGAGCTTTGTCCCAAAACCGAGACATGTATTTCGAATTAAGAAATGCGCTGAGACACCAGGACAGTCCTCTGAAAACTGGGACTGTCTGGGTAAATCAGAGATGTCTGGTCACCATACTTTCTACCCATTTTAGGTAGATAGGGTTTTGCATGGGAATGCCCATGTACCACACTTCACATCACCCTGTGATGCAAAGTAGGACTAAGTAGCACATTGAGCTACTTAGTGGTACTTTTCCACGCATGTAGGTCCCAGTTCTACACTTTTTGAGAGTTGGTGCTACTTTTTATTCCAGTTTTTGTCGCACCACACTGCAATGAACTTGATGTATCCAGTCCAGTATGGAGCACGATCCTTTACTTTTTTTTTTTTGATAATCAAGTTTATTATATTAAAAGAGAACAAGAAATTCATTGGCAGCAAATCAGACACATCATACACGCACACTGCAATCCTTAAGAATAACAGAGATCTATAAAAAACAGTCATGGGATGGGTAGACCACCAGCTTATATATGACCACATACAACATAGGCACGACAACCTCAGGCCCGCAATAGATTAAACCATTTGCCACAGATTCTGCCGAAGAGTTCAGGACAACCCCTAGCTTCGAAAAGAGGCTCCTCCTCGGTACCGCACCAGTCCACCCCCCTTCTCCATCTCCACACTGTGGGGGATTTATCTTGGGACCAGAGTGCCGCGATGTCACGTTTGGCCACCGCCAACGCCGTTCCCAGGAAACGCTTATCAGCCCGGGATCCATCAAGGCAGTCGAACACCCCCAGGAGCATGCGCAGCGGGTCGTGGGGTACCTCCCACCCAAGGTCCTGCCTGAGCTCGAGCTCCACCCCCGCCCAGAATGGCTGAAGGGCAGGACATTGCCATACCATGTGATAAAAATCAACCAGAGCCTGCTGGCAGTGCGAGCAGGATGGGGAGGGCCGCAAGCGAGCTCTGTACAGGCGCGCGGGGGTGAGGTGTGCCGCATGGAGATAATAGAGCTGGACTAGCCACAGCTTGGAGGAGGTCATCAGCATTTTGGGGGCCTTAAGGGTGTCCCTCCAATCCGCATCCTCCAGGGGACCCAGTCACCCCTCCCAGCGAGCGCGAAGGAGGTCCAGGACTGCGGGCTGTTGTTCACTAGGGAGGGCTATTTCCGCGACAACCCCCCTCTACCCAGGTTCCCCATCATCACTTGGGCCTCTAGGGGGCTGAATTCTGGAAAGGATGTGGGGGAGGGGATGTGGACCTGAAGGGCATGTCTGAGTTGTAAATACTTGTAGAATTGGGAGGAGTTGAGGGAATAACGGTGCTGTAGGTCTGCGAATGATCTGACATGGTCCCCCACCCAAACGTCTCCCAGAAGCGAAATCCCTATGAGGTCCCACCTGCGAAAGTCCTGGAGAGAGGAGACCTCCACCAGCCAAGTCCTATTCCACAGAGGCGTCTGTCTGGTCAGTTTCCGGTTCCACTTTACATGTCTCAGTGCGGCACGCCAGGCCACAAGCACCACCCTGGTGACAGGGGGAAGAGCCTGTGGCACGGGGCTCCCATACAGATAGGCTTGGAGCTGCGAAAAATCTAATGCCCGGAGTTCCACTCTGTACACTGGGTCGGACCAGCCGCCCGCGAACCAGTCATGGATCACGATAAGCTGTATGGACAGGTAGTAGAGGTGAAGACTAGTCACCCCCTTTCCCCTGTCGTACGGTGGTATGCTGCAGTGCGCCAGGGACATTCGCGGCCTCTTTCCTCCCCATAGAAAGCGGGTAAGGACTCCGTCCAGCTCTCAGAGCCAACTCCCTGGGAGATACAAGGTAACATTCTGTAATATGTATAGGAAGCGGAGGAGGACCATCATTTTGAAAAGGGCACTTCTGTCAAGGGGGTTGAGAGGGAGAGATTGCCAATTCTTAAGGTCCGCCTTTGCCCTAGTAACTAGAGGGGTGATATTCAAGGCCCACTCAAGCTCCGGATGTAGAGCAATCCATACCCCCAGGTACTTAAAAGATTGCCTATGCAGAGGGATGGATGTTTGCCAATCGAAGCACGTACGTGATGGGTGCAAGGGGACCAGCGTGGATTTTGCCGAGTTGAGCCTGAGCCCAGAAATTTGCTTGAAGGCCTCGAGAGCATCCAAACATCTCGGGCCAGAGCACTGGGGATCCGCCAGAAAGAGGAGAACATCATACGCATGTAAGACTATTTTGTCAATCTGGGTCGGATCCCAGGCCCAACCCTGGATGAGTGGGTCTTGGCAGATGAGGCAAGCCAGGGGTTCCATCGCCAGGGCAAATAGAAGCGGAGAGAGCGGACAGCCCTGGCAAGTGCCCCTCTGGATAGGGAATGGCTCAGAGAGCACGTCGTTGATGAGGACCCTAGCCCTAGGAGCAGAGTACAGGACCCGAATGAGACGTCCGAACGCGGAACCGAGACCCATCCTCTCCAACACGTCCGCCAGATAACCCCAATCCACCGTATCAAAGGCTTTCTCGAAGTCTAGGAAGAGCAGGGCCAGATACGGGGTGAGGCGGTGACGGTGTGCCAGAGCGAGGTGGAGGCGGCGTCTGCAATGCCTAGTACCCCGGGCAGGCATAAAGCCGCATTGGTCAGGGTGCACCAGCATTTGCAAGTGGGGACGAAGTCTCTGAGCTGCCACAGTGGCAAAGAGTTTGATCTCCGTATGAATGAGGGCGATAGGGTGGTAGTCCGCGCAAGCAAGGGAGGGCGGCTGTGTCATTGGAAGGACTACGATAGTGGCCACATCCGTCTCGGGTGGGAAGGACCCTGCATCCATTACATGGTTGAACAACTCCACCAAGTACAGAACCAAAGTTTCCCGGTAGGTCGCATAGTACTCCTGGGGGTACCCATCGGGCCCGGGCATTTTGCCAGAGCGCAACAGTGAAATAGCCCCTTGTATCTCTTCTGTTGTGATAGGGCGGTCGAGAGATTCGGAATCCGACGGGGAAAGACAGGGCAATTGGGTCCCAGTGTCGGCCAATAGGGCCACTAGGGAAGACTGGGGGGCTCGGGCTGTGTAAAGCGTCGCGTAGTAGCCGGCGAACGTGCAAGCAATGGCCCAGGAGGTGACGCAAGGAGCCTCCCCTTCACCCCGGATCTCAGGAATAATGCGGTTGGCCCTGGGATAGGACACTAAATTATGCCATTTTTGTCGCCCCAGCCATACAGGCATGAGACCGAAGAGCGCCAGAGCGTTTTGGCGGATTTCAGTGAGAGCTGACAGATCTCCTCCCGGATCAAAGTGAGCTGTTGAGTGGAATCGGCATCATCATGATCAGTTTGGGCGCCTTCCAGCTGCGCCGCCTGGGCTTCCAGCCGACCCAGCCGGGCGGATTGCTCCTTACGCTTCGCGTGGACCTGACCTCTACCCACCCCTCACAGCACAGCCTTGCCGGCCTCCCACAAGGTCTCCGGTGAGGAGACCGAGTCCACATTGGTGGAGAAGTAATGTTTCAATTCTTGCACAAGGGATTCAACAAAGTTCGCATCCTGCAGGAACCAGGCATTCATCCGCCATACCATGTGGGTGCCATTAAAAGGGTTACCGAGATGGAGGGAGACGGGGGAGTGATCTGAGATGCCATTCGGTAAGAACGCGGCCCCGGACATCAACTGACAGTCTGTGGCAGGTAACAGAAGCAGGTCAATACGAGAGTGCGTGTGGTGGGCTGCTGAGGTGTGCGTGTACTGTTCCTTATGGGGATTCCACACTCTCCAGGCGTCACAGAGGGCGGAGGACCAGTCAGATAGTCACTTTGCAGAAGACAAATGGGAAACCGATGGGGCACCCGTCGAGTCACGCGAGGGCTGCAGGACTGCATTAAAATTGCCCCCAACCACCGACAGACCCTCTGGAAGGGAGGCGAAAACCAGCGCTAGTTGATGAATGGTAGAGGCCAGGCTGGCGGGAGGAATGTAGGTACACAGAAGATTAAGGGGATGCCCCTCGATCATGCCCGTCAGGGCCACATACCTGCCCTTTGAGTCAGTTTCGGCCTGTGTCAAGGTGAAGGGAAGTCCCTTCCGGAGCAGTATGGCCACCCCCCCAGGGAGCCTCACGTGAAACCAGAGTGCCAAACCCTATCGAACCCGTATTGGGCGAGGAAGTTACATTCAGAGCCCAGGAGGTACGTTTCCTGCAGGAGCAGGATATCTGGGGCATGATGCTGGGAGCTGCGAAAAACCGCAGAACGTTTAATCCGGTCCAGTAGACCGTTAATGTTCCAGGAGAGGATGTGTAGGGTCCTATGTAGAGTAGACGCCTTCCTGTTGGGTAGTGTGTAGGAGGGAAAACAGCTGCGCGGGCACCCCCGGACCCAAGAGAGACAATGATCCGTGCCTGAGGCCTTTGCGCAAGGGGCGCGTGGGTTGGTAAGTCTCATGTCATCGTCGAAGGCAGTTGTGCGTGGGTGTCTACCAACGAAAACAAGGAACAGCAGCCCGTGGACGGCTAAAAACAACAAACATTCGGAAGGCAACGGTCCTCCCCCCTCCCATTCCCCTCAACTCACCCACCCTACACTTCTGGAAATGACGCATCTGTCGCCCTGGAAAGTAAACAGTTCAAAACAACAACCTCACAAACAGACCACGCTCTAAGCTAAAACGGTTAGCGAAACAAGAACATGGCGGAGATGGACCCTCCTCCTTATGTACGGATACAGATTCAACCTCCGCTGCCATTACATCTAAGACTACATACATTAGGGATTGCATGTAAGTCCAGGGAGTGGAAGAGGAAGTAAGTTGCTCATCATGTGTGAGCCCCGGGATCAGAGCACCCCCCCTCAACCAGTACAAGTGGGATGAATGTGCAACGATAGCTGCCAGCGGGCCAGAGACTAAGTTACAGAACTGGTCCCAACACAGGTAGCAATCCCGAGGCCGTGTTGCCTCTGCCTGAGAGATTGAAGCAGCGGTCATGCACCAGAGCTTGAGAGGTAATTTAGGAAGTGCTCAATGCCAGTCTCTTTCAGGCAGTCGTCACTGGATCTGTGGAGAGGTCAGAGTCATACACCGCCTGACGTAAGGCCTCCGTGGGGACCGGCTTACCGCTCAAGTTCGGCAGTGGGGTAGGTGGGCTAGGGGAACCGGAGCCCCGAGTCAAAGCCCGGGAGCAAGGGCGCCCAGATGACACACCAGGCGACGGGGATGTCCCCCCCCCCCGACGATCATGTTTCCTACGGGACCTGGTCCGGCGTCTCTGAGGCTTAGGTGCAGTTGGGAGTGGCTGTGAAGGGGCCTGATGCACGGGGGAGGAGGACGACCGATCCTGGAGAGGCTGCTCCTCCGTGAGCCAGGTCCACGCCGCCTGAGGGGTGTCAAAGAAGATCGTTTGGTTTTGAAAGAGGACCTTGAGCCGGGCCGGGAAGTGAAGGCCATAGCGAAGACCCATGTTCCGGAGTTTCTGTTTTACCTCGTCATAGGTTCGCCTCTGAGCCTGCACCTCCCTGGTGTAATCCGGAAAGACCATGATTCGGACGTTCTGAAACTGCAACGGACCCTGTGCTCTGGCCGCTCCTAGGATAGCGTCTCTGTCCCGGAAGTTGAGGACCCTGAGGATTATGGGTCGGGCAGGGGCTCCAGGCGGAAGCTTGGGAGCCAAGGAGCGATGGGCCCGCTCGACGGTGAACCCAGGTTTCCACAAATGTGTCCACTCAACCCTGTTCCAGTCCCTCAGGAAAGCCCACAACGCAGAGGTTGTTGCGCCGTGACCTATTTTTGACATCCTCAGCCCGGCGGTGGAGCTCCGAGGTCTGGGTCTGAAGACGTGCCACCTGGGTCTTAAGTTGGCTGATGTCGTCCTCCGTAGAAATACGGGCCTCTACCTCCATGATTTGAGCCGTTGCGCTGCGCAGATCCTGACAAAGGAAAGCCATGTCGACCCTTACTTCTCCCATCTGATTTTCAACGGATGATTGCGATGCTCCTATCGCTTGCAGGATGGTGGTGAGGTCGCCCCCGACGTGGTAAATCGGTCCATTTTTGTTTGGGTTTGGGGGGCCAAAGCCTGCAGGGTGCGACTCTTGCTCATGGCCACCAGGGCAGGATCCTATCGACACAGGCTGGGTGAGCAAACTGTCTGCAGAGGAGGAGGGGGAGCTGTCGACACCCAGACAGTCGATACTCAGGTCCGGACGCCCAAGATCCCCCACTGGGCCCCAGGGAAACCGGCCCAGCTCGATGAATCAAGCACTGCGATTGACCGTGGGCAACGTTCCAGCGGAAAATGGCCACCCCTTTCAGTCGACTACTGCGGCAGCAATGTCCAAGAACGGTCCCCCCGTCCAAGCGGAGCAGCCTCACCCCCAGGGGACAGGAACGGACAGGCGGCCCAAGGGGGGCCGAGGCCCAGGATTAGGTGTGAAGGGGGATCCTCAAACTCCTACCATCTGGTCCGAGGACGCACCCCTCGACTGAGAGCGCAGTGTGGAGGGAAGCAAGGCCCGTGAGTCCAACAAGGAGGGGCAGGAGGTGTCTCGCTGCCACCCCAACGCCCCTCTCCGGAGGCCTCCACCGGCCGAGGGTCAAGGGAAACACCCCCAGCTCCTGAGGATCCGAGAGCGCCGGAAGCGTCGGTGTGCCCACAGGACGTCCCACAGCGCAGGGAAGCGGGCCCGGGCGGCCCAGGCGATTGCAACCAGTGATGATAAAGGAGCTAGCCAGTCGCCGGCCCTGATGGAGGATGGAAGGATCTGGTTTCAGACTGTAGGGGGAGTGGAAGCGTAGGGCGACAATGGAGGGAGAGGAGGGGGGCGAGGGCACCAAGTCACCCTTCCGCCCCGCCACCCGACGTAGTGGCCGATCCCCAACCCCCAAACCCACTCACCAGGGCCCTCCACTGCGCAAGCAGCAGGCCTCTTGACTCATCTCCGTAGCTGCCAGCACCCCGGGGAGCCCCATCAGGCCCCCAGCCGGACCAAGGGCCCGCCCTCAGCTACCCGCTCTGGTAGCCGAAAACAGCACACCTCCAGGCCTCCTGGCCCCACCCGTGGCAGGCAGCAGGGAGGGAGGCTCCATAAGCACCGGCCAGGGGACCAGCAGCGAAGGCCAAGTCATGCTCCAGCGCCCCACATGTCAAGAGTCTGCCGCAAGCCCGAAGCAGGCCCCGGTGCCCCTGGGGCCAAACTGTAGAGATCTGTGAGCGAGGCCCCCCAGGCAATGGCGACTGGCCGGTGCCCGAAGTAGTCTATGGCCACGGTCCCCCACTGACAGTTGAACAAGTCTGGGCCGACGGGGGGAAGGAAGGGAACCAAAGGAATCAAAGCGGGAAGGCCGCAGCGACGGTGGACCAAGACCCACAGCCCAGGCCGTCCATGACTCACCAATGTCCTTGGGGCCGGGCGATGACCCTCGTGGGAGGGGGCCACGCCCTCCGGCAGCAGCGATGACACCAGTCAAGTCGGGCCACACAACCCCGCAGTTCAGGCCTCGCAATGCGGGGAAGTAGATGCAAACACTCAGCTGCACTCGGGAGACCCACGGGCCCGCAGGTCCCAGGCGTGGCCCCGCCACACGTCAGTCTTCCCCCGGCACTGCTGCCCGACAATGGCAACCGAGCTCCCACAGCCCCAGGCCCAACACTCACCACACTCAGGACGGCGGGCCCGGACAGGCACCAGCTTTTGCACCTCGGCGCTGGGACAGCCGCTCCCCGCAGTTCTCAGCCGCAGCAATGGAGAATCCTGCCTTGAGCACCCGTTCGCCAACTCTGCTGTCTCGGCCGCCGGGCGAGGCCCGCCATAGAAGAGTCAGCAGCGTCCGAGCTCCGCTGCGCCGGAGCGGGATGCCTGCGGGGCCGCCATTTTGTAGTTACAGCGGCCGGCCGGGGAGACAGAACCGGCCGATAAAGGCTCCGTTCCTGGGCTCAGGCACTCCGGGGCAAAGCAGGTAAGGCACAGAGGTTGCTGCAGCTAGAAACGAGGGTGGATGGCAGCGGATGGTGGCAGATAGAAGGCGGATGACGGAGGGGCTCCAGAGCACTCTCAAAGTGCGACCGCCATCTTGACGCCTTCGGCCCCTTTACTTTTTTTACTTACTTTACTTACTTTTTTTTAAACAAAAAATTATATTTTCATTAAGTTATTATGATTGATGTTATTTTTGTAAAATAAAATAACTTGCATACCACTTAATTACTGCTGACTGTATCTAATTTTTTTACTTATATCATTTTAGTCACTTTTGGATCCATTTAAGGGTGAACATTTTTACTGTTTATTTTTATTGGCCAAACAGAATATTGGATTTTGCAAGCAATATGTCTGCAGTAGATGTATTTCTGTGTTTTCATTCAATCAAGAACATGATACAAGCGCTCCAAGGAAAACATCTCTAGTTGTATTCTTTCCATCTGTTGTTCCAGGCACCCTGAACTCTTTCTTTAAGTCATTAATAATTTTTTGTTTACACGCCATGGAACAATGAATCTTTATTTAACATGCAATTTGCTGCAGGAGACATTGGTAAATTAAGAAAAGTGAGCAGAGAACAATGTTAACGGGTATAAGGTACATTGTAGCAATTTGAAAAGCTGACTAATGATAAATTCATAAATATTGTATGATATGAAAAAGCATAGACGTGTTGTACAGTACTTTGACGATAACATTGCAGAGTTTCCTCATAGGTGAAGGGACTGGTGCAAGGTGAACTTATTCAGTAGTTTTAGTTTCAAAGTTGTGTTTAACAAATGTGCAACTTGCTGCTTTGAAGTGCGTTGTGTCAAAAAAGTAAAGCATTCAACAAATGAATACATATTTTGAAATGTTGTGAGCAGGGTTAAGATCAGGAGCAGAGAGTGAAATTAAATACCCAACAGATGAATCTAGGTGGTTGAAGATTCAGTCAGTAAGTAGTAATGGCAAAATCACGACTCTGCTTAATTAATGCTTATTTTGTTGTGTCATATATATGTAGACTATCATTGTGGGGCAGCTGCTGACCAATTGTAAAAAATGAAAACATTGACTAAATGCAATAAAAAAAATTTGGTTTCAAAAAGCACCAATTTCATAGTAGCCTAGAGCACTGAATGGTACAACTTTATGTGCAGATGTGCTGCTTGTGAAAGAGGACGTTCTGATTCACACATTGAGAAGGATTCAGTGGTAGATGTTTGCATCAAGGATATCGAACACACAAAAGGTAATGAGAGGAATGTTTGAAATAAGCTTACCCACTTGCAATTGCTTGGGGTTGCATTAAAACCAATTGTTTTTTTGCTCCCTGTTGCCCACCCACTTTCCGCCCCAGGGTTGGTTTTAGTGTTGGTGTCATCCGGTGCAACGATCATTGTTGACGTCCCCACCAATGAGCTCCTTCTTCACTGACTCCCTCACTACCATCTTTCAATGGTGCCCTTAATCTCTCCTTAGCCCGTCTCTCACATGTAGTTATTTTACAGCCCAAATCATACCTGGGTAACCTTTTCAGAGTTCCTTACTTCATAAACATATTATACAGAGACAATCAGTCATACACGTGTGTAAATCAATGCATAGGAAATGTTACTTAAAACAAAGAGGACTACAAGGTGCGTGTGTCCCCTGTCATCCAAATTGGTAGGCATTACATGTTAAGAGTGCTTGGTCTAGAGAAACGTAGGGGAGAATAATGTGCATATTTATGAGAGGCTTGCGTTATGCGTGCACCACTCAACATGGTACATGCACGACATGGACCTCTATGACAGACTTATGAAGCCACGCAAGTGGCTTCATAAATCTGGAGGTAAGTAAACACAGTGCAAATCGCTGGTTTGCCTTACTCTGCCCTGGGTAATCATACCATGGGCATTGAGGTGGGTGTGCCCATGCAACTCCCATACATTTTGACGCATTTCCAGATTTACAAGAACTTTAAAGGTTTACAAGGACTTGTAAACCTGGGAATGTGCCAACAATCTGCGCCTCCCCACGGGAGGTGCAACGTGGAAAAATCTTGACTTCTCCTAGTTTTTTCCTCTTTCTATGTGTGCAGAATTCTCTCATGATTGTTTTTGTGCAGGAAGATGTCCCTTCCTGCACATCAACAATCTTGCATGCAATGTAGGTAGCCTTGCACCATGGTGCAAGGGTGCCTGTGTTGGCACTTGGCTGCAAAATGGCACCAGTACAAGGTAAGTGGACAGGAATGTGCCATATTGGAAAAATATGGCGCATTCCTGCCCTTTCCCTGTGATGCAAGGCAGCACAGCAAGGTGACTTGCTGTTCTGCCCTGCAACACTAATCTCGTAAATATGACCCCAAGTGCTTTCAATGTACTGTAATTAAAGATGCTGAGCCATGGTGTGTGAAAAGGAGAGAGCACAACAGCACCATACCTACTAAGATACGGTGTTGTTGGTCTCTCTCCTCTTTTGCTGGTATACCTTAGGCTGACTCGCTAAACTGAACACACAGTTGCACCACAGTGCAAGGGTGTATGCATGATGTCAAGCTTATATGCTTTGACATGGTTTAACACTTTACCACCTTGTATGTTTGCTGTAAGGTGCAGCATGCATGCAAAGTTAGTAGCATAAGATTAGTGTCAAAATCCTTTGATGAGTGCATGGGAACGTCCATGCCTCCTTCCCATAAAGTAGCACACAGTGCTAATTTGTGTTATTTCAGGGAAAGTGTCCAATGCAATTCAAGATTTGTGTTGGAAAGTAAGCCCCAAAGCAACACCTTGCACCAGGCACAAAGTGCTCCAAAATCTGCACGATAAATGTAACACAAACGTTTGCTGTCATACTAATAAAATTGTACTGCTGCCAAAAGATTTTGCGAAAATAATAGGGTTCTAAACATATGACTTTAAATATGCATGCAGCACTTTCAAACCAGCTCATAGCTCAACCTGCTTTTCTAGAAGGATTGTTACTTATGAACTCCAAGTTACAAAAGGATTACTGTGAAAAAAAGCAATATCCCACTGTTATCAACATGAAATATAAATCAGTGATCTGCATATCAAACATTGTGCATTGCATCAGGAACATTTACTCTCTTTTTTACTATATCATGAGTCAAAATTGTGACACTGGTTTTGCCTTGATTGGGGCTGTTCAGTCGGTGGAGTTTGGTTCGAGGGCTCATTGAGCATAGAACCCATGTTTGGGTAAACCCCTGGCAATTCAGGGCTTCACATCAAGCACACAAAAGGTGATGAGAGGAACGCTTGCAATAAGAAAAACCACTGGCATCACCTGGGGAAGCATTCCAACCTATTGTTCTTTCGTCCACCATGCCACCTCATTTTGGGCTCAGCCATATGCAAATCAGCCTTGACCTGCTCCTTTGGGAACAGTCCAGTCCAAACTCAAACTCCCAGGCCAGATCCTCCCTGAATGAGAAAACAAGCAATCTAAGACTTTTTCTTTTGCCATGATTGGCGGTGTTCAGCTAGCTGTAGCTTTGTTTTAGCTGCTCAGTGAACACGGGACCCCCGGCTGGGTATACACCTGGCCACTCAGGGAATTACATGAAGCACATGAAAGGTGATGGGGAAAGCTCTCAATATACCTAAGAACTATTGATCACTGAGGGTAATATTCCAACCAATTGTTAATTTACTCACCAGGTCACCTCAGTTTGGTCAAGCCATAGGTAAAAGTCTTGACCCGACTCCAGTGGGAACAGTCCAGCCTGAACTGCCAGACCAGGCCCTCCCTGACCCCGAACACAAGCAAACTAAGACCAGTTGGCTAATTGGGGATCTTCAGCTGGCAACATCTTGCTTCCAGCAGCACAGTAAGCCCTGGAGCCGAGTCTGGGCAATCCTCCTGTTGCTCAGAGCATTGCATCAAACACACAAAAGATAACGGGAGGAAACTTTGCGATACATCTAACCACTGTCAATTGCTTGGGATAGTGTTTCAACCTACTGTTTTTTTTCCCACCATGCTCCTTAGTTTGGACTAAGCCAGCTTCAAATAAGCCTTGAATCTTCTTCAGTGTGAATAGTTTAGCCCAAACTGCCAGGCCCTTCCTGAACCAGAACACCAATAACCCATGACTGGTATTGCATTGATTGGGACTCTTCTGTTGGGTGCAGCTTGATTCCAGTGGCACAGTGATAACGGAACTCAAGTTTGGACAAACCCTTGGTCACTCAGGGAGTTACATAAAAACGCAAAGTTTGAACCCAGCCATAGGCAAATCAATATTGACCCTACTTCAGTGGGATCAGCCCCGCCAGAACTATCACGCCATGTCCTCCTTGAATAGGAACATAGGCAAACTAACTTCAATTGTGCCTGATTAAAGCTCTTCAGTCAGGTGTAGTGTGGTTTCAGTGTCACACAGCCTGGGACCCACATCTGGACATACCCCTGACCACTCAGGGTGTTAAATAAAACATACAAAGTAGATGGTAGGAAGGCTTGCGATAAGTCTAACCACTAGCAACTATTCGTGGAAGCATTCCAACCCACTGTTTTTTTGCACACCATGCTACCTTAGTTTGGACCCAGGCACATGCAAATAAGTGTTGACTCTGCTCCAGTGGAAACAGTCCAGGCCAAACTGCCAGACCGGGTCCTCCCTGAACCGAAACAAAGCGACCCAAGACCAGTTTCACCTTGATTGGAGCTCTTTAGTTGGGAGGAGCTTGTTTCTAGTAGTTCAGTGAGCATGATACCCGCATCTGGGCTTAACCCTGACAACTCAGAGCAACACATCAAACACTCAAATGGGGATAGACGAAATGCTCGCAAAGATTGTAAACAATCACTGGCAATCACTTGGGGTACCATTCCAACCCGTTGTTCTTTTGTTCACCATGACATTTCAGTTTGGACCCAGCCCTACGCATATTAGTCTTGACCCTGCACCAATAGGAACAGTCCAGCCCAAACTGCCAGGATTGGTGCTCCCTGAACAGAAACACAAGTAACCCAAAACTGATTTTGCCCTGATTGGGGCTCTTTAGTCAGGTGTGGCTTGGTTCCAGTGTCACAGTGAGCCTGCAACCTATATCTGGGTATACCCCTGGCCACTCAGGGCGTTAACATCACACACTGAAAATGTGATAGAAGGAACACTTGCAAAGAGTCTAATCACTGGAAATTATTTGTGGTACCATTTCAACCCACTGTTCTTTTGCCCACCATGACACCTTAGTTTGGAGCCAGCCATATGCAATTGAGTTGTGATCCTGCTCCAATGGGCACACTCCAGCCTGAACTGCCAGAGTAGGTCCCCCCTGAACTGGAATACTAGCAACCCAAAACTTGTTTTGCACTGATTGGATCTCTTCATTTGGGTGTAGCTTGGTTCCAGTAACACAGATGAGCATGGGTCCCACTTCTAGGCATACCCATGGTCATTTAGGGCATTACACCAAGCACACAAAAGGTGATCGAGGAATGTTTGCAATAAGTCTAGCCACTGGCAATTTCTTAGGGTACCATTTCAACCCATTGTTCTTTTGCCCACTATTCTACCTTACTTTGGACCTAGCCATATGCAAATCAGTGCTTACCCTGCTCCAATGGGAAAAGTGCAGCCCAAAATGCCAGGCCAGGTCCTTCTTGAATGAGAACACAGACAAACCAAGACTGGTTTTGCTATACATATATATATTACAGAGTGGCGGTAGCCACTCTGTAGTTATAGCTAGGAGAGAGAAAACTGTACTTGGATTTTTGATTGGTAATAACTTTGCCACCGTTTGACAAATCTCCCCAAATCTTTGCAGACCAATTCCTTTTTCTACATTGGCTGATGGTGTTACTTTCATAGTGATTAGTTAAGGGGGTGCAAAAAAAGGGGTCATTAAACATGTTTTTCCACCAATCCATTTTCCATTGACTTTTTAGACAGACATAGTGGTTTTTATGAGATTTGGCAGGAGTATTGATGAGAGTGTGAACAGGCTCCTTTGTCTTGTTCGATAAAAATTGGTCCAGAAGTTTTTTAGTAATAAAGGACAAATCTTAGTGATTTAATGGGCCACAGTATAGCACAATAATTTAGCATTATACTACAGTACATATTGATGACACAATACAATAGTATTGGTTAAGGAAAGCCCTTACAAAATAAAAAGGCAGCGATTTTGTTTAGATTTGTCTGTGTTCTGGTTTTGAACCAGAAGTATAGTGGTTTGATAATCTATATGAAGAAATCAGACACTTTAGATACATCTGTATAAGTAGGGAAAGTATTTTAATTGTTTTATTAGTTGTTTTAACCCCTTCGCTGCTAGGCCTTTTCCCCCCCAGTGTTAAGCTTTTTTTTGGCTATTTGGGGTAGTTTGCACTTAGTCCCCTGTAACTTTTTGACCACATAAGGTATCCACGTCCAATTTGCGTCCTTTTCTTCCAACATCATGGGGATTCTAAAGGTACCCAGGGTTTGTGGATTCCATTGGAGGAGACCCACAAAGTAGCCAAAATACAGCTCAATTTTGTTTTTTGGGGGAAAAATGGGAAAAAAGGGTTACAGATGAAAGCGCCTGTTTTCTTACCGGCAAATGACATGAAAAAAGGGGTTGTGGTGCTGAAATCACCATCTTCCCAGATTTCAGCGACAAGCAGACTTTTGACAGAAAAACAACATTTTGTAGACAGTTTTGGCATTTTTTGTGCTTTCATCCACCTTCCAGTTAATGGTAGAAATGGGTATGAAAGCAATAATGGATCCTCGAAAGCTATACATTTTAGAAAAGTAGATACAATTCTGAATTCAGAAAGGGGTCATTTGTGTACATCCTTCAAGGTTTCTTTATAGAAACTAACAGTTAAATACAGGAAAAATTGAAAATTAGTTTAAAAAAACAGCCATTTGTGTCAACGTTTTCACCTGTAACTTCTTCTAATTATGACAGCTGTTTGAAAGCAATATACCGTTACAACTGCTGGACTTTCTGGTTGTGGGGATATATAGGACTTGTAGGCTCACCAAGAACCCAACAAACCCAGAGCCAATAATTGAGCAGCAACTTGCAATGGTTTTTTATTATGAACCGGGTATATAGCAATTATTCTGGGAAAATGTATAGATGGAAAAATCGGTATGAAAGACACCTATGTATTTCTGAAATAGGAACAATATATAGAATTTAGAAATAGTAGATATTTGCACATTTCCGAAATTGGGAATACCCATATTAGCATGAGAATTTTAGGTCATTTTTCAAAATGACTTCTTTTTTACACATTGTCTTTCATTTGGAAAGCAGAAATACATCGAAAGCCAATAGGTAATAATATTTGCTCTACAATTCTGTGCTACCCTAAGTCTCCCGATAAAAATCGTACCTCACTTGTGTGGGTAGGCCTAGTGCCCACGACAGAAAACGGCTCAAAACGCAACATGGACACACCACATTTTCACAATGAAAAATTACCCCTTTTTTGTCTAAAACACCACATGCCCCCTATGTCTCTGAAAATGATCTGGTTTTGCAAGGGGGGTCACCTGGGTTTTGGCCCCGGGCTCGGCGGCCATCTTGGGAAACTACCAAACCCAAACATTTCTGGAAACTAGACACCGGGGGGAGTATAGCGAAGTATGGCTTGTGTGGATCCCCCAACGTTTTCCTACCCAGAATGCTCTGCAAACCTCAAATTTAGCAGAATAAATCACTTTTTTCTCAAATTTCTGTGTGGGAAAATTCCGGAATCTATGTGGATCCACACATTTCCTACCACCCAGTGTTCCCCGAGGTCTCTTGATAAAAATGATACCTCACTCGCGTGGGTGGGTCAAGTATCCGTGACAGGCAAGTGCCCAAAACGTATTGAGGAGACATCAAAATTACCTATCACAAAACAGCCTGGTTTTGCAAGGGGGTCACCTGGGTTTTTGGCCCCGGGCTTGGTGGCCATCTTGGGAAACTACCAAACCCACACAGCCGCCGAGCAAAGGGCCAAAAACCCAGTTGACCCGCCCTTGCAAAACCAGGATGTTTTGTGAAAGGTCATTTTGATGTCTCCTCAATATATTTTGGGCCCTAGGCTGTCGCCGGTACTTTACCCACCCACACAAGTGAGGTACCATTTTTCTCTGAAGATTTTGGGGAATGCGGGGTGGGTGGAAGTTTGTGGATCCACGTACATACCAGAACTTTCCACCACAGAAATGTGAGGAAAATTTGTTTTTTTGGACAAAGTTTGAGGTTTGCAAGGGATTCTGGGTAACAGAACCTGGTGAGAGCCAGTCAAGTCACCCCATCCTGGATTCCCCTGGGTGTCTAGTTTAAAAAAATGTAGAGGTTTGCTAGGTTTCCCTAGGTGCCGGCAGAGCTAGGGTTCAAAATCTACAGCTAGGCACTTTTCCAAAAAAAGGGTCAGTTTTCACTGTGAAAATGTCCACGTTGCGTTTTGGGCTGTTTCCTGTCACAGGCACTTGGCCTACCCACACAAGTGTGGTACCATTTTTCTCGGACGACTTTGGGGAATGCGGGGAGGGTAGAATTTTGTGGATCCACACAGATTCCAGAGCTTTCCACACAGAAATTCCATTCTGGGCAGCCCCCACCCCTATCTATATACAAAAAAAATCCCTGGAGCTTAGTGGGCTTTCGGGAGGGCAGATCAGGGGCTATTGCCCCCATCTGCCTCCTGGGCGGGCAGAAAGTCTTTTGTTTTCTTTGAGGGTAGGGTGGGGCATTTGCATGCCCATTCTGGGCAGCCCCCACCCCGGGCCTATAAAAAAAAGACTCCCTGGCATCTAGGGTGCTTTCTGTCCCCCCGGGGGTGGCAGATTGGGGGCTACTTCCCCCATCTGCCCCCCGGACGGCAGGACGACTAGACTTTTGTGGGGGGGTGGTGGAGGCATTGGCATGCCCTTATTGGGTACCCCCCACCCCCAAATTCTTCGGGGGGGAAACCTGGTGTCTAGTGGGCTTTCTGACCCCCCAGAGGGCAGATTGGGTGCTACAGTCCCAATCTGCCTCCCGGGGGGGGGGGCAGAGAGACTGTAGCTTTGTGGCGGGGGCTGGGGGCATTGGCATGCCCATATTGGGCAGCCCCCAACCCTAATTATAATTTTTTTTTAAATCCCTGATATATAGTGGGCTTTCTGCTCCCGGGGGGGGCAGAAAGACTGTACCTTTGCGGCGGAGGGGTGGGGGCATTGGCATGCCCATTCAGGGCAGCTCCCACCCCTAATTATACATTATTTTTAAATCCCTAGTATCTAGGCTTCGGCATCAAGATTGTGAACTATGCCGACGACACGCAGATGATTTTCGCCCTGGAAGGCGAGGACTCGACTTCCGTGGAGGCTTTACATAATTGTCTGCGTGAAACGTCTAGTTGGCTGAAGGATAACTCCCTTCAGTTTAACGCAGGAAAGACGGAGGTGCTTTTCAGTGCAGGTACTAGGATTCCCCAACCTTTTCCAACTAATTTTTGGCCTCCGGAAACAAGGTCCAACGTACGGCCGGTGGAATCTGTGCGCAACCTTGGGGTCATGTTGGATCAGAGGCTCACAATGGAGACGCATGTTCAAAAAACGTCTGCCTGCTGTTTTGCCATCCTTCGCTCCCTAAGGAAAGTTTTGCCCCTCTTACCTACCTTTGCCCACGCCCAAGTGGTTAGATGTACCATTCTCAGCAGGTTGGATTACTGTAATGCCCTCCTGCTCGGGTCCCCTGAGTTCTTGCTGGACAGGCTCCAGAGGGTCCAATCAACTGCAGCTAAACTGGCTTTGGGGTGGCCGCGAAGTTCTCATGGAGCGTCCGCATTGGCAAAACTGCATTGGCTTCCTATAAGGCAGAGAATTCATTTTAAGGCCCTCTGTATAGTTTTTAGGGCTCTTCATGGAGCTGGTCCAGCTCCTCTGCAATCTAAATTTGCCTGGTATATCCCCTCTAGACAGCTTCGATCTTCTGTCGCTAAACTGGTAGTTGTTCCTAGATTCAGGAAGGTCAGAGCCGGGGGCAGATCCTTCGAAGTGACTGCCGCCAGACTGTGGAATACTCTCCCTATCGAGATTAGACACACCAGCGAACTCCTCCCGTTCAGAAGGAAGATTAAAACCTGGCTTTTCCCCTGCTAACCCGCTTTCACTATAGTCTCTTTTTCTTTCAGCGCCAGGATGCCTGCAATGGTGACAGCCGCGCTTTACAAATGTCTAAAATAAATATCTAGTGGGATTTCTGTAAGTTTGTGGCCAGGGGGTGGGTGGGGGCATTGGCATGCCCATATTGGGCAGCCCCCACCCCTAATTAATATGTAAACAGAAATCCTTGGTATCTAGTAGACCTTCTGCCCGCCCGGGGGCAGAAAGACTAAATTTGTCCATTTTAGTATGGGAGAGCAAAGGCCCTTGCCCAAGGGGCCGCTCCCCCCTCCCTGGTGCGTAGTTGGTGGATCCCTGCTTGGGGATTGCCCTCCTAGGGATACCATTGGAAAGGGGAATTTCTCCCCTTTCCAACGATACCCCTCCCATCTTTCTACGTGCTCAGGGGGCTGAGATAGCCCCCTGAGCAGGTAGAAAGGGAAACTGAAATGAGCATCTTGGCTCATTTCAGTTTCGGGTACACTGAAATGACGTCAGCGTGACGGGCGCGCTGATCGTCATTTCAGGGAAATCCTGGGGGGGGGGGCCTCAGGAGCTGGACTGGCTTCTCCCCTGCTCCCGAGGCTCTTGGGGGGTAAAGGGAATCCCTCTGGTGCACTCCACTCTACACCACTCTGTTGTACATCACAACACTCTACAACACAACACTGTATGCCACCCCACTCTACACCAGTCCACTCTATGCAACAACACACTATGACACGGTACTCTACTCCGTGACACTATAATCCACTCTACTCCACTCCACTCCACTAAATGATAAGCAACTCCTCACCACTCCATTCTACCACATGCAATTCTACTCTATGACATGCCATTTCACTCTACGCCACTTTAATGTACCCTCATCCACTGTAAGACACTCCGACAAAACACTCTATGACACGCCAATTTACTCTTCTCTGCGACACACCACACCATTTTATGCCACTCCACTCTACAACACTCAAGTGCACTCTTTTCTCCTCCATCCTACACCACTCTACTCCACTGTACGACACTCTACAGCATGCATCTCCACTCCACTCTACAACACTTTAAGTTATAACTATAACTTTAGTATATCAAATGATTGTGTAGTTTAGGCTTGCATTGTAGAAATAATAAATAAAGTTTTTCTAACTACTGCTAAACTGCTAAACTTTAACCATTGTTTTTTCAGATATATATATATATGTAAATATATATATTTATATTATAGATAGGCTCGGATTTCACTCGTAGAAAACCATAGAAAGTTTGCCTGAGCTAACTAAAACTTACACACCTGCAATGCACTGCTTATTACCTAATCAGTGATGTCATTTGAGATGTCATCAGTGATGTCACTGACCATGTCATTATTGATGTAATATGTGAGGTCATAAGCAGTATATTGCCGGGGCGTAAGCTATGGTTATAGCTCAGGTAACTATAGCTGCTGAATTTCACTGGTTTTCGACGAGTGAAATCTGAGCAATAAAATCCCTGTAACCTTAGGTTTTGTCAGTGAATTTCTGAGGTTATTTAACTAGTAGTTGTGTTTGCAGAGTGATGGAGAAAGGGGGCAGGCCTCTGACCAGCTCTCAGGAAACCTGCTGTGTCGGACTAACCTGAGGTAACAGGAGGGCTTCTGGGCCACCAAGAACTTTTGCAGAGTGGTGAAGAAAGGGTGCATGGCCTCCGAAGACTTCTCAGCAATTCAGCTGTGTGGAACTTGCTGAAGTTAACAGGAGGGCTTGTTGGCCCCCAAGGAGACTCTAGATCCAAGGGGACTTCATCCTACAACCAGCCGTGTAGCAGAAGGCACGGTTGCAGACTGGTGGTGAAAAAGAGCATGGCACTCTGCTGGACTTACTGGAGGTAAATGGAGGGCTTGTTGGCCCTCTAGGACCCTCAGCATACAAAGGGACATCACCCCCCAACGAGCAGAGGAGAAGTGTGGTGCAGCTGCTAGAGTGGCTGACTCTAGAGCTTGGGGCTCACTGTTCGATCCCTGGCACAAGCGGCAGCTCTGCTCAGCACCATGTGACTCTGGGAAATAGCTCACTTAATCTCCCCTATAGCCCTCAGCACCTTGAAACCTTAAGAGGTGTTATGATTGTGCTTTATTAATATGAATTACATTTACAGCAGTGCGCCAGGAGGCGCGCTTGCAGAGTGGTGGATCAAGGGGGCGTGGCCTCCAAAGACCTCTCAGCAATCCTGCTGTGTGGGAGTTATTGAAGGTAACAGGAGGGCTTGTTTAGCCCCAAAGACCCTCTTCAGGCAAGGGACTTCAACCCACAGTCAGCAGTGCACCAGGAGGCGCATTTGCAGAGTGGTGGAGAAAAGGGCCGGGGCCTCCAGAGACTTCCAGGGCAGCATTTTTGGGATTTATTACAGGAGGGGTACCTCTTGGTCCTCCTTTCCTGGGCCGATTTGGACCCTGGGGACCCCATCCCCCTGGGCCATTCAATCAGCCCCTTCCTAAGCCAATTCAGCCTCGGGACCCTATACCTTGTGTCCTGGCCTTTTTTTAAATTTAGAAAATTAAAAAAGGGGGAAGGGGCAACAGGGGCTCCCTCCCTGGCCGATTTCGGCCCTGAGAATCCCATCCCCCAAGGCCTGGCCTCTCTTCTGGGTGCACTGTTCCCACCTAGGGCACCCAGTTACTTATGTTGGGGACCACAAGGGGAGCCTCACGACCCCCACAGTCTCTGCTGGCTCCCCGCCTCCTGCTGAATATTTAGCTCCCTCTCTGTCAAAGCGATTTTGCTCCACTTCAACCAGCAAGAGAATTGTTTATGCTCTCCTTTCTTCAATTTTGCCCAAGGGAGGTTGTAGACTCTAGGGCCATGCAGCCCCTATGCATTCAATTTTACAAAAGTGCCAGGGAGGTGCTGGTCCCCATGGATGTGAGGAGGTCGGCATGGCCCCTGTAATACAATTAAAGCTCCAGGGAGGTGGAGGCCCCGCATTGCTTAATCTCAAAGCCCCAGAGAGTTAGCGGTTCCCAGGATAGGGGGTCCAGGAGGCCCCAAATTTATAAATAAAAAAGCTCCAGTGATGTGGTGGTCCTTGGGGCATCAATAAGCCCCAGGAGGGGTTCTGTGTGTCCACCCTCCTTTATTAAAATGCCCCCGGGATGTGGCTCACCCAGGTACTGATTAGTAGTGAAGCATGGAAGCCCACAGTTAATTTTTCTCTTTCCCGCTAAAACTTTTTTAAAAAAAATGCTTTTTTGACCTTGCTCTGTGGCAACCCCCTCCCTCAAGAGGCCTAGAGTTCAGGGTATTTCTACCCAGCCACCTTTTCCTTCTTTAAAAAAAAGAATTTGGGTGACTTGGTTCAAGTCGAGTCACAAGATGGCTGCAAACACTTCCTGGTTTGAAGTGTTTGCAGCCAATCAGATTTCAGGCCTAGATCAGACGGAGTCGCATATCATCCGCGTCCCTATATATACAACTGGAGATTTCCTTACATTACTCTACAACTATAGAACCGATTTCTACCAATGTACAAAAAGAGCGCTTTCTGGAAGAGCAGCTAAGTTTCTGCCAAATTTGGTGCAATTCCATTCACCAGTTCAGGCTGTAGCCATGTTTAAAGTTCCTATGGAAATTAGCATGGGGAAAATGCATTTTAGGACCGCCCTTTCTCTTGCTCCCGCTTGACAGATCACCCTGAAACTTACAAAACAGCAGCTTAAGTGAGCGTGGAAGTTGTTTTGAAAATTTTGTGAGGATTCGTCACACGACGCAAAAGATATTGACAAATAAAAAAAACTCTCTTCTTATGAAAACTACATCCTAACTATAACTAATATATATATTGACTGCAAAAACAAACGGTTAAAGTAAAGTTATAGTTAGGTGAATTTCTCAGTGACAACAACAACTTTTTGAAGTAAAAAAACATAGAAATTCAGCAGTTATAGTTAGTAGCACTATAACTTGCGGCCTGCCATGCACAGCTTATGACATCACTCATGACATGTTCTATGACATCATTTATGATATCAGTGATGACATCTCAAAGGTCCATGGGAGAAACTGGCCTCTCGACCAATCACAGGGTTAAATATTTTATTTCGCGATCTCGCAGGACCCCCGGAGGACTCTTGTGAGCCCAGCTGGCAAAATATACAACAATTTTTTACCCTTAACATCTTAAAAACGACTAAAGAGATGTACAACAAATCACAAAAAGCACAATCTGTGGACCAAGATCTAGCTTCCTGCCAAATTTGGTATAGTTCCATTCAGCTGTCTTAAAGAAGTCTATGGAAAATGAAAAGAGATTTTACGTTTTGGGACCACCCCTTTTTTTTCTCAGACCCTGGTTGATGGATCACCCCAAAACTTTCTAGAAATAAGTTCAGGTTGATGAACCTTTTCGGGGAAAGTTTTGTGGAGATTTGTCAAACTGGGCAAAAGTTATTAACAAACTTAAAACAACTCTGCCTATGGAAATCAGACCTAACTTTAATTACCTATTGGCAACCACCCTTGATAGTTTAGCATACACTCCATGCAAGAAGTTTACTTTCTGTATGTCAGGGAAAATTTTCGACTTTTTTGCTTTGTGAGGAAAATTCTATGGTGAATTCTTCACCATAAATTGTAATTATAATTGAATTTATATAGTGCTTACTACCCCTGATAAGGCACTGAAGCACTTTACAGTGAGTAGCACACTACTCTGGTACCCAATGTTAGTGTTTAATGTTGGTTATTGCGATTAGTCATGTGCTCTCAAGAAAAATGACACTTGTTTATTCCATTTTGTTTGTAATATATTAATACCAGGTAGGTGGGATCATTAGTGGGCGCTATGTGGTTTCAGGTGAATGGTTGGAGAGATTGATAGGCTGGCAGATATAAGGTAATGTTAGATTACAGTGATAGTGTTTTGAAGAGGAGAAGTTATGATCTATGAAATGAGGTGTTAGCCAATTGCAAAATTACAGTAAAAGAGATAGAGGCAGGTAGACATGAGACTGAGAGTAGATTGTGTTCAGACATAGAAGGTGTGTAAAGGATCTTTTAAACAGAGTCTGGAAAATCCTAACCTTGCTACAGGGTCTGTATGCTGCACAATGGAAGATGGCGCAGAAAAAAAGGTCTCTTTAAAGATCGCTAAGCATCTGTCACACTGACCCGATTGTTCTGTGGAGGATAGGCTGCCAGGTCAAAGGTTTCCTGTGGCGGAGCCTACTGTTACATCACCCCCCATTTTGCCCCACTTGTAAATGGGAAGCTGGAACCATGGGTTTGGTGAACTGTTAACTCTCCTACTCCCCATAAAACCTTAAGTGATCCCATCTGAGTTTAGAACACGTAGAATGTTGGTAATAAAATGTGCATGAATGAAATATTTCCAAGCTATCTTAAGGGAAAGTTTTAATTCTATTAAGGACTTGGAGGCACGGATTATGCCTTCTCTCTTCACTTTATTAACAGCAGCCAATTTAACACAACAAGACTACAATTCCCATGAACCCTAGGGAAATCTGTAGTCAAAAAATGTCCAATTAGGAACAGTCCTGGTTCCTCCAATCAAGTCACTCCAGCGTCCAAATAGTCTGTCCTCACTGGCCCTTCATCTTCTTTTGTCATAAGAAGTCTGCCTCTTGCATAACCCACCTAACCCATCTGGCTATGGTGGGGTAAGATGCTGCTCTAAATGGTTTGTGGAAAGCAATAAGAAGTTGGCGTTCCCCTGGCGGTCGCAAATATTCCGTCATCGCTTCATATGCTTTCAAGCAGCAGACTACACACAACTTAGGGGACTCCGGGAATTCCGGATAAGAGATTACTCTTCTATTACACTCAGTCCTCCTATGCAAAGTAAAAGTCACTCCAGTTGGAGTAAACATCCTGAAAGTGATATCCAGAGCTATAACATCCGACACACGCTTACAAGAAATAAGGCAGAGCAGCATCGCCAGTTTAGCTGACAGCTCCTTTTGTGACAAAAAGCGGTTAGGTTGCCAAGATAAAAACAAGTTAAGAACCTGATTCATATCCCATAAGGCCGAATACCGAGGTTCTGGAGGCAAGGAAAGTCTAATGCCACGAAAAAGCTTGCAAAAGAGGGGGTTCTCCCCAACTGGGGAATTATTACGCGGCAGATGTCCAGCTGAAATAGCTGAACGAAACGTGTTTATAGACCTATAGACTAAACCACTAGAGGGTAGGTGGGCCAAAATATTCAGGATGTACACTACATCCGCAACCAAGGGATTGAGACTCCGTCGCATACACCAACGGGACCATCTGCCCCTAGCGGACCTGTAGTGTTAACAGTACTGTCTGCCCATGCCTTAGACATGAGCTCCTCAGCCTTTGCCGAAAGGCCCAGGACTTCCCATTGTCCCCGATAATCCTCCACGCCATTAGCCGTAATTAGTTCCCCAGAGCCAGGGGGTGGGGAACTCGAGCGGGATCCAGAAGGAGATTCAGAGAGAGGGGGAGTAGGATTGGAGAATCCCAAGAAAGTTCCAGAAGAACTAGAAACCAGACTTGAGATCTCCAAAGGGGGTGAGAATTACCACCTCCGCTTTCTGCCTCCTGATCTGCTCCGTCACTCTTATGATCATCCCAAAGGGAGGAAAGGCGTACCCCAACTCCTGACTCCAATCCTGGAGAAAGGCATCAATGGACACTGCCAGCTGCAAAACCGAGAAAGTTGGTGGTCAAGCCTCTAGGCAAACACGCCTATTGAAAAAGGACCCCTAAGGTCGTTCAACCTCGTAAAAATGTCCGGGTCCAGTTTCCACAGACTTAAATCTCTGAAGTTACAGGATTGAAAATCCACCACCAAGTTCTCCCACCCGGGAAGTTTTCTGCTGTCACAGACACCTAATGATCCAGACAATACTGCCAGAAACTGGCGGCCAGATCGGAAAGGGCTTTGGACCTCATGCCCCCTAAATGGTTGATATAACGGACCGCAGATATGTTGTCCATCTTTAGAAGAACCGATGACTGAATGGATTCTCTCATCCGGCAGCCAGGAGCCTGCCAGGAGTTCTGGACAGTTGATATTTAATGTCCGTTCTTGTGGAGAACACAACCCTCCTGTAGAAAAATTGCTGCACCTGACTCCACAGCCTACTGTGCTGTCGTCGAACTCTATTATGAAATTCGGAGCGGAACCAAAAATCGCTTGCCCGTTCCAGGCCTCCATGTGCTGTAACCACCATTGGATCTCTTCCTGGGACTCTTCGGAAAGGATCCCCTTGTGGGAGTAGGGACACTCTCTGCACAGAGAGACCGCCTTGAGATGCTGCAAATCGCGAAAATGAAGGGGCCCAGGAAAGAGTGTATGGTTGGAAGCCGAGAGTAGCCCTACTATTCAAGCGAGATCCCTGAGAGATATCTGATGTTTGGCGAGGGCCCGTCTCAATTCGTGATGGATCTTTGATATCTTCCTGACTGGAAGGCTGAGCGGGAAGGATGTGGAGTCTATCACAAAGCCTAGAAATGTCAGATATTGTGAGATGGGAGAGAACCGACTTCATTTCGTTGACAACAAAACCCAGGCTCTGGAGAAGATCCACTGCCACCTGAGATGCCGTTGGAGTTGAATAGGGCATGCATCCATTAGGAGCAGATCATCCAGGTAGACAATCATACATATGCTCCGAGCCCACAAACATTCCACCACTGGTTTGAGGACCTTGGTGTAACCGAAGAAAGGCCAAACGGGAGGGATGCAAATTCGTACATCTGCCCTTGCCAAACAAACTGGAGGAATCGTCGGTGGGGGTGAAAGACCGCAATAACCAGATAGGGGTCCTTCAGATCCAGTCATACTATCCAATCTGAAGGACTCAAAACATCTCTGAGGAGATGGATTCCTTCCATCTTGAAGTGGCATTAGACTAGCCACTCGTTGAATCCGCTTAGATTGATGACGGAACGCTTGCCCCATCTGTTTTGTCCACCAAAAAGATGTTGCTGACGAAGCCCCTGGGATGAGGAGAAGAAGGAACAATTGCTCCTTTGGCTAAGAGGGATTCGACCTCTGCACTTACCAAGTGGGTGTCCTGTTGGGAAAACTGGATGGGACGGGGTCTGACCAGCTGGACGGGACCTCCCACATACTCTATGTGGAAACCTTGAATGGTTTGCAAAGCCCACAGATCCCCTGTGACAGAAGTCAATGTCTGAAAAAAATTCCACAGCCTCCCCCCTATTTAAAACTGGGAAGAAGGGAGGAAACTCGCCGGCATTGGATGAGGCTGCAGCTCCTCGATAACCTCTGCCCTTGCCGCAATGACCTCTTGTAGGGTAGAAGTATCCAAAATGGGACTGGTCCTAATATTGGCCTTGCTTGGAGCCTTGGCTGTTGTTTGAAAGCGCGGGCGGTCGAACGGCCCCTATCTCGACAGGCCCCTCGGAAAACCCATGGAAAAACCTTTTTAGTGGTGGTCTGCACTTTGTAGAGGAAGATAAAAGTATTTACAAATGTACCCAATTCCTTGATGAAAGGGTCTCCAAAAAGGCCTCCTTGAGCCACTGCATTGGCTTCTGAATCTGCAAGACCCCAAGCTTAGGGTCAACTTTGATGAGCAAAGAGCGGCGACACTCCGTGTATATGGCACAATTAGCGTTGCCCAGAAAAACAATGGTTCTCTGTGTCCACCTGGAAAGGAACTCAGGGAAGATACGAGAGCTTCACTTCTTGGCCTCCACGGCCATGTCTTAGATCTTCATAAGTGGCCCTGAAACGCCCAGGTGTTTTTCCTGGCATGCACGCCAGGACCTGTCAATCCCTTTTTTGGGATCCCTCATAAACTTCTGCAAAAATGTCACCATGCGAGCATCAATCTCTGGGGTAAGGGCGACATTACCTTCCACATATTCAGCAACTTTATCAGCTGGGGCCCAGTCAGAAGAGCTGGGGTGAATACTTTCATCAGGATCAAACATATCCGAGGCATCTTAAGGCCAGGAAGAAGGACCGGGTATGGAATGGCCGGGCTCAGCTTCCTTATTCCCTGCGTCGTCTTAAAGAAAAGACAAGTCATCCCCCACTGGCGGCAAATTTGGCTGTGTAGCCAAGAAAGCTTGTTTAAGCCTATCAAAGGCACTAAGGTCCATCCCTGAATCGCGTACGCGTTTGGAAGGGGGGGGGGGCAGGGTCTAGCGTCAAGGGAGTCACAGGACCAATTTGAGGGACAGGAGCCATAGGGAGGTTAGCCAGTCGAGCTAGCATTTGGTCAATTTTGCACATCAGTCTCTCTTCTAGGGGAGACATAGCTTCACCCACTGATTTATAAATTGAAGCATCCACGCCTTCGTAAAACTCATCATCCCTAGGGAGTTCAGCCAGGGTGTTCTACCCTCCCTGTGAGTCTTCATCAAAGTCCAGTTCCATGTTACTAAGGACACAATGAGGGGAAAAAATTAGCACTGATGAGTTTTATTTGTAAGGTCTGGGGGACAGACCTGACTGTCTTATTTCAGTCTTTATCTCAGGGGGCTGGGTGTCAGCCTGCACTCAAGGGCGAGGAAACTCACTTTAACTTTAAGGGGCAAGCCCTGGGCACAGGTATCTGGTGCTTTGATAAATATATATTAGTCACAGAAAAATATTGCGGCCTGGGAAAGTGCCCAACAAGCATAAAAACACCTAATACCGACCCCAGAGGGCGTGATTGAAATAATACACTCTGCGTCTAAGTGCCTGACAGCAGAGCGTGGAACCGCGGATTGGCCTAACGAAACTGACAGGCTCGATCGTGTACACCTCAGCGAGGCGTCTCCTCAGGCCAGTACTCTCTTCTAACTACGGCGCGTCGCACAAACCCTTCAGGATTTGAATGTGTGTGCCGTTTTCCTCTGGCTCCCATGCCCTCTGGCGGCCGGGGGACAGCTAGTGCACCAGAAGAGCCGCGTAGGAGCAGAAACGCTCCCTCGGCTCCAATTAACAAGGATGCGGCACTTCGTCCTGAAAAGTAGAAAAATAGTAATAACAATGCAGGCGGATAAATGGCAATCTCGTCGACGCCGCCTCAGCGCGCACAGATGTCAAAAACGGTCGCAATTACCACAAATAAAGCATAAAAAATACACAGCATCAACAAAGCTGCATTAGTACAGCCGAACATTGCGTGAGATAACAGTCATTCAAAATCTTACAATGAAAGAAAGCACATATTAAAGCAAGTAGAGGAAAACAATTATCTCAGCTGCGCTGCAGCGAAGAAAGAGGATGAAGGTCCAGTGAGGCCAGATTATGTGGACGCTGGAGTGACCTGATTGGAGGATCCAGGACTGTTTCTAATTGGAAATTTTAAGACTGCAGATTTCCCTAGGGTTCATGGGAAATGTAGTTTTGTTGTGTTAAATTGGCTGCTGTTAATAAAGTGAAGAGAGCAGGCATAATCCTCGCCTCCAGTCCTGACATAGAATTTCATGGTGCATTGATTGACACTGACATCTTCAAAAAAAGCTGTATACATCTGTCATGACACACAGAGAGGAAACCTTCTATCTCACTAGTCTATTCACTTTTTGTGAAAACCAGGGTGTTGACTTACAAGGCAAGTTCAAACTGATACACGATAGCACAATAACTGCTCTGTTGCTCCATCTTCATTTCATTTCTTTCACTTCCAAGAACACATTAAAAGAAATGGTAAGTATATTTTCAGGCAATGTTGATGTGTAGCTTCAAGAGTGAAGGAGACCCATGATTTAGGATCTATTAGACACACAGTCGTGAAACAGCACAGTTCATTCAATCGGTCGGTTTCTGAGTGTTGATATGAATTCTGCACTCAGGAAGAAGAAGAAATGAGGATCCTTCAATCTGATAATAGAAGGTAAAACTCATAGGCTCTTTAGATCTGTTATGGCTTCCATGCATGTAGGTAAACAGTGATAGCTGTTGAATTTTGCAAAAAGAGAATTTTCCAAAGATGAGTGTGAGAAGTACACTGGACTCCGACCATATGGCTAGGAGTCCACAGTTAAAATAAGTGAAAATAGTGCCCTGAAAAATTACAACTTTATGTGCCATTTCACAGAAGCAGTGTGTGCACACCATTCTATCCAAAAATGGCAAAAACAAATCATCTCACAGGACAAAAAAATCACCAATTAAAATATTGTGCCACGAAATCGTCTCTAATACAATACATCACTAAATGACGGCCACAGTGTCTTAGAGTGAGAAAACACTCAGAGCAATGATTTCAGAAGCTCCTTGCACTGTTTTTGAGAGCTTCTAGTTTATCCCAAAGCTCTTTATCACCATTCTTCAGCTTCTTGATCTCTGGATGTCCCGGAAGTTCTCAAGGGAGAGAACATTAGGGGCTTTATGATCAACCTCCTAAAATAATTTAATCTTGATATGGGAGAACGCAGCTTAGAAGACAACATTCAAAGAGTGCACCGTGATCCATTCATAAGAAGACCAGGGAAAAAGGATGTTGGTGAATTTTAAGTCGTATTCTCTTAAGGAGAAAATTCTCGCCGGGGGCCTCAAAGCAGGAGCATACAATAAAGGAGTTTGGTCTTTCTGTATCAGATCAGACATTCCACGAACCACGCAAGACAGACAGTGGGAGCTAGGGAAGTTTATTCAAGAACTGAGGGGTTTGGTGTAGGAGAGTAAGATCTGCACTTATGTTGCCCCCACTTTTTTTCTGATGTATACACTGGTTTCTGGCTATAGTCTGGCTGGGTCCCTGCTAATCAGGGCCCCAGTCTCACTGATCTCTCTAAACAACTTGGTGTGCATATTAGATGCACTAGTGATTGGATACTGTGGTACCTTATGAGCCCCTAGTATATGGTACCTTAGGTACCTAGGGCATTGGTACTTCACAGGCCTAACAGGGGCTGCAGCATGTATTATGCCACCCCTGGGAAGCATTCTCAATCTGACACCACAGGCCTGCTACGGCAGCCTGTGTGAGGTAGTGTTAGCACTCCTCACTGAGGTATAGGTTCCTATATCTCACCATACACACACATATAAACCTATCAGCCACCCCTCTTGCAGGCCCTAACAATCCTGAGGGCAGGGTGCTTGGTTAACTATGTGAGGGGGTGCTTCTGCATGAGCAGGACCCCTCTGCAGCTGGCAGAGTCTATTCTCTGCTGCTGTTTGTGGATGCGGTTAAACCATATACTCTTAAGTGCATAATAACCTCGCGGTAAATGTTAACTGTGGAATGACTGCATCAAAACATGTCGTGTTTGGTGTCAAACAACTTGGAATCATACCCCCATACCAGTAACTGGTGTGGGAGTATGATTCCACCCTTCTAGAGGGGATGACATGTACCCACTGTACTAAACGGTAGAAATGTCCTAGAGCCCTGGCATCACAAAATGGATGCCACCAGCACAGACACTGGGCTGCCCTCCTGCTGCTGACCGAAACTAGCAGTGGAGGAAGCCCAACAAAAGGCATCCTGTCACAGGGAGGTGTCACCACATCCCAGACAGGATTTAGTGTATTGGAGCTGGGTGGGTGCACTCTTAGAGTGCTTTGAAGTCCTGCACTGGGGGAGCAGTAGGCTCTTCTGTGCATATGCCAGCTCAAACCGGTTCAGGGGCTACCTGCCCCTGCTCTGGTGCGAAACTGGACAAAGGGAAGTGGGTGTAACCACCCACTATCCTGACCCTCCTAGAGGAGTAGTCATAGAGCTAGTCCCTCCCCTATCTTCACTATAAGATAGCAAGCATTGCCAATGCAATTCAGATTACCCTGGACGATGCTCTACTAAGAAGAATCCTGGCCCTTCGACGTTCCACTATCTTTGGAAGACTGAAGAATCTCCCTTGGAGTCAAGGAGTGACTCCCCTGCTTGGCAGGCACCTATAACCTCAATCAACGGTTGCAAACTTCACCGCTCCCGCTGAAGTCCGAAGTCCCTGCGGCCCCAGAAGTGGATTTCCTGACCTCTCGATGGCCATTTTGAGACCCCAGTGAAGCTATCGGATCTGGACCCCACGAGTGACGAGGAACAGCAATACCTGGGAACCGTGCACTGATTTCGAGTGCAAACCCTAAACAACGTTCTACGAACTTGTGCTTTGGATCATTTGTGGCTCAAGTCCCCAGCAGGTCTTGTTCCAAAAATCAGTGGCCTACCCCGTCCCGAGTGACCGTGGGCTCCTGTGAAACTTTTCCGGTGGCGGCATCTTTGCGATCCCTTGCCCGTTGGCTAGTGGGTCCCCCGAAGACTTTATCAACGATTCAAGGGCTCTCCTGGTTGCTCCATTTCACAGTGGTCAAAACGGAAGTGACCTCCTGCTGTTGCAGCTGATCCTGCTACTCCCTGGCTCCACGGCGTTACATTAATCTTACTAACAAAAATGATTTTATTAATGAATTGTGCCTGAAAATGTTTAGTCTCTTAACAGACATCCGCTGAATTAAGCAAAGAGTTCATCAATATAAATATTAATCCAAGAACAACTTTGTATTGACCTTTAATAAAAATAACCTTGCAGGACTATGCCTCTAAACACGGCCCCACAAACACTAATCATTGCACCTAATTATTGAACCGACTGATTTCTATCAGGTAATGAATCGTCATCTTGATGTTTTTGAGTGATATTCGCAGTACACCAGCTCAAACATTAGTGTTTCCAGCCATGTTCTTTCGTCTTTCTGAACTCAGTAAATAAATATCGCTGACTTTGGTAATAACACCATGTTTACAAGTCTGTGGGCCATTACTGAGAAAGTGACGTTTATAAACAGTGCAACAGGAAACAGAACCCACGTTCTCTCTCGTGTTAAGGGTGTAGTTTCTAGTGCCCCCGTTGCATTCTGGTACATGTAGTTTTGTCTCCTACACCCCATAAATGCAAAACAAACGGGGTGGGGTGAGGGAGGGGTATGTCTTTGCATTTGAGTATGCTATACATGCTAAGAGTGGGAAATCTTTTTTTAAAAACCGGGGGAAAGTATTTCCTGAATTACTTCTATTAGGTAAAGGCAATTTTAATTGGAAAATTGCTAAAATAAAGCCTTTTCGTTTCAAAACATGGGTGATTGCTCCACTGATCTATTGGCATGTATGGAATGCATTGAGACAACATACTTATTGTGCATCAAGGCGGTATGGTCATACCGAGGCGGCTGTAGTGTTCTCCAACGCGGGGTAGCGGTGCAGTCTACCCACGTCGGAGGTATTTTGCTAGCGCTGGCGCGTGTCATCATGCACCAGCTATAAATGAAGGGGCGTGGCCCGCGGGAAGGCATTCGGGACCACGCCGAGAGTCCAACAAGTGTCCCATGTGTTTATTGCAGCCACAGCGCTGATTCCACGTGCACGAGCAGCCTCTTATCTATTACACTGGCGACGAGGGGCAGAAACGACCCCATGCAGTGCAAATTAATGAGCCTAAATGTCTGGTGACTAGTGAGCCTTTGATCAAGGCCCTGGACCCACAAAGTGCTGCCTGGCCTGTGCTGGCCTGCTGTGTGCCCCAGGCGAGTCTGCTACATCCAAGGAAAGCCCTGCAGCCCAGAGAGTGCCTGGAGGGAAGGGAGGCCTATCCTGCACACCCGGTGGAGCCCACTGATGAGTGTGCCCCAGCATCCTGGATGAGGAGGAAACTACGGTGAGGCCTACGACATACAGGCCACAGGAGAGGACCTTGACAGCATCTTCATCGCCCTCGGCCAGTCTGCTGCTATTGCACCCAGGAGGTAAGCAGTGCACGTGCCGCGAGGTGTGACTGCGTCTGCGCCAAGATGGCATCGATCCCCGCCATTGAGCCCTTTGTCGTGGATGGGGCCCCCTCATCCCTTGCTCCGCGATGGAGAGACTGGACCGATCGCCTCCAGGTCTACTTTGAAGGGGTGGCATAGTCCGGGACAGGCGCAGAGCCCTACTCCTCCACCTCGGAGGCAAAGACATCCACCGCATCTACAAGACCCTGGTGGAGGCCACACCCAAAACGTATGTCACGCTTCTCAACGCCCTAAATGCGCACTTCGAGCCGATGGCGAACAGGGACTACCAAAGATTCATCTTTTGCCAGGCCAAGCAAGAGGCGGAGGAATCGTTAGACGCGTTCCACAGGCGCTTGAAAGAACTGTCCAGCACGTGCGGATTTCGTGACGAACAGGAAGAAATACGAGGTCAGATAATACAAGGGTGCTACTCATCCAAACTCAGAGTAAACATTCTTCAGGAGGATGGCAAGCCTCTAGCGGACATCCTCACCCTGGGCCGGTCAAAAGAACTGTTGCAAGCCAGAGCATCCCACATGGAGGCGGCTCTCCAATGCCCTGTCAAGACGGAGCAGGTCAACGCGGTGGAAACGGCAAATGTGGTGAGGCCCAAAGCGCGCCAAAACACAGGGGGAAGACAGCAAGACAGGAAAAAGGGATGCGGCTACTGCGGAGGCACACCCCATCGCATGCAAGACTGCTCGGCGAGAGGGAGGAAGTGCAGTGCATGCGGGTGGATGAACCACTTCGCGGCGGTATGCCGGTCTACAAAATCATGGAAAGAGGCAGCACAGACAGTGGCCAAAGAGAGGGACAGTGAAGACATGGATGATGACACGGGAGACTACCCGGTTCACTGCGTATTCGCAGAAGATCAGCCACGACGGAAGAGACAACGACTTCCAAGGTGCAGAATCAAGATCCACCACCAGGATGTGAGAGCCACCATAGACACGGGGGCTTCGATCGAGCTAATGGCTGCCAAAGTGTATAATCAACTAAGTCCACATCCACCATTATGCGAAGCAAGGATCAGGGTATTCGCCTACGGACAAAAGACACCCATCCCGCTCCTGGGTTGTTTCAAGACCGAGCTGAGGCACCAAGACCTCAAGATCCCCACCACAGTGTACGTGACTACAGAAGGAAGCAGTATGCTGGTAAGCGGACAATCAACAGAAGAGCTGAGGCTGATATCATTCGCCATGGCGATACAAGAGGACGAACTGGAGGCCATCATGGAGGAGTTCGAAGATGTCTTCAAAGGCATCAGATGCCTGAAAGGAAAGGAAGTCTCTCTCCACATTGACCCGTCAGTCCAACCGGTGGCGCTGAGGCGCATTGCGTTCCACTTGCACAAGAAGGTCGAAGAAGAGCTGGAGGCACTGGAGAAGTAAGGGATTATAGAAAAGGTCAGTGGACCCACCCCTTGGGTGTTCCCGATCGTAGTGGCACAGAAACCGAAACAGCCAGGGCAGGTCCGCATCTGAGTTGACATGCGCCTCCCAAACGCCACGGTGAAAAGGGAACGTCACCTAACCCCCACCATCGACGACATCTTGGGAGAACTGAACGGCGCAAAATGGTTTTCAAAGATGGACCTCCGGTCCGGCTATCATCAACTGCCACTACACCCGGACTCTTGCTACATCACCACATTCTCTACGCACATCGGCCTCACGCGCTACCGACGCCTCAATTTCGGGATCTCAAGTGCTGCAGAGGTATTCCAAAACACCATTTGTGAAGTCCTTAGCGGGCTACCAGGGGTCTTGAACGTAAGCGACGACCTACTCGTATACACATCGTCGATAGAAGATCACCACCGGAGACTTCGCGGGGTCCTCCAGAGGATCAAAGAATCCGGACTGACCCTACACAGAGAGAAGTGCCAGTTCTTAAAGAGCAAGATCAGCTTCTTTGGCTACACATTCTCCGACCAAGGAGTTGCCCCGGACCCCGACAAGGTGCGAGATGTACAGGAAGCCCCAGCACCCTCCAACATTTTGGAAATAAGGATTTTTCTAGGGATGGTGAACTTTTGCGGGTGGTTTGTCCCGGATTTGTCTAACCTCACAAAGCCCCTCAGGGAACTGAAGAAATCCACCACCACATGGCAGTGGGGCCCGAACAGAAACAAGCCTTCAAGGATACTAAGGCAGCCCTGTCGGCAGACACAACACTATCATACTTTGACCCAACCCGATCCACCAATGTCGCTGTGGACGCCAGCCCATATGGGCTAGGAGCTGTGCTCACACAATTGCAAGAAAATGGAGAGTGGGCCCCTATAGCATACGCGAGCCGCTCCCTGATGGACACAGAACAGAGATACTCGCAAATAGAGCGAGAAGCGATCGCCATCCACTGGGCCTGTTGACATTTCCACGTCTACGTATACGGCCATCCATTCACAGTGTCCACAGACCACAAACCCCTCATCCACCTGTTTCAAGGGTCAGCTTCCAAGCCTCCACTGAGGATTGAAAAATTGATCCTTCAACTACAGGAGTATGACTATCGAGTGGAATACAAACCAGACTCATCCAATCCAGCGGACTATCTTTCGAGGCATCCCAGAGTTGCCACCAAAGCGGAAGAAGAGGATGCCGAAGACACAGAGGAATATGTCCGACTCGTATCAGACCCCGACCACTTCCTATGAGTCTTGAGACTATTGTAGAAGCCACACGGTGTGATGAATGCCTGCAACTGGCCCTAACGATGGTCCAATCGAATGACTGGCGCCCCATTCAGTCCACCATGGCCAGACGAACGCCGCAAGCACAGACCGTCCTGGAGTCAATTGTGCGGGTCAAGCATGAACTTTCGGTTGACAGCAGTGGTTGTCTGCTCCGAGGCCCATGACGGGTGATCCCATCAAGTCTGGCTCAACAAGCGGTGGATCTCGCACACCGGGGACATCAAGGCATGGTGAAGAGGAAGAGTTGGCTGAGGGCCAAGGTATGGTTCTCAGGGATGGACCCACTGGTTGAACAAACAGTCAGAACATGCTCTGGTGCCAGGCATCGAGTCAACCGGATCACCCTCACCCCGTTATCAGTGAAGAAAACCCCCAACGGCCATGGGAGCGGGTGAGTGTGGACTTTGGGCACCTCCCGGATGGACGCAATGCCCTAGTGATCATCGATGACTACACAAAGTACCCAGAGATCGAGATTGTGGGAAGTCAGACGGCCGCAGAGGTCGTGACAAAATTCGAGAAGACCATCGCCACTCACGGAATATTCCAATTGTTGAAGACAGACAATGGCCCACCCTTCCGTGGGCAAGAGTGTGCTGACTATCTTAAGGCCTGGGGGATTCAGCGCCGAAAAGTGACCCCGCGCTGGCCTCAAGCAAATGAGGAAGTAGAGAGGTTCATGCGTACTCTCAACAAAGTAATACGCATCGCGCAGGCCGGTGGATCACTGCTCGAGAGGGCCATATACAGTTTCCTGAGAGAATACCGTTTGACGCCCCATCTCACGACCGAGGCAGCTCCAGGACCGGCAAGCATGGGCCGAGTAATGCGAGACACCATCCCGCATCACCCAAGCTGGACCCCGTCTCAGATTGACGCTGGAAAGGTCCTAGCCAACAGGACCAGCTCCAATGACCAGGCCAGCGCCGACCAATGAGCCCGAATGTCAGCCTTTCAAGTGAGAGACAGAGTCTATATCAAGGATAGGTATCCTGGGAGCAAATTGCGGCTTCCATTTGAACATATGCCCTGGACAGTCATCCGCCGAACCGGCACCATGAGAACAGCCAGAAGAGGAACCGAGGAAGTCACACGCAACATCTCTATCATCAACAAGGTGCATGCCGGAACTCCGGACCTGCAATTGTCAGAAAACCTGGACGCAGATCACGTCATCCGCCAGCGGAGGAAGGCCCAGATGGTGATCAAGGGACGACCCCCACCAAAGATGAAAACCGATCTGACCAGGGTGCCCCTTCACTTCCGGGAACACCAGTCGGAGGTCTGCCAAGTTCCCCGGTGAGATCCCCTGGGAGCGAAGTCTCGCAGGGGATGACCCCATCATTGCCATCATCACGGGGAGAGCACTCCAGATATGGCCTGAGAAGAAACCCCGCTCCATCCTCCTGGCTGGCTGACTTCATGGTGTGACGGACCTGGGACTGGAATTCTAGTGACTGGTAACAGATCTACATGATCACTGTTTGTTTGTTGTTTAATAAAGGTTAGAAGGAATGTAGTGTTCTCCAACACGGGGTAGCGGTGCAGTCTACCCGCGTCGGAGGTATTTCACTAGCGCTGGCGCGTGTCGTCACCCGCCATCTATAAATAAAGAGGCGTGGCCCGCGGGAAGGCAGTCTGGACCACGCCGACAGTCCAACAAGTGTCCCATGTGTTTATAGCAGCCGCAGCGCTGATTACACATGAGCGAGCGGCCTCTTATCTACTACAGCGGCAACCCCTTTCAGTCTCCTCCCGCATAGATGACTAAGACATACTGGCTGCTCTCCCCCCTCCCCTCCATCGACGTCAGCGCGATCTGGTTTCGTGTTTTGGTTGTTCCCTCGTTCCTGTTGGCAATTGGTTCCTTACGAGCCTCAGAAGGGCTGGAGCTGTGGGTGAAAGCCTGGTGAAAGGGAGGGAGGGGCAGCTGGGGTCTTTCCACTGCCGGAGCGCTGCCACATGGTAATCTCCAGTGTTTTCATTAGCCTGTGTCTCCGAAATCCTCATCACGTTTCTCTTTACTGACTGTTATATTTACAAAGTGACACGTACAAACACAACGTGGGTGAAGGAGTACCCCTCGTTTAGTAACGAGAAGAAAAAAACCTCAACTATCACTGTGTCCTCCCCCCCCACTTTCCTCCCAGATGCCATTCACAATTACCCACGTTTGTAAAGAGTACAATGGAGGTTTGTGGGAGTAGGGCGATTTAGAGGACTGGTCTCCCCGTTGCAAACAAAAGTGTCAAAAGATCAAGGGAATCTCAAACACGGCGGAAAAGCTTGGACGCTGGTGCCTCCATTTCATGTAGGACATGGGGAATGCCCACTTTAAAAACTCACTAAAAGAAAATTCATCCCTCGTGCAGATTTGTGCGCATTTCAAAAATGCTGTTGTTACACAAGTGCGTACAAAAGTATAAGCACATCCCAGCTCACGAAAGAAGAATGCGAACACAATTAATCACATTCTGTCTGTAAATTGTCTAATAAACAGGTAGTCCTTAAATGAAAGAGCCAGCAGCGGAACTAAACTGTAGTTGGTCGGTGCTGCTTCCTGCAAAACGGATGCAAAACGGAAGTGACGTGTCGGATCAAAAGCCAAACATAAGCCAGATGAGAAGACCAATGCCAGAATCACCCAATGGCAAGCAACAGGAGAAATTACCCTCCATATTGGTGTTTACTATAGGTCTTGCGACAGCGCATGCACTGTCTAGGCAAGACCTAAAAAACAGCTTTATGAGCTAACCCACGAGTTAATAGGTGCAATCGAACTGGCTAGGGAATATGGAAGCCCTTTAACAGTAATGACCTTTGCTGTTGCAAAGGCCTTTGGCAGGGTCAATTGGCCCTTTCCTTATAAGATGGTTCAATGTTTTAACTTAGGACAAGTCTTCTCAGCAGCAGTTAGGGCCCTGTATAAAAAACCCTCAGCCAGGGTTCTGGTTAATGGTAACCTTACTAAATTAATAAATATTGGTAAGGGGACTAGAGAGGGATGTTCCCTTTCCCCTCTTCTTTTTAACCTTTACATTGAGCCACTGGCGGGTAAATTAAGGGCATGCCGGAACATCTTCCCCTTCGTCTGTATTGGTTGGAAGAAAAAAATTGGGTTGTATGCAGATGATCTAATGACCATACATCTGCCTAAGGCTCTTCTTGCAATTTTGATGTTCTGGAAGGATTTGGAAGGGTATCAGGATACTCCATTGGCCAGTAAAAAACAGAGTTAATGCAGTGGAACACCCATTATAGGAGTGACTTAAAAAGGCAAGAAATAAGAAATTTGGGAGTTCAAGTAGTGCACAATCTGGAGAAGTGAGCTCAGGTAAATTTAAAAAATCTAGCCACTGGTGTCAGAAAACTACTACAGGCCTGGGTGCCCTCCCACTGTCCTTCTTGGGCAGATCTAATCTGAAAATGTTTATTCTTCCCAAATGTACCTCTTTGTTTAATGCCTTTCCCTTAGAATTTAAGAAGGAGTGGTTTAAGAAAGTTCAAGGGGAATTTTACATTTTATTTGGGGAAACTAAAGGCCTAGAATCTCCTGGAAGAAGTTTCGCAGAAAGAAAGAACACAGTGGTATGGCCAGCCCAGATCTTTACCAATACTACTGTGCTTTTCATCTAAAGAATTTCCGGCAGCTTTTGATGGGCAGCTCTTGTTTGTCATCGAACTTTAGGGCTCTCACTGCATGATCTCCAGATGAAGCAGATTTTTTCCTCCTTACATTCGGACATCTCAAATTCTTTAAAAAAGTCAGACAAAAAATTCTAGTGGGTGCATGTAAGATCTTGTACCAAGTAAGACTGTCCCTACAAATACCCTACTATAATGACTCAGCTCTAATCTGGGACTCTCCTGCACCCCAGCTTGTCTTTTTGAATCACTTGCAACTCATAGAGGATATCCACTTAATCTCTTGGCAGCGACTGCTGGAAATTTCTGAGGGCTCTGTTTCCAAATTTAAATACTACCAATTAGCAAGCTGGACAAACACCTTGGGGAAAGGATGGTAAGGGGAACCGGCACCTGGAGGCCAGGATATGCTCACGGCCGCTTTTGTGGAAAGAAGTTACAGAATGGTACTGGATGTTAATCCAGGCCATAGAAGAAGTACAAGTTTTGCTGACGGAGATCTGGAGGAGGGAACTGCCAGACCAAGACCTCGAATTACTACAGCAAGTATCTATGTCTTACATGTGGTCATATGTGAAGTCTGCACCACTCAGGAAGAACCATCTTTTAATTTTCCATAAGGCCTATTGGACGCCACTAAAACTCTTGAAGTTGGGAAGTCGGGAGGTGAAGAAGTGTCCTAAGTGTGGAGAAGACAATGCGAATGATGTCCACATGTTCTGTAAGTGCCTATCAATCCACATCTTTTGGCATGACGTGGGTAAGAACTTTTCGGGAATCCAGGGTCAAGAGATCAAGGTGAGCCTGGCTTTGGTAATATTTGGGGTGGGTCCGGGCGGGGAGGGTAATAGTGGTCTTCTCAAGTCTCATAACACCCTCATTTTTTGTTTTAATTCTTCTTGCACATAGAGAGCTGTGTATTAGGTGGATCCTTCCCTGCCACTCTATAGAGGCAGAAGGGATACGATCCCTACAAAAAATATCAACTCCAGACCAGGCCACTTTTCAAGTTAAGAGAACAAAGTTCTGGGAACTCTGGGGTGACTGGTTTAAGTCACATGTTATGGATTTGATCTCCTGAACTTTCTTAATTCTCCCTTTTTTTCTGCCTCTCCACCTCCTCGTTTCTTTTCTTGTCTTTGGTGTAAAAACTATTGGTCCAATGATTAGTGGCATGCTATACAAGTTGAATGGATGGGGGACATCTGCTCCCATCCATTATTCTCATGGTCATCTTTTACACCTGTACAGAGGAGTCAGTTCTTTTGACTGGACAGGAGGCTTCTTTTGGTCCAGGATGTTTTTCATCCCTTCCCTGTGGAGAGACCCGGTACTCCTTGCCAGAGTCTGCTAGATCTTTCTGACATCCTAGCAAAAGTTGATAAATGAGGACAATAAAAAAAAATGATTTCGGAAGAATTTCTGTGGGAAAAACAAATTACATTCTCCTTAGATAACTTATCTACACCACGCACTGAACAGCTAGTCGCAGCCGGCATGGCTCGTGGGTAACAGGCTGGGTGGCGGCGGGGGGAGGGTGATCTGGGGGGAAGAGAGATCAGAATTAAAAAAACAATTAAAAAACTTACCTCAAGCCCTGGTCACACGCCTTCTCCACTCCTGCCTCTGACAGGAACGGGAAGCAGGCAGCCAGGCTCCCTCCGCTAAGCCAATCACCATGCTGCAGATGCAGTGTGGTGATTGGTCTGAGCGCTGTGACACGGCGCTCAGCCAGGGACTGGAGGGGTGGGCATGTTCTCCATGCAGGCTGTAATGCAACCTGCATGGAGAACAGGGCCGACCAAACAGTCATTGTGCACTTAGGAGTGGGAAAACCACTCCGCCCCTGCCCTGCTCGGAAAGCAGAGCAGCCCCGCCCATTCATTCACCACAAAGTAGCAGGACAGGACACATAAAATGACAATAGCTTAGGAGCCGCCCCTGTTTGCAGCTACATTTGTTATGGGTACTCTTCAACATATTTTCAATTCTTAAATATGTGGCGAAGAAACAAGTGAATGCTCTGACCTTCACTAGAGATGTTGATTTGCTGAGAAAAAAGGTCCCAGAATATGTTATTTGTAGTTTTTTATGGTAAGAATTTGGCAAACTGTGTATGGGTCCCACTGGCAAGAAAGACAAGCCATCTTTTTATATTAACACAGTTTTATCTATTGCCCTTCTGGAACGTAGTTAGACTTGTCTTTCAGGTATAGGCCATCGGTACTGCTGTGGATGATGTGCACACATTTTGAATCTTTACCTCACAGTGTATGCATGTGTCTAGAATTATGAAAGAGCGACAAAACTGGATTTGACTGCATTTCATTAAACTAGGTTGCCACTTATATCTTGATGTCTTATGGCAGTGGCTCTTAAACCTTTGACTTTTGTGGACCCCTACTTAATAATAACTGGAATGTAGGGACCCCAACAGAGGCATTATTGGAAGTTAGGGACCCTGACCAAAGCAAAATTGATGATTTGAACATCAAATTAATACACAAAAATACAGACATAACCATTTATCAAACACACTTACAAATGATGAAAATGTTATTTAATCCACACATACAAAAATTCTATATTGTATTTTCTATGGGAAGGCTAGAGCTTTTCTTAAGTCATTTGAGACCACCCATTGTACATATTATATTCTGCTTGATGCTCTTGTACTGCTCCCACAGTCAATCTGAGGATCAACTATGGGCCTGATTCACAAAGGTAAACTTATACTATACTATGTTTACTTATTTTCGGTATTCACATAGGCACTTAGGAGTAGTATCTTTATAACTGCAGAGACTCCACAATCGGTGCAGAATCTCCACACTCAGAAGGAGACTCTTACCGTGGCAGAGGCTTCACTTTTGAGGTGAGTACTCTACACAGAAATCATAGAACAGCCAAAAGTTCTCAGCACCTACGCCTTGAATTAGACGCTACAGCATGTAGTATATTTAGTGGTACTACAACCAGTAGTACAAAATGCCAATCACAAGAAATTTGCAGGGTCTCAAGCCTCCTGCTATCCCATATGTACATTTGTGCAGTTCATTTAGAAAACAGCAGAGTGTGGCAATATGTAACTAAACCTTGGAGTATACTATGAGTGTTGGACACATGTAACTCGGAAGAAAGCTGACAGATGTGGATTAAATTAGTGGGGGGAATAGGGAGGAGCAATGAGCTGTATCAGGAGTACCTTGGAGGTTTATTTGAGATGAGCTTCACCCACACCCAAAAAAGTGTAGAAATATTAAGTAAAATACATTTCCAGTAATATAATTATGTTATTCTGCATGTGGAAACAATAAAATGAATAGAGTTTTGTAACAGCATTTCAACTTTCAGTGTAAATATAATAATGACTTATCTGCCCTGTATTTTCTCTCACAGTCAATTCAAATATGAATGTTAGTCATAAGTCAAAACCTCAGTTAACAAGTCACATTTCCAACAAGGTTTCAAATACTCCCCACACACCTTTAAATCAGTTTACCATTCTCTCAACAATCTCCCCCCGAATGTTGTTAACCCAAAAGCCAATCACAACCAGGCATAGTAAATAAGAAAAGAGCACACACTAGCAAACCTTTTCAGAGCCTTTACCATGTCACTGAATCTGTTTGTGGGTTTACCCCTTATCATATGAATGATTGATCAGAGAAGAAGGATAATGAGGAGAAGAGCTGGAAGGATTTCAGCCAAAGGATTAACATCTTTGGGATGCCCAGCCAGGATGTGATTTCCAGATTCTGCTTCCCACCTTCCCATCTAGTCATCTTGAGCATGTTTTCTGAGTGGAAGCAGGATCTTGATTCGGATGCATGCCGCTCCAAGGCGATCCCAGCCTATGTGAAGAAACAAGTAGTTCTGCATTTCCTTGCCATTGAACATTTTCAGAGGGTGTCCATTGACATTGTTGGCATCTCACAGCCATGCCAGTCCCAATGCTTGCATCAGGTCCTGAGATACATAAACAGGAGAGTGCATCTCTACATAGGCATGCCAGATACAGTGGCAGGAAGGCAAAAGGTTGCTAGGGATTGTATATCATTTCCCACTTCCAAGTCTGCTAGGTGCCATTGATTTCCCTCATGTGGCACTTCAGCTACCTCATCACACAGCAAACATCTTCTGCAACAGACACCACTGGCACTCGATCAACGTGCAGGCTGTGTGGGATCCAGTTGCTGCTTTACCAATGTGTTTGCTGTGTTCCCAGGCAGTACATACAATAGCTTAATGTTCCCAGATCACCTACTGTGCTCCACTTGCTAGAGAGAGAATATGGTAACGTGACTTCTGAGTAAGCCCTCACTCACCATACAGGTATAATATGCATAAATGTTGGTTACTTACCCCCAACCATCTCAAACAACTAATACTCAAACCACAGACATGACCCTAACAGAGACTGCATATATCTTGCCATACATAACGTACTATAGAGATGACAAAGGGCCATTTACAATGTTGCAGGGATGCTGCGTATGCACTCGTCTCATCTGTTTACATAATACAGATGTACTACACTGTATCCCTGCAGAGGTACACAGGGGTAGACATTTATACATGAACCATTTTTGCTCTCCTAAAGTCACAATTCAGATTCCTGACCACACAGGGTGGTGCAGCTGCACTCTCCTGAAATAGTGTGCAAGATAATAGTAGCCTGTTCTGTCTTGCACAATATTGCAATGTGACAAGGCTTACACTTACCTCTGAGCTTCTTGGCGATGTAAAATTCTAGTGAACCAAGATGTTTTCCAAAACAGAGGGCACAGTATGGAGGTGCATAATCAGCTGGTTGACACTTTTTTCTCTTGAGCTAACAGTTAGGGTACTGTCTTTTTGTGGTTTCACAGACTGTTGTTAATGATTACTGGGGGAAATTTAACACTCTCCATAAACTCCATCCTAGGACAACTCTGTAAACCTATTATAATATATGTAATTAAAAGCTGTGAACAAGAGTAAAAAGATAGGCCATGGTAAAAATTTGTTGGATGTGTTTTAAGTCTGTCAGTGGCTCTATTGCCCTTGAGGAGTAATCATTCCCCCAATTTTGAGATGTCCCTTGGCCCAGTGGACATCTCTAGCATTTTCTGCAACAGCCGCCATGAAGGTTCATGTCTATGCATTGAGTGAGAGAGGAAAAGCTTTGAAGTTTTGAAAACATTTATTTTATCATACTAATCAGACAGTGTCCTTTTAGAATTACTGGTTTACAAAAACAACAAGCAAGTATGCCTCCCTCCAAGGGTTTCAGGAGCCAGGCAGTGTGACTCATTTTCTCTTATTTATACTGGGCCTTACAAACAGATAGATTATGGGGTGACAGACAGTGAAGACTTTACATTGGTCTACTCACTCTACATTGTAGAGCCAACAAATGCTAAAACCTAACACAGGAAATACTGTTGAAATCCATTTGAGGTTTATGCCAGCAGTGGAGACTGAGTAGTTTCTGAAGCTGATATAGTGAGGCTCTGGATGAGTAAACATGAGGGGGAAGGAGCCTCAGTTTTGTGGACAGGGTAGTAAGACAGGTAATATGATACAGTTGTAACAAGCCACCCTCTCTGTCAAACCCGAGGAGCATATATAATGTACTCCGGCAGAACTGAATGCAGCAAAATAACTTGCTGTACTGAGTGGTGTGACAGGAATAGAAAAACAATAATCATATTTGTACAGGATTTGTATCATATATGCTATCTCTATGTGATGCTGCTCTTGTGGCAGTGGATCAACAATGCTGGCACCCTTGCACCATGGAGCAAGGAGTGTTCCTGTGTTATGACCAGAATTGTGTTTGAGCAGGAAGGGAATCCTTCCTGGACCCAAAAACAATTTGAAAGATGGTAGCATTTATGTTTGTGATGCAGAATGCATCCCACATACAAATGATAGGTAATCGAGGAGTAATAATGTGCTTACAAGCCAAATTGACATATATATGTAAATCCTGGTATTGTGGCAAAATCCATGTGTGGATGCATGGTAACGCCCTTCGTCCACCCATGGAAGGGCTGCACTGTTTAAGGCAAAGCAGTGCTAAGCACTGTTTTTGTTAAATAATACTTATTCACATAGGCATACAAGGCAATACAAACAGACCGTGGTGTAGCATTGTAACTAGCTTTTAAAGGTTTGTACTGCCTGGCATTTTCAATGCAAGGACAACACATGTAACTCGTTAATGTGGGTATAAATTGGGTTCCAGAGCAAATTCTACACACACGACACATAGGGCCTGAGATACAAATTTAGCACTGGGATACTCTGTCACAAATGTGAAGGATGTAGGGTTGATCATAATATAATAGAGTGAGGTACCATTTTCATCGGGAGACTGGGTGTAATGCTGCGTGGTAGGACATTTTTTGTCAAGCCGGTGGTCTCACAACTTTCCCACACACAATTCTGAGAAAAATTTGATTATTTTCAGCTAAATTTGAGGTTTGCAAGGGATTCTGGGAAGGAAAATGTTGGGGGTCCATGCAAGCCATACCTCCCTGAACTCCCTGGGGCGTCTGGTTTTCAGAAATGTGTGGGTTTGGTTGGTTTCCCTAGATGCTCGCTGAGCCCGGGGCCAAAAACCAAGGTGCCCCCCCCTTGCAAAACCAGGTCATCTTGTAATTTTGATGTCTCCACAATACATTTTGGACCCTTCCCCACTGCAGGCACTTGGCCCACTCACACAAGTGAGGTACCATTTGTATTGGGAGTCTTTGGGGAATGCGGGGTAGGTGGAAGTTTGTGGATCCACACAGATTCCAGAACTTTCCATCACAGAAATTTGAGGAAAATTAGTTTTTTTGACAAAGTTTGAGGTTTGCAAGGGATTCTGGATAACAGAACCTAGATAGAGCCACACAAGTCACCTCATCCTGGATTAGTTTTCAAAAATGTATAGGTTTGCTAGGTTTCCCTAGGGGCCGGCAGAGCTAGGGTTCAAAATCCACAGCTATGCACTTTGCAAAAAAAGGGTAGGTTTTCACTGTAAAAAATGTGGGGCGATCACGTTGTGTTTTGGCACGTTTCCTGTCGCGGGCACTAGGTCTACCCACACATGGTAGGTAACTTTATTATCGGAAGACTTTGGGAAATGGGGGGTGGGTAGAAATATGTGGAGCTACCCAGATTCAAGACATTTCCGTCACAAAAACGTGAGGAAAATGTGTTTTTGTTTTTACAAAGTTTGAGGTTTGCAAGGGATTCTGGGTAACAGAACCTAGTGATAGCCACACAATTCACCACATCCTGGATTCCCCTTGGTGTCTAGTTTTCAAAAATCTATACGTTTGCTAGGTGTCCCTAGGTGGCGGCTGAGCTAGCGTTCAAAATTCCCAGCTAGGCACTTTGCAAAAAAGGGTCCGTTTTCACAGTAAAAATGTGGTATGTCCATGTTGCGTTTTGGCCCATTTCCTGTTGCAGGCACTAAGCCTACCCACACAAGTGAGGTACTGTTTATATTGGGAGACTTTGGAAAATGCGAGGTGGGTGAAATTTTTGTGGATCCATGCAGATTCCAGAACTTTCCATCACAGAAATGTGAGGAAAATTTGTTTTTTTACAAAGTTTGAGGTTTGCAAGGTATTCTGGGTAACAGAACCTAGTGAGAGCCACACAAGTCAGCCCATCCTGGAATCCCCAGGTTTTCTTTGTTTCCCTAGGTGCCGGAAGAGCTAGGGTTCAAAATCCCCAGCTAGGCACTATTCAAAAAAGGGTCAGTTTTCACCGTAAAAATGTGGTGTGTCCATGAAGCGTTTTGGCCCATTTCCTGTTGCTGGCACTAAGCCTACCCACACAAGTGAGGTACCCTTTTTATTGGGACACTTTGGAGAATGCTGGGTAGGTGGAATTTTTGCAGATCCACACAGATTACAGAACTTTCCATCACAGAAATGTGAGGAAAATTGTTTTTTTTACAAGGTTTGAGGTTTGCAAGGGATGCTGGGTAAAAGTCAAAGTCAGCCATACTGCTACAAATGGGGAATAAATAGGACTTAATATATGTGGGACTGATTTAAGTAAAGAAAAGGAGAGTTGGAAAAATGCGGGCCTATGAACTTACCCATACCTGATTGTGTAGTCAGGTACGGGCGCTCAGAGCATCTGTAATGGGACACAACTGGGTAGGAAGGCTGCAGAATCAGCCATGCAACAATGGTGTCCCATAGACTGGAGAACCACTACAGGCAGCCTCCAGAAGCAAATGCTGTGGATACAGGACACGTTTTCCACTGACTAATCATAACGTGAAAATACGTGTAGAGGGGACCACGTCCGCTCGGTGTAATTAGACAGTGTTATGAGAGAAACGAGGGAGTACGATTGTGTGTCTCTGGGCTCTAAAGTTGAAGGGAAAGTAACTGGATATTGAGTTAGTATGATGTTGAAAAGAAGAAGGACCAAAATGGAGAGGAAATATATCTAATAGTTAAATGGGACCTTCCGTGACTAAGGCTTTAGTTTGTTGGAATTCTTCAGGTAGACCTCACATAACGACACTCCATACACAGAGTTACGCACGAGCTCTGTTTTTTCCTGGACGCACACTCGCCGTGCATCTTCAACAAGTGTTCTTCACCGCTATGTCCTGAAGAAGACCCCAGCGCGAGGACTCAAGTTACCCTCCAATCCTGGGGTCGAAACATAGACTACATACAACCTCCATTACAAGCTCAATGGATAAATTGTGATGATTAACATGTACAATTGAGCTATGTCTAGACACAGGAACAGTTGAGCTATGTTAGGCTGGAAAGGTTCTACTTCATGTGTAAACGATGTATTTATGTAACCATACCTGTTCCCTGTCCTTCACTCACTGACTCACCACCTTCTATCCTACACCCTCTTCTTCCCCCACATCAAGAGCACTTTAAATAATAATTTCACAGTTATCTTTTGGAGCAACTGTGTTGCCATCTAATACTTTCAAGTTATTTCACATTTAATGCCTGTCAAACTTGGAATTAAATAGGACTAGAGCATTATAAAAAATGAGTGGTGAATTGTTTTGTGCTTTCAAGCTGTATTAGAACTATCTACCACGACCAGATCTATACTGTACTGCATAACAGACCCAGGTCTGGTAGTTTTAGGTGGGTCACCCCATTAAAACTTAACACAGAGTGCTAATGATAGCAGAGTGCTACTCAAACATTGCAGGTTTCTGCTCATGATATGATGTTTATTGTACTAGTCTTTCAGAAGGATGGCTGAAATATACCAGAGAGCTGCTTACATAAGCCTACCTTCAGCTGCATGTGTCAGCCTGTCAGCGGTGCTCCGTTAATGTGCTTTGTCCACTCAGTGTGCAAGTGAGACTGTCCAACAAGACCAGTGCTTGATATGGTGCCAGGGAGATAACCAGAATCATGATACCTGACAGAGAACGGAGAGATTAGAAATTATCCACAGGCTACCTACCTTACACACTTAGGCAAAGGAGGTATCCCTTAGGATACATATACTGAAATGAAGCAAACACACATCAATACAACTATAAAAAACTATATAAAAGAGTGCAGTCAAAATAAATAGCCAAGATTTAAAGTTTATATAACAAAAAAATAAATTAAAAAAGCGTGCTTTGAGTAAGCTTTGCAACTGAAGAGCCAGAAAATATTTTTCGGCGGACATGAATAATGTAGGTTCACTCACTTACTCTAAAGGGAACCAATGGATAAAGTGGACTGACCTAATGTCCCATGCTGTATGCTGTGGTGGATAGAAATAAAATGGGAATTACAGTGTAAGGAACCACAGACCAATAGACCCTCAGTGAATGTAAACAATGGATAATTTATTTGGGGGAAAAAAGTCTGTTTTGACAGCTAAAGCTGTCTCACAAGCCAGATCTAAAAATGAAGGGTTCCACTTAAAATATAGTGGCCCGGTATGACGGTCTGATGGGGCAAGAGCAGCATGTATTCTGTTGAGCTAATAGAAAACCCAAGGCCACCCGTACAACTTCAGCTGAACAACTCTTGTGGTAGCTCTACTGAGGGCACTGAAGCACTGCTGAGTGGGCTCCATATTGAGTGTGCCCATTCAGCAACTTTTTGATTTTCATAAACAAACTCCAAAATCATGGGCCCAATTCACGAAAGTAATCTGAGACAAAATCCTAACTTTACAACTTCCAGTATTCACAAAAGGAAAAAAGGCATTTAGGAGTAGTAAAGTTAGGATTCCTAACTTTACTACTCTTAAACTGAGACAAAAACCTAACTTTACGACTTTCGGTATTCACAAAAGGCATTTAGGAGTAGTAAAGTTAAGATTCCTAACTTTACTACTCCTAAACTGAGACAAAATCCTAACTTTACGACTTTCGGTTTTCACAAAGGGCATTTAGGAGTAGTAAAGTTAGTAGTTTGTCTCAGATTACTTCTGTAAATCAGGCCCCAGGAGTCTGATATTGAAAAACAAAAAATTATTTTTTTCGTGGGACAGCATGTGGGGGGCTGGAGGTATTTCTGTGGTTTCCTGTTTGGACTGCCAGGCTTTCACTAATGGTTCTGAACTGTTGAAACGGATGGTGGATAGCCTGCCTGAAGTGCATAGACCAATGACCCAATGTCAAATGGGTCCATGTTCAAAGGTTTCTGCTGGTGGAAAGAGTATAGGCTCTACTTAGCATGTACTTCTCCAAAGTCTTAATAGCACATGGAGTCCATGAGTTTGGTGGGTAGGAGATCATTCACTGTTTAATTGAATGTTCCATATCTGCCAAACTTTAAGTGAGGCCTAATTACTGGCCTCTCTTTTTTACAATGCTGTAAACCAAGATGTGCTTACAAATCTAGCATGGCTGGACTCCATCTTCTGAAAAGTTCTGCCTTTCCTCCCTTTTCCCTACTCCCTCTTCAGCTGTAGTTACAAAGTCTCTTCTTCACTGGGGCTCCCTCTGACCAGCACCACTATATTTTTCTCTAGTACTAGTACTCGTTCGGCGCTCAGCCAGGGAATGGGATACTGGGCATGTTCTCCTCCCAGCCTGTAATGCAGCCTGGGTGGAGAACATGCAAGGTAAGCATGACTGTTTTGGCCGCCTGAGAGGCCTGGCCAATAAGTCACTGTGCACTCACAGACTGCCCACCTCTCCTCCCCCTGCTCTGAGAGAAGAGCAGATCCCACCCACCCTGCCCGTTCAAGATGCCACAGCAGGAACAAATAAAATGCTAATAACATCAAGTTATCATTTTATTTTTCCTTTTTTTACACTGCAAAAAGCAGTGGGTCGATGCTGCTCTGCCTTAACAGAGGAGCCACCACTGTTGAAAAGGTAAAGTTAAATGATTCTGCCTAGAGGCATGCCGATTTAGGAGCTGAAGAAGATGATGCAAAATGGCAGCGCAATACCATGATTCATCTATATTATCAGTAGCAGCAAGTGCTGCCCTATTGCTGTCCATCTTAGTTTTCACTTACTCAGATAAAAATCAAGGTGGATTCTTTGCCTATCTGCTGGTAAATGCAAGTGTGATAAAAGGAAAGTTGAATGTTTTCTTCCAGGGAATTACTGATCTGGATAAAAGTTGCTCTATCAATCAGTTTTCCTAGGAAGGAATCATTGGAGATTGATATGTGGCTGATAGGATGCAGGAAATATTGGTGTAGGTGATCTTGATTAATGAGGTAGGTGCAAAATGTACAAGAAAATTAGATGTTGACAAGGACAACAATCATTGACAGTAGAGTGGCCTTGAAGGTTTGAACAAGAGAGGGCTGGTCTATGAAGACATTAGAGAAATATTGATACTGGGTGCGCTTGGTGATGGTGTTCTCCAGATGGTAGAATTTGTTAGGATCTTATGAAGGTCTCTGGAATGGCATTTTGCCAGCGAGATCAAGTTGTAATTGTGCTAACATTTTGTCTTCTTGATTGATTGGTATTTGGTTTGGATATGAGATTGCAAATCAAAATACATTGAGTTCCAAGAGGTTGAGTTTATTTCATTTTCTTCAGGTGCTCTGGTTGGTCGGTGCTAATTTTGCTCTTATGGGAGGTTGACACTAAAGGAGATGAGGTGATGATCAATCCAGATGAAATGTAGGTTTCCTGGTATTGTAATTAGTTCAAAAGGAAAATAGATTGCATCCAGGGTGTGGCACCTGTATTCCTAATTCTTACGACTAGCGATAAAGTTAGGGAAGTTAAGTCACTCCAGATAAGTCACAAACGATCTTGGGTGGGTAGGCTACATGAGAGGAACAAGATAATTAGGTAATTCAGCATAAAGACATTGTGTTTTAAGATAATGGCTAAGACGATATCCAGGAAGGTGCATATAAATGCTCCAGTTTTCAGTGAACAGCAGACTAGGAGTTATCTACATTCTAGAATGAGAAATCATTGAAATCTTAAGGTCTATAAGATGTTCTTGAAGATGCTTGCTAGTCTACCTGTGATCTATTTCGTGTAGTTTTGCATGTGATTTGTATACCCACGCAGGAGACTTGCTGCATGGGAATGGGACTGGGCTGCGTTGTCTTTTTTCCAGGTTCCATTGATGATCAGTAGGTGTTCCTCAATCTTGTTATGTTAAGGAACTAATCTGGGAGGGCATAGGTTAGGAGGGGAAGAAATGATTAGTGTGGAGGCAAGGCAGTAGTAGAGATGAGGAGGTGAAAGTGTTATAAGTGTGGATCAAAGACAGTTAGATAAGAGAACTTGAACATGTAGGAATGGTAGCTGTGTTAGGTGAGGAAGGCCCATTTTCCTGCTCCTAGATGTGGAGTAGGGACTTGCCAGGGTTAGAGAGAGAGAAGGGAGGCAATGTGATGATATTTGTTTATCAGGAAACGAAGGGAAGACCAGTTAGAAAGTGTGGGGGCATAGAAGGTCATGGGTTAAATGAGGAGAAAACAATGGAGCAGTACAAGAGAATTCCGTTTAAAGGGCTTGAGGAAGATTAAAATTAAGAAAATATGGACTACACAGAGTAGAGAAAGGCACGAAAAGTGGCATCCGACCCTTGATAAAAGTGTGACAACAGGTGGATGCTCCCGCTTACACTCCAGTTTGAGTGACTTTACTGATGAAACTTGAAACACCCGGGACTGTCTACATTGAAAGTGACAAGCAGGTCATTATATGTAATAAGATCTTTTAGGACATACATCCCTTTATAGACCAGGATATTCACCTGAAAAGGGATTTATAGGAATGTGATTGCTAGTCCTGAGGGTGGTAAGAGTGGCCGAAACATGTTGACATAGAATGCAGTAAGGAGAGAAAAAGGGATCCTAACCATCCCCTAGACTATCTCCTTTTTTTCGTTTAAATCCTATCCAGGGAACCCATGATTAATGATTGTTGAATGGTATCCTTGAGGTAGTTTAACACTTACCTTGCTATAGTCTGTTTATATGTAGTATACTGCGTGGATCCCAAACACATTTTTGGTTGTATTGTTTTCCTCTCCTCTGCTCCATCCCAGGCGTTGGTCTGCTTGGGGATGGTTGTGGCAGCCCTATGAGGAAGCATGCCACTACCTAGAGGGTGATGGCAGGTTTAAAGAACATTATGTTTTCGTGAGAGGGGTGTGTTTCCAATACACCTACTTCTTCCCCCTTTTTCTCTTGGTGTGGACATCTTAGCGTATTACAGAGAGGATGAAAAAGGAGAAGTACCTCTCTCCCATTCTTTCTCATGAGAAGATGAAGATATGGAATGACACAGCTTGTAAATTTGCTTGGTTGAGTAAAAATTGGTGAATTGTAGTGAAGGTAGATAAAAAAATATTGCCTGGGTCCCAAATACTGTTGGGAGAAAGACAATAGATCTGATACCTGCAGAGAGCACTAGGGGGTTAGACAGAGAGTGATAGACACACAAGAAAGAGGGAGAATGAGTCAAGATAGCATTCTGCCTCCAAATCTTGAGAGTAGGGTGCAAGGGTAGAAATTGGAGATGGAGTAAGGAGGAGGAATCAAGTTAGGAATGCATGTGGAAGGAACTAAAAAGAGGTTGGTATTTGAGGAAGGAGAACATTATGTGATCCATTGTGGAGAAAGTTAGGGTATAGAAAGAGGTGAGGAAGGAGAAGGTGAGTAGAACTAGGTGTGAAAGAGTGTACAGCAGAGGGTAAGGTTAAGTAACGTGGGTTACATAGGAAAGTCACAAGAGCATTTTGGGTGTGGAAGAGGCACTATGGGAAAGTTGAAAGGGCTACCGTGAGCAGAGATGTTAGACTGAGGACAAAGTTTATGGTGGGAAGGGGCCAAGCCTGGATTGTTAAATCCATCAAACTTATGCTCCACACATTTTAGGAAAGAGTATTGGGTGCAAAGTAAGTGCCTGATTTAGATCTTGGTGGACTGGCTACTCTGTCACAATGGTGATGGATATCCTGTCCGCCGAAATAGAAATCTCATAGGATATAATGGGATTTATATTTCGCGGACAGGATATCTGTCACTGTTGTGTGACAGAATAGCCCGTCCACCAAGATCCAAATCAGGCCCCATGTCTTAAGTGCGTGAGCAGTGAATTAGATAATGCTAAGGAACCATAGTTAAACATAACTGGCAAAAATTATTGTTTTGCATTATATTCATAACATGCATTCAAACCATTGCTGACAAGAAAAATATTATACCCTGAATTATTTGTTCTGTAATTGAGAGAAATTATATAATCCCTGTGAATTACAGACTGAAGCTAATAAACAAAAGTCTACATCACACAGCACTATTATGTAATGCTTCTAGTTCGTTCTATAGAAAGTATGTAAAGCAAGAAATATAAAACAGGTAAAAGTCAATGGAATGCTGGTGACATTTCCAAACCTTTCAGCCTCCAATTTGATTATCACAATGCCAGAACAACAAGTTTGCAGAGTAAGATCATAAAAGTGACAAACAAATATTATACTTGAGAAATTGGTATAACTGTTAAGCTTTTGTAATAAAGTTCACAACATTTAGGTTATATTCCTGGGAATCACAATTGCTTGAATGTGTGGAGACCTGTTAACACTGACCAAGTATTTAACAGTTTAAATGTTGATTATTTGAAGACAGTTTTGAGCACTTTTTCAAGGTGCCTATTTACTTTTAGTCATGCTTTTCTTAAAACTCTTTGTAAAAAATCCTCCAGATTTGACATGGACATAAAATCTATGCCCCCATTTACATTAAATAAGAGTAGAATTGTCGCAGTCATTTTAAAAAAGCACTTTAAAAGTATTTACTCCATATCTGTAATGTTGGTGTCCGCCGAAAGAACAAAGTCATATTGATTGACCCACCCAAAAAACGTGAAGGGCCCGATTCACAGAACTAACTTAAGACAAAATCCTAAACTTACTACCATTTTGGTATTCACAGAAGGCACCTACTCATTTTGGTATTCACAGAAGGCACTTACTCATTTTGGTATTCACAGAAGTTAGGAGTCCTAACTTTAGGACTCCTAAATGCCTTCTGTGAATACCGAAAGTCTTAAAATTAGGATTTTTCTCAGTTTAGTAGTAGTATAGTTAGGACTCCTAACTTTAGGACTCCTAAATGCCTTCTGTGAATACCGAAAGTCTTAAAATTAGGATTTTTCTCAATTTAGTAGTCCTAAGTCTAAATTTAGGACTACTAAATTGAGAAAAATCCTAATTTTAAGCCTTTCGGTATTCACAGAAGGCATTTAGGAGTCCTAAAGTTAGGAGTCCTAACTATACTACTACTAAACTGAGAAAAATCCTTATTTTAAGACTTTCGGTATTCACAGAAGGCATTTAGGAGTCCTAAAGTTAGGAGTCCTAAACTTAGGACTACTAAATTGAGAAAAATCCTAATTTTAAGACTTTCGGTATTCAAAGAAGGCATTTAGGAGTCCTAAAGTTAGGAGTCCTAACTATACTACTACTAAACTGAGAAAAATCCTAATTTTAAGAATTTCGGTATTCACAGAAGGCATTTAGGAGTCCTAAAGTTAGGACTCCTAACTTCTGTGAATACCGAAATGAGTAAGTGCCTTCTGTGAATACCAAAATGAGTAAGTGCCTTCTGTGAATACCAAAATGAGTAAGTGCCTTCTGTGAATACCAAAATGGTAGTAAGTTTAGGATTTTGTCTTAAGTTAGTTCTGTGAATCGGGCCCCTAGTGCGCAATGATCCATGAATTTGTTAACCAATGTAAGTTTGGTTACTATCCAGTGGAAATAAAACTGCCATTTCATAAAGGACCAGGGAGAAGTCCACTTCATTAACTAAATTCAAATAGAATAGCAGCTAATCAAGTGTACATTTGCTCCGTAGGTTAATTCTAGCTAATGTACATATGAAGGAATACCATGCATTTGAAACTACAATTGTGCAATCATAGCAAGGAATATACATTTAGATTAATGAATGTGCATTCTCAGACACATATGTGTACTTGAGCAGTACAACACATGATCACATTTAGAGTAGAGAAATCAAATGGTACAGAGCGAATATACCATGAAAAACCCTTTTTCATTAAGGAAATCCTCAATATTAGACATGAATATTACTGTTGGGAACAAACTCTCCTCTGCATGTTTAATGGATGTGCACCCCTGCTCTGAGTGCCCTAACCGTATTGATGTCAGGATCCCTAATATTAATATTTGTTGTCATAGACAAACATGGATCGTGCGTATGTGCCACAACATTGCCCTGTCTCATGGATTGCGGCCCTGTTGGACCGCGAGGGTCACTCAAAGTGCTACCCTCATAATGGTGAAGGCTAATGCCTCCACTAGGAGTTAATCAGTACAAGAGCAGTGGAGGCAGCATACTGTGTAGTGATCAGTAGGAGTGAACAGGTCCTTTTTAGGTTTTGCCTGCACAGCACTTGACTGTGCTTTTGAACTCTATTGCATTTAATATAAATCTTTAGAGGAGCTTACATTCCTCCCTTACATTTCATTAGTTTGTGTGCTTGCCTCTTACTTTTCCTCCATTTCTATTGGTTGTAGCATACATTTCCTGTTGTTCCTTTTGTGCTCTCCTAATCAGTGTCCCAAGGCCCAAACACTCCTCTCCAATCTGCTTTTGTTGAACTTCTTTCTTATTTGTGAGCGAGCGTGTCAACACCCCTACTTGTTCTCTCTCCGCCCGACCTATTCCCCAGGCACAACAGCTTGACCTTCCATGCCACTCTTCCTACAAATTCATATTATCTTGTGTATACGGGTTTTTAGGTTGCACGCATATCCCAGATGCATTTTAGGATCATACCTAGTTGTTTTTGCTTCCGCAGTCTTGTCATTGTTGTGCATACCCATCGAGGTTCCCCTCTACATCCGCAGTAATGGGGGAAGGAAAAAAGCAGAACCATTTCTCCTGTCTTATCTGCGAAAAGTGTACACAGTGATGCATGTTTTTTCGACAGCTGCCTGGGAAAAAAAAATATACCCCAAGAAAAAAACGAGGAACAAACCCTTCTGAATTGCTCGTCACTATCTTGCTCACTTGCAAATATAAACACTAGCTTCCAGGAATACAAAAAGGCTGCAGAATGTATGTGAGCAATGCAGAACCAGTACTGTTCCTTCTTTAGTGCGTGACAATGAAATAGTATCAACACAAGAAGCGGTGTAAACATTTTGCCCATACATATATGTTGCATCACTCCAGTTTATAATAGATGTAGTGCATTGTAAATGTAATCTGAACACTTGCTTTATAATGTAAAAGTTATTTTATCAATTACCACTTCACCTCCCAGAAACTGCAGTAGTATTTCAACCTTTTTTACTACAGCTGAAGGTCCATTTCTTCCTTTCCATTCCAGAGCTGTCTTATTTTTTGTAGGCACAGAATCACAGAATGTGTAGCCGACGCCGACACTCGAACCTGGCTCACCAGCTACTAGGGGGCATAATAGCAAAGGCATTGCACCACCAGAGCATCTCTTTTTACGACGCTCCGGTGGCGCAATGCCCTGCTCCATATTTACAAGGCGGCTCTAAGCCACCTTGTACGGCTAAATGCCGCATTGTAAATATCGTACCCTTTGATGCAAGTTTCTGCATCAAATGGGCGTGCAATGGGTGTTGCTGAGGGCGTACCCACGCAACACCCATTGCTTTTTTACACTGCCCCAGATTTACAAGGATGTGTACACCCGAGGCAGCGCCAAAAGCTATCGCCATTCAAAATTGGTTTCATATTCAGCACTCACAGAGTGCCCACCACTCCTCCCCCTGCTCTGAGAGGAGAGGAGATATGCCCCATCCTTACAAGACGTCGCAGGAGGAATAGTAAAAATTATAATAACGTCAAGTTATTATCATTTTATTTTTGCTTTTTTTACACTGCGAAAAGCAGTGGGGCAATGCACCTCCGCCTAATCAGATGACCTGCCACTGACTGACAGGCTCGATCTTGGGCTTCACAAGCCTCAGGCATGTGACAGCACATGGATTTGTCTGGTTACAGATGTCTAACAGGCCAAGTCATCGGACAGCAAAGCTTTTTCTCATTTTACACAGGTCTTACAGGCGTCGTGCGTCTGACAATAGCAAACCATGATTCAAAATCCATAGATATTTACAGGCGACCTATCCATTGTGATCAAAGATCGTACAAGCACGGCCTTCTCCCAGCAGTTATTCCTCAATTTGTACAGACTTTAAGAACTGAGGTCTGTAACAGCAGACCTCTTATTGAGGTTACAGGGATCTTGCAATTCAAAGCATCTGATAGCAGAGCTATTCTTTTGGTTACACAGATATTATAGGCTGCAAAGGTGCCTCCCCTGTTAGACATTTATGTTGCATGCATTTGTACGATGCATTTATACAATTTCCCTGATTTATTGGAGCTTTACAGGCTCACAATGTTTATACCAAAGCTGTCCCTCATGTTACAGAACACTTACAGGCTCTGTCAGAAAATCTATTCCACAGGTTACTAGGACTAGGACTAGGACCAGTCAAGCATGTGAGATCATAACTAAAAAATAAGTCTTCTGAAACCAGAGCTACCCTTCACCCTCCAATGTTCTCACAGGCTCAAACATCTGGTAGTAGTTCTATGATTTTCACTTCTTACAGGCTCAGGCCTGTGACAGCTGAACAATCCTCAATGTGATGGAGCTCTTACTATAAAAGCTTCTAACAACAGACCTATCCCACGTATTTCACAGACCTCGCATGTTCAATTATTTGAGCCCAGAGCCTATTCTTCACTGCCTACTGACATTACAAGACACAGATTTAAATAAAACAGCTAATCATCAAGTATCAAGTAATGTACAGACCCACAAGTCAGCATCAGACCAATCTCTTATTTTACCTGTGTCTTACTGGGTTTACATGTGTCTTTAGGTAGTGATGCTGTTCCTAGGCTGCAGAGTTCGGGGCTCAGACGGCAGAACTACCCCCACAATTACCTGCATTGTACAGGGTTAAGACTGTGATGCTGTTCTTAGAATACACAAATTAGACCTTTGATACCGCGAAGCTTTCCCTCATTTGACAGGCACCCAGGACTATCAGCCCAGAGCTATTGGGGAAAATATGTAGACCCCAGGACTGACTGATAAAATGTATATTACAGCCACTACCTAAATGGTCTCTTAGCCTGGCAGATGCCAGATCTAAATGACAATCTCAAGACTGGGTCATGTAGCACCATTGTCTTTCACAAGTTTTTAAAGTCAACAAAAATATGACAAATTGAAATGGATCCTTCCGAGCATGCCAAGAATTAAATATACAATGGTGTTTGTGTTTCTGAGAGTTAGCAAACTGGATTGGACAACTTTCTGCAATAGAGACCCAGTAGACACTGCTTTTTAGGTTGCAGTCTACTAGACAGCACAGCTGTCTGGTTTGCTAAAGACTTCTTGAATACTTTCAGAAAGCTGACGTAGGTATGTATGCATTCCGCCCGTTTGTTAACATTGGCTTTGTGGTTTGTAACTCACATTTTCTGGTTTACTGTTTACTGGCTTTATTTGCTTCTTGCCTAAACCAAGTTTGCTGTATTTTTCTACCAACTCTCTTTCTGTAAACAGGCCTTTAAATCTTATTCTTATCATGTCACATTTGCTGTCTATTCAAAGACCTCAAATATCAGGCTCTGTCTTCCTAGCGCACTTGTGTTTACTTTTCTTTCTCAGATTTCAAAGTGAGAGGAATTACGTGACAATCTTGCTGGATAGTAGGGGTAGGTAAGAGGTTTTTCCAGAATTCAACATTGAAATAAACTGTGAAAGTATTTCAAAGAATATATCAGAATTAGGAACACAAATTAAGCACAATTTTTGTTATTGTTGAAGTGTGTAAGAAACAAATACTTTAACATGATCAAAAGAAATCATTACACTAGGTGATGCAATTTCTACGCATTTGTGCACTGTGTAGTTTTATTAGTAAAACTGTATGTCTGTGCAAGTATAATGGTCATTTCAATTGAAAATGTGCTGTCTGTAATGGCAGTGTGCTACCATACCATGCATACTCTGCTCTACCCCACTCCACTCCACTCTACTCTATACCACTCCACACAACTGCACTCTACTCTGCACCACTCCACTTTACACCACTCCATGCTACTGCACTCTACACCACTCCAATGCACTTCACTCTATGTCACTTCATACTACACTTTGCTACTCTACCTTGTGCCACTCTACTCTATGCCAATGCACTCTTTGGCACTCCAGTCTAGGCCACACCAATCTACTCTTCACAACTGCACTCTACTCTACGCCACTCTGCAACGCTGACCTCTACACCACTGCACGCTATGCTAATATACTGTATGCCAATGCATTTTATTATGGAACACTCAACTCCACCTCCCTGCACTCAATGCTAATCCACTCTATGCCACTCCAAACTACTTAGCACCACTGAACTCTATATCACTGCACGCTACACTACTTTACGCCATTATAATCTATGCCACTCTATGCAACTGCACTGTACCCTGTACTACTCCACTCAACACCACTTCACCGTGCTCAGAAACAATCTACTCTACCCCACGGTACTTCACACCACTCTACTCCACTCTCTGCCACTCCACTCTAGTCCATTGCACTCTATGCCAGTGCACTCTACACACCTGCACTCTATGTCAATGCACCCTATGCTTTTGCATCACTGTACTCTACGCCACTGCTCTCTGCACCACTCTACTCTGTGCCACTGCTCTCTGCACCACTCTCCTCCACTCTGTGCCACTCCACACTGTGCCACTGCACTCTTCACCATTGCGCTCTTCTATGCACCATTCTAATCTATGCCACTGCTTTCGAAACTGCATCGTATGCCGCTGAACTCAGTGCCACTGCACTCTATGCCACTGCACTCTACGCCACTCTGCTCCGCACCACTTCACTCTGCACCACTGCACATTACTATGCACTACTATAATCTATGCAATTGAATTATACAACCCTGCTGTGTATGCCGCTGGATTCAATGTAACTGTACTCTATGTCACTACACTCGGCAACACTCTACGCCAATGCACTCTACTCTATGCCACTCCAGTGTATGCCACTCTACATGATTCCACACTTTGCCACTCCAATACACAACACTTTCTGCCACTCCACTCTACAACACTCTATTCTACTCTTCGCCCTTCTGCTCTTCGGCACTCCACACAGCCCTCCTCTATGCCACAAATGTTTAGCCATGCTGAACAGCAGCCACACTGGTGTACAACATGGCTAAAACACATTGGCAAAGCCAATAGCTCTTGCATAGGCAAGACCTATTGGCTTAGCCAATGCTTGTTAACTTGTGTCACAGGAGTGAAGCCTACAGGCTCACTCAGGCAAAGTACTGCTGCTGTGTGCCTAACTCACTCTTGGCTTATATCTGTTTGGTGTGTAGTGCTGCACAGCGCATAAGTGGAGTATTTGTACTGGGTGTATGTTATGTTGTGTTATAAAGATTCATACAGCGCACATTCACTCACAAGAGTGTTCCGGCGCTAAAGGAATGATGGCACCTACAAATGAAACCTATGTCGATTGTGTGAAAAGCCAAGCCTAGATTGTGTGCCTGAGAAGGGGATAATACAAGAGAAATGCAGTACAGTGTAGTGCAGTCATGCTGAATGCATGTGCTAGATGCATGTATGCCCATGAGTGGTACAATACATGAAGCATGTAGTACTGTTCAGTTAGTTCATGTTATATGCATGCTCTGGATGTATGTGTGCCTATGACTGGTACAGTACATGAAGGATACAGTGCTGTGCCATGCTTGCATGTTCAATGTATGTGCTGACTGTATGGATGCCTATGAGTTGTACAATACAGGAAGCAAACAGTGCTGTGCGATGTGTGTATGCTGTTTGATTCAGTGAGAGGGCACAAGGAAGGGGCCTTGGCACATTTCAGGAAGGAAATTGAGCTGATAAGAGAATCATAAAGACTAGGGTTGAGGCACTGGGCTAACCTTTCGAAACACATATCACTGTGGCTGACATCCATGTGTGGTCTCTAGTCACTCCCATGCACTGTGCTGTGGGGCTATCAGATTTGGAATTGCTCCTGCTGAGATAGACTGCTTTCAAGAGGAGAAGAGGGCAGAGTAGTAGGCACTTTGAATGAAGCAAACCCCAACATACACGTCAGACTCTAAATCACATATGGTGTCTGGAAAAGGACTAGATGAAGGGAGTTTGAGACTCCAAACATTGCCATCTGTTAAGCAGTCAAAGGGCTTTGTGAGGAGGGGGAGCTCTGAATGACTTCTGACTGTGACCAGGAATGGAGGCTAAGGCCTGCTAGTCTTCCTGTTGGGTGAAGAGACATCACTCAGGAAATCCAAGACCACCTGCCATGAAGCCTGGAGCACCGGTGCCTGCCTTCTTGCCAAGACCATTGTCCACTGTGAGGAAAAGGAGACCATTGGAGGGAGCAATTGGGGAGCCCTGTTGAGTGGACTCCCTTTGCAAGGCATGAGGAGATGGCTGCTGCACTTATCGGGCCATTGCCTGTGTTCAGGATGAAGTCAGCGATCCTCGTATACTAGAAGAGGCCACCTTGAATTGATCCATGTGCGTTGTTGCACCAATTAAGCCGGAGCCCATGCGTAGTGAAGAATCATAACCCTGTGTGCTAGGAGGGGCCACCACAAGAAGACTGTCATGCTGCAAGTGGTGTAGCCCTTGTGCCGCTGTAAGCCGCAACCCTGTATGCCAGGAGGGACTGCCACTGAGGACTTTGCTATGCCGAATGTGCTGGAGCCCATGTACAGAGAAGATATGTTGACCCTACATCCCAGAAGGGGCCTCTGGGAGCAGCAAGTCATGAGATCTGATCAACACCCTCCAGCCGGAGAAGTGAGGACACCTTGGGAATATCAGATGAGGGACCTGCTTCAAGATCATCACATCATCCCCCATTGTGGAACGATCTGACATTTACCCTGCAATGAGGAGCCAGGGAGAACCTCTGGTCACTCCATCGGTGCAACCGCATGTGTGGAACTCTGCGCTTGCCGAGTGCAGCCCACATGGTCTGTATGTAGTGAGCTCACCTGATTCAGTTGCTGCGCTATGAGTGCCCCGAACTCTGGATGCTCCAAGCCTGTATGTGCAGGTCAGACTGATTTTGGAGCAGTCTGGATGTTGTCTGTAGTGAATGGGAAATAATCACTATCACTTGGAGTGAGGAGGGATTCGGACTCAGGGACCTGCCTGAAGAAACGCTAGAGCCTTGACCTTAAGGGGACTGTGTACTTGCATGTGAATGCCATATTTTTCAGTTGTGTTGATAGGGGTAGAAATAGAATACTTCTCCTTTTTTCATAAAAGTGAGCATCTGGTTGGACAAGGATTTATTGCTGCTGCACGCATTTTGAGTAATGAGCTTGTGTTCACTCCCCTGTATCTACCTCCCCCGAGGGAGCCTTGCCCTGCTTGGACCATGCTATTCCTGACAGTCAAATGTTGAAGGTATACTTGGTCCATTTGCTCAGAATCCATAGTAGGTCTGGCCTGGGACATCAGGAGTCATACGGTTGGACCCAGTAGCACCTGCTTATCCTGTCACCCTCTAAAAAGGGTTCTTACAATTACATTCCCAATCATTCTATTAAACAAACATGTAAAAGATACATATTCAAAATTGACAAATAAGGGCCAGATGTACGTAGACTTAATTTGCGATTTCTTAATAGCTAATATTTGCAATTCGCTACTCGGAAATAGCAAACTGCTATTTACAAGAGTGAGTTTTACACCGTTTACAAATCCCAGTGGGTTGCAATTGAACTACCTCTTACATATTCATGAGGTAAGTTGCAATTTGCAATCCATTGGTAATCACTAAAAACACCGGGATGGTGGCCTCCTGGGGTTCGCAGACCACGATGTCTTTCCTTAGAAGGATGCATTTCAAAAAGAAAAAGAAAATGTTTCAGTTTCATTTTCATTTTTTAAGAGTAGGCAGTGGTCTGTGAGACCACTGCCTGCTCTTAAAAAACGTTTTCACATGCATTCACAAAAGGGAAAGGATCCCGTGGGGACTCTTTCCCATTTACAAATGGGTTACCACCAACTTGAAGTTGCATCTTGGTCGCCAAACATTCTTACATACAACTGTGAGTCACTATTAGGAAGTGACATTCCTAACACGCCCCTTCCTAATACCGAATCGCTAACCCATTTTGAGATTTGGTAATAGGTTACTGAATCGTAAAATAGGTGCAGTACATTGAAAAAAGCATTTTTCTAGTCGCAAACGACCCGATTCTGCGATTCAGGCCGTTTGCGACCTGAAAAAATCTATATACATCTGCCCCTTAGTTCTTTGCACTAAATAACTGAACTTAGACATTGCCCTTCATGTAATGCGCAGTTTCTTAGTGAAGTTAAGGGTATAATGGTCAAAGACAGTAGCTGTGTCTATGTCTTTGGTGCTTACCACCACTCCCCGTTAAAATGGCTATTTTTCCTGTTGCAATATGACCCTGCTGCTACTATTGGTGCAATAATGTGGCCGTACATTCCTTAAGAGTGTTTTTCTGTATTTCAATTCTTTATTATTGGAAACGAAGAAAAAAATACATTACATGTTCACCAATTTAATATTCCATCTATCTCATGTTTCCACGCATAACACACTGAATGTCTATACTGAACACAGTAAAGCCCTCACAAACGTCCCCAAAAACCATATCACATCCCAGCTACTTTCCTGTTTATATAAAACCTCTGTCTTCATCCCCTTATAAAGAAACACAGTAATAAAAATCTATACTGTGAATTTATAAAACCTTCTCTGCCTGTTCTCTTGTCTGGTGGATGTCTACTCTTCTCCAGATATTATTCCATAGCACATGACATGTGCCCTCCCAGGTGGTTATCTTCCTTGAGTCTGCATTATGTTCTCCCATGGCCAACTGGAAATAAGTGCAGAAATTACTCAACATGTTTTCTCAGTTTGTCGGATCTAGGGCTGCTCTTGGCTACATTTGACCGACTGTGGCTCACCATTTACTGGCGCATCTACAACCTTCCTTGCAGTACTTTGATTCCTCTGAAAATACTATTTGTTGGAAATGATCAGCTTTTGTGTGGTGTATCTCCAGACCACTAATTATACATCAGAGGGTCCCTGTACTATAACATTTACGGGGTAAAGTCGCAGGGAAAAGTACAATTCCAATAACCACAAGAAAAACCCCTTTAAACAGAAAATAACCCACAGAAACACGAACAGTTTTCTATATCATTACTTTGTTTTTTATTATAAAAAAATATACATATATATTTACTTTTTTCTTTGAATTAATCATTTAGATTTTTTGTTCAAGAACAAAAACAAGACAGCAGTATAACTCTTGATCTAACTAGAAAGAGTTATAAACATTGACGAAGCAGTACCTATACTAGCGGTACATAAACAATTTACACAAACACATTAAAGACAATTACAAATAGTGCAGTGCATAAAAAAGTGAAAAAATCATCAGGAACATTCAAGACAGTCATATACATAAAAAGAAAAATACTAAAAATACAGAAAAAACGAATGCGCCGACGCACGTTTCGGAATCTCATACACCTTCCTTCCTCAGGGTGCTGATGGCATTTTCAAACGGCGAAAACTCACAATAGTAATTAATGCAGTAAGTTTAGTCAGATAGATAGTTCAATTTCCTAGGTTTCCTTAATGCCTCGTCAATCTAATCTGTGGGAATAGTAATAACCAAATTATTTTTTATTGAATAAATCACATCGTATATACATCCAGAGTCGATTAATAAACGCTTGAGGTGAGAGTAGGGAAGATATCATGCATCATAAACCATATACAAAATAATAGCCTGAAAAACGATTAGAGAAAATTAAATAAAGACATCATAGACCCAGTTGGAAAAAAGTAAGATGAAAAAACACCACCAAGTGAACCCACAAATAGATTATATAGAAAAGATTAGATTATACATACTTCCTATGCCACAAGAACTTGAAGTTGGACATAATCATATAGAATCGGGATGAATCACAAAAAATGCCTTGACAAGATAGTGTTCGCCTGTGACTGGCGTCTTACAGGGGATGAAAGGTCTGAGAGGACACTGGATCTACTTAGCCCAGGATGGAGCTCACCGGACTAGTTCAACAGTAGATATTTGCTAACTGGAAGAAAGAATATCATTAATAATCTTGATATTCAGAAGTTACGTCCTAACTAATTATAAGGACTACCTAAATGTCTACACCAATACACTGCTTGTATATATAAAAAATGTGTGTTCACCTATACTACAGCCTCATAAAGTAAAGAGAAAAATTCATAAAAATTGAAAGATATCATGTAGTATAAACAACTATAAATAGAAAGAAAAGAAATATTAGCTAACAGACAATAGACCCTAATTCATACTAAAAAACTTTCAATACAGAACATATCCTTAGATACATAAAGCCTATGGAATGTTTAACAAGTACATAGAACTTACTTAGTGTTATCTACTTGTCATTACAATGGTTTTTCTACGTCAATACGGGTATCCTTTAAAAACAAGTGGTTCCCGTCTTATTATCACGGTAGATCACCGATCTCAGTTCGATAGATTCTGTAAAGAAAAGATAAACCAGGAATCTATATGAGGGTCCAGAGTTGGAAATCACCTATAAAGGTGTAGCTTAAGACTTTGCAACTAGATATATCAACGAGTAAAGCATATAAAAGATGAAAAAAGGGGAGGGGAGAAAAACCACAGTGTTTCCAGGGTCGAATAATAAGTACGGCTACCAGAGGGTACACGAAGTAATTCAGAATGAAATAATCAGATCAAACTATGACCAAGTAAAAATACGCGTGATACAAAAGAGAATTGAGATACGCTAATAATAATGGATGAAAAAATATACCTATGAACGAATAGCAATACGCGTGATACAAGAGAAAGTCGAGAAACGCTAATAGGAGCACTTACTCTGTCGGGGAATTAATTCCTTCGTGTCTATCCAATTCTCAAGAATTGAATCCAGGACCCGGCCACCTCTGGGTTAGCAAGTGTCTAAATCAAGAACCAGTTATATAGTGCTAGCTTTATTAGAAAAAAAGAGAGAGTGAACGTACCTCACCTGAGTCGAATACGGACATAGAAACTCAACTCCGGTTCCTCGCCGATAGTACAAAGCGCCCGCCATCTTGGATAGGGAAAAAATAGAGAGAAACTAGCGTTCCAAGAAACTAAAAATGGGACAGATAAGTTTCTAACCCGATATATTAAAAATGGCTGGAAAAATCAAAAAGTTCTCTACATATTACAAGAATAGATATAATGTAATCAAAATAATCAGACAATAATTTAAATGTATCGTACCCATGTAAATAAACTTAATATAGCATCAGATTAAGACGAGGCCGGAGGGGGGAACACATTTAGATACTTTAGAAGTTACTAAGTGTCAGACAACTAGAAGTGAATAATGGCTGTCATATTGGAATAGACAAATAAAGGTGGAATATATATCCAGGTCAAATCAGAAGTACCTCAGGGTGACATAGAGGAGGGAAAAACACCCATATAATGATGAATAATACGCCCTGACAAAACAAGCCTAGGAGTCACACAATCGCATTTTCCCAGGGAAGAGATTCGTTTAAACCATTGCCAAATGTCTGCAATGTAAATATCCAAAAGACTTCTCTTTTCTTCCTAAGAGCATCAGTATTACCATCTTTGGGTGTATGTACACGTTCCAGTATCAACCATTCCAGATCTTTAATGGAATGTTGTTTATCAAGCCAGTGTTTCACCAGAGGGGCTCCCACACGTTTGTTGTTGATGGCAGATTTATGTTCGCTAAATCTGACCCGCATCTCCCTGATAGTTTCACCCACATAACCTTTGCCACAAGGGCACAAGATTAGGTAGATGACGTTAGAGGTCCTACAATTGGTCATTTCTTTGAAGGAGAAAGTATTTTTGCCCCATTTCAAATTTGAGATGGTTTTCACAAAGGTACAGGCGTGGCATCCGCCACATTTGTGGGTGCCAAGAATAGGATAGGCACCAGTAATAGAACGCTGGATCATTTCATTTTTATTAGGCAGTATGGATTTAACTAGTACGTTCCTCAAATTCCTATTTCTGCGGAAGGCAAAAATAGGTTTGGGCAGGGTATTCAGCTGGTTACCAGAATTCAGTATATACCAGGAAGAATTAATCACTTGGCGCAGTTTGTTATTGAAATTAGAGTGTCTGGTAACACAAACTAGGTTCTCCTGAATATTTTTGGTCTTGGTTAGCAATAAAGCATCTTGATTGTAGTACTTCGCCCTTTTATAGGACTCTTTAATGATTCTATATGGATATCCTCTGTTTCGCAACTTACTTTTAAGAGTCTCTGCATGGATTTCAAAAGATTGGATACACGTACAATTCCTGCGGAGACACAGGAACTGACTGAAAGGGATGCTATCTTTTTGGCTACGTTGGTGAAAACTGTGGTATTGTAATAGGGTATTGCGGGCCGTGGGTTAAGTATATAACGATACTTCAATATGTTCATCTATGGCCTGTATCCAAATATCTAGAAATTCAATTTTTTCTTTGCTGATTTTGGAAGTGAATTTCAGATGCGGGTCACAGAGATTAACCCAAAGAATAAATTCAGAGAGTTGTTCCTCATTTCCTCTCCAGATAAAAAATATGTCGTCGATAAACCTGTAACAGTGGGTAATGTTCTCAGAGAATGGAGCTACCTCATTATAGATAAACTTTTTCTCAAACGCACCCATATACAGGTTGGCCACATTAGGAGCACAAGCCGCTCCCATACTGATGCCCAGCATCTGTTTGTATACAACTTTATCAAATTCAAAGTAGTTCCCATGAAGAACGATGGCAAGACACTCCAAGATAAAGAGGTTGTCCGTGTTATGAATATTTTCAGTCAACACACTTTTGACAGCTTCCAATGCCCCAGTAAGGGGTATGTTAGAATACAACGCCTCAATATCCATTGAAACCAGGAAATCCGTGGCAGAGTTAAACTCCATGCCCTCAATTTTGTTAATCAATGTCCCGTATCTCTCACAAATGCTGGAAGGTTACTAACTAATGGAGCCAGGAACACATCAACAAATTTAGATAAAGGTTCAGTAAGAGACCCAATGGTGGAAACTATGGGTCTAAATGGAGGTTTGTCCATATTTTTATGTATTTTGGGGAGACCGTATAGAACAGGGATCTGAAAATGTTCTTTGTTTAGATATTCAAATTCTTGTATACAAATACTCCCCGTATCTAAAGCTCTTCTGGTGATATCTAGGATATTGCTCTTAATTCTCTGTTCTGGGTAGCACATAATTTTAGTATAGTTCTCTGGGATGTTAAGCATGCTGTAGATTTCAGCCTTATATTTGTCACAGTCCATAACATGATCCCCCCCACCCTTATCACTGGGTTTGATCGTTATTTCTTTGTTGTTAGCAAGAGACTTCATAGCTTAGTACTCATCATAGTTCAAGTTGTAAGGGGGTTTAGGTACAAATCTCACCATTTTGTTGATTTTGGTGTTAACAACTTTTTCAAAAATCCCTACCTCGGGGCCAACCTCATCCAAACTTGGAGTAAATATGGACTTAGGTTTGAGTCCAGATTTATTCTCCATCTCTCTCAAATCACGATTTTCAAAAAATCTATTAAGACGGATCTTTCGGAAAAAGGATTGGAGGTCTTGATTTAATTCAAAACGATTGAAACCCGTGCTGGGTATAAATGAAACGCCTCTAACGAGGAGGTGTTTAGAATGAGTATCCAACACTGTTTTAGAAAGGTTGAAGATGGGGATAGGTTCCACCTGGGATGTAGAATCTACTCTCTTCAGTATTGATTGCGCCTGTTTTGTAAAAATTGTGGGGGGTTGTTGTCTGTTTGTTGATATCGTCCCCTCTCCTGGGTTCTGTATCTCCCTCTCATATTTCCTCGTCGGTTGCCTAAAAAACGGGTGTTTCTTCTTTGTCCCTCAAAGGCACCTCTCCTATTGCCATAGTTGTCAAATGAGCTTTGACCTCCTTCCCCCTTGGATTCTGATGTATCAGAAAAAGTAAGAATTCTGTTGCTGGACCAGTATTGATGGTCCGACTGGTTAGTGTGATCTCTAGAGCCATTATAGTATTGTGCTCCTAAATAAGGGTAAACCCTTTCTTCAGAGAAATATCTTATATCCTTACAAAGTTTTTCTGTTTTTTTCTTGTTAAGATAATCACTAAAAGAGCTCAATTCAATATTAATATCTTCAAGTTTCCGTTTAGCATCTTCCACTGAGTTATTTTTCTTCATAGTCTCCTCAATCTCAGCAATCTCTTTCATAATCACTTCAACCACCTCTCTGGCCGTCTCAATTATTAGGATCATAAGATCTCTTGAGCATTTGTTGGCTATTAACGACCAACGTTCCAAGAATTTTCTGATTTCGATGAACAGACCAGGTATGTTCCTGATCCTAAGGCCATTAGGGATCACCCCAGCTTTGAGGTACTCTAACATAAATTCCGCATGGGACTCGGTACGTCTTGCTTTCTTTTTAAGATTAAGCAGTTTAAACCACACTTCATTCTCGCCTTTGTGGTTAAAAAGTGGGCGGCCAGGTATGGAGCTCTCACCTACCAATCTGGCAAAATCCTCATCGGTAAACCCGAAAGTTTTAATTTTGTCCATAATACCACCTGAAAATCCAGGTAAATGCGAACAAAAGATCAATTACTCCAAGCTGGTAATAACTAAAGTGTAGCAAACAATTATGGATAATATAGTGTAGAAAAAGAAATAAAAGGTATATCAAAGGAGATAATTAGAATAGAAAAGAAAAAATAAAAAAGGGAAAAGAAAAAAGGTATGGAAAAAAATAAAAAAATATAATAAAAGCTAACATAGGCTATAATTATATAAATATAAATGCAACTTAAACTCTCAAAATCAAACAAGCACTCTGAAGCAAGTTCAAAGCAACCCTCACAGCAAAGTGCCGGGAACTAAACTAATTATACATCAGAGGGTCCCTGTACTATAACATTTACGGGGTAAAGTCGCAGGGAAAAGTACAATTCCAATAACCACAAGAAAAACCCCTTGAAACAGAAACTAACCCACAGAAACACTAACAGTTTTCTATATCATCACTTTGTTTTTATTATAAAAAAATATACATATATATTTACTTTTTTCTTTGAATTAATCATTTAGATTTTTTGTTCAAGAACAAAAACATGACAGCAGTATAACTATTGATCTAACTAGAAAGAGTTATAAACATTGATGAAGCAGTACCTATACTAGCGGTGCATAAACAATTTACACAAACACATTAAAGACAATTACAAATAGTGCAGTGCATAAAAAAGTGAAAAAATCAACAGGAACATTCAAGACAGTCATATACATAAAAAGAAAAATACAAAAAATACAGAAAAAAACTAATGCGCAGACGCGCGTTTCGGAATCTCATACACCTTCCTTCCTCAGGGCGCTGATGGCATTTTCAAACGGCGAAAACTCACAATAGTAATTAATGCAGTAAGTTTAGTCAGATAGATAGTTCAATTTCCTAGGTTTCCTTAATGCCTCGTCAATCTAATCTGTGGGAATATTAATAACCAAATTATTTTTTATTGAATAAATCACATCGTATATACATCCAGAGTTGATTAATAAACGCTTGAGGTGAGAGTAGGGAAGATATCATGCATCATAAACCATATACAAAATAATAGCCTGAAAAACGATTAGAGAAAATTAAATAAAGACATCATAGACCCAGTTGGAAAAAAGTAAGATGAAAAAACACCACCAAGTGAACCCACAAATAGATTATATAGAAAAGATTAGATTATACATACTTCTTATGCCACAAGAACTTGAAGTTGGACATAATCATATAGAATCGGGATGAATCACAAAAAATGCCTTCCCAAGATAGTGTTCGCCTGTGACTGGCGTCTTATAGGGGATGAAAGGTCTGAGAGGACACTGGATCTACTTAGCCCAGGATGGAGCTCACCGGGCTAGTTCAACAGTAGATATTTGCTAACTGGAAGAAAGAATATCATTAATAATCTTGATATTCAGAAGTTACGTCCTAACTAATTATAAGGACTACCTAAATGTCTACACCAATACACTGCTTGTATATATAAAAAATGTGTGTTCACCTATACTACAGCCTCATAAAGTAAAGAGAAAAATTCATAAAAATTGAAAGATATCATGTAGTATAAACAACTATAAATAGAAAGAAAAGAAATATTAGCTAACAGACAATAGACCCTAATTCATACTAAAAAACGTTAAATACAGAACATATCCTTAGATACATAAAGCCTATGGAATGTTTAACAAGTACATAGAACTTACTTAGTGTTATCTACTTGTCATTACAATGGTTTTTCTACGTCAATACGGGTATCCTTTAAAAACAAGTGGTTCCCGTCTTATTATCACGGTAGATCACCGATCTCAGTTCGATAGATTCTGTAAAGAAAAGATAAACCAGGAATCTATATGAGGGTCCAGAGTTAGAAATCACCTATAAAGGTGTAGCTTAAGACTTTGCAACTAGATATATCAACGAGTAAAGCATATAAAAGATGAAAAAAGGGGAGGGGAGAAAAACCACAGTGTTTCCAGGGTCGAATAATAAGTACGGCTACCAGAGGGTACACAAAGTAATTCAGAATGAAATAATCAGATCAAACTATGACCAAGTAAAAATACGCGTGATACAAAAGAGAATTGAGATACGCTAATAATAATGGATGAAAAAATATACCTATGAACGAATAGCAATACGCGTGATACAAGAGAAAGTCGAGAAACGCTAATAGGAGCACTTACTCTGTCGGGGAATTAATTCCCTCGTGTCTATCCAATTCTCAAGAATTAAATCCAGGACCCGGCCACCTCTGGGTTAGCAAGTGCCTAAATCAAGAACCAGTTATATAGTGCTAGCTTTATTAGAAAAAAAGAGAGAGTGAACGTACCTCACCTGAGTCGAATACGGACATAGAAACTCAACTCCGGTTCCTCGCCGATAGTACAACGCGCCCGCCATCTTGGATAGGGAAAAAATAGAGAGAAACTAGCGTTCCAAGAAACTAAAAATGGGACAGATAAGTTTCTAACCCGATATATTAAAAATGGCTGGAAAAATCAAAAAGTTCTCTACATATTACAAGAATAGCTATAATGTAATCAAAATAATCAGACAATAATTTAAATGTATCTTACCCATGTAAATAAACTTAATATAGCATCAGATTAAGACAAGGCCGGAGGGGGGAACACATTTAGACACTTTAGAAGTTACTAAGTGTCAGACAACTAGAAGTGAATAATGGCTGTCATATTGGAATAGACAAATAAAGGTGGAATATATATCCAGGTCAAATCAGAAGTATCTCAGGGTGACATAGAGGAGGGAAAAACACCCATATAATGATGAATAATACGCCCTGACAAAACAAGCCTAGGAGTCACACAATCGCATTTTCCCAGGGAAGAGATTCGTTTAAACCATTGCCAAATGTCTGCAATGTAGATATCCAAAAGACTTCTCTTTTCTTCCTAAGAGCATCAGTATTACCATCTTTGGGTGTATGTACACGTTCCAGTATCAACCATTCCAGATCTTTAATGGAATGTTGTTTATCAAGCCAGTGTTTCACCAGAGGGGCTCCCACACGTTTGTTGTTGATGGCAGATTTATGTTTGCTAAATCTGACCCGCATCTCCCTGATAGTTTGACCCACATAACCTTTGCCACAAGGGCACAAGATTAGGTAGATGACGTTAGAGGTCCTACAATTGGTCATTTCTTTGAAGGAGAAAGTATTTTTGCCCCATTTCAAATTTGAGATGGTTTTCACAAAGGTACAGGTGTGGCATCCGCCACATTTGTGGGTGCCAAGAATAGGATAGGCACCAGTAATAGAACGCTGGATCATTTCATTTTTATTAGGCAGTATGGATTTAACTAGTACGTTCCTCAAATTCCTATTTCTGCGGAAGGCAAAAATAGGTTTGGGCAGGGTATTCAGCTGGTTACCAGAATTCAGTATATACCAGGAAGAATTAATCACTTGGCGCAGTTTGTTATTGAAATTAGAGTGTCTGGTAACACAAACTAGGTTCTCCTGAATATTTTTGGTCTTGGTTAGCAATAAAGCATCTTGATTGTAGTACTTTGCCCTTTTATAGGACTCTTTAATGATTCTATATGGATATCCTCTGTTTCGCAACTTACTTTTAAGAGTCTCTGCATGGATTTCAAAAGATTGGATACACGTACAATTCCTGCGGAGACACAGGAACTGACTGAAAGGGATGCTATCTTTTTGGCTACGTTGGTGAAAACTGTGGTATTGTAATAGGGTATTGCGGGCCGTGGGTTTAGTATATAACGATACTTCAATATGTTCATCTATGGCCTGTATCCAAATATCTAGAAATTCAATTTTTTCTTTGCTGATTTTGAAAGTGAATTTCAGATGCGGGTCACAGAGATTAACCCAAAGAATAAATTCAGAGAGTTGTTCCTCATTTCCTCTCCAGATAAAAAATATGTCGTCGATAAACCTGTAACAGTGGGTAATGTTCTCAGAGAATGGAGCTACCTCATTATAGATAAACTTTTTCTCAAAGGCACCCATATACAGGTTGACCACATTAGGAGCACAAGCCGCTCCCATACTGATGCCCAGCATCTGTTTGTATACAACTTTATCAAATTCAAAGTAGTTCTCATGAAGAACGATGGCAAGACACTCCAAGATAAAGAGGTTGTCCGTGTTATGAATATTTTCAGTCAACGCACTTTTGACAGCTTCCAATGCCCCAGTAAGGGGTATGTTAGAATACAACGCCTCAATATCCATGGAAACCAGGAAATCCGTGGCAGAGTTAAACTCCATGCCCTCAATTTTGTTAATCAGATGTCCCGTATCTCTCACAAATGCTGGAAGGTTAATAACTAATGGAGCCAGGAACACATCAACAAATTTAGATAAAGGTTCAGTAAGAGACCCAATGGTGGAAACTATGGGTCTAAATGGAGATTTGTCCATATTTTTATGTATTTTGGGGAGACCGTATAGAACAGGGATCTGAAAATGATCTTTGTTTGGATATTCAAATTCTTGTATGCAAATACTCCCCGTATCTAAAGCTCTTCTGGTGATATCTAGGATATTGCTCTTAATTCTCTGTTCTGGGTAGCACATAATTTTAGTATAGTTCTCTGGGATGTTAAGCATGCTGTAGATTTCAGCCTTATATTTGTCACAGTCCATAACAATGATCCCCCCCCCACCCTTATCACTGGGTTTGATCGTTATTTCTTTGTTGTTAGCAAGAGACTTCATAGCTTAGTACTCATCATAGTTCAAGTTGTAAGGGGGTTTAGGTACAAATCTCACCATTTTGTTGATTTTGGTGTTAACAACTTTTTCAAAAATCCCTACCTCGGGGCCAACCTCATCCAAACTTGGAGTAAATATGGACTTAGGTTTGAGTCCAGATTTATTCTCCATCTCTCTCAAATCACGATTTTCAAAAAATCTATTAAGACGGATCTTTCGGAAAAAGGATTGGAGGTCTTGATTTAATTCAAAACGATTGAAACCCGTGCTGGGTATAAATGAAAGGCTTCTAACAAGGAGGTGTTTAGAATGAGTATCCAACACTGTTTTAGAAAGGTTGAAGATGGGGATAGGTTCCACCTGGGATGTAGAATCTACTCTCTTCAGTATTGATTCCGCCTGGTTTGTAAAAATTGTGCGGGGTTGTTGTCTGTTTGTTGATATCGTCCCCTCTCCTGGGTTCTGTATCTCCCTCTCATATTTCCTCGTCGGTTGCCTAAAAAACGGGTGTTTCTTCTTTGTCCCTCAAAGGCACCTCTCCTATTGCCATAGTTGTCAAATGAGCTTTGACCTCCTTCCCCCTCGGATTCTGATGTATCAGAAAAAGTAAGAATTCTGTTGCTGGACCAGTATTGATGGTCCGACTGGTTAGTGTGATCTCTAGAGCCATTATAGTATTGTGCTCCTAAATAATGGTAAACCCTTTCTTCAGAGAAATATCTTATATCCTTACAAAGTTTTTCTGTTTTTTTCTTGTTAAGATAATCACTAAAAGAGCTCAATTCAATATTAATATCTTCAAGTTTCCGTTTAGCATCTTCCACTGAGTTATTTTTCTTCATAGTCTCCTCAATCTCAGCAATCTCTTTCATAATCACTTCAACCACCTCTCTGGCCGTCTCAATTATTAGGATCATAAGATCTCTTGAGCATTTGTTGGCTATTAACGACCAACGTTCCAAGAATTTTCTGATTTCGATGAACAGACCAGGTATGTTCCTGATCCTAAGGCCATTAGGGATCACCCCAGCTTTGAGGTACTCTAACATAAATTCCGCATGGGACTCGGTACGTCTTGCTTTCTTTTTAAGATTAAGCAGTTTAAACCACACTTCATTCTCGCCTTTGTGGTTAAAAAGTGGGCGGCCAGGTATGGAGCTCTCACCTACCAATCTGGCAAAATCCTCATCGGTAAACCCGAAAGTTTTAATTTTGTCCATAATACCACCTGAAAATCCAGGTAAATGCGAACAAAAGATCAATTACTCCAAGCTGGTAATAACTAAAGTGTAGCAAACAATTATGGATAATATAGTGTAGAAAAAGAAATAAAAGGTATATCAAAGGAGATAATTAGAATAGAAAAGAAAAAATAAAAAAGGGAAAAGAAAAAAGGTATGGAAAAAAATAAAAAAATATAATAAAAGCTAACATAGGCTATAATTATATAAATATAAATGCAACTTAAACTCTCAAAATCAAACAAGCACTCTGAAGCAAGTTCAAAGCAACCCTCACAGCAAAGTGCCGGGAACTAAACTAATTATACATCAGAGGGTCCCTGTACTATAACATTTACGGGGTAAAGTCGCAGGGAAAAGTACAATTCCAATAACCACAAGAAAAACCCCTTGAAACAGAAACTAACCCACAGAAACACTAACAGTTTTCTATATCATCACTTTGTTTTTATTATAAAAAAATATACATATATATTTACTTTTTTCTTTGAATTAATCATTTAGATTTTTTGTTCAAGAACAAAAACATGACAGCAGTATAACTATTGATCTAACTAGAAAGAGTTATAAACATTGATGAAGCAGTACCTATACTAGCGGTGCATAAACAATTTACACAAACACATTAAAGACAATTACAAATAGTGCAGTGCATAAAAAAGTGAAAAAATCAACAGGAACATTCAAGACAGTCATATACATAAAAAGAAAAATACAAAAAATACAGAAAAAAACTAATGCGCAGACGCGCGTTTCGGAATCTCATACACCTTCCTTCCTCAGGGCGCTGATGGCATTTTCAAACGGCGAAAACTCACAATAGTAATTAATGCAGTAAGTTTAGTCAGATAGATAGTTCAATTTCCTAGGTTTCCTTAATGCCTCGTCAATCTAATCTGTGGGAATATTAATAACCAAATTATTTTTTATTGAATAAATCACATCGTATATACATCCAGAGTTGATTAATAAACGCTTGAGGTGAGAGTAGGGAAGATATCATGCATCATAAACCATATACAAAATAATAGCCTGAAAAACGATTAGAGAAAATTAAATAAAGACATCATAGACCCAGTTGGAAAAAAGTAAGATGAAAAAACACCACCAAGTGAACCCACAAATAGATTATATAGAAAAGATTAGATTATACATACTTCTTATGCCACAAGAACTTGAAGTTGGACATAATCATATAGAATCGGGATGAATCACAAAAAATGCCTTCCCAAGATAGTGTTCGCCTGTGACTGGCGTCTTATAGGGGATGAAAGGTCTGAGAGGACACTGGATCTACTTAGCCCAGGATGGAGCTCACCGGGCTAGTTCAACAGTAGATATTTGCTAACTGGAAGAAAGAATATCATTAATAATCTTGATATTCAGAAGTTACGTCCTAACTAATTATAAGGACTACCTAAATGTCTACACCAATACACTGCTTGTATATATAAAAAAATGTGTGTTCACCTATACTACAGCCTCATAAAGTAAAGAGAAAAATTCATAAAAATTGAAAGATATCATGTAGTATAAACAACTATAAATAGAAAGAAAAGAAATATTAGCTAACAGACAATAGACCCTAATTCATACTAAAAAACGTTAAATACAGAACATATCCTTAGATACATAAAGCCTATGGAATGTTTAACAAGTACATAGAACTTACTTAGTGTTATCTACTTGTCATTACAATGGTTTTTCTACGTCAATACGGGTATCCTTTAAAAACAAGTGGTTCCCGTCTTATTATCACGGTAGATCACCGATCTCAGTTCGATAGATTCTGTAAAGAAAAGATAAACCAGGAATCTATATGAGGGTCCAGAGTTAGAAATCACCTATAAAGGTGTAGCTTAAGACTTTGCAACTAGATATATCAACGAGTAAAGCATATAAAAGATGAAAAAAGGGGAGGGGAGAAAAACCACAGTGTTTCCAGGGTCGAATAATAAGTACGGCTACCAGAGGGTACACAAAGTAATTCAGAATGAAATAATCAGATCAAACTATGACCAAGTAAAAATACGCGTGATACAAAAGAGAATTGAGATACGCTAATAATAATGGATGAAAAAATATACCTATGAACGAATAGCAATACGCGTGATACAAGAGAAAGTCGAGAAACGCTAATAGGAGCACTTACTCTGTCGGGGAATTAATTCCCTCGTGTCTATCCAATTCTCAAGAATTAAATCCAGGACCCGGCCACCTCTGGGTTAGCAAGTGCCTAAATCAAGAACCAGTTATATAGTGCTAGCTTTATTAGAAAAAAAGAGAGAGTGAACGTACCTCACCTGAGTCGAATACGGACATAGAAACTCAACTCCGGTTCCTCGCCGATAGTACAACGCGCCCGCCATCTTGGATAGGGAAAAAATAGAGAGAAACTAGCGTTCCAAGAAACTAAAAATGGGACAGATAAGTTTCTAACCCGATATATTAAAAATGGCTGGAAAAATCAAAAAGTTCTCTACATATTACAAGAATAGATATAATGTAATCAAAATAATCAGACAATAATTTAAATGTATCTTACCCATGTAAATAAACTTAATATAGCATCAGATTAAGACAAGGCCGGAGGGGGGAACACATTTAGACACTTTAGAAGTTACTAAGTGTCAGACAACTAGAAGTGAATAATGGCTGTCATATTGGAATAGACAAATAAAGGTGGAATATATATCCAGGTCAAATCAGAAGTACCTCAGGGTGACATAGAGGAGGGAAAAACACCCATATAATGATGAATAATACGCCCTGACAAAACAAGCCTAGGAGTCACACAATCGCATTTTCCCAGGGAAGAGATTCGTTTAAACCATTGCCAAATGTCTGCAATGTAGATATCCAAAAGACTTCTCTTTTCTTCCTAAGAGCATCAGTATTACCATCTTTGGGTGTATGTACACGTTCCAGTATCAACCATTCCAGATCTTTAATGGAATGTTGTTTATCAAGCCAGTGTTTCACCAGAGGGGCTCCCACACGTTTGTTGTTGATGGCAGATTTATGTTCGCTAAATCTGACCCGCATCTCCCTGATAGTTTGACCCACATAACCTTTGCCACAAGGGCACAAGATTAGGTAGATGACGTTAGAGGTCCTACAATTGGTCATTTCTTTGAAGGAGAAAGTATTTTTGCCCCATTTCAAATTTGAGATGGTTTTCACAAAGGTACAGGTGTGGCATCCGCCACATTTGTGGGTGCCAAGAATAGGATAGGCACCAGTAATAGAACGCTGGATCATTTCATTTTTATTAGGCAGTATGGATTTAACTAGTACGTTCCTCAAATTCCTATTTCTGCGGAAGGCAAAAATAGGTTTGGGCAGGGTGTTCAGCTGGTTACCAGAATTCAGTATATACCAGGAAGAATTAATCACTTGGCGCAGTTTGTTATTGAAATTAGAGTGTCTGGTAACACAAACTAGGTTCTCCTGAATATTTTTGGTCTTGGTTAGCAATAAAGCATCTTGATTGTAGTACTTTGCCCTTTTATAGGACTCTTTAATGATTCTATATGGATATCCTCTGTTTCGCAACTTACTTTTAAGAGTCTCTGCATGGATTTCAAAAGATTGGATACACGTACAATTCCTGCGGAGACACAGGAACTGACTGAAAGGGATGCTATCTTTTTGGCTACGTTGGTGAAAACTGTGGTATTGTAATAGGGTATTGCGGGCCGTGGGTTTAGTATATAACGATACTTCAATATGTTCATCTATGGCCTGTATCCAAATATCTAGAAATTCAATTTTTTCTTTGCTGATTTTGAAAGTGAATTTCAGATGCGGGTCACAGAGATTAACCCAAAGAATAAATTCAGAGAGTTGTTCCTCATTTCCTCTCCGGATAAAAAATATGTCGTCGATAAACCTGTAACAGTGGGTAATGTTCTCAGAGAATGGAGCTACCTCATTATAGATAAACTTTTTCTCAAAGGCACCCATATACAGGTTGACCACATTAGGAGCACAAGCCGCTCCCATACTGATGCCCAGCATCTGTTTGTATACAACTTTATCAAATTCAAAGTAGTTCTCATGAAGAACGATGGCAAGACACTCCAAGATAAAGAGGTTGTCCGTGTTATGAATATTTTCAGTCAACGCACTTTTGACAGCTTCCAATGCCCCAGTAAGGGGTATGTTAGAATACAACGCCTCAATATCCATGGAAACCAGGAAATCCGTGGCAGAGTTAAACTCCATGCCCTCAATTTTGTTAATCAGATGTCCCGTATCTCTCACAAATGCTGGAAGGTTAATAACTAATGGAGCCAGGAACACATCAACAAATTTAGATAAAGGTTCAGTAAGAGACCCAATGGTGGAAACTATGGGTCTAAATGGAGATTTGTCCATATTTTTATGTATTTTGGGGAGACCGTATAGAACAGGGATCTGAAAATGATCTTTGTTTAGATATTCAAATTCTTGTATGCAAATACTCCCCGTATCTAAAGCTCTTCTGGTAATATCTAGGATATTGCTCTTAATTCTCTGTTCTGGGTAGCACATAATTTTAGTATAGTTCTCTGGGATGTTAAGCATGCTGTAGATTTCAGCCTTATATTTGTCACAGTCCATAACAATGATCCCCCCCCCACCCTTATCACTGGGTTTGATCGTTATTTCTTTGTTGTTAGCAAGAGACTTCATAGCTTAGTACTCATCATAGTTCAAGTTGTAAGGGGGTTTAGGTACAAATCTCACCATTTTGTTGATTTTGGTGTTAACAACTTTTTCAAAAATCCCTACCTCGGGGCCAACCTCATCCAAACTTGGAGTAAATATGGACTTAGGTTTGAGTCCAGATTTATTCTCCATCTCTCTCAAATCACGATTTTCAAAAAATCTATTAAGACGGATCTTTCGGAAAAAGGATTGGAGGTCTTGATTTAATTCAAAACGATTGAAACCCGTGCTGGGTATAAATGAAAGGCTTCTAACAAGGAGGTGTTTAGAATGAGTATCCAACACTGTTTTAGAAAGGTTGAAGATGGGGATAGGTTCCACCTGGGATGTAGAATCTACTCTCTTCAGTATTGATTCCGCCTGGTTTGTAAAAATTGTGCGGGGTTGTTGTCTGTTTGTTGATATCGTCCCCTCTCCTGGGTTCTGTATCTCCCTCTCATATTTCCTCGTCGGTTGCCTAAAAAACGGGTGTTTCTTCTTTGTCCCTCAAAGGCACCTCTCCTATTGCCATAGTTGTCAAATGAGCTTTGACCTCCTTCCCCCTCGGATTCTGATGTATCAGAAAAAGTAAGAATTCTGTTGCTGGACCAGTATTGATGGTCCGACTGGTTAGTGTGATCTCTAGAGCCATTATAGTATTGTGCTCCTAAATAAGGGTAAACCCTTTCTTCAGAGAAATATCTTATATCCTTACAAAGTTTTTCTGTTTTTTTCTTGTTAAGATAATCACTAAAAGAGCTCAATTCAATATTAATATCTTCAAGTTTCCGTTTAGCATCTTCCACTGAGTTATTTTTCTTCATAGTCTCCTCAATCTCAGCAATCTCTTTCATAATCACTTCAACCACCTCTCTGGCCGTCTCAATTATTAGGATCATAAGATCTCTTGAGCATTTGTTGGCTATTAACGACCAACGTTCCAAGAATTTTCTAATTTCGATGAACAGACCAGGTATGTTCCTGATCCTAAGGCCATTAGGGATCACCCCAGCTTTGAGGTACTCTAACATAAATTCCGCATGGGACTCGGTACGTCTTGCTTTCTTTTTAAGATTAAGCAGTTTAAACCACTCTTCATTCTCGCCTTTGTGGTTAAAAAGTGGGCGGCCAGGTATGAAGCTCTCACCTACCAATCTGGCAAAATCCTCATCGGTAAACCCGAAAGTTTTAATTTTGTCCATAATACCACCTGAAAATCCAGGTAAATGCGAACAAAAGATCAATTACTCCAAGCTGGTAATAACTAAAGTGTAGCAAACAAGTATGGATAATATAGTGTAGAAAAAGAAATAAAAGGTATATCAAAGGAGATAATTAGAATAGAAAAGAAAAAAGAAAAAAGGGAAAAGAAAAAAGGTATAGAAAAAAATAAAAAAATATAATAAAAGCTAACATTGGCTATAATTATTTAAATATAAATGCAACTTAAACTCTCAAAATCAAACAAGCACTCTGAAGCAAGTTCAAAGCAACCCTCACAGCAAAGTGCCGGAAACTAAACTAATTATACATCAGAGGGTCCCTGTACTATAACATTTACGGGGTAAAGTCGCAGGGAAAAGTACAATTCCAATAACCACAAGAAAAACCTCTTTAAACAGAAACTAACCCACAGAAACACTAACAGTTTTCTATATCATCACTTTGTTTTTATTATAAAAAAATATACATATATATTTACTTTTTTCTTTGAATTAATCATTTAGATTTTTTGTTCAAGAACAAAAACATGACAGCAGTATAACTATTGATCTAACTAGAAAGAGTTATAAACATTGATGAAGCAGTACCTATACTAGCGGTGCATAAACAATTTACACAAACACATTAAAGACAATTACAAATAGTGCAGTGCATAAAAAAGTGAAAAAATCAACAGGAACATTCAAGACTGTCATATACATAAAAAGAAAAATACAAAAAATACAGAAAAAAACTAATGCGCAGACGCGCGTTTCGGAATCTCATACACCTTCCTTCCTCAGGGCGCTGATGGCATTTTCAAACGGCGAAAACTCACAATAGTAATTAATGCAGTAAGTTTAGTCAGATAGATAGTTCAATTTCCGAGGTTTCCTTAATGCCTCGTCAATCTAATCTGTGGGAATATTAATAACCAAATTATTTTTTATTGAATAAATCACATCGTATATACATCCAGAGTCGATTAATAAACGCTTGAGGTGAGAGTAGGGAAGATATCATGCATCATAAACCATATACAAAATAATAGCCTGAAAAACGATTAGAGAAAATTAAATAAAGACATCATAGACCCAGTTGGAAAAAAGTAAGATGAAAAAACACCACCAAGTGAACCCACAAATAGATTATATAGAAAAGATTAGATTATACATACTTCTTATGCCACAAGAACTTGAAGTTGGACATAATCATATAGAATCGGGATGAATCACAAAAAATGCCTTCCCAAGATAGTGTTCGCCTGTGACTGGCGTCTTATAGGGGATGAAAGGTCTGAGAGGACACTGGATCTACTTAGCCCAGGATGGAGCTCACCGGGCTAGTTCAACAGTAGATATTTGCTAACTGGAAGAAAGAATATCATTAATAATCTTGATATTCAGAAGTTACGTCCTAACTAATTATAAGGACTACCTAAATGTCTACACCAATACACTGCTTGTATATATAAAAAATGTGTGTTCACCTATACTACAGCCTCATAAAGTAAAGAGAAAAATTCATAAAAATTGAAAGATATCATGTAGTATAAACAACTATAAATAGAAAGAAAAGAAATATTAGCTAACAGACAATAGACCCTAATTCATACTAAAAAACGTTAAATACAGAACATATCCTTAGATACATAAAGCCTATGGAATGTTTAACAAGTACATAGAACTTACTTAGTGTTATCTACTTGTCATTACAATGGTTTTTCTACGTCAATACGGGTATCCTTTAAAAACAAGTGGTTCCCGTCTTATTATCACGGTAGATCACCGATCTCAGTTCGATAGATTCTGTAAAGAAAAGATAAACCAGGAATCTATATGAGGGTCCAGAGTTAGAAATCACCTATAAAGGTGTAGCTTAAGACTTTGCAACTAGATATATCAACGAGTAAAGCATATAAAAGATGAAAAAAGGGGAGGGGAGAAAAACCACAGTGTTTCCAGGGTCGAATAATAAGTACGGCTACCAGAGGGTACACAAAGTAATTCAGAATGAAATAATCAGATCAAACTATGACCAAGTAAAAATACGCGTGATACAAAAGAGAATTGAGATACGCTAATAATAATGGATGAAAAAATATACCTATGAATGAATAGCAATACGCGTGATACAAGAGAAAGTCGAGAAACGCTAATAGGAGCACTTACTCTGTCGGGGAATTAATTCCCTCGTGTCTATCCAATTCTCAAGAATTAAATCCAGGACCCGGCCACCTCTGGGTTAGCAAGTGCCTAAATCAAGAACCAGTTATATAGTGCTAGCTTTATTAGAAAAAAAGAGAGAGTGAACGTACCTCACCTGAGTCGAATACGGACATAGAAACTCAACTCCGGTTCCTCGCCGATAGTACAACGCGCCCGCCATCTTGGATAGGGAAAAAATAGAGAGAAACTAGCGTTCCAAGAAACTAAAAATGGGACAGATAAGTTTCTAACCCGATATATTAAAAATGGCTGGAAAAATCAAAAAGTTCTCCACATATTACAAGAATAGATATAATGTAATCAAAATAATCAGACAATAATTTAAATGTATCTTACCCATGTAAATAAACTTAATATAGCATCAGATTAAGACAAGGCCGGAGGGGGGAACACATTTAGACACTTTAGAAGTTACTAAGTGTCAGACAACTAGAAGTGAATAATGGCTGTCATATTGGAATAGACAAATAAAGGTGGAATATATATCCAGGTCAAATCAGAAGTACCTCAGGGTGACATAGAGGAGGGAAAAACACCCATATAATGATGAATAATACGCCCTGACAAAACAAGCCTAGGAGTCACACAATCGCATTTTCCCAGGGAAGAGATTCGTTTAAACCATTGCCAAATGTCTGCAATGTAGATATCCAAAAGACTTCTCTTTTCTTCCTAAGAGCATCAGTATTACCATCTTTGGGTGTATGTACACGTTCCAGTATCAACCATTCCAGATCTTTAATGGAATGTTGTTTATCAAGCCAGTGTTTCACCAGAGGGGCTCCCACACGTTTGTTGTTGATGGCAGATTTATGTTCGCTAAATCTGACCCGCATCTCCCTGATAGTTTGACCCACATAACCTTTGCCACAAGGGCACAAGATTAGGTAGATGACGTTAGAGGTCCTACAATTGGTCATTTCTTTGAAGGAGAAAGTATTTTTGCCCCATTTCAAATTTGAGATGGTTTTCACAAAGGTACAGGTGTGGCATCCGCCACATTTGTGGGTGCCAAGAATAGGATAGGCACCAGTAATAGAACGCTGGATCATTTCATTTTTATTAGGCAGTATGGATTTAACTAGTACGTTCCTCAAATTCCTATTTCTGCGGAAGGCAAAAGTAGGTTTGGGCAGGGTATTCAGCTGGTTACCAGAATTCAGTATATACCAGGAAGAATTAATCACTTGGCGCAGTTTGTTATTGAAATTAGAGTGTCTGGTAACACAAACTAGGTTCTCCTGAATATTTTTGGTCTTGGTTAGCAATAAAGCATCTTGATTGTAGTACTTTGCCCTTTTATAGGACTCTTTAATGATTCTATATGGATATCCTCTGTTTCGCAACTTACTTTTAAGAGTCTCTGCATGGATTTCAAAAGATTGGATACACGTACAATTCCTGCAGAGACACAGGAACTGACTGAAAGGGATGCTATCTTTTTGGCTACGTTGGTGAAAACTGTGGTATTGTAATAGGGTATTGCGGGCCGTGGGTTTAGTATATAACGATACTTCAATATGTTCATCTATGGCCTGTATCCAAATATCTAGAAATTCAATTTTTTCTTTGCTGATTTTGAAAGTGAATTTCAGATGCGGGTCACAGAGATTAACCCAAAGAATAAATTCAGAGAGTTGTTCCTCATTTCCTCTCCAGATAAAAAATATGTTGTCGATAAACCTGTAACAGTGGGTAATGTTCTCAGAGAATGGAGCTACCTCATTATAGATAAACTTTTTCTCAAAGGCACCCATATACAGGTTGACCACATTAGGAGCACAAGCCGCTCCCATACTGATGCCCAGCATCTGTTTGTATACAACTTTATCAAATTCAAAGTAGTTCTCATGAAGAACGATGGCAAGACACTCCAAGATAAAGAGGTTGTCCGTGTTATGAATATTTTCAGTCAACGCACTTTTGACAGCTTCCAATGCCCCAGTAAGGGGTATGTTAGAATACAACGCCTCAATATCCATGGAAACCAGGAAATCCGTGGCAGAGTTAAACTCCATGCCCTCAATTTTGTTAATCAGATGTCCCGTATCTCTCACAAATGCTGGAAGGTTAATAACTAATGGAGCCAGGAACACATCAACAAATTTAGATAAAGGTTCAGTAAGAGACCCAATGGTGGAAACTATGGGTCTAAATGGAGATTTGTCCATATTTTTATGTATTTTGGGGAGACCGTATAGAACAGGGATCTGAAAATGATCTTTGTTTAGATATTCAAATTCTTGTATGCAAATACTCCCCGTATCTAAAGCTCTTCTGGTGATATCTAGGATATTGCTCTTAATTCTCTGTTCTGGGTAGCACATAATTTTAGTATAGTTCTCTGGGATGTTAAGCATGCTGTAGATTTCAGCCTTATATTTGTCACAGTCCATAACAATGATCCCCCCCCCACCCTTATCACTGGGTTTGATCGTTATTTCTTTGTTGTTAGCAAGAGACTTCATAGCTTAGTACTCATCATAGTTCAAGTTGTAAGGGGGTTTAGGTACAAATCTCACCATTTTGTTGATTTTGGTGTTAACAACTTTTTCAAAAATCCCTACCTCGGGGCCAACCTCATCCAAACTTGGAGTAAATATGGACTTAGGTTTGAGTCCAGATTTATTCTCCATCTCTCTCAAATCACGATTTTCAAAAAATCTATTAAGACGGATCTTTCGGAAAAAGGATTGGAGGTCTTGATTTAATTCAAAACGATTGAAACCCGTGCTGGGTATAAATGAAAGGCTTCTAACAAGGAGGTGTTTAGAATGAGTATCCAACACTGTTTTAGAAAGGTTGAAGATGGGGATAGGTTCCACCTGGGATGTAGAATCTACTCTCTTCAGTATTGATTCCGCCTGGTTTGTAAAAATTGTGCGGGGTTGTTGTCTGTTTGTTGATATCGTCCCCTCTCCTGGGTTCTGTATCTCCCTCTCATATTTCCTCGTCGGTTGCCTAAAAAACGGGTGTTTCTTCTTTGTCCCTCAAAGGCACCTCTCCTATTGCCATAGTTGTCAAATGAGCTTTGACCTCCTTCCCCCTCGGATTCTGATGTATCAGAAAAAGTAAGAATTCTGTTGCTGGACCAGTATTGATGGTCCGACTGGTTAGTGTGATCTCTAGAGCCATTATAGTATTGTGCTCCTAAATAAGGGTAAACCCTTTCTTCAGAGAAATATCTTATATCCTTACAAAGTTTTTCTGTTTTTTTCTTGTTAAGATAATCACTAAAAGAGCTCAATTCAATATTAATATATTCAAGTTTCCGTTTAGCATCTTCCACTGAGTCATTTTTCTTCATAGTCTCCTCAATCTCAGCAATCTCTTTCATAATCACTTCAACCACCTCTCTGGCCGTCTCAATTATTAGGATCATAAGATCTCTTGAGCATTTGTTGGCTATTAACGACCAACGTTCCAAGAATTTTCTGATTTCGATGAACAGACCAGGTATGTTCCTGATCCTAAGGCCATTAGGGATCACCCCAGCTTTGAGGTACTCTAACATAAATTCCGCATGGGACTCGGTACGTCTTGCTTTCTTTTTAAGATTAAGCAGTTTAAACCACTCTTCATTCTCGCCTTTGTGGTTAAAAAGTGGGCGGCCAGGTATGAAGCTCTCACCTACCAATCTGGCAAAATCCTCATCGGTAAACCCGAAAGTTTTAATTTTGTCCATAATACCACCTGAAAATCCAGGTAAATGCGAACAAAAGATCAATTACTCCAAGCTGGTAATAACTAAAGTGTAGCAAACAAGTATGGATAATATAGTGTAGAAAAAGAAATAAAAGGTATATCAAAGGAGATAATTAGAATAGAAAAGAAAAAAGAAAAAAGGGAAAAGAAAAAAGGTATAGAAAAAAATAAAAAAATATAATAAAAGCTAACATTGGCTATAATTATTTAAATATAAATGCAACTTAAACTCTCAAAATCAAACAAGCACTCTGAAGCAAGTTCAAAGCAACCCTCACAGCAAAGTGCCGGAAACTAAACTAATTATACATCAGAGGGTCCCTGTACTATAACATTTACGGGGTAAAGTCGCAGGGAAAAGTACAATTCCAATAACCACAAGAAAAACCCCTTTAAACAGAAACTAACCCACAGAAACACTAACAGTTTTCTATATCATCACTTTGTTTTTATTATAAAAAAATATACATATATATTTACTTTTTTCTTTGAATTAATCATTTAGATTTTTTGTTCAAGAACAAAAACATGACAGCAGTATAACTATTGATCTAACTAGAAAGAGTTATAAACATTGATGAAGCAGTACCTATACTAGCGGTGCATAAACAATTTACACAAACACATTAAAGACAATTACAAATAGTGCAGTGCATAAAAAAGTGAAAAAATCAACAGGAACATTCAAGACTGTCATATACATAAAAAGAAAAATACAAAAAATACAGAAAAAAACTAATGCGCCGACGCGCGTTTCGGAATCTCATACACCTTCCTTCCTCAGGGCGCTGATGGCATTTTCAAACGGCGAAAACTCACAATAGTAATTAATGCAGTAAGTTTAGTCAGATAGATAGTTCAATTTCCTAGGTTTCCTTAATGCCTCGTCAATCTAATCTGTGGGAATAGTAATAACCAAATTATTTTTTATTGAATAAATCACATCGTATATACATCCAGAGTCGATTAATAAACGCTTGAGGTGAGAGTAGGGAAGATATCATGCATCATACACCATATACAAAATAATAGCCTGAAAAACCATTAGAGAAAATTAAATAAAGACATCATAGACGCAGTTTGAAAAAAGTAAGATGAAAAAACCCCACCAAGTGAACCCACAAATAGATTATATAGAAAAGATTAGATTATACATACTTCCTATGCCACAAGAACTTGAAGTTGGACATAATCATATAGAATCGGGATGAATCACAAAAAATGCCTTCCCAAGATAGTGTTCGCCTGTGACTGGCGTCTTATAGGGGATGAAAGGTCTGAGAGGACACTGGATCTACTTAGCCCAGGATGGAGCTCACCGGGCTAGTTCAACAGAAGATATATGCTAACTGGAAGAAAGAATTTCATTAGTAATCTTGATATTCAGAAGTTACGTCCTAACTAACTATAAGGACTACCTAAATGTCTATACCAATACACTGCTTGTATATATACAAAATGTGTGTTCACCTATACTACAGCCTCCCTCATAAAGTAAAGAGAAAAATTCATAAAAATGGAAAGATATCATGTAGTATAAACAACTATAAATAGAAAGAAAAGAAATAGTAGCTAACAAACAATAGACCCTAATTCATACTAAAAAACGTTCAATACAGAACATATCCTTAGATACATAAAGCCTATGGAATGTTTAACAAGTACACAGCACTTACTTAGTGTTATCTACTTTTCATTACAATGGTTTTTCTACATCAATACGGGTATCCTTTAAAAACAAGTGGTTCCCGTCTTATTATTACGGTAGATCACCAATCTCAGTTCGATAGATTCTGTAAAGAAAAGATAAACCAGGAATCTATATGAGGGTCCAGAGTTAGAAATCACCTATAAAGGTGTAGCTTAAGACTTTGCAACTAGATATATCAACAAGTAAAGCATATAAAAGATAAAAAAAGGGGAGGGGAGAAAAACCACAGTGTTTCCAGGGTCGAACAATAAGTACGGCTACCAGAGGGTACACGAAGTAATTCAGAATGAAATAATCAGATCAAACTATGACCAAGTAAAAATACGCGTGATACAAAAGAGAATTGAGATACGCTAATAATAATGGATGAAAAAATATACCTATAAACGAATAGCAATACGCGTGATACAAGAGAAAGTTGAGAAACGCTAATAGGAGCACTTACTCCGTCGGGGAAATAATTCCCTCATGTCAATCCAATTCTCCAGAATTTAATCCAGGACCCGGCCGCCTCTGGGTTAGCAAGTGCCTAAACAAGAACCAGTTATATAGTGCTAGCTTTATTAGAAAAAAAGAGAGAGTGAACGTACCTCACCTGAGTCGAATACGGACATAGAAACTCAACTCCGGTTCCTCGCCGATAGTACAACGCGTCCGCCATCTTGGATAGGGAAAAAATAGAGAGAAACTAGCGTTCCAAGAACCTAAAAAGGGACAGATAAGTTTCTAACCCGATATAATAAAAATGGCTGGAAAAATCAGTTCTCTACATATTACAAGAATAGATATAATGTAATCAAAATAATCAGACAATAATTTAAATGTATCGTACCCATGTAAATAAACTTAATATAGCATCAGATTAAGACGAGGCCGGAGGGGGGAGCACATTTAGACACTTTAGAAGTTACTAAGTGTCAGACAACTAGAAGTAAATAATGGCTGTCATATAGGAATAGACAAATAAAGGTGGAATATATATCCAGGTCAAATCAGACGTACCTCAGGGTGACATAGAGGAGGGAAAAACACCCATATAATGATGAATAATACGCCCTGACAAAACAAGCCTAGGAGTCACACAATTGCATTTTCCCAGGGAAGAGATTCGTTTAAACCATTGCCAAATGTCTGCAGTGTAAACATCCAAAAGACTTCTCTTTTCTTTCTTAGAGCATCAGTATTACCATCTTTGGGTGTATGTACACGTTCCAGTATCAACCATTTCAGATCTTTAATGGAATGTTGTTTATCAAGCCAGTGTTTCACCAGAGGGGCTCCCACACGTTTGTTGTTGATGGCAGATATATGTTCGCTAAATCTGACCCGCATCTCCCTGATAGTTTCACCCACATAACCTTTGCCACAAGGGCACAAGATTAGGTAGATGACGTTAGAGGTCCTACAATTGGTCATTTCTTTGAAGGAGAAAGTATTTTTGCCCCATTTCAAATTTGAGATGGTTTTCACAAAGGTACAAGCGTGGCATCCGCCACATTTGTGGGTGCCAAGAATCGGATAGGCACCAGTAATAGAACGCTGGATCATTTCATTTTTATTAGTCAGTATGGATTTAACTAGTACGTTCCACAAATTCCTATTTCTGCGGAAGGCAAAAATAGGTTTGGGCAGGTTATTCAGCTGGTTACCAGAATTCAGTATATACCAGGAAGAATTAATCACTTGGCGCAGTTTGTTATTGAAATTAGAGTGTCTGGTAACACAAACCAGGTTCTCCTGAATATTTTTGGTCTTGGTTAGCAATAAAGCATCTCGATTGTAGTACTTCGCCCTTTTATAGGACTCTTTAATGATTCTATATGGATATCCTCTGTTTCGCAACTTACTTTTAAGAGTCTCTGCATGGATTTCAAAAGATTGGATACACGTACAATTCCTGCGGAGACGCAGGAACAGACTGAAAGGGATGCTATCTTTCTGGCTACGTGGGTGAAAACTGTGGTATTGTAATAGGGTATTGCGGGCCGTGGGTTTAGTATATAACGATACTTCAATATGTTCATCTATGGCCTGTATCCAAATATCTAGAAATTCAATTTTTTCTTTGCTGATTTTGGAAGTGAATTTGAGATGCGGGTCACAGAGATTAACCCAAAGAATAAATTCAGAGAGTTGTTCCTCATTTCCTCTCCAAATAAAAAAGATGTCGTCGATAAACCTGTAATAGTGGGTAATGTTCTCAGAGAATGGAGCTACCTCATTATAGATAAACTTTTTCTCAAACGCACCCATATACAGGTTGGCCACATTAGGAGCACAAGCCGCTCCCATACTGATGCCCAGCGTCTGTTTGTATACAACTTTATCAAATTCAAAGTAGTTCTCATGAAGAACAATGGCCAGACACTCCAAGATAAAGAGGTTGTCCGTGTTATTAAAATTTTCAGTCAACGCACTTTTGACAGCTTCCAATGCCCCAGTAAGGGGTATGTTAGAATACAATGCCTCAATATCCATGGAAACCAGGAAATCCGTGGCAGAGTTAAACTCCATGCCCTCAATTTTGTTAATCAGATGTCCCGTATCTCTCACAAATGCTGGAAGGTTACTAACTAATGGAGCCAGGAACTCATCAACGAATTTAGATAAAGGTTCAGTAAGTGACCCAATGGTGGAAACTATGGGTCTAAATGGATGTTTATCCATATTTTTATGTATTTTGGGGAGACCGTATAGAACAGGGATCTGAAAATGATCTTTGTTTAGATATTCAAATTCTTGTATACAAATACTCCCCGTATCTAAAGCTCTTCTGGTGATATCTAGGATATTGCTCTTAATTCTCTGTTCTGGGTAGCACATAATTTTAGTATAGTTCTCTGGGATGTTAATCATGCTGTAGATTTCAGCCTTATATTTGTCACAGTCCATAACAACGATCCCCCCACCCTTATCACTGTGTTTGATCGTTATTTCTTTGTTGTTAGCAAGAGACTTCATTGCTTTGTACTCATCATAGTTCGAGTTGTAAGGGGGTTTAGGTACAAATCTCATCATTTTGTTGATTTTGGTGTTAACAACTTTTTCAAAAATCCCTACCTCAGGGCCAACCTCATCCAAACTTGGAGTAAATATGGACTTAGGTTTGAGTCCAGATTTATTCTCCATCTCTCTCAAATCATGATTTTCAAAAAATCTATTAAGACGGATCTTTCGGAAAAAGGATTGGAGGTCTTGATTTAATTCAAAACGATTGAAACCCGTGCTGGGTATAAATGAAAGGCCTCTAACTAGGAGGTTTTTAGAATGAGTATCCAACACTGTTTTAGAAAGGTTGAAGATGTGGATAGGTTCAACCTGGGATGTAGAATCTACTCTCTCCACTATTGATTCCGCCTGGTTTGTAAAAATTGTGGGGGGTTGTTGTCTGTTTGTTGATATCGTCCCCTATCCTGGGTTCTGTATCTCCCTCTCATATTTCCTCGTCGGTTGCCTAAAAAACGGGTGTTTCTTCTTTGTCCCTCAAAGGCACCTCTCCTATTGCTATAGTTGTCAAATGAGCTTTGACCTCCTTCCCCCTCGGATTCTGATGTATCGGAAAAAGTAAGAATTCTGTTGATGGACCAGTATTGATGGTCCGACTGGTTAGTGTGATCTCTAGAGCCATTATAGTATTGTGCTCCTAAATAAGGGTAAACCCTTTCTTCAGAGAAATATCTTATATCCTTGCAAAGTTTTTCTGTTTTTTTCTTCATAAGATAATCACTAAAAGAGCTCAATTCAATATTAATATCTTCAAGTTTCCGTTTAGCATCTTCCACTGGGTTATTTTTCTTCATAGTCTCCTCAATCTCAGCAGTCTCTTTCATAATCACTTCAACCACCTCTCTGGCCGTCTCAATTATTAGGATCATAAGATCTCTTGAGCATTTGTTGGCTATTAACGACCAACGTTCCAAGAATTTTCTGATTTCGATGAACAGGCCAGGTATGTTACTGATCCTAAGGCCATTAGGGATCACCCCAGCTTTGTGGTACTCTAACATAAATTCCGCATGGGACTCGGTACGTCTTGCTTTCTTTTTAGGATTAAGCAGTTTAAACCACTCTTCATTCTCGCCTTTGTGGTTAAAAAGTGGGCGGCCAGGTATGAAGCTCTCACCTACCAATCTGGCAAAATCCTCATCGGTAAACCCGAAAGTTTTAATTTTGTCCATAATACCACCTGAAAATCCAGGTAAATGCGAACAAAAGATCAATTACTCCAAGCTGGTAATAACTAAAGTGTAGCAAACAAGTATGGATAATATAGTGTAGAAAAAGAAATAAAAGGTATATCAAAGGAGATAATTAGAATAGAAAAGAAAAAAGAAAAAAAGGGAAAAGAAAAAAGGTATAGAAAAAAATAGAAAAATATAATAAAAGCTAACATAGGCTATAATTATATAAATATAAATGCAACTTAAACTCTCAAAATCAAACAAGCACTCTGAAGCAAGTTCAAAGCAACCCTCACAGCAAAGTGCCGGGAACTAAACTAATTATACATCAGAGGGTCCCTGTACTATAACATTTACGGGGTAAAGTCGCAGGGAAAAGTACAATTCCAATAACCACAAGAAAAACCCCTTTAAACAGAAACTAACCCACAGAAACACTAACAGTTTTCTATATCATCACTTTGTTTTTTATTATAAAAAATACACATATATATTTACTTTTTTCTTTGAATTAATCATTTAGATTTTTTGTTCAAGAACAAAAACATGACAGCAGTATAACTCTTGATCTAACTAGAAAGAGTTATAAACGTTGACGAAGCAGTACCTATACTAGCGGTGCATAAACAATTTACACAAACACATTAAAGACAATTACAAATAGTGCAGTGCATAAAAAAGTGAAAAAATCAACAGGAACATTCAAGACAGTCATATACATAAAAAGAAAAATACAAAAAATACAGAAAAAACTAATGCGCCGACGCGCGTTTCGGAATCTCATACACCTTCCTTCTTCAGGGCGCTGATGGCATTTTCAAATGGCGAAAACTCACAATAGTAATTAATGCAGTAAGTTTAGTCAGAAAGATAGTTCAATTTCCTAGGTTTCCTTAATGCCTCGTCAATCTAATCTGTGGGAATAGTAATAACCAAATTAGTTTTTTATTGAATAAATCACATCGTATATACATCCAGAGTCGATTAATAAACGCTTGAGGTGAGAGTAGGGAAGATATCATCCATCATAAACCATATACAAAATAATAGCCTGAAAAACCATTAGAGAAAATTAAATAAAGACATCATAGACCCAGTTTGAAAAAAGTAAGATGAAAAAACCCACCAAGTGAACCCACAAATAGATTATATAGAAAAGATTAGATTATACATACTTCCTATGCCACAAGAACTTGAAGTTGGACATAATCATATAGAATCGGGATGAATCACAAAAAATGCCTTCCCAAGATAGTGTTCGCCTGTGACTGGCGTCTTATAGGGGATGAAAGGTCTGAGAGGACACTGGATCTACTTAGCCCAGGATGGAGCTCACCGGGCTAGTTCAATAGTAGATATATGCTAACTGGAAGAAAGAATATCATTAGTAATCTTGATATTCAGAAGTTACGTCCTAACTAATTATAAGGACTACCTAAATGTCTACACCAATACACTGCTTGTATATATACAAAATATGTGTTCACCTATACTACAGCCTCATAAAGTAAAGAGAAAAATTCATAAAAATGGAAAGATATCATGTAGTATAAAGAACAATAAATAGAAAGAAAAGAAATGTTAGCTAACAAACAATAGACCCTAATTCATACTAAAAAACGTTCGATACAGAACATATCCTTAGATACATAAAGCCTATGGAATGTTTAACAAGTACATAGAACTTACTTAGTGTTATCTACTTTTCATTACAATGGTTTTTCTACATCAATACGGGTATCCTTTAAAAACAAGTGGTTCCCGTCTTATTATTACGGTAGATCACCGATCTCAGTTCGATAGATTCTGTAAAGAAAAGATAAACCAGGAATCTATATGAGGGTCCAGAGTTAGAAATCACCTATAAAGGTGTAGCTTAAGACTTTGCAACTAGATATATCAACGAGTAAAGCATATAAAAGATGAAAAAAGGGGAGGGGAGAAAAACCACAGTGTTTCCAGGGTCGAACAATAAGTACGGCTACCAGAGGGTACACGAAGTAATTCAGAATTAAATAATCAGATCAAACTATGACCAAGTAAAAATACGCGTGATACAAAAGAGAATTGAGATACGCTAATAATAATGGATGAAAAAATATACCCATAAACGAATAGCAATACGCGTGATACAAGAGAAAGTCGAGAAACGCTAGTAGGAGCACTTACTCCGTCAGGGAAGAAATTCCCTCGTGTCTATCCAATTCTCCAGAATTTAATCCAGGACCCGGCCGCCTCTGGGTTAGCAAGTGCCTAAATCAAGAACCAGGTATATAGTGCTAACTTTATTAGAAAAAAAGAGAGAGGGAACGTACCTCACCTGAGTCGAATACGAACATAGAAACTCAACTCCGGTTCCTCGCCGATAGTACAACGCGCCCGCCATCTTGAATAGGGAAAAAATAGAGAGAAACTAGCGTTCCAAGAAACTAAAAAGGGACAGATAAGTTTCTAACCCGATATATTAAAAATGGCTGGAAAAATCAAAAAGTTCTCTACATATTACAAGAATAGATATAATGTAATCAAAATAATCAGACAATAATTTAAATGTATCGTACCCATGTAAATAAACTTAATATAGCATCAGATTAAGATGAGGCCGGAGGGGGGAACACACTTAGACACTTTAGAAGTTACTAAGTGTCAGACAACTAGAAGTGAATAATGGCTGTCATATTGGAATAGACAAATAAAGGTGGAATATATATCCAGGTCAAATCAGAAGTACCTCAGGGTGACATAGAGGAGGGAAAAACACCCATATAATGATGAATAATACGCCCTGACAAAACAAGCCTAGGAGTCACACAATTGCATTTTCCCAGGGAAGAGATTTGTTTAAACCATTGCCAAATGTCTGCAGTGTAAATATCCAAAAGACTTCTCTTTTCTTTCTGAGAACATCAGTATTACCATCTTTGGGTGTATGTACACGTTCCAGTATCAACCATTCCAGATCTTTAATGGAATGTTGTTTATCAAGCCAGGGTTTCACCAGAGGGGCTCCCACACGTTTGTTGTTGATGGCAGATTTATGTTCGCTAAATCTGACCCGCATCTCCCTGATAGTTACACCCACATAACCTTTGCCACAAGTGCACACGATTAGGTAGATGACGTTAGAGGTCCTACAATTGGTCATTTCTTTGAAGGAGAAAGTATTTTTGCCCCATTTCAAATTTGAGATGGTTTTCACAAAGGTACAAGCGTGGCATCCGCCCCATTTGTGGGTGCCAAAATAGGATAGGCACCAGTAATGGAACGCTGGATCATTTCATTTTTATTAGGCAGTATGGATTTAACTAGTACGTTCCTCAAATTCCTATTTCTGCGGAAGGCAAAAATAGTTTTGGGCAGGTTATTCAGCTGGTTACCAGAATTCAGTATATGCCAGGAAGAATTAATCGCTTGGCGCAGTTTCTTATTGAAATTAGAGTGTCTGGTAACACAAACCAGGTTCTCCTGAATATTTTTGGTCTTGGTTAGCAATAAAGTATCTCGATTGTAGTACTTCGCCCTTTTATAGGACTCTTTAATGATTCTATATGGATATCCTCTGTTTCGCAACTTACTTTTATGAGTCTCTGCATGGATTTCAAAAGATTGGATGCACGTACAATTCCTGCGGAGACGCAGGAACTGACTGAAAGGGATGCTATCTTTTTGGCTACGTTGGTGAAAACTGTGGTATTGTAATAGGGTATTGCGGGCCGTGGGTTTAGAATATAACGATTCTTCAATATGTTCATCTATGGCCTGTATCCAAATATCTAGAAATTCAATTTTTTCTTTGCTGATTTTGGAAGTGAATTTGAGATGCGGGTCACAGAGATTAACCCAAAGAATAAATTCAGAGAGTTGTTCCTCATTTCCTCTCCAAATAAAAAAGATGTCGTCGATAAACATGTAATAGTGGGTAATGTTCTCAGAGAATGGAGCTACCTCATTATAGATAAACTTTTTCTCAAACGCACCCATATACAGGTTGGCCACATTAGGAGCACAAGCCGCTCCCATACTGATGCCCAGCGTCTGTTTGTATACAACTTTATCAAATTCAAAGTAGTTCTCATGAAGAATAATGGCCAGACACTCCAAGATAAAGAGGTTGTCCGTGTTATTAATATTTTCAGTCAACGCACTTTTGACAGCTTCCAATGCCCCAGTAAGGGGTATGTTAGAATACAACGCCTCAATATCCATGGAAACCAGGAAATCCGTGGCAGAGTTAAACTCCATGCCCTCAATTTTGTTAATCAGATGTCCCGTATCTCTCACAAATGCTGGAAGGTTACTAACTAATGGAGCCAGGAACACATCAACGAATTTAGATAAAGGGTGGGGAGTTGCCCCAGAATCGGTTTAGAGTGACTACACCTGTGGGGTGGGCAAGGAAGCACTGCATGGGAGAAAAAATATTCTGTCATCTTGGTTTTAGGTAGAGAGGGGCACTGTGGGAGTGTTTGCAGTAGTAGACACAGGAAATACTACAGAGATGGGTAGAGGTACCCCTGGGAACGGGTACCCTATTGGTTAGGGAGTGACAAGGAGTTTACCCCACCCATAGGCTGTTTCCAAGTATCAATGTGGCATCTCCAGTACCCTCCTCAGAACACTTTCTGGACCTGTGGAATAACCTAAATAGACTAGACCTACTGTTTGTTACCTGAGAAGATCCCAGAATATGAGACCTGCTCTCCCTCTTGTACCCAAGACAGAGAAGTGACCAAGTGACATAAGGCTGACCTCCTGTTCAAGCTACAAGAGGCCTTTCTAGCAAATGCCTAGCTTATCAGTTCCAAGTTGACCTGTATTGACTCTGTTGCTGACCTCTGCTGGAGTGAGTCGTGACCTCCCAAGTGGGTTCCCAAGGTCCTAAACCCCTGGCTGTTGTAAAAATGTAACCTTTCCTGAAACCTGAGACTTCTCACCCTTTTGGCTTAAAGAACCTCCAGAGGACTGGGACTAACCTGCAAGCCAGTCCAATGAAGGTGAATTGCAACTGAGCCAAAGATCCAGATTGCTCTCACTCAAAGCAGCACATTTGAGTCAAGGAACACCTGTGGGGAAGGTATCTGGCCTCGCACAGCCCTCTTTCACTTCAGTCTGCAGCCTTGCCATGCAGAAAGAATCTGAGCTCCAAAAAAGTGACTATGTTCGAAGGTTGAAATCTTCACTGGGTGAAAGTGCCAAGAATATCTGGCTGGCAAAGATCCTTCCTTGGGCACAGAATTCAAATTTCTCCTGCTCTGAGCTTTCCCACCAAAACTCATTGCTTTCAGCAAGACCTCGTTCAGTGGCTATTCAACAATGCAGATCCCTCTGTGGTCACAGCCTGGCTTTGCCCCACTGAGAATTTTTTAGTCCATTCCAGACAGTAAGTCTGAAGCTTAAACTTCTGTCCAGGTCAAACATGGTTTCTGTATCAGATCCAATGCTCCATCACAGTTGGCCTTAACTTGTGACTTGGTACCTGTTATTGGAGCTTAATGCCTTTCAAGAGCGATTTTTAGATTTAAGATTTTTAAATTCATAACTCCATTTTCCCTCAATGGATTTCTGCTGTTTTGGTGTCATTTTATTTACTAAATTGGGTTGGAATTTTTCTTGTGTTGTTTTCTGACTTTATTAGTATTACAGTTTTGATAATTCATGAATGCTTTACACACTGGGCATGATTCACAAGGGTGAACTTAGATCTGAAGTACAGGTTTAGAACTAAAGCCTATGTTTAGACCTGATCTCTGTACTGGGGTGAATGTATGACATTGTTCTGCATTCTGTCCATCAATTGTTATTTTTGCATTTGTCACCCCGAGTGGGAAGGGTATGCTCAGACGTGAGTCCCTTCCTCTACATGCCACTGGAATCAGGCTATCCTGGCTGATGAGGGCTGAAAGCCCGAAACCGGTCCTAGGATGCTTGTTTCCAGTCCAGGGAGGACCTGGCTTGGCAGTTCGGGCTGGACTGTTCCCATGGGGCACAGGGTCAAGACTGATTTGCATATGGCTGGGTTCAAACTGGAATGGCATGGTGAGCAAAAAAACGATGGATTTAGGCCCAGATCTCTGTACTGGGGTGAATGTATGACATTGTTCTGCATTCTGTCCATCAATTGTTATTTTTGCATTTGTCACCCCGAGTGGGAAGGGTATGCTCAGACATGAGTCCCTTGCTCTCCATGCCACTGGAATCAGGCTATCCTGGCTGATGAGGGCTGAAAGCCCGAAACCGGTCCTAGGATGCTTGTTTCCAGTCCAGGGAGGACCTGGCTTGGGAGTTCGGGCTGGACTGTTCCCATGGGGCACAGGGTCAAGACTGATTTGCAAATGGCTGGGTTCAAACTGGAATGGCATGGTGAGCAAAAAAACGATGGATTTAGGCCCAGATCTCTGTACTGGGGTGAATGTATGACATTGTTCTGCATTCTGTCCATCAATTGTTATTTTTACATTTGTCACCCCGAGTGGGAAGGGTATGCTCAGACGTGAGTCCCTTGCTCTCCATGCCACTGGAATCAGGCTATCCTGGCTGATGAGGGCTGAAAGCCCGAAACCGGTCCTAGGATGCTTGTTTCCAGTCCAGGGAGGACCTGGCTTGGCAGTTCGGGCTGGACTGTTCCCATGGGGCACAGGGTCAAGACTGATTTGCATATGGCTGGGTTCAAACTGGAATGGCATGGTGAGCAAAAAAACGATGGATTTAGGCCCAGATCTCTGTACTGGGGTGAATGTATGACATTGTTCTGCATTCTGTCCATCAATTGTTATTTTTGCATTTGTCACCCCGAGTGGGAAGGGTATGCTCAGACGTGAGTCCCTTGCTCTCCATGCCACTGGAATCAGGCTATCCTGGCTGATGAGGGCTGAAAGCCCGAAACCGGTCCTAGGATGCTTGTTTCCAGTCCAGGGAGGACCTGGCTTGGCAGTTCGGGCTGGACTGTTCCCATGGGGCACAGGGTCAAGACTGATTTGCATATGGCTGGGTTCAAACTGGAATGGCATGGTGAGCAAAAAAACGATGGATTTAGGCCCAGATCTCTGTACTGGGGTGAATGTATGACATTGTTCTGCATTCTGTCCATCAATTGTTATTTTTGCATTTGTCACCCCGAGTGGGAAGGGTATGCTCAGACGTGAGTCCCTTGCTCTCCATGCCACTGGAATCAGGCTATCCTGGCTGATGAGGGCTGAAAGCCCGAAACCGGTCCTAGGATGCTTGTTTCCAGTCCAGGGAGGACCTGGCTTGGCAGTTCGGGCTGGACTGTTCCCATGGGGCACAGGGTCAAGACTGATTTGCATATGGCTGGGTTCAAACTGGAATGGCATGGTGAGCAAAAAAACGATGGATTTAGGCCCAGATCTCTGTACTGGGGTGAATGTATGACATTGTTCTGCATTCTGTCCATCAATTGTTATTTTTGCATTTGTCACCCCGAGTGGGAAGGGTATGCTCAGACGTGAGTCCCTTGCTCTCCATGCCACTGGAATCAGGCTATCCTGGCTGATGAGGGCTGAAAGCCCGAAACCGGTCCTAGGATGCTTGTTTCCAGTCCAGGGAGGACCTGGCTTGGCAGTTCGGGCTGGACTGTTCCCATGGGGCACAGGGTCAAGACTGATTTGCATATGGCTGGGTTCAAACTGGAATGGCATGGTGAGCAAAAAAACGATGGATTTAGGCCCAGATCTCTGTACTGGGGTGAATGTATGACATTGTTCTGCATTCTGTCCATCAATTGTTATTTTTGCATTTGTCACCCCGAGTGGGAAGGGTATGCTCAGACGTGAGTCCCTTGCTCTCCATGCCACTGGAATCAGGCTATCCTGGCTGATGACGGCTGAAAGCCCGAAACCGGTCCTAGGATGCTTGTTTCCAGTCCAGGGAGGACCTGGCTTGGCAGTTCGGGCTGGACTGTTCCCATGGGGCACAGGGTCAAGACTGATTTGCATATGGCTGGGTTCAAACTGGAATGGCATGGTGAGCAAAAAAACGATGGATTTAGGCCCAGATCTCTGTACTGGGGTGAATGTATGACATTGTTCTGCATTCTGTCCATCAATTGTTATTTTTGCATTTGTCACCCCGAGTGGGAAGGGTATGCTCAGACGTGAGTCCCTTGCTCTCCATGCCACTGGAATCAGGCTATCCTGGCTGATGACGGCTGAAAGCCCGAAACCGGTCCTAGGATGCTTGTTTCCAGTCCAGGGAGGACCTGGCTTGGCAGTTCGGGCTGGACTGTTCCCATGGGGCACAGGGTCAAGACTGATTTGCATATGGCTGGGTTCAAACTGGAATGGCATGGTGAGCAAAAAAACGATGGATTTAGGCCCAGATCTCTGTACTGGGGTGAATGTATTACATTGATCTGCATTCTGTCCATCAATTGTTATTTTTGCTTGAGACCTGAAATCCCACATTAGAACTGAAGTCTAAACCTGGAATTGTAGTCACTAACAGTGAAATACACTGAATATGCACCGTTTTGCAAGCGTGGTTCGTTAGTAAAGCTGCATGCCGTGTCTAACATAGTTTATTACTTGCACATCGCATCGAACATGAGCCAACACGGTTCCTTCCTTGCACTTTACTTCAAACAGGATCAGGCATCTCAGATTGACTTCCGGACCACAAGGAACATGCCCAAGTATATCATTTAATGAGGGACTGTCCCATCGGAGCCAGAGTAAGTATGTTCCCTACAGTTGTGAGAGTGGCAGCATCCTTACCTTGCAGTAGCCTGACAATTACCTTATTACATTTATTAAATGATTACTTTTGTTTGAGAACAGGTACAAAGGTCATGTTTGGTCTCAAAAAATGTTATTGTAAAATGCTGTTTCATGGTAAAGTCAGATTTTGAGTCACAGTCCCGCAAATGCCACTTTTTGAAAAGTTACCTCTTACTTGTCTTAACAATTTGGTGCCTGCATTCTGTGTCCTGTGTCACCTGACTGTGAACAGTTGTCAGTTGGCCTTTGTGTATTCCTCCCAGACAGTGAGACAAAGGGGCACTAGGTGTGGGAATGGGAGAGGCAGAGCTGTTCCCTGGCCCACTTACATTTCAAAGGAGCTGCCTCAGCATACTCACAAGAGCTTTACACCAGTCTTTTGTCACCCTAGACCTCTTGAAGCCTCGGAGGGAGGAAGAAAATTCCAGAACCATCTGTGGGGTGAAATCTCTTGAAGTTTCTTCCACTTCAAAGCTGACACCAGGTATGGAAATAGGACCCTCATACGCACTCTTCAGTTTACTCCGGGACCTGCGGACTACCCCCAGAAGGACTGCTTTGTGCTTCAGAGAACTGCCCTGTTTACTGAAGCCTGCTTTGTACTTCAGAGGACTGCACTGCTGCTACCAGAGGACTGCCCTGCTGCTTAAAGCTTGCCATGTACCATCAGAGGACTACCCTGCTGCTTGAGGCCTGCCTTGCTGCTTGATCCCAGGACTACTAGAGTGACTCCAAGGGTCAGGTGGCTGGTCTCCTGTTTTTTGCTATAAGTACACAACAAGCTCTAGAGGCCTCACTGCACTGCCAAGCTGACCTGCCTGGACCTGCAACTGCACCTGGTAATGTGAGATTTGCACTTCGTACTACAGCAGCTGTGACCGTCAACACAAAGCTCTGGCAATGACTGTACTCGATGCCTGATGGGATCATTGTGCTACAGCAATGACTGTCCACGATGCCTGGCCTGCTCTTCACGCTACAGCGATGACCATCTGAAACGCTCTCCTCGCAGCCTCCTCTACATTAAACTGGACTCCCTTTGAGACGGTAACTTTTTCAGCAGAAATAACCTCATCTCTGTATTCGCCACCGCGTTCACTGTAGTCAGCCTGAGCTTGTGGCTTTCCCCAAATTTAGCACAACCAGCTAACCATGAGTGGTGCTTCATGCTTTGTGGCATTATACTTACCTAAATCTTTGAAATTGCATATCTCTGGTTCTACTGATTGGATTGTCATCATTTTGGTCTAAATTATTTATTAAAATATTCTCTGTTTTTCTAAATTGTCATGAGATTTTCCTTTTGATGAGTTTTCACTTCATTACTGTGTGTTGGCTACATAAATACTTAACACAGTACCTCTAAGTTAAGGTTGACTGCTTTTGTGTCAAGCTACCATAGGGCTAAGCACAGGTTAATTTAGTGACCTTTATGGTTCACCATGACAAGAATTGTGGTTGTTTCTTGAGAAGGGTCTTCAACCCCCTCAATCACACATCTTGTCACATCTCCAGCTCTCTGTGATTGGTATCATATGTTCATGAAATAATCTTGCAGGTGACTGGTGCCATCAATTAAAGTAACTGTATTTCAGCTGTGCTTTGTATGGGTATTTATCATGTTCCTCCATAAGCACTTTCCCGTCATCAGCTACAACTTCTGTGTGCAGTAAGTTAATTCACCATCTGTGCAAGGTAGCTGAATTATTGTCAGAAAACAATTTCCTATAAAAACTAGTTCCCCTAAACTATTTCCCCATTAATAGATATTAAAGTATAAAGAACTTTGGTAGGGTGAATTGTGATTCCCTCAAGAGTGTTTAATACAATAGTTTTCTTGCAAATATCTCCAGTGCTAGTATTGTGGTAATTAAAACTCCTGAAATGGTTTTATTTAACCCTCTGATATAAGATAATTTATGTATCTTATCTCTTTCTCCCTCCACAGTGACCCTTCAGGCCCAGATTTACTACATTTTCATGCAAATCAGTGTAGCAGCCAGAAATGCTGCTCTGCTCTGCGTAGCATGAGAAGGACAGAGCAGGAGAGAGTCATGTTTACAGTGGTATGTCTCACTCCTCCCCTCTCACTAGCGCTGGTGCAGGAATGTGCTGCTGAGTGTCACACACAAACCTTTGTGCCATAATGCAAGGGTGTCTGTGTGAGTCTAGCATAGGTTTGTACTGGAAGGACACCCTTCCAGTACAAAATACTATGCTTAGGCTAACTTTAAAACTTTTTCCAGCTTGTATGGGTGCAGTATAGTGCAGCACACATTCAAAGTCGGAAAAGAAAGGAGAAAAAAAAGCATTTCTCCTTGATTGCGCCTATTTGAAATGGGCATTTTTTTTTACTCAAACCCTGTCTACTTTTTGCAGTAAAAAGGGTTTTGAGTGAAAAACCATGGGTGTTTGCATGGGAACGCCCATGCACCACCCATGGAACACCACCTTGGCACTAAGAAAGAGAATTTCCAGCACAAACCAATATGGGAAAAAAGGATTTGAATCAATTTGCGTCACTTTTGTGATGCAAATATGGCCCAAAATCTTAGTAAATATACCCCTAGTCTCTTACTTACCGATCAGTATTCCTTTGCTTCGCCATATGGACGCCTTTGAATGTAACTCTGCAGACGCCACTGCCAACCTATGTGCTCTTTGCAAGGTATGCTGAAAAGAACACAATATAGGATTGTTGTCAGGTTTAGTGTTGATGTGATTTGTATAGAACCCATTCATGCCGCCTACTGTATTTATAATGTATTTTTCTGGATAATATATCTCCCAATGGAGTTTCTCTGTGTGTTTTCAGCATGCATACTGCCAGTGTTAGTTGATGCCCTATCCAGTAGTATTCTATAAATATGAGCAGTATTCCCACAGCTAGTGTACCAACATTTAGTTTCAAGCTTGTCAGCCTGGCTCTCTTACTCCCCCCCTATAAAAGTCTGAATTCCTATTTCAATCAACTTCAATATGTCTCTCAATATTTCAGTGACCAAACACGTAATTAAAGATGGGAAGAACATTCATTTGTATAATTTATACACTGCCCCATTGTATTAACTGTTATTTAGACCATTTCATTTTCATTTTGTTCATCCGTGGTGGTATATTCTCCACAATGAAATACACTAAAGGTGATAGGAGGCATTCATGCAATAAGTCTAACCACTGGCAATCACTCAGGGTAGCATTCCAATCCACCACTCTTTTGACTACCATGCCAGCTCTGTTTTGACACAACCATACGCAAATCAGGCTTGACCCTGCTCCAATAGGAACAGTCCAGTTCACACTGCCAGCCAAGGCACTCCATGAACCTGAAAAGAAGCAACCCAAAACTGTTTTTGGCCGGGTGAGGGCTCTTTAGTGAGGGTGTAGCTTAGTTCCAGTGGCACAGTGAGCATGGGACCCACATCTGAGCATATGCTTACCACTTAGTATTGTACATTAAGCACACAAATAGCTGTAACATGTATACTGTTTGTTACAATGGACATTGATGCTAATAAACAATAAATTCATTCTTTAAAATAAAGGCCCTAAAAAGGTGATAGGATGAATGCTTGCAATAGGTCTGCCCACTGGCAATCGCTCAGGTTAGCATTCCAACCCATTGTTCTTTTTCCTACTATGTCACCTCGATTTGGACCCAGCCATATGCAAATCAGTCTTGACATTGCTCCAATACGAAGAGTCTAACATGAACTGCCAGGCTAGGCCCTCCCCAAACCAGAAAACAGGCAATCCAAAACTGGTTGCGCCCTGATTGTGGCTCTTCAGTCGGGTATGGCTTAGTTCTAGAGCCACAGTGAGCACGGGACTGACATCTGGGCATAGGCTTGCCACTTACGGCAGTACATGCAACACTCAAAAGTTGACCGGAGGCAAGCCTGCATTAAATCTAACCACAGACAATTGCTCGGGTAGCATTCATTCCTACTGCTCTTTGCATCACACCTCAGTTTTGCCCTTTTGACCTTTAGGAGGTTGGTAGAAAAACCGCTAAGAAGGCCGTCATATCATATTTTTCAAGTTTTTTAGGTGTTCCAGAGATATGCACATTATCCAATCTGCTACTGTCATCCAGGTCTGTGATTGCTTTGTGCTTCAACCATGTTTGGCCTGCAATTCAGTAAAAAGCACCTAACTGCTTTTCTACCTCCGGTATCCTTGTATGAAATGTCATCAATCTCTGTTGAAATGCAGTAACCTCAGTGTGTGGCAAATTTCAGTTTAAAAGGCATCCGAGAAGAGGGCTCAGTGTGAAATTCTTTGTTTAAAGATTCAAATTCGCTTGGAAAACTCAACACGTACTCAAATTACAGACTCGCACACTTTGAGTACTCATACATTCCACGCCACTAGTCTTGAAAGGGACAGACGAGGCAATTTTAAGTAGTGTAGTTTTAATTTTATACCATCTAAAAAAAACAATTATACATGTATGCAAGAAATTCAGATAAAAGCTATTAAAAACAATACATAAAAATATTGCACATAATTTCAAGAATATATCAAAAACAGAGAGTCACAATATGGTACATATACATTTGGACTCTTGACCAAGCTTCTGAGATGCTAACACTTACCTATTTGATTTCCCTTTGCCTAGTCCTGACTTCCTTCATGGAAATCCCCTGATTTGTGACTTGGAAATTCTAGATTACTAATGTATAGGAATGAGAGTCTTAGATTATTTTCTGAGCATCAGATCTTTTTTTTTTTTTTTTTTTTGAAACCTTTATTACAGAATGCAAAAGATATACAAAGATGGGCCTACAACCTTCAGGCCGGCCGCTAGCAAACAGTGGGAGCATAAAACACAGTTATTAAACACAAGCGGCAAGTGATAAAGGTCCCAGAAGTCGAAGGAAGCGTTGGCGGCCACACCGTCCGGACCCCCCAAATGGCGGTTCCATTTTTTATGAAAAACTACAAACAAATCCACAAGGCAGCAAAAGTCAAAGCAGCATTATGAGCTCCCCTGGGGAGGACCCTACCAATCCACAGGAATAGAGGGGGGGGGACGGGCCGGGACAGAAACAAAGTGAACACGATACCCAGAACCAAGGTAACAAGCAGACTAGGGAGACTGGGCCACTGCCAAATCAGGCGTCAGCGGCGGGGTACAAATCCCGCCACGATAGGAGTTCCAGGGGTCCCACACTTTCACCCATTTCCCAGGCTTACCTCTCGCCACATACACTACCTTCTCCCGAAACATACACCAATCCATGTTGTCCTTCCACACCGAGACCGTTGGTGACCTCTGGGAGCCCCACAATTGTGCTATGTCACTCTTGGCCACCATATATCCCAGAGTCACCCACCACGTCTGCGGCACCGTGTAATCAGTCGGCTCCCACACATTTAGCAGACATCTCCTAGCCTCGGGAAACAGCGTCACATGCGTGACCGCTTGCAACACCGCATGTACACCACGCCAGAATCGCGCCACCTCCGGGCATTCCCACAAAGTATGGAAGAAGGTCCCTAACAAACCACACCCACGCTTACACAGCCCATCCACGGCATATCCCATACGCATCAGACCCGGCCCCGTAACGTAGACCCTGTGGAGTATTTTGAGCTGGACGAAACGAAGGCGGGCCGGTATGGCCACCTCTTTCGGGGAGGCCACCGCAGACACCCAGTCCTCGTCATCCAGCTCCAATCCATCGGCAACCCATGCCTCACGAAGGCTAGTCAGCAGTCCCGAGCGATCGTTGATGAGCTTTTTATAAATCAATGAGATAGTGCCATCCGGTACATGCCCATCTAGCACTCTATCTTCCAGAGGGGAGCACTCCGGGATGGACGCCACATCCGGGAATACAGAACACAGCGCGTGACGAACCTGTACATACCGGAAGTACTCCCTGTCCTGCAACTGGAATTCCGTCTGCAGCACATCGAACGTTTTGAATCCCCCCCTCGTCCAGAGATCGCCCACCCTTCTGATGTCTATCGTGTCCCACTTCTCAAAGCCTTTCGAGGTCCACAAGCAGCCCAATCGCTCAGATGCATACAGTGGCGTCGCCCGGGTCAACCGATCCTTCCACCCCATCGCCAAGTTTGCCGCGTGCCACACCCGTACCGCGACCCGCGTAGGACCCGTCAGACGTGCGTCGAGCGATCTAGAGTAGAGCGCACGATTATAGTCGCCACCCGGCAGTAACAATTTGTCCATTTCAAAAGCCGGGTTAAGGGCGGGCCCATAAAGGCCGTGGTTTATCGCAGCCAGCTGGGAGGCCCAGTAATACCGTTTGATGTCTGGGAGGGCGACCCCCCCGTCATACCACGGGAGCGTCAGCTTCGCGAGGGCGATACGCGGCCTCCCATCCCAAAACAGGTGGCGCTGCAGACCCTCCACCTCCTGGAAGTAGCGCGCCGGGACGACGTCCATCGTGTTTTGTAAAGCGTATAAGAAACGCGGCAACGACATCATCTTAAACAGTGCCGCACGGCCGAGCGGCGAGAGCGGCAAGCGCCTCCAACGCGCCACATCCTCCTTCAGGCGCTGGAGGGGGGGGAGTAAATTCTGTTTATATCGGGCCGCAGTGTCCAGGGTAATAAAGATACCCAGGTACTTAAATCCCTGCGGAGCAACCTGGATAGGACAACCCCGCGGAAGGATAGGAGCCTCCCCCGAGAGGACATACACGCAGGATTTAGTCCAGTTGATGACTAAGCCAGAGTTGCGGCCAAATGAACGCAACACATCCACTAACACAATCAGTGATTCACGCGGGGAAGCAAGGTACAAAAGAATATCGTCCGCGTAAAGGGAGACGCGATCCTCATATTCGGGGGTCCATCGGAGACCACGAATCGAAGGGTGCCACCGCAGCCACTCCGCCAGGGGCTCCAAGGCAAGCGCAAAGAGGAGCGGCGACAGCGGGCAGCCCTGCCGCGTGCCCCTGCCCAGTTCAAAAGGAGCCGATACTCTACCATTCACCGCCACCTGCGCCAGCGGTCCGGAATACAACAATTTCACCCAGCCAATGAATCCCGGGCCAAACCCAAACTTAGCCAGCGTCGCCCAAATATATGGCCACTCAAGCGTGTCGAACGCCATAGTGGCGTCCAAGGACGCCAAAATGGCTGGCTCTCGTATGAATGGGACCCTCGCGAGCACCCCATGCAGACGCCGCAGGTTGAGCGCGGTGTTGCGATGAGGGATTAAGCCGGACTGGTCCTGATGGATCAGATCGCACACCACGCCAACCAGCCGATTAGCCAGCACCTTGGCGAGAATTTTCGGCTCCGCATTCAACAGCGAAATGGGCCTGTAAGACGTGACCCGATCCCGCGGCCTCCCCTCCTTATGAATAACCACAATAGTGGCAAGACGCTGGTCCAGCGGGAGGGAACCCGCCAACCGGGCCGCGAGGAACATATCACGGAGATGCGGAGCCAGCGTATCCGGTCGTAATTTGTACAATTCGATGGGAAGGCCATTAGGACCCATGGCCTTGCCAGAGGCGACCGAACGTATGGCGAGGGCAATCTCCTCAGATGTCGGAGCCGCGTCCAACAACAATTTATCCTCCTCCGAAAGGGAAGGCAGCGCAATGTCTTTAAGCAGGTCATGGGAGTCCTCTTCCGAGCGGGAAGATACCGGGGAATACACCCCACGGAAATACTCCGCGAAACAATCAACAATTTCCTCCGGCTCAGTGACACACACACCATCCAGTCTCTCAATCGACGGGACAACTCGACTCGCTCTCTCCTTTTTATCCAGCCACGCAATCAGTTTACCAGCCTTATCACCCACATCATACAGTCGCCCCTGTTGCTCTCTACTCAGGCCCCTGGCTGCCTCCGTGACTAGGGCCTTGTAGTCCGCCTGCTTGAGTCCGAGAGCATGCAGTTTGTCGTCCGTGACCCCACACTCCAGATCACCCTCCAACTCAGTTATCTCAGATTCGATACGGGTCACCTCCTCCCGCTCGCGCCTCCGGGAATGGGAAATGAGGGATAGGGCCTCCCCCCGGAGTACCGTCTTAAACGCCTCCCACAAAGAAACAGCAGACGACACAGACCCCACATTGTCTTCAAAATATCGCTCAAGAGATTTAACCAAATCTGCGCGAAATGTGTGGTCACGCAGGTACCAGGGGTTGATCGGGACCACCCTCCCCTCCCCCCTCGGGACAATGTCGAAGTGCAACAGGAGCGGGGAGTGATCTGAAATACCCCGAGCCAGATGTCGCACCTCCCCAACCCTCCCCGCCTGTGCTGCTGGCATCAGAACATAATCAAGCCTCGAAAGACTGCCATGAGCCCCGGAATGAAAGGTGTATTGTATCTGCGTAGGGTGTTTCAGCCGCCAACAATCCACCAGCCCCAGGGTATCCAAGAGGCCAGATAACCAAGCTTGGGCGCGGGGGAGATCCCTGGGCGGGTGACGATCCTCAGTTCCGGAAATTACAGCGTTAAAATCCCCCCCAACCACTAGAATCCCCTCCGGCAGGCCAAGAAGAAGGCGCCCCAAATCAGCGAAAGTAGTTGTCTGCAACCCTGGCGGGACATAAACAGAAACCAAAACAATCACTTTACCCTCCAGTCTACCCACCAGAGCCGTATATCGTCCCCTATCATCATGGAGCACCTCATCAACCTCCAACGGGAGCGAGGTTTTAACCATAATGCCCACACCCCTCGAACCAGATGTGAAGCCCGAGTGAGCTACAAGGCGATAGCCCCGTCTGTTCATGGCACGAAAGGAATTTCCAATGAGGTGTGTTTCCTGCAGAAATACTATATCGGGTGAAATCTGTTTTAAGAACTGCAGGACCACCCCCCGTTTTATCCTGTCCCCCAGTCCATTAACATTCCAGGACAAAAGGCTCAGTCCCCTACCCCCCATCATAGCCAAAACCGATCAGTCTCCCCCCAGAGAGCACTTCAGAGATAGCACAACAATACTTCTGCCTTGTGGTACAAATAAACAATACCCAACCCCAACTCCACATCCCAAACAAAACTCCCCCCTCCCTGCACCCCTGCATGAGCCCAAACAGCCCCCCCAACTTGCAGTGTGCCTGTCGCCCCTGTGTAAACTAAACTACAAAGACCCCCTAGAGGAGGAAAGAGAACCCCCTCGAGACACAGCACCACCTCCAATGGAGGGGGAACAAGACACAACATTCAAGAGACCCTAAGCTTGGCCGAAAAGTGGCATCATCAGGAATGAGCCCCAGTGTCAATACCTCATACCCGGTCCGGTGGGCACTCTCCTCCCGCTGCCCCCATCCCATCCCGATCATGTCACCCAGACAAAGTGTCCAACCAGTCCCCGGCCGTCTCAGGACGGTCAAAAAAGTGAGTGCGATCATCAGCCTCCACACGCAGCCTGGCCGGGAAAAGCATTGCGTATTTTAAGTTCATGTCCCGAAGCCGCCGCTTGACGCCCATGAAACTCAGTCTCTGCTTCTGGACCGCCTGCGTGAAATCAGGATAAAAGTTCACCTCCATGTTCTCCAGCTTAAGCGGCCCTTGCAATCTGGAAGCTTGCAAAATCGCATCCATGTCCCGAAAGTTGAAGATACGGGCAATAAGAGGCCGCGGGGGAGCTCCGACCTTCGGTCTGCCGCCAGGAACTCTATGGGCCCTCTCCACCGCAAAGAATTTACTCAGTCCTCGAGGCTGGAAATGGGTAGAAATCAGGTCCTCCACAAAGAGATCCGCTGCCAAATCCTCCCGTCCCTCAGGCACTCCGATAATGCGAACGTTATTCCTCCGGGCCCTGCTCTCGGAGTCCTCCAGGTGCCGATCCGTGAGCGCACTCGCCTGCCGGAGCCGGCGCACCTCCGTCTGGAGGGCCGCTACCTCAGTCGTGAGGCCCGCCGCGGTATGGGCCAAAGAGTCAACCCGGTCATTTGTCTTAGATAGATCTGCTCTAACAAGGTTGACATCAATGAGGACCGCATCGAGTTTGTGCGCCAAGGTGTCGAATTGTTGGCCCACTGAGGTCTTCATCTCAGCAATGGCGCCCATGACGTCCTGCAAAGTCAGATCCGTAGGCAAATCCGGGGCATCCGGGGGGCACTCGGAAGACTTATGCGATCCGCCGGGAGACCCCTTCGGGAGGGTGTAGCGATCCATGATGTTGACTTGAAGTGCGGTGCCACGCCGGGTCGATTTGGCCTTCAGCCGATCTCCATCCTGCTTCGTGGCCATCGTCGTGTATCTCGCACCCTCACTAGTCACGCAGTGGAGAGTAAGCAATCAAGGCCGAGAGCCCCGGAGGTCACCTCAGGAAGGCGGAGCGGGTCCCCGCGGACAGGCAGGCAGGGTCCCCCAGCGAGGCCACCACCACACAAAGAAGCGCCGTAATCCCACTCGCGATGACGGCAAGGGGACTCAAAAGCGAAAGTGAAAGTGTGGGGTACGCGACTCGCCAGGCTCGTCCTGCCGTTGTTATTAACTTCTCCACTGGATCACCCCCAAACTCGAGTCCAGGGTCAGGAGAGAAGCAGGCCGCAAACTTCAGTCGATGCTCACCCCGGCACCCGGGGTCCGATTCAAAAACGGAAAACGGGTATCACCTCGGCTCAGGTTCACCGACACAGTCCCCTCAACCGATTCAGGATGAAGACAGGATAAACGTAGGAGGTTGCGGAGGTCCTCGGGAGCCTCGCACCTACGCGGCCATCTTGGTTGCGCGCTAGGCTCCTCCTGAGCATCAGATCTTAATGCTATTATTGTGTATTACCATCACAGAATTGCTGGTTTGTTTAATACTGATTCATCTCAATTTCTTCACGCAACTGGGATTTCCCATTGTTATTCTGTTCTTTACAGCATGGTTGTAGGAGTTGTTTATTTGAACTTTATTATTAAGTTGTAATAAGTCTTTTGAACTTGGCTACCGATTCCTGGTCCTCATTGTGTAGTCAATTGGGTTGCACTGTTAGTTGAAATTTGATTGAACGTAAGTGATAACTTCCCTCACCTCTCAGTCGCATCTAAAAGAACCATTGCATGACAAATGGTAAGCAAGTGGGCCCAGAAAACGCTGTATCAGAATTATCCAAGAGAACTTAAGACATTTGCATAGCCCTAAAATGCTTATACATAAATAACAAAAACCTGATGTATTTTAATACATTTGAGAAATTTTTTTCAGATAATGCAGTATGTATCCCTTGCAATTTTAACTTTGATTGCCATTATCGTTTTTTCTTTCAAATAAGTGGGCCTGGGCGGTAAATTCCGTCCCACTCGCGGAATTTGGGTAATTTGGGTAATTTCCGCAGAGAACGCATAATTGCCAAAAATTCCGCGATCCACGGAGTTTTTTGCTCGTTCGCACTTTCAAAATGGATGTTCGCGAGATATTTCCCCCGAGCACGCAAACAGCATTCGCGAACAGGAAAAAAGCATCGTGAACAAGCAATTCCACGTGTTCAAGCATTTTTGCGTGCTCGCAGAGATTTTTTACCATTTCGCGGAGCTTTGCGTAGCGCGACTACGCAAATTCCGCCCACCCCTAGAAATAAGCTTGTGCTACAGCACATTTAGCAGCACTGTAACTAATGACAGGTTGAGATGCCACTGCTGGAATTGAATCTGTACCCTGCAGACCACACTTAAATCCTTGCAGAAGGTGTGATACTGCCAAAGATCATCACATATACACACTTGCATATAATTTGCATTATACGGCAGGATTGACAGAACAGTGATTTATGAGTTTGATGGCTGGCAAGGCAGACTCATCTGTCTATTCTAGTCGGAGAACAATTAATTTGTGTAATAGGACAACATACTATTTAAAAGTGCTTAGAAACAGCAGAAGTGCATTTTAAAGTGTTACTATAAGAATGTGTGTCTTTTTTCGCTGTCACACCTATTTGTTGTGTACTAGTGCTGCTGTTTATTTGACTGCACACAGGAATCATGCTAACCAGGCACCAGTTAATCTGCTCTAACCCCCAAAAAATGTTAAATTTGTAAATGTATAAATTATATATACATTACCTATAAGGTACAAGTATATGGTACAGAGCACACCCAGGGCCTTTAAGTTAAATATCACCAGTGGGCTGTAGGACCAATAGTGCTAAAACTACAGTGACAATTTCAAACCTGGCTCCAGGCCTACTACTGTGGCATAGCTGTGGCAGTTTTTCAGACTGCAATTCAACATAAAATAAATAAATCCCTTTGACAGGTTATGACCTTCATTTTAAAAATTGAATAAGTCATCCCTTCATGCCCCTTAAGGCAAGATGCATGGTATTTGAGAGTAGACATGTAGAAATGTAAGTTACACATGTCTGTGCAGTGAGCAATCCCCAAATGCTATTTCACTGTAGCAAAATTGGCTATTTCATAGGGAAGTACTAGATTGCATGTATTACATTTAAAGATGCAGATTTCCTTTAGGACACAGCTAGAAAAAAGAATTCAATTTTTTTAATAGTTATTTAAAATCAAATCTAAAGGTAAAATTGAATCTATGATATCTATTAAAGGAAAGATACTTCTACAAAGTTACCTTTCCCTGGCGAAAGTCTATGGAGGATGATTTGCTTGAGTTCTAGCTTTCACACAGGAGCTTACTATCCCCCTCGATGAAGTGTGAACTTACTTTCAAAGCGGGGACAAATGCCTTGTTTGTGGCGAGGTGTGTTTTTGTACGTGACAGGATGGTCTCTGAACTGGGCCCAGGAATGTGATTACCTTCAAAGAGGTCTTGCCCATCACAGGCAGATGTAGCTAACACCTGGGCCAAATCTTTCCTTTGTCAACCTAGTCAGGCAGCCACCAATCCTAGTGATGGCAGAGTTCACTCCAGAACTAGTTTAGAGTGGTCAAAGAGGAGAGGACTGCTCATTACCATGAGCACGCCTTTATTTGGGTACACAGGCTCTGAACAAGGGAATAAGTGTTCTGCCATGTTGGATTTAGGTAGAGAGGTTCAGTGTGGGATTGTTTACTGAAAGGCAAACAGGAACCACTGCAAAAGTGGGTAGGTATACCTATAAGAATATTATCCCTATTGGTAATGGACAGGCCAGGAGTCTCCCCACCCAAAACCTAGCATCAGACATAAATGTAGCACACCTTCTTGAGAACACTACAGGACCTGTGGAAATCAGGAGAAGGACTGTTCTTGCTAATGATTCCCTAACAATTTACTGACAAACCTACTGATTCTATTGAGTAGTATTTTACTTAAAATCTCACACTTTGATGGACTTTTTGCAGCAATTGTTTTGTTTTTTAATTCAAGGCTGTTAAGTAATTAGGACTTGAATAAGATGTAGGTACGGTTCTTAAGAGATTTTATTTTTATGATAATTCACGATTGTGGTGTCACAATGACTATTACACTACTGAATTTAGAGTTGTACATGCATTGGCTATGGAATGACTTCACTGGTCTATTTTGATCCATCTTTTGACTGACCCCACAGTAGAAAATAATGTGACAGTTTTCAAAGTCAGGACAGTCATGGGATGGCATACCTTGATGATCTGGAAAATTCAGACGACCAACTACCTAATGGATTATTAAAACAACAGTTTCTATTTTGTTATACATCCAGTTTCTAGTCTTTTATAGCATACAAGAGTTCCAAATGTATAAGGGTTAACATAATAATTAGCAAAAACTTCACCATTAATAATATTAATGTGGAAGAAAAACAAACACACTGTATACTAGAATAACAGCTGATGCTGTGCTATTAGGGGATGAACTAGAACTGCTCTAGATCCTCATCTGACTTATCCGTAGACTATTGGACAATACACAGACATGCTGAACTCCAAACCCATAAGTGCTTAGGGAATCTAAACGCCCAGATATCTAAACAGTTTTCACATTCACAGAGCCTTTGCTAAATATAGCATCAGATTTTCCAAGTGTCAAAAGTAGCCTTTCTGCTTGTTCTCCTTCGATTTTTGCTTTTGTGGAGCATAATGTTTGCATGTATTTCAACTCTGATCACTATGACACTTACATTCAGTGCCCCAGTGGTCACTCTGTTGTCCCTAAAACTATTTTGGTCACATCTAATTAATTTCTTTAACTTCCTAGTAATATGATTGTCGTTGGCACAGACATTGCAGCAGTGGTGTGGAAGTTAAATGACATATGTATATATTCGCACCGCACACACGTCTAACCAATATACATGACTCCACAGGTCACAATTGTGGTTGGGCTAGATAGGCTGTAGTTTAAAGGGGAAGAGAATGAATATGCTATTTACGAAAAACTATTTTAATATCTTAGCTAATTCACTCCTAAATGGTATGTGTTAACCTAAATAGACAGGGTGATTAACATATAACAAGCATTTGCAATGCAAATAGGTCTCGCATTTGTGAGTTAGAGCTATTGACATTATAAATGGCAATGTTTTTTACCTACACGTTTTATTTTTGGAGTGAATGTATGTAGTGTGCAAAATCCCTTGGAAAGGTCCTGCACTTCGTCATAAATATATTGAAAAAGACGCAAAGTGTGGATTGTGTCAACAATTGCTTGGCACGTACCTCATGGGTGAAGTGTCGCCACACATGCACACCGTGGTGCTTTACTAATGCGCAACTCATTAACAAAAGTAGTGCTTACAGACTAACCAACGCGATTGGGATCGGATCATGTGAATCCGAATCCCGGCTTCTCTTTCATTGTCTAGACTATTTGACTCACTCTCCTGCGTCTTGGTTGTCCCCCAAACACTGGGAGGCAATAAAGTTTGCCAAGTGGGCGGGGAGCAGGGGGGCTTCGGGGGTACATGAAAATGTATTCATTACCTAGTTGTCAAAGGTCACCAAGTGCTATTAGTTAAAAGTATGCAGATTTCATTAAGATATTAAGAGTACTTTACTCGCATCTATGAGAAAATCAACATTAACTAAACAAAATGCCATAATGCGTGTCAGTTTTCACAGTGTTTTAGACAGTAGTGGTTGCTTAGTTTCATTGCATTAATTTTTGTATTTACTCTTTTACACACCATTCAAAGTAGGTTACCTAACCCCAAAGCCCCGAGTTGTTAAATGACCCATAGAAGGGAGCGTTTTACTGTTGAGCAAATGTGTCCAAATGTAGTTTTGGTAGTGCCATGGAATGAGCAGCCAATGAGGTACTCGATGAGCAGGTATTTAACTACACGTTCAAAACGTACGATATTGTAGCTGTTGTTTGTTTGTACACAACCACCTCTCTGAATGTGTTTATTAACACAAAACTTCATCTACCAGACAGTGCTCACAGAGGGGCGATTAAAGCACAGAACAAAATGTATTCATTTATCCTGAGTGTGAAGGCACCCGGAAGGCTTAGGTGCCGGCCCGGAGATGCTAGGGATCCCAGGGCTTCTACAGACTCTGCCGTGCTCCTCTGCACCAGCAGGGCACAGCTCAGAATCTGCCGCTATGGTCCGGTACGGCCTACCACCCCCTCCTCCCCTCACTGTGACAAAAACCAATATAACGTTTTGTTTGGAATAGGGGGTCGCTGACCCCCGATCGTATTTATTAACAAACACACAAAGTTATATTCATATATACAATTACGCAGAAAGACAGGATTCGGTACATTTGCTTCATTCCTAGTTTTAACAAAACTCTAATACATAATGTTCCTATCCTAGTCTAAACATATTGCTGATCACATTTCTGCGTATTCCTTTGGGCCTACGGCAATGTCAAAACGCTGGCCCCTCCCCCTTTAATCCTGATTGTCCCGCGCACCCCAACCGGAGTGCACATGCGCAGGGGGCCCAGCTGACCCGGAAGTACTTTCCCCCAGGCAACCCCCATACGTTCAAGACTTACTCCATAAAGGGGCCATGCAGACAGCGCAGCTTACTTACGCCCGCGTGCGGGGTGGCCAACCAGCCAATGGAAAGCGTAACCACCCCTTTGTCCCCGCACCGTTCCAACCAACCGGTTGTAACTGCCCCTGGAGTCTGGTGAGAGACACATGTCCCTCCCCTCTGGGCGCCCCCACTTAATAAGGCGCCCCAAAAGATTAGTCAATTTAGTCTGTCCAACCTATGACCTTACCGCACAGGCCTGCATAGTAGACCAACTATCAGCCCCCCCCCAAACCCAAGGTCATACTCACCATTGAAATCGGTCCAGCCAAGCTAAAATGTTGCCCAGGAATAACTCATTCCCCAAACGTGAAAGGTGCACCCCATCTTGCAAATAGCAGACGTCCCCTTTAATGCACCCATGGGCAATTACCTGCAATCTGGGGGTCCTAAACAGCTTGTCTATCTTATTATTAATCATCTGGACCGAGTGATTGAGAGCCTTCACCGATTCCCCTCCCCGCCACTGAAGCCTTGGTATCATGTGTGACCACACAATAACCGTACCGGGGCAGCGCCTGGCCAGCCATTCTGACTCCGACAGCACCGTTTCAAGCAGGACCCTCCTATTTAGGTGCACCAAGTCGTTACCACCCAGATGCAAAATTATAGCGTCGGGGGGAGTGTCCAAGGAAGTGAGCATGTGACCTATCCGTTCTCTGAACCTGTCAAAACGCAGCCCACCATGCCCAAAAAAGGAAACCTTGACACCTAACCGCTTTGCACGCGCTGCCCCATTTCCTGCCCTGAAAAAATTTTCTAGACGAGAAACATACGAATGACCAAAAACACACGCATGACGTTCCAACTTTGCTTCCGGGGAAATCACTTTTATCTTGACTGTGTCTCCTTCTTGGTGGGGTGTCGCTGTCTCTCTTCCTGCGTGACAGGTCGAGGGAACTGGCAGTAAAACAAGAAAATAGTGCCATCAGTACCATTGTCATATAATGTCATAACATACCGACTCGCACATAGCGCCTAAAACAGTTGGAGGCCCACCGCCCAATCTTCCGCACATCCCCTTCCACAAGACCCCGTACGACCGCCTCGGTGGCGGCACCTATTCTGAAGGAATGTGTCCCAAAACTACTGGGGTCCAGCCCCGCCCTGCCTATCGCCATATCCAAGACTTGTTTAAATTGAAACTTTGTCAGTGGGCCCCCCCCCGTGTGCATTAGCAATGGGCCCCCCCTATCACTTGGTCTGTATGGCAGAAAGGCCTCCATATGAAACACCGGGCAGCAGGGGTTGCCCGTTGCCCGCCTGAGAAACACTACCTGCCCCCTCCCTTCCTGATCTGTCTTTGATCGACGAATGGTAACCTGCAATGCATTGTTATGGAAGCGTATGTCGCCCAGCTGCAGGCCACCCCCCAGGTCCCTTTTATTCTTAGCCACCAATTCCCCTATTCGAAAGGCCCCATAGAAGGCCAAGGTAAAGGCTGCCCTGAACAATAGGCATTCCGTCACGTTAGCGCAAGTCTGCTCTAGCGCAGCCAGGACTGATGCCAAGGTAGTAAGACCTATCGGGCACCTAGTGTCAGGCGCAGACCCCTGTAAGCGCTGCCAACCCTTCAATGCTTTGCGCACTACGAATGCCTGAGTAGGATCCTGCCTGCCGCCCATTTGTGCAAAAAATGAAATGGCTGCCATGTGTCTTCTAGCAGACCCCACTGACCGCCCTTCGTCCCGCAAGGTTTGCAAGTAAGAGCACACCCCGGCCGAATCCGCCCAATGCCCCCCTCCCTGGTCTTTCAAGAAATTGCAGTATGCCCCAAATGCCCCTTCGTATGCCTTTCTTGTTCCTGGCGCTAGGCTCGCTGCCACCAAGTCCGGTAAGTGAGGGCACCAATCTGCCAGAGCTGTTCGGGGAAAGGCGTTGGGCGTGGTGCTGCTCCCGGGAGATGAGATCTGAAAACCTGCATCTTGAAACGAGACAATGCGTCAGCGGCGTGATTTAATACCCCCGGGACATGTTTCGCCCTAAACTGAAGATTCAACTGCAAGCATTTCAAAACTATCTCCTTGATTAAACGCAGGATCATCTTACATTTTGCTGACTGGTTGTTTATGCATTCCACCACTGTCATGTTGTCGGACCAGAAAACAACTGCTTTGTTCCTTAGTTGCTCCGGCCAGACGAACAATGCCACCCAAATGGGGAACAATTCCAGGAAACCAATGTTTGCTGTGAGTCCAGCGTCCACCCACCATGCCGGCCAACGCTGCGCCACCCACTGAGTGCCCAGAATGGCGCCGAACCCCTCACTGCCCGCGGAGTCTGTCATTAAACCCAACTCCGCGCAAGAGGTGACAGGGCCGGGCCACAGGACAGAGCCATTGAAGTCCCGCAGAAATGCCAGCCAAATCCGCATCTCCTGCTTGACCTCTTCGCTCAATCTGGCCTTAGGCTTAAGGCCTGACATTGCTTGTCCAATGGATCTCGAAAAAGGACGTGCCATTGGTATGATACGTAATGCAAAATTTAGCTGCCCTACCATTTGTTGTAGCTGATGCAACGTTACCCTTTTAGTTTCTAGACATTGCCTCAGTGAATCTCCAAACCTGGTCACTTTATCAGTGGGAAGCCGTGAGCACCCCGCGACTGAGTCCAGCTCGATACCTAAGAATTCTATGACCGGGGATGGTCCAACGGTTTTTCCCTGTGCTAGTGGCACCCCAAAACTCTTCATTAACGCACAGAATTGCTCCAGCGCCTGACCACACCCCGCGCTCCCTGGTGGCCCCAGAAAAAGGAAGTCATCCAGGTAATGCAGCACATGCCTATGCCCCGTCACTTGTCTGAACGACCATTCTAGGAACGTACTAAACATTTCAAAATATGCGCACAACACCGAACACCCCATAGGCATGCACATGTCCATGAAGAACTTGCCCTCAAACTGGAAGCCCAGGAGGTGAAAATCGCTCGGGTGAACGGGCAGCAGCCTGAAAGCAGATTCCACGTCCGATTTAGCCATCATTGCCCCCGGTCCCAATCCCCTCAAGAGTTCAATTGCCTGATCAATAGATGCATAACGCACAGAGCAGAAATCTTCATCAATGGAGTCATTCACCGACTGCCCCCTTGGCGCTGATAAATTGTGAATTAGCCTGAATTCTCCTGATTCTTTCTTTGGGACCACCCCCAGGGGGGAAGACACAAAGTTTTGCACGGGAATCTTGTCAAACGGCCCCGCCACTCTGCCCAATCTACATTCTTTCTCAATTTTGGCCGCCGCCACCCTAGTGTTCTGAGTGACCGACAATTGGTTCCTGCAAAAGGAGGGACCCACAAAATCCGCCACCGGGATTCTAAACCCCTCCCTGAAACCCTCCAACAGCATCCTTGCTGTGGACGTGCATTTGTATCTGTTTAACAAGGGTATCATTGTGTGTAGAAGAATCAGGGACCTAGCTGTGCTGAAAACACCTTCAATCCAATTTTTTGGCCCCCCTATCCCTCTGTTTTTTAAGACATTTTGCCTCTCCATGCCCTGAGTTGCCACAAAAACTGCACACGTGCTTAAATCTGCATGTCCCTGGTGCCCTATCGCAGGTGCGCCTATTGAAATGCCAACAGCATCCCTTCTTCCCAGCCCCCCCACCTGGTGCAGCTGAGGGGAATAACCGAGAGGGCTGTGGTTTTGGCGGGTCCCTTGCAGCCTCAGCTGTCAGACCGCCCAAATGATCCAACCAAGCTCTCCCCTCCACCTGATTCCATTTTAGTGTTGGATCAGATGCACTGATGCGCCTGAATTTTTTGTCATAATCCAACCACCCTGTGCCCCCCTTTGTCGCCTGCGCCGTGCTGATCCTAGACATATAACAAGCTATTGCGGGCGCTTCCTCTGGGAAACGCTCCATCATCACAGCCATGTAAATATTGTAAGCCAGCATCCAATGCCTGATGTTCTCTTCAACCCTGTACTTCAACATTTCATTCGCCCATTCACGCGCGGGCATATAATCCTTCTTACTCCTCATCTCCTCCCACTCAACCTCATCTATCAAGAGTAAAAAAATGTCAATATATGTTCCCTTCCAAATTCTCTCCTTAACCTCCTGCGACAAATGGTGTGACAGAGATTCGTACGATGTGCGTGCTTCGCCCATGCCCAACAATGGCAACGTCTGTGGCTTACCATGCAAAAGTCCCGCAGTGTCTTTGGGGGCCACGACTGCCGGCACTTCTTTAAGCTTGGTTTGGTCGATTAGCTGTCTTGCCTTTACCAATGCGTCCGCCCCGACCACACCCGCTGCACTCAAATTCAACCCCATGCCCCCAAGCCAGGGAAGCACGGCTGCTAGGCTGGAGACAAAATCGGTAGGAAGTGTTGGTACCCTCCCCGGGTGCGGGGGGAACAGGTAACGAAACATTGGGCACCCCTGGCACTGGTACCCCCGGCATGGGGATAGGATTCCCTGGTGCTGGTGGCAAAATACTGGGCATCGCAGGGACCACGGGAACAGGCCCACCCACCGGATCTACAGGTGAAGGCCCGCTCCCCGGTGGGCTGGGGGACGCGGGCACAACAGGCAAAATTGGGGCCCCACCATTCCCAGGGACAACCTGCGGTACTTTCTTTGCCCTATTCTTTTTTGGCAGGGGGTGGAAAGCTTCTCTTGGGGGTAAAGCGTCCCTGCGTGACCTCCCCGAGGGCCCCTCCTGCGCATCCAGGCTGTCTGCCAGCTGTGCCATGGTGTTATCCATTTCCCCAATCAACCTCATCGGGGCGTCTAAAACACTCGCGATACCAGGGCGCCGTTCGCCGCGCCTAACCTTGGGAGGCATGACTACCCTGCAACCTGTTACCACTGTTTTGTTGGAGGAAACACGACCGGCCACAGCTCCCACGCTACCGGAGCCTCAATACTGGCTAACCCAGCAAGGCAGGTGAGCAACAGGCTCTAACCCGCTTGGCTCCCAGCAGCGCCGGAATGCAGACCCCTGTACGTGTCCTCAGGCACCCTCAGCGATGGCCCCCACGTCCTCGTGTGCTGCTCTTTATGCGTGCACCACGGCCGACACTCCAGCTGATTAGGCTCTTGGCAATGCTGCTCTGCCCTCTCGCGATCGGCGCTGTGCCACTGAGCTCCCCTCGCGATGCGCGCACCTTGGAAAGCACTCGGTGAAGTCTCGGCGCTCTCCACGAGATTCTGGCGCACACTGTTTAAAACAAAGCGAAAGATCAAAGAACCTTCCGAGGGAAGGGGCACACGCTGCCGAGATCTCCGACGCGCTGCTCCGAGCTCTCCTCGCGATGCGTGCGCCTTGGAAGGCACTCGGTTAAGTCTCGGCGCTCTCCACGAGATTCCGGCGCACACTGTTGGAAACAAAGCAAAAGATCAAAGAACCTCCCGAGGGAGGGTGCACACGCTGCCGAGATCTCCGACGCGCTGCTCTGTGCTCTCCCACTCTCACCACGGAGATCCAGAAGTCCGGTGTACTGGAGCAATTAAATGTCCTCCCGAGGGAGGGGGCACACGCGACGGGTGTGCTGCCGAGGGGAGCGGAAAGCAAGAGACTGCCCTTTGCGCTCCCCCCGGCTTTAAAGGTGCCAGAGGGTCTCCCACGCCCCGGAAGTGATCGGATCACTTCCGCGGTGCGGGGGAGCCTCCCATGACCCAGAAGCGATCCAATCGCTTCCGGGGCACGGCCCCTAGCCAAAGGCGGGGCCAATGAGCGGGCCGATACGGGGGGCACGGCCAACCACCATAATGGTGGCGGAGCCGATGCTGGCTCTGCCTTCCTCTTCTGCCAAGAATAGGTGAGGGGGATGAGGTTGGGGCATGCAGGAGTTGCCAGCAGATTTCCAGGTTATTGAAAGTGATGATTCTGACGTGAGGCAATGGAGACTGACTTTGTCTGTTTGTCTGCACCAGTCTATTTCTCTACCATCTACCGGGCTCACTGTCATGTATCCATTCATCTCTCTTTGTTAGAGGTGCGTGAGTCAATATATTAATTAACAGGTAGAGCCAGCCGGAGAAGAGCCAAGCATATATGAGCAAGTGGGCGAGCCGTGAAAATGATCGGCATTTTAATCATACAGTAAACATGATGTAAATGTGCGATAATGTCTCTTCAGAATTCAAAAAAGTGCATTTCTTTAGCGCGTCACCTCAGTACACAAGATTATAGCACTGAATTGAGAGGAAGTTATTAAAAGTGCTCGTTTTAAGCATGAGTTAAAACACTGCCAGTCCTCCCGCCCGACAACAATGCCATTTGTGAACTAAGAGGCATCAGTTGCCATGCATACCTCGATTGTTGCCTAGAGTCTTATTATATTTGGAGTAACATTAAAATCTAGTTCATTAAGCACGAGAAGTTTTTGTACAGCACGCATCTTGAACTCACATATTTCAAGGTGGCAATAATAGAGACGAAAACGGAAGTGCCGGCAGGCAAGAAAACACGAACAGGAGTGGGGGGGGCGGGGGAGGGTGAGAAGTGAGAAGTGAGAAGACTGAGGCAGGGTGCCGTGGGGTGGGGAGACAGGGAAGAAAATAGTGTTAGGAGTAAAGGGGCCAATAGCCGTGGAAGGATACAAATGATGAGTGAGGAGGGACTAACAAGCCTCAATCCAATTGGAAGGCAGCATGTAAGACTAAAGCCAATGGGCAGGGAGTGGGCGGAGCTTCCACGAAGCTTCCACACTACAATATATACTGCATGTCTCGCAAAGCGATGGCAGCGAATTCGCGCTGCAACGCTAGGCGAGACCTAAAAGAAAAATAGTGTCAGGAGTAAAGGGGCCAATAGCTGTGGAATGATACAAATGATGAATGAGGAGGGACTAACAAGCCTCAAACCAATCGGAAGGCAGCATTTAAGACAAAAGCCAATGGGCAGAGAGTGGGCGGAGCAACCACACTACAGTATATATTGCATGCCTCGCAAAGCGATGGCAGCTCATTCGTGCTGCAACGCTAGGTGAGACATAAAAAGTGGGACATGTTAGGTATTAGAGAAAATATATTCCCACATTGAAGGTTGCAGAAAATGTGTTGGTAAAGCTACATTTTCAAATGAGCAGACCGAGGGATGAAAAGTGCCTCATGATGTAACTGTGAAAACACTAGCTCTTTCATTCAGTTATTTACACTTGTTATTCAAAAATCTAATTCAGTGGTGAAGATAGATTTTTGGTAAGACTAATAGAAAAATAATTTGATACAAGAGTATTTTGTGCCGTCTGAACATAAACTGGAGAGTATATGCATGTGTGGCGTCCACCTTAGAATGGTTGTTCTTTGGCATTAACAAAAAGCATTCCAAGAGTGCAGCCAGGTGTGCACACGAATGGCGGCCACCGAGTGGGAAAAAAGATATTGGTGATGTCCATAAAACTGAGCCCTAGTGTCAATGGTGTGACCCAGATGCTTTGCCAGTGCTTATTTTGGCATCCCATCTTCTGTCCATATCAGGTCAGGATTTGGAAATGGGAACACAGAGATGGAGGTCTGCTGTCTTTTACATGCTTATTGGCTGCTTTTACCCAAGGGTCCACAGAACAAACCCTGCCTCGTGAATGTTGAGGTCGCATTTCTGCAAATTCTTGCCACTTGTCTCTTTATGCTGTGTTGGAATTATGCATCGGAATAGTGCATAGGTCTGGACGCCTTGCAAAATCTACGCAAACAAAGCACTGGGATGGGACCTAGCCAACTATACATTTGCCCATACTGCGAAGTGCATTCCCAAAGTACATTGAAAGGTACACTGGGGGAAGCAAAGGCTGAAGATTTATGAAGACAAATGTGCATTTTTGTCAGTGATGAAACGAATGCGTCAGTAACGAGGAGCTCGTATTAAAATACGATTGCGTAACACTTTCTCTCCAGTTTATTGGATACCAACAGCCCGATATAGTGCTCTCATTGGCCTTTTACATGACGTGCTGTATGTTTCATCTGTTTGTGCTGGCTGTGTCTTATTGTGCCATTCCAGACGTACCATGGTTGAGCGGAAAAGGAGATATTAAAAAGTCAAGATGCTCTGCACGACTGAAAGATAAATATTTAAAGAAAGCTTTTAAATCCTGTGAGCATGGGCCATGTGCATGCATTGCGCTGCAAAAAGGAGGAGCTCGCGACCCAGCTGTCTGCAGTAAATTGTGTTTAAAACTTGCTGTGTTATTAGGTTCACCTCAGGTGACAAGTTTCCCCCTGCTGATCTAGATGTTTTTACAGCGCGGACAGAACTACTGATCAACCCACACGCTTGCGTTCTCAAACAGCAACCTACAGTAAACAAATACCCGGTTGCCAACGACCTGTTGTAATTTACTTCATGCTTTTATGTCAGTTGATGCAAGACCACCTGCTGAGCGCAGCATAAATAGGTTTGTTTATGTATGTTTACGTAAAGGTTAATGGTACGTTGAGGTGCGACGCCATTTTCTGTGTCCACAGTGTTGAAGAAGCATCTGCTACAAGAAGCGCTCGCCTTATAAAAGGTGCCCTGTAGAGCAGCTTGCACAGGTAAGCAATGTTTGCAAGTCAAGTTAGTGTGGTGATTAATGAGGGGGTGTACGTGCTGCTGTGAGAAGTGCTCATAATCTTACACATACACACAAAGCAGAATCAAAAGGGCAAAGTTGCTGAGTATAAATATATGCAAAATCATCACAATAGAAATGTGGTTTAAGGCGTTCTAGGGCCGGACTGGGAACTAAATGCAGAGGTAGTGACACTAATGTGCCTATTGGCTCCAAATAGTGTGTGAACGAGAGAGCTCGAGCTTCACCACGAGGTTGTGAAACACAGAGTGGAGGGAATATTCCCTCCAAAATCTATGGAAAAAAGAAAGGTTTTACATTTCAGTGTTTAACCTCTTGACTGCTTTACCCCGGTGATAAGCTCTATTTTTTAATGTTAGGGGTACCTCACGTTTAAACCTTCATGATTTGTTTTTCACAAAAGATACTCATGTCGAATTTGTGCCCTTTTTCCAACAACTAGGGGGTTCTAAAGGTATCCTGAGTTTGTAGATCCCCACAGAGGGAACCAGGAAATAGCCAAACTACAGTTCAATTTTGTCTTTTTGTGGAAAAATGGAAATAAAGTGCTGTGCAAGAAAGTCAGTTTTTCCAGTGTTTTGTGGGTTCAGCCTACTTGCAGTGTCCAGTGAAAACAGGGGTAAAACACATTGGTGATTGTGATAAATTGGGTTGTTGGTTGACTTGGGTGTGAGCCCGAGTCAAGCAACAACCACAAATGTTGTCTGGGTGAGGCACAAGCCAACCCCAAATTAACCTGTGCTCAACCCTCTAGTAGCTCGCCACATAGCAGTCTGGCTTAACTTAAAGGCAATGTGTAAAGTATTTGCACAACATTTCAACCAGTAATAAAGTGAAAAAACCACATGAAAAGGAGCCCACACCAAGTTCGAAAAATACACCTTTCTTTAATAAATAAACCATGACCAAAATTACAAAATCCAATCATTAGATCCGTAGATATGCAATTTTAAAGGCATTTAGCACAAATAGCACCAAAAAGTGCAAAGAGCCAACTGTAGACATTTGGTCATGCCAGACCAGGATAAATTCACAAAGTTCGGACACACCGCGATGGAGTGCTGGCCAGCGACAGGGACCCAGAATACCTTAAATCCTGGTTTGCAGAAGGTTGTGAGGATCATCGCCAAAGGTGTGTTGCATAGCCAAAGCAACCCACCGGTTCCAAGATTCAGCGAGAGTGGAGGTGTGAAGTTAAGCACCAAGGATGCGGTGTGTAGTGGGGGCAATGCAGCAGTTCTTTTTTTTCAGTTTAAAGAGGATTTTATTGAAGAATGAAAAAAGTTGCAATACAATAATAATATACATTTATGATAAAAAATACATTATAAATCAGTTCAGAGCAATGGAAGAAGTAGAGAGAGAAAGAGAAAGAAGAAAAGAGGGAAAGAAAAAGGGATATGATCAAAAATATATTACAACAATATATTAAATAAGTGGCAGTATAAGGAACAAATATGATTTCATAATACAGGAATTAGTATGTAACAAGAGATAGAGCAAATTGGCAAAATTACCTATATTAATACTATCAGAATTATTAATAAGAACAAAAACATCAAGGAGGTTTAGATACTTCCTCCCTGCAGGGGTTGTGTAAGGGGATGGATTGGGCAGACAAATTTAGAAAAGAGGTAATGGGTAGCCATAATAAGTCTCTTTTAATCGCAAGGGAGATAGGATGGACATATGCTCTATCTAGCCTATGGTTATAACAAACCCCATACCACCATGCTTGATAGGAAATAAGGGAAGTATCTTTCCAAGCTTTCGTGATTTGTTGAAATGCCACAGCAAGAAGGAGGTCAACAATGGAAGCATCAGTGTTGGAGGAGGACCACATTTGTGAGAGACTCCCAAGAAAAATATGAGAAAAAGAAAAGGGGAAATTGGTAGAAAAAATGGAATTAATTTGTTGCCAAACTTTGTCCCAAAAAAGATGAACAGCAGGGCAAATAAACAACATGTGATTAAGATCAGCCACTAAAGCCGAACAGGACCAACAGCTGGACGGGATAGAGGGGTCAATGTGGTGTAGTTTGGATGGGGTAATTAAAAGTCGATTGTATATAAAAAATAGCGTTTGGGTTGTATTTGCCGCTCTAGATGATTTCCTTATTTTGTTCCAAATGTTATCCCAAGTAGTAAGAGGAAAACAATCCTCTAAATCTGATTCCCAGGCACACTCCACAGGAGATTTCATTCGATTAGCAGACGTATCTCGCAATATTTATAAATTTGAGAAGCAGATGGAGAGGAATGCAAAGATGGTAAGGAAATGAGAGAGGAATTGTGTTGAATGGAAGTATCCGTAAGGGCATCAAAAGTAGTTTGAGCCGCCGATTTTAAAAGAATATATTTAGGGTGAGAAGAAAGAGGGAGAGAGAAACGATCCTGAAGAACAGAAAAGGGGATAAAAGAACCATCATGAAAGAGTTGATGAGTCCATTTAAGACCTAGAGATAGCCAATCATTCCAAAAGATAGATCTATTTTTAATCTTGATAAGAGAGTTATACCAAATAGGGGATTGTAGAAAACGAGCACGGTCATCCAGGTTATGCAAAATAATAGGTTGAAAGGTCTTGCAAACATGTTGGAGAATAGGAAGAGAAAATTTCTTTGGAGCTTGTGTTAATGAAACAAATTCTTCAAACGTAAAAGGCTGAAAAAAGGAAGTCTCAACCTCTACCCATAGAGGACAAGAAGAGGGGTCAGGAGTATGATCAGAAATGAAAAAAGCAGAATGAGCAAGAAAAAAGGAAGTATGATACGACGAAAAATCAGGAAAATTAACACCACCTAAGTGTTTAGGAGATTTAAGTCTAGAGAAAGACATTCTGGCCGTTTTGTTTTGCCATAAAAATTTAGATAAAATGGAATAGATATTCTTGTAATAGAACTTAGGAATGTGAACCGGAAGATTCGACAAAAGAAATAAGACTAAAGGAACCAACATCATCTTGATAGAATCTAGTCTACCCCACCAAGATAAGAACAAAGGATGCCATTGATTCGTAGAGGTAGTGAGAGCAGTAAGTAAATTTTTAAAGTTCAAAGCCACTGTGTCCTTAATAGAAGGTGTAAACCAAAGACCAAGATATTTGATTTTGTTCGGGCTCCAATTAAAGGAAGAAGTTAAGAAATCGGCATGAAAACAAAATTTATTAAGAGGAAGAATTTCGCACTTGTCTACATTAAGCTTATAGCCAGACACTGACGCATAGTTCGAGACTTCTGATAAAAATGCCGGAAGAGATGTATGGGGATTCGAGAGAAATAATAAAATATCATCTGCGTATGCAGAAATCTTTAACTGTGTAGAACCATAAGGGAAACCAGAAATATCAGCGTTCATACGAATTTTAGTTAAAAAGGGTTCTAATGCTAATATAAATAGGAGTGGGGACAGCGGACAACCCTGTCGAACCCCACGGAGAAGCGGAAAGGAAGAGGAAACAAGGCCATTAGCTAGAATAAAGGATCTAGGAGAAGAATAAAGCATTGAGACATAAGAAAGAAATTTAGGGCCGAAACCAAACCAAGAAACGGAAGAAAAAATAAATTGCCAGTTGACTCTATCAAAAGCTTTCTCAGCGTCCAATGCAATAGCTGCCAATGACGACTTATGAGAGTGCGATTTACTTAAAACATTAAAGAAGAGACGGGTATTGTCAGATAAGTGACGTCCTTTGATAAACCCACATTGTTCTTTGGCAATTAATTTTGGGAGAATTTTTTCTAAACGAAGTGCAAGGATCTTGGCAAAAATTTTGTAATCTAAATTAATTAAGGAAATGGGCCTATAATTCTTACAAAAGGTGTGATCTTTACCATCCTTGGGGAGAAGACAAATAAGGGCTCCTGAAAGGTACCTTCTGATCTTTGGGATGTTATAAAGGATGAGAATAATTGGTGAATCCTAGGAAGAAGTAAGGAGGAGAAATGGGAATAAAATTCGATAGTAAACCCATCAGGGCCAGGGGCTTTACCCCTCTTCAGAGTTTGGATAGCCTCCAGAATGTCATTGCGAGTAATGTCAGCCTCTAAAGGGGAAAAATCAACTTCTGAGGAGGACGGTGGGGCAATGGACGATAAATAACGAGTAATTTCGGATACGGCTGGGGAGGATTCCGGAGTATATAAACGCTGATAAAAATCCGTAAATTCGGCCAAAATATCTTCATCTTTATGGACCATAACATTAGAGGAGGTAACAATGGACTCAATTTTAGTACGTTCCTTCCGGACTTTGAGGTATCTAGCTAAAAGATTACCAGCTTTATTTTGGGCAGTATAATACTTAGCACTAGACTTAAGTAAAAAGAGATTGGCAGAATCAGTGGAAATTTTATTAAAGGAGAGCTTAGCCTTAATAAGATTATCTAAGTCGGATTGCTTCTTAGAAAGGTAAAAGGAGTGTTCTAATTGTTTAATTTGTGTATTAAGTAACTGGGCCGATTGAGAGGCTTTACGACGTTTACAGGCAACAAATGTAATAATGAAATCTCTAGAGGCGGCTTTAAATGTGTCCCAAATAAGGGAAGGAGTTAATTGAGGTGAGTCATTTTCTACAAAAAATGAAGAGGCAAAATCCATAAAAGCTGGTGTAAATTGTGGGTCCAGTAAAAGAGAGTTATTAAACCTCCATCTCCTAGTACCTTTCACGGGGGGGAGTAATTCCAGGCTTAAGGAGACTGGAGCATGATCAGAAATTAGGATAGAACCTATGTCTGAGTGAGTAATAAGCTGAGTGAGGGCTTTGGAAATGAAAATATAATCTAACCGGGACTGGGAAGAGTGAGGAGGTGAGTAAAAGGTATACTCTCTAAGAGTAGGATGGCAGAGCCTCCACAAATCAACAAGGGCTCTTTGGGAAATAGTGGAGGTAAACAAAGAATGCATGTGGGAAGGGGAGAATCTAGAATCAGATCTTCTATCCAAAAAGGGGTCTACAACCATATTACAGTCTCCACCCAAAATTAGATAATCATCGGTGACTTGCATAAGTAAGGAGAGAATATGGGGCCAAAAGACTTTATCTGGAACATTGGGAGCATAAATATTAATAATAGTCAAAGGAACTTTATTAATCAACAAAGAAACTGCTACCCACCTACCATCTGTATCATTATCTTGATTGACAAGCTGAACATCTAACTTCTTATGGCATAGAATGGCAACACCATTGCGCTTCCCAGAGCCAGGAGAGGCAAACACATGACCAACCCAATTGCGACGCAATTTAGGAATTTCAGTATCTTTAACATGAATTTCTTGTAGTAAAACAATATCCCCTTTTAAACTTGCTACATGAGATAAAACTCTTTGGCGTTTAATAGGTGACCCAAGACCTTTAACATTCCAGGATAAAATATTCAAAGTCATTCACATAGAAGGAGAAAAATGTAAATAAAAGGAAAACAGAAAAGCATAAATAGGGAAACATTGGATAGTAATCCTTACATTAGTAAAGGAAGGAAAGACAAAGCATTGCAGGGAGAAGAGATAGTATCAAATACAAGAAAGAAAAGCAGATACATAATTTAATAAATACGACCAAGGAACCACCATAAAACACATTATATTGAAAAGGGAAGAAAATCAAAGAATACAGAGATAAAATGAGAATGAAATAGGCATAAACAAATAAGGAAAAAAGATAAAAGATAGATTGAAGGAACTGAATCCCGAGAAAGAGAGAAAAAGAAAGAAAAGAGCAATAGGTAAGAGCAAAAGGAGAAAGAATGAAACAATGATACTGAGAAAAGAAAGAAGGAGTAAGAGAAGAGAATAGAATAAGGAGAAGAAAGCGAGAAAGCAAAAACAACCAATTCCATAAACATAAGAACACAATGGCAAAAGACATACCACAGGAGAACAAGAAAGGATGAGGGTGTTGGAACCACATCAGGGAAATGAAACGCCGAACGGGAAACCACAGGGTAACGACGGCAGGGAGGGCGGCATCCAGGAAAATTGAAGAGGATAACAAACAGGGGCCCAAGTATCCAAAACTAAGGGGGAAAAAGACCAAATACAAATGTTAACAATGTGGAACAATAAAACCATATACAGTAAAACAGCCAACAATCTACATGAGGGAGAGAAAATAATTATAATCTGGAGACATCCATAGACTCATGACGACAGTTATTCAAAAATTGTTGGAGAATAGCCGGATCCTCATAAGAAACAGTCTTGTTATTATATGTCACTTTAAAAAGGCATGGGTGAAAAAGGCCATATCTCGCATTAAGACTCCGAAGAGCAGGTCTCATTTCCAGGAACTTTTTCCGACGATCTGCAGTCACTTTGGCATAGTCTTGAGTAAAAAATAGATTGGAGCCATGCCAAGAGATCTTTCCTTTTTGTTTGGCAGCTTGGAGTACTTTGAGGAGGTCCGTATATTCCAAAAAATATAAAATAGTACCTCGAGGTCTCGCTGAGGAGGAGGAAGAAGCAGACAACCGGCCCAAACGATGAGCGCGTTGAATGTTCAAAGGAGGAGATTCAGGAAGACCAAGAAGAGACGGTAAGAATGACTGAAAAAATGAAATTGGATTGGAACCTTCAAGGCCTTCAGCTAGACCATAAATGCGCAGGTTGTTGCGCCTGTTGCGGTTTTCCAATTGTTCGACTTGTTGTTTGAGCCGATCAACTTCTGTATGTAAGAGGGGTACTTGTTGTAAGGTATCTTCGGACGCGTCAATTCTTTGTTCAAGGACCACAACTCTCTGGACGGTGTGAGACCAGTTGTCTTCAAGGCTTTGTAGGCGCGAATTAGTTTCTTCCATATACGGCTTCAGAGCACGAATTTCCTCAAGGAGAAGCTCCATAGAGACTGAAGAGGATGGATTAGTAGGAGAAGGGGGGTTAATTTTTGCCCGTTTGCCAGAGGGCGAAGCTGCAGGTAATTTGGAGAGTTGTTTGGGGCGAGTATCCGCCGAAGAGGAGGTTTTATGATCAGAGGACTCCGGAGAAGCTTCATCCATAGCGTCTCGTAGGACATTAAAAGGGTTGTTGTCAGCCAGTGGCGAGGAGATAACTTGGTGAGCCCCAGCGCGAGCGCCACTGCGAGCACCGCGCGGCATTGCCATGAAGAAACGGAAGACAAAGTCTCTTTTGGTGACGGAAGAGACGGTCACAAGTAGAGATGATTCAGGCAACAATATCTGTCAAAGTTGGAAGAAATCCGCCACCGAGTGTTGATGAAAGGAGAACGAAAAACTGAAGAAAAAAAAAAAGATTCTGCTGGAGGTACTCACAAAGAAAACCCGGAAATTACACCATACATAAAGAAAAAACCTTTGTGCATATGATATAATATCAGTCTCGTATTGAATGGTACTGATAAAAAGGGTGACGAACGCATCAGTAAACTATCGTCACAAAAAACAAAATGGCGGCCGTTATTCTGACTGACTGCATTTCCCGAAATAAAATCACCTTAACGGCATGGAAACTCTCCGCTATTCCTCACACCGGTAGCTGAGGTATTCCGACGAAGGACATGTCGATTTCTGCGACCCAGAACAGAAGAAAAGAAGCCTGGAAGCTCTCCACTGTCTACGTCGCCGCGGAGCTCCCGAAATCAGCGGCCATCACCAACGGCTCCAAAGCCACGCCCCCCGCAATGCAGCAGTTCTGATGAGCTGTGACGCTATGATGCGGAGTCCAGAGTCATCATCAGTACTCCAGTCGATGAGGGATTCAGGGACCTGCACCGAGGATGCAATGCGCAGTTGGCCCAGTGCATTTATTCCAAAGGACTGCAGTATGATGTCGGTCTTTGCGATGGGCCCAATCCACGCAGTAGTGGTGATGCATAGGTTCTACTCGGGTGTGCACCGTGCAGCAGAGGAGATGTATTGGTTCCGATGGATCCACAAAGGCTGGCAGAGCACCTTAAGCCCACTTCAAAGGATCCAGAACTGGGTTAGCACCACTTGGCAGGGTAGACTCACAGTAGGCAGAGCCCAAGTTCAGGTGCAAGGATGTTGGACTCATGTCGTGTCCTTGAGGCTTCAGATCAGGAGGCCAGCCACTATCCTTTAGAGTTACTTTGGGTTCTAAGGTCAAGAGATGCCGGTCCTCTCCTTCTTACCCAGGTTAGAGGGCAGCCAGGAGCAGGTCAGCACAACAGGTCAGTAGTTCCTTCAGAACAGTAGTCTAGCAGAGGGGCAGTTCTTGTAGAAGCACAGCAGTCCATCTTCCTGGCAGACTCTACACAAGTCAAGAATTGTAATTAAGAGTTAGTATCTGAGAACCAGTATTTATACACAGTTGTGCATTTGAAGTGAAGAAAAGCATCTAGAGGTTTCCCTTGCACAGGTGTCCTGTTTTCCTGGCCCTGGCTCCAGAGTAACTATAGGGAATATACAGCTCATTGTGTGGAGACTGGACACAGCCTATTCGAGTGTAAGTGGGAATGGGCCCAGCCCCCCACCCTTCTTACCAATGAGGGCCAACCAGTCACACATAACCTCCCCATTGCGCGTGGCTATCTAGGATGAATACACAAAGCCCAGCTGTTAGCACCACATAGCTAAAGTAAGAAAATGCCAACATTCTAATAGTTAGAACAATAAAAAATTATTTGACCACTTTTTTATAGTCGCTGCTATTTTATTTAAAGCAGACTAAGAGCCAATTTTATATTTTCTTGGTCCTACCAGTTAATTGGCGAAAATGTTAACGCTTTGTGAATTCATTTTTTCTTATTCAAAACAAGTCTTGCAAGTATGCACTTTGCAATCACACATAAATGAATATGTCATGCACACTACATTTATGTTTCAGTAGTCGCATCTTTAGACAAAATTAAATTCAATTGAATTAAAACAACTTGTTAACTGTAAAAAATAATATTACACCAATCTACAATTTGCAACAAACAACAGTAGTAAACAATTGCGGATTAACTCTCATACCATTAGTTGCCTTTTTCTTTCTGAGTGTTAATAGCCATGGGGACTATGTTTAAGGTCAGGAAGGATAAAGTTTATATCCATTATTTCTTTGCCGACTAAAGGCCACTATTAGTTGTTGACCCTCATGGTTTTTACAAAATGCCGACGCGTTTCAAATCCTTATGTTAATTGCGGGATTCTCCTCAGGGCAATGACTGGTGTAGTCTGAAACAACAATGTGGGAAAAAATGAAAATAAATGTTTGTGTCTCCCTTCTCCATTTAAAATTTTGCCATGGTTAGTTAGAAGCCATTATACCTGTACTGTTGTGTAATGTTCCTCCTTTTTAGGAGCAGTTTCAATCATGTAGAAATCTAAGCTGGATGTAAAAATGAAAAAAATGACTGTTGGCTACATTGTTTCTTAAAATAAAAATACATACAGAGCACTTTTCTATATGGTTTTTCAAATTAAAAAATGGGGCTTACTTTGATGTATTTGTGTCAGATTCTTTTAATTATTTTGAGGAATTCGTGTCTCCGCTAAGTTTCTTCACTCTATTACTTGTGCCGTCTGTAGAACAAAGAAATTATTGCCTGATCAAATTGTATCTTCTTCTGCTCGCTCGCGCCTCATTTCTATTGGCGTCTGGCTGCCTCGATGCTACATTTTATCACAAGACTCAGATAAGTGGAAGCGGTTTCACGGGCTGGCGTTCCTTCGGTTGCTGGATCTTGCTTCTATTTAGCTTCTAAAACACAAAGCGGTTGAATCACTATTTAGTTCTTAATTTCACTATAGCGCTACGCTGCCACATCTTGTATCGACACTCATTTTTAAGTCGAAGCGATATTGTGAGCAGCTTTTCCTTCCAGCTTTTTCTTCAATGGTTCGATTCTGAAGTGGTAGTTCATTAGTTAAGAGCCGAAAGTGCTTTTTTTGTTCCACGGGGTGTTGTGTTGACTGACATATTAGAACCTTTATTGTTCTACTGATGTTCCATCTGAATTATAAACGACAAATCGTGGTTGTGGAAACTTTGAGTCCAAAAAGGATTCTAACAAGGACTATCCTTTTTGTTGTATGCTGGAAGCTGAAGTTTTTTTTATATATGTGTAGTTCACACTCATGGATGCCTCAACCTGAGGTTTTTAATATTTCTGTCATTTTATTAAGCCCATTCTGGGCACTGTTGAATTTCAAAATTAGGTATACTTCCTTTTGCAACAACAAAGTTTCTACATTACCACCCCTGGGAGGTTTTGTTATTACAGATAATACTGTCCAAACAAACTCTTTTTCTCCATGAAGTGTGTCATCATCGGTGCTGTTAACACTTTGTTTTTTTATTCTGGATCTGCGTTGGACGATCCTCTGGTTTATTTGTTGATTTGTTTTACCTATATACAATTTTAAGCAGGGGCACTTAATGGCATAGATAGTGTTTTTTTGTTTTGCAATTTGAAAACTCTTTATGTTTACATTTCACAGCTCCATGAATGAATTCAGTACCTTCAATCGCCGTTTCACAAACCGAACAATTGCCACATTTGTGGTGCTCTTCTATTGGTTTACGGTTCCATTGTTTTCGTAGGTCAGTCTTCAAAGATTTGGATGCCAAATCACCCCTTATTATGTTTTTTCCTATGCCCTTGCCTTTCTTCATGGCCAATAGAGGTTTATCTAATGGGCATTCAAGTTTTGAAAGGAGATGCCAATTGTTGAGAATCATTTGTCTGAACTTGTGAGTGTGGTGGCCATAGGTGGTCACACATACCAGTTTTTTAGGTCTCGCCTGACCCAGTGCTTACGCTGGCCTGCCCGAGACTTTAAGTAAGGGCTTCAAAAAATGCTACTGCCGGCTACAGCTTGCAGTGCATGTGCGCGGGTGAGCGCTTGAGCAGAGGCGCCATATGGCGTAATTACTGCTGCGCGCACACCACTCGCGCACATGCACTGCAAGCTGTGGCTGGCAGTAGCATTTTCCCCCGCGATCACTTTCGCTTTGGCCCCACGGCATGCTTTTCGCATGTGCTTGTTTGTGTTGTGGGACCTCTGGGAACCTTCATTATACTGCAGCGTTAGTAGCACTGTTCACATCGCCTGACACTCGCACAAAGAATGTGCAGCCAGCCTTGTGTTTGATTGGCTTTTCATATACAATGTTCACAGATCAACTCTGACCACTGATCTGCCGTAGGGCAGCTGAATGCCATGCTCCACATACAACAGAGACACAAGTACACACGAGTGCACATTTGTTACTTCCCATTTGTATGCAATACAACGCTGCACTGTTTGTCCGCCACAACAGGGCTATTCACTCTATTTGCACACCAGGAGTGTATGTAAACATGTTCTGTTATGACAAGTTCGATGAAAATGCACTATAGGCAGTAATTCATGGTTCGCAGGTTAGTTTACCGATATTTAATTTTGAAAACAGCGTTTGTACCGGCTGGGTGACACGTTACTAAACATAGATACCTATTGGGGACGGTTCCCATACGCTCGGGACTACCAAATCACCGAAGTGTTTATACATTGGATGTTTGCTTTTATACCTATTAGGTTCTTGATTGTGGGTTCGAACTATACCCCAGTACTTTGGAATATAAGGATCTTCATTATATGTTCTGAGGGTTCTTTTCTACGAATACTATTTGAAACTGTATTGCCCTGACGAAGTTCCCAAGGCACTAGGGAACGCGTTGGCTGTGTGCCTATGTTTTATCAAGCGTCTTCAAATAAAAAGAAGAAAAACTTTCTGAAATACAAGTGTGGGTTGCTTTTGACTATTGATAGAGTGCACCTTCCCTTTTTTTCTTATGGATTTTTATGGTTCGCAGGTTAACAGTTTAAAAAAAAGCAGATAGAAGAATAGGTTCATCATGCCAAGGGGATAACTTTCCCAAACGTCTTTTGGAAGCACTGGAAACCAGCATTTATTTTACTCTGTGCAGGAATAAAGAAGGTTAGGCGAACCTCCCACTTTTTAAGAACACTTAAACTAATTTTTGGAGAAATTATGTTTCTAAAACGTATCTTTGCATGGAAAGAGATTCCTCATTTCATGCAGGATTGGATGCGGACTTTAACTTGCTCAAAAACTAATTTGACACACCGTTGTATCACAGCAATAGCACTATGAAGTTACCGAAGCACTGTATAAAACACTCCATGAACATGTTGAGGGGTCTGCAGCCTGTGTAAGATTCCTAGCACCATCACAGTGTCTGGGGGTGCTTAACCCATAAACAGGAGCCTGACAGCCACTGATTTGGGTGATTTCCAGCAAACCGTGGAACATGTGTGGTTAGTAATGTGATTAATGCTCCTGGCGGCCGAACAGCTAAAGATAGATTAGAGACAGCCCAGCGAAGTCCTGCCAAAAGGGCGCGGTGTCAGTCTGCGTCATAACTCTCAGGAAGAAAGATGTAAGGAATTAAATCTTCATATTCTAGAGGAAACGTGGGAAGGCATGAGACTGACTCTCTCTGCTACTTGTGCCTTCTCTGTCACCATTTTTCTCTGCTCTATGCCATCCTCCCACTTGCCAATGTTACTTTCCCTCTGCTTCGTTACTGTCCGTTTTTACTCTCTCTTCGCAGTGTACTGTTACTGTCCTCATTTACTGTTGCTCCCTTCATTCACTCTTTCCCATCTTCCCGACTCTTCCTTGTTACTCTCTTTTTGCTCAGTTACTCCCTCTCTCCCTCGCATTTACATTCTCTAACAATGTCACTCTCTCTTACTCCTCTCTTCCTCCTGGGTCACTCTTCCCCATCTCTCTTTACCTCCCCTGTCACTCAAGCGCTTTCCCTTTACCTTATTTTTACTATCCCTGAGTTCTCTTGCACAACATGGTGAAATGCTGAGCGCTGAACACATGAAATCAATGCTATCGAAGTTCACGTCTAGGCCCTATCTTTGGGCATGGGCTGTTGGCCCAGCTAACCCTTCATGCACTTGCTGCTTTGGCTGGCTGATAAACCTGGATTGTGGCTAGCCTGAAACAGCAACTCTCCCGACTTGTACCCGACTGACTCAAACGAGGCACATTTTGGCCAGTGTTTGTACTTCAAACGTGTGATTACACTATGGGCAGCACACCTAGATGGAGTGAAGATATTCAGGCAGAGTAAATCTAATCACACATGCCACGTCTACACAGAACTCTGCAATGGGCTCCCTTGTGGTGGGAGGGGAGGGTCATGAGCCGGAGTGGGGGTTCAGCACCCTATTTTGATGTTCTCCATTTGGCGATCACAAATAGAGAGAAGGTCACACATTACACCCAGGGTTGCTAGGCTTATAGATGAGGCAAACTATGGAAAAGTAGTCTGCCACCCGTCACAACAGAGGTTATCGAGCAAGCATTGGCATAGCCAATAGGTCTCGCCTTTGGGATCTTATAAGTGTTTAGCCATGCAACAGTTGATGTTGTTGCAGGAAGGATATTGTGCTGCATAACTAAATACTTATAAGGCCCCAAAGGCAAAACCTATTGGCTCTGCCATTGCGTGTCTAGTGATTGCTTAGGTGTTTTGGTTAGTAGTTCCTCTCTTGGAGTATACCAGGCGCGTTTTGTGGCGTGTTTAAGGATTTTTTGAGGTTAGCCTCTTTCTTTAAGTTGCTCACACAGTATTGTTGCATTCGCAAAACAATCTTCTTTTCGGGCGCAATTTCTCCTAATTCTTAGTAGCTGGCCATAGGGGAGATTGTCTCTTAAGCTTCTTGGATGCAAGCTTTGATAGTGCAAGATTGTATTTCTATTTGTGGACTTGCCGTGCAAAGAAGTAATCAGTTTCTGCTCAATTGGTATTACTTCCACATCCAAAAAAGTCAATTTTGTTTTACTTTTGTTTATGCTGAATTTGATATCTTGGTGTCTTCTGTTGAGCCATTCATAAAAAGATTGTAACTCATCTTCAGTGCCATTCCAAAGTCACCAGACATCATCTATATATCTATACCATTGCTGTATATGTATCAGCCAAGGGTTGTTATTGTAGATGAATTTGTCCTCGAAGCAAGCCATAAACAGAACCGCAATTTACGGGGAGAATGGACAGCCCATCGTGGTCCCTTTTGTTTGCATAAAGAATGTATAATTGAATTTGAAATAGTTTTTCTTAAGGGCTATTTCTGCCAATTGGAGTATATTTCAGTTGGAACTCTGTGCGGCCTATTCCTGGTTTCCAAATAATGTTCCATGGTTTGTAGTGCTTCTTCTTGTGGAATCTGCGTATACAGTGAAACCACATCTAAGGTGACCAACCATTGGTGGTCTGAGTCAAATGAATGATCTTCTATCTTCGTATTAAAATCCATTGTATCTCGTATGCAAGATGGTACTTGTTCAATGAATGGTTTTAAGAAGAAATCTACATATTTAACTATGGGCTCCAGCACTGAATCGCAACCTGAGACTATTGGTCTCCCTGGCGGTTGTTGCACACATTTATGTATTTTGGTAAGAAGTAAATGACAGGGATACTTGGGTTGGTTTTGTTAAGAAATTCGAATTCTTTAGGGCCTAGAATTCCTTGTTCAAGTCCTGCTTTTAGTACCATGGAAATCTCACTTTCAATTTGTTGTGTGGGATCTTCTTTCAGTTGCCGGTACCATTCTTGGTTCATTATTTGGCTGTGTGCTTCTGCTAGATACATTTCTTTAAGCCAAATGACTAGATCGCTGCCCTTATCCACTGGCTTTATGATTAAAGAATCATTTTTCTTAAATTCTTGAATAGCTTTGTATTGATGTTGACTCATATTTCTTTTAATGAATTTCTTCTTGTTTTCTAACTGGCTGATGGAGGACAAGACAACCTGCTCAAAGGCAATTATTTGTTTAGGAATTGTATGTATTGGTGGAACAAAACTCAATTTTTTGATTAAGCTGGAGGGCTCTGTGTTGCCTTCATATTCCTTCCGATGGAAGAACACCTTAAGCTTGATTTTTCGGAAAAATTCGAGTGCTTTGATCTTCAAATTGGTGAAGTCTGTATGTTGACTTGGAACAAATTTTACTCCTAGATTCAGAACTGATTCTTGTGCTTGCGTTATTTGAAAAGTGGATAAATTGACAATAGAAGTTGGAGTCGTTTTGTAGAAGTTTCTCTGTGTTCTCATTTCCCATGGCATCTGTTGTTTGAATCAGACGCTGTTTCTTTGTTCGCCCTTTTCTAAAAAAGAGTTCTAATAGTGGCGTTTTCATAATTGTAAATTAAAATCCAACACCGGCATAAGTTAGGATATTAAATTGTGATTCCAGAGACACCAAACATGAAGGGGTTGCCTGTTCCTATTTGGAAATTACCCTTTTAAAATGCAAGAAGGTAATTCCAATGTTATCCTATAGAAGAGGTAGGCCTTGCTGTGGTTAAAATAAAACGTAATAGTTTTTCACTACTGGGACATGTAAAACTTAAAAGTACATAACTTACTTTTTAAATACATTGCTCCGTGCCATCTAGGCTGTCTAGAACCTACCCTAGGGGTCACTTATATGCATTAAAAAGAAAGGTTTAGGCCTGGCAAAAAGCTTGCATTGTATAATTGCCTAGTGCACCATCGTGCAACAGATTCAAGTTGCACTGCTTTGTAGGCAAAAGCCAATAATAGTTGACCTATGAAACCATTTTTTTCAAAAATAATCCATTTAGTCCAAAATAATCCATTTAGTCTAAAATACTCCAGAGTCTACATGGAGGCAGCGTGATTTCAATCATTTAATGCTGAAGACATGCCCATTCAGGCCTTATCCTGCAATACGTTAAATTCCACTCTTCATCCTAGACATCCATATAGTCATACATTCACCGAATTCATTTTGGGCACTTAAGCCCTACTTCAGGGGTAACTATAGTGTAAAGAGAAGCACATCAGCAACTCAAGTTAACATAAGTATAAACATGAGTATGAACATAAAGCTTATTTTCCAGGTCGAAATGGAAGTTTAAATCTGCACCCACACAGGCTGCAATGACAGGCCTGAGACATATTTAAAGTGCTACTTAAATGGGTGGCACAATCAGTGCTGCAGGCCCACAAGTGGCATTTAATTTACAGGCCCTGGGCACAGCTAGTTCCACTTAACTAGGGACTTACATATAAATTAAATAAACCAATTGGGTATAAGCCAATTCTTCATGTTTTAAAGGAGAGAGCAGAAGCACTTTAGCACTGGTTAGCAGTGGTAAAGTGGCAAGAAACCTAAGGCCAGCAAAAATAATGTCAGCAAAAACAGGAAGATAGTGATGACCCTGCATAAAGGGTCAAGTCCATGTATGAAAACCCATAAATTTTTTAAAAGAAGACATCATTCTGAATTTAGCAAGGGGTCATTTGTTTAGATCATTCAAGCCTTTCACTTGAAATAAAAAAAATAATGAAAATGAGTAGGGAAAAACAGCCATTCATTTCACCTGTAACTTGTTGTGATGATGGCCAAATTGTACAAGAAATATACCATTATGTTTGATAGACCCTTCTGCTTCATGGGGATATATGTGGTTTGTAAGTTCGCCAACAACATACAGCCAATGATTTGTACCTTACAATGAATTTTCATGTGTTCCAAGTATACAGCAATTCATATGGTAAAATATAGTAGAGTAAAGGAAACCTATGTATTTCTGAAATGTACACAAGTTACTAAGTGTAGGGACAGTTGTTATTTGTACATCTCAAATTGATGGGTACCCATACGATCGTGAGTCAGGGGTCATTTTGCAAAATTTCTTCTTTCTTTCACACTGGTTACATTTGGAAGCCACAAATGCAGAGAAATCCAATTCATAATACCCAATATTCTACTATTCTGTGTTACCACAAGCATCATGATAAAAATGGTATCACACTTGTGTTGCAGGTCCAAGTGCCAGAAACAAGAAACACCCCAAACTTCACCTGAATACATATTTCAAATAGTAAATTCAATTTTATTTTACACAGGGATAGCTATGGATTTTGGGCCCTAGCTCAGCTGGCACCAAATGAAACCAATCATACCCAGACATTTTCGAAAAGTGGACAAGCAGAGGAATCCAGGGTGCTGTGACTTGCATGGATCTCACAGGGTGTTCTTACACATAAGCCCTTTTAAACCTAAATCTCTGGCTATAAGAACACATTTCTGTAAAGGAATGTTCTAAAATCTGTAGAGATTCACAAATTTCTTACCACTCGGCATTCCCACACATACCCCAATAAAAATAGTACAGCATTTGCATGGGTAGACTTAGTGTCCACAATAGGGAAGGGCTGAAAACACAACATTGACTTAAATGTTTGCAAGCAAAACCAACCATATTTTGGAATGTGGTTGACTGTGGAATTTGGGCCCAAGGTCAGCCAACACTAAGGCAAACCTGTCAAATTCCGATATTTCTAAAATCTAGACACTCAGGGGGGTCAAGAGTTGTGTAACTTGCATTGAGCTCCTGAGGTTTTGTTGCCCAGAAGCACTTGCAAACTACAAACTTTGGCTAAAAACACACATTTTCCTCACATTTCTGTGAAGGAAAGTTCCAGAATCTGAAGGGATTCACAAATTTCCTAACTCCCAGAGTGCCCACACATGTCCTAATAAAATGGTACCTCACTTGTGTTGATGGGGCTAGTACCCCGGATCAGAAAGGATCAAAAATGTACCATTGAGAGGAATTTTTTTTTCCTACCAGAGTTAGACCATTCTGAAAACAAGACATCCGGGGAAGTCTAGGATGTTGTGACTTGAATAGCTCTAGCAAGTTTCTCTTACCCAGATGCCCTTGCAAATCTCAACCTTTATGTAAAATCACAAATTTCCCTCAAAATCTGTAAGGAAAGATCTGGAATATTAGGGATCCACACATTTCTTACCAGCCAGTATACCCACACATCTGGCAATAAAAATGGAACCCCACGAGTGTGGGTAGTCTTAGATCCCGTAGAACAAAGGCCCCCAAACCCAAGTGGAAGACATCAGCAACAAGAATTGCTGTAGAAGTTCGGTCAGCACTTGGCCCCTACTTAGAGAAACCTACCAAAATCAGACTTTTCTGAGAAGTAGAAAACTGGTGGTGTCCAGGGCGGTTTGCCTTGTGTAGATCCCACAATGTTACCTTACCCACAATGCCCTGATTTTATCTAAAATTATTTATTTTGCTTGCATTTTTGTTGCATATACTTCAGTAAACCACAGGGATCCAGTAAATTATTGCCACCCAATTAGCCAATGTACCCCCACTGGTCTTAAAAAAAACACTACCTCACTTGTTTGGTTGGGCCAAGTGCCCGCTACAGGAATAATTCAAACCAGGGTCAGTAGAAATTCCTTTCCATGGGAAGTTGTCACTCTTGTGAAAGGCATCCCACTGGAGCACAAGGAGAGGGTCAAGCCCAAGTTTCAAGTGTTTCTACGGCTGTGACATCTTGTGAGATGGGATTTCACAGTTATAGAAGCCATCAGTAGTGGGCATGTCCACAGCTAGTGCAGTCAATTATGGTGCATTACAGGGATTCCAGGAACAGGTAAAAGACAGAGAAGGGGACGAGGAGGAAGTTGTGACTCTTTCAAGAACTGTATTGCAGTCTTCAATTCAGGCAGCAATCTCTTAAATGTTTTAAATGAGCATGCCAACAAAAAACACGTGGTTGAATATTCCAATGATGAGGAGAAAGTGGGTCCCAAAGGGAAATACGTACAGGGACTCCACTTACAACAGAAGCTGGTGCACACGCTAGAGGTGCTGTGTTGTAATCGTTTAACACAGTCTGCAGAAGTTCTTTATTTGCTGTATGAGAAGCAAACTGTGGGTCAGCTCACATTTCACAATATCTTAAAGAGCATTGTGTCAAAGAAATGTAAAGACATCAATAAATCAAACTTTTGGCAATTTCTATCAAAAAGATACACTTTGGAATAATTGTATAATGATTCTCCTCAACTTTCTAAAGTGAACACACTTCTCTTCAATCAATCAATCAATCAATCAATCAATCAATCAATCAATCAATCAGGGGGTTGGTAAAGCGTAACTACTCACCCGAAAGGGTCTCAAGGCGCTGAGGGGGGAGGTAGGGGGGCGCACAGCTCCTGGGAGTTCATGGTGTTTTGTTGAAGAGCCAGGTCTTGAGGTCCTTCAAGAACTTGGGAAGTGTTGGTGTCTGTCGTAGGTGGAGAGGGAGGGAGTTCCATAACTTGGCCATGAGGAGAGAGAGCGAGTGTCCTTCTGTTCTGGTCTTCTTGATGCGTGGTACTGTTTCAATGAAGAGCTGGGCTGAGCGGAAGGATCTTTGGTATCCCTCGAGTATCACATCATCTTCCTCACTCGTCACAGTGGACGCATTGATGTCAGACCGTTGTGACAAAAACATAGAGAGTGCTGTGAGATGAGCCTACACAGCATCTAACTTTACTATAAAGACTAATTCTAAATCAGCATATGCAGAACAAACTCTACTTTAATATTTCTAATTCCTCTTTGACTGTCTGGAGGAGGGGGAAAGACCCTTGTGCTGTACTGGTTAATATGGAACTCTTGGGTAAAAGTTTTTCAAACACAATATTTGATTGTTTGTGGACCTCCTCACCAGCAGCGGGGTCAGTGATTCCGGTCAGAAACGTACTATGGCTTACGCTGTGGGAACTAGCTCCGGTTCCAAGGGCACTAATTCATAAACTGCCATTTGCAGGTGAAAAGCTATTCAGGACTGAGTTAAATTACCTGATACAAGAAATGGCTGAAGAAGAGTAGAGCCCGAAGCCTTTTAGCAAAGAAATCCTTCTTCCAGAAGAAAACGGTGCAAGCAGCATAACAAACAAAAAGTTCCTTTCAAGGCTGTGCCCGTGGTCATGGGCTGCACTTGGAGCAAAGTCCTGATCACAAGGATCTAAACCCAAGACTCAACCAAAGTCATGACTGTCAGAGGAGCAGCGTGGGAGCAAAGCTACCTAATTATCACACAGTATGGCAGCAGAAGGTCAGAGGTGAATGGATTCTTCAAATAGTAGGAGGTGTATGCAGTGCACTTCTCAAAGAAAATCCATGGTCTTAATTTTGAGAAACTCCTATCCCAAAACATCCATTAAAAAAGACAACCAACTGGAAGGAGTAGCAAACCTCCTGAAAAAAAGTATCAAGAGTGGAAGTTCCATTTCGACAGAGAAATCAAGGATTCTATTCAGTCCTTCCCTAAGTTGTGAATCAGATGGGTCCAGTCTTGGACTTAAAAGAAATCAAATAGTTTGTAAAGAAACTATTATTCTAAGTCACAGCTCTTTAGGAGGCGACCTTACTGGTGTCAAAAAGAGATTACCTGATGACCTTGAATATTCAGGATGCATAATTTCATGTACCCATTCACCAGGACAGTTGAAAACTATTGAGGTTCGCTGTCGGAGGGAATCATTTTCAAATAAGGCCTCTTCCTTTTGGCTTAACAACTTTAACACACCAAGGATCTTCACAAAGTTATTGGTGCCACACTCGCATCTGGATGGGGTTCAAATAATTTCATACCCAGATGATTCTCTGCTGTCTCTTCTAAAAGGACTGGTAGGCATAAAGAAGGGCTACGATTGTCTCCTCAAATTGGGACTTGTGGAATCTGAGCAAATACCAACTAGTAACAATGACTAGTGCCCAAATGGTGCGCCAGGTCAAAGATGCGCTATCGACTGTCGTAAGCCAATAATAAACAGTATGAGTCCGATTTTATCAATGTTAGTCCATTTTAATACATTTTTTCTTCATTATTTTCTTAAAAACTTTCTTCAATGCTTTCTGCAGAGACATGGTAATACCAACATGCAAGTTCAGTACCTCCCAACCTTATTGCCGCAGCATATAATGGTTCATGATGCTTTATCACATTACCGTGATGGGAAAACATCCTTTACATCGAGTGAGATATATCGCATTCCATTACAATGCAGTCGTTACAATGACCGTGTTGTTACATCGCTAAACATTACAACGCAAGTCGTTACAACGACTTGCTGTAGGAGGCTGAAGATGTTGGATTTAAAATCCAACACCTTCCCTACTGTTGCATAGACTGAAGTTGTAATAGTAAATTATACTATTACAACATCCAACACCCCCTACAGCAAGTCGTTGTAATGGTATGCGATGTAACAACGCGGTCGTTGTAACGAACGTGTTGTACCGGCATGCGATGTATCGCATGCATTGTAACATGGCCTATTCAACGTGATGACATCAACTCAATGCATTTTGGGACAACTTTTGTCCCTTCATCAGGGGTAACTGTGATTTTAAAAATTAAAAAGGAATTGTTCAGAATCAACCATGAACTGCATATGTACAAACAGTAATCAATAAATTGCAACCGCCATTATGCCCAATATGATGTCACATACCTCACAATTCAATCAAGTTGTTATGTCAGCGTGTGACCTCCGCACCAAAAACACCCAATGAGCATGCTCACCTCGAACTAAAGGATATCTACGAAATACATCAAAATTGACATAGAGAAGAAAAGTCCTTAAAATCTTGTACTGGTTAACTATCATCAACGATATACCCGGTGTGTGTCCATTATACATGCACAAATGTACTCCCTGCTAACAGCCCCAAAAAACATTAACGAAAATAATTTTAGCAATGAACTCACTGCGTATTTGACATATGGTACATAACTGGTCACACTAACAGGAAGCAATGCATTAACTTCATATGGCACTGGAAGCTCAAAACCAAACTGAATCCTGTAACATTACAATACAACTTTGAAATAACTTCTCTTCAATTCGAAAAACATCAAACAAATGGCTATACCGAGCGGACTCATTTGAAAAGTGCTCCAGAAACGGAAACAGGTGTGCCGGTGCGTTTTTAAAGGCACCATGAAGTCAAACCGTGTCACGTGACATAAAACTGACCATAAAAAAAATACCCATGCGTGCACCACATACCACATACTGAATAAAAAAAGAAACACCAAGTGATGGACAAAAATAATTTACTGAATTTAACAACCTATTCCTAAATCTCACAAGTGATCATTACGGTAATGGGACTTCATTAAAACCAGTACTTAATTTGTAAAATATTAAGTGCCAGGGCTCTGACCTGGAGTCCACTGCAGCTTGCACCACCCATCTCCCTTGTCATTGCTGCCAAAACAACTAGTAACCATCTCTTTCACATGTGAATGCAACAGTTCAGATTATTCAATGTCCCCAAAGCTAAAGGAATGGCTGGGGAGGCAGGTATGAGCAATTTTATGCATATTGTATTCCCAAACAACCGTTGTTCTGCTCATCTCTAAATTAGGTGGGCAGCGCCACCTTGTGGTAGACTGTTCCACATATGGTGTTGACAATAAGGTGCTGGTGCGTACACCGGAAGCCAATTAAGTGCCGGTGATGAGAACAGAAAAGCACCGGCTCAAATTAAGCACTGAATCCAACATTCTAAGTTAAACAAGTGTCTTGCAATGCATACATAATGTTTTCTCAATCATTTACATGTTTATAGTCAAGGTCGAAATGATTGCACAAATTGTTGCTAATAGTTTACATGGCAATGAAGCAATGTTATACTAGTATCACAAGTCATCTCCATCCTTCAAACATGGGATAAACCTCAATGCTGATGTAATCATTAATACTTCAATGTCTGCATCTTTTTTAATAAAAATTTGCTCATTTATCAAACATCATCCAGGGTACAAAACTAGCCGTAGGGCAGCAATATAATTTCATTTATGCAAATGATAGAATGCACTTCAATCAACTAGTGTCATTCTAAGTGAAACTTTTCATTGGAACTGTCTTCAGCACCTGAGGCCGTATTATGGAAGTGCCCTGGGAGCCCAAAAGGCATTTGCACCCTCTTTGTGCACCTCCGTGGCACGTTGATATTACAGAAGGGGCAGCAGATGCTTGTACAACCCCTTCTGTAATACCGATAGTGTTGGTGCACATAAAAATGCCAGTGCTATCTTCAGAGGGTATTTCCTCATTTGAATGGGGGTGTGGCCCCATGCAAATAAGAGAATCCCTATGCGTCGCTCAGCACCCATGCCATATTATAGATGTGGGCGCAGAGGCAAATAAACTGTCAGGAGGTGCACTGACAGTGTGCCCACTGATTACAGCCCTCTGGAGGAGAGAAAGGGGAACCAAGGACCCCCAGACACTCTCTTGTGGGCGGGTACAATCACTCACTGCGTCCGCCTGCAGGAGTTTCTCTAAACCCCTTTAAAAGTGCAGGCAGGTTACAACCTGCACAGTGAAACTTGATTCAAAGTAGCTGCTCCGTTTTTCACCTGAATGCGCTGGCCCCATGGCAGTGCGAGTTTGCGGCTGCCCTGTGTGCAGTGCATTCCATTTAATAGGGTACACTTTCCCTGTTTAGGCCCAGCGCACCTGGTTTAAGGTGCGCCAGCCTCAAACAGGGAAAGTAGCCCCATTTACATAATAGGGGCCAGGGAGTGCAAGAGTGTCAATTCAAGAGCCACGGCCTCATATGTTACAGAAGACTGTAAGTGCCCTGCTCTGTTCCAGATACACCAGCCAGATGGTTTCTGAATAGGGTCTAATAGCAGCTACCTAAGTTGTAGTGTCATGGTCACGCCTCCATCTTAAGCCCTTAATGAGCCACCTGTTACATCATTGTTCCCCGATATCCAGGTATCAAAGGACCTTGGTTCTAGTTTCTCAGTCACAGGACCAGAATCTCAGCTGAATGGTCAAAACCTCTCTCCCCTCTTTCTGCACCTCTCTTGCCACTTTCTGCATCCTTATTCCCACTTTTTGCACCTCTCTTGCTTGTTTCTGTTCCTTTCTTGCCTCTTTCTGCACTTCCCTCGTCTCTTTCTGCACCTCTGTTGCTTCTTTCTACACTTCTCTTGCCTCTTTCTGCATTTCTGTTGCTTATTTCTGTACTTCTATTCCCTCTTTCTACAATTCTGTTGCTTCTTTTTGGACTTCTGTTGCTTCTTTCTGCACCTCTTTTGCTTCTTTCTGCACCCCTGTTGCCTCTTTCTGAACTCGTCTCCCCTCTTTCTGCACTGCTCTTGCCTCTTTCTGCACCTATGTTGCTTTTTTCTTGAATTATCTTGCTTCTTTCTGCACCTCTCTTGCTTATTCTGCACCCCTGTTCCCTCTTTCTGCACCTCTCTTGCCTGTTTCGGCAACTCTCTTGCCTCTTTCTGCACCCCTGTTCCCTCTATCTCCACCTCTTTTGACTCTTTCTGCACCCCGCTTCCTTCTTCTGTCACCTCGCTTGCCTCTTTCTGCACCTTTCCTGCCTTTTTCTGCACTTCTCTTGCCTCTTTCTGCAGCTCTGTTGCTTTGTGCTGGACTTCTCTTGCTTCTTTCTGCACACCTCTTGCTTCTTTCTGAACACCTCTTGCTTCTTTCTGCAGCCCTGTTCACTCTTGCTGTACCTCGTTTACCTGTCTCTGCAAATTTATTGCCTCTTTCTGCAGTTCTCTTGCCTCCTTTTGCACCTCTGTTGCGTCTTTCTGCACTTCTCTTGCCTCTTTCAGCATCCCTCTTGCCTCTTTCTGCACCCCTGTTGCTTCTTTCTGCACTTCTCTTGCTTCTTTCTGTACCTCTCTTGCCTCTTTCTACACCCCTCTTGCCTATTTCTGCACTCCTCTTCCTTTGTTTTGCACCTGTCTTGCCTCATTCTGCACTTCTCTTGTCATGTTCTGCACTTCTCTTTCCTCTTTCTGCACCTCTTTTGCTTTTTTCTGGATGTCTCTTGCTTCTTTCTGCACCCCTGTTCCTTCTTCCTTCACCTCTCTTTTGCTGTTTCTGCAACTCTCTTGCCTCCTTCTGCGCCTCTGTTGCTTCTTTCTGCTCTTCTCTTGCCTCTTTCTGTACCCCTCTTGAATGTTTCTGCACCTCACTTGCCTCTTTCTGTATCTCTCTTGCCTCTCATTGCACCTCTTTTGTTTCTTTCTGCAACTTTCTTGTTTCTTTCTTCACTTCTCTTGCTTCTTTCTGCAAATCTGTTGCTTCTTTTAGCATCTCTCTTGCCTCTTTCTACACCTCTGTTGCTTCTTTCTGCACCCCTCTTGCCTCTTTCTACATTCCTCTTACCTCTTTCTGCACACCTGTTCCCTCTTTCTGCACCTCTGTTGCTTTCTTTCAGCACTTCTCTTCAGTTTTTTGGACCCCTGTTCCCTCTTTCGGCACCTTGTTTGCCTGTTTCTACAACTTTCTTGCCTCTTTCTGCAGTTCTCTTGGCTCCTTCTGCACCTCTGTTGCTTCTTTCTGCAATTCTCTCATTTCTTTCTGTACCTCTCTTGCTTCTTTCTGCACCCCTCTTGCCTCATTCTGCACCTCTCTTGCCTCTTTCTGCACTTCTCCTGCCTCATTCTGCACCTCTCTTGCTTTTTTCTGGATTTCTCTTGCTTCATTCTGCACCTCTCTTGCTTCTTTATGTACCCCTGTTCCCTCTTTCTGTACCTGTCTTGCCTGTTTCTGCACCTCTCCTGCCTCTTTCTGCACCCTTGCTCCCGGTTTCTGCACCTCTCTTGTTTCTTTCTGAAACTCTCTTGTCTCTTTCATCACTTCTCTTGCTTCTTTCTGTACCTCTTTTGCTTCTTTCATCACTTTTCTTTCTGTACTTCTTTTGCCTTTTTCCGCACCTCTCCTGCCTCTTTCTGCACTTCTATTGCTTTTTTCTGCACCCCTCTTGCCTCTTTCTGTACCCTCTTGCTCCTTCCTGCACCCCTCTTCCCTCTTTCTGTTCCTCTCTTGCCTCTTTCTGCACCCTTGTTCCCTCTATCTGTACCTCTCTTGCCCTTTTCTTCACCTCTCTTTCCTCTTTCTGCACCCCTGTTCCCTCTTTCTGTACCTCTCTTGCCTGTTTCTGCAACTCTCTTGCCTCTTCTGCAGTTCTATAGCCTCTTTCTACACCTCTCTTGCCTCTTTCTGCAGTTCTCTTGCCTATTTCTGTACTTCTCTTGCAATTTTCTGTACCCCTCTTCCTGTACCTCTCTTGCCTCTGTCTGCACCCCTGTTCAATCTTTCTGCATTTCGTTTGCCTGTTTCTGCAACGTTGTTGCCTCTTTCTGCTGTTCTTTTGCCTCCTTCTGCACCTCTGTTACTTCTTTCTGCACTAATCTTCCCTCTTTTGACACCCCTCTTTCTTTATTCTGCATCCCTGTTGCTTCTTTCTGCACATCTCTCACTTCTTTCGGTACCTCTTTTGCTTCTTTCTGCACCTCTCTTGCCTCTTACTGCACCTCTCTTGCCTCTTTCTACACTTCTCTGGCCTCTTTCTGCACCTATGTTGCTTTTTGCTGGACTTCTCATGCTTCTTTCTGCATACCTCTTGTTTCTTTCTGCAGCCCTCTTTCCTGTTTTTGCAACTCTCTTGCCTCTGTCTATAGTTCTCTTGCCTTCTTCTGCACCTCTGCTGTTTCTTTCTACTATTGTGTTGCCTCTTTCTGCAGCCCTCTTGTGTGTTTCTGCATCTCCCTTGCCTCTTTCTGTACCTCTCTTCCCTCTTTCTACACCTCTCTTATCTCTTTCTGCACCTCACTTGCCTCTTTCTGCAGTTCTCTCGCTTTTTTGCCCCTCTTGTTTCTTTTGGCACCTCTGTTGCTTCTTTTAGCACTTCTCTTCCCTCTTTTTCTACCTCTCTTGCCTTTTTCTGTACCTATCGTGCCTCTTTCTATACCTCTGTTGCCCCTTTCTGCACCCCTGTTGCCTCTTTCTGTACCCCTCTTACTTCTTTCTGCACCCTCTTCCCTATTCTGCATCTCTCTTGTCTCTTTCTACATCCTTGTTCCCTCTTTCTGCACCTCTCTTGTTTGTTTCTGTACCTCCCTTGCCTCTTTCTGCACTTTCCTTGCTACTTTCTGCACATCTGTTGTTTCTTTCTATACTTCTCTTGCCTCTTTCTGCATTTCTGTTGCTTCTTTCTGCACTTTTCTTGCTTTAGTCTACATTTCTGTTGCTTCTTTCTGCACTTCTTGTGCCTCTTTCTGCAACCCTCTTGCCTCTTTCTGCACCTCTGTTGCTTCTTTTTGCACTTCTCTTGCTTCTTTCTGCACCTCTCTTAAGTCCCTAATATAGTAAGTAAGAGTTTTGTAAAGCACATGAATGCCAAGGCATCTTGGCGCTGAAGTTACAGGTTTTATTTTAAGAGTTTATCGTAGTGGGAACAAGACCCAAAAATATCGGGTATCAGAGCGCTTTAAATGAGCACCAGTTTCATTACAAATGGACACGTTCATTTTTGTTGGGCACGGGGAGATTATGTGATTCGCCCAGAATCACAGGATGTTAGTCATCTTTGCTGAGACTTGAATCTGGTTCCCTAGCTTCGAGGCGACCGCTCTAGCCGTGAGGCTACGTCCTTTCTCCTACTAATCACACGGGGAGGGGCGGAAGCAGGCTTAGACCTTGGATACAAATAGCCATGTTTTTAAAGATTTTCTAAACTACAGCCTGTTAGTTTGAGTCCTCAATGTAAATGACAAGGTGTTTCATAGTTTACAGGGCAAGTAGAAAAAGCTTATACCCCCCACTTCACTCACTTGGCCCTAGGGATGTTCAACAGACAAGCGGTGGATGACCGATGGTTGCGTCGTGGAACATACCACTAAAGGATTTTTTTTAAGTGAACAGGGCTTGAGCCATAGAGGGCCTTGTGAATATTGCACAAAGACTTAAATATAACCCTTACCCGGACAGGCTACCAGTGCAGATCCTTGATACTTTTTGATTCAAGGCTGAATTTGGGACTTCTGAGCAGCATTTTGAAGTGATTGTAGCTTCCATTAATTCCACTTTTTTGCTCCCAAATATAGAGCATTACAGTAATCTAACTTTGATATAACCAATGCTACGATCACTGTTTTCTGTAGATTTAAATGAATGAAAGGAAAGATCTATTTTAGAATTTTCAAGTTGTAAAAATATGAAGATGTGGTGAGATTAGCTTGGTCAGAGTAGGACAACTGATCATCTAGTGCGACTCATAGACTTTTAAATTTTTTCCACAGAGGATGGACATGGTCCCGCGACATCTGGCCACCAGGAATTGTTGCAAAATGAGATGTCATTTCCAAATAGGAAAACCTCGGGTTTTTTGGTATTTAACTTTAAACAGTTTTCCTGCATCCATCTAATGATGTAGGCCATACAGTTGTTAAATTTCTTCGCCATGTCCTCTGGCTTGGATGATAATGACACCACTATTTGTGTGTCATCCGCAGAACAGATGGCAGAAAATCCATGTGAGTGATTAAGTTTTGCCAGAGACATTAAACAGGGTTGGGCATAACGATGATCCCTGAGGCACCCCACAGGGCAGAGCAAAGGAGTGGGATTTGTTTCTTACCAGCAGTACGGTGTGTTCTCTGTTCGATAAAAAACGATTTAATAATACTCAGTGCCCACCCATAATCCCCATTTTGGCTAATTGCTGAATGATTGCTTGATGGTTTACAGTATTGAACACTGGTGAGAGGTCTAGCAAAATTAGCATTGCCTTCCCGACCTCATCTACCTGAATGTGGATCTCCTCAGTAGCTTCAATTAGTACTGACTGACTGAGGCAGAAACCCATGTTGTGATGTGTCCAACTTGTCATTTGACTCTAAGAAATCTACCAGATCTTCATTTAGGTCTTTTTCTAGGATTTTGGATGGAAATGGAAGGCAGGGGATTGGCCAGTAGTTTTTAATCTCTGTAGGGTCTTGCAAGGGTTTTTTTCAGAATTGGAAGAACTAGCGATTTTTTCCAGTTCCTTGTAAAGGACCATGAATCAAGAACGTTATTTAGAAGCAATGCAAGATGACTTGTAATAGTATTAGGGACCATATGAAGTACCAATGCCTGATAAGGGTCCAATGGGGATCCGGATTTGGTTGATTCTATGAGCCTTTCCACTCTTTCAGGTGTCAACTGAGAGAACCTTTCTAGGCAAACCTGTGTGATTTTAGTGTTATAGTCAAGGCAAGCCGGTTCATCTGGACCATGTCCATTTTGATAAACTGAAAACTCTTCATGTACAACTTTTGCTATAATATAAAGGAAATCTGCGAGTTTATTGCAAAAATCTTGGTCAGATGTAAATTGTTCACTCAGATCGAAGTAAAGAAGTGCATTGACCATTTTGAAAAGCACTCAAATTCCTCACCGAGCTGATTTTCTCAGTAAAAACTTGCCATATTGCTGAAACAACATCTCCTTAATATTCTTCAATAATTCTTTTATATATGCTCTTTGCGTCTAAGGAATAATCTTTCCTCCATCTCCGTTCCTGGGCCCTACACCTCTTCTTAAGTTCCTTCAGCCTAGCCGTATACCACGGAACTGATGGATGTTTCCTATGACTTTGTCTGTGTTTTTATGGGGCAAGCTTGGTGACAGGCAGAGTGAATCCAGATCGCAAAATTACAGGCTGCAGAGTCAATATCAGTATCTAAACAAGAATTGTGAGAGTGTAAAGACAGATCTAGATCAAGTGCATTTGTCTATCGCCAAAGATGCGCTATGACAATATTCTCCCTGTTAAGTGCATTAGAGACCTCTCCTGGGATGGCTAGCTCAAAAAACACTGCACTGTGATACGTCCATGCCAAGGGAAAAACTCTTTTGAAAGTGATCCATGAATTATTGGTAAAAATGCTATCATGGGTATGATTACCTACGTGGGTTGGCTCAAGGACTATCTGGCTTCGGTCAAAAATCTCCAGACAGTCAATCAGAGTCATGGTGTCCCTACTTTTTTCTTGGATTCCAGATGAAAGTTAAGATCGCTCACAACTGTAAATTTGGGAAACTCCATGCAGGATTCCAAGAAGGTATGCATGGTGGAAATAAAACTGTTCCTAGGACCCGGTGCTCAGTAAATTGGGGCACCATTAAAAGCTACCTTCTTGTTATATTTAAAAATAAACATAATGGCTTCTCCCTTTAACTGAGGAATGACTGTAAACGTAGCTTTACTATTGTTACATTGGACAATTGCAGTTCAGTCTCACTCCCCGATATAGTGGAAAGCTCCATCTTGATATAGGTTGCTTAAGCTGTGAAAGCCTGCTGCGTGTCATTGTAATAATTTCCTGTGGGAACTGGATACACATTCAAGTAGCATTCCAAGTAGCGGCAGAGCTGGGGAATATGGTCTGGTCAATAAAGTAATAAACAGGTCCCTGCGGTAACATCGTTAAGCGGTTTGGAGGAGGGGAATGCTTGGTAGCAGGGCCCTGGCAAGAGGATGAAAGAGGGTAAGCACTCAATCCAAGTCCCTCGGAGGAAGGAGCTTCTCAGTATTCACCATATTTTCATACACAAACCAGTGTGACACACACTGGAGTTGGGAGGCCAAAATATATTATTCAAAGTTGGGAACATTGAGCCTGCCGCTGTGTGATTGGAGACAAAGCTTGACCAGTGCTACTGTTTTACGTGTTGTGCCAGATAAGATCACCCACCTTATGCTCTAAGGAACGGAATTAGGGGCGATGTAAAAAAAAGGGGGAGATTGGCAAAACAGTGCAACAGGCCAGAAGAATCACAATTTTTGTCAGGGCCACTCTCCGTGCCACTGACAGCGGCAAAGTCTGTCAAAATGACATTTGTGCACATAGTGCAGTGACAACATGGACCAAATTATGCGATAGTGTGAGGTAGAGATCAGACATCTTTAAGCTAGAGTAGTATGTCATCTGGATAAAGAGAGGTCGAGTGTGTACCATTCCTCAAGGAGATCCCCTAATGTTGGCCTTGGATACACAGGTGATGTGCCAATGGCTCTAGTGCCAGGGAGAACAACAGGGGAGACTGGGGGCAGCCCTGGCAAGTTTCCCACTGTATTGCAATGGGATCTGAAATATCACAACCAATTTTGACTCTACCTCTGAGGTGGGTGTACAATAATTTGATCAGTCGAAGAAGGCAGGGTCCCAGGCCATACCGTTGAAGTACTTCAAACAAAATGGACCACTCGAGGGAGTTGAAGGCTTAATGCAAGTCTAAAACTAAGCATCCTGAGTGGGGATATTGTTATTGGGCATATGCAAGTATAGGAACAAAAAAACAAAGGTTCAGGGATGTGTTCCTGGCCCGAGTGTACCAGTTGCGCTATCATGTGGCAATCGATCTGCCAGAATTTTAGCTAAGATTTTATAGTCAGTATTTAACAATGCAAGAGGTCTGTAGGATTCTGGGTCAAGAAGGTCCCTACCCAGTTTAGACAAGGAAATGAGAATAGCATCTCTCAAATTAGGTGGTAAAGATGCTGCAGTAAGAGAGCTGTTGTATACTGTTTACAGATGGGGTGCCAGTAAAGGTGCATAAACTTTAAAGAATTCAGCAGGTAGGCCATCTGGTCCTGCATTTTTTTTATTGGCAAGGGCACAAATCTCTTCCAGTACCTTGAAGTTAGAGATTTCTCCATTGAATTTTTTTCTGTTTTCCGTTGAGATCTGCAGCAGGTGCACTCTGGCCAGAATGTCACTGTCAGCATCTAAAGGTACCATAAATTCTCATGTATACAGCAAAGTGTAATGGTCCATAAAGGAGGAATGTATGTCCCTCTGTGTGTGGAGTAATTGCCCTTCATCAGACGGATAGAGAGGAGGGGCGTCTTTCCACAGCCTGATATATCAACCACATCAGTAGTGTACCTGGACGGTCTGCACCAGCATGTGTACATTTAGTGTGTTCCGCATAATAACGGCAGCACAGCTTCTTCAATAGGGCAAGATATTCCGGTTGAGATTGGTGTAGGTGCTCCCGACTGATGCTGGAAGTCCAAGTTAGTTCCTCAAGGCACAACAGTCTACCCTCCAATTGAGAGATGTCAGCAGTGAAGTGACGGCCATGTTGAGAGTATTGCCCATACTGTATCCCCAAAGGGATACATTGAAAGCATCCCACCCTACTAAGAGAGAGGAGGTCAAGCCAGTGTTAATGGCAAAGTATTCTGTGATATTGTTGCCAATGGAAGCACAAACCATGGGATCTTCCAGGGTGGATGCTGGAGTCACCAGAGGGGTATAGGTGGAGGGATGTGTTCCCTACAGAACTGTCAGTGAAGTGGGTTATGGTGAGAGTGTGTGCTGCCAATGTATTCCATGTGTGTGAAATGAGGAATGATGCCATGGGCACAAGTAAACTTGCTAATGTGGATGTGAAGTCCATGTGCACCAGAGTAATGGGAGTACACTTTGGTATTGGAGTTGTGATAGTGCCATCTGTCTATGATTTAACTATGTGGTAAGGGTATGTGTGTTAGTGGTAGCCATAGTGTGGGGGACTGGGAGGAAAGAGTGATCTATTCCCACATCCAGGACAGTGTTGAAATCCCCTCCAGTGGGCCAGGGTGGTTTTTAAGGTGTGAAGGAAAGGAGCCTGGTCCACATTAGGTGCGTATATCGCTACAAGGAGCAGCCACCTACCATCAAAAAAGCCCTCCACAAACACATATCGAACGCTGTAGGTCCACAACTGTTTTTGTGGCTGTGAAAGGGACTCCTACCCTGATCAAGATCAGCAACCCTCAAGCATAAGTAGAATAGTTTGTGGAGGATACTTGGCCTCACCATCTTTTCTGTATCCGGGATGCCTCCAAACTCATCATGCGTGACTATTGTAAGTAGGTAATATGTGTGTGTCTGAGGTACAGGTAACTGTACTCTGCATATCTACGAGAGGGGTTGTGGATACTTCTCACATTCCAGGTGACGATGTTTGTGGCGGCCATTGTGTGGTGGCTGGGGGTGCAGATGTCAAGGTCACTCTAGGCATGTATTCCTGAGCTTGATTAAACATGTGGGACAGAAATGAGTGCAGCTTTTTACAATATGAAAATCAAAATGTAATAATATAACAATAAACAGTTAATACCACAGAGAGCAGGTGCACAACTGATACCCACCCAAACCAGTGACGATGAAGGGACCTGTTAAAAGGAGATGGTTTACGGGGTGAGCAGGGAGACGAGATGTTGAACAAGTGCCATGTTCCCTGTTGAGGAAACAGAAAGGAAAATTGGTCTTGACAGCCAATCAAGTCCTCACATAACAGAGACTCTCTCACATGCTTAAGAGCTAAAGCTGTGAGGAAGTAAGGAGAGCCAGTCTTACAAGTCTAAATGCACCAGTACTGTAAGAAACTGGATTATTAATTTAGCTAGGGTGACCCCTACTGACCTATTAAACACAATCTGATTAGGTCAAAACACAGTCCTGGGAAAATCTTTGCTCAACCCTGGTAGCTATGCCAAAAGCAATAGGCAGTCCCCAGAGAAGTGTATGAAGTTTATGCAGTACCAACAATTTTAAAGTAAAGAACGCAGCACAATAACATTCCCAACCCAATTTTGAAAACTAGAGTAAAAAGACACCAATATCATTAAATTTATATACGGAGACCTCAATGTTTATTTTTTAAGTGTTAAGATAAAAGTGCCTCGAATAAGTAATGTGTTATGGAAAAAACCTGTTTGTGGTTGACCAGGACCTAGGCACGACTGCGATGGATTAGAGGTGTTGTGAACCAAGCAGGTTATTCCGGTCAAAGTATTTAAATTTGTACTTTTTTCTTTGTTTAGGTTTGGTGGACAAGGTACACACATGGCAGAGTACCCTTTCCATAAATGGACTGTTGTTGGTATAAGTACATCAAACAACCAGACAGTTTTAATTGGATGGCCTGATTTTTTGTTTTTCTCCAATGGACCATCAGGAAAAGTCTCACAGCCCAAAGAGAAAAAACATAAAAATGACACCCACACCCTTGGAGAAAACTCCCAGGGTGCCTTGGCCTTTTTGTTTGTTTGACAGAAACAAACTCCTGCTTTGGTAGATTTTTTTGTAAAAGAAAAATGTTTGTTGAGCCTGAATGGCAGTTTCTCTAAAGTCATAGGCATGCAAGCATTTCGAAATGTAACAGGTCATTACCATCAATCACCTGGCAGATAGTGGGAAGTCCATCATTTCCTAAATCAGACCCCTAATCTCTATAAGGGAAGCCAAAAGCCTTCAAGAGGACAATGTCCTAGGATGGAGCAGATGGGGGTCCCTCAAAGTTGGATATATCATTTTTGAGCTCCCACTGAAGTTGTGAGTTTTGAAGTGAAAAGCTCTCAGTGTGACTAAATTGGATTTCGAGGTCTACAAGTTTGCACCGGCTATTGGATAGAATTGCACCTTGCCCAGCCCAAAGTCTAACTTTTACACTTAGTTATTTTTCTGGCTCTTGAAATCCACCTTCAGGGAAAGGCTAAAAACTGCAGCTGGGCAGGGCTGTATGACTTCAGATACCATTAGCATGAGGTCCTGCTGGAACTGTTTCAATGTGGCAAAAAGTTTCAAGCAGAACTAGCCTGCCTTTTTTTGCCCATTTTGAGTAAAATTGCCCCGGAGAAACCTCAGCACCTTACTTCAGTCCTTCAGAGGTAGAAAATGATTTTTCAATTTTGTTCAACTCCTAGACTGTGCTTATACCCCCAGCCCCCCTAGGCAGGCTTCTTGGTATTATATACCTTTCCATTTTGGGCTCCTGCAGGGTTCAGTCTTCTGTGGATTGCTGGATCCTTTTGAAGTTGGAAGAACGTCTGCATTATCTGTCCCAAAGACAGAAGGTCAGCCACCTGACTCTTGGCTGCCAACATGAGTCAAGAGTCCTCGAGTGCTCTTGTTTCAAGAGTAGTCTGAAGTTAAGACTTTTTCTTCAGCTGTATTCTTCCCAGGTGAAGGATTGTAATAAGGAGATGGTGATGAAATGCCAGACTCATTAAGTGCAAATGACAGTAACTTTAGAACGTTCTATGATCACTCTTGGCTACTTTTTTTGTCTGCTGCTTACTTCTATTTGCAGAAGGTATTCACTTTACTGTAGATTTTCCCAAAAGCTCTACATTCAATATGATTGAAACTTTGACATGGCATCCACTTAGCCACACCACTGTTAAGATATGCTTGCCTTTTGTCTGTCATGGTCAAAACTGGTTGTTACTCCTGCTTGCTTTGGAGGCAAAGGTGCTCTGAAACGAATGGGACAAAATTCTGCCAGCCTAATCTAAGATTTTCAAGCCATAGAAGTAATAAGGCTGTCATATGTTCTGCCAGCTGGCTAATCCTTACAAGCAGCCAGTTATTAACAACATTTCTGCATTTCTGGATCCAGAGGCCAGGCCAATGTTCTTTGACAGGCAGCCATCTACTCAAACTAGAAATGTATTGGCCCCTGGAGGTGTAATGAGTGGCAAAATGTATTTTAAGCAAACACAAGGAGATGATGAACAGAGTGCTGAACTTTTTCAGACACTCACACACAGTCACTATTGGATCTGGGTTGAACCGTCATCGTTCTTTAGTTCACTTCGCCACCACAATTCAGACCGCGCCATATGCAAATCAGTCTTGACCCTGCCAGGCTAGCTTGAATCCAGTGGCAAAGTGAGCAAGGGATCCATGTCTGGGCATACCCTGCCAACTTAGGGTGAAGAAAGCAAACACAAGGAGATGATGGACAGAGGGCTGAAACCTTTCAAACACTCACCCCCCATCACTCTTAGATCAGGGTTGGTCCCTTGCTCACTTTGCCACTGGATTCAAGCTAGCCCGGCTGATGAGGGGTAGTACCTCTAAACCAGTCCCAGGATGCTTCTTTTCAGTCCAGGAAGGACCTGGCCTGGCAGTTCAGGATGAACTGTTCCCATGAAGAACAGGGACATGTACTGTGGCACTGTGGATCCTAGTACCACCCACAATAAGGTCCATACAAAGATGAAAAGTCCAGGGTACCAATGCAGAAATCTCGAATTTGCTAGAATTAGCAAGTGTAGTTCCCAATTCTGCTTTGATATCACAATGAGAGTGCTTTTCTAGAGACAAACATTGACAATAAAGACCTTAAATTAATGATCTTTATTTTGGACAAAGATATCCAACAGTATTTCATATGTGTTATACTGTAATGTAAATCTCCGTTATTTGCATAACACATTTCAATTGTTTGTTTATCTAACTCTACAGGTGATTAGCTGACTCAGGATGCAGTATTGTTATGTGTACATCGCACTCTCCACACGCGAGAGCCATGTGGTTTCTATATGCTTGAATGTGGCAAATTACTTGAACCACTAACCAGCAATGTAAAGTTATTTAACAGGTGATGTCGCTCATTTAGATATCAGAATTTGATGATCCCTAAGAAGTAAACTTTTTTATTTCACCCCTCACCTCTGCATCTGGCCCTTTTGATCTATATTCAACAGTTGAATCACTGACTTGCCATGAACATGAGAGTGGCGTTAGGGCTGCTGAGCTTATGTTAAATTTGGGGTAGTCTGGTTGCACCTGCTTGGAGCAGCAGCTTATAACATCCTCTGTTGAAGGTAGCTTGTTCCTGTCAGTTGGCACTGTTTTTTTATACCTGCATCCAACACCCATTAATGGTGACTCTTAGTACTGTGAGTTTCAACTGTAACATGTTATTCCAGAGCAGAATAAGAAGTTACCTATTTAATAGTGCTCTCAATAGTGTTTTTTCGTGGTTCAGTATCAGAATTGAAGCTAGTGACCCACTCAAGATGAATGAACCACACACTTCTTGTCATACAACGACTGGAAAAGCCCTGCAGAGAACCAAGCTAAAGATTGTGGATGGCTCTCCCATGCTGAACATCAGCTGTGCCAGATGCCTGTGCTTGAATGGGCAGCAATGACAGTACGTGCACATTGTCATAAGTCACCAGAAACTCCTTGTATTGATTTTTTAATAATACTTTTAAATGTTGTATTATAACAAGATTGTAACCTGGTTTGGGAGGCATACTATTAATGACATTAGATTGATTATGTAATGCATCTCTGTTTTTATCTCTGACTTTTTAACAAACTATTTCCATTTTAACCTGTGTGTTCATATAGAAGTATATTGTGAGGGACTGTTGTTACTGTGGTTTAGTTAAAATGATATGACCCTTGTGTAAGGATACAGCTTATGAAGTTTAAGAGGCAGAAACATGATCTGCTAACACTTCTATAATATATTTAGCCAGTGTGAGGTACTTTGTCCTCTTAGACATTAGGATTTAGGGACTTCTTTCTCGTGTTATGAAAAGGAGCTGTGGCTATGATTTTACTGCAGATGTGGTCGCAACGCGAGTCCGTGAGCAGTACCGCATCATTACAAGCTATTAGTTTATTAGTCAACTGAATGTTAGGTGCGACTGGTGTAGTCTCCAATAAACACACACAGGCTATGCTAGACCATGCAACAACAAGCATTGGCAAAGCCAATAGGTTTTGCCTATGCAAGAGCTATTAGTTTTGACAATGTCTTTTAGCCAAGTTGTCCAGCAACGTGGCTGGTGTGCAGCATGGTGGCAAGTCTATTACTAACGTGCAGCTGCCCTGCTGTGCTACCTGCCTAAAAGTAATATTTCATATAAAAGCTTGTTTTTTATGTAGCACAGAACACTGCACCTCTGCAGTTTATAACCCCTTAAATGTCAGATGTTACCATAACCCAGTTTAACTTTGCTCATTTTATGTGATGGAAAGGTAAATAGGCCTTGTTGGAATTAAATGTGGTACAGTATGTTCGAGCAGAGGGCGCTTAGCTTATTTAGCACTCTCTCTGATCACCTTAGAAACACCCAATGGGCACAGACGATCACACTAGGCGCCATATCACAGATACAGCGCATGTTCCTTGTTTGCGCCAGGTACACCTTTTAAAAGGAAAATGTGCTGCATTAGGATGAATGTACTGCCCCAGGACAGCCGCGAACTTGTGCTGCCCTGGGGACAGACCATTCATGTGAAAACGGAGTGCCTGATTTGAAGCCACTCCGTGTTTCACAGTGCAGACGAGAACCGGCCTGTCCTTTGAAGGGGGATTTGAGATCCCCTTGAAGGTAGGTGCAGTGAGTGACTGCACCCACCTGCAAGGCGATGTCTTGGGGGTCCATGAGACCCTCTCTCCCTCTCCAGAGGGCTGCCATCAGGGGGTGCACTGACAGCGCACCACCTTTTACCTGATGCACTGTCTGTGTGCCTCCTTACAGCTTCTTTGCCTCAGTGCCAGCGTCTATAATATGGCACGGGCAATGAGACAAAGTGATTCCCTCATTTGCATGAGGCCTCTACCCCATGCAAATAATGGAACGCCCTCTGATGATAGCACTGGTGCTTTATGTGAGCAAGCGCTATCGGTATTAAACAAGGGGGGCGCACAAGAGTCTGCAGCCCCTTTCTGAAATCCCACAGTGCCCCGGGAGCTTGCAAAGTGGGCCCTAATGCCCGTTGCGCCCCCGGGGCACTTCGTAATACGGCCCCAGATACATTTACCCAGAGGTTCATGCAGATTTGCCGAATCCCTGTCAGTAGTTGTAACTTAGAATCTTTATACTTCCTGTGCGTAGGTGTTATGCAGTGTTTCAGTCAGATAGTGATGTGCCTGTTTGTACCTAGCTGGTTACTTAATTACAACCATGTTCTATAATTGTGGGTGTTCCCATGCAGTTCCATCTGACAATATCCACTTCTTTTCATGATTAAAATTATACAGAGGGTAATCGGGTACCTTAATTCCCACTTTGCTTATGTGTCACTTATGTTAACGTTTTTTCTAGCTGTCAACGGGCCCCTTTTCATGAGAGTGATGTTGGTCCTTGGAAATCCTGATAAGGCTTATAACAAGCAGTACTGACTCCCCTAGGATTGTGATGTCCACTGCTTTTCACTCAGACAATTTAATTGATTGAAGTAGGCAAACAGCCTGTGTGAAACTCAATCAAAAGTAAGAGTGATGTGTGGTGCTCCCAATTCTCCAGGTAATTCCTAATTTCTGAGGGTAGTCTTAGGGCATATCTCGTAATACCTGGTACTTCCCCTCCTCTGAAATTACCCTGGACCCTGGCCTGTGTAACCTCGGGAGATGCAGGTTATGCTACGTATGATACTGAAACATTTGTAATGAAGCCCTACGGATGTATGAAATTATAATATTGCCATCAAAGGGGTGCTGTCAACATCTATGGCGCCTCATGAGTTTGTTAAGCCTGTGTACTTCCCCTGACTTTTATGGGGTCATGTTTTCCAACTAAAAGGTTTTCACAGGGGATTGAATTTTGCTGCAAAATCATTGATTTTGAGGATTTTTCTCCCACAACAACCTTCTTTTTGTTACTTTAAAATCGTTGTCATTTTGGAGCTTTTGGCACACTTTTGGCACACTTTGTAAAGGTCTCAAAGTTTCTCAAATTAAAACAAAAAAATAACATTCAGAGTAGGGAAAGTTTCATACTTCTCCCAGCAGATTAGCTGCATGATGACATCATCTGGCTTTTGCGCTGGTGGCGCCCAGTGCAACAATCACTTTTGCCACCCCCACCCGCCCATATGACCTCCTTGGATCACTCACCATCACCTGAACAAACTTGCTCCTCATCACTCCATATACCATGTTTCAAATACATTTAGGGGTTGTTTGCAAGTCCTTGGGGGAGCAGCAGTAACTGTCCAGCCACGCTGCACCGGCGCTACGACCGCCCTATTATGACTAGAGCAGTCGGACCGCAATTGCACCCTGGCAGTCCCACAGCGGTCTGAGGGCTGTAATATGCTTGGTGATGCCCTGAGGAAAGAAAGGGGGTCCTGTAGGGCCCTCTCTTGTCCCTGTGCATGGGGGTACATGCAGAGGGGCACATGGTGTGCCCCCTTCACTGTATGCACCCCCAGTTCCAGGATGGCATGGACTTTACAGTCCATCCCATACTGGAATCTGCTGTGGCTGGCCCAAGGCACTGCCTTTCTAGGGCTCTCCTATGAGCCTTTGAAAGGCATTGTTGAGGGCTTGTCGCAGCAGGACCACCAGCCAGATTTTAACTTGTCATCCGGTGGGCGATGTGCGGACAGCTTTGGCAGTCCTGGAGCGGGGCGGCGGCATGGGGGCCCGCTCCTGGAAAGCCAAAGTCTTGATCAGGCACTAAGGGGCAGATTTATGTTCCCTTGCGCATCCCTGCAAATCAGCAGGGATGTGCCAGGGAAGATGCGTTACGCAAGTTTGCCCTTGTGCCACCGCAGATGCGCCGCATTTACAGTGCGGTGCATCGTGGCGCAAGGACAAGCAGATGCGTGACGCATCTGCCGGCGTAAGGTTGGCGCAGTGCTGAAGTTGTGTCGCAAGCGCGACGCAACTCCAACACTGTTCCAACCTACCCTATCCCTAACATGATGCGTCACGCCTTACGCCTGCTTGAAGCAGGCGTAAGGATTTCACGCACCAGCATCAGAAAAGTGACTGCGTGAAATCTTGTAGATTTCACTGCGTCACTTTTCCGAGGCTTTTTCTGACGTAACGCCCACCCTGCATACATTAAACCTGACGCAGGTTTAATGTGGCGCAGGGCTTTACAACGTGACGCATCTCCCTAGATGCGTCACGTTGTAAATCTGGCGCAGCATGGCGCTTGCTTTGCGCCGCCGCTGCATCACAAAAGTGACGCAACAGCGGCGCAAATTTCTTTTTTACAAAAATCTGCCCCTAAGTATTTTTAAAGTGCTTGAAAAGGCTGACTGAACTATTCAATTCAGTTATCCACATAAAATAGAGATCTGTTCTTTGCAGCAGGAATACAAACCCTCTGCAGTAATTTATGGCGAGTCAAAACTGCTACTGGACAAAACTCCGATCTCTCCCTATAGCAAGAACATTAAGCACAGGAATGATCATGACATTTGCACCGCTGTCTGAAAGCTGGATGCACAAGGAACTCTGCAGCAGATGTTTGTAAAACGTAGGTTATTGCTGAAACACTGCTCCTGGCCAGCGCCCAGCGCAGATGCACCAGTCACACCGCCCAAAATCCTGCCCCGCATCTATGTATAAGAGTCACACACTTTTCTGACTGCACATATATACAATTCGCTACAATTGGGATGCTCTAAAGCACATCTTCTGTTAAACGAACCATGTCTGCTGTGTGGCTAGTTGCCAAGCAGCAGATTAGTAAATGCAGAACACTACCAATTTGTCAAATTGGCTCCATGAATTGAGCCAGGTTAAACACATTTTGGAAAGGATGCCTGTGATTTGCTCCAGAATAAACAGATGTCTCCTTAATCTTAACAACATCTGAGGGCAGTCAGTGCCCTTCTACGCGGCTTTTGTGCAGATTTAAAACGGAACCAGATATGCATTTATACAGCCAGGAGCCAGCAGCCAGCAGCCGGCCCCACAGCTACGCACGGTGAAACCCGGAAATAGAATTGGTATAAAACTATAGCTTCCAGAATGCATAGTGAGATGGCTGAAGAAGCAGGACTGGCGGACAGCAGCCTCCAATAGAGTGTACATCTATGTTATCGATTAGGTAAAAGGTTTTTAACCTGTGGTCTCAGGAACGCTGGTCGCCCGTGGCGCCTAAACAGGGGTACTATGGATCCATATCACCTCTAACCATTCATTTCTATCTAGAATCATAAGCATTTTGAGCTAATTATTGTATGACAACGATTCTTCCCATGAGGATTATAGTTTCATAAGTTAACAGCAATACGTACTTGAAGTCTACTATATTTCCTCCCCTGTATATTTCCTCTATGCATTCATATCATCAAAATATATATGTTTACATAAAAAAATAATCATAAACATTTTAAAACTATTCTTAATGACAAGCTAATTGTTAGATTAGGACGAAGCATGTGTGTATGCCAACAATCACAATTCGCACTATAAATAATTATTTATGATTTTTTTTTTTTTAAACACCTTGTGATCTATGTATAATTATACGAGTAAACTTCCCAAAAAGCATTTCCTAGCTGAAGGTTCTTTTACTTCCTGCTGTACATGGGTAGGCGCTTACAGAGGCCAGGCACCTACTGTGCTTGGATTAGGAATGGAGCGTGCCTGCTCTTTTCAGCAGAACAGAAATACTTTCGCAGGCAGAGTACGACTTCTCCACTACTGAGAGTGACCCCTTGGTTCTCTAGCTTTTATACAATCACTTTCTCTGACTCTTTTTGACTTTAGGACACTGCATAGTCTCCATGTCTATTCATTGCAAGCTTGATTTTTGCCAATCAAGCTTGGAATGGACCAATTGGGACCACTGTCAATCCAGTTACTGTGTTTCTTCCACCACTTCTGCTGACAGTTTGATTTTCCGTGATTACCTATTGAGTTGTGAATATGGAAGTGTATAGTCACTCTAATACTTAAATATGCAGTTACATGGAAAATAGATGTGCTGAGTTCATATACATTGTGTTTTTGTTTAATTTTGTTGATATAGACACGGCTTAGGGGTCCTAGAAGTCAAAAGGTTAAGAACCTCTGGTTCAGAATTTGTACCTATTGTTTGGAACTTTCTGTGGCAGGAAGGCCACCATCATGGAGAATTCAGCCAAGCTTTGCACAAGCCCAGAAAGTAAACAAGCATTGGCAAAACCTGTCTTTGTCAGTGTTTGGTCATGGTTTTTGCAAAAAGATATTGTTGGTAAGCTGTTATGATGAAATCTTTTTAACTTTTACTCTTCACATTGGCTCAAATACATATAAACACATAGACTTTCTCAAAACAGCTGTCAAAGCATGTTTTGGGGAATACTCCCCTTTCTCAAGGCTGTAATCAGAAGATAAAAAATACACAACATAGTCCTGTTGTCTTAATATTGTTGATCTCTAGAAAGCTGCCAGGTATAGTCCTTTTTAGGTCTCGCTGAGCCAAAGGCTCGAAGAGACATTTTGTATGTGGGCTTTTCAAAGTGCTACCCAGTCTTTTGGCTGGCCTAAACCTTGAGTGCACGATCACATGCACGTGCACAGCTGCTCCTTGCATTCCCCCCTCCCTTCTCACCCAGCCCTTTGATGCTCTGCTCGATTACTTTCACTTTAGCCGCTTTGACCCTTGCATTCCCCCCTCCCTTCTCACCCAGCCCTTTGATGCTCTGCTCCATTACTTTCACTTTCGCCGCTTTGATGTTTGGATAAAAAGGATTAAGCTACTTTGCAGGCACTGATGTTAAGCACAACGCTATGTTACACTGCGGTTACTTCACGGATTGGAGACAACTTTATGTAATCGGCTAATGCTTTCGGTGAGAATATTAAGGAAGAGTGACCACGGAACTGTTCATTGCTTACATCAGATTTGGGTGCATCTGACTAAAGCAGGTGAGGTTACTTTAATATGGGGGCTGGGTTATGTTACATTTGCAAGCCACTTAAGAGTCCACTCTCTGACCCAGACAGTTCCTCTCGCCATCCTTCTGTAGTATTCTGTGCTGAAAGATAACATTTCACAAGTCTGAAAATGCACATTTGAAGCAAGATTTTAACAGGTATCTCCTATGATATAATCAATATTCATCAATCATTTACAAAGCTCAATACACAGCTACTAAACAAGCTGTAACTACTTGTTAGGATTTGATTCGTGCGGAACAGACTACAAAAAAAATATGTATTATTCTTTTGGGAAACAAATAGAGCCATTTGGATTATACGGCCATAAACCAAATTGTCTGTCCATGCTGAAATCAAATGAGCCTTAATTATCCAACTCAAAGATGTCCTTTTATCAACTTCATTTGGGTTGACAGTCAGCATTTAAACTTACGAACTACAGGTTATACACAGATCTCCGCCATTGATGTTCAGCTCACTGAGCCCGCTATTTTAACAACTTCTTGTTCAAAGCAGAAACACTATGAATAACATTCATTGGTTGCATCTGGTGAGAAACAAACAATCCTCTGCAACAGTTCAGGGTGAGAAAATAAAGTTGACCTCAAAAAGTATGCATTACCTTCACATACCTTGAAAAAACCCACTAATAAGCGCCGACAAACTTTACATAAATGGCACCTTAATTTCATTTTTTCATTAAAACAAATTCCACAACTAAAAAACTAGCATCAGCTACCTAGCAACACCTTCTTAAAGCTTGAAGAAGTAGGTTGTTTATATCATCGGGGGTGAGGGGGGTCCACATATATGAAAACATATTACCTGCTGTCACATGCAAACCTATTAAGCTGCAGCAATCTAAAACTGTGGCAGCAATTTTACTAATTTAGAGCCACCGATTGAGAGGCCTCCATACCCAGAGTGAATGACAAAAGGTGACTATCACAAGGATACATTACTCTTGCATAAAAGCTGTAACCGTATAAAATACACTAAAAGTATATGGGATAACTTATTCCTAAGAATGACTATAAAACGATCAGAGAAGCGACTAAATACCCCTCTGCAACTCTTCAAACACTTAAATAACTTAAGCCCAGAGCTGCCGTCACAGTACCACAAGCACCAAAAACATTTCATGGGCAAGGTAAGCAAAAAACAATCTTTGCACAAAAAATAAGCACTCCAACAATACTTTTGTATTGTTTCGATTCTTTTTGTCTCTGCCCTATCTCTTGGCTGCGTCCTTACTCTCTCCCATCTTCTCTCTCCATCTCTTTGCTACATGTTCTCTCGTAATGTTTTCATTTTCTTCAACTCTCCTCTTTACTCTCTCTAATTCTTTTTTTGCTCCTTTTCTGTCTCTGTCCCTTCTCTCCTCTTTCTCTCCCCACCTGTCCCTTCTCTAACCCCACTCCTCTTCCTCTGCCCGCCCCCCCATCCCTCTCTCTCGCAGTACTGCAGCATAGGCAGCACCAGGTCTCTGATGCCTTCTCAGTGTTGGCCCTGGGGGTGGAGGAGGTAAGTCAGCCCCCCAAGTGAATCCCATTATCAACAGATAGTGAACCTCTATTTACCAACAAGTACGGAGCGGTCTCGGGTGACCGCTGATGCGAACAGTGATCTGCTCTCGGCCCCGGCAGGGCCTGTGTGGTGGGGGCGTTACCTTACACTAGGAGATGAAGTAAAAGTGATATCATCCCCTCGCCCCCACTCCACCACTGTCTCTCCTCACCCTCCACCTCTCTCTCTCCTCCACTTCTGATTCCCTTCCACCTCAGTCTCTCCTTCCTCCACCTTGGTCTCTCCTTACCCTCCACCTCGGTCTCTCCTCACCCTCCACCTCGGTCTCTCCTCACCCTCCACCTCGGTCTCTCCTCACCCTCCACACGTGTCTCTCCTCAACACGTGTCTCTCCTCACCCTCCACACGTCTCTCTCCTCACCCTCCACACGTGTCTCTCCTCACCCTCCACACGTGTCTCTCCTCACCCTCCACACGTGTCTCTCCTCACCCTCCTGCACGCCGCACACTGCTGCACGCCGCACACTGCTGCACGCAGCACACTGCTGCACGCCGCACACTGCTGCACGCTGCACACTGCTGCATGCCGCTGCACGCCACAGTGCTGCATGCCTCACACTGCTACACGAAACACTGCTGCACGCCGCACACTGCTGCACGCCGCACACTGCTGCACGCCGCTGCACGTCACACTGCTGCACGCCGCTGCACGTCACACTGCTGCACGCCGCACACTGCTGCACGCCGCACACTGCTTTTATGAGAGTTTATGCTACTGACATTGGAAATGACAATGCCTTTTATTTGTTTTAAAACCAAAACATAAATAAAAGGCATTGTAATTTTACAATGCCAATAGCTCAAACTCTTATAAATGCGAGACCTATTGCATTGCAAATGCTTGTTACATTTGTCACCCCGAGTGGGACGGGTATGCTCAGACCTGAGTCCCGTGCTCTCCGGTCCTAGGATGCTTGTTTCCAGTCCAGGGAGGACCTAGCCTGGCAGTTCGGGCTGGACTGTTCCCATAGGGCACAGGGTCAAGACTGATTTGCATATGGCTGGGTCCAAACTGGATTAGCATGGTGAGCAAAAACACGATGGATTTAGCCCCAGATCTCTGTACTGGGGTGAATATATGACATTGTTCTGCATTCTGTCCATCAATAGTTCTTTTTGCATTTGTCACCCCGAGTGGGACGGGAATGCTCAGATGTGAGTCCTGTGCTCTTCATGCCACTGGAATCAAGCTATCCTGGCTGAAGAGAGGTGAAACCCCTGAAACCGGTCCTAGGATGCTAGTTTCCAGTCCAGGGAGGACCTGCCCTGGCAGTTTGGGCTGGACTGTTCCCATAGGGTACAGGGTCAAGAAGGATTTGCATATGGCTGGGTCCAAACTGGAATGGCATGGTGAGCAAAAAAACGATGGATTTAGGCCCAGATCTCTGTACGGGGGTGAATGTATGACATTGTTCTGCATTCTGTCCATCAATAGTTCTTTTTGCATTTGTCACCCCGAGTGGGACGGGTATGCTCAGATGTGAGTCCCGTGCTCTCCATGCCACTGGAGTCAAGCTATCCTGGCTGAAGAGGGGTGAAACCCCAAAACCGGCCCTAGGATGCTTGTTTCTGGTCCAGGGAGGACCTGGCCTGGCAGTTCGGGCTGGAATGTTCCCGTAGGGCACAGGGTCAAGACTGATTTGCAAATGGCTGGGTACAAACTGGAATGGCATGGTGACCAAAAAAACGATGGATTTAGGCCCAGATCTCTGTACTGGGGTGAATGTATGACATTGTTCTGCATTCTGTCCATCAATAGTTCTTTTTGCATTTGTCACCCCGAGTGGGACGGGAATGCTCAGATGTGAGTCCTGTGCTCTTCATGCCACTGGAATCAAGCTATCCTGGCTGAAGAGAGGTGAAACCCCTGAAACCGGTCCTAGGATGCTAGTTTCCAGTCCAGGGAGGACCTGCCCTGGCAGTTTGGGCTGGACTGTTCCCATAGGGTACAGGGTCAAGAAGGATTTGCATATGGCTGGGTCCAAACTGGAATGGCATGGTGAGCAAAAAAACGATGGATTTAGGCCCAGATCTCTGTACGGGGGTGAATGTATGACATTGTTCTGCATTCTGTCCATCAATAGTTCTTTTTGCATTTGTCACCCCGAGTGGGACGGATATGCTCAGACGTGAGTCCCGTGCTCTCCATGCCACTGAAATCAAGCTATCCTGGCTGAAGAGGGGTGAAACCCCGAAACCCGTCCTAGGATGCTTGTTTCCAGTCCAGGGAAGACCTGGCCTGGCAGTTCAGGCTGGACTGTTCCCATAGGGCACAGGGTCAAGACTGATTTACATATGGCTGGGTCCAAACTGGAATGGCATGGTGAGCAAGAAACGATGGATTTAGGCCCAGATCTCTGTACTGGGGTGAATGTATGACATTGTTCTGCATTCTGTCCATCAATAGTTCGTTTTGCATTTGACAACTTTAATGGGCACTCTTAAAATGTGCCAAGCATTCATGGACACTTAATTGTTAAACTCAACGCTCAGATGTACACTGTTTTGCACCACACATATTTCATTCTTGTTAGTATACTGGCTTAAGAATGTTTATTTGTTGATATTTAAATCTAGTTTAGTTACAAATTTTGAGTTTGCATATAAAGTTGATTACAGTTAACATATTTGAATGTAAATATAAATTTAAAATTAGGAATGTTTATTCACTACCTTTAAAATTATTATTATAGGTGTGTGTCTGTCAATTTTCGATGATGGATTAAACCCAGATCAGTTGACTGTGGGTGAGTATTTGATTTCATCAAACGCTTCGTCCATCATCCCCTTTGGTATTGCTTTGTTCGCCCTAAGTTGGCAGGGTATTCCCAGATGTGGGTCCCTTGCTCACTTTGCCACTGGATTCAAGATAGCCTGGCTGATGAGGGTTATGAACCCAAAATCGGTCCCAGGATGCTTGTTTCCGGTCCAGGGAAGACATGGCTTGGCAGTTCGGGCTGGACTGTTCCCATGAGGCACAGGGTCAGACTGATTTGCATATGGCCATGTCTGAACTGGGGTGGTGAAGTGAGCTAAAGAATGATGATGGATTAAACCCAGATCAGTTGACTGGGGGTGAGTGTTTGATTTCCTCAAACGCTCCGTCCATCATCCCCTTTGGTATTGCTTCATTAAAGTTGTCAGGCAAATATTCTTCTTGAATGGGAAAGACATTTGTAAAGTTAGATCAGCCTAGATAAAACCATTAAATTTCACAGTGGAACAGTTGGTGAGATTTTTGATTTCCTGTGATAAATCCTGATAATATTTAACTGCACTCTTAAATGCTAGCTCAAGGGAATTTTGGGAGTTTTCATATCGAATTGAAACATCAATCACTACAGCAGTGTCATCTTTGGTAAATACAGCATCTGGTATTCATAGTTCACCTTGACCTCTATCGATGAGCAGTTCGAAAATGTTGTTATGTTTTGTTATTCTCCCGCTGTTTACCTATGCTTCATTGAATTTGTTCACTTTGACATTCAGAGCACTGGGCAGCATGCACATCTCGTCAACACCCACCTTGGGCCTTTGCCATGCTTTGTTTTAATTAAACAGTCAGATTCCCCTATTGCGCACCAGTTCTAATTCAGCTGCTAGGCGCCAGACGAGGCAGAATGACAGCCCCGTGTGCTGGGGAGGGGCACATGGAGAGGTGACTACCGCAGCTGGGGCGATCCACAGGAAGGGACCAACTCACATCTAGAGTTGCCGCCACCCTGGACGGCGGTGCCTCATCCAGCCATGGTACGCCCCAGCCCCCCTTCATGTCCCAGCCCGACCGACGCAGCACTTAGAGCCAATCTTTACCCCAAAGTTACAGATCTGACTTGCTGACTTCGCTTACCTACATTGTTCCAACATGCCAGAGGCTGTTAACCTAGGAGATCTGCTGTGGATATGGGTACAGCCCAGCGTGGGACATACACAATCTCTCTCAGATTTTCAAGGACCAGCAAGAGTTCACCAGAGGATTCTAGAACAGAAATGCTTTCCAAGGCTTGGCCCCTCTCTTGGGGTGAACTCATTCCAGGGCACCCTGCCCTTCACAAAGAAAAGAGAACTCTCCCCGGGGCTCCCTCCGGCTTCTCTGGGATCCTTTGCATTACTGCAATGGATGCTGTGAGGGTGTTCATCTCCACCATTCTGGGATCAGGGATCTGGACTCGACTACCTTTCGATCGGCAGAGGGCAACGAAAGCCATCTTCCATCCCTTCTGATCGGAACTCACCCATCGCTTAGGACCAACTGACCCAGGTTCAACTGCTTTTCACAAGGAACCCTTCTCCACTTTGGCCTTCAAAGTTCTCTTTTGAATATTTACTACTACCACCAAGATCTGCACCTTCGGCAGCTCCACCGGGTCCTTACCCTGGGCATCCGTGTGCACTACTGTGGACCTCATACTCATTGCTGCTTGGCCCCTGCGGCACTCAACACCAGTAACAGCCGAGTATGGGCCTGACGCCCCAATGCCATCCATTTTCAGGGCTCGTTGATTTGGCAGGTGAATTGTGACATACTCCTTAGCGGATTCCAACTTCCATGGCCACTGTCCTGCTGTCTATATCAACCAACACCTTTTCCGGAGTCTTATGAGCATCAGGTGCCTTAACCCGGTGTTCGGTTAATCCCGCAGCGTCAGTTCTGCTTACCAAATCTCGCATTCCATGCCCTGTTCCACGCCAGCGAGACAGGCTTCTTACCCATTTAAAGTTTGTGAATAGGTTGAAATAGTTTCGGCCCAAGGCCTCAAATCATTTGTTTTACCAGATAAAACTGTGGGTTCCGAACGCCAGCTATCATGGGGGAAACTTTGGAGGGAACCAACTGCTAGATGGTTCTATTAGTCTTTCACCCCTATACCCAGGACGGATGACCGACTTGCACATCAGGACCACTACTGACCTCCACCAGAGTTTCCTCTGGCTTCGCCCTGCCCAGGCATAGTTCACCATTTTGTGGGTGCTATTACGAATGCTCATGCTCCGCCTTCCCTGACAAAGTGGGAGAGAAGGACCAGTGTTACGTTCGCTGATGGCTTCACAGCAGGATATCACCTCAGCCGGCATGCGCAGTCCCTTACCTTCATTGTGCCACAGGGTTTCGCTTGGCCCCTTCGAGTCACACACATGTTAGACTCATTGGTCCAAGTTTCAAGACAGGTCAGGTGGGTAACCAACATTGCCGCAGACCCCGGGTGCCTGGCTTGGGCCTCCCCACCCAGCGGTGCAAGGTGGTCAGGATGCACTGAGCACAGTCCACCCCAGTCAACAGTCGCGCCGGGAGCAGGGGGCCTCATCTTCCTTCCCTGCCCCAGCGTGCCCCGAGGGCTGGCTCAGAGCGGTTGCCAGGGGTAGGAGCGGAGGCAGTCGAATCTCCCTCAGTGCAGCAGACACAGAGACCTTCTATACCAGGCCAAGCAGGGGACACCTCCCCTGCCCGATGGACCCCCATCCCGGGCCCTCATTGCTTCAGATAGGCCAGAAGATGGAGCCCGGGGCAAGAGGGCCCGCCCCAGGGCCTTGCAGGCCCTTGGGCCTGGTCGTAGATTCTGGACCCAGCCACGCAGGTGAAGGCTCTCTGGGCCCAGAACAAAATATAAAAACATTTGTTCTACCGTTTTTGTTCACCTAGATTTTGGACCCTAGCTCAACCAGCACCCAGCGAAACCTAGTCAATCTAGTACTATCCAGGGTGTGTTGACTTGCATGGCTCTCACAATATTTTATTTCCCAGAATCTCTAGCAAACCTCAAACTTTGACCCTAAAAAACTGATTTTCCTCACATTTCTGTGATGGAAAGTCCTGAAATTTGCAGGGAGCCACAAACTTCCTTCCACTTGGCATTCCCCCAGGTCTCCTGATAAAAATTGCAGGGGAAGCTCTTCCTCTACTCCAGAGGCTTAAACATCTTAAAAAAAATAAAATCACACTGCTGTAAACAGCAGAGGGATTTCCTGGACTTGTGCAGAGGACGTAACGGTTACCTCCTCCGCACACGGCCACCATGGGGGAGAACATAACCATTACGTCCTTAGCACAGAAAGGCTTAAAAGACAAATGATAGTTATGATGGCCCAATTTAAAGATGGCATCCTGAAAACAGGATTAATTAGGGAAAGTTTGCCTTATTTTCTTTTCTTATCATAAATTTACTTTGGTTATTCTTTTTTGTTTTAGCTCTGATTTGTCAGCGATGTGTAAGTCTTTCAATTTTACAGGTACTCAGTTGGGTTTGTGATATCAATGGAACAATTCTATATGCAGCTCTAAAGCCATTGATGTTTAATTCACTTCTATAGTACAATAAAAATACAAATGGACAAAGAGATGTATTATTTGTAGCTTTTGATTACAGTCTTGAGAAAGAGGAGTGTTGCCGAAAACACAAGAAATTCAGTTTTTTTTCAGCATCAAAAGAGAATTTGACTAACGTTATTTTCTGTTTTCATTTTTTTTTTTTTTTAAATAAAGCCTTTCAGCAGAACTTCATTTATACATGATGGCACCGTAGGGTTAAGGTGGTTATGGTGTCGGGCAGTATTTACTTAAATCATGTATTGTGGCAAACTATATATTGTTCAGAAAGCTGCCTGCCATTGTCAGTCTGAAACGAAGAAATAACTTTGTGTCTGGATGTGTTTCTTTTAAAAATGGCAGAATGACATCAATTACAGTGTTTAGCCAATGGCTGTAGTGGGTTGCTCTATGCTGTAGTCAGCGGAAGAAAACGTAAATGACAATAGCGGACCAATGGATGATGAGGGGTTGCTGAAACCCCCCAAAAAGTAAGTATATTATGCACATTATTTTTGTAAAATCAGAGGGTCTTGGCGAACACCAGACCACAACACTGAGTGAACAATGCTTAAAAATGTATTTATTTATTTAAAAATCAATGTCATTTAATACCCTTAGATATACATCTATCTTTGGACATTTCCGGGTGTGTTCAATTACATACACATTTATTCACATGCTCACTTTCATGAGCAGGAACATGTTTTTCACACGTGGACATTCCCTTCTTCTTCCCTGTCAGTCTTGGTGGTGTTATTATCTCATTAGCCTTCCTAGTTTGATTGATGAAAGACAGTGCCTTGCAAATGTTTGTGATCTTAACAAGTTTTTAAGTGTTTTTCTAGTTTGCAAAGCATATATATAATTCTATTTTTATATATCTTACACAGTGGCAGTAACAACCTAGTTACAATAGGAAATTCATTGTTTCGTTTGCTAATAACTTTGGCATTGTTTGGTAATCTTCTAGAAAATGTCTAAAAAATTGTTGATCAATCTCCACTCCTTCATTTGAAAGTTTGGGGGTGATCTGTCAAGTGGAGGCTGAGAGAAAGGGGAGTGCCAAAATGCAAATCTCGATGTAGAGTCCTTATGGAATTTTAGACAAACCTACAGTCAAAACAGCTGAATGCAGTTACCCCAAATTTTGCAAAAGGCTAGGTCTTTAGCCAGAAACTATGCTTTTTATGATTTGGTGTAAGTCAGTTCAGTAGGTTTTGAGAAATAAAAGTTCAAATATATGGACACCTGAATGGTTGGTTTAAAGGGACCCTGGAGGACATCTAACTTCAAATAATAGAGCAAACTGGTTGGCCGAGGGAGCATTTTTCCCGTTGGCCATCTTGCTCCAGCTGGAACAAGAGGCTCCTGTGAGTCCCACAGAAGTTCACTCTCTGACTCGCTGCCTGCAGCATGAAGCAAAATGTGTCCGACATTACAGGATATGGGGACTTGGTCCCTATGTCAAGAAAAGGAAATCATATTTGGTGTAAGTGTAATGATAGCAATAACCTGACCACCTGCACCTTTTGTGTGTTTGTGTTCAACCTTTCACAGGCAGCCAACCCCGCCACACTTGGCCTTTGGCTGTGCATGACAAGCATAGTTCACCTAGAGGGTCAATCGCCCACATATGGCCAATCTTCCACAGACAAGCGCCGTGGGCAGCCAAACCCACGCCATGCAGGGAACCCCCCCGCATGAGCCCAACCCCCCATTGCTGGCCAACCCCCTACAGTCTTACAAACACCCACACAATTATTTTCGTTAATTTTGTCCCACAGTAATATCATTGTAATTTCATGGTAATTGTGCAGTACTGTCACGAATTTCCACACTACCGACCACGAAATTACCGAACGTCTGCAGTAATGCAAATTCTTTTTTTCATCGTGACCCCTTTGGGGTCATTTAGGGATGCCCCCACAAGGGCCAGTGGGTCAGAGTACCCCTACTCTGCCCCCTTTTGTGTTATTTCATGTTTTTATTTTCAGGAAATTATGACAGAGACCCTGAGTCCTAAAATGGCAGCAGCAATATTTCTCTTTATGTTGTGGCAAGGCAATCACAACCCTCGGCTCTGAGAGACCGGTCTCGGTCCTGCAGATCCAGCCAATCAGTTTGCTTAATTTGACGCGTAGTACTGCCATACTCCCTCGACATTCCCTCGTAGAACCGAGTCTCTAGATATCTATAAATTTGAACCTTAATTTCTCAAAAACTACTGAGAACACTTACACAAAGCCACAAACAGCAGACTTTCTGGATGAAGATCTAGCTTTTTACCACATTTGGTATAATTCTGTTCCACCCTTTGGCTGTAGCTGTATTTAAAGCTCCTGTGGGAAATTCCATGGGGAAAATGAATTTTAGGATCCCTCTATTTTCTCAGCCGCATCTTGACAGATTACCCTGAAACTTCCAAGGAAGGAGCTAGGTGGATAAACCATTTTTTGAAAGTTTCATATACATCCGTCAAACAGTGCCAAAGTTTTAAGCAAACCAAAAAATCAATTTCCTAAGGAAACCTGAGTTCATATTAGACATTGTTGGTTAGGGGCGTAACAAGCATGTGCCCCATCTGGTGCGCCCTGAGGTTCCATAGTAATACAAAAGAGGCCGAACACGCTTGTGTGGCATCTTTTGTAATACTGATAGCACTGGTAGCACATTCCCCCCATTGGCATGGTGCCATGCAAATTAGTCAGTCTCTTTGTCTCTGTGTCCATGCTGCATTATAAAAGATCTAGGCTCAGACACAACCAGGCTCTTCAGAGGCAAACTGACGGTGCACCTCTTAAGGGCATCCCTCTTGAGGGATGAAAGGGAGTCACATGGACCCCCCAGACATCCCCCTGAAGACTGGTGCAGTCACTCACTGCATTCACCTGCAAGGGGATCTATAACCCCTCTATAAAGTGCAGGCCGGTTGCTGCCTGCTCAGAAAAACCCGGAATGGCTTTAAAACAGGTGCTCCAGTTTTTGCTGAAAACGCTGCCTTCAGGGCAGCACTTGTTCACGGCTGCACTGAGGACAACACATTCATCACAGTAGGGTGCACTTTGCCTGTTTGCACCATGGCTAACCTTTTGAAAGGTGCGCATGGGGAAACCAGGAAAACTAAGACCTATGCATATGACAGCTCCTGGTCCTAACTATAACTACACTGTGGTTACCGCCACTGTATAATTTAGGTTGGGGTCCCCTAGAAAAAGACATGTGTGCATGTGTATGTGTGTGTATGTGTTTGTGTGTGTGTGTGTGTGTGTGTGTGCGTGTGTATGTGTACACACACACAAACACAGACATATATACAAAAATAAGGGTAGGGTTAAACATTAAAAAAAAATTACACATTTAAAAATAAAAAAAATATTTTTAAGATAACAATAGTTAAAATAATTTAAAATTAGAGATATACAAACAATAAAAATGAAGTATAAGAGGGTAATAAATAGTATTCATAGTTGCTTAGACAATATTAAGGTAAGGGATGTACTACAGTAAGATAACAGTATGGCAATGTTAAGGAAGAGATATAACGACATACAACCATTTATTCCTATCCGTTCCACTACCTCCATGACCTCTGAAATGAGACATAGAAAAGACAGAGCCATGGCTAGCAAACTGTCAAACAAAAGCATTTAAAGGTAACCTTGGCTTTCTGCTGTTGGTGTTCATGTGTCCATACCAGGCCAGTTTGTCTCACTTATGATCCTAAATGGGAACATGGCAGCGAGTGCATATAAGAGGCAGATCTCTTTGCTGTCTTATGTCAAAAATACTTACTATTTACTAGAACTACCAGAATTGTATGAAAATCTATCTTGTATTAAGCGCAATCATAAATCTTTTATAAAGGAGTGCTATCTGGCTTATTACTCAAAAATCGGCTTAGACCTTACCCAAGCTAAAGTATCTGTTAGTAGGTATGTATGTTGCCATCTCTACCACGAACAGCATAGAACCTTACTAATGTTGGGTAGAAAATCCAACCCATTCGATATTGGCTGACAAGTTTTAGACTAGGAATGTTGCACTTTAAATTTGCCTTTCCTATAGCGGGGGAATGTCCGCTCAGAGTATAAATCACTTTATCTTATCTTGCAGACTGTATTTCAAACCAAGATGTGCCTTTTTAGTCCCAGCCCTCCTTAAATCTAAAGTAAGAACTTTTAAAGAAGGGCTACAATGTTTGCAATCTTTGAACTCTCGAGATCTGTGTTATTCTGTATTAAATTTTAGAAGATCTGATTTTAATAGCACTAAAAGATATTCTAACTAAAAATACTGTAGCTTCCATTTTAATTTAATGATTTTTAGAACTTGGAGTAATTTATTCTTTAAAATCCTGTTGGTCTGTTATGTATGATGGTTTTAAATTGTTAATGATAACATTTGATGCATTGCTTTTATGATCTTTTGACCGAATAAAATGTGTTATGAACTGAACTGAAGAAGCAAATTATTTCTTGAGTATAATTCATTTACTTTGATGTGTGCGGTCTTGGATGCTCCCATTGACAACCCGTTCTTTGTTGCATTTAACAATTTCCCAGAACGGGCAGTGTAACCAGCCAAATTCTACAATTTTAAATGTTAAAATGTTAAATGTTGGGTGGCAGAAGTGATAAACTGATGGTGTAATTCACTTCTTGTATTTACAGTGCTGCTTCCTGCAGGCAAGAGCTCGTGCCTCCGTTTTACCAGCATCACCTTTCATCCTGTGGTGCATCTGCTAGCAATAACGGAGCTCTCACTTCATGGGCTGACTGAATACAGGGTTCAGGCGTCAAATGAGCATCAGCTGCAGCAGGATGATCCTACCATATAATCTTACCTCAAGAGACGCAGAGCAGGTGTAGCCAACACGCCAACTTTCAAGTCAAACCTAAAGGGAACTGGGTGCAGAACAAATGAAGCCAAGTGAAACAAAATCCCATTGTACGTCACAAACTGTGCAGAGCCATGACAAGGCAATGTACCTTATAGGAAAAAGGCCTATTCTTCCCTTTCTAATTACATTTTGATTAATACTTTTATGACTGTTACACTTCTGGGAATGGTTGGAACATTAATCCCTGCTAATTGAAGACCTGCAATCAAAGTGCTGCTGTTGTTCAAAATTTATTATCTTCAGCATCTATTGAGCTCTTATTAGTTATTGTTATTATCTGTTAAATTGATTATTTAGCAGAAACTTTATCTTTGGGTTTGTCAATGTTACTAAGGGCTTGATTACGTGTGGTGCAGAGTGGCAGCGGGCCGCCATGCCAGCGCCTGGTGCAACACCACCAAACCTGTACAGAGACTGCCCACCGATGACAGATCCCTGGGGGTTCCAAAGGTCTCTTGGTGGTCCAACCGCCAAAGTTGTAATGTGGTTGTCGGACCACTGGTGCGCACCACCACCACTGAGCCACCCTGGTTTTGGCGACCACGGTCTGCCAAACTCCCCTTTGTCTTTATATTGATATACCTTCAAACAGGCTCTGATAAAATATTTGCACGTGTATTCTCATGAAATATTCAACTTACTGTCAGCAATGAAAATAATGGTTGAATTGTGCTCAGAGTACTTTGAATAACAGTATCTCAAGTGGGTCTCATTCAAACTACGTTTTAAATATGCACTTCACTCATTTCACCTACAAACAGTACTTGGATAACCTTAGCAAAAACATCAAGGTACAAACAAACTGAACCTCAAATTCAAAATCAGGTTTTTCGTATGACATTGGTGCTGTTAGCGCCCAACATTGGGGAGTGCAATTTGATGACTAGTGCAGACACAAGCACTTACAACAAAAGCCTATTATTTTTGCCATTTCTTAATCTTCAGGCCAATGGATCTTGGCTGCCATTGTAGAATGTAGCTGTAACAAATTGCTTTTCAAATATAATCACTGACTTTCAGTAACCTAATTTTCATTCAACGATGAGAGGTTTAGAATAGTTTTTAAAGTTTTATTCCTCATTAAGAGATTAGTATTGTGTTTCTCATTTTTATTCAGATAAGTAGTTTTACAGAAATAGCAAGAAACGTTCTTGTTAGAATCAGCACAATATAGACAGCATGTTCCATGAAGGTCATATAGTCTCAATCTTCATCTAAGAAACCTATTAAGAACCCATAACAAATTATTTTTAGAAAAGAGCAAGATTCAGGAGCATTTAGTTAGCTAATGAATGAACTCTCCATAAAGAGTAGTCCAGGTTCCCTAACAAGTTGCATTAGCAACTGTTAATTAAATCAAAGAGAACTAATCACATCAGTAGCTATGATCGTCTGTAACAGAAAGCCTCCACACCAAAATATCAAGACAATAGGATATCACTGTTGGCAGTAGCACACAGCAATCTGGGCAAGAATAAGGAAAACAAAATGCAAAAAACGTTGAGGGTAAGGTAGTATGGAAAAGGAAGAATGGCATTCCTCCTCTATTGCTTGGAACATGTATATATGAAAACATAAAGCATTTGCAACATTCAGCAAGGTTTGTCCAATGGAAATGGGTCTTCCGATGGTCTGCAGTCTCTACTCCCATTTCACACAGTAAACATCCTTGCCATTGAGCAGTTATCTAAATGTTTCTAATGCGTCTTGCACTAGATACATGAGGGGAGGTTCTCATGAGAACCTTTGCAGACCTTTTCTGCTAGCTGTTGTCAGAAATCCATTGTGTGGACAAAGGTCTAGTCTAAGGCAATGAAACATTTATATCAGTAAGTCTTGATGAGTCAATGCAAGCTAATATCTTCAGTAAGTTCAACATTGCTAATGCTCTATTCATGATAAAATATAGCAGAATACATTGTTTAGTGAAATGAGGAAATCATATGGTGTGAGAAAGCAAAGAAATACATCATATGATGTGAGGAAGCAAAAGAAATACATTTCTCTTAGAACAGCACATTTAAAAGCGATCAATGATTCTACTGTTAGAGGATTTGGTCAGCGGCTTCAGAAAGGCATCATAAGCTCATGCCAAGCAGAAGTCAACCAAATATTTTTCAGACCCAGTCGTAGTTAAGCCCGGGCAGTAAACTCCGCTCTGCTTGCGTAGTTTGCAGAATTCAACCACTTCGTGCTCCGCTGAGGAACGTGGAATTCCTGAATTCCGCCATTCAAGCACAAAGCGGAGTTTTCATTTGGCTTTCGGCTGCCAAGCCAGTTCTTCCCTGGATTGGAAACAAGCATCCTGGGACTGGTTTTGGGGTAACACCCCTCATCAGCCAGGCTAGCTTGAATCCAATGGCAAAGTTGGCAAGGGACCCATGTCTGGGCATACCCTGCCATGTTAGGTCAAACACAAGGAGATGATTGACCCTCATGGGAACAGTCCAGCCAGAACTGCAAAGCCAGGTCTTCTCTTGACCTGAAACTTTTCAGACACTCACCCCCAGTCACAGATCTGGGTTGAATCCATCATCGTTCTTTAGCTCACTTTGCCACCAAGAGTCTTGGGGCACTTGCGAGCCGGCACAAGACTTCTCACACCGCTAGCGAGCTCCATTGAGATTGCCCGCTCAGTCACAGGGCTTCCGGTCACGACAGCGTCAATCTAGTTTTCTTAGTGTCAATCAATATCACAAACGGAACGGTCGAGCATATTTTCTGCTTGAGGATGCAGCTGAGAGGCATTTGGAGTGGATTTTCTACTCAAACGGGCTGTTGGAGTTGTGTTTTTTCTGCGAGAAGCCATATTGTAAAACTTTTTTTTTAAACCAGAAGGAGGTGCCTCAGAGGCTCCAAATTCCTGTTCCTGCCCAGTAGGCTCCTCCCAGTGCTTTGACCCTTTCCTGGTCTCTTTTCATTGGGATTTGGAGCTGGAAGGATCCCTCTCCTTGTCTGCTGCAGATATACCATTGGGTTTGAGGACTTCGTTTTTGAGATATCACTAGTAAGTTGAAAAACTGGTGTATAAGGGTGTTGTTTATTTGATTGGGGCATGCACCTAGATTTATTTGTACTTTTATTCGATTTTTAAAATGTTTTGTGGTGGGTGGCCTGCAGTTTTAGTAGGGGCCTAGTTATTGTTTTGCATTAAATTTTTCTTCTTTTGTGAAGAAAAAATGTTGCACAGTTTACTTCATTTCCTCCCTGTTTTTTAAAATACATTTACAATATTGATTTAATTCACTTTGTGGCCTAGTCTGTCAATGGGCCTTCCAGCCAGTAGGCCCGATACTATTCATGGGTGCATGTAACAACTGTTTATGTGGTGTCTGTTGAATTGAAACATCATTTAGGCCATGGATGACATTGAATCAAAATACAAAATGCGTTTTGTATAGTGGTGTTTCACTTTTTTTCCCTGCAAATAGCGTATAGGTGGTGGAATGGCTTTGGAGGATGTGTGTTGTAAACCTTTTTAGCCCTGTTAATGTTACCATGCCTCTTGTGTCTGGCGAGTGTGTGTATGTGTGTTTGCCATAGGCCACCATTTGTCTTTGTTGTTTCCCGTGCCATGTGGCCAGGGCCATTTTGTATAGTCAGTGTCCACCCTGAGCCAGCATGTGTTCTTTGTTTTCAAGGCCTCCTGCTTGCTGACAATGTGGCTGGCGGCCATTGTGTGTAGCAAGACAGTGTGCTTTTGCCATGGGCCTGCATGTCTTCTCTGTTTGTGGTCATGCCTCCTTACTGGTTGCTGTTGTTCTGACCATGTGTTTGGCGGCTATTCTGTGTAGCTGGCCAGTGTACTTCACTTTCCCCATAGGCCTGCATGTCTTCCCTGTCTGTGGCCATGCCTCTTTTCTGGTTGTTGTTGTTGTCACCATGTGGCCATTTTGTGTAGCCAGTCAGTGTGCTTTCCCAGAGTCCTGCATGTCTTCTTTATTTGTGGCCATGCCTTCTTGCTGTTTGTTGAGTTGACCATGTAGCTGGTGGCTATTTTGTGTAGCCAGCCAGTGTCTTTTTAACATAGGCCTGCATGTCTTCTTTGTTTGTGGTCATGCCTTCTTCCTGGTTATTGTTGTTCTGACCATGTGACTGGTGGTCATTTTGCATAGCCAGCCAGTGTGCTTTCCCCATAGGACTGCATGTCTTCTTTGTTTGTGGCCATGCCTTCTTGGTGATTGTTATTGTTCTGAACATGTGGCTGACGGCCATTTTGTGCGTCCAGCCAGTGTGGCCCTTTGCCATAGGCTTGCATGGATGGTTGAAACAGATAGCAGTTAAATTAATTAATGTGCTTGCGGATATTTTCACTTATCTTTAATTTTTTAGTTCAATCTTTTTAATTTTAATGATAGCCTTTTATTAATTTAAATTGTAAGTTTTTATTTTAATTTTTTTTAAACTTTTTACATTTTTCTTTCTTCAAAAAGTAGTTTAATTTTTGTAATGTTAATTTGTTATTTTTTTTCATTTTGATCTAAAAAATGTTTTGCCATTTTCCTAACATCTGGCATCAACCCAATTACTGAAATAGGTGCACTGCACACCAGCATTCATTGTCTAAGGATTATTCCATTGCCACCTGCACCTCCCTGAGTGCCACATCTTATAACGTGATGCACGTGAAGCAAAAAGTTACATCTGCATGTTGTTGCTTTTTCTGCTCTGTCCTGAGTGTACTGCACGCAAAGAAAGTTTGTTGATGTGATTTTATGAATGGATAGTTAGACTGTATTATTGCTAAATCACTACACTAAATGATATTGTTTGTTTGTACTACTACTTGAACTGCAAAAATACCACGTTTCACTGATGTTCTTTGTGCTTGTTTGCTTTTAGGTGCACAAGAGAAGAGACATCACCCACAGTACTGCCAGACAGAAGGCCTGTGAACAATATGACACATGACTGACTATTCAACACAGTCATCTCTTCGGCTTGTTGTGAAGTTAAGTGCCACTGCCAACTGACTGCTTCAACATGGCCCCAAAGAAAGGGGCTGTAAGGAAAGTGGCTAGTGGGGAGAAGAAGAAGCAGATTTCCACCACTGGCATACCGACCGCAACCTTTTTCAAGACAGTTGTGCCTGCCGCACCGGCCTCAGGGGAGCAAGCTCAGAGCAGCACTCCTGCATCAACAGCACCAACCCCCTAACCTAAGCCCAGAACCATGTCTGTCAGTGAGGCAGCCAGTGCAATCATGTTAACCCTGACGAGTGGTGATGTTGAATTGGATGTGTCCCTTTCGTAAAGTAGTACACAATGCTTTGTGTACAATTTTGCAAGTGCGTTGACTTCTCGACGTCTCTTGAAGTTGTGCTTTGGGTTGCCTGCAGCCCCCATCCAAGCAGAGAATCCACCGAAGATTGTTGGCCTAGTCACCCCGAGTGACCCATGGGCCGCCATTTTGTGATTCCTCTTGAGATCCCTTTGCGATCCCTGGTCTGTCGACTGGTGGGTCCCTGTGAAGGTAACTTTGACTTTCTTTGGGCTTTCCTGGTTGCTCCATATGTGCTCTCACTCCTTCTTGCTGGTGGAGTCCCTCAGACCTTGCTGGTCTGCACCGAAGCATCTTTCTCCTTTCTGCGTGGGTTGCTGTTGCCAAGGCTTGTTGTGTCCAATCCGGGCACCGACACTGCAGCACCCAACATCCTTCCTGGGACAGCTCGAATCCAGCTCCTGGTTGTCCTCGACGCCTCCGGGTCCTCGTAGCTGGAGAGTCAAGCTTCACCTCTTTCACCTGAAATCACCCGACATTGGTGGGCATTCGTCTATAGTGCCCCTGGTCACTGGCAAGTGACCCAGACTCTGTCCCCTCTGCTTTCAGGTTCTTTTTGACTTCGATCCAGGCTTGGATCTCTTCGGACACTTTGCATCTTCCCGGCAGCAGCACTTCTTCGCCAGCTCCCATTGAAATCGACGACGCGACCCCACGCCATTTTGATACCTATGCACCCGGCTTCCCTGGGTGAGGTAACATGAGTACTCCGGTGCTCCCATGGGTGTGGACCCTAGAACTTCCTAAGTCCAAAAGGGTTTGATCCTGACTCATTTCTAAGTGTCCCTAATCTTTAAAAATCTAACCGAGACTTTCCCCATAGAAGCTAACGGGAGCTCGCGGCTGTGTTCTCACACTGCACACGGCCCCCATGGGTCCCCTGTGTCACTACCTTGGGTGGTTCCTTGGGGTCCCAGCAATTCTACAGGCTCTAGGCCTTGTGTCTAGATAAGTCGTGGTTCTTATACCACTATTTTAGTATATGGTTTGGCTCGCCCCTAGGGCCTGACGTGTACTTGTGCTATTTTACTGTAACCTTTGAAGTGTAACTTATGTGTTTGGACCTCTAGCCTCATAAAGAGACTATTAGGGTGTGTTTAGAAATAAATACATATATTTTATATATATACCTTGTGTGGTTCCCTTTCATTTGGTCATTCAAGAGATTATAGACTGGTAAAACAATCTGCTTTACATTCCTTCAAGACTTAGCCTGAAGGCTGCTCTCCATAGATACCACTAGGATAGCTTTCAATAAAGGTTGTCCTTAACCTATCATCAATAAGGGGTTGTTTGGACTGGTGCAAGGTGCCCACTATAACTAGTGGGCAGCATATACCAGGCCAAGGGGTGGGAAGGGGCCAAGCCTGGATTGTTAAATCCATCAAACTCATGCTCCACACATTTTAGGAAAGAGTATTGGGTGCAAAGTAAGTGCCCGATTTAGATCTGGTGGACTGGCTACTCTGTCACAATGGAATAGCCCGTCTACCAAGATCCAAATCAGGCCCCACCTCTTAAGCGCGTGAGCAGTGAATTAGGTAATGCTAAGGAACCGTAGTTAAACATAACTGGCAAAAATAAATGTTTTGCATTATATTCATAACATGCATTCAAACCATTGCTCACAATAATAATATTATACCCTGAATTATTTGTTCTGTAATTCACAGAAATTATATAATCCCTGTAAATTACAGACTGAAAAGCAAGAAATATAAAACAGGTAAAAGTCAATGGAATGCTGGTGACATTTCCAAACCTTTCTGCCTCCAATTTGATTATCACAACACCCCATTAGGCTCAATTATTTTATTCACGAACCAAGCCCAAGCTGAATATATCGCCAACAGCTAATACTACGATCAGTGTTTTTTGCACTCTTAAGTTTGTTTGGAAATAAAATTAAAGTAGTGCATTTTGAGTCATATTTGAGGTGCTTGTAAAGGTCACTGTTGAGGTCCATGTACCATTTTCAGCCTATATGGTATTTATTTGTGTTTTCTCCCATTGTTTGCTTCCCTGTAAAAAACAATGTTACCTAAACTAGCTTAGCTTTTCCACACAGATCTTTCTTCCATATCTACTGGTTTCATTTGTCAAGTTCCAATAATATAATCATAGGAAATGTCTTCCGACCATTTAATTCACCTGGAATTTTCACTTTCTGACTACCCATTTTTCGACTTTTGCACCGAATGAAACTCACCATATGGGCATCACTCACAGTAAGTTCTGTGACAATGAGTTAGTGTCTGTCTTTTAAGATTAGACTAGCGTAGGAGCTCTGGGCTGGTTACACATAATCATGTGAACACACACTTGTCTCTGTGTGTGGGCTGAACATATGAAACTACCATCTAGTTCAGACTGGTATGTGCACAGAGGCAGGCTGTCTGTTAAAGGACCCTTCATGGATTGGTGCTGACCTGGTGTAAGTGTACTCTCTTAGTACAGGTCTGTAGTGCTTTACTAAAAAGGCTGTGTGTTCTTGCTGTGACGGTGACTTGCTGTGCACTGAGGTAGGGGCAACGCGTACTAAGTGGGTCATCATCGATGTCCGAGGTGAATGTGGTGGAGGGCTGTGGGGGACAGCGGAGGGTGTCTTCCAGGGCATGGTGCAGCGGGAAATAGCCGTCCTGAAGCAGCAAATGGAGGAGTGGAATGCTGCTGCCTTGTTTTCACCACCATTTAGGTATCAGCTACATGACGATGATGACAACCACCAGTCCATAAACTCAGCCGCCACCAAAGTTCAACCAGAAAGTGTCCATGGCTTTCGGGGAACAGACTTAGTGGCACCAGGGCTGGGAGGGGATGCAGTCTGCGATGATGCTGGTACAATGACATGCACTCCGCCATTGCTAAATCAAGACTCAGTCCCAAATGTGTGACCTACTTGACTGCAGTGTAGGCCGGAGGCAGCAGTCAGCAGTGGCCCACAGCCACGTGTCGTTGGCTCGCAATGCACAGAGTTAGTGACACCAGGGCAGTTGTCGGTAGTGTTCGATCACCTCCGTAACGATGATCCTATTCCCTCCGGACTCCAACACGTCATCCTCTTACACCTCTCCTTGCATGCACTGATATGTACTCTGCCATTGAAAAATGGATGCTCAGTTCCAATTGTGTGACCTACTCGGGCGCAGCGTAGGCTGAGGGAAGTAGTCCGTGTGGGCCCACAGAAACATGCAGTTGTGATGCACTACTAAGACCTGCTGGCACCACATCAAAGAGAGTATAGTGACATCAAATCAGCCATAATTGATGTTCCCTGCCATAGTGTACTCAGTTCCAATTGTGTGACCTACTAGTCCGCTGTGTATGTTGGTACAGTATGTCATTGAGAAAGGAGTACTGCGGGCCTAGCTCGCGGAGGCCGTGATGGTCGTAGCAGGTTGCCAGGGTCACGGGCCTCGGGCTTGGAGCTTGCACCGGCACATGGTGGGCCTTCTTCGACACACACATGCCTCCTTAGCACATGCCTGGGTCCCACCTCTCCCCACATTCAGCTATTGTGTGGCTGAAGTGCCATGCAGTTGATGGCTCATGTACATGGCTGGCCCAGGGTGCCACAGTAAGATGTGCTGTCATGTATTGTTGGTGGGCATGTTGTTTGGCATGTTGTATGAGAGTTTGTAACATGTGCATTCCCAGTGGTGTGCATTGCATGATTGTGGAGTTGAGGTGTGGGTTGTGTTCCATTGGTACTTGCCAACGAGCAGTGCATTTCCTTAGGTGCCATCCTGGTAGCACAGGTTGCTGATGAACTGTTGGGAGATGTCGGAGTCATGCACACTGCCTGGGTGGTTGTCATCGACGTTTGTGGAAATTTCCCGGGGGACCGCTATTGCATTCACATTGATGAGGTACGTGTGCTTTCTGATGCGGTTATTGTGTGCAGTGTTGCCAGGGGGCACCAGTAGGACACGTGTGCAGTCAGTTGCACCCACAACATGCTGGAAGCCTGGCATAGATGCCTTGCTTGGTCTCCAGCTGTTCCTGCGCAGTGTGTGGGAAGTATGGGTACTGGGGTGCCAAGCTGATGATGGCATCCAGGACAGGTTTGTGGAACTTTAATAGGGCTCCTTTGACTCTGGCAGTTGTTGGTTGGTAGGTACCAGAGGCCAACAGGTGCAGCACGGACAGCAGCTTTGTCTGAGGTGGAATGTTGGTTGTCCCTTTGAGCCTGTGGTGTGTAATGTCATTCTCTGGTGTTGGGTGTGTGAAGTTGGTGCGTTATCAGGGGGTCGCTGTCTTTGCCTGCGCTGCCTCAGTGTTGGTCCGGGGGGCGGTGGGTGTTGTGGCTCTCTTGGGTGTCCAGGCTGCATGATCAGTGGCTCCATGCTATCTGTTGATCTTCAGGTGTGGCTGTGGGCTGGGCTCACTTTTGTGGTGCAGGCTGTCGTCCGACTTTGCACCAGGTCAGAGCAGGTGTTAATTTCCTGCTGCTAACGCGACATATCACATGTTTTGTGGACTTATCGCCGATCTGGCTGGTCGTTGAGAATGTTGCGGTGTGGTGTTGAGGCAGCTTTTTGCACGGAATGCCTACTCTGCATCTCATTAGCGATAGTTGCGGAGGTCATCTGTAGCGATGTTTTTTGCGGCTGCTATCGCAGGTAAACTGGTGCTATGGGCTGTTAGCACCAGCTTGTGAATGGGGTGATAAATTTATTGCAACTTTGGCTGCGATAAAGTGCCGTTAACTCGGCGATAGCTCCTTGAGAATATGCCGCTCAATCTCTTAATTTTTGAGGCTCTTAGGAGTCGTTCATGTGCCGATCTTAGACTTCTAGAAGGTACATAATCAGAGATAAGACCCCATATTTTAAGAGGCACCTGCCATTCATTTCTTTATGTGCAAGTCAAAGTGATTGAAACTATATCCTAGCAGTAATAGGCAGCCAATGGAGCAGTTTCAAGGCCTTCTTCACCGATTCGCGACCCAGGATTTTGAGGAGTAGCCTAGCTGCAGCATTTTGGAAAACCTGCAGTGTTTTTGTGACATATTTTGGTGATCCCAAATAAAGAGAGCTGCCAAAATCCAGGCAGGATACCACCAAGATTTGTATCACTGTCCAATTCCTCGGATGAACTCCAAAATCTTCTGGATCATTCTAAGTAAACCAAACCATGTAGCAGCAAGCTTATTTGCTTGATCGTCCATCGTTAGCACTTTATTCATCTACATTCCCAAATTCTTTATGGGCTAATTAGGGACAGGAGGATTTCCAATGTCGCTCGGGCAACTGATCACCGGCCTGGGACAAGGATTGTTAAATGACAACATTGATTGCATCACTGATGACATTACTGATAACTTTATCCAACCAAAATGATATTGGCAAGGCCTAGTGGCATTATCAAGGAGTCAGCATATATGGGTATATAAAGCAGACCTATTAGCTTGGTCAAAAAGATACACATAACCATAATCAAATTCATATTTCATTATTTCACCCATTTCAATGATTAATAATAGTGATTGTGACAAAATTTTTTAAATAAAACATTAACATATGTGTCAGTCTTTAAAACATTTTTCAGGCCACAAAGTGCAACCATAAAACCAACCGCTAGAGTTAGAAACCTTCAGCTGAAGAGCATACATCTATGCTTTAAAATAAAATGGCAAGCTCTCCTGGGGTCATGGATTCAATGGCACGGGAGACTGTCTGTGTCTTTTGTAATGTTGTTGGTGGAGTTGCTGCACTCTCTGCAGCTTCCCACAACATTAAATAAAATGTTATGTGGTGCTCCCTCCCCTTCTAGGGTCACTACCAGCAAGAAAATTAATTATCTATAAATGCCCTCTGGTGGTATGGGCGCTCCTTTGCAAATCAGTAAATAAGAAATAAGCAAAGTGGTTTCTGCCGCTCATTTATTATTCTTTATTCTTTATTTTTTTTAATTAATTTTGGATTTCCCGCTGCCCACCTGACACACACACATCTTTAATTGTTATTGGTGGCTTCAGCGGCGTCCCATGGCCCCGTGTTCCCTGCTGGCTCCATTGGCTAGCCACTTTTTTATTTCTTTGTGGTGCCTTGTGCCACCAGGGACACCTACAACCCGTCTTTTGTCGGCGGGATCTGGAAGACTTGCAGGGCCTCTGCTGGCTTCCTTTGCGGATATTGATAAGAATTATGCTAATGTTTATGATGGTACACTCGAATATCTCAACGAAATCATGTCGCTATTGTTAAATTTGCCCGTCATGAACTCTCCATCAACCCTGAATTGATAATACATGATCAAGCAGGCTCTGCAACCCAGGCACATTGTAACTGATTGGCAGGTCACAGGTGGGGTGGCACATAGCCGGCAGACAAACACATGAGCAAGAAACTCAGGTCCATCCCCCAGATAAGCGCAGTGGCACCACAATGGTCCAGGGAAATTGGCTCCAATAAAGCATACATGACCAGAGGGGTGCATGCATTCCCAAACACCATAAAGTTAGATGCCACATGGAGTTAGGGACACACAGCCACTCAGGACACATCACACACAGTACAAGTAGCAATCACACATCCTTCATGCTGGACATCTTGATACACTACCCACTGGCCCACATTGAGTCCGTGCAAGGTCCAGGCTCACCTGCATTGGTTATTAGGGACTTTTTATTTATAACTCCACAGACAAGGCTCGCATTCCTGTACGAAGCAAGGATCACTGGATGTGCTTTTATTGTACCTAAAACTGCATATAAGCCCTCTCAGATTGATTGTACATTGAGAATGTCCTCAGATACATTTCTGTGGGTTGTACTCCTGGTCGAAGTGTTTAGTTGAACCAACTGTTCCTGTTTTGCCAACGGCCTTTTGTCTTTGTATTTTCAAGGTAAATTCATGTTCGAGCAACACCTTGGCAGGAGTTGACCAATTTTTTAATTTCCGATGGGTGCCCCGGTGCCCATCCAGGACACCCACAAACCACCTTTCATTGGAGCCACTGGGAAGCCTCACGGCTCCACGGCCCAGCTGGCTCTGTGGTGCGGCTTAGGTGTGGTTGGGCATTCACATACAAAATGTCCTCCTTTAACACAGTAATGGCATAAGTTTTCTTTCCTCTTGCTTTCTTTCTTTTGTTTTGTTAACAGACCTTTAGTTGCAGGACTTATCACCATAGGCTCTTTTTCACTGTTATTGTCAGGCTTGGAAACTGGAAAACTAAAGGTCACCACTTTGGCGCTCACCTTTCCTATCTGTGATGCACTGATCTAAAGGAAGCACAACAACAACTAACTCTGGAGTGGTTTGGAGTTGCGATTCAATATGTGAAATAGCATCATTCAAATCTTCCCTCAAACCCCTATAATGCACTGATTCACGCTTTTGCTGTGGCCATTCAGATTCCACAACCAATCACATGAAATGAATGAAAGAGGACAAAATGTAATGGTTTCCCTGCTTTTCAATCTATAAGCTTGTTGTCCATAGACAGAAGGACCAAATGGGAATCAACAATCCGACTAGCTTCAGCTAGAAATTAGCCCAATTATAAAGGATGGAACCTTTTGCCTAAAAGAATGGCACTGTCCAAGAGAATGTGTCCCCTAATAAATTTGAAATTTGGCATTATACCCGTGCCTGATCATCTTAAAAGGAGAAGGATCTACACAGGAAATTAAATTGAATTTCTTTTATAAACTGTTGGAACTATTTGGCTTCTCCGGGGTACCATTCAAGAGCAGCTCGTTGTACAGGCAGGACTCCATACACTACTAGGTTTGACATACTTGCTCCTGCTGCCGGTAATATGAACACTAAAAAGGTAGTTCCTCCAGGGTTTTGAGCATTTAACAACACAGGCTGAATTTGCGATGGCAGAGGTGTATGACTAGCTTGCAATGAACAAAGCAATCATGTAATATGGCATTCTCAACATGCAAATCCACCAAGTCCATCTGGATTATATCTAAGGGTTGATAAATGGAACCCAACATGAAAAGTAGGTTCTCCATTCTGCCCAGGTGTAATTTTAATAACCTCATAAGCAATGCATGACAAGCGTAAAAGTTATGATATTTTTGTCAGGGCTGGTATACTTACTCTGAAAGCAGAATGGTATCCAACTCCACACTTACCTTAATGCAGTAGCTACGTATTGAACAATACGAAAGTAGAACCTGCAAACGCTGGGAAGTGATTAGACTCTGGATTTGGATGCAACTTATCAAATTACAATGTTAGCTAAAAGTAAGAAATCTCTCCTACTTTTTGTGGTGTGGATCCTATGCCTACCAGAAGGAGTAGACAATTAAAGACCTCACTGAAGCTGGAAGGGATGGGATATGAGCGAGAGGAAGTGTATGGAGCTGAGACCGTGTAGAGGGAGAAAGCCATACATATGGTTTGAAATGCACACAACTGTTTTTGTGTACTTAGTTAAACAAGTGCAATAAAAACTGTACCTAGCTCCACCTGTAAACAATTTTTCTCTTTTGTCAAAACGTTGAGCAGATCTTGTCACTAGAAGCTGAAAAGGTGCCCACTGTGTGTGCCCTGAATTTGTTACAGGTGTAGAAAGTGCAAGCCTTGTCTTCCCTTGAGTTTGTTGCAAGGGTCAAACCTATTGGTAGCTGCCAATGACAACCTGCTGGCCAAACTGCAGGTTGTGCAGAATATTGCTGCTCAGCTCATCTGCAATCTTCCTGCACTGGCCGCCCATCAGGAAATGCAGTATCTTCAAGCTATGCTGTCTGACACACAACACCTTCTACAAATCCTCTCCTGCTCTCCTCTACTCCAGACTCAGTCTCTATCAGCCCTCTAGACACAGGGTCCTCCAATAAAGCTCTTCTGCAGACCCCTCACATCTGATTGGCCAGATGTGGTAGCAGCTCTTTTTCATACCTAGCCCCCATCATTGGAATAAGCTGGCCCTCCATATCCGCATCTGCCCCGTCTTCCAGAACTTCAAGAAGTTGCTAAAAACATGACTGTTTTGAATTTCACTCAGCTTTGAACTACAGCACATGCGCTGAGGTGCTCCTTCAGGAGTGAGTAGTGTGCTTTATGAAGTACATGAATAAATAAAATAAAATAAATAAACCCACAGGGTTCCTTTAAGAAGATTTCAAGATAATTTATGATTAACTTGGAACACGAAGAATCATTTTCCTTAGACAAATCAAAGAATTTTTGTTGGGGCGACCCCCTTAGCACCACACAGCCCAACAGCCCAACGTCACCACCAACCTAGATCAGGCAGTACAGAAGTCAACGACTGGATCACCAGTGCCACTGACCGAGTCGCTTCAACCAAACCAGCCAAAATGCACAGATCCTGTGAACAGGCCAGCTGGTACACCCTGGAAATCAGCACTTCAAAACACAGCTGCAAACAGCTGGAAAGAATATGGTGCATCAGCAGGAACCACACCGACCAAGCCACCTTCAAATCAGGCTTCAACGACTACCACCACCAGATCAAAGCCACAAAAAAGGAGGCAAGCGCTAACCAAGGCTAGGAACTCTTCACCATCATCAGAGAGTTCACCTGCTCGTCAGCCACCGAAGACTCAATCTCGTCCTCACAGAAACTCTGCAACACTCTTGCCAACCACTTCCACAACAAGATGGCAACCATCTATAGAAAGTTTGATCCCCAACCCTCCAACCTCCTCAGCATCCCATCGACCACCACCGCCGACTACCCGCACTCCACATGGAAACAACTCAGCAAACTGAACACAACCACTCTTATGAACTCCATCCACTCGGGAGCACCCACCAACCCCTATCCCCACCAGCTTTTCAAACTTGGAAGAGACAAGATCAGCATCCAGCTCACAACCATCCTCAATGCCTTGATGACCACAGCCACCTTTCCGGACACTTGGAACACACGAAGGTCAGATCCCTCCTCAAGAAACCCTCTGCAGATCCCAGAGAGCGCCATAAATACTGTCCCATCTCATGTGCTCCCACTCTTCATCAAAGTCCTGGAGAAGGCCATCAACCTCCAACTCTTCGAACACCTGGTGAGAGACAACTTACTGGACCCTTCCCAATCATGCCTCAGAGCCAACCACAGCAGTGAGACAGCTCTGATTGCCACAACGGATGCCATCCACACCCAACTCAACAGTGAAGAATCAGCCACTCTGATACTGCTTGACAGTCTTCGACACTGTCGCCCACCACTCAGCCATTGATCGACTATGCCAGATTGGAATCACAGACTATATGCTCAGATGGATGACATCCTTTCTCACAGGGTGCACCCAGAGAGTCCACGTCCCTCCCTTCACCTCACATGCCAAGCACTCCATCTGCAGTGTCCCCAAGGCTCTTCCCTCAGACCAACCCTCTTCAACGTCTACATCACACAACTCGCAGACATCATCAGATCGCACAACCTTAGCATCACCTCCGATGACACACAGCTTGTCCTCTCGCTCTCAGTGGACCCCACCTCAGTGAAGACCAACTTCTACAACTATATTAAGAACGTCTCAGCCCGGATGAAGGACAACTGCCTGAAGCTCAGGATGGACAAAACTGAAGTTCTGATCTTTGGTAGACACACTGCCCTCTGGAACGTTTCCTAGTGGCTGTCGGAACTCAGACCCACCCCCACACCAAAAGACCGTGCCCGCAACTTCTGCATCATCCTCGACAGTGATATCTCCATGAAATGTCAGCATCTCCTCAGCCCGCTTCCACACGCTCCGTAATGCTTTGCATTTTTCAAGTGGCTCCTCATCAACACCAAGAAGACGATGACGCAGTCCCTCATCACCAGTCGATTGGACTATGGCAACGCACTATATGCAGGCATCACCAACGACCTCATGCAAAGGCTCCAGATGATCCAGAATGCAGCCGCCAGACTGATCCTCAACCTGCCCAGGAGAACCACCAACACCCAGCAACTGAAGGACCTCCACTGGCTCCTGGTCCAGAAGAGATGCCAATTCAAGCTCCTGACCTACATCTACAAAGTCCTCAGTGGCCAAGGACCCACCTACATGAACCACCGCCTGCATTTCCACTGACCTCCTAGGAACCTCCGCTCCACACATCTTGCCCTCATACAGATACCTTGCATATGCCTATGCTGCTCCGTAGGATGCTCCTTCTCCCATCTCGCTGCCAAAGTCTGGAATGCCCTCCCCCTCCACCTCCGCACCTTGATAGATTGATTGACTTGATTACAGTGTCTATCACTAATATAAAGATGAAAGAAATGAGCTGTTAAAAACATATTGCTCAAACCTGAGTGCTCTAGAGCAGGATATAAAATGTCTCTTTACCATCCACTTTGTCCAGAGAAAAGGGCATGCTCACTCCTGATTGAAGGAGCACTCCTCTAAGGTCCTACTGCAAGCCTGGATTCTTAATAACAGACAGTTGGTTGTTGGTGAGGCCTCTTTATTATAGGAAGGTTCCACCCAGGGTGGCCACTGCTTGAGCGAGAGCAACTGATCCAACAAGATCTTCTTGGGAATATTTAGCAGTATGATGAGTAAGATGCTGGGCACGGGTTGACCCTGTATAAGGGGCTTACCAAAGTCTTAGGCTACATTGCCTTCGAGAACAAACTGCCAATGGGCCGACTGGCCATGCAACATTTATAGCTACACAAGGTCCCTAGTTCAGGTGTTTCTGTGGGCAAGGCAAGGGGATAATAAAGATATTTCTCCTCGTTATTCCTCACCTTGTGAGGCATACAATTTTGAAGCATTCCCAGGTTTACAAGTCCTTGTAAATCTGGGAATGATTCGAAAACCATGGGAGTTGCATGGAAACACCCACCGCAATGTACACGGAATGCCTCCCTTGCGCAGCAATTTATGCTGCAATGCATAACTCCATATTTGTGAAGTCATTCAAAGACGAATTATGAGTTTTGTATTTTTTATAGCACCTGCTACAAACTAGGTGTGATAGAAAACAAATCCTCTTTTAAATGTTGGCAGGCTAAACCTGCCAACATTTAAAGGGAGGAAATAGCCAGAGGTAATCTTGACATGTGGTTTTTGGTGCAGTAAACATTTCATGGGAAGACTTGTAATATGCGATGTTTGTTTTATTTTATAGATTAGGAGCACCTTGGTTTCGGAATTTATGGATGCAATTGTTATAAGGGCTTAGTGTTGTCCCATGTCTCAAAGCTATCAAGTAAACGCTTGATAATTCTTTCCACATAAAGGTATACACTTGAGTACAATTGTATTCACTCAGATGAGTGTCCAAGAGTAAATTGTGTAATATGTGTACATTTCACAGTTTAATACATGTTTAAAAAGTACACGTCCAGGGCCAGATATACTAAATATTTTATTGGGTCCAAATGCTCCACTTTGGCTTTTGCAACAGTTAAATGATTTTTCTCATTTACTAATCCCACTTTAGGATTAAAATGGGGAATCAGAATGGATACTGATTGGGTATCTGGAAGGGGCTTTCTGCAGGCATCCCATCCAATGTGTGAATAAGTGTCTAATGTATTGATGTTTTGTGACTGAAATCGGGTCACAAAGCTTTGATTTTTTATTGACATTTCAAGTGAGGTGGTAACCCAGTTGTAAAAGGGAAGACATCCCTGTGTGATCCCTTTTCCCTTTGAGAATGTTAAAAAAAAAAGGTTTGTTTAAGAGGAGGCAGTAGTCCAGGGTAAATAAACCTTTCTTTTTAATCACAGTTCCATTTCCTTTAAAGAAAATGGGCCGGGCTGCATTTAAAAAAACAAAAATCGTAATTTTGAGATCCGTTCTATTAGTTCATAGGCCGGTTCTTAATATTCTTTACTGGTAGCAGAAATACTGGTGACAAATTAACGACCAGTATTTTGTGATCTGTGAGCAATTTTATAGTACATATAGCCCTCAGTGCTGGGATAATGGAGATATTTGGCTCAAAAATAGGTTTGCATGTGAAAGTTGATCAGCTGAGTCGCTCGCATAGCAACTACCTCACAGGTACTTGGGATAAACATTGATAAATCAAGGCCATCATTTTTATGCAATGGTTTTCTTAACATAACATTACCACAAAATTAGAGCAGTCTTCAAAAGCTATGCTTCCCATTTAATGAAAGTGCAATGCTCGGTTAACCAATGCATCATGGTAAAATGTATCATTTGATTAAAAAAGAGATTTAAGGGCATATTTATGTAGGTTTTGTGCCGCACTTGCACAACACAAGCGGGTGCAAGACAATGTATAACCTAAGTCGGTTAGTCGAATTTATCAAGCCATGCAAAGCCACCTTGCATGGCCCTGCATGGCTTGGTAAATACAAATAAATGCTGTGCTGGGCAAATCACTGCGTTGAGTTACTCTGCGCTGGGAAGGCGTTCCATGGGTGGAGTGTGGGTGGTCCAATGCACACGCCCAGGGATTTTGGCGCATTCCCTTATTTGCCAACACTAGTAAACACGGGAATGCATCAAAATGCTACGCCTCCCCACTGGAGGCATAACAGGAAGAAATATCTTTATTTCTCATTGTTTTTTCCTCTTTCATAAAAAGAGGAAAATGTCTGGAATGACCGTTTTTGTTCATGCACAAAAACAACCCTACTTGCAACACAGGCACCCTTGCACCATGGTGCAAGGGTGCCCGCATTGGCAATAGGCAGCTTAAAGGGCACCAGCACAAGGAAAGGACAGGAACATGTTGTATTGTTTTTTTTTGTTTTGTTTTTTTGCAGATTTATATTGCGCTAACTCAACCCAAAGGTATTGGAGCGCTTTACCTGAGCACCAGCTACGTTACAAAGGAAACATTCATTTTTTTGTGATTTGCCCAGAATCGCAGGATGTGGAGTCGACCCCGAGGCTCGAACCTTGGCTTCCCAGCTCCACGGTCGGCAGTCTAGCCGTAAGGCCACATGCTCAAATACAGCGCATTCCTACCATTTCCTCTTCACTTAGCGCAGAGCAGCAAGGTGGCTTGCTGTACTGTGCTGTGTGAAAGCTACATAAATATGCCCCTAAGTGTTGAAATGGGTCTTAAGATGGTGATGGTACAGCCCATCAACAAAAAACAGCATTTCAAATTGCTCCCATGACTTTAAAACACATAGAACCTATATTTCTAAACATCTGCTGTTTGTTATGCCTAAAATCAAAAGACTTTACAGTAGTGCCGGCTGTTAGGTCAAAAAGTAAATTTTAATTCATTTGAATTTACAAATCGCAAAAACAAATTTAGACATATCTATATTATAACAAGCATTTGCAATGCAATCGGTCTAGCCTTTAGGACCTTAAAAGTATTTAGCGATGCAGTGGGAGCACTCCAGCGGGTTGTGGACGGTAAAGATGCACATTGTTGGATAGGAAAGTTGAGGAAGGGCAACTCAAAGGGGCTGCAGGAAGTAGGGTATAAAGAGGCATTGCAAAGTGGTAGAGGCACAAAGAAAGGCTGGCGGTGCAGGCAGGCAAAACAGAAAGTGCTAAAGAGGGGTGAGAGACAGAGCAGCATCAGATGGGTGATATGCAGAGGGACTGTAGTGGCACATAGTTTTACCAGCAGGAGGGGAAGACGATGTCCCACAAGAGCTTTAGCGGTGGGAGCACAGAGGGCCTAAAGGGGGTGAGAGCACAAAAATGGCCTGGAGGGGCAAATCAGGGTGGTCTAGGGCACACATAGTGCCAGTAGAGTCTGGGCAGGTTGACTCACAGTGAAGGACTGGGTTATTCTTAAGACCCAGCGGTGCCAGGGAACAACACCTGAAACCTTCGTGGGTTACCTGTTCTGGCGTACTAAACACAGAGACACGGAACACTTCCAGCGACGTCAGAGATCAGCGTTTATTTACTGCAGGGATACAGAGGTCACAAGAAGTACACAACGTGTAGGTTCTCGGAGACTGCTTCAAATTCGTAGAAGTGGGTCGGTCCTTTTATACAGGTTTTTGCCATAGCGCAGTATGGCGAACAAAGGTTACAACTCAGTTCCCACAATAAACTTCAAAGGGTCGCGTTCATGTCTCAGGAGGCCGGAACATAATTACGACAGTCTTGCCGGTTCCCAACTGTAAAAACATATTTCCTCCGCAATAAACACATTCCGTCCTAACCATAAACACATTAAGAGGAAGGACGAAAAACAGATGCAAGGAAAGGACAAGGATGCACAACAGGTTAGAAAAGAGTGTTGGGGGCAATAAAGGAAACTTGATAGAGGGGTCAAAGACCTCATGTCTAATGTATGCATGGCTGAAACAATAGACCGGCACGGCAAGATGAGCCTCGAGCGGGGCCATCTGCCTTAGTCGTGTCGTTCCCCTCATCGTAAAAGTCACCTCAAAGAAACACGTGTCCTTCGTGTAAGCTTGAGAGTCCCAGGGTCACGGAGCGGACAAGAAGCCCGTTCGCTGGCTACCTGAGGGCAAGAAACAAAATGGATGCTGTATCTAAAATGGAACCCGAGGGTCCAGATGAACGAACCCAAAAATGAGACGAACCATACGTGGCTGCATAGCGAAACTGCGTACACCCATTATACTCGTCATTTGCGGTTCGTAGATACCAAACTCATCCATATTCGTTACCACTCAAAACTGCGGTCCCGTGTCATACGGAACCTCAACAGTCTCAAACTGATGAAGTAATCTATGATCATTCTGCTCTGCAGCAAGTGACAACCTCACTAACTTGGTAAAGTGTGGCAACACCAGCAGTGCAATGGTTAGTGACTCACCAAAAGAGGCAGTGTCACCAACACAACCTATAGTAACCGAGTCACACTCTTTGTCAGCAGGGCTAGTGCACCGTGCACCAGTGTTGTGATGTTATAGTGCAAGCCTAAGTATCTCAACTGCTATCAATGCAAATACCATGAGTACTCACCCTAGTAGCTCAGGCCCCATCAGTGCACCAGTGACAAGGTGCAAGGCTTAATGATTTAGTTCCTATCAGTATCAGTGTTTTAGAACAGTGGTTCTTAATCCATACTAGAAGCTGCAGCCCCCGCCAGGCGCTTTCTACTATTTAAACAAGAAAACTATGCACAGAAACAAACCTACATGAAACAAATACACAAATATTAAATGTTTTATTTTATTAACAATAAAAAAAATTCTTAATAGTAATTTTGGAGCTCTTAAAAATTTAGTTTTATTTCTAGAGCGATTTTGTTGTGATATGCTAGATTTTAGAGAAGCATTTAGTAATCCATCAGTGCCAGTACCACAACTGGAAGGCTATCACTAAGTTAGCATTGGTGACAGTAGTACCATTGCAAGGCCTTTATCTTAGGTTAGCATCGGTACCAGTACTACCATTGCGGGGCTTGTATCTTAGCATTGGTGACAGTAGTACCACCAGTGTATGGCTTTTATCTTAGTTAGCATTGGCACCGGTACTATCACTACAAGGCCTTTATCTTAAATTAGCATCAGTGCCAGTACTACCTCTGCGAGGCTTTTAGCTACGTTGAAATCGGTGCCAGTACTATACCGGATGCCTTGGTTTCTCAGTAGTCACCATTGCAACCGCCATCAATACACCCGGGGTATCCCACTAGTGACAGTTCAAGTATCCGTGCCACCAGTTCAAGCTTTAATAGCTCAGTCAACAGTGCCAACAGAACATGGCATGGTGATTCAGGCAACATTAATAGCTCCTTACCTCGAGGCAGGTTTTATAAACTAGCACCACCCGGCAGGGCCCCGTTCACACCAGTTCATATTCAGTATTACTGTGAACACCTCGCCTTGAACAGGCCCGGCCGCAACGAAACCACAGAGCCCCAAATTCAAACTGAGTCCATCGCTTTCTTCAGTAGCTCTGACTGGCATGCAGCTTGCTACTGCCAAGCCAAAGCCCAGAACTACAAAATGACATGTGAAAGCGAAACCTGTAAAAGCTTATTAGGTCTCGCCTGAGCCAGCGCTTTAGCGCTGCTCTGGCGAGAGCTATAGAAAACGGGGATTTGGAAGTGCAAACGAGTGCTTTTCAGGTCCCCAACTACAGTGCATGTGCGCTGGGCGCGCGCACCATTTGGCAGCCTGCGTGTACATTTCGCTGGCGCTTTGATGTTCTCAGTGAGCCGCGCGGCCACTGAGAACATCAAAGCGCCCGCGAAAGTGCTCACCATATGCCAGCCCTCCCTGTGTTGCTTTAGCACTCACCGCCCCTCCCCCCCTTCCATGTTCTTTTGTGTCTGCAGTTACTTTTGAAGCTCATTGATTATTTTGCCATCCGCTTCTGTCACCCCTCCTGCCATGTTTATTTTGAACTGCCTCACACCTTGTCACGTCACAAGAGCCATAACGGCTTCAGTAAACACTACTTTGTTGAGCTTGTTTCCGGTGCCGTGCTTCCTTTATAATTGCTGCAGATCCTGTTCCGTTTTTTGCTACCCTCGTCCCGGCCGCCACGATAAATCTTTCATAGTTGCGGCCGCACCTCCTGCTCTGTGGAACAGGGCATTACCGATACTAGGGCCATGTGTAAGGCTACTTCGGAGCGCGTGCTGCCATTTACACGTCAGAGGCATCCATAAAGGTTCACTGAATACAAAAAACGTCAACAGAGGCATAATAAGCCGAGCAGCACCTGGAGACATGTTCTTCAGCCCTCCTATACCGCACTTAACACCAATACGGTGTTTAGAGCGAGGCTAAACATACCAGGGCCCGCTGCCAAGGTCAACTGCGTGAGGACCCCAATTGTGAGATGCCTGACAGCAACTTACCACCCACAGCAGGCAGAAGGGTGGGGGTGTGGGGCGTCAGCAACAGTCATGTTGAAACGCCCCACAGTGCCACTGGCGAACATGAGAGCGGAGCAGTACAAGAGGGGTTCGGTTACAAGTGTTCGAGACATGGAAACAGGCGACCATTAACGCCCCCACAATGTGTAATACAGTCAGTATCGGCAACTACGCATGCGCAAGTCGTGTGAGGCAACATACCAGAACTGCTCCTGGGGGCAAAATGCTTTATCCATCAACTCTATAACTAGACACCCCCCCCACACACACACACACAAACACACAGCTTCTGCCTTTGTTAAGGGGTCCCAGAGACCACTTGAGGCAATTGGGCAGATGCACAGAACCTGTACCTCTGAGTAACAGCATTTTTCAGTGGGAAACAGGTGTCTCGGAATAGTGAGTCGCTGCTCTTTCAATACTGCGACTTCACGAACCACTGCCACCATTGGCCGACATGCTAAGCCTCTAGCTGTATTGCTTTGCTGGTCAGTGTTTTACTTTTGAGGGAAGGTTGACATATACAGCTGTTTTCCGTAACCCACCCGAATAGCGACCCCTCGCTTGTTATGAGCAACAGAATCGAGAACACTTTTCTGCTAATGTAGTTTGGCCAAGGTGCGCGTCCGGGTTGTTAAGTAAAGATAAAAACCCCACGCCATTAGCCCAATATGCACTGAGATTTTGCACCACAGACAGTCTAGATTTAAAACTGCATTAGTCTGGCAGCCCTTCTCAGGCCGACAGTCAGAAGGCCGAATTTTGCCTCGATATGTGTTAGACCTCAGCATCCCGGAATGCAAAGAAAAATCCTGTACTGGAGCAGCGAGTCATACGCAGACTTTGGAAACCAGGAAAGCAGCTTAAAGTTAATAGGTCTAGATTTTGTTACCTTTTTGTTGTGGGGGTAAAAGTCCCAGCATGCTTGAATGCTGACTGAAAATACAATAGCGCCGACAGAAGCGCCCTCACGAAGTGGGATCTTTTGATGGCAATAATCGCGAGTTCATGTTACTTATTAGAGGCGGGGCCAATGATTTCCACGCTTCTGTGGACGACCCACCCTCCCCTACCCGATGTTTCCACAGAAGGCACCAGTCTGATCAAAGACCTGCAATGCAGTCTAGACTTTAACACACTTTAGCAGTTGCGGAAGGTTGTTAAGTGTCTGTGAGAAAGTGGCTCTGTATATACTGTTCCTTAATAGGTACAGGGTGTACAGAGTCCACAGACCCCAAGGGTTTAACAGAGGTTAAAGTTAGATATAACCTTACTCTTCAAAGTGGTAGCTTGGTCGAGCAGTAAGGCAATACCAGAGGACAGTGTAAAGCATTTGTTGTACACACTCAGTCAGCAAATAGTTCCACACACTCAATAACTGAACTCTAGGCCAATGGTTTGTATATAAAAAATATATGCTTGTTTTATTTTAGAACCAACACTTGGAATTAAAATATACTTTCTCGACAGGAGATGTTTCATAAAAATACTTTTGTATATGCAATAGACTTTTTAGTAAACAGTTACAAGTAGTTGCAGTAGGGGTCACAGTCGCCGTGGGGTCGTCCTCGTGGGTTTAGTTCACTCCGGCACCGGCCAGGCTTGGCGGGTGCAGAGTGGGCTGGGATCGCGGTTCCGGGCTGCTGCCAGGGGTGAAAGGTAGGTTCTGAGTAGAGCCTCTACTCATGGGAGTCCCAGGGGATCAGAGTTCAAAGGTAGCCAGGTCCTCCGGGGTTTCTGAGGTTGCTGGCCACAAGAGATGCCGGGTTTGGAGCAGGAGCAGGTTCGAGGTCGACAGGCCGGTAGGGCTAGGGCCAAAGCAGCTGGTGTCTCCCTCTCCTTCGCAGCTGCAGGGCAGGTCTTCGTTTCTTCTCGCTCTTCTTGTAGTTTCGGAATCTGGAATCTGGGGAAGGAAGGTTCAGGGTGCCCCTAAATACTAGATTTAGGGGCGTTACAGGTAGGTGAAGGCCAGGGACCAATGGGTCCTTGTCCTGGGGTGGGTACACCCCCTATCCTGCCTCTCTCCTTTGGGAGGGGGGCAGTAGCCTAATCCTGATAGGGTAGGGCCTCCCATCTTCAAGATGGCGAGAGCCCGGAGATGTGCTTCACCTCGCCTCCCCCACTTGAGGGGTGGGGTGGGCAGGCTGGCACATCCCCTGTCCTTGTATGGGGTTTCCGGCCAAGCTTCCCGCCAGAGTGGGGGGTTGCAGTGGCCTGGGGAAACTCCTAGAGGCGGCAGGCCTTTGAAGCTTCCCTTTGCTCATCCTGGGGGAGGAGATTTATCACCTCACCCAGGATGTGCATTGTTGCAGGCCCGGGAGAGCAGGGGCTCTCCCACCCAGGGGTCCAGCAACGTGTCTGCTGTGTGGCAGCCTGGGCAGCCTCAGAGCAGACGTGGATTGTAGGTTAGTTGTAAGGGGGCATCTCTAAGATGCCCTCTGGGTGCTTGGTACATTAAATCCCACACTGGCATCAGTGTGGGTTTAATGTGCTGAGAAGTTTGATACCAAACTTCCCAGTCTTCAGTGTTGCCATTATGGTGCTGTGGAGCTCGTGTTTGACGAGCTCTCAGCACCATGTACTCTTAAATGACAGCACTGCACTTACAGTGCCCGGGAATGGACCTGGGTACTGTAGGGGCACAGGGCTCCTGCTCTTGTGCCCACACCATGGGCATAAGGCACCCAGCCAGAGGGTTGGATGACATATGCCTTGGCAGTGTAGGTGATGGGCATGGCACACAGAGAGGTGTGCCATGTCGACTCTTCATTTTGTCCTGCACCCAGACACTCAGCCTGCAAAGGCAGTGTGTGTGTGTAAGGGTACAGGGCCTCTAAAGGTGGCACAATGAGTGCTGCAGCCCTTAGAGGCCTTCCCTGGTCACAAGGCCCTGGGTACCTAGGGTACCATTTACCAGGGGCTGACATGTGGCCAGGGTTTGCCAATTTGGAGTTTGTGTGTTTTAAGGAAGGAAAATAGGCCCTGGGCACCTGATTGGCAGGAGTCCAGGGTACACTCAGTCAAAGTACATTCAGCAATTTAGCAAAAAGTGGGGGCATACCATGCAAGAAAGATGGCACTTTCTCACAGTGTCCCGCTTGTGGAACAAAAGCAGACCCCAAGGTCACACCAGTCCCCACTAACCACAGCTACCACTACAACATTCAGGTTTTCAACCCATTTCTCTCACTCTCTCCTCAAACACTAAAAACCCAGGCACAACTAAAGAATGCAACTGGTCGAACAGCGACATGCGAAATAGAGACTAAAAAAAAACAAGCATTTGCAATGCAACAGGTCTCGCATTTGCGAGAGTTTAAGCTATTAGTATTGAAATGGCAATGCCTTTTTTTACGTTTTTAAACCCAAAACATAAATAAAAGGCATTGTCATTTACAATGTCAATAGCTCATACTCGCGTGAATGCGAGACCTATTGCATTGCAAATGCTTGTTTTTGGTTATGTTTACATTGTCTTGAGCTACTCTCAGGTGCTACATTGAGCACTTTGAGCGGGTGACCCGGAGAGCTTGTGGTCGCTGCTGCGTCTTCCCTGTTTGTTGCTCCGAAGACAGCGAGGATGTTGCAGGCCATTGTACTTAGGGGTGATCTGCGCGATGCAAGTTGTCATCTGACACTGAGGAATCCCTGCCTGCGGAGATCTACTCACTATGTAAGAAATTCCATGTGTAGGGGTTTTTTGCCTGTGTGAAACCTGGAGTTGGTCATTTATTCGGTGCGTGCTCGGGTGCCAGGAGAGGAGGGCTGGGTTGACGGCATGTGCACAGGGAGGTAGGCACTGCTGGCATCATTGTATCCGGGCTCCAGCAGCGGCAGGACAGGGTTGCAGGATTACAGATGTGAAACAAAAAGGAGCTTCTACAAAATTGAAACTAGCCGAGGACCCCTTTTATGACTATTTGGGATATGATGGACGAGTCTGTACCCATGCAGTGAGGCGGCAAACCAGCCATGTCCCTCCCCAAACCCTTCGGTGCTGCCAGCCCGCCCGGCATTGACAAGATGGTCCTAGCTGGGGCCGCTGATGGCGTCCAGTCTCATAGACCTGGTGCCCGGAGGTCTGATTTAGCAGGACTGTCCCGTAGTCGTGGCCTTCTCCATGGCTCCACGGGAGGGAGAAATGGAGCCTGACTGGCTCCGATTCTATGGCAGGACTGGAGGCTTCAGATTATGCTGTCTCAAATTTCTTTACTACTCACAGCAGCCAGTAAGAAAAAAAGTAAACATTCACAAACACTACATTTCCCATGAGGCTGTGAACCACGCCTCTTACAACAGCCAATAGTACTCAAGGCTAATATATAAAATAACGAGGCACCATCTTGACTACCTCTTTCTTTGCTGCTCTGCAGTCAAGATAAGTGCCTTATTATTTTACATATTAGTTATTTGGCTTAGGATATATTGCATTAAGAATTTATGTGTATTGCCATGTGTGAATGATAATTGTTGTTTTCATAGGAAGCGCGAGCAGCCGACGCGCTCACCACGCCTCGTTAGCATCGCCACTTTCTTTGTAACGTTTTCCCCCAGCGCGTGTTGCGCTGTAGTAATAGGCAAAACTTTTTGTTCGTTTATTTTATTTTGCCCGCTTTATTGGTTTAGGTTTGCCGTTCCTCGCAACGCTAGGTTGTGCCCATAGTCAGCGCGTGCTGCGCTCGGGTGGGGACTGGCCCCCTCCAGGGAGCGAGACGCACGTCGGAGCCCCGATAAGGGAGCTCAGCGTGTGTCTCGGGAGCTGCCGCGCATCTGTGCATGCGCGACCACTCCCCATACTGAATGCTGGAAGATGCCTCTGCCCCGGGCTTGCAAATCAGGGGAAATATCAGCTGGCCATTCGGAGCTGGTACCGGGCCTATTAAACGAGATTTACCTCGTTTTTGGAAGCGTTCGAGCACTCGATTAACCCCTGCATTACCTGCTCTATCAAAATTAATTTTTGGAGACCCTTGCTTTGGCAGGTAGAGTCTACTCACCTTCTATTAGTCCTAGTACAAGGGTGTTTTTGATACCTAGTTTATTGGCTCCACTGCCCCAGCCTTTTGCTCCCAACCGACACCCTTCTCAGTTGAGAGGTAGGGTTGGATAATCTGTGCTTCCCGCTGGGGAATTAATAGAGCATATATACCTTGGGTATATATATGATATCAGACTGCGAAGTCTATGAAGAGGACTTAGCTGCTTATGGTCCAGACCAAGATGATGATTTTTATTATGATGAGAACATGGAGGCACTCATCAATAAAAGACTGGACTCAAAGTTGGATAAAGTTCTTTCCACAGCCTTGCAACCCATCCTCCAATATCTGGATCAGTTGGTTAGTACCACTCCCCCCTCTTCTGGTACCCTTAATCCATCCCCCCCCCCGAACCCCCTGGCCTGCCCTGGCCCCATTTTCAGCGTTATTCAAAAATTCAAAAGGCCAGAGAACATGATCATGGTACACTTTCGGTGCCCTCTAGCACAGCCCTCTCCCCTCCGTCTCCAGCCCCCCTAACAGACACAGATACCCCCGTAAGCTCGTCAAGAAGCGCAAGCACTCTTCCTCTCTTGTCCACCCATCCCTGTTCACCTTTGACCCCTCCGACATAGCACACTCCCGCTCCTCAGATTGGGCTCCCGCCCCGGCAGTGGCACATTACATGCAGACCCATTTGCGCAGAGGCTTTGATAAGGAAGTCAGAGCCCACATCAGATTTGAATGCCCTCGCCCAGACCTTGCCCAAAAGATTGCTCTCACCCCAGAGATTGATTCATCCATGACCACTTTTCTTCAGAAATATAAAAAAGACCCCAAAAAGGGCATTGTTCGTGCTCTGAGAGCCTGTCAAGACAAGCTGTTAGATGTTTCAGGCCCACTAGCAAAGATTCTAGAGATAACCCTCCAAGCACAGGAGACAGGTGCAGCAATTCACCCAGAGGCCCTGGCTGGCTGGACCCAAAGAGCCCTCTGCCTCCTCTGCAATGCCAACTGCGCCATTTCCTCAGCGAGACGCAAGTCGGTGCTTTTGCGCATTGATCCCTAACTAGCGGAGCTGGCGTCCGCTGAACCTGGCCCCCTGTCCCCCTGGCAGAAGGCCAACTGTTTGGAGAGAGGTTTGTTAAGGACATCTCCAAATTTGTTAACACTTTTGCTTCGTTGAATAAGTCGCAAGCTTTGTTGAAAAGGGTGTTCCATCCCCTCTCTGGCAGGGCCGTCGTGGCAGAGGACGCTTGACCTGCCGATACACCAATCCAAGTCCTCACGTGGACACACCCCTCGTCGAAGGGCTCACCCCAGGAGCCGGAGCAGGCGGGGTTTTTCCCTTCCAGGTCCCGTGGCTTCCGTGGACGCTACAACCGGGGTATCAATAGAAGCTTCAGGAACTCAGACAATCAATCCTCAGGTAAGCCCTCCACCTTTTGATTCCCCTAGGAGGCAGACTGATGTATTTTGCGAACAATTGGTCTATGATCACCACAGATGCATGGATTATGCACACGGTCCAAGGGTACCAGATAGAAGTAACCGAGGCTCCTCGTCAATCAGTTTCACCTTTTCCTCTCCTTTTTTCCCAACAAGAGCAAATTTTATCGAGTCAGAAACTGCAAGAGCTTTTGGAGAAGCAGGCTATTGCCGTAGGACCCTTCTTTCCCGATGGGTTTTGCAGCAACGTCTTCTTGGTTCAAAAGAAGGGTGGTGGACAAAGATTAGTCCTAAATCTGAGATAATTCAATCCCTTTGTAGTGTAGAGACACTTCAAGATGGAGGGTATCCATCTTCTGAGAGATTTTCTTTTAGAAAAAGATTGGATGGTACGGCTCAATATAAAAGATGTGTACCTCACAGTTCCCATTTGCCCCTCCGATCAGAAATGTCTTCAATTCTCATGGAAAGGGCAATGGTTCCGGTATCTTTCTCTCCCCTTCAGTCTGTCATCCGCCCCGTGGGTCTTTACGAAATTACTGAAACCAGTGGTCACTCGGTAGAGAGAGATAGGGGTGCGCATGATAGTTTACCTAGATGACATGCTGCTTCTCGTTCAGAACCAGAACCTCCTGTTAACTCATCTAAGGTGGACAATCTCTCTGTTACAAGAGTTAGGTTTTGTGATCAATTTCAAGAAATCAATGATCACTCCAATGCAACAAGTGTACTTTCTGGGGTTTCAGATAGATTCTGTGTACGCTCAATTGCTTCTCCCTACGTCCAACATCAGGTAAATAAAGAGGGAGATTTGTTCAACCTCGTTGAAACAGATGGTCTCTTTGAGGTCCCTAGCCAGGATTGTGGGCCTACTGGCATCCTCGATTCAGGCCATCTTCCCGGGGCCACTCCATTACAGAGCGTTGCAGAGACTAAAAATCTATTACCTCCAGAAGCGCTATACGTACGATCACTTGATTCCTCTGTCCTTGGATGCGCAGGAGGAGCTCCGGTGGTGGTTGGACCACATGGAAGCTTGGAATGGCAAGGCCATTTTCGGAGTCTCTCCCGACATCATCATAGAGTCAGATGCCAGCCGATGGGGTTGGGGAGCAAGATGTGGAGACTTTGCCACAGGCGAATGGTGGTCCTCCGACGAATTAAAGTTACACATCAATTGTCTGGAGCTACTAGCTGGCTCCTTTGCCATAAGGGCGATTTCACCTCTGAAGAGCAATTGTTGCATCCTCCTCCGGATGAACAATGTCTCAGCGGTGCGATACCTCAATCGCCTAGGAGGGACAAAATCCAAGTTACTGCCAACATTGCGAGGGAGTTTTTGCATTTCTGCCTGGATCAAAAGATCAGTGTAATAGTAGAATACCTGCCCACCAGGGAGAATCAGGTAGTGGATTGGAATTCCAGATTCCTGAGAGACTTCAGCGAATGGAAGCTCCATCCGTCTATGTTTATGGAGATCATGAGTATGCGAGGCCCTTGCACGATAGATCTCTTTGCCTCTCGCCTTAATACACAGCTCCCGCGCTTCTTTAGTTGGAGACCGGATCCGATGGCGGCAGGAACGGATTTTCCTCCAACATTGGGGGTCTCAGAGGAATTATGCCTTTCCCCCCCCTTCGCCTTAATTCCGATGGTGGTGGCCTTTGTCCACCGACAGGTAACGTCAGTTGTGTTAGTCACTCCACTATGTGAAACTAAATCCTGGTTTCTTACTATGTTGGAATTGTCAGTGGACTTACCATTTCAGTTACCAGTTTTCCCGATGTTACTTCTGGACCCAGTGGGATCCCCCCATCCATTGGTCCTTTAGAATCAGTTATCCCTCATGGTATGGACACTCTCAGGAGACAAGAGCAAATTGTGGGCCGTTCATCGGCAGCTGCCGAGTGTATACATCAAGCTTGGGCTCCATTCACCCGTAAACGCTATTCATCACCCTGGAAGCAATGGTTGAGTTGATGCCTTCAACAGCAGGTGGATCCCGTGGGATCGGATTTGAAGGAAGTATTCAATTTTTTATCAGAATGTGCTGAGTCAGGGCTTTCGTACAGGTCTGTTAACAATTTCAGGTCAGCTCTATCTGCTGGACATGATCACATTGACGGAAAACCAGTTGGGACGCATCCCCTGGTGTGCAAGTTACTGAAAGGTATCAGACTGACTCGTCCGCCTCGCCCCAGATATACTACCTTATGGGATGTTAATAAAGTCTTGTCTTTATTGGAAGCATGGCCTGATAACAATGACTTATCGTTCAAACAATTGTCTGCTAAACTTACTATGTTGTTGTGTTTCCTGTAGAAGAGTTTCAGATGTGCATGCTTTAGATTTTGCAGTAAGAATTTTTTCTCCCCAGGTTGTATCTTTTCTTATTTCCAAAAGAACCAATTCTTTGTCTCATTCAGTGGAGTATCCGGCCTTTCCTCATAATGTCAAGTTGTGTGTTTTACAATGTTTCAAAGTATATGAACAACATACATTGGTTCATAGATCAGATCCATTAGGTCAAATGCTATTTGCTATTCAGAAACCTTTTCGCCAATTGACAGCGGCTACTCTAGCGCATTGGGTCAGGTGGGTTATGGCAGAAGCTGGAATTGATGTTTCAGTGTATTGTGTACACTACACTAGGGGCGCAATGGCGTCCAAAGCGTTTAATATGGGTTCACGTTTAGAAGATATTCTAAAGGCTGCAGATTGGGCTTCCGATTCTATGTGTAAAGTTTTTTATTATAAACCTATTGCACATGTTTCTTCTGTTTTGGTTGGTCAGCTTTGAACCAGCATAATCTGAAGCCTCTGGTCCTGCCATAGAATACAACATTTTCCAGCTATCGGGACAAGAATTTTAGATTCTATTAAGGACATGGCGGCGAGGATTATTCCACCCGTTGGGACAGGTAAGAGTTACAACTGTCATGTTGGCTGAAGATTCATATTGTGATGGCAGTTGTTTTCCCACCCTGAGTTTTCAAATCTTTTTGGGTTCTGTATTTTCAAACTTGTTTCTGTTTTCAGGAACAGATTCAAAACAGAATTAACTCAATGATGCTTCAGGACATGGAGTTCCTCGCTGCTGGAAGCGGATTGTCTCGTTGAAGACCTTTGGAGTTGCTCTCCGTTGAGAGCTTGATGTGCTGTGGTTGCTCTCCGTTGAGGACTTGGATTTTTGTTTTTGTTCGGACATTTAACAGAACTGCTTGTGCAAAGAGAGAGGTAGTGAAGATTGTGCCTCGTTATTTTATATATTGGCTTTGAGTACTATTGGCTGTTGTAAGAGGCGTGGTTCAAAGCTTCATGGGAAATGTAGTGTTTGTGAATGTTTGCTTTTTTTCTTCTTGGCTGCTGTGAGTAGTAAAGAAATTTGAGACAGCATAATCCTCGCCTCCGTGTCCTTTATAGAATCTAAAATTCTTGTCGTGATAGCTGGAATATTTTGTATTCTTTTAGCACTATGCGGGGCTCCCACCGGCACACGGGGGCCCTGCCTTTCTTCTGTTGAGGCCGGGAGTGCTAACAAGACTTCATCTCTCCTGCCAGCCAGCCCGCCTATGTCCAGGCAACCCACGCCTGACTTCCGGCGGCGGCCGTAGCAGTACGGGACTCTTCCCTCAGGTACAGAAACACGGGTAGGCTCACCACCAGCACAAACATGAGGGGTGGGATCCCACTCCACCACAAATGTGGGGTGGGCTCCCGCCAAATAAGTGGCACAAATGAGGAATGGCTCCTGCTTGACGGGACACAGGCACAGGCGGGGCGGCTGTAGCAGTCCGGGACTCTTCCCTCAGGTACAGAAACGTGGGTTGGCTCCCGCCAGCACAAACATGCGTGGGTGGGCTCCCACTCCACCACAAATGCGGGGTGGGCTCCCGCCAAATAAGTGGCACAAATGAGAGATAGGCTCCCGCTTGACAGGGCACAGGCGGGGTGGGCTCCCGCTGCTTCTCTAAGCATGGGGAAATCCCCACACTGGGCTTCCCTCGGAATGTAATGCAACACGCCGGCACGCAAGTGCTTCCCTCCTGCAGACCGGGGCAAACACGTCGAACTGTGCAACGCTTGAGGCGCTTGAATCCCAAGAAGTCGTGGACTGCAGGCGGGAGGGGAGTGACAGGAAGAAAGTAGTCTGTGCAGTAAAGCGCCTGATAGCCATGGAAGTACACAAGTGACGACATGGCTGTCATGGGGAGGGACTAACAAGACAAAAACCAATCGGAATGCAGCATTTAGGATGTAAGCCAATCCAACAGATGGACGGAAAGTGGGCGGAGCTTAAACGAAGCTTCCCTGCTATATTATATACTGCATGTCTCAACGAGACAGCGCATGTGCTGCCTCAATGAGACCTAAAAAACAGAGAAATCCTGTTTGCAGTCTGGCAACCAATCTGATGCCTGAACACTGCGCTTATTAACTTCTGAACTGTGGCGCTCTTGGCAACCAGTGGGATTTTCCGTTTAAAAGTGATGGTGTTTGGTTACAGATAAAACATTTAAAAAACGAAATAAAGACAATAATTAAAAATGTACTAACATGACTCTCACTAACAATAGTCTATTATCCAGCGGAAGAGCTGATACAATATAAAACGTAATACACTATACAATTTGCCACTAGTCTAGTAAGATTAAAGCAAAGATTTAAAACACATGACATAATACTAAAACAATCAAAATGATAAATTGACTTTCGCACGAGTAGCCAACAGCAATAAAAACACAACATCGTAAAGTGGCATTATTTCATTAAGTGATATTCGTTAATGTTGGCGCTTTGTCCTAGAAAAGAAGATCCGTCGTGCTTTTGCGGGTTTTAATATTTCCACTGGCTTCTCTCGAGACTCCTACTTCACATTCAAATACAGCATGGGATGATAATATCCGTAAAGATAGCAACTTCCATGCATTGGGCGCAGTAGTATCTCTCTGCATTGGAGGTGCTCTTTCATGTGTTCCATCTAATTTCCCTTGTGATACTGATCCAGAAACTGTCACAACAGTATTGCAAATGATGCTCAGAGTGTATGTCTCTAATGAAAAATCCTGAACACAGCCTAAAGTGTGTGTGTAGCACCCTTCAACCTCAATAATAAACAGTAAACAATGTAAAGTGTGTCACAGTGCTAATACCTGAGATACCTCTTAGCTCCCAATGTTTGATGTAAGCATTTGCCCTTAAAGGATGCATATTGTCCGTGAGAGAATTCTTCTGCAAGACCCTTAAATAGATGCCTAAGTCTCAACTGCAGGCAGCTTTAACTGTCTGTTCTCACTTGACCTATTGAATTCAAGTTAGACTTACAGTGGCCTTTGTATCCACCCTTATTCATGATTTGTTAGCATTTGTCTCAGTTCCCTGCTCATGATTCAATGGCTTTCCTCCCTATTCTTGTGTTTCTCCCGAACATGGATCATTTCTAGTTTACAGTGATTTGATCAGCCCCGTCTCGCACAGGTAAATGCTGTGGGGCGGTGACAAGGGGCAGGGTGGGGGGTAGTGGAATCCGACTTACAACGGCAATGTGAAAACTGACAAAAAAAAAAAAAAAACTACTTACCTTGCGCTCGTTGCATCGCAGACTTCAGCGATGAGGCAAGCGCAAGGTAAGTGGTTTTATGTATTTATTTAGTTCGTTTCACATTGCCGTTGTATGTCGGATTACATTACCCCCCACCCCGCCCCGCCTCACAGCCCTACAGCATTTACCTGTGCGAGCCGCCGCTGGTTTTGATTGGAAGAATTGTACCTATCTACTGCTGCTGTCAGGGGCTTGTATTGCAGTGCATACAGGACTATTTCCTCTTCATCTTCTCTCTCTACTGTACCTCCTTTTGCAACCCCCGCTCTCTTTATTACAAAATTACCCACTCTCAAGCTCCTGCTTCACCTCCCTGCCCAGTCAAATACTACCTGCCAACAATTGTTTTGACTGGTCAATCAATCAATCAATCAATCAATCACATAATTTGTAAAGCGTGCTACATACCCGTGAGGGTTTCAAGACGCTGGTGGGGGGGGGTTGCTGCTGCTATTGGTCGAAGAGCCAGGTCTTGAGTTGTCTCCTGAAGGTCAGCAGGTCTTTGGTCTGTCGCAGGTAGAGGGGAAGGGTGTTCCAGGTCTTGGCGGCGCGATGGGAGAAGGACCTGCCTCCGGCAGTGGTTCTCCGGATGCGTGGGACCGTGGCCAGGGCGTGGTCAGTGGAGCGGAGATTCCTGTTGGGTATGTAGAAGGAGAGTCGACTGTTGAGATAGGCTGGGCCGGTTTTGTGGAGTGCTTTGTGTGGGTGGATCAGGAGTTTGAAGGGGATTCTTTTGTCGATGGGGAGCCAGTGCAGGTTCCTCAGGTGGGGGGTGATGTGGTCGCAGCGTGGGACGTCGAGGATCAGGCGTGTGGAGGCATTCTGGATTCTCTGTAGTCTGCTGATGAGCTTGGACGTGGCTCTGGCGTAGAGGGTGTTTCCGTAGTCGAGTCTGCTGCTGACAAGGGCCTGGGTGACTGTTTTCCGCGTGTTGGTCGGGATCCATTTGTAGATCTTGCGGAGCATGCGGAGGGTGTTGAAACAGGTGGAGGAGACTGTGTTGACTTGTTTGGTCATGGAGAGTTTTGAGTCGAGGATGACTCCCAGGTTGTGTGCGTGGTCGGTGGGGGCCGGGGGGGGCCCCAGTGATGTGGGCCACCAGGAGTCGTCCCATGCGGAGGGGTTGGATCTGAGGATGAGGATTTCCGTTTTGTCTGTGTTCAGTTTGAGGCGGCTGTCCTCCATCCAGTCGGCGATGGCCTTCATTCCCTGGTGGAGGTTGGATTTGGCGGTGAGGGGGTCCTTAGTGAGGGAGAGGATCAGCTGAGTGTTGTCGACGTAGGAGATTATGTTGAGGTCGTGCTGTTGGGTGATGCATGCTAGTGGTGCCATGAAGACGTTGAACAGTGTCGGGCTGAGGGAGGATCCTTGAGGGACGCCACAGATGATCTCGGAGGCATTGGATCGAAATGGGGGGAGGCGGACTCTCTGCGTTCTGCCAGAGAGGAAGGAGGTGGTCCAGTCAAGGGCCTTGTTACAGATCCCTGCGTCGCGAAGGCATGTGCGTAGTGTGAGGTGGCAGACAGTGTCGAAGGCGGCGGAGAGGTCCAAGAGGATGAGGGCCACCATCTCGCCGTTGTCCAGCAGGATCCTGATGTCGTCTGTGGCGGCGATGAGGGCGGTCTCGGTGCTGTGGTTGCTGCAGAATCCTGTTCGGGACGGGTCAAGGATGTTGTTGTCTTCGATGTGCCGGGTGAGCTGAGTGTTTACTATCTTCTCGATGACCTTAGCTGGGAACGGAAGCAGGTAGATGGGCCGGAAGTTCTTGAGGTCGCTCGGTCCGCCTTGGGTTTCTTCAGTAGGGCGTTGATCTCTGCGTACTTCCAGATCTCAGGGAAGGTGGCGGTCTCGAAGGAGAGGTTGATGATTTTGTGCAGGTGAGGAGCGATGGACTTGCTGGTTTTGTTGAAGATGTGGTGCGGGAGAGGGTCGGATGGGGATCCGGAGTGGACTGTTCCCATGGTCTTGATTGTGTCCTCGATGCTCACGTTGGCCCAGGTTGTCAGGGTGTCGTGGGCGGTGGGGTGCAGTGGGTTTGGTGCGGTGTGGTCAGTAGGGGTCGTCTGGGGTCTGAAGCTGTCATGGATGTTGGTGATTTTCCGGTGAAAGAAGGTGGCGAGGGAGTCGCACAGGGCTTGCGATGGTGGGATGTTGTTCGCGTTGGAGCTAGGGTTGGAGAGTTCCTTCACGATGGTGAAGAGCTCCTTGCTGTTGTGTGCGTTGTTGTCAAGGCGGTCTGTGAAGGAGGTTCTTTTGGCGGACCTGATGAGGTGGTGGTGGTTGCGGATGGCGTCTTTGTGGGCGGTGCGGCTGTCTGACGTCTTTTCGTTGTGCCATATGTTTTCCAGTTTTCGGCAGGTGCATTTGGAGTTGAGGAGTTCCGGGGTGAACCAGCTGACTATTCTGCTGGTGTCTGCGTTTTTGGGGCTTTTCAGAGGAGCGATGGTGTTGGTGCAGTCGATCATCCAGTGTTCGAGGGCGAGTGCCCCTTCATCTGGGTTGGTTGGGGTCGTCGGGGGGTTGAGTGCGAGGTTTGTCTTTAGTTGATCTTCAGTGATTTTGCCCCAGCGGCGGCGGGGGGTCTGTAGGGTGCGGTGGTGTGTGGGTGGTTTTCAGAAGAAGTGGATGCAATGGTGGTCTGTCCAGGTGAGTTCGGAGGCGTGGCTGAAGGTGATGTGGGGGCTTGAGGAGAAGATGACATCTAGCGTGAGGCCGGCGTTGTGGGTCGACGTTGTGATGAGCTGTTTCAGTCTGAAGTTGGCGAGATTGTCAATCAGGGTGGGGGAGTTGCTGTCGTTGTTGTTCTCCAGGTCAAAGTTCAGGTCTCCGAGGAGGATGTAGTCGGTGGAGGGCAGCGCGTGTGTGCTGATGAGGTCGGCGATGGAGTTGCAGAATTGAGTCCGGGGTCCTGGAGGTCTGCAGACGAAGGTGCCTCTTAAGGTTGTCTTTGGGTTCGTGTGGATCTGGAAGTGCATGTGTTCGGCGGTGCTGAGGGTGTCGGTGGTGTTTGTTGAGCTCTTGATGGTGTTTTTGTGGACGATGGCGATTCCTCCTCCGGCCCTGTTGGTGCGGTCTCTGCGGGTGATCTTGTACCTGTCTGAGATGGCTATGGTGATGTCTGGCGAGGAGGTTTCTTTCATCCAGGTCTCGGTTAGGAAGGCGACATCCGGTGATGTGGTGTCGAGTAGGTCCCAGAGTTCGACGGTGTGTTTGTGTGCGGAGCAGGTGTTGGTCAGGATGCATCTGAGCTGGTTGGCTTCCGTTGTGGTGGGTGTCTTGGCGCTTTCGTGGCAGGAGAAGCTGCAGTTCTTGCAGGTGAAGGGACCGTGGGTGCGCCTCGGGGCGGCCTCGTAGCAAGTGTGAGTTCTTCCTGGGTTGAGAGCGATGAGCGTCTTGGCGTCGTAGCGGAGGTGGCCGTCCTGGCAGGTGCGGAGGCAGGGGTTCTGGCGCTGGGCGCGGTCCAGGCGTGGACGGGCGCAGACGGGCTTGCCTTAGAAGGTTTTCTAGGGAAGTTGGCTATCTTGGAATGATTTCACTTGTGGTTTAAGAAAAAAGAAGTCTAAGATGGTTGCTGTACATTCACACACACACAATGCTATACTATATCCATCTAAACTTCCCTACACAAATCTACCTTCAACTTTTACTACAGTTTTAAGTTCAAATATATGACACAGGAGTTCTAATACTTGACTTCAGATCAATTGCCCCATTTCACGTATGAATAATTTTGCCATTGAAAGGCTTATGTTAGAAGAGATCCTCTCAATTCTACCTTCTCTTGTCAGCTTAATAATCTGATATCTGAGTGCTAAGGAAAATGCACTCTTTCTGGTTTGGGCAGAACTACTAATTAGCCGTTCTAAAGATTCTAAATTCTTTGCACATAGGAGGGTGGCTGCATCGCACCCTACTCCAAATTGTTCTATATTTGAACAAGCACCACCCCTCACCAAGGAAGAGCCTTTCTGTTATACCTACGTCTTCCACCAATCAGCAGAGGAGGTGGAGACCTAGAATTGATAAGCAGAATCTCTCATGATTAACTACTCCTACTTGTCCCTGCTAGTGATGTATTCCCACTGTGACTGCTGCAGCAGAGAGCCCCGGGAAGACCAGAGAATGGAGAATGGCCCAAAGGTCAATAGGGAGCAGGACTCCTACTTGTCACTGCTAGTGATGTATTCCCACTGTGACTGCTGCAGCAGAGAGCCACAGGAGGACAAGAGGATGGGGAATGGCCAGAGGTCAATAAGGAGCAGGTGACAGAAAAGAGTGTGATTTCTTGACAGCATTTGACTGTTCCTGGCATAGCAGAGGTGCATCCTTTATGTATAGTGTGCATTAGTGGTGTTATTTTGACTTCCGTACAAAATAGTTGCTTGTTCATGGAAACATTATGGCTATCCTCTTCATACTATGGGTGCATCCCCGACATATTGTGAGCATATTTGCAACATGTTGGTTATCTCTGGAAATTTTTCACCCTTCAATGCCATGTTGTGGGCATTCCTGGCAATATTCTGGCTGGTCCTGATATGAATGGGACACTTTCTTTAAATATTTTGGGTTATTCTTAACATAGAGGTGGCTATTGTAAGATTCTGCAATGGTCTCTATCTTATTGTGGCCAATCTTGGATGCGCCTAGAAGATTAGTAGTGAAAATCACTGTCAGGTGATGGACATCTATATGATTTCATATTTAAAAATGTGCACAAAGGCAGAATCTCTCCATTGCGCGACACTTGCACATGCCAGTGAATATATTTTCAAGAAAAGGGCAAGTTTAGGTTCATGGGAAGTTAGCTTATTTGTTCACATTGAAAATGTAGTTCCTTGTGTAATGTCTGGATTTAAAAAAACTGTCAGTGTAAAGGTTCAGAGAAGATTAATGCATATCAGAGGTACATTTAAAGTGCTATTTGGTTGTGTCATCTAAATGCGACTGAGCATTAGGCTTGCTAATTTAGCCTCCCGGATTTGTCCATCTCTGCTGTCTGTTTCCTGTGACTGTGGGATTTCGATTTTTTTTCCCTCAGTGCTCCTTCCAATGAGGTTTTAGGTCTTAACAAATGGCTGAGAAACCGGTTGGGAGGACCTGTGTAGAAAAATGTAGTGCCGAAAGATCCAGTCGACATTTTGAAAATAATTAAGTAGCTTAGCCATATTAATTTTACTGTCTGTATTACATGTGGGCAATTTTTAGAAACATTGTGCTAGAGAATCCACCTTTTTGCCATATTTTTTTCAGAAGCGTGCCCATCAACAACCCTTGGGAGGCTAAATTACTCCCTTTCAAAACATCTGATTTTTATAAATTCAATGTCATGTTATCTTATGACAAGTACACTTCTATAGTGCCTTTATAACATGTGTATAGTCTAGAAGATCTTTCTGAATTTCATACCCTTCCTGGTTCTATTATTCGTGTTACCTGGAGTCCCAAGTAATCTGAAGATATTGTATTTGGCAGGAATTTCGTGTTGTTTGTACAGAATTCGTAGTGGATAGAGACTAATATGGACTGAGTAGAATAGTTTATTGTTTTTTGATTGAAAGTAATGAATAGCAATTAGACTGATCTACTTATAGATCTGTTTACAGCATTATGTGCATTGAGGTTTGTGTCTAAGGACACTGTCCTACCGCCTAGTTTTCCATCAACTGAGCCAACAGTGTTCAGTCTACAGAAAACGTAAGGTCCGCCAGTCTCTAACTGAGCTGGGCAGACTGAGGGCTTGTCAGACATGGTACTCCAGTGCGTTCGCGACGGCGTACCCTCTCCACCAAACTCTGAATTGGGCTCTTAGTTAAAATAGGTTAATTGAATTAACAACATTAAACAATGCAAGCAATACATAACACTTTGAAAAAGCTGATTTAGATAAAGTCATAATAAGAAAAGAGTGGTTACAATACAATCCTTTAAGGGCCTTTATGTTTTTACAACCAAGCTTGCTCCATAATGCATATTCCTGACCTTGTACTGCTGGTGGGAATTCTGTGTTGCTGTGTCTAAGTGTAAAGGGGCAGGGGAAGGTAGTCAATCCCTCCATATTGCCCCAAAATTCATACCGCTAACTTGGCTGTTGTCACTCATGAAGCATATAGGCCCCAGGGTCAGTGTTTTCGTGGGAGTACTGGCACATTACAGATATGAATGCCAGTAACGAGTGGATTAATAATTCACCAGTTTTTCTCTGAATCCCTCCTGTGCCATTCAACCATGTAGCAGAGCTGTGCTGCTTGGTAACATTTAGTGAGATCTGGGATACCCAGTGCTCCATCGTCAGACTGCCTAAGCGCCCTTTGCTTAGCCATCCAAAGCCCGTATAAACCTGCTGCAATCTATAAAGCGTCTGCTGTGGGGGTTGGAGTGGAAGTATTTGAAAAAAGAAAATAATCTTGGGCAGGATTGTCATTTTAAGTGCTGTGATGTGGCTGTGCCATGACAATGTAGTTGTGCCATGATTGCAAGTCCTTCCTAATTCCAGACTTGAGGCTAGTGTAGTTCAGTTTGGATGTCATGGCAAGGGTAAGTGCTATTTGGGGCTATGATCACCATGCCATGAAAAGCCGTGCAGGGTGGCTTTACCTGGCCTTGCAAATATGGGCAGGCACACTGTGCCACAAGTGCATAAAAAAAACTGATGCACTGGTGGCCAATGGGCTTGTAAATAAGCCCCTTGGAGTCTTGAATACATGGCTCCATCTTGGGCCCACTGGAATGGACATAACCTTTGGATTTACTCCTATTGCTTCTTTGGGAGATATGCGCTGAGAATGATGGATTTCTGGAGATTCAAGCTAAACCCAAGGCCTCTTCAAATGTCTCCATTTCTTCCATGCTTACCAGTATGGATCTTACAGGGCCCAACAGGGTTGCCAGAACATTGTCTGCATACATATTAGGGTGTGCATGCCTGGTCCTATATTGATACCACTGTGTGATTCCTTCTCTCTTTCTCACCCTCTCTGCCATCGACTCCATATATAGTACAAAGAGTAGTGAAGAGAGTGGGCAATCCTGCCTGGTCCTCTTCTGTATAGGCAAGATAAAAGAGTACACACCCTCACCGTGGCTGTAGGATATTGATAAGTACAGTTGACCCATGTCCTAAACGTGGGATTGTGTCTATATTTAATCAGGTACTAACTGAGGTAAGGGCAGTGGAAAAGGCTAAATGCCTTTTCGACATCCATTGTGAGGAGCAAAGTGCTCTTAGTATTTCTGTTGCACTTATCTATGATGTGAAGGAAACATGTGGTGTTAACACTGCAGTTTATGCCCATTATAAACCAGATTGGTCTGGGCCTACCAGTCCTGGCATAAGTGGATTTAGGTGGGTTGGAAAAATCCCAGTAGAAATGTTACATCAATGTTTATTAGCTAAATGGACTTTTATGAGGGGCTGAGAAGGTTGTCTTTCCTTGGTTTTGGTACGACCGAGATAGCGGCCTTGAGCATTGAGTTCGTCTGTCTCAGCAAAGCTGGTATATAGCCTGGGCGGGATGGGGGCAGTTCCTGATAGAAGAATCAAAAGAAGAGTAGAGTGAAACCGTAAGTCTCTGCCACTTTGTAAATTTTCAGGCGCATTATCCTGGATATCACTTTTTCCATTTTTATGGGTTGATCCGAGGCATCTGCGCACTCCTGAGGGAGTGCAGTAATTCTGAAGTGATGGATTTAGGGCATTAATGTGTGACCCAGTTTATGCTCTGGTTGATATAGTCACCGCGGAATACTTGTGCTATGTCTATGTCTTGAGTGTGAGTTTCCCCTTTTGCAACCAGTATCGCCGCTACTCTATCTCTACTTTATTTTTCCTTCAACTTACAAGCTAACAAGTGGCCTGCTTTCTTCTCCCCTGTGTAGTGCTTCTGCTTAGTGCAGAGGAGTGCATACCCGTGTCTAGCATCTTGACCCGTGTCATCAAAGCCGGCAGCCTGCGCCCTTCTTTCTTAGAATGTGATCTCCATGCAAGACCTACCTACCATCATCTTCAAGGTATCCCGGAACATGGCCAGATAAACCCCGCAGCTTTCATTAGGTGTGATGTAATCCTCAATTGTTTTCTGAATTTTGCTTTATTTTGCTTAGTGTGCAAAATGGATTCAAGGAGCCTCCATACGTTTTGTGGCAGAAGATTCAGCAAAAGAGAAAGATTCAGGAAAATTGGCGCGTGATCACAAAGTGGAAATTGTACTCGGTAGTATTGATTTCGGGTTCTGTGGAGGGAGGCTGCGGGGGAGAAGGCCACCGCACATTACAGAGCTAAAAAAAAATTGTGTCCTGACAAAAAACCTCTTTCCAGCTCAGGTGATGGAGAATCTGCATGGAGAAGTCTATGGCATGTACACTAACAAAGTCAGGCAGTGAACAGCAGGCGGTCACAAACGGATCCGTCTCAGGGAGCTTCATGCAGCAGCTTCAGTTTGCACATTTGCATATTGCAGCCCTCACCAAGTCTAAGCCTCTGTCTTCCTCGCCCAAAGCGGAGGGGAAGAGTGGGTGGAGTGCTGATAACTAGTTCTTGTTAAATGGCTTCCGGCTTTCACATTCTAATTGCTTTCTGTAGAGGGAAACAGCTGCTGTAATAACAGGTCTGTAAAAAACAAGTTGCCTTAACAAAAAACTAATGACGCAAACATGTAAAAGGAGCAAAGAAGTGCTTATATATAGTACTAATATTTGTGTTTCCAAAGCAAAGTTTACACGGATGCCTGGGTACATCATAAAACTGTTTCATACTTAATCTAGAATGCAGGGTGCAGCTGCAACTTGTCTTGGGACACAGAACAAGAATCAGCACTTAATCAGAGGCCTTGTTTTCAAAGTTCGTGCTTGACTAGTTTCTGTATCCAACAAGTGCTCCATGGCGGTCAGTCTTAACTTGCTCCTAGTTATCAGTCAAGCGCAATCAGATGACTCCTGTTGGTGCTTAAGACTTTTTGGCCTTATTTTGAACCTTAAGCTGTAGAAAATCATGACTTTGTTCCCCTTGTTTGCTTTAAGTTATTTTTGTGTAATTGTATTTATTAACATTTTCTCTATGTTTCTAAATTGGTTTTGAATTTATCTTGTATGGAGTTTTCACTTTGTTTCTGTTTGAGTGCTGCATAAATACTTTACACATTGATTTTAAGATAATTCTATGTGATCTTTGCCGTAGCTACCAGGAGATTGAGCTCAGATTAATTTAGTGATTGACAAGAATTATAGTTAATATTTGAGGTGATTACTCAACCTCCTCAACACTAATACCCCAATTTCTTACATTGGTTTTCAACGGCGGGATCCGGAACTTGTGTTTCCCCGAACTTGTGTTTTTGCAGTACCACTCAGTGGTTTAAGTTAAAATGAAAAATCTCTTTGTAATCTGAAATCAAAATAGACTTTTTTTTATTGACCTCTGTTTTTTGTAACTTTGGCATTTTTTTGATTTTATCTAAATTACATTGTTAACTTCCACATTTTTTCACCTGTAATAATTTTTTTAAGGACCTGGGCAGCATTGAAAGCCTCAGCATGGCAAATCTGAGGAAGCTGTGTGAGGACAGAGATGAAAGCTGTCAAAGTGGTCCAAGAAGGTGAAGGACCAGAAAGCCCTCAGAGCCTGGGAGGAAGCCCGCCTGGTCCAAGCCCGCACACAGGAGCAGGAGGATGATGGAACAGAAGAGGAAGAAGAAATGGAAAAAGATGAAGATGGCCCTCCAGAGGCTCCAGTGCCAGTGGAAGATGAGCATGCAGAAGAGAGATACCCTACCTTATCCAAAGCAGGGAGCCTACCATCTTCCCACAGTCAGACCCAGTCAGAGTTGGAGGACAGGCAAGCAGAGCGAGATCTAAAGTTGCAACTGGCAACCCTTGTCCTGGGAAAAATGAGACTGGCTGCAGAAGAAAAGAAAGTAGTCCTGGCAGCTGAGGAGAAAAAGGCAACAGCAGAGATGGTAGAAAAGATTGACCTTGGCCTTGGAGGAGAAATTGGCTCTTCTGGCCCATGTGAGGGGTGCAGGAAGCTGTCTCTGTATATACTATACCAAAGTAAGGTATAGTGTGCACAGAGTCCAGTGGAACCACAAAGGTAGGCAGAAGTAAAGTTAATAGCGCCTTACTCTCTATTTGTGGTAGTGTGGGTGAGCAGGAAGGTTTCATCAGAGGGTAGTGTTAAGTATTTGTTGTACACACTCAGGAAAGAAATGATGTCACACATTCAAAGACTGAACTCAGACCAATTTGTTTTCATCAAAAATATTGTTTAGTTATTTTATTTCTAGAACCAAGCTAAGCCTGGTGCAGGTAAGTGAAATAATACTTTGTAAAATCTTATGTAGTGATTTACAGTTGAATGCAGTTTCAAATGCAGTTGGTTGGATTACAGGTAAGTCTACAGTTCGAAATTACTTTTAAGTTACTTTGTAGATTACAGCACACGTTACTTATTAGATTAATTTTTAAGTTGTGTTTGCTAATCAGTGTGATATGCCTCTATAGCACACTGAAACATTTCCTATGCATAAGGTAAGTAATTCAGTTTTTACAGTTATGCAGATTTTCAATGTTTCATATAAACCAACTCCACACGTAAAAAAATGTCAAGGAAAAGCAGGCAATGCAATCCTATGGGTTGGAAATAAAGTTAATGGGTTGCAGGTAAGTATTTATTTGTGGAAGATGGTATTCTGGGGTTGGAACCAGGGTTCCCTCAGGGTCGAGGATGCACTCTCAGAACACCCTCAGCTGCACTGGGGCGGCCGGGTGCAGAGTGCTGACGTTATCCAATGGGGGATAGGGGGCCGCCGGTTGCTGGCTGCTCATAAGCAAGCCATAAGGTTGTGGGAGCAAAGCTCCTGGTGTTAGGCTCGGGGCAAAGGGGGATCCAAGTTAGCACTGAAATTACACCCGCAGCTGCGCAGGTGTGGCTGGGTGCAGGGTGATGTTTGGCATCGGGTGCCCTGTTGTTACATTGGGGATTCTCTGCAGGCTCGGGTACCAAGATCTTCAGGAGGTGACCACCGGTTGAAGAGGTAAGTTGGGATGGCTGGGGATGCTGGGAGACCGTCGGTTGAGTCTCCTAAGGCCGTGGGACGTCGGGTGCAGGGGTGTCTTCAGACGTCAGGTTTTCTTACCATCTTCGGTAGCGGTCCACGAGATCCTCCAGAAAGGGGCTGCAGCCGGCGATTAGAGATTCGAAGCAGGTCAGAGATCACCAGATCTCAGGTCAGGATCACTGGGGAGACCTCCTCGTGGTGCTGGGTCACTCGAACTCAGGCCGTGGGCATCGGGTGCAGAGTGTTGCAGATTCGCAGATTTGGCCAGAGTCAGAGTATGTGGGTGAGCAAATCCTGTGCTCACGGAAGACAAAGTCTTGGTTTTTGAAGGCAGGGCAAGTCCTTTGGTTTCTTAAGGGCTGCTGGCTGCAGGACACACCAGGATTTTGCCGGAGCAGGTTCGAGGTGTGAACAGGCCGGTAGGGCTGGGGACAATTCAGTGGGCGATCGCCCTCATCTTAGTTCAGCACGGCTTCTTCGGTCCTTCTTATTCTGGTCAGTTCTTGTCTGAGGAGGCAAGGTAAGGGGTTGCCCCTAAATACTAGATTTAGGAGGTTACAGGTTGGGACCAATGGGTTCCTTCCTTGGGGTGGGTACACCCCCTATTATGCTACCCTCCAGTGGGAGGGGGGCACATGCCTCTCTCTGTTTGGCTGGGTCCTCCCATCTGCAAGATGGCAGGGACTGAGAGGTGTGCTTCACCTCGCCTCCCCCACCTGAGGGGCAGGGTTGGCAAAGGTGGGAACACCTCCCTTCCTCACTTGGTTTTCCCACCAATTCTCCCACCCAAATAGGGGGTCTGAACCGGTGGGGTCCAGTTGTTATAATGGCTGGGGTAGCTGACAAAGGCGGCAATCCTTTGAAGCTTCCCCTTCGTGGACCCCGCCCATCCGGGGGAGGAGGCTGGGCACCTAGTCCTAGGATGTGCATTGTTTCAGACCCCTGAGAGCAGCAGGCTCTCCACCCAGGGGTCCAGAAAAATGTCTGGTAGTGGCAGCTGGCGAGCATCCACTCAGCTATGACACTAGAGTTAGGTCCTTTTTCAGGGGAAATCTCTAAAATGCCCTCTGAATGCATTTTTCATTAATCTCACACGGGCATCAGTGTGGGTTTAATGTGCTGAGAAGTTTGATGCCAAGCTTATCAGTTTTCAGTAAAGCCATTATGGTGCTGTGGAGTTTGTAATGACAAACTCCCAGCACCATATACTCATAATGGCATTACTGCACTTACAATGTCTATGAATTGGTTTAGACACTGTTGGGGTACAGGGCTCATGCATCTATACCCTCACCACCGGTATAGTGCACCCAGCTACAGGGGTGACTGACCTATGCCAGGGCAGTGGGTTGTAGGCATGGCACACAGGGATGTGTACCATGTCAACTCTTCACCTTGTTCTATTTCAAAACACACAGCCTGCAATAGCTGTGTGTGTGTGTGTGTTGAAGTACAGGGCCTCTAAGGGTGGCACAATAAAGGCTGCAGCCCTTAGAGACCTTCCCTGGCCACAGTGTCCTTGGTACCTGTGGTACCATTTACAAGAGACTTACATGTGGCTAAAGAGTGACAATTGGGTTTTGTCTTACTGCAGTTTTAGTAAAAGAACATAGGCCCTGGGTACCTGGTTGGCAGGAACCCTAGACACTCAGCCAAAGTACATCAACAGTTTGGCAAAAAGTGAGGGCATCCATGCAAAAAGAGGGCACTTTCTTACAAGGGCCAAAGAGAACTGTACCTGAAAGCGAAGGCAGCTTCTGAGTCCGTTGAAGATGGTGGTAGCGAAAGTGAAGCGCTGAGGAGAGGTAAAAGAGTCAACATCCCTAAAGACCTAGTGCCCAGGTACGTGTTGGGAAACACTATAGACAAGTGGTTTGAGGCCTATGAGGTAACCTTGTCTATGCATAGAGTACCAGAGGAGGACCAGGGGGCTAGCCTGTGGAAGAACAGGCCTATTATGGGGAGGGATACCTTATTAGCCCATGAGAAAACTGACAGGGTGAGATATGCCTCCATGGAGGAAGCCCTTGTGAATTTTTGTCTAGCCCCAGAGAAGTATCACCTTAATTTCAGGGATTGCCAGGAGCAGTCACAACACGCAAGGGTAGGATTTGTGGATTCATCAAACAAGGCAAGAGAGTCATTGAGATCGATTGGATGCCGTGCAGCAACCAGCTGTGGTGAAGAGTTCTACCTCCAGACTTAGACTCTTTTCTGAAAGGCGAATTTCCTCAGCAGGGCAAGGCTGAATGCTGTAAATAAAGACGGTTCAATGTGGTCAAATGCCAGTCGGGATTAGACCCGCTGAAACAGATTTGCTTCTGAAGACGATTGTAGTGAGAATTGGGGCAAAGTCATACCTGGCAGCACTGCAAAATTTAGCAAAAAATGTCTATGTCCCAGGTCCCAGATTTCTCGGCTTAGGCAGGAGGAGTGCACTTTGACACCATGCAAGGGTTCCAGTACCTCAGGAACAACACTTGGGGGTTAGAGCTCACTCCAGCAGAAGCCACCAGTAGGGTTTGGGGTGTTCCAGTCGAAACTGGACAGCTGGGCTCTTTCAGGAAAGTGGGCTTTGGCAGCTTTTGTGTCCTTGTCCCTTAACAGAAGGTCAGGTACTGACCCTTGGAGTCGACTTCGTTGTCCTGGGTACAAGTGGGAGCATGTCCAGTCTTTAGGGTTCTTTGCACAGGTCTTCGAAGTAGGTGCAGTAATTTTTCTATCTACCACATGTCCAGTAGGGTTCTAAAGAGAGTTTCCAGAGGTGTCACATTTAAGCTGGCACTAGGCTGTGGGTGGGGGTGACTCATGGCTCCTCCCTAACTGATAGGGGAAAAGGTCCCAGGGGTAACCCTATCAACCTTTGCAGCAGGTCTTGCATGTCTTACTGCAAACTATCCCACATTGCACCTTTATACCTACAATCAAAATAAGTGTGAATTTGGGCGAAGTCATACCCAGCAGCTCTGCATCCTCGGTGGATTGGCTGGCGGGTTAGTCATAGTCCCTAAATGATTTTCCAAGTAAAAAGTTAGCAAATAATATCTAAGTCCAAGGTCCCAGATTTCTATACTTAGGCAGGAGGAGAGCACTCTGATACCACGCAAGGGTTCCATTACCTCATGAACAGCACTTGGCAGTTAGAGCGCACTCCAGCACAAGCCACCAGTAGGGTCAGGGTGTTCCAGTTGAAACTGGACAGCTGGGCTCTTTCAGGAAAGTAGTCTTCTTGCAGCTTTTGTGTCCTTGTTCCTTTACTGGAGATCAGCTGCTGACCCTTGGAGTCCACTTCTTTGTCCTGGGTACAAGTGGGCGGATGTCCAGTCTTTAGGGCTCTCTGCACAGGTCTCAAAAGTAGGTTCAGTATTTTTTCTATCTACCACAAGCCCATATGAGCTCTAAAGAGAGTTTCCAGATGTGTGACATTTAGGCTGGCACTAGCCTGTGGGTGAGGGTGACTCATAGCCCCTCCCTAACTGATAAGGGGAAATGAACCACTCCTCCTTGGTGGTCACTCAAAATCGCTTCTGAGCACAGCTTCTCTCCCAGTGGGATTGGTTCCTGGCTGGTTAGAAGGAAAAAAGAGGGGGCAGTCCCAGGTCCTAACTGCATCTACCTGTGACAGGGTAGGACCTGAAGGTAATTCAATCAATCAATATGAGCTTTATTTCGATAAAAAAAATATCTTAAAAGCAATACAGTCCTAAATAGATAATTACATTTCTCCAAGATCCACATTTATTTTTTTTTTGGAACAGTATACATTAAAAAAGTTGGTTAAAAAAGACATTTAAAAACAGGATCATTAAAAGGAAGTAAAATGTGTACATACATTGTGCCTGTAAAGGGGAAAGTGCTTGTGCCAGAAAACAAGCGCCACTTTGGCGCTTAGGTTGTTTAGGGATTAATGCTCAGGTTTCTCGCTCTAATGTTCCATGCCCATCTAAGAAATTTGGCTGTTACACAGGCATGGAGGTCCCTTGAGTCAGATCTTAAAACGCGTAGTGCTGCTTGGTAACTACGGGTACCTACCTCCCTGCAAAGTGGTTTCAGCCAACGCCCCCTTGGTACTTTGCAAGCAGGACAGACAAACATAAAGTGTGGGATTGACTCTGTTGCAGCCGCACAGCTTGGACAGGAGGGGGGAGTTTGGTAAGGTGGCTTCCACTGCGCAGTAAATTCTCGCAAGGGGAGAATACCTACCCTGAACTTAAAATACAAAGCTCGGTCATATGGATTTTGTATTAGGTCCAGGTAGGGTTCAAAATACATTGTATGCTTGTGCTGCATAAATTCCTCTGTTAGTCTTCAAACTCTAGGGTTGAGAAGGTCGTTCATCGTAACCCACCGCCAGTACGCTTTCTTGATTTCTGCCTTTGGTGGGGAGGTTCTATTAATCCAAGCCTCTTTAAGCCCGAGGTCATATAGATGTTGTTTTACACCTTTTAACCAGTCAATCTTGTACCACCCATCCATGTCCATTACCTCTCTAAGCCCTGCAGCGTAGTTGGCTAATTCGGGTGTCAGCCACAAGCGAGCCCACAGCAAGAGAGGACGTAATCTTGCTATGTCTCCAAATGAGTGGCAGCCAAGATCATATAGAAGGGGCTTAGTGGGTGTCCTCTGGGGGAGCATCAATAGATCCTTCAGGAATTTGTTCTCTGATCTGCAGATTTGGTCTGTATTGGATAGACCCCATATTTCGGCACCATAAAGTGCCGAACTTACGGCTTTGGCCTTATAGATTGCTAGTGCGGGGGCAATTGGTTTAGTTAATGAAGAACGATGTTCTTTAAGAATTGCCCCCACCACCCTTTTATGGCTCAAGAGCATTTTCTGCACATGTGATCTCCAGAGCATAGAATCAGAAATACGAATTCCCAAGTAATCAAATGTAGCAACCCTCTCCAGCGGTACACTATTAAGTAAAGGAGGGTTCCTAAATGTTTTAGATGGATTTAGAATTAGGAACTTTGTTTTCTGGACATTTATGGACAGCCCTCTGATGTTACAAAACTGGTCAAAGCTGTTTAAAAGAGTCTGCAAGCCTTTAGGGGTTTTTGAGATGAGGAGGGTGTCGTCCGCGAACAGGAGAGTAGGGATTTTTTCTCCCGCCAGGGCTGGGGCATCTGATGGTGTTTGCTGTAGGTGCTCAACCACCCCATTAACGTACAGGGAGAATAGGGTGGGGGCTAACACACAGCCCTGGCGGACTCCCCTATTCACCGGTATCCGTGCTGTTGTTTGTCCTTGTGCACCCCATCTTATTTGGGCATAATTGTCCTCATGCAGATTAATTAGCATATTAAGAATGTACCTAGGCACCCCCTGCTCTGACAGGACTTGACACAGGCGCTCGCGAGGAACCAGATCAAAGGCAGTCTTTAAGTCAATGAATGTGAGGTAAAACCTGCCTTTGCCTAGCTTAACCACTTTCCAATATAGGAGTAGTAACCTGAACGCCTGTTCAGTTGTTTCTGTGCCTGCTCTGAAGCCAGCTTTATAATCAGAAAGGATCCTATTTTCGTCAGCCCATGCAAGGATCCTCTCAAGTAATACCCGGCCAACTACTTTCTGGATTGAGTCAATCAGGCTTATCGGGCGGTAGTTGGCAGGGTCTTCCCTACCCCCCCTTTTAAAAATGGGCACGACTTCTGCTCCCTTCCAGGAGTCTGGGATGGGACAACCCCGATCAATGGCATTAATTAGACATGCAATAAATTTTGCCCATTTCGTCGAGTCTGCTCGGAGTAAGTCCCCTGGCAGGCCATCGGGTCCAGCTGCCTTGTCGGGACTATTCGCTGGATAGCAGCTTCAACCTCCTGCTCAGAAAAAGGTTCTATATTTGGTTCCTGGCCCGGGGCCCAAGGATCGATAATTGGGCCAGCTAAGATGGTTTCATGTGGACCAGAGTATAAGTTCAGAAAGTGGTCATACCATCTCTTGCTCTGGATGTTATTTGTTATTAGTTCTGTGTCAGGGCGAACCTTTCTCCTGACCAGGTTCCAGAAAAGGCTAGCATCCTTCCCTATGCTGGCTGCTTTTAATGCTTGCCAGTGCTGTTCCTCCCACTCTCTCTTCGCTTTAAGGACCGTCGTATTGTAGTCCTTTCTAGCAGTCTGGATCCTGCCAGGGGACTTGCCTTTAACGGCCATAATTAGAGCAGATTTTTTTCCATCTGCAGGTCCTCGTGTACCATGGGTTGGTGGTACACCTACTCAAAGTACGTGGTTTGCTGCCCATGGTTGTACAAAACAAGGATACCAAAGTACTGACAAGGTCCTTATAGATTAAAAATGCCTTCTGTGTACTATTTAGATCTGTGGTGATCTCTTGTAGATCACTCAGGGCCTCTGTCAGGGTCTCCTTTATAACAGATAATTTTCCCTCGTCCATTGCTACCTTTTGCCATTTAAGGCGCCTTCCGCAATTCGAGGGAGTGACGTCCCTTGATGTCATATGGGCCACCCTACTCATATTTTCAGGGTTGGGGAGCCATAAGGAATTTAACGTCAGGGACAGCAAATTATGGCCGCTATCGGTAGTAGGTACAACTTCCATGTCTATTAAATGCCTCCAAAGGTTTTGATTTAGCAAAATATAATCAATATGTGAGGAGAAACCCACCCTATTATATGTATGTGCTCCTAAGGGATCGGAAGGTGATCTTCCATTAGTGGCCCTAAGACCAAACTCAAGTGCTATAGAATTTAGCTGGATGGCTAGCTGAGTCCACCTTTTTATCGGGGGTAGACTCAGCAGGGGGAATTCCTGCTTTACGTCGTCCTCCTCCGAACCCAACATGTCCTCGGTGGCAAGAGGTTCAAACGTACAATTGAAGTCTCCCGCCACCAGGATGCCGGATTCGGGGTGGCAACGAGAAAGTTCTGCTTCCAAACAGCTAATTATTGGAGATTGGGCTCCACCTTTTGTGCCACGTACATAGATGTTAAAAATTTCTAGGGTCCTCCCTTCTTTGTTGTCCCTAAGGGTCAGTCTTAAAAGATCTGGACAATCGAACTCAGTTGTTTGTATCGTGCAATCCAGTGTAATGCTAACCCAAATAAGGAGGCCACCAGATGGCCGACCCTTCCCTGATACTGGTAACACTGCAGGAATAAAGTAGGAGGTAAAGCCAACTTTATGGTGGGGAATCGTGCTCCAGGTCTCTTGGAAAATACAAATGGAATAGTTGTCAATCGGTTTGTTCCAATCAGGTATAGCTAGATTCTTGAAGAGACCGGCTATGTTCCAAGAGATAACTTTAAGATTAAAGGGGCCGATTCACAGAACTAACTTAAGACAAAATCCTAAACTTACTACTTTTGGTATTCACAGAAGTTAGGATTTTGTCTTAAGTTTGTCTTAAGACAAACTTAAGACAGACTTAAGACAGACTTAAGACAGACTTAAGACAAACTTAAGACAAACTTAAGACAGAGTTAAGACAGACTTAAGACAAACTTAAGACAAACTTGAGACAAAATCCTAACTTAAGTCTGTCTTAAGTCTGTCTTAAGTCTGTCTTAAGCTTGTCTTAAGTCTGTCATAAGTTTGTCTTAAGTTTGTCCTAAGTTTGTCTTAAGACAAACTTAAGACAAAATCCTAACTTCTGTGAATACCAAAAGTAGTAAATTTAGGATTTTGTCTTAAGTTAGTTCTGTGAATCGGGCCCGAAGATACTATCTCTGGGACACCCTTGTTCACCAATACTTGTGTCTGCATGCAAAGAATGTTGTTTGCTGATAGGTGTATGGGGCAGTTCAATAACAGGTGGTGACGCCTGGTTGGATAAGCTAGACCATACAATAGACACGTTAGAATGTTTGGCCAAGGTAGCACACTCCTGTACAGTAATATGCCCAAGAGGGCTTTGAGCAACTGGAAGTAGTCAATCATTTTCTTCCAGTTGCGACCCCCTAGTTGATTCAGATTTCGGAGCTGTGGCCCTTGTGTTTGCATTAGGATCAAATGGGGTAGATCTAAATTGGATATTGGATGGATCAGGGGCAGAGGTCCTATATTCTAAATCTAGTAGGTCCTCGGCCAGCTGGGATGTAGTCAGAGCGATTTCCAAAGTATCTAGTCGGAGGTCATGAGAGGAGTGCCATGTAACCGTAGCAATATCCTCTCTTATCAACGACCGGCACCCTCTAACGTGGCGAATCCAATGGATGACCTTATTCTTGAGAGAATCCTCGGATTCTTTGCCCAGGTATTTTGCGACATTAACCATAAACACTGTCTGTCTTTTACGTGTGGTGGCAGGTCCAGGAAAGTGCAGGCCAGATGCAATTGGAGTCAGCAATAGGGGTCTGGCGCTTAGAGCTGCGAGATGGCTATCGCTATTATTCTGTGTGGCTCTAACTTGCCTTCTGGCTTTAGCCAGCAGGGACATCGCATTTTGTCGTACCGGTGGATGGGAAGAAACAGTAGATGCAAAACTAACATGTACGGAGGAAGGTTTATCTGCAGTAGTAGTATTATCTTGTGTCGGCACAGGTAGGGGAGGGACATCTCTAGATATATGAGCTATTTGATGAAGGGATAGTGTCCTAACAGTGGCTTCTAAGTCTATAACCAAAGATTTGAGATCCCTGACCTGAGCTTCCAGTGAGTTTATAGTTGACATCAAGGTCCGGTCGCTTTCATTAAGGTCAATTTTGTTGTTTATTTGGGAGAGAGAATGTACTTCTAGTGGAACCTGGGTGGCCAAATCATCAGATGGGATTATTACATCCTCGGCCAGGGCAGCAAAACGATTAGTGCAAACTATAGCAGAAGGCTCTAGATGACTCATTTCTGTCTGTGCCAAAGAGGGAAGGTGTAGTTGATCGGGCGGGATGGTGGTCAGCCTGGACTAGATTGGCTAGATGTTATGTTGTTATTTCCAACAGCCGAATCTATACGTAACGTTTTACAAAACATCTTGGGTATACGAACTGGCGGTGATCATTTATTAGCTTTGTTAGCTTCTAGACTTTGGCTGGAATCTACCGCTGGTATACCCTTATACTCATCAACTAGTGTTTCAATTCGATCCATAACATGATCATTAAGCATTCTCTTACTTTTCCTAGCTTTCTTGGATTTTCTGGCCCCCTGGCCTGCATTAGCAGCATTTGATCCACCAACCCCCCCTGTTCCCTCCATAAGTTTCCTCTTGCCCATTATAAGGCCGCAAAGGGAATGTTAGTGAAGAATATAAACAGTACCTTTGTGGGCAGTCCGGTGGTAGCACAGTCAATTTGGATCGATCGATGACATGCAACGAATGTCAGGGGGATGGCCCTGCTCTGGCTCTTCCTGGCTGAGACGGGCGCAAACGGGCCCGCCCTTGGCCCGGGTGCTGCCCGCACGCGTCCTGCGCTGTGGGGCAACAGCGGCGCTTAAATGCCTCACAGGTGCTGCCTGATGACTTCAGCGGCAGGCGCCTGGGCCAAGGGCTGCCGGGAGTTGTAGTTCTGCCGCTGGCCATTCCCCTCACGGCGGCGCTGCTGAAGGTAGTTGGACTGTGGAAAGTTTGGTGCCCCCACGCTGGCCGTTTCCCTCGCGGCGGGCTCGCAGGTGAGTGATGCGACACAGAATGAATTTAGCGCGTCCCGCGCTGCGGGGCAACAGCGGTGCTTAAATGCCTCCCAGGCGCTGCCTGATGACTTCAGCGGCAGGCGCCTGGGCCAAGGGCTGCTGGGAGTTGTAGTTCTGCCGCTGGCCGTTCCCCTCACAGCGGCGCTGCTGAAGGTAGTTGGACTGTGGAAAGTTTGGTGCCCCCACACTGGCCGTTTCCCTCACGGTGGGCTCGCAGGTGAGTGATGTGACACAGAATGAATTTAGCGCGTCCCTGAAGATAATTAACTTCATAGGCACTGCCCAGGTTGTCATTCTGTCGAAGGAAGAGAACACCTGCCCACACCCAATACCTTTGTCTCAGCTCTGGGAGCAAGTTTATACCTCATCAAGGAGCTATTCAGGTCCAGGGTAACAGTTAGAAGATCATGCAAATGTGGTTACAGAGGCTTTAGACGGGTAAAAGTTAACTCTTTACAAGTACCTTTTAGAAACTATTTAGTACAAATATGACTCAACCGATGCATTGGATTTGTAATAAATATTTTAAAAAGTCCAAGAATAGACTTTTAGCAGGTTCCTAGGCAGAGATAACATTACTGAACTTTGGTATTAACTTCTGATGCTTTCCCATGGAACAGCTAGCTCTGCCACAATGTAAATAGCATTTGGGGCCTTGGCACTGTAAGGACATGTTTGACATTAAACCTTTATATTTCCTACTTTTAAATACCATGCAGCCTGCCTTATTTAGCATTAAAGTTCACTTTGGGGTGACTTCTTCATATTTAAAAGGAGGGTTTAGGCCTGTCAAATGGGTTGCGTTCATAGGTTGAATTTGTAGTTTGAACCTTCACAGTCAGATTACTTGTGGAAGGCCTTCAGTCATGTCTTGCACTGTCTTTTTCTTTTTATATTCCTTATTCACCAATAAGTAAATTTGTCTTTACAAGGTGTGGGCTCGGAAGTGGTCCCAACAGGAGAGGGGCTCATCAGCGTAAGATTTTCCAGCCCTCTCGATGGTCCCCCTAAAGCCAGCCTCGAAACAACCAGATGGGCAGAAGGGAGAATAGCGGCCTGAGATTACGTCCTCCTGCTTGCCGTGGTATTACTTATTACATAATCATTGGAACTTTGGCTTGGTGGCAACTAGATGGATTCTTCGGCCCACTCCTCCCAAGCTTCCCAAAATCTAGCTCTTTTTTGTCTAAAGGCATCTGTGATCAAGCTTGTTGACTCTTTTAACAGAGTTAACCCAGCCCAGGAGTACTGGGGGCAAGGGGGAAACCCATTTTAAACTCTCTTCTTTCCATTAAGATTAGAAAAAATAATAATTGTACCGGCTGTTTTGTAAGTTTTACTCGTGGGTCCTCCCCTGGCTGGATAACAAAAATAATTAAAGAGAGACTTAGCTCGATCTCTTTTCCCAAAATTTCAGATATAGCCTTACCAACGTCATCCCGGAAGACCTGAAAGACCTGGATCTTAGGACACTGCCAAAACATATGTATATCATCAGTATTCATCAGCATTCATCGCGGCATACTTTAGGCAACTTTGGTTTCTTCACCTCTCAATTTTGATAACCTCTTACGGGTCCAGTACGCTCTGTGGCCTGTAAACAAATTATTCCTTCTTAATGCCGTGCTAAGGCTTGTTTTGCTAGCCTTTCCTTGTTGTCTTTGTCAGGCTGGCCCTGCTCTTCTAGTTGCAAGCTTCTCTTGTTCATAGCCCTTGAAATATTGTTTTCCAGATCTTTTAGCCTATATCTAGTCTCCTTATATTTTTTTTGCTGCAATGCTGATTATTCTACCTCTGATGAAGGACTTATAAGTATCCCATATCTCATGGGTTGGCGCTGAGGAATCGTTAACTTGAAAAACGTCTAAGAATTTGCTCTTCAACAGAGTAATTACTGTTGGATCCAGTAAAAGAGATCTATCAAGAGTCCCCCTATTATTGGTGGACCCCTTTTCTAGCTGCAGATCTAAAGCAACTGCTGAATGATCTGAAGGTGCTCAGAGATATGTTCCACCTTTTTCACTCTGTTCACCAACCTGGTGTCCACCAGGAATAAATCGATTCTAGAGGCGTGCCCCTGCCTTTTATTGTGGAAGGTATAGTTTTGACTACTGTTAACCACCCTAGATTTAACCCTCCATATATATATTAGGCCTAGATCTTCCATTAATAATTCAATGAACCATCTCATTTTTGGAGAACCACAGCTCTCCCCTCTAGTGGATTTAAGGGTTCAATAATAAATTTAAATTGCCTCCTAGAATAATTGGAGCATTAACCTCTAACAACTGATAAGATAAAGATTTCAAGGGCGTATCATCATCAATATTTGGCCCATAGAACGCTGGCAGCGCATACCATACAGTCTGTAATTTAACATTGGGTAACTACACGGCTGGTCCGGCCGTGCAAAACCGCACCACCTAGAAAGCAATGTGGGACCGCAGGATCTGAAAATTATCGGGACCAGTTGGCGGCGTGACAGAGCATTTATTGCGGGGTGCTGTCTGCACCTTGGAGCCCACTGGAGGGCTTTCAACATTGAATGTCCTTTTAAATTTGACAATTCACAGAGCCCACCGAAGGGTTTTAATTGGGCTATTAAACCACAAAAACCAGCATGCACCAGAATGAATATCATTAGATAAGGCACACCGGAGGCCTATAAATTTGTGACATGCAGGGTATTGTGGGAGCCAGAAAATCTGTGAATGGATGTTTGCCTATGAGGAAGGAGCGGAAGAGCTCCGAAACGCGTCAGGCGAAGGACTTGAATTGCGAGGTGCCGACATCACCCTTTTGCTAAATAAAGGTTTTGGAAACCATCTGTCTGCGGAGTGCGTTTTGAATGCAGAGCAACCTTGGGAAATTTGACTACACGGCTGGTCCGGCCGTGCAAAACCGCACCACCTAGAGAGCAATGTGGAACCGCAGGATCCGAAAATTATCGGGACCAGTTGGCGGCGTGACAGAGCATTTATTGCGGGGTGATGTCTGCACCTTGGAGTCCCACTGGAGGGCTTTCAACATTGAATGTCCTTTTAAATTTGACAATTCACAGAGCCCACCAAAGGGTTTTAATTGGGCAATTAAACCACAAAAACCAGCATGCACCAGAATGAATATCATTAGATAAGGCACACCGGAGGCCTTTAAATTTGTGACATGCAGGGTATTGTGGGGGCCAGAAAATCTGTGAATGGATGTTTGCCTATGAGGAAGGAGCGAGAAGAGCTCCGAAACGAATCAGGCGAAGGACTTGAATTGCGAGGTGCCTACATCATCCTTTTGCTAAATAAAGGTTTTGGAAACCATCTGTCTGCGGAGTGCGTTTTGAATGCAGGGCAACCTTTGGAAATGTAACTACATGGCTGGTCCGGCCGTGCAAAACCACACCACCTAGAAAGCAATGTGGGACCGCAGGATCCGAAAATTATAGGGACCAGTTGGCGGCGTGACAGAGCATTTATTGCGGGGTGCTGTCTGCACCTTGGAGCCCACTGGAGGGCTTTCAACATTGAATGTCCTTTTAAATTTGACAATTCACAGAGCCCACCGAAGGGTTTTAATTGGGCTATTAAACCACAAAAACCAGCATGCACCAGAATGAATATCATTAGATAAGGCACACCGGAAGCCTATAAATTTGTGACATGCAGGGTTTTGTGGGAGCCAGAAAATCTGTGAATGGATGTTTGCCTATGAGGAAGGAGCGAGAAGAGCTCCGAAACGCGTCAGGCGAAGGACTTGAATTGCGAGGTGCAGACATCACCCTTTTGCTAAATAAAGGTTTTGGAAACCATCTGTCTGCGGAGTGCGTTTTGAATGCAGGGCTATCTTGGGAAATGTAACTACACGGCTGGTCCGGCCGTGCAAAACCGCACCACCTAGAAAGCAATGTGGGACCGCAGGATCCGAAAACTATCAGGACCAGTTGGCGGCGTGACAGAGCATTTATTGCGGGGTGCTGTCTGCACCTTTGAGCCTTCTGGAGGGCGTTCAACATTGAGTGTTCTTTTAAATTTGACAATTCACAGAGGCCACCGAAGGGTTTTAATTGGGCTATTAAACCACAAAAACCAGCATGCACCAGAATGAATATCATTAGATAAGGCACACCGGAGGCCTATAAATTTGTGACATGCAGGGTATTGTGGGAGCCAGAAAATCTGTGAATCGATGTTTGCCTATGAGGAAGGAGCGAGAAGAGCTCTGAAACGCGTCAGGCAAAGGACTTGAATTGTGAGGTGCCGACATCACCCTTTTGCTAAATATATATATATAATCGCTCAAAAGCACCAGAGCGGTGCACTCGCAGGCGGGTGCTTCTCATATGCAGGGGTGCTCCCGCATCACAATAGCGCTAAAGTTCTCCTCCTACTCCTGGTAATACCAGGAGTAGGAGGAGAACTTGAGTGCTATATATATATATATATATATATATATATATATATATATATATATATATATATATATATTACCTACTGGCGGTCGCCAGTAGGTAGTTATAGTTAGGACCGTGTTTCCATAGGAAATCTCAAAATTCTATTTTGAATAACTTTGGCGCCGGTTGACGAATCCTCGCGAAATTGTCAAAACTAATGGGGCGCTCCGCTCAGCTCCTACCCTGAAAGTCTCGGGGTGATTCGTCAAGCAGGGGCCGAGAAAAAAGGGGGGTCCCAAAACGCGTTTTCCCCATGCATTTTTCCATAGGGACTTTAGTCGCAGCTACAGCCCGAACGGCTGAACAGAATTATGTGAAATTTGGCAGAGAGGTAGCCATATGGTCCATGAAGTGCCTTTTGCAGGTTTGGTGTAAATCTGTTCAGTATTTCCTGAGAAATTAGCATTTAAATCAATATATATATCTGTAAGCGCGCAGCGTGCGTGCACTGAGCAAGTACTGTGCGCGCACCTTGCCGTGCGCGAGCGCACTTCTGATTGGTTGTTAGATGTCAGTAAACATTAGAATCGGTGGAAATCAGGAAGCGGCCGCCGCCATTTTGTCTCTCGCATAAAGAGGGGGTGATAAACAAAGGGGGAGAACTTGAAAAGGGGGCAGAGTGGGGAGATATTGACCCACTAGGCATTGTAAGGGGGTCACAGTAGGACCTTGTAGGGCAAAAAAAAGATTTATATTTTGAAAAAAAATATCGCCGAGTGCGCGCACCCAGCGCGCACCCAAAAAAAAACTTTTTAAAAAAAATAATAAAAAATCGCATTTAAGTGTTTAGATATAAGGTGGCTCTAAAAAGAGCCCTTGTGTTTATTGTTTGTTTTTTGGTACCTACAAGTAAGTACCGATGCAGAGTCTAAAGTTCAAAAGGAAGACTCTGTTGCCTTCATCAGTGAAGTGTACACCGTCTCCTCTATAAATGTCTTGCATGCTGTAACGCAAGTTGTTGTGGTATATAGAACCCATACCATAGTCTCTGAGGAAAGCAGAAATAGATTTGTTGACGTGCTTCCTTGCTTTGTCAATCTGCGGACAAAATTTGTTGGACCAGTTCCACTTTTGCCTTTGTCATATGTTAGAATATACAAAGGCAGTTTGTGGAAAAAGTGACATCAATTGCACAAAGGTGTCCTTAATAAGCATTTCCAGACCTACCCCAGTTAAAGTGCCTAGGTCATTTCCACCACAGTGCACAATAATAAGGTTAGGCTGTGGGAGATGTAGAAAGGTTTTCACCAAAGGCATTAATTGGTGCCACTTTAACCCTCTCTGACCAATCCATTTGATGTCTACATTTGGCAAAGCAAGGTCTCTCACCATACCTCTTTTTTCTGCAAATTTTTCACTCCAGAAGACATAGCTGTGACCTACAATCCACACTGTGAACATCTTCAAAGGAGATCTGGATGCACTCAGGAGGTGTCTTTCAGTAGAAAGGCAAAAAGAAATGAAAGACAGTTGAAAAATGGGGGCACACATACTTTTTTATATAAAAAGAACTCATTGGCTGTTTCAAACCATTCTACACTAAAAACTAGGCTGTATGTTTACATTTTAAAAAGCATGTATTGTATTGGTTCAGAAAAATGTGTGAACAAAGAACATTAGTTTGGATTTGCTGTTAGGTTTGAAAAGTCAAGCACTCTTGCTCTTTGGAAATGAAACATTGTCTGTTGAACTTCTGACCTCTCTGCTCACACCTGTGTTCCATGACCTGTTGCTATGGTAGCAGGCAGAAGTCAAGTTGGGGGAAGGGTACATTTGGAAAGGGGTTGAAGTTTTCAACCAATAGAAATGTGTGATTTCATTTGAAAAAATGTGGGAAGCACTGAGATTTGAAATTAACATGTATATGTGTGAAAAAAGAGAGGGAAACTGTGCCATTAACTGGTTCTGCTGAGAGGAGAGAGGTGTTCAGCTCAGAGATGCTGGTCTGATAAACTGCTGTGTGACTGCCACATTTCTTTCACAACTAATTAATTTTAAAGGTGAGTTATGAGTTTGAGAGGGGGTGTTTGTGGTTAATTTTAATATAAATAAAAGAATTATGATTATTTGTTTAAAGTTGTGATTTACATTTTCTGTTTTGCGAGATATTTAACTGTTTTGACTATGTAAAATATTATGGAGTATGTTTTCACCATAAATTAATGTGTACTGGTAACAATGAGGAATACTGTTTTGTGCCTACCATCAAACCATGAGTCTGTGTGCAGAGAAGAATTGTTGACAGAGATTTAATTTGTGTTGGGGTTGAAAATTAAGACTTGCAGTTGAAAGAAAAGGACAGCTTCTTTTTAATTGTGATGGTTAGCATTTAGCAGAAATCACTTTGAAAGAAAAGAGAGGAAAATGGCAGCACATTTGAAAAAAGCATTAGTTCTGTTAGAATTGATAACCCAGGAAAGGGGCAGCCTGTGTTTTGTGCCTACTAACACAGCATGAGTCTGTGTGTATATAGGAATTGTTGTCTGAGATTTAATTTGTGAAGTTGTTGTTCAGTAAGGAATGCAGTCCTAGGAAAGGGGCAGCCTGTATTATGTGCTTAAAATGAAGACATGAGTCTGTGTGCACACAGGAATTGTGGGCAGAGATTTAATTTGTGAAGATGTTGTTCAGTAAGAAATGCAGTCCCATGAAAGGGGCAGCCTGTGTTATGTGCCTAAAATGATGGTATGACTCTGTGTGCACACAGGAATTGTGGGCAGAGATTTAATTTGTGAAGATGTTGTTCAGTAAGAAATGCAGTCCCTGGAAAGGGGCAGCCTGTTGTGTTTACACAAATTATCCCTTAGCACACATGCACTGTTACATACATCCCTGCAGTCTTCATGCAGTTCTGGAAGTCTCTTTGCTCATCTGTCTTGCACCAGACAATACACAGTGTTCAGAAACACACTCTTGGCACACACGCAGCAGCTTCTCCAACACTCTCATGTGTAGTACTCAGCTCTGTGTGCTGTTTCAGATAGCACTGTGTAATGAAACACATTCAACGTCAGCAAGGCCTCATTTAAATTGATCTAGTCTAATCACTCACTCTGTAACACATGGTCATTGTCTTAAGGAGCTGTTAGGACATGTGCTGTTTTCTGCTTCTGTAAATGATAAGGGAAATGTATCAGGCTGTAACAGTAATTTGGTACTATTCAGGGACACTGTTTTGTTCCAAAAAACATAGCATGAGTCTGTGTGCGCACAGGAATTGTGGGCAGAGATTTAATTTGTGAAGATGTTGTTCAGTAAGAAATGCAGTCCCAGGAAAGGGGCAGCCTGTGTTATGTGCGTAAAAAGATGGCATGAGTCTGTGTGCACACAGGAATTGTGGGCAGAGATTTAATTTGTGAAGATGTTGTTCAGTAAGAAATGCAGTCCCTGGAAAGGGGCAGCCTGTTGTGTTTACACAAATTATCCCTTAGCACACATGCACTGTTACATACATCCCTGCAGTCTTCATGCAGTTCTGGAAGTCTCTTTGCTCATCTGTCTTGCACCAGGCAATACACAGTGTTCAGAAACACACTCTTGGCACACACGCAGCAGCTTCTCCAACACTCTCATGTGTAGTACTCAGCTCTGTGTGCTGTTTCAGATAGCACTGTGTAATGCAAACACATTCAACGTCAGCAAGGCCTCATTTAAATTGATCTAGTCTAATCACTCACCCTGTAACACATGGTCATTGTCTTAAGGAGCTGTTAGGACATGTGCTGTTTTCTGCTTCTGTAAATGATAAGGGAAATGTATCAGGCTGTAACAGTAATTTGGTACTATTCAGGGACTCTGTTTTGTTCCAAAAAACATAGCATGAGTCTGTGTGCGCACAGGAATTGTGGGCAGAGATTTAATTTGTGAAGATGTTGTTCAGTAAGAAATGCAGTCCCAGGAAAGGGGCAGCCTGTGTTATGTGCGTAAAAAGATTGCATGAGTCTGTGTGCACACAGGAATTGTGGGCAGAGATTTAATTTGTGAAGATGTTGTTCAGTAAGAAATGCAGTCCCTGGAAAGGGGCAGCCTGTTGTGTTTACACAAATTATCCCTTAGCACACATGCACTGTTACATACATCCCTGCAGTCTTGATGCAGTTCTGGAAGTCTCTTTGCTCATCTGTCTTGCACCAGACAATACACAGTGTTCAGAAACACACTCTTGGCACACACGCAGCAGCTTCTCCAACACTCTCATGTGTAGTACTCAGCTCTGTGTGCTGTTTCAGATAGCACTGTGTAATGCAAACACATTCAACGTCAGCAAGGCCTCATTTAAATTGATCTAGTCTAATCACTCACCCTGTAACACATGGTCATTGTCTTAAGGAGCTGTTAGGACATGTGCTGTTTTCTGCTTCTGTAAATGATAAGGGAAATGTATCAGGCTGTAACAGTAATTTGGTACTATTCAGGGACACTGTTTTGTTAAAAAAAACATAGCATGAGTCTGTGTGCGCACAGGAATTGTGGGCAGAGATTTAATTTGTGAAGATGTTGTTCAGTAAGAAATGCAGTCCCAGGAAAGGGGCAGCCTGTGTTATGTGCGTAAAAAGATGGCATGAGTCTGTGTGCACACAGGAATTGTGGGCACAGATTTAATTTGTGAAGATGTTGTTCAGTAAGAAATGCAGTCCCTGGAAAGGGGCAGCCTGTTGTGTTTACACAAATTATCCCTTAGCACACATGCACTGTTACATACATCCCTGCAGTCTTCATGCAGTTCTGGAAGTCTCTTTGCTCATCTGTCTTGTACCAGACAATACACAGTGTTCAGAAACACACTCTTGGCACACACGCAGCAGCTTCTCCAACACTCTCATGTGTAGTACTCAGCTCTGTGTGCTGTTTCAGATAGCACTGTGTAATGCAAACACATTCAACGTCACCAAGGCCTCATTTAAATTGATCTAGTCTAATCACTCACCCTGTAACATATGAACATGGTCTTAAGGAGCTGTTAGGACATGTGCTGTGTTCTGCTTCTGTAAATGATAAGGGAAATGTATCAGGCTGTAACAGTAATTTGGTACTATTCAGGGACACTGTTTTGTTCCAAAAAACATAGCATGAGTCTGTGTGCGCACAGGAATTGTGGGCAGAGATTTAATTTGTGAAGATGTTGTTCAGTAAGAAATGCAGTCCCAGGAAAGGGGCAGCCTGTGTTATGTGCGTAAAAAGATGGCATGAGTCTGTGTGCACACAGGAATTGTGGGCAGAGATTTAATTTGTGAAGATGTTGTTCAGTAAGAAATGCAGTCCCAGGAAAGGGGCAGCCTGTTGTGTTTACACAAATTATCCCTTAGCCCACATGCACTGTTACATACATCCCTGCAGTCTTCATGCAGTTCTGGAAGTCTCTTTGCTCATCTGTCTTGCACCAGACAATACACAGTGTTCAGAAACACACTCTTGGGACATACACAGCAGCTTCTCCAACACTCTCATGTGTAGTACTCAGCTCTGTGTGCTGTTTCAGATAGCACTGTGTAATGCAAACACATTCAACGTCAGCAAGGCCTCATTTAAATTGATCTAGTCTAATTACTCACCCTGTAACACATGGACAAGGTTTTAAGGAGCTGTTAGGACATGTGCTGTTTTCTGCTTCTGTAAATGATAAGGGAAATGTATCAGGCTGTAACAGTAATTTGGTACTATTCAGGGACACTGTTTTGTTCCAAAAAACATAGCATGAGTCTGTGTGCGCACAGGAATTGTGGGCAGAGATTTAATTTATGAAGATGTTGTTCAGTAAGAAATGCAGTCCCAGGAAAGGGGCAGCCTGTGTTGTGTGCGTAAAAAGATGGCATGAGTCTGTGTGCACACAGGAATTGTGGGCAGAGATGTAATTTGTGAAGATGTTGTTCAGTAAGAAATGCAGTTCCTGGAAAGGGGCAGCCTGTTGTGTTTACACAAATTGTCCCTTAGCACACATGCACTGTTACGTACATCCCTGTAGTCTTCATGCAGTTCTGGAAATCTCCTTGCTTATGTCTCTTGCAGCTGACAATACATAGTCTGCAGAAACACACTCTTGGGACACACGCAGCAGCTTCTCCAACACTCCCATGCGTACTACTCAGGTCTGTGTGTAATGCAAACACATTCAACGTCACCAAGGCCTCTTTTTCTTTGCTCTACTCTAAACACTCAGCCAGGTTGCAGATACATATGGTATGAAGTAGCTGTTAGGAAATGTGCTCTTTTCTGCCTCTGTGATTTTCCAGGTAAAATGTGTAAGGCTGTAACAGCAATTTTCACTTGATCTACCAGAGTAGTAAATGTGCTTTGAATTTGCAAATCAAATTCTGTTTTCTGCTTAGAAGCACACCATGAGGCTGTGTGTGCACAGAAATTGTGGCCACAGATATAATTTGTGTTGCAGTTGTTCTGTTAAAAAATGCACTTGCAGGAAAGGGGCAGCTTGTTTTTTTTCAACTGTGGTGGTTAGTACTGTGCACAAATTAGTAAGTCACAAATGAGTGACAAATGGAAAAACATTTGAAATAAATGAAAAGTAAAAAAAAATATTTAAATGAATTATAATTACAAAAAGGATTTTTTTTTAGTTCCTTGCAGGTATTGCTGAGCAACAGTGAAAAAAAATGCCTTTAAGGACAAGAAAAAGGAAAGAAAAGCAACAACAAGTATATCTGGACAAAACTGGGAAAAAAAAAAAATGTATAGAAAATATTGTAAGTAAGGCTTTGGAAATAAAAAGAAAACTTTTTATTCTAATTTTGAATAGGATGCGTAGATTAGAAAAATTAGTGAATGCAATGAAGTCACAAAGCAAAAGGAAAAGAGAAGTGAAAAAAAGTAACTTTTGTAAAGTGTTCTTGGGAGAATGGAAACAGTTCAAGTACTGAACCATTTTTTAATGAAGAGAGTTATCTTCAAAGTAATAGTTTGTTGCATGCAGTTGACACTAATGGTAGAGCATATGAAGTTAAGGATGGTTGTGTGATGCAAAAAGAGAAAATGGTCCCTAGAAATGAGGAAGAAGTAATGGCTGCTGAGGCTATGGGGAGACGTCCAAAAGCCCCAGTGTACACTTGGAACTGTAGTAGTATTTGTACTGTGCGTCAGGAATCTATTGATAAATTACGTGACTTTCTAAGAGAATATAGTAAAAAGAGTGTAAAACAGAAGATGAAGGTGCTTCAAACACTAGATCCATGCAGAGTGAGAGAAAATACTGGTTTGCAGGGACATTCTCTGGCTTGTCTATCTAGAAAAGTGTGTAAAAGTGTTTTTCATCATTTTAGGATGCTGGCTGTTCATCATACTGAAATGAGAAAGTTTGTGAGAACATTGTATTTTGCTAAAAGTCCAGCAGTAAAGTTGAATGAGTTGAATAATGCTCTGTTCCGTGGATCTGTATCAGATGTAGTGAAGGTTACTGATGAGATTCAGTTTTGTTACTTTGGTCCAGAACAAGAAAGTGCAGAAAAGGACACAGTAAATGAGGAAAATGAGGAACAGAATGTAGAACTCATTATTACTAAAAATTTTGAGGATGAAATGACAAAATTTACTATCACCTCTAATGAAACACCAAATATTACTTGTATTTGTTGCCGTAGAAGTCATCATAAAATTCAAACAAGGAGTGTTGATCTGTATAAAAAAAGTGAAAATGAAGATAATTATAAGTGGAAGGATTTTGCAACATATATATTTCTTGAAAATTGTTTTGAATTGGGTGAAGATCAGCGTATTTGTAAATACTGTTATAATAAATTAGAAGAAAATAGAATGCCGACCAGAGCTGTACATAATAATTTAGAATTGGATGCTATTCCTGCCGAACTTTCTGAATTAAATACATATGAGTCTATACTTATTCAATGTGTTCATCCGTTCCAGACCATAGTACGTATGGAGCCCAAAACTGGTAAATTACCTCCTTCTGATTTACTGAGAGGTTTAAAAGGAAGAGTGGTGTATTTGCCCTTGGATTTGAAAAAAAATATGGAAACTATTGATGCAGATACTTTGGAAACTGAACCATTAGTAATTCTGGTTAATGGTGTACCTACAAAGAATAAGAAGATTTGGCAAGAGCTGGTGGATGTACGAAAAGTACAAAGAGCAAATTTGTAGTTGAAAAAAAATAATAAATGGTATGAATCAATTTATATAGAAGAAGAAGAAGAAGATTTACAAGAAGACACAGAAACACCAACTGGTCAAATTGAAAAAGTGGACAAGTCAAAGGAAGAAGAAATTTATGAACATTTTAGCATACATCCTCTTCATTCAAAAGAAGTTATGGGAGACACTATTGATCTGTTTCAGATGAAGAAAGCAAAAGGAACTCCCATGAGTGTATGGGAGGAGAGCTTGGAAGCACGATGTTTTCCCCAGCTGTTTCCTACAGGAAAAGGAGGACGATACGATGAACGTCCAGAACAGATTCCAGCTTCTGAGTATCGGACTACAAGACTATATGCAGAAGATCCAAGATTTCGTCAAAGTATTCTTTATTTGTTCCATCTTTTATTTGAAAGCGACTTTTCTGCATTATCATATGCAGTAAATCACATTTTAAAAAGTGGAGTACATTTACAAAATGTGTCTGCTAAGGATTTTATGGAGAAAGTGCAGCACCGAGATGATCATTTGGAAACACAACTGATCAATCTGATGGCTTGTCAGCGTGGGACAAATGAATATTGGTACCGACACCATGGTGAATTAAAATGCATGTTACGGAATTTAGGAACTCCAACATGGTTCCTTACCCTAAGCTGTGCCGAGTACGCTTGGGATGATTTACTGGATTTTCTAAGAGAGGCAAATTCAAACATTAAAAACATTGAATACAAGACAGCTGGAGAACTGTGCTCTTTGGATCCAGTTAATGTTTGCAGATATTTCAATCATAGATTTGAGGCTATGATGTCCTTCATCTGCAATAAAAAAAATCCACCTCTTGGAGAAGTAGTGGATTTCTTTTGGAGAAAAGAGTACCAGGCAAGAGGTGCTCCTCATATTCATATGCTGTTGTGGATAAAGGATGCCCCAAAGTTTGGAACAGATACTGATGAAGCAGTGTTATCTTTCATTGAAGAATATGCAACATGTGCTATACCTAAAAGCACAGAAGAGAAAAAGTTAAAAGAGCAAGTTTTACGTTTCCAAAGTCATCGGTGTGGAAAATACTGTCGACGGAAGTACAAGACCAAAGATAAATTCTACACAAAGTGTCGATTTGGATTTCCTAGACCTGTTCTTTCAAAAGGAAGAGTCAACAGTTTTATGTCAGCTGTGCGACATACTATAACCAGAAAATCTCCCAAAAATACCTACAACCTAAAAAGAAATGAAGAGTCAAAATGTATAAATGACTTCAACCCAGTGATTTTATCCATGTGGAATGCTAACATGGATATTCAGTATGTGGCAGACAATTCTATTGCTGTTGCTCGGTATGTGACATCTTACATCACTAAATCTGAGAAAACAGAATTGAAGGAAATGTGGGAAGAGATTTCTCACGAGAAGACTGTCAGTAAGAAGATGTACAGTTTCAGTTTAAAGATGTTATCGCATCGAGAAATTGGATCCTACGAATGCTCAGATAGGTTATCATCTGCAAGTCTTTACTCGAAATCCAGAAGAATAATTTGGGTAAGCTTAGGCCTTGCAGGAATGAGAAATCGGGTACTGAAATCTGTTGGAGAAATTGAATATTTGGCCGAGAATGACCCAGAAAGTACAGATATTTTGAAATCAAACATGTTGGACACATATTACCCAAAGAGAAGTCATCATCTTGAGAACATGTGTCTCTATACAGTGCTGCAGAACTACATTTATTCACGGAAAGCCACAGAAGACATCAACAATGGAAAATATAAAGTCATTGGTGAGGAAGGATGTTTGGTGAAGCAAACAAAAGGAAGTTTGATAAATCACAGGAAGCTGAGTTGCGACACTACTGACAAAAAGGAATTTTACTACTTGGCTCTTTTACAGCTCTTTAAACCATGGCGTTCAGAGGACGAACTACTGGGAGAATTTAAAAGCTATGAAGATTCTTTTAATGCAAGCAAAGACAGCATAGAATGCAGTACTTTCACAACTTATGTCCAAATGTTAAATGAAGAAAATGAACAGGAAGCAAAAATTGCAGCTGAAGTAGCTAGAGACAGTTCTCAAGACAGCCAAAGTTCAGGAACACTTAGTCAAGATCCCCTAGGACAACCGATCATAGAAAATGAAGCTGCAGTAGCCATGACTGAAGTAGAAACGGCTATGAATCAAGCACAGGAAGATTCAATTGACTTACTAAATCTGGAAGAACAACTGAATGAAGAACAAAAAGAAATGTATGAAGAAGTCATCAAAAAAATTGATCATGGATTACTACATGAAAAGAAAGAGTGCTCATGTACATCATTTGAACCAATCAGGATGTATGTGAGTGGACAAGCTGGAACTGGTAAAAGTTTCTTAATAAAAGTCATCAAAAGCTACCTACAGCAAAAAACAGCTTCAAATTTGTCTTGTGTGGTAACTGCTCCAACTGGGTTAGCAGCCTATAACATAAAAGGAATTACCTTACATCGCTTGCTAATGTTACCAGTGGAGCATGAGAACAAAATAGAATACCACAAGCTAACTGGAGAAGCATGCCTCGAAGTTTCAAGAGTGTTGAAGAAGATGCAAGTTCTCATTATTGATGAGGTGAGCATGGTTTCAAATTTAATGCTTGCCTTTGTGCATTTAAGAATGCAACAAATACTTAAGAGAGACTATGACGTGTTATTTGGAGGTAAACACGTCATAGTTTTTGGGGATCTTCTGCAGCTCACTCCAGTTAAAGGACAACCAGTGTTTAATACTGTGACACATGAAGACACGAAGAAGTCATTAGGAAGCATTGGTAATGCGAATATTTGGTCGTTCTTTGAGTACAAAGAACTCACTACCAATATGAGACAAGCAAACGACGAAGATTATGCAAGTATTCTGAAAGATATCAGAATTGGACTACTCACAGAAGTTGGTAAAAAAGCATTACAGAGTCGGTTGCTACATAACTTATTTCCAAATGAAGAAATAGTTGCAGAGAAAATATACCAGAACATTGCAGAAAAAAATACTGTAATCTGCTTAATGCCAACACTACGTGAGTGCTCAATATTCAATGAGGAACTTTTGAAATTGGAAACGAAGAGATTAAGAAAATGGAAGCAGAGGACAAAATTCAGCATGAAAGTATTACTTTTACATTAAGAGGCAAACTGAAAAATAAATTGGATTCACTAGAGAAGAATATTTCCAAAACAGCTGGATTAGAAAAAAATCTATATGTTTGCATGAATTGTCGACTGATTTTAAGGAGAAATTTGGATGTAGAAAAAGGTTTAGTGAATGGAGCTATGGGAAGAGTTGTGGGTTTTATTAATTATCAGAAAAAAGAAGGAATTGAATGTTTAAAAATCAAATTTGATCAGATAGAAGAAGTTAAAGACATTTGTCGTTGTTCAGTTCGTTTCATGCTTGTGAAAGACTTATATGTGCGTAGAAAGCAGTTTCCATTTTCTCTAGCATATGCTGTAACTATTCACAAGTCTCAAGGATTGACTGTAGATAGTGCTTTTGTAAACATTGGTTCTACTGTGTTCAAAGAAGGTATGGCATATGTTGCTCTGTCACGAGTAAAAACATTATCTGGTTTATTTATGATAGACTTTGATGACTCAAAAGTTAGTGCTGATACAAACTGTGTAAAGGAGTATAATAGATTAAGAAGAACCTATGCTCCTCATTTAGGTCAGTATCCTGTGATTGAAAAACGTGTTGTTTCTCGGAAAAGGAGATTTGAGAATATCTGTAATGTGGATGAACAGAACAAAAAAAAAAGGACAGTGATGTGATAGCAAGGAAAAAGAAAAAGGACAGTGTTGAAGAGGTTGTTGGTTGCCATTTTGAAAATAGCTCTGGTGTCAACTGCTATGCAAATGTAGTGCTGAATGTTGTATTTTATCTTGAAAAGTTGCTAGAACAGATAATAGTAAATCATGGAAAAAGATTGTGTTCTCTGCTGAGTCTCCTTTTTGAGAAGCCGAGTACTGATAAAACTGAAATAGAAAGTGCTACTGATGTTAGAAATCTTTTAGATGTATGTTCTGGTTCTACACAGTTTAAAGAAAATGTCCAGCAAGATGCTCAGGAATTCTTAATATATATTTTGAGTGTACTAGAAGATGAAGGAGTAGAAGTAGAAAACTTATTTGGTGTCTCTTACAAGTGGGAACATTGCTGTGAAAACTGTATGAACACATGTAGTAGTAATGTTGATTCAGAAAGGTTCATATTTTTACCATTACCACAAAGTAAATCAGTGACTTTTAGTAAATTAGTTAAAGATGCCAATCACAACATGGAATGTTCTGAATGTAAATCAGACATGTTTTCTACATTATTTTTACAGAAATATGGTCAGTATGTAATTTTAATGATGCAACGTTGTAGAACTGATGGTTCAAAATTGGACACTTTAATAAAGAAGTTTACAGGACAGCAATTATCAATTTCTGGAAAAACTTTTGTTACAGTTGCAATAATTTTTCATGAAGGACCTACTGTAACTTCTGGACATTACACAGTTTATCTTAAATGTGAAAAAGGCTGGACACTGTGTAATGATTCCCAATTGATTTTCAAGCAACGTTTGCCTTATGATTTACCCAATTCTTACTTAATTTTTCTGAAACCTAAATTTTGAAAACTAAAAACTGCATCTGAAGGAAGCACTTTTTGTAATTTTAAAGGATTATAATTGAAGATATCACTTAAAAAGGATTTTGAAATTACTATTTGGCCTAAAGGAAAAGTAATAAAAACAATTGTGGACTCCTTTGACAGAAATTATTTTGGCATGTGTGCTTTTGCGACAAGGTTTAAAGATGGTTTGTCTAGAAATTTTTTATTCATCTAGAGAAGTAGTTGTAATATATATGTAATATTTCTAACAAGGTATATTTTAGTGAGGATAGTTTTGGGGCTTTTTTTAAGCAATCTTTCAGATTGTTTTTTTTTTTTGCCCGCTGTTAAATGATGAATACAATTGTTTTCACTATTTTAAGTGAAAAATAAAAAATTCTGAAAACAGCAAAAAAAGGGCAAAAAATTGCTTAGTAAAATATGTAAAAACATGTAATGCTTTTTGTAATGTATGATTGAATATTAATACTTTTTTTCTTTTTTTGCAGAACTGGAAAGAAAAAATAAAAAAAAAATTATTTTCCCTTGCAAAATACCTTTTAAAAATTAAGTGAAAAATATTAGTATTATTCAATCCTCCCTTTTCATGCTTCCATTTCTTCACCTCTTTTTGTACATTAAATTTTATTTAAAAAAAAAAAAAATTTAAAAAAAAAACCTTGAGTGCGCGCACCTCAAAAAAAAAATTAAAAAAATCCCTCAAAAATTTTTTGGGGGGGTTTAGTTTATAAGTGGCTCTTAAAAGAGCCCTTGAGTTAATGGAGGGAAACAGGAAGAGAAAAACGAAAAAAAAGAAAAAACATCTATGGCCTACTTGCACTCATGGGCATCAATTTTTCTCTGAATGAGATCAAGACTGGTCTCAGACACAGAAATAAGTTTACCACAATCAGTGCAGCGTGTGGACAACCTAGCAAAACAAGGTGGTCCAAAACGAGGTGAAGAAGAAGGCAAAGGCACCACTGCAGCTGAAGTGCTCGCCTGAGCTGCCGAAGATGTGCTCGGCTGAGCTGCTGCAGATGTCGTCGGTAGAGCAGGTGGAGGGTTTGCTCCAGAAGCTCGACGAAAAGTTACTGGATGCATTTTGTTAACATGTCTCAACATAGTGTGAATGCTAAAAGAATATTTCTTGTTAGGATTCCCATGAGATAAGACTTTATCACAAAGTACACATGTAACTTTAGGTGCATTTACCTTTTTTTGTCCCTCTGGAAAAGTGAAAAACTGCCTTATAAAGCTGTCTTTCTGCTTCCTGCTCCTCTGCCTCTCAAGAGTGTCCAGATCACTGTCTGAAGATGGTTGCTGGTCAGCCATTGTCTCTCAACAACAGAATAGCTCCTTCTCCAAAGGAATCAGAACTAATAATGAGGGGAGTAGGTGTGGTTTGGGAAGAATCTGGAACTGAAAGTACTTCAAACCAATCAAAAGTGATGATTCTTGATCACATGACTTGCCATGAGGGGATTGGGTGTGGTATTGAAACAATTAGAAACTGAAAGTAATGATAACCAATAAGAAGTGCTGTTTTATTATGCATAAACCCGAGGTGCGCGCACTGCGCAAGCTCCGAGCGTGCACCTCGTGATTACGTATGCGCGAACGCGTAGGAGCGCATGTGCATACGTCATATGCGCGTACCTAGCGTGCATACGTTGAACACGCGTATACGCGACCGTTATTGCGCGTAATTTTAGTGTATGCGGAAGTAAACCGCGTGGAGCGCGTAGGACGCACGCACGCATGCGTACGTACGTACGCATACGTACTGGGTGCGCGCTCCCAGCGCGCACTATGACGTATATTTGCGTACGTAAATAACGTACGACGGTATTCATAAAAAACTTACGAAATTGTACTAGGAGCGAGCTCAGAGCACGCACCCCAAGAATTTATATATAAAAAAAAAAAGTGGAGAAAAATTAATTGCAAAAATTAAAAAAAAAAAATCAACTTTATCCTAATTGAAATTTAAAAAACCTTGCAAATTCACTGAAAAAACCATAGGTTTCACACATGTTATAGTTAGCTGGACATTTCACTCGTGAAAAACCAATGAAATTCCCCCGTTATAGTTAGTTCAGCTAAATATAACTCGCGCACCCGCAATCCACTGCTGATGACGTCACATATTACATCACTCATGACATGGTCAGTGACATCACTCATGACATCACTGATGACATCTCAAATGACATCACTGATGACATCACTGATGACATCATCCTTGTGATTGAGTAGCAGACCTCCTCTCACCCTAATATAACCTTTGATACACACATTCAAAAATAGAGACTAAAATTTTCAAAACAATGGACATACCAATACCAGTTACAACAACCTCTTCAGTAATTCTAAGATCCACATACAAATCCACTCATTCACCAACAGTCCTATACAGTCACTCATACATGTACTCACTCATCATATGTACTCATACACCTATACATCCTGTTACACAATGCCACTCATCCATAGAGTTACTCACACACATAGTCACTCATGCTAATAAAGAATCAAACATACATTTACTTGCATATACAGTTATACACACACCACCACACTTACTTCTACGGAAACTTACACATACTTAGTCTTTTAAACAATCACTTATAGAAATACATACTTATTCATACATGAACTCTTTCAATCTCTCACTCTCACATATACTCACTTATATACACCAATAGTCACATATACTAGTTTAAAACTTATGAAGTTACTCATAGAGACACTATTGAGACAGTCATTCACTCACTAACACACCCATACACACACTCATCCACCCATACAGTCCTGCACACATGCTGTGTTCAACACATACAAACAGTGAGTCACTCATTCATGCACCTATGCACTACGTAATACCCCCCACCGAACCATGCAGACACTCAGACTGATACTCAAAAAACCAACTAATAACCTATATAGACACCCATGTAGCTACTCACCAACCCATGCAGCCACCTATACACAAAGTGAGAGACTGATACAGATATTTACATATTTAAACATTACTCACAAAGCCATGTATTCACTATGATACACTTAATCAGTCACATAATCAATTTTTCAAAAACAAATCATCCATTTAGACACTTATATACCCATTTATTCTTCCATCGACCTTGAGATATACATATATAAAACATATTTAATTTTCAGAAAAACACACATTCACTGGATGATGTCATCAGTGATGTCATTTGAGATGTCATCAGTGATGTCATGAGTGATGTCACTGACCATGTCATGAGTGATGTAATATGTGACGTCATCAGCAGTGGATTGCGGGTGCGCGAGTTATAGTTAGCTGAACTAACTATAACGGGGGAATTTCATTGGTTTTTCACGAGTGAAATGTCCAGCTAACTATAACATGTGTGAAACCTATGGTTTTTTCAGTGAATATATATATATATATATATATATATATATATATATATATATATATATATATATATATATATATATATATATATATATATTCCAAAGGTAATCCTCTTCCAGGGCACGTCCAAGGAAACAGCCACACCAACGCAGTATATTGTTTACTGGTATTTAATGGCAAATAGAAACAGGACGCGTTTCGATCTTGCGATCTTGTTCACATAGCCCGTTTTTTTGTGTATTACTTTCTTTTTGTACCATGTCACATTCTACCTGCTCTCGTAAGCATAAAAAAAATACTTGTAAATGGAAAGCTCAATTTCTTCCTCAATTCAAAAGAAAAAACTTTATTGACATGAATATTTGAATGCTGCAGCAAGCGCTTTAGCAATGCCATGGGCCTTTGTTCAGGTTGATATTACCTTATCAATTACCTATAGTAGGTTTCAAAACATTTATTATTTGGACATATTGCTTAATCACCATCCCTGGTCAATCAAATTTCATAGTTATCCTGTGCTGGTGGTTACTGTTTTATGTGTGCTTGAGGGTTTAGTACATAATTCTAGGTGGACTGTATTCCACTAGAGGTGAAGGTCTAAAGGTGTTTCCACCTGGGAATCGCCTTCTACTCTTTTCAAAGGTTCTGCCAGCATGAATTTCATTGAGGCCTTCCTTTCATCTGCAATGAAGACAGAAAACCAGTTATTCTAGTAAACAGCTATTGGATGGACAATTATAAAGCTCATTTGATAGGTTATACAGTGTCGAATTGGAGGATTGGAAATTGCAATACAATTCACAATACTGGTACTTGAAATCATAATAATATCTAAAATACGGATTATACTTCAGGAGCTAGTAGGTCTTAGAAATATGTGTACAGTTCTTCGTCATTGTTCATACCATGAGGTGTGAGGCTACCCGCATGCAATATATGTCTGAATTCTATTCTGCGTAACGCACAAATTTGATTGCCTCCTCTAGGGTGTTTTACTACTGTGTCAATGCCAAAATATCTGGCCTTAGTCCAATCTCCATCATGGTATTCCCAGAAATGTAGTGCTGTGTTGTAACGCATATCTGAGTTTGTGATTGCTAGGTAGTGTTCTAGTATGCGTTTTTGTACGGGGAAAGTAGTTGAGGCTCTGTACCATCTGTCATATGGACAGACAATTACATAGACAACATAGTCAGTTTTGCATGTGATAAATCTGGTGATTCGATGTCTCTTCTTAATCCTGACTAAGGTAACTTTGTTGACATTACTGCTATGTTTGCATGCCTTGCAGTGCCCACATTTTCTGAAACCTCGACTTTGCTGAAGCCATGTTTGATTCTCACTATTTAAATGGCTATGTACCAGCATTTCCCTAAGCGAAAGATTTCATTGAAAGGTGATGTTAGGGGTGTTTCCTATCTTGGACTTCAATGTGGTATCCTGTGTCAAAATTGTCCATCTACTCTTTAGGATCCTACGTAAATTGTTTGCCTGACTGGTGAACTTGGTGATGAATCTAATGGGTGCTTTTTCTTGATCTGTCTTTCTAAGTGGTTTGTCTTGTAGCAGACCCTCTCTAGATTTCTCATCCCCCCTTACACTTGCTTTCTTCAGACTTTTCTTAGGATATTTCCTAGCACTCAGACGGTCTATCATTTCCTATTTGTTTTTCTAATAGCTTTCACTTGTACTGCTGTTTCTTTTTGCTCTTAAAAATGTGCTATATATGGTATACTCCAGCGGAAGCAAGGTGGGTGACAGCTATCCACATGGAGAATAGAATTCCCAGAAGTGCTCTTCCTGAAGAGCTCTGTCTGTAAGGTGCTGTCCTTGAGGGTTAGTTTAATGTCTAGGAATTCAACATTTTCTCTGTTGCAGTTCATAGTGAATCTCAGGTTGACGTTGTTACCATTGATGACTATTAAAACCAAATTATGGTCCTCTTCGTTTCCCTCCCAAACGAAGAAGACATCATCTATGTATCTGAGCCACACACTTATATGATCAATGTATCTGTTATGATCACAGTTCCAGAGGCCCTCCTCCTCCCACCAGCCTACCAGAAGATTGGCATAGCTGGGGGCGACGCAGGGCCCCATGGCTGACCCTTGTGTTTGCCTGTAGAGGGCATTTTCAAAGAGAAGAATATTTTCCTCTAGACATGTCTCAATCATCCAAATAATCATTTGTGTATGTTGTAGAACATTAACACTCCTCGTCCTGAGAAAATATTTGCAAGCATTCATGCTATCCTGGTGTCTTATGCTCATGTAAAGGCTCTCAACATCTAAGCACAAAAGCCAGCATTCTTCGTTCCAACAAAGATTGTTTGTTTTTTGGATGAAATCTTTAGTATCCCTAATAAGGAATCTAAGTTATGTACGTAGAGTGCTAAAAAATGATTGACAAAGGTCAACATGTTTTCAAAGATACTGTTCTTTGAGGAAAAGATAGGATGACCTGAAGGGTTCAGGGCATCTTTATGGACCTTGGGTAACAGGTATAGGGTAGGGATAGTAGGTGTCTCGTTTTTTAGAAATTACATTTGATCCCTACTGAGTAGGTGTTGCTCATGCCATGTGAGTAATCTCTTTTTGCAGTTGGAAATCACATTTTGTAGGTATTCTCTGTCAGTTCTAGTGTAACATGTGATGTTTCTCACCTGTCTCAGTCCTTCCTTCACATAGTTCTCCCTATCCATTATAACTATGTCACCCCCTTATCAGATGGTTTGATAACTATGGTTTGGTCTTTCTGTAAGTTTGTGTGGATATTCAATTGTGTCTTGTTTAAATTTTTATTATTATTGCCGATAAGACTGAAGTGATGTTTTCGGCAAAACCCAGCCTCCGGCCGCAGACCTGTGGTGGCCTGAGGAAATGGGTTCGCCACCTGGACCAGCGGGATATGCTAAAAATGTGGGTGTAAAATGGCAGGCTGATCTATCTTTCTCTGCCCAAATTCAGCAGGTCACAGCTGCCTGCTTTAGCAGCTTGAGAAACCTCCAAACTTTATGCATCTGCTGCCTGAGAGCTGTCGTAGGACCGTAATCCATGCCACAGTAACTGCACGCCTCGATTACGCAAACGGCCTCTTAATCGGCTTACCGGCCTACCTGGTTAAGAAACTCCAAATGGTCCAAAATGCGGCTGCGAGATTAATCAAACGTGTTCCTTTTCGGCAACACATCTCTCTGCATATTAAAGAACTACATTGGCTTCCAGTAACCAAGAGAATTAAATGTAAGGCCTTAACCCTTGCATTTCGTGCCTTTCACGGATCGTGCCCTTCATATCTGAAACAGAGGCTGGGTGTCTACACGCAGTCGCGTTTTTTGAGATCCAGCTCCCAGAAATTACTTTGTACTCCTCGAGTGAAGAAGGCCCGGTTAGGTGTCAGATCTTTTATGTATGGGGCGTCCCTACTGTGGAATTCCCTTCGCATCCGGTTCAAGCGATGGGGTAGATCGTTTTGGAAGCACAGCGATTTGGATTAATCTCCGGATATAAGCTCAATACTAATAAAACTCAAACAATAACCAATATCGAACTTATCCCTTGTACACCCATTTTGGGCATCACTCAAAAAGCTACTTATTTAGGAGTCAGTCTCAATAGTCATACGGAAGAAATAGTGAAGCTTAATTATGAACCACTATTTAAGAAAGTTGCTACGGACTTGCGCAAATGGCACCAATAGCCCTTAACTATTTGGGGGTGTTGTAATATTATTAAGATGAATGTCCTTCCAAAGTTTTTGTATTTGTTCAGGAGTATTCCCCTGCTGGTTCCATTTTCATTCTTTAAAAGACTGGATGGCATTATAGGCAGCTTTATTTGGGGGTATAAAAGGGCTAGGCGGGCTATTAAATTTCTTAAACTGACATACAAGAGGGGCAGTTTCAGAGTACCGGATTTTAAATTATACTTTTGGGCTGCTTTTGCTACGCGCCTACAGAGCTTGATGGAAGGTTTTGGTACGTCTAAAAAGTGGATTGCATATCAGCTAGTATGCGGGCCGGAGTATAGGTTTGTACTTTCTCAGATGTCTGATCCGAACTACTTTAAACGCGTTTGCTTCAAGATATTGAGACATGCTATCTGGATCTGGCGTGACATTGTAAAGCAGTATAACATTCCTGAGCTGCATGCAAGTACTTATCTAAGGGGGAATCCCCGTTTGGGGGTTTTATTTGGTGACTCTGCTTGGAAGATCGGGCAACATTGCGGTGTACTACAGCTAGGGCAATTGTATGATCAGGACGGATTTAAATCATTTTCTTCCCTCAGAGATGAATTTGGGGTTCCCAACCACTCTTTCTTTACATTTTTGCAAATCAGAGATTTTTTTATTAATGGGGAAGGTTTAGTGACTGTTAATTCGTTGGGGGAATCTGCAAGCTCACTTTTTCAACTTCGGGGTAGGGGTTGTATAGGAATAATTTATAAATACTTAATTATAGGTGCAACGGATGACGATGCTCAGGCTGTAGAGAAATTAAATCGCTATTTTGAAATTAGTATTACCACAACAGATTTGCATAGGTCATTATTGACCATTAATACCTCTGTTACTTCTATCAATTTAAAACGTAAGCAACACCGTATGTTATTTCTTTTGTACTACACGCCTGAAATTATTTCTAAATGGGCTACGTTGAATACGACACCTAAAACCCATTGCCCTAAATGTTTACTTTTCGCTGCGGATATTAGACATATGTTTATTAGGTGCCCAGCACTCTCTGCTTTTTGGTCACTGATTGCAAAGGAGTTATGTAATTTGTCAGGAACTAATATTATTATTTCTGAGAAAGAGATTCTCTTGGGGTTAATAGAGGACCCAGGTTTAATATCAGTTGCGTTATTCTCTATTATTATGGCTTGCTGTCGTTTATGTATTGCTAGGGTCTGGATTGAGCCTAAACCTCCAACGCTTGCGGAGTTTTGGCAGTTAGTAAGAGGGGTATATGAGATGGAGATTGCCCTAGCTAAGGCCAGGGGCCTTTCTTCCCAAATTAGAATAGAACGAATTTGGCATTGTTTACAATGGGACTAAGTGTTACTGATTTTGCTCTCTTATTTGCCCTTTTTCTTTTCTCCTATGTGCCTGTTTATGGTATGCATCTATCCAGTCTTGATTCTACGATCCTATGTTATGTTATGTAATTTGTTTCCTTGTTTTCTCTTTTGGCTAAATAAAAAAAAAAAAAAAAAAAGGAATTCCCTTCGCAACTCCTTGCGTCAGATCTCTTCTGAAACATAATTTAGGAAGGCAGTTAAAGCCTGGCTTTTTAACCAGTCTTATTTTGTAGTGTCTTGATTGTTGCCTGTCTCCTGTGTGTCTCTTGTTGCTCTAGCACCAGAACACCTCCTTGGAGGTAGCTGTCCGCGCTCAATAAATGACTGCATTATTAATAATATTATTATTATTATTATGTCTCAGGGTTTCCCTGCTTAGTTTTAAGATGTAATTGGCAACTACATCTAAGAACACATCAATGTTGTCCCTCGGGAGTTGCAGGATGGATCTGGACAGTGCCCTAAAACTCGTTGTCTCTATCCCACCTGTGTCAATCCCAAACATGTTGTTAATACTTGCTGTATTCATTAAATCAAAGGGGTCATTATTGGTGCCAAGTGTCACACCTGCCTCATCAGTTCTTTCTAGGCTACGTAGTATTTGTAGTGTGTATAAATCCCATATAGTTAAATTATCAGGGTAAGATTCTGGTTGGGAAGCTATTCCTTCAATATTGCTTTTAGGTAGCAGTGCATACATGTTGAACAGTTTCAACTTCCTGACAAATTTATACAAATCAATCCTTAATTGTGTATAGTCCAGTTTCGATGTTGGGCAAAAGGAGAGACACAGTTTTAAAGTCTCAATCTCTATTTGCGACAATAGTTTTTTTGAAAGGTTCATTACCATTACTTCTTTGGAGGGTGATGCCATTATTTCTTTTTCATTGTTTGGCCCCTCGTTCCCATGCCGCTATTTGTTTGTTTTTCTACATTGACGTCTTCTTTGGCTTTTGAACCCCTGCCTCTTTCTCTTTGTTTTCCTTGGAAGGCGTGTTTATTCTCTTTTTGTAAAATCCTGAGTTCCCTGGAAAAATAAATCTTTGGTGTCATGTTGCTGCTTAAATCTTCTATGGATCCCAAATCCGAACTCTGGTCAGTGACTGATTTAGATCTTCTTTTGTCAATGGCTCTGAGGGTTCTGTCCCTTGTAATTTGCTGACAAGATTTGTCGAATTTTTTGGTAAAGGTAAGGATCCTTCCTGCAGCATAGTCTTGTTCATCACAGAGGAATTTTCGTTGCTTTCTCTGTATTACCTCATTCTCATGGGTTTTGAGGCATTCTTCAATCGTTTTCAAAATCTTCTTTATGGCTTCTTGATCTGTTTCCTTTTCAAATTCATCCATCAGAGTTTTTATTTTCGTAGTTAATTCACTATGCTCCTCCCAAGCATTTTTTATCTATATTCTGAGCATTGATTTTAAACAACTTGTATTGTTAGTCCAATCTTTCAATAATTCTGGTTTTGGATTTGCTAATGTGGGGATGATACAGATCCTCAACCCTCTTGGAATCCTGCCCACTTCCAAACAGTTCTGCAAGGAAGTGGCTTCCCACCACTGACTGACTTCTTTCTTCTTCAGTCTCTCTAATGCTATTTCCCTTTGTTTTAAGCTTGTATTAGTGCCACTCACACTGGGAGCATCCACGTTCGTTTCATCACTGGCAGCTGACTTTGATTTGAAAATGCGAAGACCTGGCGCCTCTTGCTCCTTAAATATTTTGCTTGCCATGGTTTCTCCACTACTGCGTTGCATAGAGTTAAATACTTGCGCACCCTGGTCTCTTTTGGTAACAGTTCCCTTTCGCCTTTCCAGCCCCTCCCGTGTGTATGCAAATACAATAGGAACGCTTTGGTTCTTACCTGATTTGGAGTCGTCACTCTTGCAGTTGCTGATTTCTATTGTGGCATGGGGGTTTCTCCGGTTCTTCTATTTGTGGAATCTGTGACCGGCGGGCTTCATTTTCCAAACGGGTCATGTACAGATGCGGTTGCGTGTTGAAGGAGCCTCGCCTTGCGGGTTGGGGCTGATTCGGAGGTCGCCACCGCCTACATATTCCAAAGGTAATCCTCTTCCAGTGCACATCCAAGGAAACAGCCACACCAACGCAGTATATTGTTTACAGGTATTTAATGGCAAATAGAAACAGGACGCGTTTCGATATTGCGATCTTGTTTACATCACCTGCTTTTTTGTGCATTTCTTTCTTTTGTACCACGTCACATCCGACGTGCTCTCGTAAACATAAACAAAATACTTGTCAGTTAGAAAGCTCTATTTCTACCTCAATTCAAAAGAAAAAACTTTACCAACATAAATATTTCAATGCTGCAGCAACTGCTTTAGCAATGCCATGGACCTTTGTTCAGGTTGATATTTCCTTATCAATTACCTATAGGGGGTTTTAAAAAAATTATTATTTGGACATATTCCTTAATTACCGTCACTGGTCAATCAAATTTCATAGTTATCCTGTGCTGTTTGTTACTGTTTTATGTGTGCTTGAGGTTTTTGAAAATGTTTGGGGCATTTGACTAGCGCTAGCGGTAGAGCTTTTATGAGCACCACCAGCGATCAGGTGCATGCTGACAAACCACAACAAGCGGCTAAAATATATATATATATATATATATATATATATATATATATATATATATATATATATATATATATATATATATATATATATAATCTACTGGCGGTCGCCAGTAGATAGTTATAGTTAGGACCGTGTTTCCATAGGAAATCTGAAAATTCGATTTTGAATAACTTTGGCGCCGGTTGACGAATCCTCGCGACATTTTCAAAACTAATGGGGCGCTCTGCTCAGCTCCTACCCTGAAAGTCTCGGGGTGATTCGTCAAGCGGGGGCTGAGAAAAAAGGGGGTCCCAAAATGCATTTTCCCCATGCATTTTCCCATAGGACCTTTAGTCGAAGGTACAGCCCGAACGGCTGAACAGAATTACTTGAAATTTGGCAAAGAGGTAGTTCTCAGGTCAGGCATGTGCCCTTTGCATATATGGTGTCAATCTGTTCAGTAGTTCCTGAGAAAATTGCAGTTAAAAGTACATAAATATCTATATGCGCGCACCCTAACGTGCGCGAGCGTAATTCTGATTGGTGGTTTCATGTCAGTCAACGTTCGAATCGGTCGAAATCAGGAAGTGTCGGCCGCCATTTTCTGTGTTTTGTGTGTGACAGTGAAAAAGAAAGGTGGAGAACGTGAAAAGGGGGCAGGGTAGAGAGTCCCTGACCCCCTAGCCTTTGTCAGGGGGTCCCTGTAGGACCCCCGAAGGATGAAAAAAAATATATTTTTTTTTTTTCAAAAAATCACGGGGTGCGCACGGTGAAAAACCGTAAAAAAAAAAAAACCTTTTAAACGAGCCATTCCATATTACAGGATACAGTCAGTCTATAACTATATACATAGGTAGTTTATTGTAAAATAAATATATAAAAAATATAATGATACATACATAACTTAGCATTTAAAAAACCTTACAAATTCACTTAAAAAACCATAGGTTTCACACACGTTATAGTTAGGAATTAGCATTTAAAAAACCTTGCAAATTCACTTAAAAAAACATAGGTTTCACACATGTTATAGTTAGCTGGCCATTTCACTCGTAAAAAACCATTGAAATTCCCCCGTTATAGTTAGTTCAGATAACTATAACTCGCGCGACCGCCACTCTATCACAAGGATGATGTCATCAGTGATGTCATGAGTGATGCTACTGACCATGTCATGGGTGATGTAATATGTGACGTCATGAGCAGTGGATTGCGGGCGCGCGAGTTATAGTTATCTGAACTAACTATAACGGGGGAATTTCAATGGTTTTTTACAAGTGAAATGTCCAGCTAACTATAACATGTGTGAAACCTATGGTTTTTTAAGTGAATTTGCAAGGTTTTTTAAATGCTAATTCCTAACTATAACCTGTGTGAAACCTATGGTTTTTTAAGTGTATATATATATATATATATATATATATTCACTTAAAAAACCATAGGTTTCACACATGTTATAGTTAGCTGGGCATTTCCCTCGTAAAAAACCAATGAAATTCCCCCGTTATAGTTAGTGCAGGCAACTATAACTCACGCGACCGCAATCCGCTGCTGATGACGTCAGATATTACATCACTGATGACATATGTGTCTTTCTGAAAAAAAAAAAAAATGAAATATATGTATAGCTAAAGATGAATGGAAGAAGACATGGGTAAATAAGTGTCTAAATACAGTGATGTAATATCTGACGTCATCAGTAGCGGATTGCGGTCGCGTGAGTTATAGTTGCCTGCACTAACTATAACGGGGGAATTTCATTGGTTTTTTACGAGGGAAATGCCCAGCTAACTATAACATGTGTGAAACCTATGGTTATTTAAGTGAATTTGCAAGGTTTTTTAAATGCTAATTCCTAACTATAACGTGTGTGAAACCTATGGTTTTTTCAGTGAATATATATATATTCACTGAAAAAACCATAGGTTTCAGGGGTGTTATAGTTAGCTGGACTTTTCACTTGTACAAAACCATTGAAATTCCCCCGTTATAGTTAGTTCAGCTAACTATAACTCGCGCGCCCGCAATGCACTGCTGATGACGTCACATATTACATCACTCATGACATGGTCAGTGACATCACTCATGACATCACTGATGACATCTCAAATGACATCACTGATGACATCACTGATGACATCATCCAGTGAATGTGTGTTTTTCTGAAAATTAAATATGTTTTATATATGTATATCTCAAGGTCGATGGAAGAATAAATGGGTATATAAGTGTCTAAATGAATGATTTGTTTTTGAAAAATTGATTGTGTAACTGACTGATTACGTGTATCATAGTGAATACATGGCTTAGTGAGTAATGTTTAAATATGTAAATATCTGTATCAGTCTCTCACTTTGTGTATAAGTGGCTGCATGGGTTGGTGAGTAGCTACATGGGTGTCTATATAGGTTATTAGTTGGTTTTTTGAGTATCAGTCTGAGTGTCTGCATGGTTCGGTGGGGGGTATTACGTAGTGCATAGGTGCATGAATGAGTGACTCACTGTTTGTATGTGTTGAACACAACATGTGTGCAGGACTGTATGGGTGGATGAGTGTGTGTATGGGTGTGTTAGTGAGTGAATGACTGTCTCAATAGTGTCTTTATGAGTAACTACATATGTTTTAAACTAGTATATGTGACTATTGGTGTATATATGTGAGTATATGTGAGAGTGAGAGATTGAAAGAGTTCCTGTATGAATAAGTATGTGTTTCTATAAGTGATTGTTTAAAAGACTAAGGATGTGTAAGTTTCCGTTGAAGTAAGTATGGTGGTGTGTGTATAACTGTATATGCAAGTAAATGTATGTTTGATTCTTTATTAGCATGAGTGACTATGTGTGTGAGTAACTCTATGGATGAGTGGCATTGTGTAACAGGATGTATAGGTGTATGAGTACATATGATGAGTGAGTACATGTATGAGTGACTGTATAGGACTGTTGGTGAATGAGTGGATGTGTATGTGGATCTTAGAATTACTGAAGAGGTTGTTGTAACTGGTATTGGTATGTCCATTGTTTTGAAAATTTTAGTCTCTATTTTTGAATGTGTGTATCAAAGGTTATATTAGGGTGAGAGGAGGTCTGCCACTCGATCACAAGGATGATGTCATCAGTGATGTCATCAGTGATGTCATTTGAGATGTCATCAGTGATGTCATGAGTGATGTCACTGACCATGTCATGAGTGATGTAATATGTGACGTCATCAGCAGTGCATTGCGGGCGCGCGAGTTATAGTTAGCTGAACTAACTATAACGGGGGAATTTCAATGGTTTTGTACAAGTGAAAAGTCCAGCTAACTATAACACCCCTGAAACCTATGGTTTTTTCAGTGAATTTCTGAGGTTTTTTAAATGCTAATTCCTAACTATAACGTGCCTGAAACCTATGGTTTTTTCTGTGAATTTCAAAGGTTTTTTAAATGCTAATTTCTAACTATGCCTACAGAGATAGGACATGTGAAGAAAGAAGAAAAAATGCACAGAAAGAAACAAAAGAAGTGCAGAAAGAAGCAACAGAAGTCCTCAAATACGAAGATAAGTGCAGGAAGAAGGATAACGTGCAGAAAGAACAAAAAGAAGAGCAGAAAGAAGCCTTGTTGCAAAATCATCCTGTACCCTCAACTTTTTCAGACGGATACTGGTGGTAACTGAGTCTGACTAACCAGTCCTAGAGCCAGTGCTATGTTAAAAGACACTTAGAATACAGTGAAAACACCTACATACACTAGGGAACATTATGCGTTGGGGTCCCCCTGTGATTAGCATGACCTCCTCTGTAAGCCCCTAGTGTATAATAGGGCATGGGGATTAAAACTACCTCTTAAAACAGGCCACAGGGCGTTTTTGCACACGTTAACTCAGGCCCCGTCCCCTCCCTTCACCACTGTGTAAACACGCCCTGTGTCCATTTTTAGTTGGGAGATTAAGTTCATTTGAATCCTGAGGGTCCCTGGGGTCCAACTAGCCCACTAGGTACCTCCAGTAAGTGCCACAGAGCTGCGTTGCAGAGAGGTGTAAAAAGTGGCACGGCCTGGACCACCTCTCTGCAATGCAGCTCAGTGGCGTTTACTGGAAGCACTTGGTGTGCTAGTTAGCCCCCAGGGGCCCTCAGTATTGAAGGGAAATTATATCCCCAATTTAAAACGTGCCATAGTGCGTGTTTGCACACGTCACCTCAGGCCCCGTCCCCTCCCTTCACCACTGTGTAAACGCGCCCTGTGGCTGTTCTAAGTTGAGAGATTAAGTCCCCTTGAATCCTAAGGGTCCCTAGGGTCAAACTAGACCACTAGGTACCTCCAGTAAGTGCCACAGAGCTGCGTTGCAGAGAGGTGTAAAAAGGGGCTTGGCCTCAGAACACCTGGCTGCAGCGCAGCTCCCTGGCGCATACTGGAGATGCCTGTTGGGGGCGCGTTTGCAGAGTGCTGCATGGAGGGGGCATGGCCTCCGGCACGATGCCAGTCTTTTATTTATTTTAGTTTTTTAAGAAGGGGGGCTGTGTGGTTCCCCTTCTTATTCTAATTTATTGGCCCTGATGACCCCATCCCCCAGGGCCAGTCTCCTAATTATATTTTTTTTACCCCAATCCCCAGGGCCGGCCACTGTTTTTTATTATTTTTAAAAAATATATATTTATAGACACACCTAGGACATGCTGGACAAACCGTACGTACCTATCACCATGACGATTTGCGTGATATTCATTAAAAGGCGACTATGCATGCAATGAATCCACGTGGAATGTATTTACACCACTAGTGAAGCTCTGACATGTCTGATGCCCTACCGTGCCTAATCCTGGTAGACACCCTTGTCGTTTATTTATACAAACATGGGTAGCTATTGACGGGCACATTTAATACACATGCACACCAAGCCATTCAAAGGGGATTCGACAAAAATTCGACCAAAACTATGCAAGAAACCCCCCTCACGGTTAATAAAACACACATCCACTGCCGGATGTGTAATACTTTTTATTTTACTCTCTGGAAAGGGGACGAACATCACTTGAGAGTCACAGCGTGCTCCTGACAGAGCCCAATGCTGTGTTACACCCACCATTGCCTGCCGAGTGCCACACACCTCTGTGTTGTATTCCACTAGCTAGTGCATATGCTATGACACTCTCTAGCCCATGTGCACTGTAACACCACCCCGTGAATATGTCATGCCACACTTGTCTTCGCACGGGTTATATTGCCCCATCTAACGTGCCTTTCTCGATGCCTATGTTATAACGCACAGTGCTATGCCATACATATTACAATCTGGGATCCATATCTTTGTCACAGTGCATATGCAACATTACACTCCCCAGCACATATTTTATATTACAACTTTAGAGACTAGTTAGGTTACACAACACTGCCCTGTGCATATTACACTCCAAGGCGCATATCGCATAGCACGCGCTAGTGCCTGTGCTATCTTGCGCTCTCCAATGAATCTGTCATTGCGCACAATGTATTGCATATTATATTTCACGCCCGGTTCATCTTATATCACACTTTTTGGTGCATAGTTTATGCCATACACTATATCTAGTTTTCATTTTCAATCGTGCTCTCAGGACTATGTTCTATATAACACTGTGTTCACCTACCCTTTTCACGGGCATTACATTTTGCGATAGGGGGTGGAGGGTCAGGGGGTGTTTCTGCCAAGTGAGCCCGGAGTCACAGTCACAAACGTCCTCTTCTTCCTTAATAAAAGTGAGATTATGCTGCATACTTGAACATATTTTAAGTAGTTCGCACAGACACAATGTTTTAAAAACAATAAAGTTCCTAATACCCGCCTTCTCTGAACAGTTAGCTTGCTGCCCTATCCCCTTCCTCCCTATCCTCTGTTGTGTGAATCCATGGACTAGCCTCCTCCCTCCTGCCATGCATGGTCTGATGTGCTGCCACTGCCCTCAATTTAGTATGATGTACCAGTCCACTCCTCCTGCCCTCCATTGCCCAATTCTATGCCCCATCATTGACCTCCTGCTTAAACTCTGTGCTTAGCTTGCTGCCCCTATTCTCCTTCCCCCTGCCCTCCGATGTCTTTGTGCATGCCCCTGCTCCATCCTTTTTGCCCACCATGTCCCATGGACCTGCCACTCCTATCTACTCTGAGTGCTCTGTTGAGCTGCCACTCCCCTCCCACCTGCCTAGCATTGTCAGATGACTGTAACCTGTCCCTGCCACCTCCACCCTGCCTGTCCACATGCCATGCCCCTATCCTCTTCCTCCTGTCCTACATGGTCCATTGTACTGCCACACCCTTCTGCCCTTCCTGGTCTATTGTGCTGCAACTGCTCCTCCTGCCTGCCCCGTGTGGTCTGTTGTGAGGTCCCTTCCCCTGAACTTTCTTGTCTGTGCACAGGTCCTGACCCTCCCTTCTATCCTCCATCGTCCTTTGTGCATGCCCCTCCACCCTCCTTCTTGCCCATCATAGCCATTGTGCTGCCACTAACCCTCCCACTTGCCATGCATGGTCTTCTGTGCTGCCATGGCCCCTCCCACCCTCCCTGTGTGGTCAGTTAGCTGCCCCTGACCCCCTCCCACCTTCCCTCCATGGTCTGTGTGTATGCCATCACAGTCTCGCTGTTGCTCTTCATGGTGTGTCTTGCTTCTAGCGCCCATCCTGCCTGACCTCCATGGCTATCTTGCTGCTCCTGCCCTGCCCCCTTGCCCCCAGCCCTACTCCCTCCCTCCTGGCTTGTCTGTTCCATTGTAATGCCCCTGATCCGTCCCTCCTGCCCTTTATGGTCTGTTATGCTGCAGCTTTCTCTCCTGTCTGTCCATTATGGTCAGCTAGCTACCATTGCCTCTTGCCCCTCTGTTCTCTGTTGTCCATGTGCATGGTCCTGTCCCCTCCCTCTTGCTTTCTATGGATTGTTGTGCTGCACTCCCGTCCTGCATGCCCTGTGTGGTGTATTGTGCTGCTGCAAACCCTGATGCCTGCCCTGCAGGGTCAGTTTGGTGCACCTCTCCATGTCCCTCCTGTCCTCTGTTATCCAAGTCCATGTCCCTATCCCATTTCCTTCCATGATCCAATGTACCATACTTGCGAACATTTTGAACTTGGTAAGAGGGAGATTTTGAAAAAAAACTGGGGTATTGATTTTCCCCTTTGAGTTACATTGAAAAAGAGGATATTGTAGACAGGAGACAGATCAAATAAAGCCCATTTGAGCTTAAAAACATTGGACGTTTCCTGGCTGAATCAGGTCTGTTGGCATGTATGGTTGTACTACCATTGCCTCTTCCTTCTGCCCACAATGGTCTATTACATTGCCACAGCCTTGAAGGAGGGTAGATTTTGTATCACAGGGGGCCCCTGGCCCGTTCTGTCCACACCTGAAGTATGAGACCCTTGTCCTTGCCCTGCCAGCTGCATTTGTAGGCCGTAATAAATTGACCAGCGGGTCCTGTGTTGCTATATAATTATCCTGAGACATCCTTACCACTCAGCCAGCATAAAACCCCTGTGTAGGCCCTTCTGTTCAATATGTAGGCCTCTTTGTTAAATTGACCATAGCTCTGCAATTTTAGTGTATAGCAGTCTGAAGGCAGGTCTGCGAGGCCTTCTGATCCAAACTAGTAGCCCCCACCCTACCCGAGTGCTCCGTGCCTGGTATCAAAGTTCAACATCCCCCTGAAGCTGTCGACATACAGTAGGCTGCATCCTGGACTGGTACTTGCTTCCTGGGCAGGTTTCCCGCTTTTAAGGAAGTGGCAACCGCAGAGCGTCAAGTTAGGACAACTGAGGAGATTTTATACATGAATATATTGAATTCCCGTACAGTACCCATTATTTTCTGCTTGCTCTATGGAACTTACGATAAGCGATTGGCCTGAGAGACTGACCTTTTCACCCAGTCCATTGTCAGCATTAAGTGGGTAAATGACGAAATGTCTGGTAAAATCTGCAGACGAAGCTTTTGGGTAGCATACGTAGGTAGATGTAGCGTGCAAAGGAGCCCACAAAATGATATAAAAAGGGAGCACCCACAGATATCGACGGACTACCTCGCCGTCTGTATGTAGGTTAACAGGCAGTGCAGGTTTTCCCCAAGAGCTGGGAGCTCTTGTCTTCCTTTGCTTAAAATGTCTTGCTCTGCTTTGCTTGAAGTATCTTATTCTATTTTACCTATATGAAATGTCATGTTATGTTTAACCATTGTTCTCTTTACTTTTGCATTTAAAAGATTTTGTATTGTAATTGCACGAATGCTTGCTCTAAGAGTAAACGTGAGTGTTCCTAGGTAACATTTTCCTTGGTGTAACTTGTTTCTCATGATGCATTTATAGATGTGTTTTCTCTCTCTCTCTGTCAGTACATTAATTGAGATACAGAGAATATTATGACAGCTGTATGATTATCTGGATTCTGTATTTTGTACTTTATGTCTCTATTCTGCGGTTTCTTTGAAGTTGCATCTTCTCATTAAACTGCCATTGTATTCTGCCTCCAATTCCATGTCTCATATGTCTGTTTTCTTCATTTTTGGAGCAAGCGTTCCTAGGCACCCCGGCTCAAATTAAGGTGCCCCTTTTGTCCCTGACTCACTCTCCTGCTCAGTTCTGTGGTGGCTCCCGGGGATCTGGGGACCGCCCCTAGCTTCCTTGACCCGTAATAGATCTTCCCTCCAACAGCCTCTCTTGCAAGTCCTGTATTGTTGGTTTGTTGCCCCTGCCCCCCTTTCCACTGCCCTCCATAGTCTGTTGTGCTTCCACGGCCCTTCCTGCCTGCTCAGTGTGGTTAAATTGTTGCCTTTGCACCCTCCTACCTGCCTTCAATTTTCAGAGTCCGTGCCCCTGGCCTCTGCCTCTCAACAGTATCCTAATGAACAACTAGATTGCTAACATTCTATATTTATTACAAAAGTGTGGAACGCCTGACATCATCTTGATGTAATCAAAACTGTAATACCTAGAGCATTTCCTTTAGAAATTACATATATGAGAGGGTCTTATTGGCATCAAAATTATGGTTAGTGCTCTAAAAGACTAAAATAAGGACATATTTTCTGAGTTTTCAAATAGCGACAAAGCACTTTTAAATTATTTGTTATCTTTATGTTTTTTTATCCAGTTGACCACTTGATTAAATGTTGCACTTAGGGGAGAGGATGTGGTGTTACTTCCAGAACTGCAGACTTTGCAACTGGGGAACCAGGTTGAAGTTTCTGCTTCAGCTCGACATTCTGTGATTCTGGTCAAATCACTTAGTCTCCCCATGTCTACAACCAAAATGAATTTGTTCTTGTGTGATGTAACCAATGCTCATGTAAAGCACTCCAATACCTGACAAGTCTGCACTATATAACACTGCAAAAACACAAAATAATAAGTGTTTTGCACACTTCTGTCATTGGGCTATATTTGGGCTACATCTGGGTGATTTTGGGCTACATTTGGGCTCTTTTGTCTCCGGTGGCCATCTTGGGAGATTTATTTGTTATGAAGTTTCCTAATTTCCTCATGTACTGCAGTCTCCTCAGTAGGAAATGCTTTCAGTTTTTTACTTTGATTCCATCATGAAGGTATTCAGATATGTCACACATTTGCCATAAATTCTGAATGTTAGCACTCTAGTTGCTGATTAGATCACTGTAGTAAAACTACTGCACCATGGAAGTCTGCTCCTGGTATTAAAAGTGCATGTTTCAGTCTGCATGTCAGAATTTTTTAATGAAATAGAAGAGGATTTGAGAAGTCACTCAAAATGTGCCCTCATTTTCTTTCTTCAGCATTAATCATAATTTCTATGGCAAAATGAACCTCCTCATTGTGTTCCTTTTTAAATTAAATGTTTTAAGTGTTACCAGTTTATTCCAATCAAGATGGCTTCAGGTGTGCCATACTTTTGTCATAATGAAGACAGTAAGCGCTCTAGTTGTTTTTAAGAACATTCTGGGACATTCTGTCATTGGGCTATACTTGGGCTACATCTGGGTGATATTTGGGCTACATTTGGGCTCTTTTGTCTCTGGTGGCCATCTTGGGAGACTTATTTGTTATGAAGTTTCCTAATTTCCTCATTTACTGCAGTCTCCTCAGTAGGAAATACTTTCAGTTTTTTACTTTGATTCCATCAAGAAGGCATTCAGATGTGTCACACATTTGCCATAAATTCAGAATGTTAGCACTCTTTTTGCTCATTAGATCACTGTAGTAAAGCTACTGCTCACCAGGGAAAACTGCTGCTGGTATTGAAAGTGCATGTTTCAGTCTGCATGTCAGAATTTTTTAATGAAATAGAAGAGGATTTGAGAAGTCACTCAAAATGTGCCCTAATTTTTCTTTCTGCAGCACTAATCATACTTTTTATGGAAAAATGAACCCCCTCATTTTGTTCCTTTTTAAATTAAATGTTTTAAGAGTTACCACTTTAATCCAAGCAAGATGGCTTCAGGTGTGCCATACTTTTATCATAAGTAGGACTGTTAGCGCTCTAGTAGTTCTTTGGAACACTCTGGGAAGCTGCAGTAGAACACAAAGGAATCAACTGACAGTCTCTGCCCTTGTTGGATGTACATGTTTTACTGATAATGTCAGACTTCATTCTCACATGACTGAGAAAGATAATGTGAATTTACAGAAAATAAGCTCTCAGTTTAGCTTATAGATCACCTTCCAAACCTCTGTGGGAAAAGCATGAGAAAATATTTTTCTCTCAATCATGATATCCCAGCAGAAGGCTTTTTCACATGGTGAAATCACCTTAGAACATACCACAATTCCTAAAATGAGTATGGTACCATCAACAAATGATTTATAATGTAACTAAAGTCTTAAAACCTTCTATTAACTGCAATGCTTTTTAATGAGGTGCTATCATGTATATTGGTCCCAAGATGGCTGCCAACACTTCTTGGATGAAGTGCCGACAGCCAATCAGATCTCAGGATGAGATGTGTGGTTAGGTTCCGCCCACATATATATATGCTTTTAAATGCTATTTTCTCAGGAAATACTGAACAGATTTACACCAGACCTGCAAAAGGCACTTCCTTGACCTTATGGCTACCTCTCTGCCAAATTTCAAGTAATTCTGTTCAGCCGTTCGGGCTGTAGCTGTGTCTAAAGGTCCTATGGAAAAATGCATGGGGAAAACGTGTTTTGGGACCCCCCTTTTTTCTCGGCCCCTGCTTGACGAATCTCCCCGAGACTTTCAGGGTAGGAGCGGAGCGGAGCGCCCCACCTATTTTGAAAATTTCGCGAGGATTCGTCGACCGGCGCCAAAGTTATTCCAAATAGAATGTTGCGGATTTCCTATGGAAACAGGGTCCTAACTATAACTACCTACTGGCGACCGCCAGTAGGTAATATATATATATTTTTATTTTTTTTTTTCACGGAAAAATCCATAGGTTTCAGGCCTGATATAGTTAGGAATTAGCATTTAAAAAACCTTAGAAATTCACTGCAAAAACAATAGGTTTTAGGGGTGATAGAGTTAGCTGGACATTTCACTCGAACAAAACCATTGAAATTCTTCCGATATAGTTAGTTGTACTAACTACATCTCGCACCCCCGCAATCCACTGCTGATGATGTCACATATTACATCATTCACGACATGGTCAGTGACATCACTGATGACATCTCAAATGACATCACTGATGACATCACTAATGACATCATCCAGTGAATGTGGTTTGGTTCGTTACTTAAATATGTATTATATATATATCAATTTTCATTGAAGAATGAGGGGATATATAAATATAAATATCTGTATGGAGGATATAGTAGCAGTGTGATTGATGTTTACTTGACTAATTTATAGTGTCTCACTAAATATATTGGATAGTGACTAATCTGTGTGAATATCTGTATCACTTTGCCAGTTGTTGTGTAAACTGCTGCACTAGTTGGTTACTAGCTACGTGAAAGTCTATATTATTTATTGATTAGTTAACTGAGTATTTGTATGGGAGAGTGAATGTGTGTGTGGTTCTGTGGGGGGTGTGTGACTGCCCAAAGATGTGTGAATAGTTGATTCAGTAGGTATATGAAGTTAAAACTACATGTTATAACAGTTGTTTGGGTGAGTGAATATCTTTATGGGTGTAGCGATGATCAAATATATGTCTCAATGGTACATGTCCAAAAAACTAGAAAAATAAAAGCCAGTGTATGTGTTAGTTGTTGTATATAAATAAGTATACATAAGACTCAGTGATTGTATGAGTGACTGTAAGGATAACTGTACAGTTGTAATAGTGATTTTATAACACACTAAGTATGAGCTATTATCTATATGAATAGATGAAGTGGTGTTTTTTTAAGTGTATAGCTAAGTAAAAGTAAGTATGATCCATTGTTTGCATAAGTGAGTAGGATGACTTCATAAGTGATTAGGAAGGATGTGTGCTGGTGTGTAATGTCGATATAGGTGTATAAGTATATTTGATAGTGTTCTATTGATCATTGACAGCATGTATGAGTGAATATATAGGTAAGTGATTAGATGTGTGTATAGATCTAGGAATTACTGAGTGGGTGTTTAGAAACTTGTATTGGTGTGTCAATGGTTTTAAATCTGGCACTCTGTATTTTACAGTGAGTGATGAAAGATTATACTAGTGTATGATGAGGTGTATCTGATTGTCACGTGGATGATGTCATCAGTGATGTCATCAGTGATGTCATTTGAGATGTCATCAGTGATGGAACTGACCATGTCATGAATGATGTAATATGTGACATCATCAGCAGTAGATTGCGGGCGCGCGAGATGTAGTAAGTACAACTAACTATATCGGAAGAATTTCAATGGTTTTGTTCGAGTGAAATGTCCAGCTAACTATAACACCCCTAAAACCTATTGTTTTTTCAGTGAATTTCTAAGGTTTTTTAAATGCTAATTCCTAACTATATCAAGCCTGAAACCTATGGTTTTTTCAGGAAATTTCAAAGGTTTTTTAAATGCTAATTCCTAACTATATCAGGCCTGAAACCTATGGTTTTTTCAGTGAATTTCAAAGGTTTTTTAAATGCTAATTCCTAACTATATCAGGCCTGAAACCTATGGTTTTTTCAGTGAATTTCAAAGGTTTTGTAAATGACAGTTTTTAATGTATTAATTGTTATACTGATTTTTTTTATACTGATTTACTACATTGTTTAAACTGTTTTTTTAAAGATATTTTATTTTTTTAATTACATTATACATTTCAATACAAATATACTTTCTCAGAATGAATTACTTTAGTTTAAATACTTTGCAAAAAGGCAATAGACTTTTAAGTACAGTAGTTACAGTTGTTGCAATGGGCAACAACATTTCAAACACAAAGCAACATTGAGGTCAAAGTGAATTTCTAGTCAAATGCAATTAGTTACTTTATGGATTACTTTTCTAACCACAGGACTGGATCCTAGATTCAGTCCTTGGACATCTCCTGTAAACAGTTGAATAAAAGCGTTTTGGTTACAGTAGTGATTTTTAAGGATTATTATTGTATTTTAAAAGTTGACACTTTGAATAATTTTCATATAGAATCACCATTGTTATCTTATGGCAGAAAATTCAAATTCACTTAGCAGATAAGTAAACAGTTGAAAGAATGTGTTTAAGTCATACAAACGATTTTTTAGGAATATTTGTAGTTTGTGAAAATAGACAGAAGCTTTTCTGCTCAAAACCACACAATGGATTCCTATGGAATGAAATACAAGTTACTGGTAAGTACGCTTAGAATTACTTTTCAGGGTCAGTGCTGGACTAAAAGATGCAGCACTGGGTTCTCTCCTGATAACAGGTGAGTAAATCAGAATTCGTACTTCGGCTGATTTTAGAGGAATATTTGTAAGTTTCAAAAATGGACACTTGGAAACTTTTCTGGTGAAAACCACACAATGGATTCCTATGGAAGGAAATACAAGTTACTGGTAAGTACACTTAGAATTACTTTTCAGGGTCAGTGCTGAGCTAAAAGATGCAGCCCTGGGTTCTCTCCTGATAACAGGTGAGTAAATCGGAATTCGTAGTTCGGCTGATTTTAGAAGAATATTTGTACGTTTCAAAAATGGACACTTAGAAACTTTTCTGGTGTAAACCACACAATGGATTCCTATGTAAGGAAATACAAGTTCGATAATAATTAGCCCCCAGGTGGGCCAAATCCCGGGAGCAAATTATTTTTTTGTTCTTCTTTGTTTTAGAAATGGGGCTATGTTTCTATTTTTTTGGCCCTGGGGACCCCATCCCCCAGGGCCTGCCCCAATTATTATTTTTTTAAATCGGGAAGGGGGCCGCGTTGCCCCCCTCCCGAGGCCATAATTTGCCCCGGGGACCCCATCCGCCGGAGCATGCCCTTTTGTTTTAAAAAAATATATATATATATGGAGGGGGCTGCGTAGCCCCCCTCCTGTGGCCACTTTAGGCCCCGGTGTGGAAATATGGATTTTTCTGGTCAGTTATGTCCCCTATCTTGGACCCCAACGGTTCTATGTGCATGTTACAAGTACATGTATGTTCCCTCCAGTTCCAGTTATGAAGACGCAAATACATGTGCGTCCACCGTTAACATGTCCTCTTTTAGATCCGCCATGAATGGGCCGGATATTCCATTCCTAAGTACGAAAGGCCACCGGCTTTATATGGTTCACTTATGCCATTTTACAGTCCAGGCAAGTAGGCCCTGATTCTGCCATCAAGCTTTTCCTGCCTTCTGCCTCTGAGAGCTCCAGTCTGAGCCTGCATCTGTATCCATGAACTTTGTCCTCATTCTCTGCGCAGCTAACGGTGCCTGACATCTGCTTGTAGCCTGCCAAAAACTGTATTTCACCTTCGAAATTATCTGCTCCGCTCCCTGCCCAACGCATTCCTGTCTAGTAGTTTAAGTAAACATTCTTCCAGCTACCGAGCAAAGGCCCGGCTTCTCTGTCTTTATGCAAGTAATTCATAGCCCTATTACCATGGAACACTTCTGCCCTCGCATCTAGTGTAGACACTTAGACGCTTGTACACGCACTAACAGTCAGTATAGTCAGTATAGAATAAGATTCTACTCTAAGAGACCTCTCTTTTGGATAACATAGTTCTTTAAACATAGGATGTTAGATATGATTTGGGATAAGGTTGACTTGACCCTCCAGACATCTGTCGCCACATGTAGAGTTAAATGTCAAATCCCCTTCACCTCCTAGTCGCACGTCAATCATACGTCATGCTGCTGCGTGCGCATTTCTGCCAAGTATTTCTGCTGACATTGCGAAATTCTTTCATGGAACCACCCTATTATGACATCATACCTGATGACGTTCTTTAATTACACCCAGTTACGCCCACTTTTGCTACGCATGTATGTTCTATCTCTGCTATCAATTGTTACGCCTCCTGCATTTGCTTCACTGTAATGCCTATTGTATAAAAGTGATTACTTATCAATAAAATATGTACTTCACTTCCTGAACCCCCGTGGTGATGGAACTTGGAGGCCACGATTCGAATCGTCCATTGGAATAAAGCCCATTCTGAACCTCTTATACCACGGATTCTGCCTCTTATTTTACTGAGCTATTTTATTAAGATTCTGTATCAAATTAAGTCCCGGTAATTAAATTATTTACCACATGAATGGCGCCCGAATAGGGACACTTTCTCATCTCACGCGCCGGCGGTGCGTTGCAGGCCCGGTCTCCTGCCACAGCTGGACGGACAACGACGCGTACCAGCAGGATTTCCTGTATCTCCCTCCGGTCAAGCGGGGGCGACTGAGGCTGCGATCAACACCCAGACGAGGCGGTGAGAAGTGCGAAGTATCCCAACCAGAGCCTAGCTGAGAGAGCAAGATCCGAGGTATACAGAGGCCCACCAGATTCCGAAGTTTCCGAAGTTTTCGAGTCGAGTCCAGTCCAGTTCAGTTCAGTTCCGTTCCGAGGCCTTCCGTTCCGAGCTACCCGGTGAGTACCATTACTGGGGAGGCGTTCTGGCGTGCACATAAGTTGTGCCGGTCCAGACGGGTTTGGGTACACAAATCCGGTCTGCACTGTTTTAGCAGTGTATCTGTACTGTTTAGCAGTATATCTAGTATATCAAGTATATAAATTCAGAATAATTCCGTTAATGTCGAGGATTATGTCTTGTGATTAAGTTTTCTTAGATCGTCATTATCATTGTTGCTCATTTAAAACGTTAAATGTTAAATGTGTTAATACGTCCTGCATATTGTGGTATGAATGACTGTTCATTATTGTGTTTTATTGTATTAAGTTTGTTCAAGACCAAGTATCAGATCAGTTCTCAATATGCCGCTCTTTTCGAAACTAAGACAGATCACAACTAGAAAAGGGGTACTCGAAGAAGCTGTTCCCATTCCTCCTAGGGACACTCCAGGGTACTTCATGTATCATAAGCATGGCCTAGACGCCATATTATTTCTTGATCTATGGGTAGACTACACTAAGGAATTACCAGAAAGTCAGAGGTGGCCCGCAGCTGGGACCTGGGATGCAGATTGCATCGTGAAAGTAGAGGAAGTATTATGGAAAAGGAAAGCCAGACAGTCACAGAAAGACGCCATTGAATTATGGCGTAAAGAATCGTATAGACGCACAGAAAAAGCACGTAGACAGGAAGAGAAGAGTAAGGAAAATTCAAATAAAGTCCGAGAAAATCTATTAATTGAAGAAGGTACACGAGTGAAATCAGAACAAGTAGACAGACAAAGAAATGCCCTTATGAATGGTATGTATCCCCTTCTGGCCGAGGGATTACCTAAGGCTACTCCGGAGATACCAAAAGACTTGCCACCCCCATTGTTCCCAATAAAAATGCATCCCAAGGGGCATCCTAGAACAGCAGAAGATGTTTTTCTTTCCTCATATCTAGATGACGCAGCTCCCGAGTATACTAACCCCGCCCCACATAGACCGTCTGCCGGGGAGGTTCAACGCCAAGACCCTGTATCTGTATCCTTACAGCATCAAATCCTGACACAAGTTCCGGCAAGCACATCCGTTTCCACATCTGTTCCTACAGCTACTCCTACAGCTGTGTCCACACCTATAGTTGCTGTATCACGTTCAACGAATCCTTTCACGTCCGATACCCCAGACGGGGCTACCGGAGGTGCTACCAACATTTTTTCTACGCCACCCAGAATAAATAAACTTACTTTTCAAGAATCAGCACATCCACGTACCCCCAAACTCATAAATTCCCGCACGCTTAAGGAACTTCTAGTAGATTGTAGATATGACCCTGTGCCCGGCAAAGAGGACGAAATGGTCCTGGCCTCATTACGTATCAGACGAGCTGCGGTGTATTTAGGAAAGCTACCAGGAATGACTATGCATTTAGACAATATATATCATTTTGTCCAAACAGGGCGAGATTCTGAATGTATTTACAGAGCTATGGAATACCAGAAAGTGGAGATACAGGGGGAACTGTTACGTTTCCTCATAAACTGTGTAATCAGAAATCAAGACCGACCGGGGGTAGATCCGGAAATAATGCAAACCCTTACCAGATGGAGCCAGAATATATCAGAAGGGAGACATGATAGGCAAAAATGTATAATAGCCATGTGCCGAAAGATCCGTAAAGAAATAGAACGCCTACACGAAGAGAGATTAGCGGTAGACGAGTTCGAACAAAATGAGGAGGAGGAAGGATTAGGACTGCCCACAGGACAGTCAGAAACCATAGCCTATGTAGGTAGAGGAAGATCTTGTAATAGTACTAGATGTTTCACTGACCCGATACGTCCGATATGTTCAGATAATAACAGGAATTTCCAAACACCTATAATGAATATAAGGTCCCCCGAGCATTCGTTCCAAGCCGCTGACAAATTACTCCGAGAACGAAGGGGTTATCATTTTCTCGATTCTATGGATGAACAAGAATTAGCCAGGTCAGCCGTTCAGTGGGTTGACAGTCCCGGAAAATATGGTGATGATACAGTAGCACACACATTTTTGAACCTCACCCCAGATGAACAGCGTTTAGCTGGGATTTATATGATTCAACAACTTCTTATACTTTATAAAAGCCAACATTCCGATCCTGGTCCTTTACCTGATATATTGACTGAATTACTCACGCATAGATGGAGAGGTTCAGGTACTAAATTAATTAGAGAAAACCTATTGTTAATGAAGTATCACAGCCTCTTCCACTTACGATAGGACCCTTGACCCGAACTACAGATTTATTGCTTACTAAATCATGTCCAGAAAACCTGTTAGGTATAAAAACACTGAAAGCTCTAGGAGCTATAATATGTTGTTCTCCGGAAGGAGTAAGATTGTTTTTACGTGATTTCAAAGGTCACTATGTGTCTCGAGACATGGATCCCCGATTGCAGACTTTACCTACACATTTATGGGCACAAGGCCCTACTGATGTTGGTTGCATGAATATTACACCATACCGAGTTACACTAAAGGCAGGAGTGGTACTACCACGAATGCGACAATATAAGTTACCACCAGATGCTGTAGTGGCTTTACTGCAAATTATTGACGAGCTCATTGTCCAAGGAGTGGTTGTGGAAACCGACTCCAATGTATGTAATTCCCCGATAATTCCGATTCTTAAACGAACCGATCCAAAGGCCCCGCCAGTGTATCGATTGGTTATTGATCTGCGCGAATTGAACAAATGCATTGTGCCACAATTCCCTGTGGTCCCAGATATCTCGTCATTACTGACAGCTATTGATTCCGGAGCAACATTCTTTACTGTAATTGATCTCAAGAATGCCTTTTTCAGCGTCCCAATAGATCCGGAAAGCCAATACTTGTTCGGATTTAGTTTAAATGGACGTAGCTTTAAATTCACACGCGCACCTCAAGGATTTACAGAAAGCCCCAGCATCTATAGCCAAGCACTGAAACGAGAACTTGACAGTATTCACATGCCAGTCAACACTGCCCTGCTTCAATATGTCGATGATCTGCTGATCACCGCCAGAAGCGAACCTGAATGTGAGAAAGCATCACTGACAGTTTTACAATTTCTAGCCGAAAAGGGGCACAAGGTGTCCCCTTCTAAGCTGCAATTCTGTGTCCAGCGAGTTGTTTACCTTGGTCACTCGCTGTCCAAGGAGGGAAGGCAGCTTACACCAGATCGCATCCAGCTAATTGCAAATATGCCGATACCCAAGACACAAAAGGAGGTGCGGGCTTTCATAGGCCTCACTTCATATTGTAGGCAGTGGATCCCTCAGTATGCATTTCTAGCAAAACCACTCATTCAATTGACAACACAGGAGGCAGCCACATCGACTGTCCTCCCTTGGACTCAGGAACACACACTAGCTTTTGAAAGCTTAAAGAAAGCTCTATGCCAAGCACCTGTTTTAGCAACACCATGTTACAGCAAACAATTTACGCTCTTTGTTACAGAACGCGAAGGTACTGCCTTGTCAGTACTCACACAGGAACAAGCAGGATCACACAAACCGTGTGCTTATTATTCTAGTACATTAGATCCCGTAGCTCAGGCTCTGCCTGCGTGCCTGAAATCAGTGGCAGCAACAGCTTTAGCAATCAGACAAAGCGATGCCATAGTGTTAGGACATCCATTGATAGTACAAGTACCGCATGCAGTAGAGGTTCTTGTGAACCGAACGCAAACACAACACTTGACCATAGCAAGACTTACAGGGTACGAACTAACATTGTTTCAGCCACACATAGAAATCAGACGCTGTAATACATTGAATCCTGCCACACTTTTACCTGTAATCGGAACAGACCCACTAGCTCATGATTGTATTGAAGTTATTACAATAACGACGAAACCCAGACAAGACTTGACAGATGTCCCATTGTCAGACCCAGACCTGACGTTGTATGTAGATGGTTCATGTATGAGAACAGGTACAGGAGAGTTAGTGGCCGCTTATGCAGTCACAACAGACACTGAAATTATTGAAACAAATTGTATAAATACCTTGTCCGCTCAAGCAGCAGAGCTCATCGCTCTGACACAAGCCTGTATTCAAGCCACAAATAAAAAAGTCAACATATACACTGATTCACGTTATGCATTCGGAGTTGTACATGACTTCGGCGTGCTGTGGCGAGAGAGAGGTTATTTAACTTCTCACGGTGCCCACATTCAGCACGGATCCCTCATTCATGCTCTGTTAGATGCAATACATTTACCCACTGCAATATCGATTATGAAATGCAAAGCTCATACGAAAGTTACTGATATCATTTCTCAAGGCAATGATCTAGCTGACAGAACAGCTAAACAGACTGCGCAAACTCGCACATCCGACATGACAAAGACAATAGTCCAGACACCAACACATTGTATGACGATTAAGGATCCCGCTCTTGATGTAATTGACATACAGACACATGCTACACCAGACGAAATAAAGAAATGGACGGAATTAGGAGGGATCCAAACGGACCAGGGATGGATGACGAAGGAGAAATCTGTATGGTTTCTTCCTGACTCTATGGTCCAAGCTATCATAAATACAATACACAGTCCAGCGCATCTAGGAGAGAAAGCTATGCTAGACAGCATTCAACATATTTGGTTCAACAAACATTTACGAGCAGCAGCGAAGCAAAAAGTCCGTACCTGTATGATATGTTGTCAGTTTAACCCAGGTAAAAGCATCCCCGTAGAGCAGGGTGGATTTCAGCCTCCTGATCACCCTTTTGAAGTCCTCCAGATGGATTATATCCAGATGGAACGATGTTGAGGATTCAAATATGTTCTCGTAGTTGTCTGTGCTCTTTCCCGTTGGACAGAGGCATACCCGGTTTCAGATTACACTGCCCCGACTACTGCCAAACAGTTAGTTCGAGAATTCTTCCCACGGTACGGTTTACCACGTGTTGTCTACTCAGATAACGGCCAGGATATCAGTGGAAGTTTCATTGTGTCCGACACCCCGAGGCAGCAGGTCTCGTGGAACGACATAATCAGACTTTGAAAATCAGATTGTCCAAAATATGTAGAGAGAAAGGTGTTGACTGGGTAGTAGCTTTACCAGTTGCACTCTTTTACATGAGAATGGTAGCACACTCTCGAACAGGGCTATCCCCTTATGAGGTGATCTTTGGAAGACCACCGAATATGTGGGGGACGCCTATACCCCGTAAAATAACTGATGTTGACTGTAATATGCTGACAGATTACTTGGCTTCCTTGATGTCTGCACTACAATCTTGTCGTTCACAGGTAGCTGCAGCCTTTCCTGACAACACTGAGGTGAAACCCCATGACGTAGTTCCGGGGGATCTAGTTTTAGTGAGGAACTTTGATCGGAAGACTCAGCTGGATCCTAGGTGGAAGTCGCCGCAATTGGTCCTGCTCACCACAAGGACAGCCGTGAAGATCGAGGGTCGAAAAGGCTGGATACATTCAAGTCATATCAAGAAATTTCATGGACTACCATCGGATGTAAATACCACACCTCGTGTGTCTTCGCCCATTGACTCAAAACTTCCTTTGGTTGAATCAAGTAATCACGAACAATATAAACTGAAACTCAGGTCTAACCAGTCAGGCAATTTGATTGTTTAAGTCCTCTCCAAGGTGAAGCGGTTGAATTTGTCTCTGACATGTATCCCTTAGACCTGAATAGAGAAAAAACCCGAAAAATGTTGAAACGACATGCATACTGTAAATCACTGCGTAGTCATTGCACAGTGACGTTATTAATTTTGTTTTTCCTAAGTCTTTTAATAATTACTGCAAGTATATTGTTGCACATATATTATCCTATTTTTAGACATGTTTATAATGTTACTGCTGAACATTCTTTTAGTGAATTACCTCCGCATGAATTGTCCTATAGATTTGCGCTGCGCAATAACACTTTTATTAGTATGTTACATCATTCCCATCAGGTTAGCAATGCTACAAATTGTTGGATATGTGGCCGACTCCCTCCCTATCAGAATTATAAAGGAATTCTACCTCTCTTTCCATACCCGTTCACACACAACGGCTCCTGTGGAGCATGGTTTAGTTTAATTAATTCCCAAGATTCGAACTCCGCAGTTTATCAAGACAACGGGGTATGGGGAAATCTGAACTTAGTTTTACTTAAAGTCTGCCACCCCAACAAGGAGGGACTTCCCAAAAGAACAGGAACTGATCTAGAAAATGAAGTATATGGATTAGGTAATTTTACACTTAATCTCATGATCCTGAATGTCGAATCCGAAGTTGCACCAATTTTGCCTGCCATGTCAGTATTTCCAGTAAAAGGTGAATTATGTGTAAGAAAGAATGGTTCCATACATATGGGCCATAGTAGATGCACCACTGTAATAGAATTTAGTGATGAAGGCAAGTCGACATCTAGAGCTTCCCGCCATTCCTATTTTATATGTGGTCAGACGGCATATATACGTCTGCCTCTAGATTGGGATGGTACCTGCTACATCGGATTCCTTTTGCCACCTGTTTTTCTAGCTCCTCCTGATTATCACAGAAATATTCATTTAGTACAGAATAGAGAAAGGAGAGATCTCCCAATAGTCGATTACACTGAAACAGCATGGGAAAAATACACAGATTTCAATAAAGGTCTCTTTCCCTATATAGGTACCGTTACTAATAGTAAGCTGATACGTAGATTAACTAGAACCCTTGAAGCAGTAGTGAACGAAACTATTTCCGCTGTAGGCAATTTAACAGAAGAGCAGTCTGCTATGCGGATTGTTGTGCTTCAAAATCGTCCTGTCCTTGACGTCATCCTGGCCGATAGGGGCGGAGCTTGTAGGGTCATCGGATCAAGCTGCTGCGTATTCATACCAGAAAATTCGCCATCTGTATATAAAGCTATAACCCGCCTTCATAAGATTGTGAGCCAGATACACCAGAATCCAGGCACTTGGACTTGGTCCGGGTGGTTTTGGAGCGTGTTATCAGCCTGGGGATGGAGAGTTCTATCCTTCCTAGGTATTGGCCTTCTTATACTATTCAGTTGCTGCTTATGCCTGCAATGTGGACCAGCGATTTGTGGTCTGTGTGCCACATCGTGTATTCCACATCAAGATTTTCATTCAAGATCCAGGAAGAAGAAAGAAGAACAAATGATGCTATATGAACAGATCGATGGATTAATGAAGATTGATATCTCTTGACGGGCAAGTAGGGGACAAGGAGGGAATGTGGAAATATGGATTTTTCTGGTCAGTTATGTCCCCTATCTTGGACCCCAACGGTTCTATGTGCATGTTACAAGTACATGTATGTTCCCTCCAGTTCCAGTTATGAAGACGCAAATACATGTGCGTCCACCGTTAACATGTCCTCTTTTAGATCCGCCATGAATGGGCCGGATATTCCATTCCTAAGTACGAAAGGCCACCGGCTTTATATGGTTCACTTATGCCATTTTACAGTCCAGGCAAGTAGGCCCTGATTCTGCCATCAAGCTTTTCCTGCCTTCTGCCTCTGAGAGCTCCAGTCTGAGCCTGCATCTGTATCCATGAACTTTGTCCTCATTCTCTGCGCAGCTAACGGTGCCTGACATCAGCTTGTAGCCTGCCAAAAACTGTATTTCACCTTCGAAATTATCTGCTCCGCTCCCTGCCCAACGCATTCCTGTCTAGTAGTTTAAGTAAACATTCTTCCAGCTACCGAGCAAAGGCCCGGCTTCTCTGTCTTTATGCAAGTAATTCATAGCCCTATTACCATGGAAGACTTCTGCCCTCGCATCTAGTGTAGACACTTAGACGCTTGTACACGCACTAACAGTCAGTATAGTCAGTATAGAATAAGATTCTACTCTAAGAGACCTCTCTTTTGGATAACATAGTTCTTTAAACATAGGATGTTAGATATGATTTGGGATAAGGTTGACTTGACCCTCCAGACATCTGTCGCCACATGTAGAGTTAAATGTCAAATCCCCTTCACCTCCTAGTCGCACGTCAATCATACGTCATGCTGCTGCGTGCGCATTTCTGCCAAGTATTTCTGCTGACATTGCGAAATTCTTTCATGGAACCACCCTATTATGACATCATACCTGATGACGTTCTTTAATTACACCCAGTTACGCCCACTTTTGCTACGCATGTATGTTCTATCTCTGCTATCAATTGTTACGCCTCCTGCATTTGCTTCACTGTAATGCCTATTGTATAAAAGTGATTACTTATCAATAAAATATGTACTTCACTTCCTGAACCCCCGTGGTGATGGAACTTGGAGGCCACGATTCGAATCGTCCATTGGAATAAAGCCCATTCTGAACCTCTTATACCACGGATTCTGCCTCTTATTTTACTGAGCTATTTTATTAAGATTCTGTATCAAATTAAGTCCCGGTAATTAAATTATTTACCACACCGGGACCCCATCCCCTGGGCCGGCCATTGTTCTATATATTTTTTTTTTATTTAATGGGGGAGGAGGGCCACGTGGCCCCCCTCCTGGGCCACTTCTGGCCCTGGGGACCCCATCCCCCGGGGCCTGGCCTCTTGTTGAAGACCGTGGGGGGTCCCCAATCCCCCCACGGTCCCAGCCGGCTCCCCGCCTCTTGCGGGAGCCGGCATTGCTTTTCCACATGGGGAGCAGCTAACATGCTGCTTCCCATGTGGAAAAGCAATCTGCTTTGCTTCATTGAAGCGAGAGCAGGTTTCCCTGCTCTCACTTCAATGAAGCACAGCAGTTTGCAATGGCAGGGTGGGAGCTGTGAGGCTCCCGCCCTGCCATTGCAAACAGCAGTGCAAACAGCAGTGTCCCGGGGGTGGGCACCCCGGGACACTGCAGGAGCCGGCCCTGGGGGGTGGCGGTCCCCAGGGCCAATACAAGGTTCCAGGAGGGGGGCCGCATGGCCCCCCTCCCACATGTTCAAGTTGCCCCGGTGGTGGCGGTCCCCGGGGCTGGGGGGCCTGAGAGCCCCCCACATCAAATTGTTTTAACCTCCGGGGGATGGTGAGCCCCCCCACCCATGTTAATGAAGCCCCGGGGGTGGTGGTCCCCGGGGCTGCGGGGGGGCCGTGAGCCCCCCGCATATCCAATCTTCAAGCCCCGGGGGGGTGGTGGTTCTACCGAGGCACAAGATGGCTGCCAACACTTCCTGATCTTGAGTGTTGACAGCCAATTAGAACACAGCTCGTGCACGGCTGGGTGCGTGCTGGGTGCGGGGAGGGTACGCGGATCCTCCGAGGACATAGATATATCTATCTTTTTAACTCTAATTTTCTCAGGAACTACTGAACGGATTTACACCATTTAAGCAAAAGGCACGAGTCTGAACTGAGGACTACCTCTTTGCCAAATTTGGTGTAATTCCGTTCAGCAGTTCGGGCTTTAGCTGCGTCAACAGGTCCTATGGGAAAATGCATGGGGAAAATGCGTTTTGGGACCCCCCTTTTTTTTCGCCCCCGCTTGACGAATCACCGTGAAATTTTCAGGATAGGAGCGGACCGGACCTGTCCAAAAGTTTGGAAAATTTCACGAAGATTTGTCAATCGGCGCCAACGTTATTCCAAATAGAATGTTGCAGATTTCCTATGGAAAATAGGTCCTAGCTATATCTACCTACTGGCGACCGACAGTAGGTAATATATATAAAGATCGCCTGGCCAAACTCGAATGTACAATCAAAGAAAGGAAGGCGCAAAAATTTCCGCGTGATAAAATCGACTACGACCGGGGTCAGATTTATACTTTTGCGAAGAAGTTCGACAATTTGCGGAAACAAAAATTGAGCGCTGTCAGTTGGAACAGACAGAACCAGCAATCCGATTTAAGCAGTCTGCAGAGTTCTGAGTTGGATACCGACTTGGAGGAAGGGCCGAGCAGTGGAGTTCAAGTCCCATCAGTTATTGATGAATTCGATTTTTTAAGAGAGGAAAGACGGTTCAATCTCCGCCCTCGCCCCCTGCCAAATGCAAGGCCTCCAAGAGGAAGAGGCAGAGGCAGCGACGGCGCAAAGGTGCAAAGCAATTCCACCGGCAGCAGCAAAAAGATATTGAAATCCAAAAAGTAGATCTGAGCAAGGTTGCTACAGTAGTTAACCTCACAGACATTGTGCTATCTGACAAGGATCAAGACATTCTCAAATTAGGTTTATCCTACTGTCCTAAAGCAGACATCGACTATGTGCAAACTAGGGTGGATATTTTCGAATTCACCAGATCACTCAAACTAAAGAAGTTTTTTGCAGTGGCTCCTAAACGTCCGGCTGGACCAATGAAAGGATCTTCAGCTGATGATTCTGCAGATTTAGCAGTAGAGTATATGAACCTAATGATGGTAATGGCGGATTTGGACAATGACATCAGTCAACATGCACCTGCTTCGCAGGAAATGCCGAATACCCTGCAACAAGCGCTTAGCCTAGCGCACAATGAAAACTTGAACATTGAGCAAAATGCACCTACTAGTTTCAAGTTAAAGTCCAAATTCACACCAATGACTAACAGGGATTCTGTAGATGTGTACAATGACCTGGTGGTTAACGATGTTAAAAACCTATGTCGCATATTAAAAACAAAAAAATAGTGAAAAAACTGACTAATAATGATGCATGTATTGTTCGCGATGCAGATAAAGGGGGTAACGTGGTCTTATGGGGGAAAGATCAGTACCTTAAGGAAGCGTACAAGCAACTCAACAATAAGACAAATTACGTGAGAGTTAACAAAGATACGATGTCTGCTAGCCATGTCAAGTACAATGATTTACTGCTGGATTGGTTTAGGAGTGGATTAATTAGTAACGATGAAATGTTATTTTTGAAAATTACTAATCCAACTACACCGGTGTTATATCTGATACCCAAAGTCCATAAGAATATGGAGAACCCCCCGGGTAGGCCAATTATCTCGGCAATCGCCAGTGCCTTTGAAAACACCTCTAAATATGTTGATTACTTTTTAGCACCCATGGTGAAAAAGCTCCCGTCCTTTATTCAGGATACGGGTGACTTTTTACGTAAAATCTATGACATACCGTGGGAATCTGACTTCTTATTGATGACAATTGATGCCACAACTCTCTATACAAGCATTAGGCACACAGATGGTCTGAATGCTGTAAAATACTATTTGGGAGAGAGACCATTACAGTTATGGCACCACACTCAGATGTTGTTGACGATGATCTCCACTTGCCTCAATAATAACTTCTTTCTTTTTAATGGTGAACTATTCCATCAGACATGCGGGACTGCGATGGGCACCTGCTTCGCCCCCAGCTATGCGAATCTGCATATGGGCTGGTGGGAGGAGCAGGTGGTCCAAGCGCAGTTCCCCAGAGAATGGCAAGAAAATGTGATGTTTTGGTGTCGTTACATTGACGATCTCTTTGTTGTATGGAAGGGATCCCATGAGAGTGCCAGAGACTTTGTCAATGTATTACAGGTTAACGACTTAAATTTGAAACTAACACATGAGATCAGTGAGACTAATGTCAATTTTCTGGATGTAAATGTCTACATTTCTAATGGCAAATTGGAGACTAAACTTTACCGCAAAGCCACAGATGGTAACACCCTACTGCATGCCTCCAGCTTCCACCCGAAAAATTTAGTAAGAAGCATTCCCTATGGTGAATGCCTCAGGGCTATGAGGAATTGCAGTAATGTTCATGATTTAAACGAAGAACTGGGCTGCTTAAAGGGACGCTTCTCAGCCAGAGGGTACCCTCAGGCTTGGGTTAATACAGCAATTTGGAAAGCACAAAAAACATCAAGGGAGGCAATACTTTTTAGCCAAGAACATAGAACAGGCATCCAAGCCACTAGCAACGAGGACCAATGTAGACTGATCACTAGCTTCAACACTCAAGAGGGCAGCTTGCGCAAGATCTTACAAAAGCATTGGCATATTATTGCCAATGATCCTGTGCTCAAAAAGTTAGTGGGACGCAAACCCTTAATAACCTTCAGTAAAGCTAAATCACTGAAGCAATCACTGGTTACTAATATGCTGCCAGCGATTCAGGGACAGACGCCCAAAACTTGGCTTAAAAGGAAGGAAGGATTTGTCAAGTGTATGAAATGCAAGGCCTGTATCCATGGCAAGAATACATCTACCTTTGCGGGAGGTCTATCATCCCATGAAAGTAAAATCAAGGGATATTACTCCTGTAAAACTGAGTTTGCTGTCTACGTACTGCGGTGCCCATGTGGCCTGCGGTACGTGGGCAGCACGATCCTCCCTGTGCACAAGCGTATCCTCCAGCACCTTAGGGCCATTAAGAATGGGGATAAAACCTACCCCGTGGCCAGACACTTTGATCAGTACCACAAAAGAGACATCAAGGGCTTTGAGTACTACGTAATTGATGCAGTTCCGTTGAGCGCAAGAGGAGGTGACCGAGTGAAAAAACTGAGGCAATTAGAATCGAGTTACATCATCCGCCTCAACACTAAAATTCCGGAAGGTCTGAATATTGAGGAGGACTTTCTCACACACCTATGAATCCCCTTAAGCTTGCCTCCCTATCCCGATTTTAACATGCAACATGAGTAAGTTTTAGAACTTATTTTAACCAGCACAAGCACTTTACACAGACTAATACAGTTCGTAAAATGATATAATGAATTTGCTCATGGGTCTAGAACAGTGCCAAGTCTGCCCACTTGTTGATTTTTTCCACTGGGACAGTGGTTTCAGCCCACTGGGGCGGCGACCGCTTTGCACTTGTATTTGTATTTAGTATTACTGTACTGAACACGGTTTGAATCTCTGATAATTGAAAATTGTGAATTACAGTGCCCAAACAAGCATTGTGTATAAGTCACGAAGGAATTTCGAGTAATGATATTGTACTTGGAATGCATTAACTGTTTTGTAAATGAAACCGTGAGCTTATATTTAAGTCGAATCTGTTCCGAACTAAGAGTCTGTTTACACTTTCTATGATTTAGTAGTTCTTCACTTCTCACGTAATCACCGTTTATTTTAAAAATGGCTGAAAACTTTATCCTAATCGTTGGTGAACAAGCCTGCATCGCAGGCGAAACGCGTCTAACGTTTTTGAGCTGACTGATTAAAATTTTGCGCAACAGACAAGGCGTCGACTTTCCTTTTTGGTAAAAGGAATCCTTTGCTGATATATATATATATATATATATATATATATATATATATATATATATATATATATATATGTATTATCTACTGGCGGTCGCCAGTAGATAGTTATAGTTAGGACCGAGTTTCCATAGGAAATCTCAAAATTCTATTTTGAATAACTTTGGCGCCGATTGACGAATCCTCGCGAAATTTTCAAAACTAATGGGGCGCTCCGCTCCGCTCCTACCCTGAAAGTCTTGGGGTGATTCGTCAAGCGGGGGCCGAGAAAAAGGGGGGGCCCAAAACACGTTTTCCCCATGGATTTTTCCATAGGGACTTTAGTCGCAGCTACAGCCCGAACGACTGAACAGAATTACGTGAAATTTGGCAGAGAGGTAGCCATAAGGTCCATGAAGTGCCTTTTGCAGGTTTGGTGTAAATCTGCTCAGTATCTCCAGAGAAAATAGCATTTAAATCAATATATATATCTGTACGCGCGCAGCGTGTGCGCTGGGTGCGCGCACCTTGCCGTGCGCGAGCGCAATTCTGATTGGTTGTTAGATCTTAGTAAACATTCGAATCGGTCGAAACCAGGAAGTGTCGGCCGCCATTTTGTCTCTCGCACTCTGAGGGGGTGAAAAACAAATGTGGAGAACGTGAAAAGGGGGCAGGGTGGACAGTTCCTGACCCCCTAGCCGTGGTCAGGGGGTCCCAGAAGTAAGTATGATGACGTCATAAGTGATGTCATCAGTGATGTCATTTGAGATGTCATCAGTGATGTCATGAGTGATGTCACTGACCATGTCATGAGTGATGTAATATGTGACGTCATCAGCAGTGCATTGCGGGGGCGCGAGTTATAGTTAGCTGAACTAACTATAACAGGGGAATTTCTAGGGTTTTGTTCGAGGGAAATGTCCAGCTAACTATAACACCCCTGAAACCTATGGTTTTTTCAGTGAATTTCTAAGGTTTTTTAAATGCCAATTCCTAACTATAATGTGCCTGAAACCTATGTTTTTTTCAGTGAGTTTCAAAGGTTTTTTTAAATGCCAATTCCTAACTATAACGTGCATGAAACCTATGGTTTTTTCAGTGAATTTCAAAGGTTTTTAAAATGCTAATTCCTATCTATAACTTATCTCTGAAGATATCATGTTTAATGATTTTGATTGGATTTCTATATTTTTCAAATTCAGTGTGTCATTTCATTAATTACATTTCTTTAAAATACTTTTTTATCACCATTTTTAAATGTATTTTTTCAATTAATTCTTTTCAAAATTAAAAAATATTATTTGAACTTAATGGGTTTTTCAAACATATTTTTTTCAAAATATTTTTTTAACTATATGTGCAAAACTTTATTTTATATATTTTTTTTCCATGTTTTTGGATCCGCGCACCCTAAGCGCACATTCTCGATCCCTACGCGATAGCATCCACGCATGGGATGCGTCGGGTACGTGGTTAGTGCGCGATTTCAATGCGACCGGTACATGACTTCCAGCCTATATGCGACACGTTCAATGTACGTAACGCGATGTTTACGCGCTTCCGCGATGCGTCATCTACGTCTATGATGCGGTGGGTATGCGGATCCCGCGAAGTATTTAACATTTAAAAAAACATATTTATGTATTTCATGTGAATATTAATTGAAGACAAACTCTAAACTAGTCTTAAAAGTAATATATTTTGACATCTAATCCTATATTTCTTTTTAATTCAATTTCGCGGATGCGGGCTGGGTGCGTGCTGCGTACGCGCAGGGTGCGCGGATTCCATGTGACCTGCAAAAAAAGAGATTTGATTGGTTCATTACACTTCCTGTTCTAACTACTGAAAGACCCCACCCAATCATTCTTCTTTGAGCTTCTTTGGAGAACCACCTCTTTGGAGAGAAGAAGATTTTTTAGACTAAGTTTACACTTGGCTCTAACTTTTTTCAACCAAAAATGGCATCACCTCATACTTCTGAGGATTAATTTTAGCCGGAGTTACCACGCAAAGAACGTTTCTCTTCAGTGGTGTGGACATTTTTTACTTTTCCCGAGGGGCAAGATTTGCAAAAGAGTCCTATCGAGAGGGGATCCTAACACGAAATACTCTTGTGGCACGGCAAGTATGATGAAGCACATGAGGACCCTTCATCCAAACAATCTTGCAAAAGAAGAGTGCCGACGGATGAGAAACACTCCTGCTCCTGCGCCATCCACCTCATCACAGCCGAGCACATCAAGAGTGCATCCATCAGACCAAACCTTGGACATCCGTCCTCAATTTCAATTTTTAAAAGTGCTCTACACTAAGTGCAATAAGACTTTGTGCTATGGCGAGCAGTCGATCGATCTTTTCTGCCGCCGCCAAGAAAGTCATATTTGCTAGGTTTTTTTTTGTTTTTTTTTATTGTTCCCTGAAGTTCATTCTTTGGTTTCTCCTGTTTTGTTTTTGGTTTTTTTGTTTTATAGAAAAACCAAAAAAATCACAAAATTGTTAGAAAACCCCAAAAAAATATATAAAAGAAGAAAGAAGAAAGAAAAAAGTTCTTGTAAGAACTATCTTTCCTGGTTTAAAAAAAGAGCTACATTTCTTTGTTAGTGTGTGAAAGTTGAGATGAATGTATGCGTAGTATGTAATTGACTGAATGAATGCATTAGTAGCGTATGGTGAATGTATAAGTGCAGAACTATAAGGAAGTGCTGCAGCATCACACAGTAACCTCTTTAACTGCAGTGTGCTGTAGTACTTCCGAAGCACAGGGATGCAACATATGTACATAAATATGTTGCAAATCTATGCTTCTGTCTGCACAGCTGCTTAAACTGCAGCCATGTTGTGACACAGGCACCCTTGCAGTGCAAGGATATCTGTGTCATGTGCTGTTTGTTTTTCTACAGGAAGACACACCTTCCTGCACAAAAACAATGAGAAAATGCATTTTTCTCCTTCAATGTATGCTGAACATTTCAGCATGCATTGAAGAAATAAAAATGTGGAGAAATTAAAACAATTCTCTTTGTTGTGCTTTCCTACACCAATTGTAGAATGGTGCACCATTCACACACATATCGAGATTTATGATTTATGATAAATCTAGACATGTGTCTTGTTCTATGAGTATTAAGTGCAATCATGCACAACAACACTTACAGAACACCCTTTCAACACAAAGTGGTCTAAATAATGAGGTTGTATTTACATGGAGTATAAAAAGTGCACAGAGTGCCTTTTCCTCTCTTTGTAAATATAAAAGAGTATCTTGCGCAATAACTATGTTACAAAAAGTGACATATTTCTGTTTTTAAATTTCCTTGCGAATGATAGAAGGTAAGCACAGAGTTTTGTCTGCAAAGATGTTCAAAGAAGAATGATTGAAATGATTGCGGTCCTTCAACAGCTAAAAAGGTGAAATATTATGAACCCCTCAAATCTCTTTTTTTGCAGGTCACATGATATCTGATTATGCTCAGATTTCAAAAGTACATAAACAGAGTGTTCTTAGAAACGTGTTTCAACTTTGTAGCTTCTTGCAGGCCTCTTCATTCTGCATATTGAGACTTAGTTAAACTTACCTTCACAGTAATAGGAATAAAAAATGGTATTCATTATTTGCTGTTTTTCATTGCAGAAATGGAACTGGTCCGATCATTTTTGTCCACAGATTGAGAAAGCTAGGAAACATGTGAATAAATCTGTTTCTGCTTCTCTCCGAGACTACAGAATGGGGTCCATTTACAATAACAATCTGCGCTTTCATATGCAAGAGATGTATAGGAGAGATGGAGTACACTTTACTGATGAAGGAAACAGAGTCTTCCTCAACAACTTTAGACTCTGTATAGGTACTTACTTATAAGTACCAAAAACTCTCAATGAACACAACGGCTCTTTTTAGAGCCACTCAAGAACAAAACCCTTAAGCTTAATCTTTATCTCCCAACAATTTCGTTTTTTTCCTTTGGATCCGCGAACCCACCGCGAGAGGATCTGTGCATCCAACGCGATAGGATGCGCGCACCGTGCGCGCATTTCGCTGCTTTAAAAAAAAAAAAAGGGGGCCCCAGGGGGTCCTTCTGGGACCCCCTAAGCACCTCTAGAGGGTTAGAGTATTTCCACACTGCCCCCTTTATATGTTTTACACACTTATTCCCCTTGCTTCTTCAGCCTCGCTTCTACCGAGGCAGAAAATGGCCGCCAACAGTTCCTGGTTTCGAATGTAGAGAGACACTCGACAGCCAATTAGCATTCAGCGCGCGATCGGGAGGGTGCGCCCTCGGTTCGAGGAGGGTGCGCGTACGGTGCGTGTACGGTCCACGGATCCTCCGCGGCCATAGATATCACTAACTCTTTTACCCTAATTTTCTCAGGAACTACTGAACGGATTCACACCATATATGCAAAAGGCACGAGTCCGAACTGAGGACTACCTCTTTGCCAAATTTGGTGTCATTCCGTTCAGCGGTTCGGGCTGTAGCTGCGACAACAGATCCTATGGGAAATTGCATGGGGAAAACGCGTTTTGGGACCCCCCTTTTTTCTCTGCCCCCGCTTGATGGATCACCGCAAAACTTTCAGGGTAGGAGCGCAGCGGAGCTGGCCAAAAGTTTGGAAACTTTTGCGAGGATTCATCAACCAGTGCCAACGTTATTCCAAATAGAATGTTGCAGATTTCCTATGGAAAATAGGTCCTAACCATAACTATCTACTGGCGACCGCCAGTAGATAATTAATATATATATATATATATATATATATATATATATATATATATATATATATATATATATATATATATATATATATATATATATACATATATATATATATATATATACATGTGAGCAAGGCAGGGGATACTGCCGAAACGCATAGCAGCCTTTCGAACAAAATAAATTGTTTGTAACCTTACCTTGGTTTTGCAGTGTTGTCTTTCTGGTATTGCTATAGACAACAGAGGCAATCCTGACAAACCTGAACCAGGGGCAAATATAGGAATCCTAACAATGGTTCAAGGTAACAATACATACATCAAAGAACAAACTGTACATTAAACTGCAAAGACGTGTCATTTTAACGGATCAAACATAAAAGAGAAAAAAAGGGAAAAAAAGAGAAAAAGTGACAAGAAGCCTATGTACGACAAAAGCAAATATAAATTCATAGAAAATGTATTAAAAAATTTCATAAATATTGAAACATACAGGACAAGGCGTCCAACACAGAACACAAACAGTAAAATAATCAACAATACAATGTGTAATCAAACAAGTAGCTACAAGAAGGGATTATACATAAATAGGGAGTTCGGAACAAAACACAGAACATAAAAATGCGTCCTTCATTAATTCTGGCCACATATATTCGTTGACGACGTTTCGACTGTTGTATATATTGACGGTCATCATCAGGACAAACAAACAGCTATAGAAGCGTCCAGGACAATTAAATACAACATCTCTCAATATGGGGAGCAACATGTTGGTTAAAAGTAGCCCAGAAGTTACCACTCCTAAGAACTGGTTGAACTCCAGGAAGGGATTTGTGAAGTGTTCAACGTGCAAAGCATCTAAACATGCTATCAGTAAAACATCCTGTACAGGCAGTATATATTAACAAACTGGTAACATTCAAAACGGAATATGCAATATATGTGCTAGAGTGTCCCTGTGGCCTGCGTTATATTGGTAGTACCAAGTTGCAGGTTCACAAGAGGATACTCCAGCACATTAGGGCCATTAACAACTGCGACCCAGCACTCTTCAAGGACACATATGGTAGCAATTCTGTCCTTCTTAAATACAATGTGATAGACACAATCCCACCTTTACGTAGAGGAGGCAACCAAGAAGCACAATTGCGCAAATTGGAAACCAAGTATATCCTGGAGTTAGATACTAAGGTCCCGTCGAGCCTGAATTCCAGTGAGGATTTTTATACCTGTTTATTATGAAAGTCGGCTTTACCGTTTAATACTCTTTGATCAGCTCCCAATGTACATAACTTTGAAGAGCGTTTCTTATGTTTAAGGTTCAGTCAGTTTTAATTGTATATCTGTCTCCTCTATGAAAATCCTTTCCCTTTTGTGAGTTATTAATCTGAGCACTGAGCACTTGTTTAGAACCGAGATCGGTTTGTTCAGGTGGCACTTTTTTGCACTAGCACTTTAGATCTCAAGTAAGGTGATGAGTTGATTCTAGGCCAACTTTGGGCATTATTAAAATAACAGGCACATAACCAGTATAGGACACTAAATTTTGCAGCATTGCAATCTTAGTTTTGGTATTTGACCGGAATGCATTGGGTCATTTGCAACACTGACGACAGTTGAAATGTTTTTAAGAAACCATTTGCATTAGCTGCCAATTTCATGACCTAAATATATCTTTATTTTTATAATATATTATACAGTAAATGATATCAGTACGAATCAACTGACATTCATACTAATGATTGCTGTTATATTTTTGTTTAAGTGTCCGTAATACTAATGCGTATGTTACTGGTTTTAATTTGCCTGTGAACCAACTCATTCATGTCTATGAATTCTGGTCATGTGACTGATTACGAGATATGCACTAGCACTTTACATTTTGGGAAACTTTGCATGCGCGTTATGTGAACAAGACCTCTTGAAGGTCGAAACGCGTCGTGGCAGAGGTGCGTGGTATGAAATAGAAATAAAAATGTATGCACTGAATATTGGGTCCGTTTTCATCTGTATCCATGGAACGTATGCTTTGTGGCGAAGTCCTGGAATATATATATATAGATGATAATGATGATGGTAAACGGGTTCTGGTGTACGTAACAAACTGTGGCACGATTGGCATTCAGCCCAGGCCTAAGTAGGCCTCCCTTATGAAATAGTTTTTTAAGTCTTTTATCTTCACTTTTCACAATTGTTATTCATTATAGGTTTGAGCACTTGCACTTTACATAGTAATATTCTTCCTGTATGATGCTGGATTGTTGTTAAGTCTCATATGTAATACATATGTTGTACATGTTGCATTCAGGCAGGAATGTAAATCAATTGGCATTGGTAAAGCAAGTCTATGGGGTAGTCAATGTTTAAATTGTTGATAAGACATTCTTATGGGATATATCAGTATATTTTTTATTGTATCTATTTACTTATAGTCCTACACATACATTTTTTAAGTCAAGTGGCATTTTTGCACAAGTGTCTATGTTTGCATAAATTTTGCGACATTTGCACATATCCACCATAAGCATTTATGCAGTAAGATGTGGTGACAATTCTCTCCTGAGAGGGAGATATACAGTGAGATAATTTTTGCACATTAGTCATATGTTTACCTTGAACTCTGAGCGTAATTTGCACACATATTCTACTTGACTGTCTAAGATATAAAAAATATAGGTGTGGTTTTAAGTGTTGCAGAGCTTTCAACATATTTAGTTTTTTTAAAGACAACATGTGGTAATAACAGGCTTTATCATAAAGGCCAACAAACTCTTGCACTAGTTAGATACAATGCATCAGGTATATAAATGCCAGAGATTGGTGTTTTATGCAACAACTTTTTTATTGTTTATACCTATGTACACCCCTTGACTAATCATGTATCTGTTTCGATGCTGACTACAAATATGAAACATGTTACTAGATTATATGCATTTCTGTTTACACTAAAATCCAGCATATTAGCATATAAGCAACGCGAATAGTTTTTTCAAAAAACGGACTTACCAAAACGAGCATAACAAAGTGGAAAGTATTTATTTTTATGTTGATTGAGCACGTGGGAGTGAAACACTGCATATTTTTAAAAATGGTGAGCTCTGCTGAGTTATCTGTGAGCAAAGACGATTGGGTACGAAACGCGTCAGAGTTGAAGCCCAAATAAAATAACATCGGTGCCTAATTCTGAGGGGTTTGTGTATTCTCTGTTCGCTACACGGGATGTGGAAGTGCGGAGATTTCCTGAAGCTTGTCAATATATATATATATTTATATATATTCACTGAAAAAACACGGATGTTATAGTTAGGTTCAGATTTCACTCATACAAAACCACTTGCTCACTCACACACCTACTTATACACCCATACAGCCACTCAAACACCCACTCAAACACCTATGCAGACACTCAGACACTCACTCCCACAGATACACACAGTCACACAATCACTCGCATAATATATGTTAGAAATATTATCACTCATTAGTAGTATAGAAAGTATAGTATTATAACTTTTGATGTACCTTGGTATATATGTTTAATACTCATAATCTTTTAGAAAACACTCAGACTCACTGAATGATGTCATCAGTCATGTCATTTGAGATGTCATGAGAGATGTCATGAGTGAGGTCACTGACCATGTCATGAGTGATGTAATATGTGAGAGCATAGGCAGTGCATTGCGGGGCGTAAGTTATAGTTAGCTCATCTAACTTTAACTGCAGAATTTCACTGGTTTTGTACGAGTGAAATCTGAGCCTATCTATAATGTCTCTGTAACCTTTTTCTTTTTTCACTGAATTTCTAAGGTTTTTTAAATTCTGTTTCCTAGCTATAACGTCCCTGTAACCTTTGTTTTTTTTCAGGGAATTCCTAAGATTTTTTTAAATGCTGAATCCTCACTATAATGTCTATTTTTTCAGTGACTTTCTAAGTTTTTTTTAATGTTGTTTCCTAACTATAACGTCCCTGTAGCTTTTGATTTTTTAAGTGAATTTCTCAGGTTTTTTACATTTTATTTCCTAAATAGTACCACTAACCTTTGACAGTGAGTGTGTGAGTGAGTGCATTAGTGTCTCAGTAAGTCTGTGAGTGGGTGTGTGAGTCTCTGAGTGGGTCTGTGAGTCAGTGTGAGAGTGTCTGAGTGCTCTCTGTTCTGCCTTCTTCTGCTCTGTTTTACCTTTTCTGCCTTTTTTCTACCCTCGGTTTGCCTTCCCTGCTTGTTTTTTTTGCCTCCGTTTTGCATTTTCTGATCATTGCTGAGCTTTACTTTGCCTCTTTCTGTTCATTTTTCTCACCTTTCTTTTGCCTCTTGCTTCTGGTTTCTAACCTCTATTTTGAATCTTCCTACTTATTCTTGGCCTTAATTGTGCCTTTTTCTGCTACCTTCTAACATTTATTAAGCCTCTTTCTGCTCATTGCTGTCCTTTACTTTGCCTCCTTCTGCTGTTGCTTAACTGTTTTTGCCTCTTTCTGCTCATTTCTCACCTTTATTTTGCTTCTTGCTGCTGGTTTCTGACCTAAATTTTGCCTCTTTCTGCTCGTTTCTCACCTTTAGTTTGCCACTTTCTGCTCCTTCCTCACATATATTTTGCATCTTGCTGCTGTTTTCTGACCTCTATTTTGCCTCTTTCTGCTCATTTCTCACCTTTGTTTTGCCTTTTGCTGCTCATTTCTGCCCTTTATTCTGCCTCTTTCTGCTCGTTTTTCACCATCATTTTGTATCTTCCTGCTCATTACTGACCTTTATTCTGTCTCTTTCTGCTGGTTTCTCACCTTTATGTTGCCTTTTTCTACTTGTTTGTTTCTGACCTTTATACTGCTTCTTTCTGCTGGTTTCTCGCCTTTACTTTGCCTCTTTCAGCTCGTTGCGCCCCTTTGCTGTGGCTCTTTCTACTCGTTGCTGACCTTTATTTTGCCTCTCTCTGATTGTTGCTGACTTTTTTTCTGCCTCTTTCTGTTCCTTTCTGACCTTTATTCTGCCTCTTTCTGCTTGTTTCTCACCTTTTTCTTGCTTTTTTCTGCTCTATGCTGACCTTTATTCTGCCTCTTTTTGCTTGTTTATGACCTTTATTCTGCCTCTTTCTGCTCTATTCTGACCTTTATTTTGCCTCTTTGTTCTCTTTTCCCCTAGGACTGGGGACCCCTATCTCCTGGGCCACAGCCATATTGTAAAGGAGAAGGGGGCACGCTCCCCCCTCTCTGGGCCAATGTGACCCTGGGGACATCCTTCCACCTTGACCCTATACCTTTTTAAATCAGGAAGGGGGCCCGCAGCCCCCATCACTGGGCCAATATTGGCCCCAGTGACCCCATCCCCCAGGACCGGGCCACTTACTAATGGGGTAGGGTGTAGCAGGCCCCCTCCCCGGGCTATTTCAGTCAATGTTTACATACGACCCTTGACAGAGGTGATAAAATGGAAGTAGAACATTGCTTGCAATATGGTTACAGTGATATTTTAGCATAAGCACTAACAGTCATTTTTTTTTTATGACAGAAACCCACTATGCATTGGCAATAACAGATTCATCTTTGAAGAGAGACACAATATAAATTCCAAACTGGTACCAGATATATACTGCTAGGGGGATGTTTCTGGCATACCATTCTGCCTCATATAAAAACCAGTTCTTCATGTTTACTAACATTGTGATCCCCCGCCTATTGAAAACTGGGTTGGCGAAACATGGAATTTTGCTGAATGTTGGAATCATATTGAGTTTTCAATGAGGGAGAATTGCTTTTGATTGTGGAACATTGTCTTCACAAGAAGAAGTTCAAACCACAGTTACTAAAAGTCAGAGATACGAACAAATCTGAACACTCAGACTTGCATGTTTAAGCAATCTTCCCTTTACATAGAGCACAACTAAATCTTGTTTCTTTCTACAGTGTTACATTATCAGATTGCATGCTATTTCAGAAAGCCTTCTTCTGCTAAAACACTATTTGACCTTGATTTACAACTCTTGATTGATTCCTCAGAGTGACCCTTTCCCATCTTTCATCCTGTGCATGCCACCTTTTTTTGACTAAAGCCTTCTCTCAGGGCCAGATGTGCAACAGGTTTTTGCAGTCGCAAATAGGAAATTGGCCCGTTTCTGACCGCAAAATAGGTCTGCTCTATGTACAAACCCTATTTTGTGAGTCCGTAACCTATTACCAACTCGCAAAATAGGGTTTGTGACTCGCTATTAGGAAGTGGTGTGCCAGGGCATCCTTTCCTAATAGCGAGTTGCACTTCAATATACGATTGTTTTGCGGCCGCAATTGCGGTCGTAAAACATTTGCAGTTTACCACCCATTTCATAATGGTGGTAAGCCACTCACAAATGGGAAGGGGTCCCCTGGGGACCCCTTCCCCCTTTGTGACTGGTAGTGAAAATATTTTTTAAGAGCAGGCAGTGGTCCCACGGACCATTGCCTACTCTTAAAAAATTAATCAGAAATGTTTCATTTTTCTTTTTTAAATGCATCCCGTTTTGCTTTCAAGAAAAAAGGCTTCATTTTTTTTATAAAAACTGCTATATTTAAAAAGCAGTTACAGACATGGTGGTGATTACGCCAAAATGTCTTCCCTGCTTACAGTACTAAACTTGTGACTGATGGTCTTTTATTTGCTTGGTAAAAGTGGTAGAGGGGAGTAAAACAATTCAAGATTATACTTTCAACTTAGTCATATTCTAAAGGACCATATACTCCGAATTTCAATTGTGTGGATTTATTATATGATTTATTTAATATCAGAGTATATAGATACATAAAAATCAATACAGAGCCAAGTCTACGAATATAATTCATACGGCACAAAAGGCATAATATGATGAACTCTAAAATCAAAGAATAGAGGCTGAGTCCAGTTCTCTTTTCATCGGGGAGGAAAACAAAACAAAGACAAATATCTTTCCCCACACTGCTCTAAATGAGAGTCCTACCAATCTTTCTTATATCAAATCCCGAAGGTGTCAGCACGTGTTGACTTCCTAAGAAGTACTCACGTCAAATGGGTCTAATAGCTTACGGCTATGGAGCTCGCTCTAAGATGCTACTTTTCCTCCGAGAACCAGTGGAAGTCTCTAGACTCTGTCCCTGCACATCATACTAAAAGATAGTGTTCAGCCCACAATCCGTCACACAGTAAAACTTTCAATTGCAACATTTCTTCCACAGTAGCTTTAATTAATTTTTCTTCGTCATCCAGTGACCTTGGTTCCGAGGGAGGCCAAACACAAAAGGTGTCCTCCCTTCTCGCCTTCCAGCCTTCTTCAAAGACATTCCGGGTATCTCCTTAAATCTAAGATTAACAAGGCTGAATTCCTTCACCTGCAGTAGGATGAGAACACACTATCTTCGCATACAAAAGGATTAATTTAATCATTTCTTGAGCAACCAAGGAGAAACGAAACTCAAAACAACTTACAGTTGGGCCAACAATTCAGGCAACGTAAACTAAACACTGTTACCTTTGCATGAATATAATTTCATCCTGCACATTGCACATACAGGAATTATGAATGTCTCTAATACATGTAAAATCCTACTTGAATGTGCACACTATATATCAATGTTAATGTAACGTGAGTAAATGCATCTTAATAATTGTAAAACACTGCAAATGATAGAAATACATATGAGTGCATTTAAACCATGAGTATAGTGCACCCATACAATTTAGAGTGCTGTAAGTGCTCTATCAGTTCCCCCCTCTGATGACTAGTGTCATAACACCAACATTCTAATCTCTCACAATTTCTCCTTGTAGAAAAGACCGACCTAAACAGAAGTTGTAACTTGCCGTCCTTATCTAAATCTTTCTAACCCTTTAAGATGCTGATAATGTCTGTCCTGCAGTCGTTCTAACTGCTGCTCTCGCCTTTTCAAGGAATTTTCATTATGTCGTGCTTTCTGCCACTAGTAAGCCTTGATGGCTCCCAGTAGTACAATTATACAAAGGACAGCTATTATGATAGGTTTCAAGATGTATCCCACTATTCCTTGTCCCAGACTTCCAAACCAGCTTCCAAACTTTCCAAATCCCTTACCAATTTGTTCCCAGGGTCCATCAGCAGCCAAATCCTTCAAATCTTGATGTAATTCTGAAATGTTACCAATGTACTTCCGTATATTGCGACTATTGTCAGGAATATACATGCATCACTGTTGAACTTTCAATAATGGTCAGACTCCTCCGACTTTTGCTAGTAACACATCTAAAGCAAGACGATTTTAAAGAACCATAGCCCTTATCAAAACCATCTCCCCATCTTCAAGAAATAGAATTTGGGCTGTATTTATAGAGAGCTTATCCACCAACGTTGCCAACTTTCTGATTTTCACATCATTCAAAATCACACCCAAGCTAGGTATCATGGCTCCAAATACATCCCCAACAATTTCTCCCGCACTGACACCACATTTTCCTCTTTGAGATCTTATTCCTTCCAAGGGCCATAAGTCATCTACATAGAAGAATTTGGGAAATACCATAGCCAAATAACACGTACCATACCAATTTTTCGGCAATTTCACATAAGTATTTTTTCCACACACAAAATACACGTTTGGCACTAAGGGTATTTTATCCAGTAGCTCCTTTCTAATTGACTCCTCAATCAAGAAAATGTGTTCACAATCACTCTCCCTCACAAATATCTTGTCATAATATGATGACGGATTTCCAATACACAATTTACCCCATTGCTGAAAGTCTAAAGCTATTGGACCAGAACTTCCCTTTGCCTTATGATTTCATTCTTCTTGTGTCCATGGAATAACGTTATGCTTTTGATCTGGTCTAAATAAGGTTTGCCTATGCCGGTCTTCTATTTTATCCACAAACTTATTTTCGATGTCTGTTAACATGCAGGTCAAATTGTGTCTGTGGGCATAAGATGTATCTAAAGTAAAAGTAGGCATAAAATACTTAGACATCCGCTCTACTTCCTTATAGTAATCATATTTATTCATGTACTTAAGAACTGGAACTTCTGAGAGTACCACATCATAATTCGAGAAATAGTGCTCAAAATGTGCCTTACTATAATACGTGCTCAACAACACACTACATGTGATACCATACGTCAAAGGTAAGTGATGGTATTGAATACCTTTTTCTACTGATGCTGGCAGTTGCATACACACATAGCAGTCTTTCGCTTCCATTGTATCAACATACTCATACAACAGACGGGCATATGCATTCAGCTTGAAATCACCTTTTGAAAAGTCTACATGTAACATCCGACTAGTTTCCCTGATCATCTCTCTATCTTTTGCGGATGTACCCCCTTCTAAATCTGAGACAGGCGGGGTAAGTGTTGCATGTTCACCCTTCCCTTCAGCATTTTGAGATTCCACCAAAGATGTAACAATCACCACATTGATGACAATCAGCAGCACAACAATAAGGGTACCAATGATGCACTTCTGCTTGCGTCCTGAATTTTCAGATTCCATTTTGAACCACTGATTGGTCTAGAGGCGCAAACGAATACAGCAAAGTCTCTTTTCTTCTTTTCATTGCCTTATCCTGTTTTTTACAATGTCTTTTTATTTTCTTCTGTCCATTCAATTGTTGAGTACTAAACCTACTGTAAAGATGTAGTCAACCCTAGCCCTTAGTTCTTCTTCTACTGAACGTGACTAAATTTAAATCTTCCTCCACTCGGGCCTAGGTTGTCTTCTTTCTAAAGCCTAATGAGTTTATTTCTTTCACAGTTCAAGCTTCATCATTAATGATATTAGATCCAAGTACAGTAAGAACAAGTTGCAAAATCTCTGCACAAATTTCTCCCAGTTTCTGTGCAGTGGGGTGTCGACCAAAGGTAGGAAAAGCAACCTCGTTAAGGATCAAAAATCGGAAACCACTCAACCTTGGTGGATCAGGGACTGTCAGTGTTAGAATTCCGAAAGCCTCAACTCCAGGTACCAGCAACTGAATATAAATCGATAGGGTGTCCCCTCCGTAACTTACTGTACCAGTCCCCAACCTCCTGGAATTCCTCGGTCTCTGCATCTGCAGCCAGGTACGTCCACTCAGGAGATGCGTACTTTTGAGACGATACCCTCTCTCTTCTGGATCGTCTTAGACCATCCGGTCTCTCTTCGGCTTCACTTTGATCTGATTCAGACGTTTCAGAAATCGGAGGGAGATATTTCTCAGATGCAAGCCTTATGTTTAGCCTTTCTTTTCTTGACGGCCTCTTTTCCGCTTCTGCACCTGTTCTCCTCTTTTCCTCTTGATCTGATCCTTCTGCACCAGGCTGTTCACCTTGCTCTGGTTCAAAGTTCACTTCTACAATCTTGTTTATGCCAGGTTCTGAACTCAACTCTGGAACAGCTTGATCTTTTCTTTCTTGTTCAGTTGATTGTTCAGCCTCATCACGAATGCTTACTACCTGACCTGTTCCTTTATTGTCTGGTGCATTCTCAGTTACGCTTCTCGGAACAAGGGGAGTCGTTTCTTTAACAGGCTCTGGGTCTCAATGAGTATGCGAAGCGTGAATCCAGATTGGCAATTCTCCACACTTCACAGCTGTACTTGTGACCAAAATCACCTGGTATGGTCCTCACCAGCGAGCATCAAGGCAGCTCTTCCTCGCGTGCTTTCGGAAAAGCACCCAGTCACCAGGGTTATGATCATGCAGCAAGTCCCTCGAGCTGGATGCAGTCGCAGCCTCGACCTGGTGGGACACAGAATTAACCACATTAGCCAGTTCCCTACAATAATCCAATACCAAATCATCTGTGATGTTTATTAATGCTGAAGCTGGCACCGCAGGCAATCGCATAGCTCTTCCCTTCAGTATCTCATGACGAGAGAGCCCTGTCCTCCTATCAGGAGTACGACGCTGACTCATCAATACCAGAGGCAATGCATCTGGCCATTTCAGTGAAGTTGACAAACAAACTTTTCACACCCTCATCTTGATGGTGCCATTTATCTGGTCTACAAGACCAGAAGCCTCAGGCCTGTAACTACAGTGCAATCTCTGATCAATTTTCAAAGCTGTACACAACAACTTCATGATTTCATTATGAAAATGTGTTCCTCTATCTGTCTCCACTGAGGTTTGAAATCCAAACCGCGGTATCAGTTCTCTTAAGAGCAATTTTGCCACTGTGAGGCTGTCACATCGTCTAGTTGGATATGCCTCAACCCAACGTGAAAAGATACACACCACCACCAAAACATATCTCAACATATTGCACCTAGGCATCTCCAATTGTATCCTATTGAAATGACCTCCTGATCTTCCACTGTGACTCATCGCAACCACGGTTCTCTTTCCAACATTCATTTGTTGACACGTAACACACCTGTGACACACTGCTTCAGCACTCACGCGAAATTGTGGGTTAAACCACATTTGCCTAGACACTCAAACCATGGCATCTCTCCCAAGATGAACGGCTCTGTGAATTTGCCTTGCTATTGGGCTAAATAAACAATTGGGTAGTACTGCTCTGTCATCTGTTGACACCCAAATGCCATCTTCTCTCTGTTCACAGCCTGCTCTAACCCATGATGCAGCTTCCTCCTCTGAGACCTCATTCTGCAGCCGCTTCAGCTCATCCCAAGTGTCGGCTACAGCTAACTTCATGCTGAACTCGGTCTCTTCTGTGCTCTCTCCTATACATTCTCCATTAAAAACACAACAATGTGTAGCACAAAAACTAGCTACTTCGTCAGCGTAGTTATTCCCTTTTGTTACACAATCCTCTCCCCTCCCCTGGGCTGCACATTTAACCACTGCAATCTCTTTAGGTTTCTGCGAAGCTTCCAACAGTTGACGTACAAATTCTCCATTATGAATTGGGGATCCTGAGGATGTCAAAAATCCCCTCTGTGACCATAACTGCCCAAAGTCATGAACCACTCCGAACCCATATTGGCTGTCTGTATAGATAGTCACTCGGACACCATTTGAGATGGTACAGGCACGTATCAAAGCAATAATTTTGGCCACCTGAGCAGAGTATACTCTTTTCAAACAGGCTGCTTCCACCACCCCCAAGATGGTGCACACAGCAAACGCTGCTCTCAAACACCCTTCATTGTCTCTTAAACATGAACCATCAACAAAAAGGATCAAATCAGATTCAGGCAGAGGTTCATCGACAATGTCAGGTCTGTGTTTGGTAGATAGTTCAGTAACATCTAAGCAGTCATGCTCTTCACAATCCTCTTCTTCCTCTTGGGGAACAGGTAACAATGTGGCAGGATTCAAGGTGGTACAGCGTCTCAGTGTAACCTTTTCAGAAGCCAATATAACCTGCTCATACTTTGTAAGTCTGTTATTCGTTAGATACTGTGTCTTGGTTCTTGTCATTAACAGTTCTACTGAATGTGGTACATAAACAATAAGTGGATGATCCATCACTATGCTTTCACATCTCTCAATGCTGACACCTGTTGCAGCAACGGATTTGAGACTTCCGGGCAACGCAGAAGCTACTGGATCTAACTTAGCTGAAAAGTAAGCCACTGGCCTACGGGCCCCTCCATGTGTCTGTACAAGGACTGCTAATGCACATCCATCCTTCTCACAGCAAAAGAGCGAAAACGCTTTGTTATAATCTGGCATTTCCAGAGCTGGAGCATGACATAGGCTCTCTCTCAGCTCGTAGAAGGCTCTCAAGCAATCGTTATCCCATGGTACCGGATCACTAATGTCCTTTCGAGTCAATCTCAATAGTGGCTTTGCTTGTAAGGAAACATTTGGGATTCACTGTCGACAATAGCCGACCATTCCTAAGAACATGCGGACGTCTTTCTGTGTTTTTGGAGTTCCCATTTGTAGTATTGTCTCCATGCGATCTGGTGACACTCTTCATTTTCCCTTCTCAATCCAGTGACCTAGATAATTAACTTCAGTCAGACAATACTGGAGTTTGTTTGGCGACACTTTGGGGGATATTATCAAGAAGTGGCGATAATTAGCGTGACTTTTTTTATCGCCGTCTACCATGGGAAATTATCGCTGTGTTAGCGGCGTATTAACAACACGCCCCTAACAGGCGATAGTTTCTCTTACCGGCTGAAATGTCCGGCGATAAAATTAGCATGACGGCGATAAAAATCCTCACGCTAACGTTAAAAAAGTGGTGATGAGCCCCTTAGCAATAAAAAAATGCATGTTAGGCAACCCAACATGAGTAATTTTTCCCTCTAACTTAAAAAATAGCCTAACAGTCCACCTCCCATAGAAGAGATGCCCCAAAACAATTTAATGCAGATTGGAGCAACCAGGGCCAAGTTCAGCACACATCAACAACCCTCTCAAGCCACCCAACATCCAGGATGACCAGGATGAGAGCCTGGATGCCCTGCTGGACCTGCGTCTTGAGCCTGGATGCCTCCCTGGACCTGCGTCTGGAGCCTGAATGCCTCCCTGGACCTGTGCCTGGAGCCTGGATGCCCCGCTGGACCTGTGTCTTGAGCCTGGATGCCTCCCTGGACCTGTGTGTGGTGCCTGGATGCCCCGCTGGACTTGCGTCTGGAGCCTGGATGCCTCGCTGGACCTGCGTCTTGAGCCTGTATTCCTCACTGGACCTTCGTCTGGAGCCTGGATGCCCCGCTGGACCTGCGTCTGGAGCCTGGATGCTCCGCTGGACCTGCGTCTCGAGCCTGGATGCCTCCCTGGACCTGCGTCTGGAACCTGGATGCCCCGCTAGACCTGCATCTTGAGCCTGGAGTGGGATGTGGAGGAGCTGTAGAGTCGATGAGCCGTGGCGGGAGACATTGATGCATGACGATCGCCAGTACCTGGTGGTGAAGTCTGGCAGGTCACATGGAGCCATGTAGCTGACCTGTGTGAGAAGACCGCCTTGCAACCCTTGGAGCAGTTAATGGTAGAGGCGCTCCTGCGCACCAACGTAGTGAGGTCCGCATCGCATACTACAATCGACCACTACACCGGGGTGCATGGAGGGGATTACCAACGGTGTGTACTGTCTCCCTGCATCACAGCCCGGATGATGTTGGGCTGGCCATACGCTGTGGAGGCTGAGGCCCCTGTGCTACAGTCAACTTGTGTGGTGTGAGCGCTGTGCCTTCACGGCTAAGGGGACCCTGCTACATCAACTGCATCGGGAGGTCAACCTGTGCACTAGGCGGCGACTGCTGTACCCAGCCGAGTGAAATCACACCTGTCTGAGGCTCCTGCTGGCTGAGTCACAGATTTGGAGAGAGTGCAGTGGATTGTGCCACAGTGTCAATGTCCAGGCAAGGAGAAGGTGGGACACGTAGCGCAAGAGGGCCAGGGGTTGAGTCGCTCATGCCTAACACACATAGATGACACCCCCCCAGTGGCGGCTCTTTCACTACGGCGGAAGAGCATTGTCTCACCACCTCAAGCAGTGCAGAAGAGGAACAATCATCACATGATGATAACTCAACCAGGGGAATTATAAGCGCGCTACTCACCCGTGAGGGTATCAAGGCGCTGAGGAGGCAGGGGTGCAGAACAGTTAGCCGAAGAGCTAGGTCTTGAGGGTCTTCTTGAAGGTGTTCAGGGAGGGTGCGCGTCTGATTTCTGCCGGCAGCTCATTCCAGGTCTTGGATGCAATGTGAGAGAAGGATCTGCCACCTGCTCTGCCTCTGTGGATGCGCGGGGTTTCATTTATGAAACAATATATAGGAAACTTATACAAATATGGTGTGTTGGTATACAAACAAAGTGCCCTGAACAAATATAAACAAATATTTATAAAAAAAATTTTTACAAATGTGCATAGAATTTTTTCCTCTCATTAACCAGATAGGACTCAAGCAAAAATAGATCGTTTCTATTCATTTATTAGTTATTTGTTTATCTTTTTGCATTTATTTATGGACATATACATAGTGAACCATTTCATTTTCCACAATGTCTTTTTTTTGCAATGTCTTTTTTACAAGCAATTCCTGTTCTGGATACTGCATTAATGCCTATTTGATCAAATGATTATATTTCAATTTATATCAAAGTACAGAAAAAGAAATTATTATTGAACATGGCTCTATTCAATCTCAGTCTACGCGCGTTTCGGCGTTCAGCCTTCCTCAGGCAGCCATGATTTCTTAGTTCGTATAATATAATAAAGAGAGAGCAAAAACAACACACTGTAATTGTTTGTATATACCAAATTGCGCTCATCATGTGCATAATATATCAAGAAAAAAGACTATATAAATCTACTACTTATATACATTATTTACACATTTATAATACACATTAAAACAATCTATCTCCAGTATGGGTGTCAAATTCATGTAGTTCTTAAGCTCTTAATATGATACATACAAAGTATAATATCAAGGCTTTCGGTATCAGACATTCTATCTAAAACCTCTAAGGTTCTAAGGTAGATTTGTCACAATGCGTGGGGCCTTTATAGTTGCAGTATACAAAATCACCATTATATGTTTGTGGACTAAACAACTTGAGCTGTGGCATTTAATTATCTAGAGAGCCGTAAAGTTGTTTGTTGTCTGTGAGGCAACTATGAAATAAACAAATCTCAGTACACTATCCCTTTAAATGATGGTTACTCCTAATGTGATAAAGAGAACCGATAATTCAGAGTGTACAGATCACAATGGCAATGCTATCTGGTCACATATTGACTGTCCATGTATGGACTTATTACTACATTTTACAGATGAAATTCATAGGACTGCCTACCTTCTTATTGTTGATCTTATGTTAACGGTCAGGACTCTTGCCGTTAGACTAAAGATGTAGAGTGCGGTTTGTCTGTAGCCGTGGGTTAGCCAAAATCAATATCTCTGTGAATAGAAAACCAACCCTCCGCACTTAGTATGTCTCGACCTCTTTAAACACTATTCGCTTCTTAATTATATCAGTGAGATACATTTGTAGCTAGAGCTGAAGAAAAAAGCTCAACATGTTACCTTCGATTCTTAAAGTTTATGCGGTTCCCGGATTGACGTCACAACGTGTTCCGTGCCTTTGCTAATTGCTCAAGTAAGCCTCCGTCTCCGTCTAATTAGCGGGTGTGGTTATGACTGCGCGGGTTCAGATGTGACTCATAACATTGGCCCGTAAGCTATCTGGGACAATTGCATCTCTAAAACGATAGAAACAACACGGAGCAAAAAATATAATAAAACTTGTAAATTAACGCTCAAAAGAGGGACATGTTCTCCCCTGCTACAGGGACCTATCTAAAAGTCCAAGTATTGCAAGAGCACTTACTGGTAGTCGCCTATGCAGTCCAATAATCAAGCGTTAAATCGCTCTTCTGCGATTAGAGATGGCGGATGGTTGCTCGCTTTCAGTGGTATGAATACGCCACCTACACGAAAGCGCATGTAGTTAATAATGTTTGCTCGCCGTGTGAGGTTAAAAGAAACTATAGATATGCTTAAAGATTCTTCTAACATTTAAGAGGCAAACCCAAAATGCGGTCCCCTTTCACTTACCCCGTCTCGCTAGTCCTCCGCCTAACTGGTGCCGACTACTTCAGTGTGGACGATCGAAGTGAAAACAGGACTTGAATACAAATCATCCTATTTCAACCCTTTACTCCTTAGTGATTGGTCAATATCTAACCACATCGACTGAATATATCCAATGGCATGTGCCAAGGGATAGAGGCTATTTGTTATCTTAGAGTGATGTATACACATACTACGTCAGCTATTTAGATCTTTATCGTTACCCACACAAAAAGCGCAGCTTTGATGTAAAACCCAGCTGTACTCATGGGTATGCTGATGGAGATGAAACTAGATAAAACGAATAGAGAGAAACCCAATTCTGGTCAGGTGGAAAAAACTCAGAGGATATCTATGAAGTATGTTGTGATGTCTACCAACCTTATGTGTGTAAGCAAGGTTGTATAAGGCCATGAACCTTATATTTGTATAAGACATCAGGTGACATGGTAACTCCAAGGCATTTGGACATATATTGTGGAGGGAGCCCATTAGTTATTAAAACAAATGGCTTGGCTCCACGGGATCTCATTATTTAGCCCTCTTTTGTATGTGTCTAGAGAAAATATCCAGTAGACCTCTCTCCTTTTGCGGATTTCCGTCCCTTGTATTCCACTGGTATTGATCTTCTCTAGGATCAACCATCGAATGTCTTCTGTGGTATGGTCAAAATCAATGAAGTGTTGGACCAATGGTGCTTGCAGTTTTTTTGTCCTAATAGCTGACCTATGCTCTGTTAGTCTTGTTGTCATCGACCTAGATGTCTCACCTACATAGGTTTTATCGCAAGGACACAAGACTGCATAGATTATATTCGTGGTTTTACAGTTGGTCAGACTTTGTAGATTTATCCGAACTCCATTGATGGAATATTGTTTCACTTCCAGTGCAAATTTGCATGCAACACACGACATGCATTTGAAATTTCCTTTTAGGGCAGACAGTCCTCCAATAGTGGTCTGTATCTGAGTCGGTGGAACTTGTCGCATCCGGGACCTTGTTATTAGGTCCTTAAGATTTTTATTTTTCCGGTATGCAAACATTGGTTTTGCAAGTTGGTTTGAATCATTTCTGGTGGCATTTAAAATGTGCCAACTAGAGTTGACGGTCTGGCGTATATTTTCATTCATCATTGAATGTCGTGTAATGAACACAAGACGGTCCTGTTGTTTAGGAGCTTTTTTACCTAATAAATGTTGGCGATCATAATATCGCGCTCTTTTGTAAGAGTCACGGACCAATCTTCTTGGATAGCCTCTGTCCAGGAATTTAGCTTTCATGACTACAGACTGTTTATCGTAGTCTGTCAAATTAGTACAGTTCCTACAAAGACGTAGGAACTGCCCAAATGGGATGGTAATTTTTTGAGCCCTGGGATGATAGCTAGAGAAGTGTAACAATGTGTTACGAGCCGTAGGCTTCGTAAATAAGTCTACCGAGAGTTGCTGTTGATTAGCTTTGATGACAACATCAAGAAACTCAACATTGTGCTTATCACTCATTGCTACAAAACGGATGTTAGTGTCGCAAAGGTTGAGCCATGAGACAAATTCCATTAGGTCTTCCTCAGTTCCGTTCCAGATGTAAAAAATATCATCTATGAATCTAGACCAACTAAGGACCGATTCGCTGAAAGGAGCGGCATCATTATAGATGAATTTGTGCTCATAATGTGCCATGAAGATATTCGCCACTGTTGGATCACACAAAGCCCCCATACTGACTCCCTCAGTCTGTTGGAACAGTAATCCATTAAATTCGAAGGTATTCTCGTGGAGTATGATGTGTAGACATTCCAAAATTAATTTGATCGGACAGTCTATGTCGAAATATTCCATAAACCATCTCACAGCTTCAAGTGCTGCTGCCTGGGGGATATTGCTATATAAGGCCTCTATATCCATAGTGACCAAGAGTTGAGTGGCCTGATGGAAGGGGGTCTGCTCCACTTTGTTGAGGATGTCTGTTGTATCCCTTATATAAGATCTTATTCTGGGGACATGTGGGCGTAACATGGCATCGACATATTTTGACAGTGTTTCTGTAATTGACCCGATAGTTGTCACAATGGGTCTATATGGTGGATTCGTGGAATTTTTGTGGATCTTAGGGATCCCATAGATGGATGCCATTTTAGGTTTTATGACATTCAAGTATTGCCATTCTTTTTCACATATAATCCCATCATCCAAAGCTGTATTGGTCAGGTCCGTTATCATTTTAGATACCTTTTTAGTGGGATCAACGCGTACAGGGGTATAGTGGTCTTTGTTGGAAAGCATAGTGATCATATTTGTCACATATTGGTCTGTTTCCAACAAGACTATACCCCCACCCTTATCACAACCTTTTACAGTTATGTCTTTGTTGTTCTTAGGCAAAGATAGGGCTTGATGTTCTTCTCAAGAGAGATTGTATTTAGGCGCCGGAATAAATTTGGCAGCCTTGGTGATCTTATTGAATACAACATGTTTAAAAAATGCAATTTCTGGTCCTACCTGTTCAAGAGTGGGGACAAAAGTAGATGGCGGCATCAGACCTGATTTATTCGTCATATGCAGCTCTTGGTCTGTTCTTCCTTCAAAGAAGGCACGTAATCTAATCTTCCTGAAAAAAGAAATCAAATCCTGAAAAAGCTCAAACTTATTTGCTTTTGTGTGAGGAATGAAAGATAAACCTTTTGTTAACATAGATTCTGTCTGAGGGTCAATGGTATGTGTACTGAGATTAAAAATGGGTATTTGCTTCACTCGCGCCAGTATTGCGCATGTCTCGTTACCAATACCTGTGGATCGTCTTGGTAGAAATTCTGTCCCTGCGGGTAATTGAATGATTGTTGGTAATTGCCCCGTTGACGTAGTTGGTATCTGGGGTGCCATCTGGTTCTCTGCGTCCCGCGCCTGGCTAAAAAACCAGGACGTTCACCTCTACTACTACTTGGAATTTGACGACCTGAGGTTGTAGATTGGTATTGGTTGTAATTTTCACCTTCAGAGTCTGACGTATCCGAAAAAGTAACTACTTTTTTAGCGAATCTATCAGATGAGGGTTGAAATTGGTCTTCCTCAATCGGTTGTTGTTGATAGAAATTATCAGCCAAGTATGGATACATTTTCTCCTGACTTGTATATCTTACATCTTTTTTAAGTTTTTCTGTTTTTCGTTTTACTAGATAGTCCTGATAAGATGACATTTCACTCTCGAATTCCTCTAATTTCTTTTTGGCTTCCTCAATTGCCTGATTATTTTTGATATTTTTTTCCAGTTCCTGAATCTCATCCATTAATGTTTGGACCATCTCTTTCGATGTCTCCACAATCAGGATCATTAGATCAAGGGAGCATCTATTGGCAATATGTGACCAGCGTTCAAGAAATTTCCGAATTTTCACAAAAAGCCCTGGAATATTTCTAACCCTAAATCCTTGTGGGATAATTCCTACTTTTAAATATTCCAGCATGAAATGTCCATGCATTTCAATCCGTTTCGCTTTTTTCTTTAGGGATGTTAGTTTATTGAAATCCTCGTTGCCTATAATACTAGTTGTGTTGGCCACTTGACCCCCTAAGGTGGAATCACCCAATAGCGAAGCAAGATCTTCATCCGTGAACCCAAATGTTTGAAGTTTATCCATCTTGAACTCACAACTGATACTATACTAATTTAAGTCACACCAAGGCTCTTATGTATGGTAGTGAGGGAATATAAAAACCGAACCGTCACTGGTGCCGAGTATATTATCCTGAAAGTCTGATGCCCATAGGTAATATAGTCATGAATTTGTACCCACTGGATATAGTGAAGATCGTATTATAACCTGCAGTTCTCTATATATACATTTATACAATAATCAAAAAGCTACCCCACATGAACCTGTCATGGAGAAACATAGTGTGATATAACAAGGGTACCCCTAATTTAGTTTCCTATCTCAGGGTTTAAAGCAAATACTTATGAAACAATATATAGGAAACTTATACAAATATGGTGTGTTGGTATACAAACAAAGTGCCCTGAACAAATATAAACAAATATGCATTAAAAAAAATTTGCGCGGGGTTTCAACCAGTGCGAGTTTGAAAGATCGGATGTCTCTTTTGGGTACGTGGAAGTTGATTCTGTCTTTGAGGTATTCGGGTCCATTGTTGTGTAGGCCTTTGTTGGTATGAGTGAGGATTTTGAAGGTGACTCTTTTCTCCACGGGGAGCCAATGGAGTCTCCGTAGGTGTTGGCTGATGTGTTTGTGCCGGGGGATGCCGAGGTTGAGTCTGGCGGCGGTGTTCTGTAATGTCTGGCGTTTGCAGAGTAGGGACTTGTAAATGCCGGCACAGAATGCGTTTCATTAGTCCAGTCTGCTGGTGATGAGTGCATGGGTGACTGTCTTCCTTGACTCCGGGGGGCTCCATTTGAAGGTCTTGCGGAGGATGCTGAGGATGTTGAAGCAGCTGGAGGTGACGGTGTAGACCTGCCAGTTCATGGTGAGGGATAAGTCGAGTACGATGCCAAGGTTTTTGGTGTGGTCTGAAGGGGTAGGTGGGCTTCCGAGGGCGGCGGACACCAGTTGTTGCCCCATGCTGAAGGGGTGATTCCAAGGACGAGGACAACTGTCTTCTTGGCATTGAGCTACAGGCTGCTGTTGGTCATCTAGACTTCGATGTCATGCATTCCTTTCTGGAAGTTGAGTCTGGCAGTGGTGGGGTCTTTGCTGAGGGAGAGGATGAAGGTGTTGAAGGCCGCTGAAAGATTGAGTAGGATGAGGGCTGCAGAGTGGCCTTGGTCCAGGAGGGTGCGGATGTTGTCTGTGGTGGCGAGTAGAGCTATCTCGGTGCTGTGGTAGATGTGAGGAGGGCAGGGGTCAGTGGGGGCCCCCGAGTGGATGCCTTTCATGGTCGAGGCGGTGTATTCGGTTGTGACCGGCATCCAGGTGGAGATGGTGGGCTGACTGGTGTGTCAGGAGTAGGGGTGGGCGGAATTTGCGGAATTAACCTCCGCAAATTATCGCGAGATTGCAGAAAATCTCCGCAAACACGCCGGAAATATCGCGAAGATGCGGAAGTTTTTTGCCGCCTGTTCGCGGTATTTTTTGCGTGTTCGCGGGTCGCCAACTTACCCATGCGGTCGCTCACGGGCGCGGCCATCTTGTTTTCACTTGTCCCGCCCTCTGGCGTTGTTTACTTCCTGTTCCGGGTCGCGCAATGCATGTTCGCGGTCGATATTTCCTGTTCGCGATCGCTTTTACTTGATCGCGTTGCTTTTTGCTTGCTCAGGGAGAAAATATCGCGCGAACTTGCGCACGTGGTCGCAACGGGCGCGGCCATCTTGTTTTCCACTCTATTGCATGGTTCTGGGGCCTGATTTTCAATCCTCCCTAAATCTTTTCAATCCTTTGTTTATAGCCACTTTTTTCGGATCTTTATTACTTATTATTTCTCTAACTATTTTCCTGCCTCTATATTTTTGGTTTTTGTGTACCTTTTTTTTTGTTTTTTAGCTACTTTTTCTCTTTGTATTGCCTGCTATTTATTTCCTTTACTCCTTTATTTATTTTACCTTTTCTTTCCCGCCCCGTCCCCAGAACCATGTCCAAGGGCAGGGCTGTTCGCCGGCGCAGCCAGAGCCGCGACCGCCTTCCTTGCGGAAGGCGGCGCCCACAAGGGGTGCATGCACGGGCCTTATTTGGGGAGGCGGAGTTGGCTGCACTAATTTTCTTTGTGCAGCGCCACCTCCCCTCAACCCTGGCAGCAGGTGGCAGGCCTGGGTCCGGGTACGGCCTCCGGGAGCGTCGGCAGCGGTGGGGGAAGGTGCGCCGGGCAGTGTCTCGCATCTCTGGGGTCCGGCGCACCCAGGCACAGCTGACGCACCGGTGGTCCGACATCCTGGACCGTGAGCAGGACCTGCTGGACCTGCTAGGAGTGGAGGTCCCGGGGCTTGGTGAGTACCTATTTAATTATTACAACTTTGTGTCTGTTCTTCTGCTCTATGTTATATATTGCGAATATCTTCTTTTCCTTCCAACCAGATAGAATGTTGCTGCTTGCAATACATTCCAGGTTAATAATGTTTAAAAGTCTTCTGTGATTATGACACAGGTGCTCTTCTGCGCTACTACTAATCTTACTTGTTTGCAGCTTTGCGTTTGCGCTTGCTTAGCGTGATTCTTTACGAGTTTATTTTAGAGAAATTAAGTTACGTAATGCTACAGTGACTCATGTCCACTCCTTACTTTGTCCTGTCACTAATAGATAGGGGCGGATTGATACATAGGTTTAGGTACTTTGTATGAGCTTCTAATTGGTTAGTGGTATGCGTGATGCCCCCTCACTCAGTTACGTGACGTGCTGCTAGTACGCCAGTCTTTAGAACCTTTCTAGTTTGTTCAATGAGTGGAGGTGGGCTTTGCAGTTACTTAGCAGTAGCAGATGAGCATCAATCAAACCAAAATTGTGTATATTCAAAAAATGTAGTCATGTTAATGTGTCCTCCATGATTGGATCATACACATTGTTGAGGAATACAGTCGAAATGCATACTTAATGTACAATTGGCATGCCTGGAATAGGTGGGCTAGGTTGGGTGGTAGGTTGTACTAATACTTAGGCTTACTTGTAACTTAGTTTTCTGGAATCAGAATGGAAGAATGGATTACTGTTGATAAATAGTAACTTAAGTAGTCGAACTGCGAATCCCCCGATATTACATGTTGACCAGATGAGATCGGTCAATGTAGTTATTGCAATTGTTTACATAAGTGTTTTTTGACCGTTGTTGAAAAAAATTGTATTTGCTTAAGTTGACACCATCCATCAATGTTTGTCTTTCTTATATCTTTCCTGTTCATCAGCACCCAGGGGCAGACGGGCAGGGACTGGGCAGTCGGCGGGACAGGAACACCACGAGGAGGACACCGCTGAGGGCTCCTCTGCTGGCCCCAGTAAGTCTTCTTGTTTTTAATAATATTTCTTATTCCATAACTTTTACTGCCCCATTTCTCCCGAACTATAGTGTGTTTCCAAATGCTATTTTTTACCACCAATTATCCTTCGATCTGTACGGTTTCAAAAAGCTTATCCCTGCCTCCGCTATGATGACTGAGTACTACTACATACTATCAGTCTGTCTGTCTGTACTGTAGTAGCTAGTCTTGCCCAGTGCCACTCTTTGTGAAAGGTTGTAATATAAAACTCATATTCACCAGTAGCTCGTACAATCCGTTGGGTCGTTGTCTTGTACTACTTTTTACTCTTGTTGATGTTTAGGCTTTGAAAATTCACAGCAACAGCCCTACCAGATTTCTTAATATTTTGATATGATACCCTATAGGACATACAACTGTTGTAGGGATCTTGCACATACATTTGCACCAGAAAATAGGATGTTGGTGATGGTAGGTTGGACCTTCCTTGCACACCTCAATCAGAAATTCCGCACCCACCACAATTCCACTGCTTGACTATAGTACTGTCTTGTCATACCTATTAGGTCTCGGAACCCTCCCCCCAAGACAACCAACAAGTAGACAACCCAGAACATTAACACACCCAACCTCTGTCGTGGAAGCAATTCACATGCACACCCTTACTTTAATTTGCTCAATCGTGTAAGTTAGTCCACTCCACACCAAATACCACAAAGTCTATGTAAGTTTAAAATTTTTATTTCAATTTGAGAAGGTCTGTACACTGTTATCTTAGCAGCACCAACCGGCAAATCAATAACATTAAAACAAAATACATTGTTACACTAATACAGTTGGGAATTAAATCATGATAACTGAAGTGGTGGAAGGCAGCACCACCATCCCATAGCAATTTAGTTTATATACATTTATAAATGAAGATGTGAGTGAAGGGACCCCTCACCTCAGAAGAACCTAGTACTGGTAGTTGGTGCATCGTTCAGAAGCTCTGGTTCGTAGAAGCGAATCTTGCGTCTGTAATGCGAAAAAAGGAAATGGTGTGCGTTAGTATATTGCAACTTGCAAGCATTTCTCAGCCGTGCCAAAAAGTGTAGCATCTATGGATAAGCAATATGGACTAACAGTAACAGTAGTACACCAGTTCTTCCTAAAAAAGTGGCTTGTTAATGTTTGTTGACCGCCTGTACGCAGCGCGTAGACTAGACAGTAGCAGTGTGAGGCAGGTCATGTGGGCTCAAAGGTGTCTTAAGAAGCTGCAAGGTAAAGGTAACGTCACATGTGCATGGCTAGGGCTAATCAAGCAAATGCTACAATGATCATATAACTTAGTGTCTACTCTACTACTACCTGATTTGTACTAGTGATTTATGTTAGTATTAACTCATTTTTCAACCTTGCTACTGATCAATAGGGGGGAGGTGTATATGTTGCCTAATAAATGTGTAATGTTTTCTAGGCGCACTACCGACCACCATTGCTGGGGCCAGCGAAGGCGACGCAGAGGGCGAGGATGCGGCAGTTGCAGATAGCAACGGAGGGGGAGTGGCAGCACCAGTGGCAGGCGGTGGTAAGTTAGATTCATAATCTTTAACTATTGTTGAACTTGACAGCACACTCACTGCAAAGGTGTACTGTATGTATATGTATACTGTAAAGTTGTGAATTAGGGCCCCATTAGGATGGTGGGCGTATTGCCCCCGCCGGGCTGGCTGGAATTCACTGCCGTCACAGCAGGGGCAAACCTCCCGCCATCCCTGTAGAAAATATTCAGACATGTCTAGGCGGAAAAGGGTTCAATATGGCGGTGGTGTCTCTCTCACCACACCGGCAGCCATATAATCTGCATTTTGGAATGCCTTTGCGTGGCGGCATTCCCGTCCGCCACGGAAAGGCATGCACACATTGCAGAGTATGCTTGGGGGCCCCCATGGAGGGTACCTACCGATGCTATGGTACCCCCCGACTTTCAAAGCAAAACGTGACAGGCTCCGTGCGAGGCCCGTCATGTTGTGCTTGGAAAAGCAGCACAACATTTTAGCATTGCTTTCAGCAAAGCCAACCAGAATTTAAATTTAAAATAACAGGGTGCGCCCGCCACTGTGCCGGGCGCATCATCCTAATTAATTGTCCCCACGGGACCCCCACCCTTTTTAGCAGTCGGATGGCGGGCGGACAAAGTCCGCCCGCTATCCGATGTCGTAAGTAAGTATGAGTTCTTGGGGACGTTTGAAGAGTGAACTAGAAGACTAGAATTCCCTTTAATTGGTATAGGACTAGGAGCCAGAGTATTGAGTAACCAATGGCCTCATCTATCTGATTTCAACTCCGCTTTGAAAGTTTTATGGAGAAGAGCACCTGGTGCACTGTTCAACTAAAAAGTGTAAGACAGGTGGAAGGAAGAAGGACGGGCGACATTTAAAATGTTATGTACTACTGTGCTTTATTTTATAGTGGTACTCTACCATGCCACTATGTGTATAAATAATTACCTTGTCCTACTGTTTTATTAAGACTATATTTTACAATTGTCTTGTTTTTTTCTTTTTGATACACAGCTACTCCGAAAATCAACCGGAAGGAGTTGGCCGCCAAGGCACGACGCCGGAAGCTGGAGGCAATCCAGCAGGAATACCGGCGGCTGGTGGTCCTAGCCGAGGAGGAGGAGGAGAGTGCAGCAGCAATTGAAGCCTCCTCCAGTGCCCCGGGCCCCAGCCACCGCCCTCCAGCGGTACGGCGCCACCGTCTGGCGGCTGCCCGCCGCCACCGTGCCATCTCCGGTGCCCCCCCCCACTGTGGTTGCAACTGCCGCGGCCTTAGACGCCGCGTCGCCCATTTAGAGGACCAGATTCGTGTCCTCCTCCAGTCCCGCCCCACCAGTTAGTCCCTGTCACTGCCCCTTTTTTAATTCCTGTTTGTTTCCTCACTCGTTTGGGCGTTCTCTATTTCTCTGGACAGTCGTTGGGGTTAGGGAGGGGGGTGGGTCAGCTTTTGTGGGTTTAGTTTATTTGTTAGGGTCAATTAAATATATTTTTCTATGTTACATGCAATGTTGTTAATGTTTTGTAGGTGGGGTAACTGTTTTACATCACACTGTTTCTTTGCTGGTGCATGGCCGCCCATAGCGTGTGTTTGATTTCAATAATTTGCTGACTGTATAAGACACAAACAGATAGATGCGACACACCTCACTCATTGACTGGTCCTACTATGCATTCTTTGGAGTGGTGTTTGAAACTGACATCATTGACAACATGTCCATTATTGATTCTGCCTCCCCCAAACTTCTCTCTTACCGGTGCTTGATGTTTATGTCCAACTGTGGCACAGCACTGGCTGCATGGTGAAGATGGTTTCCTTTTTCATACATGCCATGATTGGGGTGGTGGTGGTAGTATAGTAGTAGTATACACTGGCAGGGTAGCAGCATTTCCAAAAAAAGAAAAGGAGATAGTCAATCGCCTTTGAGAGACTGTTAGAGGAGTAGTTGAATGAAGTACATCACAGAATTTACCGAGCAACAATTATATGCTCAAATATTTGACAAAAAAAACTGAATGCTGGATATTATGAGGATAGCCTACTAGACAGAGTTACAAACTATAGTTTTGTCGACTTGGCTATGCCTACAGTCTAACAGTTAGTGCTGTATATGAGGAATGACAACAAACAAATCAAATCAATGCCGGCAATTCATGCTGAGGTATATGTTCCTTTGTTAAATAAAATAACCTGTGAAATATCCTACTCATGGGTGGGCAAGCAGAAGAAGATCATCGCTTTGCATTGAAATTGAAGTAGTGTTGCTTTCACCACATCCGCCCCAGCAAGTGTGTGATTAAGTATTGGTGTACATTTAATTTAGTTACACCTCGACAATAAGTCACACAGCCCGGGGGAAGAGGGTTAGGGTCCGTTGATTGGATGGGAAGGGGGATTTTGGGAAAGGTTTGACATAGAAAAACAGTATGCATACATAGACAAACAAACGACAATCATTGAAGACTACCATACCATATCCATTCCATATGTTAAGGTATAAAAAAGGAAATGCATGCATGATGAGACCCGGATTACATACACTTCTATTTCTTGTTCTGTTCCGGCCTTAAAACTTTAACAGATAGCAAATAGAAATTTTAAATATTGGTAGTGAAGAATCGTAAACACAGAGCAAACGTAATGATGATTGAGAATAACAACTCCAAGAACACACTGTTGTAAAGAATGTATACAAGATATTAATCAAATTATTTAAAAGAAGTGAAAAGTGGATACTGTTACTGTCTTATCCTGGTCAAAAATGTGGACTGGTTTTTTGCATCTCGGCATTCCTCTTGCTCCTCTCGTCCATCAATCTTGGGTGTGTCGCCTCACCACTCGCCACTGCCCGGCTGGAATAAAAAGGTGATTGATTGGTAAGGTAATTAATATGCATTGTAATGTTTTACAAAGTTTTGGACAAGGCCCGGCCTGTAATTTTAGATTGAAAACCAAAGGGGATATTCAGAAAGAAAGTGAAAACAAATGCACAAGTGATGGTGTAGTGCAACAAGAACACTTTCCGAGGTGGCATGTATGCATATGCATCATCTCTACTGTAGTCTGTTTCCAGCATAGACCTTCAACAGTAACAGGAGAGATCAGGCCCACAGTGCTTACCATTAGCACATCCTACGTTAACACTTTAGAGTCCTTTTTTTTTTTCTCTCAAAGAGTTGGACAAACGCAAAGCACATTATCCATTCCAGACATAGCATTTTACAGTTAAAGTTAGTAAAATCAATGCACTGCAGTCATCCCACCGCTACACTCTATTCAACTTCTACACAGACATTTGGGTGTGCTGTGGTTGTGGTTCACGTGTTTACCTTTAGGCTTTTCCGTTTTATGCCACTCATGAAACATCCTCCTGACTTCATCATCAGCTCTGATACTTCTACTGACTGAAGATCGGCCTGCAGTACAAGTGTAATTTTTAGAACACAACAAGAGTAGAAATATAAATATTACTGACTTGAGTCATTCTTTATTGTGTACAGAAAGATAGATTAACACTAGTACACTTTGACATCATTCACTTTGTGCACAACAAACAACGCAAACACAAAGATCAATAGCTCAGAGTCAGGTGTCCAATGCATGCCATTAATTATCATCATTTATTACCTGTTACTTCTCATCTTAAGTTAACGGGCCGTCTCTTTCGCCATCATCATGACGGACGGTGCTGTTTAAGTCACAGTCATTTGCATTGCGCAGCAGATTGAGTGAGTCCCCTTCCTGTATTGAATTAAAAGCAATGTATCACCAAGATGCAGGAGAAGTACACATTTCTTGTTTGCCAGAAGAGGAAAATTAGTAATTACTAGTGTGTTCTGTAGAAAGTTGATTAGTGGCAGTGCACAATTACATCAATTCATGCGAAACACACCACAAAATCTACATCATTCAGTCTGCTATTCTGCGGCCAATGCATGGCATCAATCATTACCTGTTGCATCTCATCTCGTTAACGCTGCAGGCCGTCTCTTTCGCCATCATCATGATGGACGGTGCTGTTAAGTCACAGTCATTTGCATTGCGCAGATTGAGTGAGTGCCCTTCCTGTATTGAATTAAAAGCAATGTATCACCAAGATGCAGGAGAGAAGTACACATTTCTTGTTTGCCAGAAGAGGAAAATTAGTAATTACTAGTGTGTTCTGTAGAAAGTTGATTAGTGGCAGTGCACAATTACATCAATTCATTCATGCGCAACACACACAACAAAATCTACATCACTCAGTCTGCTTTTCTGCGGACAATGCATGGCATCAATCATTACCTGTTGCATCTTATTTTCAGTTAATGGCCAGTCTCTCTCGGCTCTGAAGGAGGATAGCTATAGAAGTCATCAGATTCATGGTCCACTTGTTTTGGAAGGGCGAGGAAAGTTTGAATTTGTTGTTACCATCATCCAATCATCATTCATGAGGGAAATGGAATTGACCAGGAGATGCAGTATGATCGAGCGGAGGAGCTGGATTCTGAGGACTGTAGTGTCAAATGGCAGACACCTGAAACTTGTATCTTAAATTAGAAGATTAGAAGACGGTGATAATGCATTGGTTGCGATTCACAAGTTTATAACCGGAACAACAGACACAAACAAAGGGGGAAAAAAGGGAGGAAGACAGTAAGTGCGAGCCTAATTGTCAGGGAAGTATAGCTCGTCCTCAAACTCTGGGGGATCGTCCAGTAGTAGGTAATCATCTGACACAATACTTCCGTCACCTGAGCCGCTGTCCTCATCTTCCTCTGTTGATTCATGCATTGTGTAATTCGGTGGTATGAAGTGCTGATTCATTTTGATCATTGTTAACCTCTCCACGTTTTTGGGAGATAGACTGGTCCTTCTCAAGGTTACAATGGAACCAGCAGCACTGAAAACACGTTCGGAAGAGACACTTGCGACAGGGCAAGCCAGATAGCTTATTGCCAGCCTGCTGAGCTGTGGCCATTCAGACCTTTTCCTATACCAATACTGCACTGGGTTTTGATCAACGTACACCTCTGTTGGGTCGTCCAGATAGGCCTGGACCATCCGCTCAATGTTCAGGGTTGCTGCTGGTAAGCTTTTGTGCTGTTTTTTCTGTGCATCAGCACTGTGCTTACGGCCCATCTTTACATACCAATCTGATAATGATTGTACTCGGCTGAATGATCCAGTTATTGTTTTTGTAGTCGATGGTGATGGTGAGTGTTGCGATTGTGAGCCAACCGCACTGCCCTCAGCCGACGAAGTTGCACTTGATTCTGCATGGCCTGCTTCAGTATCAGTACTTGTTGTGGGTTGATGTGGCGGGCTTTTAATTAGCAGCCCTTCGTTTTCAAACTTGATGGCTGCTTCAGCTATACAACTTTTGTAGCGGGCAACATCAGTGTCGGAAAAAGAAAGGAATAGTCCTAATTTTGCACGTGGATCCAGAATTGTGGCACAAATGTAATGGTCTTGTGACAAAATTTTATTTTGTATCCTTACATTTTCTGATAAGCGCCTGGATAAGCTCTCCACCAAGTCATGGGCTTGCCTTCTGTCCTCTACACCTTTGTAGGATTCAGACACATTATTCAGCTCATGCTCTAGCATTTGCAACAATGGGATCGCTTGGCCCATTGTACAGTCCTCCTTGCTGACTTCACGTGTGAAGACCTCAAAAGGAGACAGCATCTCAGTCAGGCATTGAATTAGGGTCCATTGCTCCCTCTGAAGGGTCATGCCTTTAACACTAGCATCACTGCTTCTGTACCAGACATAATCATTGAGTGACCTGTGCTGTTCGTACAGACGATCAAGCATGTAATACGTTGAGTTCCAACGTGTTGCCACCTCCTGGATGAGTGCCTTGACTGGCACCCTACGCTCACGTTGGAGGATCCTCAGCTGCTTCCGAGCTTTAAAAGAATGGCTGAAATGAGTGCATATTCTTCGGCAGATGGACAGTAAATTGCTTACTATGGGTTCTTTTTTCAGAAAGTCTTGCACTATAATGTTTATGCAGTGTGCCAAACACGGAACCCTGAAATAGGAACCAAGTTCCATGGCCTTAAGTACATTACTGCCATTGTCTGTGGCAACAAAACCAATACCAAGCCCTCTGGGCTGCAGCCATTCCAAAACCTTGGTGCGAAACTCTTCTAAAATGTTTTCAGCCGTATGAGATTTCTCCATGGCGAACATGGCTACAGTTGCATGTTTCCGAGTACCTTCAAAAATCGCAGCTGTGTCAACAACACCTCGTGCAGATAGTTGATCTTTAACCCCCACAAAAGAGATCCAGTGTGCAGTGATACACATGTAATCTGTGGCTTGGCAACTGGTCCACATGTCTGTTGTCAGGTGGATATTGTGCACAGCACTCTTCTGCAAAGCTTGTCCAACCAATTCCAGCACATCATGATGTAGTGCCGGAACAGCAATTCTTGCGAAATAGGACCGGCTTGGAACTTTCCATTTCGGGCAGATGGCAGACACAAATTCAAGGAAACCCACCCCTTCCACAAATGAAAAAGGAAGAAGGTCCAGCGCTAACATTTTAGCCAGCTTCGCATTGTACAATCGTGCCGTTGGGTGGTTGCGTTGGAACTGCCCCTCCAACCTAAACATGCTGTCAATGGTAGGCTGGCTTACTTTCCTTAGTGGTGCCATTAACCCACTAAGGCTCAACGACACAGATTGTCTCATTGAGGTACTCGCCGCCGGTCGCCTTGGTGTCTCACCCACACTCTGAGTATGGCTCTTACTGCGGTGCCACTCTGATGTTACTGAGGAGGATGTGGGCGTTACCACTGCAGTGACTGCACTACTGGAGACAGGGCTAGAAATGCCTCCCTGTTCTTCACCTGCCACCACAATAATATCGCTCCCTGATTCCTGACCAACTTCAAAGGGTTTAGTTTTCCTACTTTCTTTTAACTTAAGTAGGTGATCCTCCCACACAATAGTGTGGTGTATTCTGAGATGACTTGCTTGTCCTCCGGTACCATAGTTTGTACCAAGCTTACCACGCCGAACACCTTGCCGACAAATTGCGCATATAGCAATGTTCTCCTCCTTGGCGCTAACAGAAAAGAAGTCCCAAACTGGGGAGGAGAACTTTCTGGCACTGCTGGATGTGCCACTTTCAACACCAGATGAACTTGAGGGGGTCCTTGAAAATATGTGACCCTGTCCACCTACACTGTGACTTTTACTACCACTTCCTACTGAGGTGGTTGAGCTGGATGTAGGTCCCTGCCGGGCCTTGGAAAATATGGCAGCTGGAGGTAGTGGTGGTGTAACCTGTGTTGGTGAGATCCGTGCTGCATCCCACTCAGTAGCAGCCTTTCTGGATAGGGTTAGAATGTCGGTCTCCAATCCCTTTGGGGCGGGAGTAATGTGCGTGATGACTGGCTCGTCTTCATCAACATCATCACCCCCCTCTTCTACATCTACCTCCATAACTCTAAGTTTTTCTGGGACCTTCCTTTTCAGAAGCAATGTCTTGTGCCGTACTTCACTCTCAGACCGAGCTGGTGGGACCCAAGTGTCATCACGATCATCAGAAGCGGGGCTTGAAGAAGAAGATGATGGACTAAGCCTCCTTTTCCTTGCTGGTGGTCTGGAAGACAATAGATGTTCTGAAACAGTGGTTTGACTTCGCTCCGCTTTGTCTGCAGGAAGCTCGATTTCCTGAAATGCCCCTACGTCAGGAGCAACAACTACTATGGTGGGCTGTTGTGGCGGCTGCTGCTGTTCTGGTTGCGGCGGCTGCTGCTGCTGTTCTGGTTGCGGCGGCTGCTGCTGGTCTGGTTGCGGCGGCTGCTGCTGTTCTGGTTGCTGGTTGCGGCGGCTGCTGCTGCTGTTCTGGTTGCGCCGGCTGCTGCTGCTGTTCTGGTTGCGCCGGCTGCTGCTGCTGTTCTGGTTGCGCCGGCTGCTGCTGCTGTTCTGGTTGCGCCGGCTGCTGCTGCTGTTCTGGTTGCGCCGGCTGCTGCTGCTGTTCTGGTTGCGCCGGCTGCTGCTGCTGTTCTTGTTGCGGCGGCTGCACACTGATCTGCTGAGTTTGCACCTGCGTTGAACTTGATTGTGTACTACTTTGCGGTAATGACATTTCTTCAACATCGCTGCCCGTTAGTAGACTGGCTACCTCTGCGACAGTAAAGCCCTTGGGCCTAGGTTGGTGGGGTTGCTGGACCGCTGTGCTGCTCCCAGCTTGGTTCCCGGACAACGCTTTGGTGCCAAAAAAAACCTTGGCCGGCACACCACCAGTCGTGGTTAATGGCACTTCCTTTTTCTGTTCCTTCTTCTCACCAGCAACTTTCTTGGTACTGGACCTGGTACCTTTCTTTGGGGCCATCTTATTCCGACGTCAGGCAGGAGGCAGATGCACAACAAGTTCTGGTCACACGTGGGCGTGATGCGCAGCAGGACTTCTGTCTGGCTGGCAGTACAACGGGTAGCCAGGTGATGCCGATGACACCTCCTACTCTGTCTTTTGTGCACCTAAAAGCAAAGAAGACAGGAGACGAACATCAGTGAAATGTTGCATTTGTTTTTGTGGTTCAGTTACTTAGTACTGTACTAGTGCAAACAAAAGATAGTCTAGCCATTTATGAATTTTTTTAACTAGAGCTATGTTATACTACTAGTACTGTGTACAGCCACACTACACTCTCAGGAAGGTGATGTCTAAAAATTCAACAGATCACATAGAAAACACTTGATCAATAAAGCTGTGGCTACCTGCTCTGGTAGCAGTGGATGAAAGCAGGCCTGCTGGCAGACAAGGCCAGGCAAGCTTGCAGGCCTAGGCCTCAAAATGGCCACCAGCCACATGGCGAGCCCCAACAACATCAGCAAGGCCACCCCAAAATACACACTTCCCCAACTCAATCCAATGGCATCCATGCCCAAAATGATGTCTAAAATCAACAGAACACACAGAAAACAGTAGATTACTAAAGCTGTGGCTACCTGCTCTGGTAGCAGTGGATGAAAGCAGGCCTGCTGGCAGACAAGGCCAGGCAAGCTTGCAGGCCTAGGCCTCAAAATGGCCACCAGCCACATGGCGAGCCCCAACAACATCAGCAAGGCCACCCCAAAATACACACTTCCCCAACTCAATCCAATGCCATCCATGCCCAAAATGATGTCTAAAATCAACAGAACACACAGAAAACAGTAGATTACTAAAGCTGTGGCTACCTGCTCTGGTAGCAGTGGATGAAAGCAGGCCTGCTGGCAGACAAGGCCAGGCAAGCTTGCAGGCCTAGGCCTCAAAATGGCCACCAGCCACATGGAGAGCCCCAACAACATCAGCAAGGCCACCCCAAAATACACACTTCCCCAACTCAATCCAATGGCATCCATGCCCAAAATGATGTCTAAAATCAACAGAACACACAGAAAACAGTAGATTACTAAAGCTGTGGCTACCTGCTCTGGTAGCAGTGGATGAAAGCAGGCCTGCTGGCAGACAAGGCCAGGCAAGCTTGCAGGCCTAGGCCTCAAAATGGCCACCAGCCACATGGCGAGCCCCAACAACATCAGCAAGGCCACCCCAAAATACACACTTCCCCAACTCAATCCAATGCCATCCATGCCCAAAATGATGTCTAAAATCAACAGAACACACAGAAAACAGTAGATTACTAAAGCTGTGGCTACCTGCTCTGGTAGCAGTGGATGAAAGCAGGCCTGCTGGCAGACAAGGCCAGGCAAGCTTGCAGGCCTAGGCCTCAAAATGGCCACCAGCCACATGGAGAGCCCCAACAACATCAGCAAGGCCACCCCAAAATACACACTTCCCCAACTCAATCCAATGGCATCCATGCCCAAAATGATGTCTAAAATCAACAGAACACACAGAAAACAGTAGATTACTAAAGCTGTGGCTACCTGCTCTGGTAGCAGTGGATGAAAGCAGGCCTGCTGGCAGACAAGGCCAGGCAAGCTTGCAGGCCTAGGCCTCAAAATGGCCACCAGCCACATGGCGAGCCCCAACAACATCAGCAAGGCCACCCCAAAATACACACTTCCCCAACTCAATCCAATGCCATCCATGCCCAAAATGATGTCTAAAATCAACAGAACACACAGAAAACAGTAGATTACTAAAGCTGTGGCTACCTGCTCTGGTAGCAGTGGATGAAAGCAGGCCTGCTGGCAGACAAGGCCAGGCAAGCTTGCAGGCCTAGGCCTCAAAATGGCCACCAGCCACATGGAGAGCCCAACAACATCAGCAAGGCCACCCCAAAATACACACTTCCCCAACTCAATCCAATGGCATCCATGCCCAAAATGATGTCTAAAATCAACAGAACACACAGAAAACAGTAGATTACTAAAGCTGTGGCTACCTGCTCTGGTAGCAGTGGATGAAAGCAGGCCTGCTGGCAGACAAGGCCAGGCAAGCTTGCAGGCCTAGGCCTCAAAATGGCCACCAGCCACATGGCGAGCCCCAACAACATCAGCAAGGCCACCCCAAAATACACACTTCCCCAACTCAATCCAATGCCATCCATGCCCAAAATGATGTCTAAAATCAACAGAACACACAGAAAACAGTAGATTACTAAAGCTGTGGCTACCTGCTCTGGTAGCAGTGGATGAAAGCAGGCCTGCTGGCAGACAAGGCCAGGCAAGCTTGCAGGCCTAGGCCTCAAAATGGCCACCAGCCACATGTCCAGGCCCAACAACATCAGCAAGGCCACCCCAAAAAACACACTTCCCCAACTCAATCCAATGCCATCCATGCCCTAAATGTGATTGAAAATGAAATATATTCAAAAAACAAAAGGAACAGTTGCTTCATCATGCACACACACACCCATGAGTCCATGCCCATGGCTAGCTCGGGCCTACTACTACAACCCACAAAATTAAAATAAATTAAAAAAAAAAAAAAGGAATGATGATAATTAATTATCAAAAATAAATTGTAGTTACACAACAACTGCAATGCCCACAATCAAACACAACAACCACTTACTTGTAAAATATCCTATTCCAAAAATCCTGAAATCCAATTGCAATGATGCAGCAGACAAAAAGAGAGATCTTTCCAGCTCCAAATCCAAAGGCAGAATGAGCAGGAGATGGACAAAGCACTGGGAGGAGCCTGCTGGACAGGAACAGGAAGTTGGAGAATCTGTGTCACTTCCTCCCTCTCTCCACTTTGTAAAAAAAAAATGACTCCTGGAGTCCTTGCACAAAAAAGGAAAGCCAAATGTGAATGTAAGGAGTTCTTTTCATCCAAAATCAGTATTTGCAGATGGTTTCATGCTGCTAGAGCCGATATTCCTCTCCAAATTGTACATTTTACATTGTTGAGTTCTCCAGCTTCACATTACTTCCGCCGGCGTGTCGAAAACGATATGATCGCGTTCTCTTCTTTGTCCCTGTCGCGTTGGATATGACGTGTTCGCGGTCTCTTTCTCCTGTTCGCGTTCGATTTCATGTGCCCGCGTCCTCATTCTCTGGCTCGCGATGTAGAATGACATGTTCGAGATCTCAATCTTCTCATACTCGCGCGGTGCATGATCGCGAGAAGAAAGACCTGATCGCGCGACAAATGACGTGATCGCGTGAAAAATGACTTGAATGCGGCCGCGAACTCTCGCGAGACAGCGCAAAATGGCTACCAAAATCCAACATCTCGTGGAGAACGCGACCGGGTCAAGAAAACTTGTCGGAGAACGCAGGGATTCAGGTAAGGCGATCGCGCGCGCGCGAGAATGTATTGTTTTACAGCGCGAGCAAGAAAAAAATTATCGCTAAGCTGCGGAATGCGGAAATTTTGACATTTTCGCGCTTTCCGCGGAACGCGAGAATGCCAAAATATCGCAACTTCCGCGAACGGAACGGAATTTTGGCCCAGGCCTAGTCAGGAGGGGGGGCCGCTGTGGCGTCTGGTGGAAGGTCGGCGAAGTTGTTGTAGATTTTTTTGATCTTGAGGTGGAAGTAGGTTCCACGCTTATCACAGAAGTCTTGGGACGGGGTGATGTCTGTAACTTTGCTGCATGGGTTGGTGAATTCATGAATGACCTTGAACAGTTGCTTGTAGTTGGTGGAGTTGTTGAGGATTTGGTTGTGGTAGTCCGTCATAGCGTCCTTGTAGGTGGTGTAGATTTCGGGTGTCTTGGTGTTTCTCCAGTTCTTCTCCAGGCATCTGCAGGTGCATCTTGCTTCTTGGAGATCGGTGGTGAACCAGGCAGCTTTCCTGGGGTGCTGTTTGTTGGACTTGCGTAGCGGGGTGAGCTTGTATCTGCAGTTGGATATCCATGTGTGGAGTTCTCTGGCTGTGGGGATGGCGTCAGATGTGCTGGAGGCCGAGTGGTGGTTAAGGTCTGGCGGCAGTGTAGCCAGGAGAACTGGCCATGGGCTGTGTTTGGTGAGACCTGTTGTCAGTCTCTGTGTTTTCCGTGGTTGAGTGCGTGGAGGGTGGCTGAGCTGTAGCAGGGGCTGGCTCGAGATCCAGGGTTCCTGGCGCTGGTCGCGGTCAGGTCACCGGCAGACGCAGATGGGCTTGGCTTAGGCGCACCTTCTGCGTGCCAGCAGCGCATGTCCGCTGCCCAACCGAACAGCATCCGCCATTTAGAAGGGGGGAGAAACGACCAGCTGGGAGGCGGCAATGGGCGAGGACAGGGGTGCGGAGCCACAGGGGCAGCAGCGGCAGGAAGCGGGAAGTGCGGGCTCAGAGAAGCCAAAAAAGCAGATCACAAATTAAAAACAAGGGATAACTAACTGATGTAATCATGCTATGTATCCTCGGGGGGTGAGAGGTGGGTAGGACAGCTCCAAACATAGAGCAGGCCATGGGCGGATTGGCATGCCCACTCAAGTGCGCAATGACTGTTTGGTTGGCCCACTCAGGCCGTCCAAAGCAGTCATGCGTACTTCTCTGTTCGCAATGCAGGCTGCATTACAGCCTACATGGAGAACATGGCCACCCCTCCGGCCCCTGGTTGCATGACTTGTCCCATTGCCGATTACCAGTCACACCGCTGCATCGCAGCATTGTAATTGACTCAGGGGAGGGAGCCTGACTGCCTACTTCATTTTCCTGGAAGCAGACGCAGAAGAGCAGGAGCTACAAAGACACTGGACACAGCTTTGAGGTAAGACTTACCTTAATACATTTTTAATAACACAGGCTCACACACTCATCCCCGCGTCTACGCACCATTCAGTGTTATTTCCGGCGTTTACCACCTCACAGCTGTCCATCACTCCCCGCACTTCTCAATAGTGGCTGCTGTGCGCCCATGCACAGCGGGCGTACCACTCGTGTGCTAAAGGCACATACGTAGTTGCGACGCATGCCATCACCTTACATTCCATTCCAATGCATATTAATACTTGGCACAATGTAACAGTAGAGTGGGTGTTGCATAGCGGAGACATAAAGATCACTGATCCCACTTCAGTGAATGCAACCCAAAACTAACCTTTGCACCACAAACCCAACCGTAAACCCTGGAATTCCTTTTTTGATCTGCCAATACGCACACAAAAATCACATTTGAGACAAATGCACGCCCCATTTTTCATATTTTACCCCAACAAACTCCCCATTTTTCATATTTTACCCCAAAAAACAACTGATTTTTCATATTTTACCCCAGAGCACACAATTTTTATATTTTACCCCAACAAACAACCCATTTTTCATATTTTACCCCAACAAACACCCCATTTTTCATTTTTTACCCCAAGACAAAACAGACATTTTCATATTTTTCCCCAAGACCCTTACACACCTGAGAAACTTTAAATGACCCCATTACTGACCTCCCAATGCATTGTGATCAAATGTGATGTTAAGGCACCAACGTTGTCGGAGTTGCGTTGTTAACGATGTACTGCCTGCGTTGCAATGGTCATCTCCCTTGCCAAAGGCAACCCATAGGCTACATCGTTTGCGTCCGTCTGCCCCTGGACCTCGCTCAACACCAAGGAGAATTTCTCTTGGACACTCCACCGCTATGACGCCAGCGCACTCCTCGCCATCAACCCTGGACGCCACCTCGTCTGCCAGGACCAACCTCTGTTCCATGCCGGACATCGCCTTCGCCATCACTGACGGCTGCAGTATCACCCGCAAGGAGCACCATGACCATCAAGGAGGAGGCATTGCCGTCACCTACAGAGGCACACTCCGACTGATAACGCACTCTAATGTGCCACGGGTGACCATGGACCACGTCAACTCCCAGATCCGGACCAAGCCCAAGAAGATCCTCTGCGGCACAATCATGTGCAGGCCCCTGGGCCATGGCCCCCCATTCTCAAATACCATTGTAGACCTCATTGCATCTCAGGGTCTTCCATCCACCGACGACATCCAACTCGATGAACTCAAGTTCCATCTGGACAACCCCAGTGACCAGAGCAACACCCCTTCCTGGGGAGGGTCACCAACGTCAGACACAAGCAGCAAGTCACCTCAACAGGCCACATAGCAGGACACACGGTCGAGCATGTTACCTCCGCCAGTAGGTACTTCAACTACAGCCAAAACACCGGACTCTCCTGGACTGACCATCATTGGTAACATCACGTCTTCACCTTGCCCACCGGACGCCACCGCCATCATCGCACCCCCTCGCAGCTGGATCAAGGCCATCTAAGAACATCTCGTCAACTCCCTCTGCACCAACACTCCACCAATGCTTCCAAGCGATGACATCGCAGCGCGCAACCACCACCGATGGATCTCCAACAGCGGCGACATTCGGGCACCCCTAATGAACAGAACTGCGTCAGTACCTTCCGCCTGCCTGATGGAAGGCATGTGGGTGAGACAGTGCCACAGGGATAGGCTGGCCCCTTTCATTGCTGGAGTTGCATCATGGTTGTGACACGACTGCAGCAATGCGTGACTTTAGCGCAGGTAGATACGTCAGGATTCCTGACGTATCTTTCATTACTTGCGTCATGGAGCGCTGTCCAGTGATTACAGCGCATCCATGCTGTCGCAAGAAGGGTGTAGTGAGAAGTGTTGCAACACTGTCTTGTCGCAGCGCAGCAATACTTTTCATGACTGTGGCACAGGAATGTGCACTGTCTTATTGATTGTGTGCATTCCTGCACTGTAGTTTTGTCGCATGGCAGCGCTGCAACATTGCTTGCGGCGCTGGCCAGCGCCAAAACCTGCAGAGATATGGGCCAAAGTTTTATCACCATTTTTAAGATCAGCTATTTTCAGGTCTTAAGTAACTGGCTCCAACTGCAGTTAGAGCCAGTTTTTTGGCTCTTCAGAATTTCAAGGAGCCCCTTGATATTATGGAGTAGTGGTGTTTGCTTGCCTTTTTGCACGGGAATGCCTACTTTGCATGTCATTAGCGATAAATATCGCTAACATGCTTTGAGATAAAAAAAACATGCCGCTATCACCAAAAAACTTGCGCTAAGGCCCGTTGGCTGCAGCTTGCTAATAGGGCAATACAATTATCACCGCTTTAGCGGCAAAAAAGTGCCGCTAAAGCGGCGATAGGCCCTTGATAATATGCCCCTTTGTGTCCATTCTCTGCCAGATGATTCAACAAAGCCACAGTATCGATCCTGCACGCATCTTCAGTCTCTGAAGCGACCAAAAGGTCATCAATGTACTGCATTAGGACTGACCTCTGAGGCATCACCAGCCCTTCAAGATTCTTCTTCGAGCACAGACTAAATATAGAGGGGCTTTCTGTATACCCTTGAGGGATACGACACCACGTTAACACACGTTCTTCCATCCTAAATGAAAATAAAAACTGTCTGTCTTCATGTAGTGGTATGGAGAAAAATGCCTGGCATAAATCTATGACTGTAAACCATTCTGCCTCACATGGTATCTGAAATAATATAATGGCTGGATTCGGTACCACAGGACAACATGGGATCACAATTTCATTGACCCTGCGAAAATCCTGCACTATTCTGTACTTGCCACTAGGCTTCTGTAGTCCCATAATAGGCAAGTTGCAGGGACTTCCTCTGATCTCTTTAAGAATGCCTTGTGCAATCATAAACTCAATCACAGGTCTTATTCCAGCCACATATTCTGGAGACAATTTATACTGCGGAGTTCGTGAAAATTCAGCATTTGGTTTGATCTGTATCTTGACAGGTTCAACCCCTCGAATCAATCCTATCTCCTCACCCATAAAATCCCACACTTTTGGAGAAACGGAGTCCCTCAAATCATGTGGCAACTCCTCTGCCATGAGAACCACAATTACTTCTGCACACAAGTTCATATTGGTCATTTTAAAATCTGCATCGTCATCACAGGTTTGCAACTCCACACCTCTCGGAGTGCAAGATATTGTACAATTTAGCGTACACAAAAGATCACACCCCAAAAGACAGACTGGACTCGAATTGCACACAACGAATTTGTGTCTATCTTGGAATTTTCCTATTCTCACAGGTAACTCGTTTGTTAACGGGTTAGTCATTCTCTGGCTAGAAACTCCTACCACTTGGATCGATTCTCTTGAAAGAGATAAATTACGTTCTTACTGTGGAGCACGCAGCTCCAGTGTCTAATAAAAAGGTAACAGGATTTACATTCACCTCTGCATCTACAAATGGTCCACTCTGATCTACTTCTAAGGCTGCACCCAAAGTGCAATCTTCCTGCACCTCCCTCTTATACTCATGAGGGTCTTGAGTTCAGTCAAATCTGTCTTGGATTTCAAAATAGAGCATCTGGTGATACACCTGATTATTGGTAGGTATTCTTGGAGGTTGAGGTATCTGCATTTGTGGCTCACATCCTCTCTGATACATGGACCTAGGTCTAGTCACAATGTTCAAAATCTCGGGTATTTGTCCCTCTCCCTCGTTCTGTATTTGGTTTGCTGGATTGAATCGACACTCGCGCTTCCAATGTCTGATTTTGTGACACAAATGACAGGCAGTGACCTTCTTTTGATTCGCTACCCAATCTGCATCCATTCCTCTTCCTCTTCCCTGTCCAGGTTGGGATACCATTTGTTGACCCATTCCTCTACCACTTCCTCTACCGCGACCCATTCCTCCTCCAACCCCATATATCTGATCAGGCCTTTCGGCATTCCTCAGTTGTACCAGCATCACGTTGTCTTTCACTTTCTTTTGTGTCGATTCCACCTGATCACTACAGTATTTTACATAACGCAGAATTTCGTCTATCGTTTTGTTTTGCCAACAGATCAAGTGTGTCTGTATCCTCAAGCTAATATCAGATTTCAATCCCAACACAAACTTTGAGACAAACTGTCCCATGTCTTTCTGCTCAATTGCGTCCAATCCACTATGCTGTTTAAAAGCCACTAACAGTTGCTCATAATAGTCATGTATCGACTATTTAGGATCTTGAGTAGTATGATCGATTTTAAGCCAATCAACATTTGAGGAGCTACCTTTGATTGTAACGAGGTAATCACTTGCTCGTATTTCTTCATTACCTCAGGTGAAGGACCATGAGTCAACGGATCCCTAGCTGGTTCTGCAGCGGGCCAATCAATGGCAACTTTACATGCAGTCCACAAATCACCTGGAACCACTATATCAAACAAGGTATTCAAATCAATCCATAACACCTTTTAAATCTTAACAAACCGATATAGTTGTTTGTACCAATCGGCAGGTTTTTCCCTCAGCCGAGGAAAATCATTAGTGAAGGCTGCCAAATCGCCCCTACTCCATGGTACGTGTACATAACCTCCATTTTGTACTTCTCTCAAAGGGAAATTTCCTGTTGTTCCCATCACTCCACCCGGAGGCGGAATATTTCCTATACCATTCCTGGCGCTCTTCTTTTTGGCCCACCTTTCTTCCCATCTGTCTAATTCTTTCCAAGCTCACATCCCTATCACCAGTTCCCTAATTTGTGCCTTTAACCCTATTGTTCGCTTCTCTTCCAATTCCTTATCTGTATAATTCAATTGGCAGGTTCCCTGCATCATTTTAGTCTTTGTTAAATCCACCTCATACCTTCGTGCCAATTGTGACAAGGCATCATGAGCTCTCTTTGCCCTTCTGGTAATGTCCTTAGCTACGAATAGCAACTCGCTTGGGTCATAAGTCTCAATTCTGTCCAATTGCATATTCCCTTCAATCACCTCATCAGTTTCTGCTTTTAATCTCACCACATCTAACAACGGTGCCTTCAATGCAACCTGTAACACATTCTGATCTCTTTCACTTCCCAATTCCTCCCTGTCGCAACTTTGTGTTCTCCTTGGACCCCCACTTTCCTCCATTTTCACAACTGGGTGACTTTCTCTCTCTCAACTTCAACTTCTCCAATGATTTCCTGCACACATCACATGTGGCCCCAACAGTGCTGCTCTGGGTGCTTCTCATCTCATCTCTCTTTCCTCACTCTGTATCATTGACTCCCTCATCGGTGGAACCCACATTCTGATATCTGACCTAGAAGTTGCCAAAGCTCCTGTTCACCTTCGTTCTGACCCACTGTCCATTCTTGATGGATCCACTGTAGCTGGCAGTGGGGTATTAGCTTCCACTGGTATCTGGGCCGTACCCATTCCACACATCGTAAGGCTTCCTCCTGATATAGTCTCTTCCCCTGCTCCTGTTTGCTGTTGATGTCCACTTGTTCTCTCTCTAGGGTTATATATCAAAACAACTGATCCAATAGTAACTGGTACTGAAAGGGCTTCTGGTAACCACATGTTACACGCAGTTTCATTTGACTCATGATCTGCGTACCTTATCCCTCCAGACCCTCCTGGAATTTGTGTTCCTACTAAAATCCTCCCTCTTACTCCGGTGGTCTGATACTCTGAACCCGTTCGTCCCACTCCTGACACTTCCTCTGTCCGCTATGTCTGTTCCGGCTCCGACCTAGATTCACAAGGTGGAGGACGTTCTGCTAGCAATCTATCAAGAAAACTGTCATCTGTATCACTGTCCTCTTCTGTCTTACTTTTTCCTCCAGACCCTCCTTCTAACAACCTAAATGGATACAATTGTTCTCCCTCTATGGTGTCTACTCTAGTCTCCATCTCTTCAACTGTGCATCCCATCTAGCATCATGATATGCCTTCATTGTTTTCTTCATTCTTCCCTGTTATACTTCTCTTCTCTTTGCAATTGATGCTCTCATCCATGCATCTAATGCCTTAAATTGTGTTGGTCTGGGGGAGGTTTCAGAGAAGTCATCACTCCCCTCAGCTAAAACAGCACCTCCATTCGGAATGACCTATACCGACGGAAAAACAATTCACCCTCTTTCTCTGTTATTTTATGCTACTTTTGCAACCACACATTTGTATGTAATCCTACATTTGTTGCCATATAATGTGCCGGATGTCCTCTGGTGGCGCTTCTTCTCCAACGCGAGTCAACACCCCTGTGTCGCCTCTACACAAATCTCGCAACACCTTAAAACATCTCATCATTGAAAATCAATTATTTGCAACTCAAAGTTCAATACTCAGCTTCGGACGAACTTCAACCAATCCCACCGCGGCGTTACACCAACCGACCAATCCCAGCATAGCGCACACTGATGTCACTGCTCACTCTTTGCAGTGGCTCACCCGCCTTTACAATTTCACCTCGTACACTTGCTCACACATTCGCACTAAAAGTAACTGTTTATCCAAAAGTTATTATACCAAGTAACTGCTCCTATACAGTCACAATAACTTACAGTTACATAAAATAAGTAATTGTCTGTCTACTAAAAGATCGATAGAACACTCTTACAAGAACAATCATCCGCTGTGACCCCCGACCTGCGTTGATCACTCAATCGCTATAGTCCACCTCCGGTACCTGAGGCTTTCTACAGCGACTTACTCCTGCATACACACAAAGTCCCCTATCACAAGTGGATCGTCGATAGCGCTTCACGACACCCACAATTTTGATCAGACAATTACAAATACAAAACTATCCCGGGATCTTGGACTTCTCTTGAGTCCGCTAACCAAACATCCTGATCCGCACGTGTCCAGACCAGTATACCGATAAACCCACAATCACTCAACTAGCATTTCAACTTCGCAAGACATCACACAATTAATTCATTACCGCAATTTAACACACCACGCAGATTCATACTCACGCTACAACTGTTTCTGCCGCACGGTCAGTGTCCGCTGACCTCCATCAACTGCGCCGTCTTCTGCTCTGTCCAAAGCTCTATAATTCTGCCGAATCTACTCTTAATTTCTCTTTTCTCCCCTCCCTTTTAGAAGCAAACCATCCTCTGCTACCATTTGATTATGCCAAATTGTCTTCCCTACTTACACTACTAAAGTTATGACTGATGGTCTTTTATTTGCTTGGTAAAAGTGGTAGAGGGTAGTAAAACAATTCAAGATTATACTTTCAATTTAGTCATACTCTAAAGGACCACAGACTCCGAATTTCAATAGTGTAGATTTATTATAAGGCCAAAAATAATTGAATATAAACACACCTCAATATCAGAGTATATAGATACATAAAAATCAATACAGAGCCAAGTCTACGAATATAATTCATACGGCACAAAAGGCATAATATGATGAACTCTACAATCGAAACACAGCAAAGAATAGAGGCTGAGTCCAGTTCTCTTTTCATCTGGGAGGAACACAAAACAAAGAAAAATATCTTTCCCTACACTGCTCTAAATGAGAGTCCTACCAATCTTTCTTATATCAAATCCCGAAGGTGTCAGCACGTGTTGACTTCCTAAGAAGTACTCACGTCAAATGGGTCTAATAGCTTATGGCTATGGAGCTCGCTCTATCCTTTTCCTCCGAGAGTCAGCAGAAGTCTCTAGACTCTTTCCCTGCGCATCATACTAAAAGATTGTGTTCAGCCCACAATACCTCACATAGTAAAACTTTCCATTGTAACATTTCTTCCACAGTAGCTTTAATTAATTTGTCTTCGTCTTCCAGTGGCTTTGGTTCCCAGGCAGGCCAAACACAAAAGGCTTCCTCCCTTCTCGCCTTCCAGCCTTCTTCAAAGATATTCTGGGTATCTCCTTAAATCTAAGAATAACGAGGCTGAATTCCTGCACCTGCAGTAGGATGAGAACACACTATCTTCGCGTACAAAAGAATTCATTTAATTATTTCTTGAGCAACCAAGGAGAAACGAAACTCAAAACAACTTACAGTTGGGCCTACAATTCAGGCAACTTAAACTAAAGACGGTTATGTTTGCACGAATATAATTTCACCCTGCACATTACACATAAAGGAATTATGAATGTCTCTAATACATGTAAAATCCTACTTGAATGTGCACACTATATTTCAATGTTAATATAATGTGAGTAAATGCATCTTAATAATTGTAAAACACTGCAAACAATAGAAATACATGTGAGTGCATTTAAACCATGAGTATAGCGCACCCATGCAATTTAGAGTGCTGTAAGCGTTCTATCAGTGGTCTGCTGTCCCAGCAGGCCACCATCCCTGTGAATGCTGGCCATTCCCAATGCGGCTGCAAATTGCGACCTGCCTCATGAATATTAATAAGGCAGGTCGTTTGCGACCCTATTGGGAATCACAAACAGTGTCTGAGACACTGTTGTAAATTCCATTTTGCAAGTCACAAATTACGAGGAGCAAAACGACGCAATTTGCGAGTCGCAAAATTGAAGGGTCGTACATCGGTCCCTCAGTCTCATGCCTACCTGCCTTATATTATTTCACCAAATGACTCACACTCAATTTAATAGATCACAAACTTTACTTTTGTAAAACCTGATCACTGCAACCTACCATATATATAATCTTTACCAGCCTATCTATCTCACCAGCCATTTGCATGAACCAGCAAAAACCCCACTAACGATCCCACCTAACTCCAATTAATTTAATCTGCCACAAAGAAACAGGAGAAAATGCATGGAATGATTTCCGGAGAGCACATGACTAATCCCAATAATCAATAATAACCACTTTATCACCCACTAACCTTGGGCTCCAGAGGAGCCTGATACTCACTGTAAAGCTCTTCAATGCCTCTTCGGTGCTAGTAAGTACTATATGAAAACACACAAAGCATCCACTCACCTGCAAGCCCTGCATTTCCTTTTGCTTTCACCTTGTCAATATTTTGACATCTGTGTACCTACTTCACACACTTCTGTAAAGAATCACAACCGAAACTGGAATATGTGACCATTGTTCTGTGTGTTCCGTGGAGAGGCCAAGAATTGGATGACCATGTATTTTGAACACCTTTTTGATCCACTGACAGGCACTTGTGAGAGGCTCGCATTGCCTTCAGCCTCAACTCCGGAGCCAGCAATTGTGGTCCAATATAAATGCTTGAAAGCTACTCTGTTAAAAGTCGAAACTATGCAAGATTAACATACGGAGAAAAAAAACACACAGCATCTTGGAAATAACTAACACTCTTACGGAATGCAAGATTAAGTACAACGTGAAATATAAACAGGAACTGGATCACTGACATGGATTACTTTAACTTTTTTTACATTCATTGTTTAGAAATCATTCAGCGTTTTGCAAGTAAAGTTGGGAACATGATTAGAGAGCCCAATGCAGATTGTAGAGTGCCAGCCGGCCCCTACAACACAAAGTATCCAGCTTTCACTCTGAGGGCGGGCTGGGTCCGAGGAGATAAATAAAGGTGGCAGATGGTAGTTTGTGGCTACTGTCGACACCGTAACTGTGTGTGCGTGTTTCATGTTGGCATCCTGCCATGAGGCCTACTTGCATGCCTGGGCCTGCACCGCCTGTTTCATGTCTGTTTTAGTTACTACTGGGTCTGAGACCCGGCGAAACCCAGCCCAATTAAAGCTCTGGATGGGTTCATTTTCGCTATAAAGATTGCAACACAGCAACTATTACATCTAGAGTTGGCACTCATTTTTATGACGTCATTAGCGAGAGAGGGTAAATAGATCCGCTGGCATTACGGAATTTGGAGCCTGCAAGTTTCAGACAGATCTCTACTGCAGAGGCACTAACACACTAGCCTTTTTTTTTACAACTTTAAGTGCATCCTCATTGCACCGTTTTTTCCTGATAAAGGCAGGATATGTACTTTCTAAGATTGGGTTAGATTTGTGCATTTTGAAAGCTAACACGATGTACAACATTTGAAAATTAACAGAAGGTGTAACGTGTTTCAAATAAAAGTTAAATCATTTTAAGGCTGGTTTATCACACGGTATTGATTAAAAACAAATAAAGCTGAGCAGCGAAGACTCCTGAAGGGCTGTTTATGGGTGAGTCGAGTTCACAAAGAGGTACGCTAGTGTTGGAGGGCTGCAGGCTGTCCCTTCTCTCAAGCCTGCTCGCTTTCGGGACGATGTGATTGGCCGGGAGCTTGGCAGGCCTCCAGGAAGAAGCCTCTATATACTTCTGAGAAGCGCGAGCGCATCCAGAGACTCACAAAACCCAGAGAGACGAACACTCCGCGACTGGCCGTGCATAAAAGACAAGAACCGACCTTTTCACACCCCAGCAGCAGCCTCCTCCGCGAGCAAAGATGTGCAAAGGACTAGCTGCGCTGCCACACACATGCCTGGAAAGGTGAGGAAGCATGCCGCACCCCGCTGTAACTTTTGGGATTCCTAGCTCCTACACACGAATCCGCAGACACCCCGGATGTGCTTCATGTGTGTCTGAAGTGTTACACGTGTGTGCGCTTGAGTATATTCAACGTAACAGGATGCAATCGGTTTTCAGTGAATGCTTGTAAAAGTGTCAGGTGCCCTAATCTCATGTTGCTGTACCAGCCTTCCATCTTCACTAGCTCGATAAAATTATGATAATTAATTTGGCTAAGGATTGTAATAACACACATCGGGTATATAGCGCCAACAAACCTTTCGGAATGAGTGCGCGCTTTACAAGTGCACTTTATGTCGTTTATGTGTTTTTCTGTGAATGGTGTACTGGGGTCGTCCAAGTTCACACGCTCACTCGTAATACACATTTCACAGACAATGAAACCTGACAAATGTACATTTATTATTGTCTCACCGTGCATTGCAGTCACAAAGATGATTATTTTCATTCGACGAACAAGACACATAAACACAATAACTTGAACAATCACACCAATGCCTAACCTAGATGGAAATAGCACTTCGCACCTGTCTCCACCGGTAGCAATCCACACCCGCTGCCTCTTGCTTTATGGGACTGCAGAGCAGAGCCTTCGTCCAGATCATGACTGGACACACACTATGATGTGCGTTGATTGCATTTATTTTGTTTGAAGAGTTCAATGTGAGGTGAATGGGGATGAAAGGCAAACGCGCATTATTGGACCCTAGTCCAAGAACTGGTAACACTCTTGTGTGATTGCACCTGTCTGCTAAAAAACCTACAGTCAGGGCCACTAGAATTATGCGGCAGAAGAAGAATATTATGTGGCAAGATATACGAAATTATGCAGAGGGAAAGAAAAGTTAATACGTGGCACCTCTATTCAGTGGAAAATAGAGCATTAGAGTATATAGTATGCATTTTATATACGTCTCTCACGAGGATGTTTTTTAGGGTTAAATATATGGAGAATTAAAAAGAAATTAAACATGTCGGTGATTGTTTTCAGGTCTGATTGCCTTGCTATTATAACTGCAGCTTTGCGAACAGTGTCTGTGATGTGCATATTAATTTGTGGTAAAAGAACACATTAAAAAGACAGCAAAGGAATTATTCGGTCCTTCATACTTGAATTACATTAGAGTATTTTAGGGTTTGTTTTCTGCTATGAAGAAATACTTCCCAGTCCATCGATCAGAGGTGTTTTCACTTGCCGGGTAACATTGACACCTGTCTAAATGGCTAATTATAACAGTGAAGAGCTGACGGTGAACACAACTTTCACAAAACTCACACTGCTGCCGTACATGCTGTCCACAACAAGTTTAATAACTTTTGGTCAGTTTTGGCCACAGTTTTTTGGTGCTACAGTCTGCCTATTATACAGCAGGCAATCGATTATGTGGTGAATGTGGCAAATTCATATTTGCGCCGAAAATGCTTCCATTCTACAAGCGAGATTTTCCAGTGGCCATTCATACATTTCACGTGACAATAGAACCATTTGTGTCACCTGGCACATAGTGCCCTATTCACACCGGTCGCTGGCATTCCTCAGTCACCTGCCTTAAGTGTATGCTTTCGGGTCAGGTTGTACACGTCCTGCTATTGGAAACACAAGGTGATGGACGGAATGCTGAAACTTTTCAACCACTCGCCCTCCAGTCAAAGAACGGGTCCTTGCCGGTGATAGCGGCGCTGCCCTTTGCTACAACTGAACTTTCTGGATCTCTGTCATTGTTCGGCCCAGTATCCCTCTTCTCTATACGCCCTGCTCACTGTACCTCTTGCAAAATGTGCCTGAGTTCAGCAGTGTCCCCAAGAGTTGGTATTCCATTTTGTCCTGAAAGCATACTTTGGTCCTTCTCTGCCCAAGGTATGTTCTGCCTCCCCACCACTGACCAGCCTGGTGTTCTTTTCAGTGAGCCCCCCGCCCCCCTACTTTCCCACAACGTGGTCCGTTAAAGCCAAGAACTCCTCTCCATTATTAGGTCTCTTTCCTGAGAAGTTCATGCATTAGCCACTGTTAATTGTGCAGTTTTATGCCCGAGGGCTTTGGCGGGCTTTACCTGAGCACCAGTTACATTGCACAAAGTCGATTTTTTTTCCGGGCACGGAGAGATTAAGCGATGTAGCCTAGAATCACACGGTGCTGGGATGACGCCGGGATTCCAATCTGGTTCCCAGTTTCCAAAGTCAGCAGGTCTAGCCGTAACGCCACATCCTCTCTATTAGCCACTCATCGGTGGTCTCTGCGAAATCAGAAGCCGCCTGCAGTTCGCATTCACCTTCATTCTTTGACGTTGTTTGTTTGTACACGAGTAGATTCTGGATTTTGCAGCTTCTGGTAGCTGGGTCCCTCCTGAGGTCCCTACTTTTTGTGTCTGTCCCGCTTTCTGCAGCTACAGATTAACCCGTTTTTAAAATCTCACCGTTTTATCATCAGTTCCTGGGTTCTCTACTTTTGTATATGAATCCACCTTTCAGCAGGTCCCGGTCCCCGGGATACCTGGTGTCTGCCCCTCCTCTGAGAGTTTCACGCTCCCAGAGGTGTCGATAGTCTGTCTTCGGCGCTTGTCGGTTCCCACGCCCGCTGCTGTTGTCAGTCTCCTCCGCACATTTCGGTCTCACAGATGTTGTTCCTTTTCTCGGCAGTTCCTGCTGAGGCTTCTCTCTATTCTCAGCCTCTCTTCTCGCCCTGTAGAGGTTCTCGCGTTCCAGATGTGTCCACCTATCAGCTCCCTACTCCCAGCTCTGTGTCGTCCACTCTTTACTCAGCAGGTGCTGGACAACGCGGGTTGGTGCGTCAGTGGACTATGCATCCCTCGGGGATCTGTGTGTGAGCTCCTCGCTACAGGTTTGAATCCCCCAGGGTTAGCTCAGCCTCAGCCTTTTATCATTTTGAGGTTAATAAAAGGAGTCTCATCTGAGTAGGGTAACAAACAATAAACATGTTATTTCAGCACCAAGAGACCCCAGACTTGTGCCATCGTGCACTTCACAAAAACACGTGCTATGTTATGGAAACCTTGCTGTCCGAAATCTGCCATTTTTGGTGTCTGTTTCAATTTTACTTATTGTTGGTTTTTAACTTTTCCTCATCAAGTTCAGATGATCTGCATTTCTGATACCTTTCCCTCTGCTGAGAAATTGCCAATGTTCCTGCTTTCTCATACTCACTGCCTCCTCTCCAATCTCTGACTTCACTGCATTTAAAATCAGCGCCTGTTCTCAGTGTTTTCACGCCTCTAATCCTTCTCTTCAGTTGTTGGTGCTCAAATATTCTGTTTCCTTTTACACCAGTAAGATTTTGGGGCGTGCCTGATTTTCACACTTTTTCAAGTTGAACTTCGAGTTTAGGATCACCTTCACATCTGCAAAGTTCTTTCTGCACTTTGCATGATCATTTTCACTCTAGTCAAACCCTAAATAATGGAAAATGGAAATAGAATACATCTAGAAGTGTACCTTTGGATACTTTTTCTATGCACAGAGGATAATATTTGCAGAAATTGTTTCTGGGTGGTCACATTTTGTGACATACATTGTTGAGAAAAGCCTTGATTTTTCTTTAAATGCCAAGAAAGCATGACACTTTGGAACTTCACGAAGTTGCAGAGATTTATTCTGAATTTCAGGATGGTTGTTGGAAAAAGTGTTGTGGCTGCACATTCCTATTCCCGAACAGCTATTTTTCGTGCTTTCTGGTAAACTTCGTCTATTTTTTCTGTCTTCCTAATTTTAGGTGTTGCTTACATACTGTTTTTATCTGCCTATTGTCGAAAGACCTATTGTGGGCCATTTCAAAACGTGCACCAGGCTTTGTCCTGGCCCTTTGCCTACTATTGGCTGGCTTTCTTGTCATTCTCATTTGGTAGCTTTTTATTTGATGACTTTCCTTCTGCGTCATCTATTTGTCCCTCCTATGGAGCTTAGCTTCTTTACCATCCTTTTGAGAGGATGACTTGTAACCTTCCCCTGCTGACAGTCTGGAAACTACTTTTTTCTTTTTCTTTTAGAAGTCCATGAGAGTGCAAGTGTTTTCTTGCTCTTTAACTCATGTGCTGCTTCCCCACTGAATTATCCACCCACCACACTGCATGTTTCTACCTCCTCTTCTTACACCCAGCGTGTCCATTGATTCCTTCACCCTGCCATTTAAAAAAAAAAAATATTCCTGACCTCCAGCTTCTCCTTTGGTCCCCTACCCCATTCCAGTTGTTTTACCCTTTAATATGCTTTTCCACATGTGCTCTCCAATCCACTCCACCATTGTTCACCCAACCCTTCAATCACAGTCCTTTAAGCAGATTGTTTTTTCTTTGAAGGACCCTGTAGCTGCCATTCACTTCCAGGAAGCTTTGTTTTTAGAAAGAGCTTTGGTGCATTTTAAATTCGTTTAGAAAAAAAAAATACCGCTCCAGGTGGTATCTGCCATATTTGATAGGTAAATGAAAGAATATACAACATTTTTGCCCCACAGTGCTATATGTGCACGCCTGCCTGGTATTACAATGGGCTGCCATAGTGACTTGACACGCACATGTGTGGACACATAATTGCCCTCTTTTTTTCTTGCTGTGTCTGCGCAGCATTGGGAAAAGCATTTGTTTTTGCTGCTTCTAAACAACATCTGCAAAAAGCATTGCCAAATCCAAGAAGCAATAGTCAAAATGACAAGACGCATTGGCTTTGCCAATATTTGTTTTATATTGTGCCTACTCCTTACACGTTCCCAATCAGTGTGTTTTTTTAATATTTTCCAAAATGTAGCTGGTCTTCTTGATTTGTTGCATCAGCAAAAAGCATTGTCAAAGCATAGTTTGAAAAGGCAAGAGCAATTGGCTTTGCCACTGATTGTTTTATATTATTCCCTCTCTTGAACAGTTCCTGTTTTTCATTGGTTCCAAACATTTGCCAGTCTCCATGATTTGTCACACAGATCACTCAGGCTACCTTCCCCGTTTCTAACAGGGCACAATACTCTGTGGGATAAAAAAGGGCCATGTTGTTCCTGCTCATGATAAATACTCAGGGCCTCATTTATGAAAACTGTTGCATCGCTGTGAGAAAACAGCGCTGCAACAGTTTTCACTGTGCCCTCCTAGCGACACCGTGGATGCGCCATATTTAATGTACACCGCTCCATGTCGCAAGGAGTTACAGATACATCACTATTACTGACGTATCTGTAGGCACAAAAGTGACAAATTGCTGGGGTATATCTGAAAATAGACGCAACTCAAGCAATGTGTCCTTTCACACGGCGCAAGCCCCACGTGAAAGGGCCTGCATAAGTCTTATGACTGCTTTGAGGCAGGCATAAGATATTGACGCAGTAGTGTCCTAGAAGTGTTGCAGTGAAATCTCATAGATTTCACTGCGCCACTTCTACGACCCTTTATTGCGGGGGAACGCCCACCCTGCATACATTTTACCTGACGCAGGTATAATGCAGTGGAGGCCTTTACAAAGTGACACATCTGCTTAGATGCTTCACTCTGTAAATATGGCGCAACGTGACGCATTATTTACGCTGCAGCAGCGTCACAAAATGTGATGCAACGGCAGCATAAAAGTGTTGCATGCCTTCATAAATAAGGCCCTCCATTGTCAGCGTGTTACATACTATCCTTTTATGCTGGACATAAAATACTATCAAATATCCTTGCAAGCTTTTAGTACGAAAGAGTATTCACCCTCACTTACAGCAGTAACTCAAAATCCTAGTTAATAATTCATTAATCTGTATGTTTTCACTATCTCTGATTCAATTAAATGTAACATCCCAATGATACTAAGAATGTACTCAAATGTTTTATGGTGATTTCCCATTGAGTAAACAAATAGTGTCTGGGCGCAGCAAGCGGCTTACTCTGTTGAAATATTTAGTGGGCTTGGGCTAAGCTCAAAGAAGCAGAATAAATATAATATTCAGTGGTACACACCTCCACCCTGTCCACTAAACATTAAATGTAATGAGTGCCCAACAGTGCATACACCAAAGGCAACAGCAGCAGTGGAATCTTACATCACACATACTGAAAAGACACAGCACAGCCAGGAGCAGTGGTAGCTTACCTCATACCCACAGAACAGGTTCAGAATGTTAGCCTAAGTTCACCCCTTCCACAAAACACAACACACAACACAGAGCAGGTACAGAGAAGTAGCTCTGCATGATCCGCTCAGACACAAAACAGGCAGAAGAAAAGCAGCAGCAAAGCTACCTAACCTCACAGAACGAACAGGTGGAATACCAGAAGTTAGACAAACATGGGGATACTGGTCTCCTCTGGCAGCAGGGACTTGTTAATGAACCTTTCTTCTGGTTGTAAAGAAGGTACCCGACTTGTCATCACAAATTGTGTCATGGTTCTCTGGCCCTTAGCTGGTAGCAGCAGTACCTCCGGCCAGTCCTCACGAGCAATCAACCGGCCCTCATAAACACACCGCTCACTCTAAGAGTTCACAAGCTATACTTCAGCTAACTAAATGCTAGTACTCATCCGCCCTAAGAGGCCCTCTGCTTGTCCTGAGGCACCCTCAGCCTACCCTCAACTCTCATCACAACCTCTTAGCTGGTAGTTACATTTTTCAGTGTCTATCAGCACACTTAGATGATCCCCAGGCACTGTTCCAACCCACTCTACCATGGCTCATTCCACAGATCCATCTACTCTGTTTCCATCTTCTCACAGACCCTGTCACCCGTTCTCAGACAATCATTGTTCACTCTCTACTGACAACAGATGACCAAAAAGACCCTTAGAAGTCCTCAGTTAACCCCTTACTAACCCTCAGAAGCCCTTGCTGTCCCTCACATTTAATTCCAGATTTGTAAAACTCAACTTATCACCCTTAAGGGTATCGAGGCGCGGTGGTCGTCGGGAGATTAAGGGAGCTATTGCCCACAATCACATGATGCTGAGCTGAGCTGCCACTGGGGATTCAAACACAAGACTCTGGAGTCAGCCACTCTGGCTGCTGCAACACACCGCTCCTAATTGAATAAACCTCTACTGTCAGCAAGCCTTAACCAACCTTTAGCCCAACCATCTTAGTCTCCAAAGCCTCTGAGGGGCCGCCACCTGTGTTTGAAGAAATCGCACAGTCAGACAGATCACCTCAGCTTGCCTTCCGGCCCTCCCGGCTGACAGTCAGATATTTCCAAAGTACCTCTGCTAGCCCTCAATGCCTCTCTCGATTCATAATACAACCCTATGCTCTCTAATCCCTGAACACATGCCCATTAGATCCCAGAGCCACTCTCTTGTCTCTCTCTGCCCATGCAACCCCATTTCAGTCTGCCCTCATCTACTCAGTCAATGGAGTCCCCAGGCACCAGTATTCTGTGTGCTTCAAGGCAATCTCCTAATCTGCAGCTCTTACTGTACCACTGTCCATCTTGCTTAAGGCAAATCAGCGCCTTTAAGCCCTTTTCAGTAATTGGCCCCTTTGCAACACTGTGCAAAAGACATAAACTGCAACACTTTGGTAACAGATTGCGTGCACACAATTACATGCATGTGTTTGGTGCGCACATAGTACATACACATATGTGCATACACATACAACTGCACTTACATGCACCATGTGATAAGAGCGTTGCAGTTTAGCAGTAATATTAAAGTGTATTGTGTACAGCACTGTTCTGCAGATTTCAGGTACAAATCGTAGTAAGATTGCTCAGTTGGTTAATGCAGCTGTTGCATATGTCCTTGTGCAGTAGGTAGCTAACAAGATCTGGCCCTGTAGAATAATTAAGTTGGTTGTCCCTCTGCTGCAATGATATGCCCTTGACCTGTTTAGCATACATTGGAGTCCTTGCCAGCACAAATCAAGCTGTAATTGTGACGAAGCAGATATTATGGGTGTCCTATGGCTTGATGGTAATACCATGAAGTGAAAAGAATATGCAGCTTTTTCAGTGCGCTTTGAAAAATGTCATTCTTAAGTTATGTAGCAATATTCATTTGCGTACATGATAAATTGAATATTATCTAAAATGCATGCGCTGTCCTTGCCTCTAAGGAAGTCAAGTTACGAAAATCCCTGCTCCCTCTCCCTGCTCTTGTGGCGCAGGACACGCATTTCAGATCTTGTTTGATCTCTTTGCCAGCGCGTGAAGTGACGTCCAGTGCGTTGTGCTTTGTGTCTGGCAGATTCTTGTGAATCCGCAGCCAGGTGCGGGTGGCACAGCTGGACTCCCGGTGACACCTATTTGAGCGCACCTGAAGGCAGCGATATGGAAAGCAGGAGAACTGGCCTCGGTCTCCTTTGGTCAGCTTGAGCGCGCGGAGCAGGGTCTTCTAACAATGCACATCAGCTTGAGCCTTCTGCAATGGACTTCCAGCCTTCTCTGCCACCCTTCTGAGACCCCCAGGGGCTTGCCCCACAGTTAAAGACCACTCTCCTACGAGCACATTATCCGCAGGTCGGGACGGGCGCACCACACCACAGTGTGGCTCCTTCAGTCTAGGTCAGGCTGGCCTATAGGGCTATCTGCAGTGTCGGAAGGGCGGAACCTGAAAGATCAGTGTGGGACAGTGTTTGTTTGTTTGTGGGCCGGTGTCATGGTCGGGTGGGGGGAGTTTTTACTGTTGATTTCCATGATATTCCCAAAAACATTGCCTGCAGAGAGCACAAAGTCCATGCGGTTTCTTATAAATTACAAAACATCTACACAACACGTCTTTACGTTTGGAAATGTGGGCAGCTTTTTTATCTCTTTGGTTCACTAATCAAGGCCACTTTTATTTTGGTATCGGGGCTTATTTTCTCTCCCAGTGCGACCCTTCCTGGGGCCGCTGCAAACCCGCTAGCCTTTATTTCAATTGTCAGCTCTTCCGCAATTTGCAGACCTCCATGGAGTCTAAAAAGTTCATCTGAATGGGCACTTGGCTCTGTAAAAAATGTTTGTTCAAGGAAAAAAACCAGAGCCAGAGTTTATTTTCTCTGGTAGAAAATAATGCGAATGTCCCAGATTCGCATGAAACCTTTCCCTTACATTTCAGACCAATTTAACATTTTCCCTGCTGATCTCGGCCATGCCTCATATGGTAGACACGGGCAGAGAAAATGATTGACAGTAGCAAAGCTCTACTATTATCAAACTCATCAGAGTGGGTTGACCGTCACATTTACCCAGTGGTCCACTGAAAGAGACCGCTGAGTCATAGGTTACCACCAATGAAACCAGCAGAGTCACACCAATGATAACCCAGCAGTTTCCCCAACTCTTAATAGAGAGTGTGAACCCTGGGTTTGTTAAGACTGCCATTGGCAGCATTCCTCCTCCTTAACCAAACCCTAAAAAAGGACCATCGTTTGTGGGTTGGCATCTGAAGGATTGCAGCATCATATGGGCAATGCAATGTCCTGAGCTATGTTCTTTTTCTCATCAGAAGCCATTGTATGCAGAGCTGGCCAATTCATATAATGCTTCCATGTGCCGCACGGAGAAGATATTTTTCATGGGGGATGGGGTGAATTGAGCATTTTGCATTGGGAATGTTAATGTGACACAACTTTCCGCAAAGCATTGCTCCAGCCTTGTATGTAAAAGTTGAGCACTGTCTGCATTGATGCTGGCTTATATAGTGGCACAAGCCTATGTCTGGCCTGCACGTGTCCCAGTGGAGGAGCTCTGAGACTGGACAAGTCCCAGGAAATATGTTCAGTGACTTAACAGAGGTCTAGCAGTGCCAGGGTGGAGATTTTGTCTGCTGGTTATGTGCCCATCAAAATCATCTGGACTCAGACTCAATGCACACCTCTCCAGCTGCTCAGGCAACACTTCTGCTGAGTCTTATCACTGTACAGAGAATAACACAGCCCTGCCTTGCTTTTACAGCACTGAACCAACCAATGGCCATTGATACGTCAGTTAACCACTCGGCTCTAGAGAACCCCAACTTTGAAAGTTCTTCCCATGCACTCTGCTTGCTCCAAAACTCCTTCCCGACAAACCTCTGAAGGAATTTGTTAAACCGTCATACGGTGAAAGAGTTTCTAATAGGGACAGGCCTGTGTACAGCTTCCAAGGAAAGGATGCTGTGGACCAGTATTTTATGGGTCAACAAAATTGCAATTTGTTCTCAAGCATACATATTGTTTTTATGAAAATTGCATATATTGCATAAAAAACCCCAATCGCTCATCTACTAAAAAAATCATACACAAAAGTGATAACTAGGCTTGTACAAAATGTAATTCACACCAGCGTGATTTGTGTAATTTTGTGCTATGTTTGTTATGCACGATTCCCAAAACAATGACACCACACCACTTCACCTATTTCCACACTATTTACGGTAAACATGTACTGTGAAGCACGCCTTTTACCGTGAACGCACGCGAACAACAGATCGAGCAGTAGTTGTTCACGGTGCTTTTGTTAAATGCGTCTTCTCACCAAAAATTGACACAGGAGTGCATTTTGGTTTAAAATATAGAACAAAGTGACGATTTGCATTTCGCATAGTTACTTAATTAAGCGTAATTTTGTCAACATTTTGCATACTTACACGATTTTCGCACACCTCTAGTTATGAGGTGAAATCTGCTAGTGTAAGATACATGGGCCTCACACGCATCAAGTTCTACACGTTCTGTCAGACAGTTTCTATTGGAAGTTGTCTCCCACCTAAAAAAATAAGGGAATAACAGAAAGTCCTCGAACCTCAGTAACTAGGATTTCTGCTAGATTTTGTCCATGCAACATAATATTTCACCTGTCCCTAATATAAATCTGAATATGGCGTAGTAATAGGGCTCCTGTATTTTTTCTGAACGACTTTGCAGTGAGATATTTTGAACAGCAGGTGCTTCTCTCACAGCTCCAGACCATCAGAAGGTAGCTTTTCTAGCGCTTGTTTTATGCTCCTGTTGTGTACAAAGTTAACTAATTTAACCCGATATTTCCCAGAACTGGGGGTTTGTTTTCAGATATTACAGCTAGGAAGCAGTGAGCAAGAATTGCATCTTTCTGTTTTCGAACTGTGCTGCCTAAAATTAAAGCTCTAACTCAGATAAATATTGGGTTAACTGGATTCACGTTGCGCTGGTCAAGCTCATAAATAAGGCGCTCAGCTCTGCGCTAGAAAAGACTATCACAATGGGGGCCTCATTTATGAGAAGTGACGCATGGCTGCGTGAAAGCAGACATGCCTCACTTCTCAGTGCGCCCTCCTTGCTACATGATGGATGCTTCATATTTACTGTATGACGCATCATGTCGCAAGGAGTTACAGATATGTCAGTATTTCTGATGTATCTGTAGGCGCAAAAGTGACGCATTGCTGGAGTGTGTCATAAAAGTGATGCAACTCCAGCAATGTGTCCTTTCACATGGGGCAAGCCCCATGTGAAAGGGCCTTCGTCAGTCTTACGCCTACTGTGAGGCAGGCGTAAGATATTGACACATTTCCACCCTAGAAGTGGCGCAGTGAAATCTCGTAGATTTCACTGCGTCACTTCTATGAGGCTTACTTACGTGGGAACACCCACCCTGCATGCAGGGTTTACAAAGTGACGCATCTGCTTAGATGCGTCACTTTGTAAATAGGGTTCAACAGGAGGCATATTTTACGCCGCCGATGCGTCACAAAAAGTGACGCAACGGAAGCGCAAAACTGCCGCAAGGCCTCATAAATAAGGCCCTACGGCCGCAGGAGCACTCCTTGAAGCTTCCAATTCACAATGTGTGGAAGCCGCACACCATGTCACTTACATCAGTTACTTTGCACACAGCTGCAGCAGATGTTGAATTCCTCTGACCCCTTAATCTTAAACAACCAGACATATTTGCATGTTTGGGAGATAAGAAATCCAGCTGGAGCTCTGCGTGTGGAGTAAGGTTTAGTGCCCATGCGCAATGACAACAAGGATTAAGGCCATAGATGTGAGCAGGGATGGAACTTGGAGCAAGGGATAGAGTTTACATTCATAAAACAACATGAAAATAGCTCTCACAGGAAACATGAAGCTATATATAGGCAGACTTATATGCACACTCATGCATTCCAAAAGCATCTGTGCAGGGTCACGGGGGAATATATGACTTTTCATGGGAAATATTGAACTTCAACTGCTTCTATAAACAATCGCATATGCATGCTTGTAAAGGCGCACTCTTGGCAAAGGGTTCCCATTTAGTCAGCCATGATCACCCAGTTTTTGTACGTTTATTGTGAGTGAGTCTCCCTACCTGAGTCTCGCCCATGGTAATTTCCTAGTAATTGGACTGAGCGTTGTTACTGCCAGTCAGTGGCGGCTTGCCGAGGGAGTGCTGCGGGGCGGTGAGGTGTGGCGGGGGAGTGGCAGGGTGGGGGGGAGTAGTGGAGTCTGACATACGACGGACAGGAGGGAGGAAAGTAATGAAATAAATAAAACTATTTACCTTGCGCTCGCCAAATCGTCGATGCAGCGAGCTCAAGGTAAATAGTTTTATTTATTTAATTACTTACCATACACCTGTCCATTGTACGTCGGACTCCACTACCTTTCCAGCCTGCCCCTGCCCCGCCCCACCCCGCAGCACTCCCTCGGCAAGCCGCCACTGCTGCCAGTGCCCACCTTTTAAGATAATACCACGGCATTATAGGGGCCCTGGGATGCTTACATGTGAACATATGTGCACAGGTGTGTGTGGGCTCCGCGTGTGAGATTACCATTGTGTGCAGCCTGAAAATTGCACACAGGTAGCCTGGCATAGACTGGAGCCTGCCTGGGTAGGTGCTGGCGTGGGGTAAACTTTATAATATATTATCATTATTGTTTCCCTACACATATAAATATACTGTTATATATAATAAATGATATATTATTATAAGGCCTACCCCAGGTCAGTGCATATTTTAGACAAAGCTAACCACATGCAGATTCCAAAAATCCATGAGGTCCACAGACTGGACATTGTCATTTCTTGAGGCACCCTCAGAAAACTCACTATCAACGTGTACAGTAATGAAACCATTACTATCAAAGCCACAAAAGGATCCTGCTGTCTTTAGAACAATGCTGTCAAAACCTCAAATACACAAAACACAGTATCCCCTGAAAAGAAATAATCTGTGGATGTTATCCTACCTGAAACTTGCGTTGAATTCCTAAATCAAAGTAGTGCAAAGATCCTGAATCTGTCCCTCCACGTACTGTGAAAAATCATCCTGCTTCCCCAAATCGACCACTGAGTTGAGCTGACCAGAGCTATCGATTACTTTAAAGCCATCTACTACTCTCTTCCATGGGAAATCATCGTAAGTCTCCAAACATTGCAGAACCACTCAGGAAGAAATTGCCCAAACCTTTGTCAGTGGGAAAATATCAAACTCCCCGTAAAGCACTCCAATGGCTTTCAGAATTTGCTGGGATCAAATGTAGGGCTCTGTACAGCTTTCATAAAGGATATTTAGGAAAAGGCCCAATCCTAAACTTTCATTCAGTGTCTGCCTATCTAATCAGCCAATGATCATTCAAGAGGATCAAATATAAAGACAGAGCACCTGGTGCATTTGGCCCCAGACGTTGGATGAGTGTACACCCTAGCTTGAGCTCAGAACCCAAATGACAAACATCTAAGGATGCCTTTGAAGACAGAGCTAGTTACATTTGCTTTATGTTCACTTGAAGTCGGTACTGACCAGAGGTTATGACTGAAGAGTATCTGGCTGCAGTCTAACTCCCAAAGTCCTCTTGAAGCCATATCTCTACCTTCTCAGTCCGTGGCCACCACCCGAGCCCATCAGTTTGGCAGTTTTTTTCTCCTAAAAATTGCCTACATACAAAAATGAAAACATAACAAAATCACACCGCCATCCATGTAGCCACAAATAGTTTGTCAATTTCTCATAAACACAAACCACATCAATTCTTTTGATGTCTGCAGTTTCTACTACTCTATTGCAAAAACAGCAAAAAAAGATGGACGTTTCGGTAGTAATTAAGCACTGAGACTTCATACCAATGAAGGTAAGTTTATTACCACAAATGAACTACATGGTAACGGAGGGCAGACACACAGGAACCCCGATGCTGTCAGCGTAGAATACATCAGTTAGACTGCCACCACTCCCAGCACCCATATTCCATTAGTAACGACATCATAGCATTTTAAGTAGAATGCACAGCGCTGAAGGTCCAGAGGGCTGAGAGTCCAGTGCATGAGATATAACAGTTCCTGCACTCATGATCCTGGTTAATTCATCTAAAATCATTCAGATACTTTGGCCACATGAGTGAGGTGAATCTATAGACCTTGGCACAGTGAGTGTAGGAAAGTGAGTCGGCATAACCAAACAAGATGGGTGCAAAGCGTTCACAACTTTCAGCCGCTTCAGTCTCTTAGGGGCATATTAACAAGCCAGGCGATAAAATTATCGCCGCTTTAGCGGCAGAAAACTGCCGCTAAAACGGCGATAATGGGCTTGATAATATGCTCTATGGAATTCCAATTGAAGCTCAGGTTAGATGTCCTTCACATCTAACATGGGTTTCAATTGGAATTCCATAGGGCATATTATCAAGCCCATTATCGCCGTTTTAGCGGCAGTTTTCTGCCGCTAAAGCGGCGATAACATTATCGCCTGGCTTGTTAATATGCCCCTTAGTTCTGTTCTGAGCAAGAAAAAGCCATGGATATTTGTGGCTAAGGAAGAAAGGGTCTCAGCAAAGAGGGCTCCAAGAGGCGCAGGAAGGTGCTTTGGGACAGGATCTAGTGCATCCCCTAACCTCCCATTCGCTGCTTACCGCGCTATAGAGGAGTCAAGCACATCTTTAGGCTAATTTATTAGGAGACCCGTGGTGGGTCTAGGTCTTCCTGAAGAAGGTAATTTGAGTCATCACCACCTACACCAAGCATGACAAGAGGAAAACCATCACCACCATGGATGTGGTCAATGCCCTCAAGCTCCAGGGGTGCACACTATATGGATTTGGTGGCTAAGCACCCTATACCTACTCCCAAAACAACACAACACACTGGTAGTTGTCTGGTGCTGCAATCCAGTCCAATCTGTACCTGCCTGCGGTTAAAAAAAACAGAGATGGCCTGGACGTTTGGGCAGTACTGTTTCTATTGGGACAGGACCTACACTGATATGCATGTGATCACTACTTGTCAGCAGTAATGCAGTCGGCAAAAAAATGATGTAATGAAATACTGTTCAGAAAGTTTGCTAGTGACTGTGACTTTTTTCAAGCATCCCACCTGCCGCCTTTCCAGGTTTTATATGTACCTGTTTGTTATGATGAAATCATTCCTGTCTGGCATTATATAGGTTTTTATCAGCAGCTGGCATTTACAAGCACATATACTATAACATTTAAACAAGGGCCAGCCCACTCACAAAACACGTAAAATTAAAGCCAAACACACGTGATTAGATGTTGCTCAAATCATCATGTTTTAAGCAAGTGTGTCTGTGTGTGTTTGTGCGTGTGCGCACTCTGGTGCTGTCTCCAAAGCTCTGACCAGGCGTATTTTCCTTATGAAATTATTTTTCTAAAATGATGCAGGCGTAATAATGTAATTCAAAAGGCTTATTGAAACCCTGCACCTGATTGATAATAAGGAAATTCCACACACCTGCATAAAAGGTTTTATTATTTTATAATTAAGATAAATTATACTGACGTTACTTAAGTAAGCTGGCAACCTTCTATTCTTGCGGAAATTGCAATTCATTGAAACCACGAGAGATTAAACAATGCAACAAATCGCCAGGCATGACGACCGTCATAAAATACAATTTTCTGGCAAAAAAACTATCGTAATGGATAGAAAATATTTCAACTCAGGAAAGGAAATCTCCCTAAAAGCAAGAGGTCGCCTGCTGCGGGATAAGCGACTTCGAAGGGCGCAGTTTTTTTCACAGTATGTTGTAAATGGTGTAATATCAATCATTGTCTTTAGAACACATTTAATTACACACATTGTAGGAAACATTTATATAGCCTAATATTTGTAATTAGGGTGGAAATTAAGAGCACCCATTACTCTAAATGAAGATACATGGAAGATTCCGTTAACGGCTAGTAAATGTCCAGTGGCTCAAGGTAATGCCACTGTAGCCAGGAAAATTGTAGCATTAGCATATACTACTTTCCTAACTTGCTCCTCTTGAAAAGTATAGGGGTATATGTGGTGCACTAGAGGGCATATGATTCTTACCTTGGCGCACATCTACTGGTAAGGATACGCTCTATCATGATGCAGATAAATGTAATCACACCAAACACGCAAAGTACATCGCATAGTGATCTAGCAGGAAAACTCACAGGGGGATATTCTCAAGAACGGGCGATAATTATCGCTAACCTAGGTTAACGGAACTTTACATATCGCCGTCTATCGCGGTAAACTAACGCTGTGTTAATGGCGTATTCTCAACATGCCGGCAACAGGCGATAGTTTCCCGATAACGCGTCAAATGTCTGCGTTAAAATTACCGGGACACTGATAAAAAAGGAAACCCGAACGTTCAAAAAGTTGCGATGGGCCCTACAGCAATAGAAATATTCACCAAAAAAGCTGCAAAAAAAAAATAAATAAAAACAAAACCCAAACAACTGAGCAGGCCAGGCTTTAGTACTGGTGGAGCCCTATGCAACAATGTTTGTTGGTGACCCCCCCATGACCACCTCACCACAGATTCCCTCACTACCACCATTTGACAATGCCCCCCAAGTCACCATAACCACTGTCTCTTAGATTCATTTAGTTTTCTACTACCCCTTATACCAGTTTAGAGTCTCAGAACACTTTACATCACACATACGTTGCACGGAGACAATCATGCGTTTGTAAATCAGTGTATAGGCAATGTTACCTAAGACAGAGGACTACAATGTGTAGGACTCGCATGTCATTCATACTGGTAGGCATTATCATTTAAAAGTCCTTGGTCTGGAAAAGCACAAATTAAGAATTTTAAATGTAACATCATTGTTAGGGGTTTTCTCAGAGGTGACAGCGCTGTGCTCTACACATGCTGATTGATATGTATTATATGAAGTTGAATTGATTCATGAGGGATGTTACATACAATATATGTAGTTAGTCTTAAATTTTGGAAAGACACAATAGAAACAATATAGTTACTTTTTGTGAAAAATACAAACTAAAGGATACCTTGGATGTCAAGTAACAACTCTTCAGGTTTCCATTGCACATTGAATTTTGTAATGATTTTTGTCATGTGTATCGTAGATAAGCTGTAGATCAGATGCTCTTTTTTAGACCCTTCTATTGAAACTGTGAAATAATGGTTGTTAAAGGCCCCACCCGAGTAGGCCTGAGAAGCAGATGAGGGACTAAAGAAATAGGAAGGGCCTTTAACAATTTTCATAGCATGAGGCTGTAATTATATTATAAATTCCAACTACTGGGAGTACAATTTTCTAAAATAGATACGATCTGTACCAAACATTATGGACCTGGAGTCATGCCACTATTTTCAATCGAGCTCTTTAAATTCCAATGTTTTAATCAGCAACATTTCAAAACAGCTTGAATCAGTGTTTTGTTTTAAATGTTCCAGCTAGACTTGCATATCTAATTACATTTTACCACAATTGGCCAAATTAGAAGGGCCTGTGGTGTTAGAACTAGACTAAACATTTAAGTTATGAGCACCAGAACAAGTACATTTTGAGCAGTACTGGGCAGCATTTTCTGTGTCCAGCCTTGTTCTTATTCATTTTACATGGTGTTCAATGCTATTTAGTGACAATCAGCTAATGGCGTCTGTGTAGTTGATAGGTACTCCTGCCCCTCTATGCTCACATGTGTCTGGTCACGGTTCGTTGTTTTAGCCTGGTAAGAACATTTCTCCATCACAATAGAGAATGAAAGTGTGGACATTTTATAGTGATAAAGTTAATATGAAATAGAAATTATGAACTCACATTCCTCCATAGCAACAAGGCATGTACCGTACTATGTATATGCAAACATAAGTGATGTGTGTGTGTGAAGCTGTCAGCTCCATCATAATTTTAAACTCTTTCATAAAGAGCAAGGCAAAAAGAAAAAATCAAAAGTGGATGAAACCTAGGGAGGATATAGTGAAAATAGTTGTTTTCGACATTTGAAGAGTGTTGGTACCAAGTGACAATCACACAACTTCCTTCCCAGAAGCTATGAGTAACACACTGGACTCCATGCTGTGGGTGGCTCTGAAAGCTATCTGCAATTGCATGCCTGTGGCAGGATTCCTCTTAAGTCATCTCATCCTTTACTGTTTTGCTGCTGATTAATATGTTGGCGGAATGTAGGAGCCATGCCGGATATATTTGTCAACTCTACTTCCCTATCCTTGGGATGGCTGCCTTTGGAAGATCTGTACACGATGTGGGGTCTTTGGGATTCTAAAACAATAACACAGTGATTTTCAATCAGTGTTATTGCTAGTTGTTAGACCTGACAGCCTTGGTGTTGTTTTACCCAAATGTGTTGCCTTCTCTCCTCCTGTTTAGCTGACTTAGTTATTGTTAGCCTTAAGACTCTGCCCACTTTACCACTGCTAACCAGTGCTCAAATGCTTGTGTTCACTCATCTAAACATGATAACATTTCCTTGCACCCAATTGGCACATTGAATTTACTGATAAGTCCCTAGTAAAGTGGTACTGTATGTGCCCAGGCCTGTAAATAAAATGTTGCTAGTGAGACTGTAGCACTCGTCGGTGACCCACCTCAGTAGCCCTTCAAAACTTGCCTCAGTCTTGCCACTTGCAGCCTGCACTGCAGATCTAAACTGCCATTTCGACCTGGCAAAATAAACCTCTTGACAGGCCTAAACCTTCCTTTTTAATACATATAAGTCTCTCACAAGAGGGACTGGATGTTGGCAAGATGGGCCATCCTCACTAGATGGGAGGGGCAGAGATATCGCCTACCACATTTACAATTCAAATGCACTGCCCCAGCACACTCACAAAGAACTTCCCAATAAGCTATTGCTACCTCAGACCCCTTCAAGGCAGGGCAGGGGAAGGAAGGAAATACCAGAACCAGATGTGGGAGGCAGTATAAACGTTGACACCAGGTATAAATATTGGAACCTCAGGCCAACTCTACATGGCATTCCTGGACCCGTGTGTGTTACTGAAGAAGGACTGCCTTGATGCCAGTGGGCTACCATCCTGCTGGAGGCCTGTTCCGCTGTCTGAAAAGGAAGACTGGACCTGCTCCGTTGATCTCAGGCTCCCTAAAGTTATTCCAAGGGTCAGCTGTTTGACCTCCTATTCTGAGTTACAGGGACATAACAATCTTTAGAAGCCTCCCTTGCAAGTGCCCTGCTGAAATTCTGGACAGGACATGCCTGGACCTTCAACAAGACCTGCATGAACCCTGCTGGCCTCTGCTGGATTGAGTTCCTGATCCCGAGAGGTGCCTCCTCAGATCCTAGGTCCTTAGTTGGGATCAGTTGAGTTCCTGCTGTCCAGAAAAGGAGAAATCATGAACGCTAATGTGAAGCTCCTGTAGACACGACCCTTCACGCTACAGCAACCACTAGCAAGTGCTGGCAATGCAAGATCTGCAGTTTGTGTTACAGCATAGACAGCCTGTAGTGACCATCCGTGACCACTCTCCCTCCTCATCTCAGCCTTCTCTGTTGCCAACTGGACTGTTCGTGCCAGACTTTGAGGAGGTAACTTATTCAGCAGGACTAACCTGGTCCCTGTGGCCGGCCTGCAATCCATCAAGGTTAGACTGATTTAGTGACTTTCACCCAGTCTCTCACGACCAGATAACTGCAAGTGGCGCTTTGTGCTTTAGGCATTATACTTAACATAAATCTTTTTAAATTGCACATCCCTGGTTCTATTGATTGGATTTTTGTCGTTTTGATGTCAAATATTTTATTAAAATTTACTGTAATTTTCTTTACTGTTTGTGTGCTTCATAAATACTTTGCACATTGTCTTTAAGTTAAGCCTGACTGCTTTTGTGTCAAGCTACCAAAGGATTAAGCACAGGTTAATTAAGTGACTTTTGTCAACCAACAGCCCAACAGCCCAATTTCTCACACTAGTACAACAAATGTTGATGTGTTTGGCCACCTCCATCTCACCATTTCAATGTGTATAGGTGCTGTTTAAACACTCATCCGCCATTCTTACTCATTTTAAGAAAATGATTGTTATCACAATTGGTATTGTTTCATCTCCTTGCAAATTCTAACACTTCATTTTGGTTCCTAACAAAAACAAATATATATGAAAGTATAAAGTATTCATATAGTCTATAAAGAAGAGTGTAACTTGTCTGGCAGAAGTATTGAGGCAAGCTATGTTAACTGGCCTGCTCCTGTTTGGTGTGATGGTATAGATTGGAAGCGGTCAGGCAAATGCTGCATCTGTAAGCAAATTAGGCTGGGTCAACGTTTTGTGGACTATGAAAACTACTTTCCAAACGAGGTTGGGGTTTGTCCTTCAGTTCTTTCTTTATACAGAAATGGGTTGTCAGAAGCTGTTTTTGTCAACACATTAAGCCAGTAAGATTATTGATTCATGAAAAACAAATTTGCTACTGCCTGTTGATGCAATCTACCACATATTAAGCAGTACGTTCCTTATTTGGAGTATGTGCCTCATGCATCTTTTCACTTGCATTTTATGATGCCAGGCCTCAAACTTTCCTGGTCTTTTGTTGGTTAGCATGGTGTCCTGCTAACATTCCAGCCATGCCATTAGTTTGTTGTAAAACAACAGAATAATGTTTACTGTCCACATATGTCAATAAGGGACAATGTGTATTGACTGGATATACTAAGCCAGGGTATCCTTCTTCAGGAAACAATTGGTACAACATTAATAATATTTCACGGAACAAACAGCCTCATTCAAATGTGCAATTTATTTTAATGTAGAGCTGTTTTCAAAGGGTGTAATTTAAGTTCAATAATTGATGACGTCTTGCTGCATTGAAGTATTCACTCTAAAGATGATTGTGAGTAACAAAAGAAAAATGACTTTGCCTTGTATATTATTAAAGGTTATTAAAGTGGCACATTAAATCATTTATAAGTTTTGTGTCACAGAAAAAATTAACTAAACCGTTTTATTCTCTTGTTGATTACATATCTACTAATCAATGGCGAAAACAAGCATTGTCTCAACATTTATCCGATCTTTCTCCCTGGGGTTTTTTACCAGACAAAAACAGAAAAAGTCGCTTATGCTGCTTATATAATATGAGAGCAAATATTTTTTCTCAGTTTTTAAAATGTAAACCACAGGACAACGTTTGAAATTTGAATTGGTTCCTGGGGTGAAATGTTCTGGTATTACCAAATACCTTTTGGACCGTTTAATCTATTGGTCCGATGTTGTGTCATTCACATTTTGCTTCCGCTCACCAAAGCTTGCAACGTGGGAAACAGGAGCTGCTCAATTTTGCCAAAGGCTCACCTGGCTCTGAGTGACAGCAGTCTGCTCTTTCACAATGTACACATTCATACAAAAAGTTCTCCCCCTTAGTGTGAGGGACTAGTGGCACAATGTATGCGTTTGGTTTACATTTTATTTGTTTTGCTTTTAATTTTTTTCGTTTAGGGGGGCCTGAAAGATCCCACAACACCACTAATGAACCACTTTTTGCCCTACCTTATTTATGGGACAACAAACAATGCACAAACAATCACCTGCAAGAAAGGCAGTCATCCCTTAATGATTATTACTTTAAAACAATCAAAGATAGCTGCCTTTGCACACATGTGAAAATGCAGGCACTGATGGCCATCTTTGAATATTTCATGAAATCTGTATTACAAAAAGCATTGTAAGATGACTGACTGTGCATTGGTATGCATAAGCTTGCACATGCAAACAGCTTTGAATGGTTTTTGTAATAAAACTTTACAAAAATCATTGGTGAGCAAAACAAGTAGTGGCAACGGAAAAGGCTGGGAGCCAATGCCAGACCTCTTCTTGTTGCCAGTGCTTGTTTTGGTCCCGCAGTCTTTTATGCAAGAGCCCCCACATTTTTCATAGTAACAGACTCAGTTATTTTTCCTGGAAAGCTGTGAAATAATGTTTGGCAACTCTATTTTCATTTTTGGGCATATCCCATAGACAGCTTTAGCTATTGTATGCGCTTCGTGTTTTCCAAAAACGTAATATCAAAAATATATATATTCATGCATACCACTGTAGCTTTTAGTCAAACTTTTTCATCCATTGGTCTCGTTCAGTGTCATTCATGTTTTAATTCCACCCACCATAGCATACAGAATGGGGCAATGGATCAGTTCATTTTTTCCATTGGATGACCTACGCTGTGAGTTATGGCATTTTGCATGATCACATGTGTAGGAGTCTGGCTCAGTATATAGTGTCCACCTATGGTGAAGCACTATGCACTTAGTCCAGGCAACCCTTAGTGATTGTGTTTAGGTCCTTGAGAACCAAAGCTCTCAAGGAGTAGCCATGGAGAACAGCTAAAGCTTATTCAGGGTGTAAATTGGGTGCATTTACCACTATAGTCAGTCAGAAAATTACACGTAAGAAAGAACCACACAAGGTGAGTTTAAAAATACTTTGCAATTATTAGTACACATTAGACACTAACTTGGTTTATCTCCTACCATGATATATCAATTACACACAAACAGCAGAATGTGAAAAGGTTACCAAAACAGGACTATTACCCAAAGATGGAGGACCCCCGGGGAAGCACCGAACCACCCAAGGTGAGTAGCCAGAAACCCCAAGGCGCCTGGGTGCAGAGTGGTTACACCAGGTCAGACGTCCATAGGATAACACAGGTTAAGTCATGATTGGATTTTTACGGTTCTGGGACCTTCCCAAAGGACCCCGAAGGAACTACTTGGATCATGGAAGGTTGGAGAGTCACCCCACCCGTGGATACCCAGGAAACCCAGATACCTACACCAGTGAGCCCGTATGCATAGGAGTGAAGTGGTGTCGGAACTGCTCATTGATGCCAATGGAGGATCATGGAGGATTAGGAGCTACAGAGTCTCATGGACTAGCCCGTTGGAACCAGGACATCAAATCCAAATTAGAAGAACCTGACAGCAGGGGGGACATAGTCTAAACCACCTGGAGGTGACCAGGAGGCAAAGGAGCACAATACCAGCCCTTGGCAGAGGCTCTTGCTGTAGCACAGTGAGGTTGAAGCAGCAGCTGTGGAGCCCAGGTGATGATGCAGGAGCAGAGGAGCCATCCACAAGTGGTCCCATGTCGGTTGACGTGTGCAGGAAGGTCAGTGGCCGGCAGGACCACCAACCAGCCTTGGCAAATGCAAACAATGGTTTGTGGAGAAGATGCTGTGTTGCAGACCAGCAAAGTCTGTGGGACTAATCCAGCAGGGGTAAGTTAGAGCCAGCACACAGATGAACCATAAGGAATCGATGGAGCTTCCTCAAGGACCCTCTGGAAGCAGGCACAGAGATTTTCAGGGAAGCCTCAACAGCACACAGGAGAGGAAGGCCCACGATGCAGAGGATGCAGGCAGGACATTGTTCTTGGAGCTTGAATACCTTTCAAGAAAAGAGCCAACAAGCTTTGGAAATGGCAAACAGACACGGTGCACAGGGAGGTGGACACTCCCCTGCCCTTTGTGTGGTTTCGTGCCAGAGCGGGTTTAAGGTTTCCTGAACTGGGTCACACTGGATTATGCAAGGAGGGTACCAAATGTGCACGTCAGTGCAATTTGGTGGCACTCAGAAGCGCCCCCACCCTACCTAATTCTATAGGAGAGGTGGTCACACCTCTCTTTAGCAGGAATCCCTTGTTCAGCTTCCCCTGCTTGAGTTAAGCTAATCAGCAGGGGGAGGCAGAACTCTGTCTGGGGTCAGCAGCAGTGCAGGCTGGCAGTCAAACCCTGTGAGGCTACACAGGTAGGTATGGGGCTCCTCTAAGGATCCCCCCAGTACATGGCCTCATGCAACCGACACTGGAATCAGTGTAATCCTATGATTCCAACATGTTTGATACCAAACATGACCAGGTTGGGGGCAGCATTATGTAGTTGGACATCTCGACTTGCCAGTGTCCACTACATACCTTAAAATGGCTGTCCCACACTTACAAAGCCCAGAGAATGGAGTCAGGGTTTTGTAGGGGTACTTCTGCTCATGCAGGGGTACCCACACACTTAGTACCCCTCACCCTGCCCTTGGACTGAAGGGCCTACCTTAGGGGTGACTTATAAGTTAAAAGTGCAGTGACCGGGATAAAAGGAAAACCTTATACCTAAAGTGAAAGGTGCTTGTGATTAGCTGAAACATGTAGGAATGAGAGATGGTCAGGTAATACTTTGAAGACTAGAATGCAACCAATCATTAGATTCAACCTTCGGACGTATTTACATTGTATAATAACTCTGTTAAATATATCAATGGGAAATGCTTGATATGAGTTATGTTCTCTTTAATACATTATTGAGATAATATTTTTGTGACACTTCAAGAAATGTTGTGCAAGCTTCATCAAAATCAGCATTTCAGAATTTAACATTTGTTACACGAATACATCATAACAGGAAAATAATTTGCTTTATATAAAATATTAGTAATTTAAAATTTGTTTTGTACATATAAGAAAAAAACATTTCGATTGAAGTTTTATGCTGGATGTATCATGTTTGCAAAAGTCATAAGAAAATCATAGGATCCTGTTTTCATATAATTTCTATTACTGTTCCGATATGTACTTAGAGATGTTGTTATCACTTCTGTAAAATACTCCACAACTTTAATCTTTGATTGATTGCTGAACGCGTTTTCAAAGAAAACGCCATCAATGAGTGATGGGTGGAGAGTTTCGAGGGGATTAGAACATAATAAACATTTGTTGTAAGACTGCTGTGAATATCCTGTAGAGAACACACAATAACATTGCCATATTTGGGACCAAAATCCAGTTCACAAAATTTTCAAAGGCTCCACATTATAAATACTATTTTACACAGACACTCTAGGCATGTGTGGTGTCTTAGAGCAACACGCCAGATGGTAACATCATGCAGATGTGCAACATTCCAAAGAAGAAGGATGATTCCAGAGTCCACACAACTGAAGTTACTCATGGACCTTCAGCGACGCAACTGACAGGGCGCTCCTGCAGCGAATAGAGCAGATACCATGGCCAACAGTCGCATGCAATTCAATGGATGATGGAACACTGGGAGCTTTACCAGTTTTTGATGTAGATTGATAACCCAATATATATCTGCAAACTTACATCAATTCACTGCTAATGTCTAAAGCATCTATATAATGTATACGCCGCATTCTGTGATATCATAGGCGAAGGAGGAGGACATGTATCCATGAGTACAGAAGAAACTGGGCATCTCCTCAAGGCCACTGGGCAGTAGGCACATTGTGGTGGACAGGGATGGACAAAGGAGTGAACTCCCCTTGGACATTGCTTCCGAAGCATGGTACAGGGTTGATGTGGCCGCGAGTATGTAACTAGCTCAGGGATAGAAAAGCACAAGCGGAAGGGCGCTCCGGAGTATTATATTAAGGACTCCTTAATTTGTTGAAAGAGATAAAATTACACTGTTGAAGTACTTCACACCTAGGCAACAAAAAAAACGAGAATATTAATTTAGCATTTTAAAGTAACTTTCAAAATAGAGGATGCTGGATATTGATTTTTACAAAAACTTGAAAATGTGATCGGTTTAATCTGTTTTTTTATTGCTTAAGTAGCAAAAGTAGTGCAAAACCATCATACATTTCTTTTTGTTGCAGTCTTTTTGCACAGTGTGGCCCATATGAAAATCTCCTTACATTCCTTATTCTAATTCATAATTTCACGAAGGAGGCAGCAGCCATGCCTGACATGTTCAGGAGTCATCCTAGTGTGGTTAGGCAATCATATCTGACTCCCGAGGAATCCGGGAATTTGCAAGAGGTAATCAGCAAAGTGCTCCTCTTTTTTGTCAAGTAATTGGGTTAATGTTTGTGGGATGCAGTGACATGTGAATGTGCCCTAGGTGCGGGCAATCTATTGAAAATACCATAAAATGCAGTAGCAGCATCTTGCAGTCTGTTCTGAAATTAAACTTTTGAATAGTCCACCAGTGGCAGTTGCTCCTTCGGGGCGGAGGAGTGTCACCACACCTGCTGCGAGCGCAGCAGTAAACATAGATTAATAAAATGGTCATTACCATTTTATTATGATGTATTATGATGTGTTGCTGACCCGCCGCTGTTCTAGCCAGGGATGATTCCTGCTGATTGGCAGCAGCAGGGATAACTTTCCAAGTGTAAAGTGCGGAGTACGTATGTCGGATTGGCCAGCTGTCTTGGGACAGGTAGCCCGACATGCGCACTTCAGCATTGGCTTTGGTAAGGAAGTCAACCACCTTCCTTCCTTCCATTTTGAACTTGATGACTCGGCTCTTCTCGGAACATATAGCATTGCACCACTACATCCTGTGATTCTGGTAAAATATAGCATAAAAACAAGAATGAATGTGACTTTGGGGCATATTTATAATAACTGACGCATCCCTGCATATTCAGCAGAGATGCGCCAGTTATTTTGCGCCCCAGCTCCGCCATCATGGATGCGCCGCATTTATAATGCGGCGCACCATGGGGCAAAAACGGCACAGATGCGTCACGCATCTGTGCCATAAAAGTGGCACATTGCTGGAGTTGCGTCGCAAGCGCGACGCAGCTCCAGCAATGCTCTGGGGGGCCCTATCTGCACAATGCTGCGTCAATCCTTATGCCTGCTTCAAGCAGGCGCAGGGTTTTGACGCAGCATGGGCTCAAAAGTGACTGAGTGAAATCTTGTAGATTTCACTCAGCCACTTTTAGGAGGCGTTCCTGCGCCGGAACGCCCCCACCTGCCCTGGAACGCCTACATGTGGCGCAGGGCTTTACAACGTGACGCATCTCCCAGATGCGTCACGTTGTAAAGACCCCGCACCATGGCGCAGGATTTGCGCCGCTGCTGCGTCACAAAAGTGACGCAACGGCGGCGTAAATGAGGCGCAAGTCAAACATAAATCTGCCCCTTTGTTTCTAATGTGCAGCTGGTGCTCCTGCAGGGCTGGACTGGGAACACAAACCAGCTGCAAAACCAGCCCCCAGTAAAAAAAACAGTGCCCACCACTCACAACAAGGCCCCTCAGTGGCCGTAGGTAGGGGGTGCAGTGGGTGCGTGCCACCCTGGGTGTCATCACTGAGGGGGGGGGGGTGACAAAATGGCAAAAATATGTTTTTAAAATAAAAAATGGTTTTTTGGGGCTCACAACAATTTAAAAAAATATATATATTATTTAAAACGAGTTTAATAACTTTGTCTGACAATTAATTCACCTCAACAAGTCAAAATAATGCGTATTGAAACTTTTTAGTTCAGTCAAGAAACGCAACGAAACGTGGCTGAACTCGACGCTGTGTAGTGCAGAGCGGATGGATAAGGAAGGGGGGATGTTTCTTTACGCAGAGGTCTGTCTCTGCAGTTTGTACTCGAGCAAGACGTAAACAACAGGTGACTCATCATCACTCAACCTGCAACCAATCCTATCCCCTGCCGTGCTGGTCAGTCACCCCACGTCATTCTGTTGAGTTAGTTGTGCAATATTACTGAAGCTTATAAGTGTTGTGCTGAATTTATTTTTGTTACATTTTTTAGTTCATCGATTCATTGTGATCATCCTTTTCTCTATGATATTGAGTTTGGTAAGTAACGTAAACGTTATGATGCATGCTATTTGTTTGTATTTATATGTTAAACAGGGGGTGACAAGACATTTTCCACACCAGGTACCACCTGAGCTTGCTACGCCACTGAAGCCCCTACCCTTCTGGCCCACTGAGAAAAAGTCTGGCCCTGTGCTCATGTGAAACGCTTGAACACGTTCCAGTCAAGTTCACGTTATAAAAATAAAAAACGTGATTCAAAATAACTTACCCAGGCCCCAACGCATCGGAGTCCACCACATTTAACTGTCAACTGCCGCCACAATCATCAACTCAAAGAAAATCTACATATTCGCAGGATTTCACACCGATCACACTCGTAATTGCCAGACTCAGTGAAATGAGGACAGCTGATGAATGCTGAACATGTTTTTAAATCAGACACTGAACAGACATGCCATATGATTTTGTGCAATTTTTATGTATAATGTGGCTTCTGTTCAGTAAATCCTTTCACTAAAACAACGCTAGTGATTTATGGCTCTGTACCTTCAAGGTTTAGGCTCTAGTTTTTTAACAGCAACTCATGGTTTCTACTGCTCGATGAATTTGTTTCTGAATATACTTGTGATTAGCTGCAGGCTCTTGGCCAAACCAAATAAGGAGATACAAACAATATTGTACAGTGAGTTCAGCAGTCAACTCTAGTATAAGCTACTCCCTTTTTCTACTGAATGTAATACAATGTCATGAATTAGATGGAATATATCCAAAGACCTCAATTTTATTGAGCTTAAAATATGAGGAATCAGCATATTTGCGTGGCAGACTCCCATTCTCTTCTCCACCAAACACCACACTGCACATATCACTACAGCTGTGCCAAAGGGTGAAATTTATGCAGCATATGACGGAGTATAATCATTCATAATCATTCACACTCATATGCAAACTTGCTGTTTTCTATGTGGAACTCCGCATAAGCTTGTTTTATAATATAGTCTTATTGCCCACCGTAGCGGGCTATGCCGGCCATTAAAGGCCCGCTCCAGTGTTCAAGGCCCGAGCCAAAGGTGAGGGCCTTTAACAAGGGAGCGGGACTTTAATGGCTGGTACAGCCCCGCTATGAAGGGCTGTAAGGCTATTAGAACATTCTGCTACTAGAAGGCAGAATGCTCTAACAAATAAAAAAAAGGACTTTTGGAGGCCGAGAGTATTGAAATCCCCTCCGGCTCCGAGAGGCCTTTGTTCAAACAACATTGGGATGTTGCTCTGTGGGGTTTTACCAGCCCGTAGAAGCACGGAGTACTCCATTGTATTTAATGGAGTGCTCCATATTCCAATGTTCTGATAATATTTGATCACTGAAATTTAAATTTTTTGAAATATATAAATTATAAAATATAATATGAGGTGCTGGACATCCGTTACCAATCTTAAGCATCAAAGATCTGTATCAATCCTATAACACAGCATACTCTCTAAATGTTTGACACTTGACTGTGTCCTAAATGTTTCACCTGAAGAAGGTGCAGAAGAAAGAGTGGAGTCTGGACACTGATTTTTCAAGGTTTTGCATTAATTTTGAGGTTGAGGGTTGACTGCGGCTTTCTCGCGTTTGGTTAAAACAGTTCATTTCCATGAGTAGGCTGTGGCCCAAACATAACAGTATCTTGGCTACCTTCTGTAGAATCAAGAGATTTGCAAATGTTTTTTGCAAATCAATGTGGGAGGTCGTGGAAAGCTCAAGGCTCATTTCTACAGTGAGGCAGTAAGAAGGTGGGAAGTAAGGTGAGCTGATAATGTTCAGTGATGAGTGCTCTCTTCAGTGTTTTTTGTGTTAAATGCAGGGAGTAGGAGCAGTTCTGTTGGCTGTGTGGGTGTTGTTCTAAACCCTGGGTGTGTAGATTGATAAGGTTTCCTTTCTGGTCTTTTATTTTCTGCATTTCCGCAATAAGAGTCTCGAAATGTATTGGCATTTTTTACTTGTGATGCAAAGTTTGTCCATTAGGTATGCCACAGGGAATTTCCTTCAGTGTCTGTGTTGGATGTATGTCAACAGTACGAAAGCCATTAGGCCGAACGCTCTAGTTACATGAGCGTTACTTCGAAGCTGGCATTTTCACACCAGTTTCTCCAGCGAAGTTCATCTGCACGTCGGCACGTCGGCACATAGTGTGCTACTTAATATAGAATAACAGCGAATGCCCTGATCTCACCTGTGTCTTCAGGTGTTGCAGGCAGGGCTGGTTTTGGGGCTGACTCCTGGTCAGTCTGAGGTCCAAGTCGTGGGCGCAACGATGCCTCAGGGATGTTGCCCAGTGTTTTGGATAATCGTGCTACACCCTTACCCTTAAAACCCCTCATCCCCTTACCCCTAAATCCCTTGACACCTTTAGCCCTAAAAATCGCCCCAGCACCCCTAGCCCTAAAACCGACCCTTCTCTTAGCCCTAAAACCACCCACACCCTTAGCCCTAAAACCATCCCCCTAATTAACATAAAACTGCCCCTTTCCTTAGCCCTAAACCCGCTCCTCCCTTAACCAAAACCCACCCTTTCCTTTAACCTAAAACCATCCCTTCCCTTAACCTAAATCAGCCCCTTCCCTTAACCTAAAACCCACTCTTCCCTCAAACCACCCCTTCCCTTATCACTAAAGCCATCTCTTCATGCTAGTGAACGATTGGGCATAAAGCTGGGCGCACTAATGATGCAGTTGTTATGCCGATTTCATTCTAAAGACTTTCGTAATAAAGCCTTTGTTAAAAAGGACGTTTCCTGTCTGTGTTATGTGATCAAATTTCTTCAAGCCCTTGATGAGATGAACTAGAATGGTGTAGAATGCAGAATGCCTTTCTGGGGTGCCATCTCTGTGCAAATTGTGTATTGTTTCTCGAACACACCAGACTCACCTGTGTACACACAGGAATTGTCATGTTGTTAAGACCAGAAGTTTAGCTGGTCGTGTTATATGCAACAAGTCCGGTGAATTATTTCTATTGTCCGAATGTGATATGATGTAGTCACTGGATGCCATTTTGAAATAGTCTCTCTGACCATTTAGTTGTATTATATATCTTGAGTTGGGTTTTGCAATTTTCATTATATTAAAATGCCTTTACACAAATCAGTGTAGCTCAGGCCTGAAATATGTTTTAAAACTTAAGTGTATTCATGCATTGAATTTTGATTTGAGAAAGTGCATTTTACATATTCACTTTCTGCAAGATCTCATCTTTAAGACACTTGTATTCAAACACTCTCACCTCAGTAGTTAATCATAATTGAGTCAGTTATTGTGATTGTAATATTGTCTCACCAAGTCATTAATGTTTGCAATGAAATCCTTAGTCAGTACTTAATTTGGAAAAGAACTAGTACTGGGGCACACAGTTTTGCTCAGAAGCCCATGGCCAGTGCTAATGAATGTTGGCATGCTGAATACCAAGGCTGCATAGTCATGATTCCGCCTATTGCCTTTTTAATCCACTACCAGACACTCCCTCCCACTTTCTCTCACTCTTGCAGCTTTTCTATCTTCACTGCTTTCTCCCTTTGTCTTGTTATTTCTGTCTTTCTCTTCATACTTATTATTATTATTAATACAATTTGATAGTGTTTAAAAATCACCCCTACAGGGGTATCATGGCGCACAGTCAACTCAAACCTGAACCTAAGAAATCTAGAACAGTACTTTTTTTAATGCTTTTCTGAAGTTGGTGTAGTTGGGACAAGTTTGAAGAGAGAAAGTCAAACTGTTCCATATAGCAGGAGCCACATAAGACAAGGTTCTGCCACCACATCTAGAACATCAAATGTGTGGAATCACAAGCAACTCTTTATCACTTTAAAGGAGATTCCAAATGGGATGATAGAGCTTGAGTTTGTGACATAGATATTGGGATCTTTTTTTCTGAAGTGCTTTGTAGGTTTTGCAGTATCTTTTGAAAGTAACTATTTTCTTTACTGGCAACCAGTGTTAAGATTGTAGAAGAGGAGCTGAGGGTGTTCTGGGAGGCTGGTTACAGATCAGCCGTGCAGCCGTGTTTTGCACGACTTGTAGTTTAGCCATTAAACACTTGTTGACAGAAGCCAATAGCAAATTTCCATAATTCAACCGACTTACCACAAGAGCCTGTACCAAGGTCTCTCTGTCTGTCAGAGGGAGAAACAGCAGGGCTTTCTTTAGTAGGCATAAGGTTAAAAAGCAAATGCCTATGGTGGATAGAACCTGCTTTCTCATAATGAGTTCCTGGTCAACCTTAACTCCGAGGTTTTTTGCTACCTTACTGGGAGAAGAGTTCCTGCCTAAGCCTGAAGGCTACCAACCTGAAGACCACAGGCCTTAGGCTTTCCGAAACAGAATACTTTTGGTTTTACCTGGGTTCAACTGGAAAAAGTTATCTAACATCCAGCAAGCACTTGCCTTCATACTAGCCATAAAGCGAGCCTTCGCTTGGTCAATGTCTCCCTCGAGACAAATGACCAACTGTGTGTCGTCTGTGTAAGAAACAGCTTCTCTCCCTCCCCATTGAATGTTTTCCCTCTATCGCTTGGGATCAAAGTGTGATGAGGAAGAATAAGAGACCCCCCTAATAATGAGTACCAGTGGCCCCACCTGAAAGCACTGGCTCAAATTATGCACTGTCTTTAGTCTGAATTTTATTAGCTGACTTAGACAGGCCAATGGTGCTGAATAGCTTGACACTTGTATATGCGAATGTCATCTATGTCTTTCACTATTTTTAGTCACTTAGGGGCATACCAGCAAGGGCCGGCAATAATTATCGCTCAGCGCTCTTAGCGTGAGGATAAATATCGCCGGCCAACTCTGAATTTTATCGCGGAGATAGCGTGCTATCAGCAACGCTTATCTCCAAAGCGATAACATTCAGAGCGCAAGCTTGCAATTGCGAGATTATCGCTGGAAATGCAGCGATAATCCCACAAGGTTTGGCAATAGCTTGCTGATAGGGATAGACATACTTAGCCATGATATCCACCTTACATAGGGTATCATGGCTGAGTCAGAAAAATACCAGACGTAAAGAAGCAGCGTTAACTGCGGTTAGCGCTGCTTTTTCATCGCTTAGCGATATCCTTGATAATAGGAGAAATGTCGCTTAGCGACATTTCTCCTTATATTTTGCCCTGGAACGCCCCCTTTGCATCTCATTAGAGATGCAAGGGGAAGCGTAGAGTAAAAGGGTGCTAACATGCAAATTTGCATGTTAGCACCCTGTTGCTGATAGGGCACTAGTTTTATCTCTCCTTTTTTGGCTTTTAAAGCCAAAAAAGCAGAGATAAAGCCTTTGTTGATATGCCCCTTAATTTGTTTTGCCCAGTCGATGCCAACCTTTTCCCTCCAAATGTGCATTCTGCACAGACATCATCTGGTTCCTGTGATGGTTTTTCTCCTGATTCACACACATTACCGTGTTTTTCCTCTTACATCAGTAAATCCCCAGTCGTCCAATCAGCCAGCTGCACGTGCTGTCTCGTTTTCACTAATTCTAATAATTTCTATTCCAACTGCTGTACCTGACTTGCGTTATCTCTTTCTATATTCTCTGTACACTGCCGTGGTGCTCATCAAGCTTATTCCGGCTTAAGTTAAATTTGCATTTATGAATTCAACCTCAACACAGCAACCGTCACACAGGGAAGATTATCTTTATTTTTAAATAAATCATGCTTTAGATGAACTCAGCTTTGTGTGAGAGGGGTTCTAAGCATTGAAATGGACTTTTCATTCCTTATACAGTGCTTAATTTGAGCACTCTATTGTCAACGCCGACAGTGTCAGCCTGCTGGCGCTGTTTGTCTAATTGTGCAATGAGCACAGCTACAGTTATTTAATAATTCAATATACATTAAAAAAATACCTAATACCTGCCACCCAAAGCTATTAGAATAGCATGGGAGGCAAGTATATTTCTATATTAAAATTCCAAATTGCCACACTTGTAGGAGTATGATGATTAGTAGTTGTGCTGGTACTGGCGGTGGTGCAAGCCGCAGCAGCCAGTCCTAACAGGGCCATGGCACCTAATTTTCTTTTTAAATTTAGCTCTGCTTACTGGCAAACACAATAATTTCTTTCGTACAATGTGTGCAAGAACCCTAAAGGTAATCCAGGTCAGTGATGTATTCACAGCTGCATTTCACATTTGACTTCATGTTGCATGCTCTGAGACCCATTTTCCTAAAAATACTTTCTTTTTGCGGGTGTGTTTTTGCACTTTTATTTGTCGTGTAACTCATGAATCTTGCATAGCGCATATTGCAAACTATGTTCCCTCTAGGTGCCCGGGTGAGTCCAGGCAGTAGATGAGTGCTTATAGTGGGGGCACTGGGGGCTCTGGAGTTGAGGCTGATGGCAGTGGCAGTTTCTGACAATGCCACTAAATGTGTCCTTATCCCATGCTCATCCAATCCTAGGCCTTTTTGCGGAGCATATTTAGTAATGGTCACGTGCCAATTGTCACTACATTTCAATGGGAATGTAAGTGAAGGAACTACACAGGTTTAGACAGATGGAAAGTGCCACAGGGACGTTTTTTTTTTCATAAGGGAGAAGCCCCCTCCCCTCAAAACTCTTCTGATAGGAAATCGTTCTGCTCTCTTTGCTTGCTTGCGCCAATATCTTTGGCAACGTCTACGCAGGCAGTGTCAGTGACGGAAGCAGGTGAAGCCAATGAGGGAAGTGGAGGTAGGCCTTTTTAGTGTTAAAAAAAAAATAAGCACTGCTCATCCACATGGTCACACCCCTTTGTTTATACCAAGGGTATTGACCTGCACTAACCGGTCTCCATTGCTGGCTTCAATTGATAAGGCCTGTTAAAACTTTGACAGCTCTGCTTTGATGTTTTAGCACTTCAAGGTTTGAAATGTGCATTTACAGGAGGACTTTGGCCCAGATTGATCTGTGCATCATGCGAAACATATCAAGGTTTACAAATAGTAGCTCTCATTTTTATTATTATTAAGTGTTAGACCTGGCATCCTTGGCGTGGTTTTCCCTGACTTTTTGCCTCTACTGCCTGTGTTTTTGATGCTATGTTTGATTTCGTTTTTGCTGGCTTAGATGCTTTGGGCACTTTGCCACTGCTGATCAGTGTCAAAGAGCAAGTGCTCCCTGTGTAAATTGTGAATATGATTGGTTCTTCCAGATTGGTATATTTGATTTACTAGTAGGTCGCTATTAAAGTGCACTAAGTGTGCCAGGGCTGGTAAATCAAATGCTACTAGTAGGTCTGCAGCACTGTTGGTGCCACCCACATGAGTAGCCCTAAAAAGAAGTCTCAGGCCTGCCACCACAGTGCCTGTGCGCAGTTTGTTAACTGCCATGTCGCCCTATAGCAGGCCCTAGGTACCCCCCTGGGCAGGGTGCAGTATCTGTGAAAGGTAGGACATGTACTGATGTGTGTACCCTGTCCTGATAGCGAAATACTGCCAATTTTGTTTTTCACTATTGAAAGGCTAACTTTCCCATAGGACAGAATGGGGAATGCTGTGTAACATGTTTACCTGCATATCTTCCCATAGGAGTGAGATCGACAATTGGAGTCTGGTATCACTGAACTTGATCATCTTTTAGTACAGATGGTTTTTAAATTCTGTGTTTAAAAATAGCACTTTTAGAAAGTGACTATTTTCTTGTTCAACCTTTCTGTGTGCCTCTGCCTTTGCCTGGTTGTGGGTTAACTGTCTGGCTTTGGAGTGACAGGGGCTGGAGTGGCTCCAGGAGTCTGGGTGAGTCAGTCTGAGCTGAATAGGCCGATCTGCATTTGGAGTGGTGGGAGGAGTAGTATCTGTCCCTGACTAGGGCTGTGCCTGACTTCCACAAAAGACTGGCTCCACCTCCTGCTGCATCTGAAGACCCTGGCCTACCTTCACAAAGGAAGAAGTTGTGCGCTGGCAGAATGTACCCTGAACTGGTTTGGACCCCCTTACACATAAAGAACAAATAATTTTGGGGTTTAAATGTATGCGCTGAAACCCCTGTAAATCAGACTACTTCATGATCAAGAGGAATCTCTGCCAGAGAAGATGAGCTGAAGAGATTGAGGAGAAGAACCGCCCTTGCTGTGTGCCTGGGGCTGGCCTGCAATTTGCTGATTCTACTAAGGAGAGGACAAGGGACTTTGCTGTGTGTTGTGTCCTCCCTGCTTGCCAGAAGGACTTTGTTGTGTGCTGTGTCCTGAAAGAAGAAAAGGTCTCCAAGGACCTGAGGAGAGCTGGCCTCCTGTTGCGGAAACACAGGGATATAAAAGTTTCCAAAGATCGTGAGGCTTGCACTTACTGACAGTGCTTCGCTTTTTATACCGCCTCTACAACAGCTGTGTGTGTCAGGACGCCGTTGGTGCCCTTCATGAGACAACCATTGCCTGCACGTGATCTGCCCCCAGGATCGTCTTTTCAACGTTGTGTGCAAGTCGGCGCACAGCCGGAGACCTGCGGGGAGTCTACATTGCCCTAGAGTGTAGCCTGTGTTCACTGCCGCCGCCCGAGTCCATTACCCAAGTCGCGACCTCACAAGTGCTGTGTGTTTACACCTCCGCCAGACCCGAGCCGCGACCCGAGAAGTGCTGTGTGTTTTCACTGCCGCCGGTCCGAGTCTAGTACCCAAGTCCGGCAGGGAGCTGCTTCTGATAAACCGAGGTTCGTTTTCTGGTGGCATCGTTGACCCAAGAGGATTAGTGATACCAGGGGCAGGTTGCCATAGCCCTTCACGGCAGAGTCCATTTAAAAGTCAGCAGCGGGGTTTCCTTTGATTTACGAGCAAGAAGGGCACCGCACCCGGGTGTCAAAGTGAACTGGGCAAATAAAAATATAGTCACCAGGGGAAATACAGTCTCTGCCCATGTCATATATTAATTCTGAGACTGTTCTGTTGATCCCTCTAATTGCCTAAAAGAAATACAGAATCTACCACTCCTTTTTTACCAAGAACATTCTAAGGAATATTTTCAGTTGTGTATGTTGGATTTTTGTCGTTTTGGTCTTGCAGTATTTAGATAAAGATAACATTATTTTTATAAAACTTGTGTGGTGTCCATTTGTGGTGTTTCATTGTGTTACTGGGGGTGTTGGTGCAAATACTTTACACATTGCCTTGGGCATAAGCTTGTCTGCTCGTGCCAAGCTACCAAGGGGGTGAGCATAGGTTATCTACAGTGTGTTTCCCCCTCACCCTGACTAGAAGAAAGGGTCCCTATTTGGTCAAAGGCACCTACCTCTGCCAACTAGGAACCCCCATTTCTAACATTAAGTATTATTGTGTTCTCTGTCAAACAAAGAAGGGTTGTAAGTAGTTTTTCCAGTAGATGTGGGTTAGCAAATCAATTTCTTTCTCGTATTTACAAAGAAGTCACCTGGGGTTAGCCGAATATAAGAGACGTGCATTTGCCACTCAAAGAACGGGCAACAAAAGGTATGATGACCCCCAGTAAATAAGAGGCACAGCATGTGAAAATGGACTTTTAACCACGGTAGCAACCTGAAAGATGTCACGAGTCCCCTGACGAAGTGAAGTTTCCCGAAATGAGGGGACATTTTTTAATAAATCGTGACATGCGGATTGATTCTATGTCTCCTGCGTGTTTACTTACGCCAGTCATATCTGGATGAATAAAATCAATCAAACTAAACAAGGAAAAATAACTCATTTATAATGGAGTACAGTCAGAGGACAACAAAGATGAAATTTGATGATTTGATTGATTGGATTCATTTGAGTTTGGCTGTGCAGTTTGATTTGAACCTAGTTCGGTTCTTTTGTGTTTCAACAGAAAAAGATGCCACAATGCAGTACTAACAGAACACTGGCGATGGGGAATGACTGGAGATTTAATTTTAAAATATGAAATGCAAACATTGATGGGCTGAAACACGTAATGTGAATTATTATTTGAATGAATGTGGTTATGCACACTTCCATTTAAATTTCTTTTGCTCTGGGATATTTAAAACATATTTTGGAGAGAATGCCGATCTTTTATGGATCGTAAATATCAATCAAGAGCAAGAACATAAATCATAAGTCTTTAAAATATTTAATGCATATATCAGAAAGTGATGGCAAACAGCTAGAGTTGCTATTCACCCGCAGCACTATTCAGATCAGTAACAGAAAGAGCGGAAACTAGCGAGATTTAGGATGTGGACAGAACTAATCAAAGAAAATCAATGAACCAGTTCTTAGCCATTCATTAAAGGGAGTCTTAGAAATGGGGCCTTTAATTGGCAGAGATATGCACCCTGTCCAAGTAGGGACCACAATCCTAGTCAGAGTAAGCTAGATATACACTAAAAGATAATCTATGTCACACTCTGGTAGCTTGGCACAGAGCAGTCAGGTTTATCAAAAAAGGCAATATATAGAGTATTTGTGCAATACACACACACAGTAATACAATGAAAACACCATTAAAAATACTCCAGATGGGTTTTGAAAAATAGAGAATACTTTTATGATTAAAACAAGCCCAAAATGACAAAAATCCAATAAGTAGGACTGGATTTATGAATTTTTATAGACTAAATCAAAATGTGGTGCTAAGAAGTCAATAGCGCTAAGAGGTTACTTGATGTCATGCTGTATGGTGGGAAGGCTGGCTACAGGACCTACTGAAAAAGTACCTTGGATGGAGTAAGCGTCGGCATTAAAGACTCAATGCATCTGTTCCGATTCAAGCAGTCGGGTTGAAGAGTCATCGTGTCCCACCTCAGCATCAAACCCCTTATGATGCAGGTGCTGCGTTGTCATCCAACATCATTGTGGAGCACCACAAGGATGTCCTTAGATCGGCACTGCTTCAGCGTTGAGGGGCACTGAGTTGTTTCTGATCTGCACAAAGTCATCACTGCACAGATTTTGAAGCAAAACAGCTACCGAACCCACTTTAAAGGACTGGATTGGAACCTCAGGCAGGGTAGGACTCACAGACGGCAGAGTCCAGAAGCAGAGTTGTAGGACGTTTTTGATGGTCCTGAGACTTCAGAAACAGGGGGCAAGCCAGTGAGCCATTGGAGTCACTCTGGGTTCAAGTGAGATGTGTCCAGTCCTTGCCCTCAGCAGGGCAGAGATCAGCAGGCAGCAGGGCAGCTCGGCAAAGCAGAAAGCAATTCATTCAGAGCAGCGGTCAGATAAAGTGACAATCCTTGTAGCACAGCACTCTTTTCTCCTGGCAGAGTTCTTCACAGATCCAGTAGTGGACTGTTTTGGTAGGGTCAGATCCCCAGTACTTATACCCAAATGTGCCTCTGAATTAGGGGTGACTTCAAAGCAGACCCTTGAAGTCCACAGGTTCCCCTTCATCCCAGTACATTCTGCCAGGCTATCTGTGGTGGGTAATCAGCCCTTTCTGTGGGAACAGGATATTGCCTATTCAGGTGTAAGTGTCAGCTACTCCTCTCTCCTTCTGCCCTGGAAGAGCTATCAGAATGCAGAGGAATATAAGCTTAAAGGTATATTAAGGAATTCCCAATGCCAGTCTATGTGAGGAGTAGGCCGGGCAGTAGTGAAAAATGAATTTGGTTTCTTGTCACTACCAGCAGCATCCCATGCAGGTAAGAGCAGTGGGGCCGGTTTGGGGGGGGGGAATTCGACAGACGACCACAAGGGGAAATTAAATAAATAAATAATTTTCCCTCATCGTCGTCTGTTGAAATCCCCCCCCCCCCTCCCCCCGACCCCACCACTCTTACCTGCACGGACCGCTGCTGGTCACTACCAGGACATCTAAAACTTAGAAGTACATGTCCTTCCCTTCACCTACACTGCACCCTGCCCTTAGGGCTACCTAGGGCCTACCTTAGGGGGAACTTTTTGAGTGATAAAAGGGGAGTTGAAGGCTTGGCAAGTGGTTTTAAATGCCTAGTCAAAGTGACAGCAAACTGCACCTACAGACAAGTTTGAAAGGCTACTTGTGTGGGTGGCACAACCAGTGCTGCAGGCCCACTTGCAGCATTTACATTACAGGCCCTTGGTATATGGTACACCACGTTACAAGGGATTTATAAGTAAATATGACAGTCAGGTATACACCAATGTCACTGATTTTAGGGAAGAAGCACATGCACTCTAGCACTGGTTAGCATTGGGAAGGTGCTTAGAGTCCTAAGGCAAACAAAAAGACATACCAAAAAGAGGAGATAAACAGGCAAAAGGTTTGGGAAAGACCGCCCTAAAGATCACATGTCAAAGAGGGATCAGTTAGCATTTTTATTCAGACAGAAGAGTGTGAAATTATTATAGATATACAAGTGGTGTAAGAAAAACAGCACATTGCACAGTATCTGAGATTTCTAATGTCACTGACACCATACAGTTTCTAATGCACTTGCCTTAAATCCCAGGATCAACGACCATAACAAACTTTCATCAATAAATATGTCGACTTCACCTCTAAATCAGATTTTCATGAAATATCTGTTTCTCTCTTCTTTAAGCCATAGCTTCCTCTGCTTCTTTGAAACTAAAATGTCCCTAAGCGCTGTGGGCCACTCATTGAATGATTAAAATGGTCAACACACGGTATCAACCAGTCATTCCCAGAAATCATTTGACAGATTGGGTGCCAGAAAGGGTCCATATCTGGTGGCAGCCATTTAATGCTCATGTATACCTTTTTCACATTCCACAGGTGAATCTACTGTTTAGGTTGTTTGGTGCTTTTCAGCCTCTACATTGCAATGAAGTTAGCTCTATTCATTGTAATAGAAGCCCCCTTAAACTCTTTGCTGCAAAAGACAAATATCCAATTGCTTTGAATATTTTCAAAATTAACATCTGGTCACTCTTATATGTAATGCTTAACCTTCGGTCCAATCACTGTACATATGCTGACCAGACTTTGTAAAATTATAACTCTTCAAGGAACACAAAGTATGCATCTAATTTATTTGGGCTCTAATTTGGGCCTTTAATAAGGGAAACCACAATACTGTGGATCCTAGATCCAGGTCAGGTTTCTATTTTGTAGTTCTCTGCTCCTTCATCTTTGCAGTTGTGCGTCTTCCCTTAAGAGCAATCTCAGCATGACCACTGTAGTGCAATTATCACTGAAGTTATGCATATGGCTGCAATTCTGTTCTACTGTGGAAGAGTACTGCCGTTTCATTAAGATTCCATAGATGGAGCACACTTATTCATGGTGAGATAATAAACCCAAGGCAGACACTTCACTGATGTCCCCCTTACTCTTTGTCTGTGGTCCAATTGGGCACCTATTACTCGTATGAGAGAGGTAGTGGCAGAGACACTCAAATTAAATTAACATTTCTCTGTTTTTACTTTGGACTCTTCTGATGAGGTATGTCGTTGGGTGTATTTTCACAAACCCACATATGAGGTGGTCCTAGTGATTCTTTTGTTGTATACTGTTTTATTTTGTATTCAGTTCTTTGACATTAAAGTCTTGTTTAAGACAGTCCACACAATGCCACAGAATACCACTAATTATCACTTGCCATTGTATACTCTGTATATATACTGAATTTAGATTTTTAGCTCCTTCAGAATTTTTGTTTTCGTATCAAGAAAGTCCCAATGGTGAAATGTGGCATGTCGCTATCTGTCCACGGTTTTGGTGCTCCTATTTTGACTATAATCTAGATGGTTTGCCATTTCACAGGGTTACCTGGACTGTGAGGATAATGCGCACCCAGGTGTAATACAGACAGGGGGACTCCAACCTTTTCCTAAATGAGATCTACTTCTGATTGACATAGTGTGACTACTAAAGTGACAAATCTGTTTGTGATTTTGCTAAACTGTGAGTGAACACTAGTGGTCATGTTAAAGTCCCCCAGTCAGTCACAATGTGTATTTGTGTGTACAATTGTGTCCTGGCAATTGGTTTGGCAGCCTACAGAGGGGTCCAGAGATCTATAGTGCTACCTGCTTCAATGTTGCTGACCCATCTGATTTACATACCGTGCTGGACTGCACTTCAGGAAGTAACCTCCAGGCTACTGGTGAGCTACCGGTAGCTCCTGTGCTACCTATTGGAGATACCTGAATAGACTTTGGTGTGTCTAAATACACAGGTTCCTCAAACATTGCAGACATTCAGTATCTTTGCATGCTGTATAAATCTGAACAATTTCTTTTGCAAATTAATTACAAATTAAAACTCTTGAGAAGGCATTTTTAAGCATGATAAAACTTTAATTTGTTTGTGTTTTGTTCCGATATGGTGCGGTGCACACAAATAAGGACATTGGCAGAGGGAGGTATCGGAAAAAGAAGGTCTGAATACCTATGCAGAGACACTCTTTTCAGAAAGATGACTTCCCCACCATGTCTATCGGTGATAGTATACCATGATTATAGGATCGGCCGGTTCATTGGGGTGGGGTTGGTGGGACAGCGGTTGATATTAGCATGGGGGTGCAAGTGTAGCACTAAAACATCAAGACATTGGCAGCTGTTATATGAATATATTGTATATGTATGTTTGTGTATACACATGAATGTAAGTTATTTTATATATCACAAACCTAGATACAAGTAAATGGAACTCTGTCCAGTGGTACACTTGTGTTTCCAGTAGATGACTGTAACACAACTAAGGTTTGCAAGTATAAAGGAGATGGGGAATTGGAGAGAAACAGACAGGATAAGGTGGAAGTGGTTATGGAATTACAGTTTGGGAAGTGTAAGGAATGGCGAAAGAGGAACAGTGCCACACAATCTGAGCAAAAGTGGATGGTACCCATAAGTCTCTTCGTGCTGTCAGATGGCATGGGGAAGGCAGTGGGCAATTAACTGCTGGTTGGGGCAATTAACTGCTGGTTGAAGCAATGAACCTTAAGCTTCTTTTGTAAGTATAGCCAGGATGGCACCTCGTGGTTCTGGTACAGATTCAGGGCCAGCTCTAGGACATTGTGACTTGTGGCACTGCTCTGGCCCCTGACTTTGGGGACGCTGGAATTTCAAATAAATTAAACACACCTGCTGCAGTGTTTCTTGCCCGCAGCAATTTTCCTGCAACAATTAAAATGCGAAGATAATTGATTTTTGTGTAGTAGAAGTTTTAATTCATCATAAAATAACACAGAGGGTTGATGAGCCTGCTGCAAAGCACCTGTAACCATTGGGTTACTGCTTTTGTCATAGAAATAATTTCGTTACTTGCAGTTTATAAGTTAAAATCCTAATATAGAACAGTGAGCTATTACCTGTCATCAAGAAACTTAGGGCCACATGAACTAACATTTGAAACTGCTACTTCCTAATTGCGATTCCATGCAAATCTCTATTAGGAAATCGCAATTCCCAATGTACGAAACTCCATTGAGTTTCATTTGTGATTCCCAGTGGGCCGCAAATGACTTACCTCATTAATATTCATGTGATAGGTCACAATTTGCGACCCATTGGGATTCGCTTAAAAACAAATGGATGGTAGCCTTCTGGGACACAGCAAAAAAATAAAAATTAAAAATAATTTTTTTATTTTTCAAGAGTAGGCAGTGGTCCGTGGGACTACTGCCTGCTCTTAAAAAAACATTTTCACATGCATTCACAAAGGGGAAAGGGTCCCTTGGAAACCCCTTCCCATTTGCAAATGTGTTAGCACCAAAGCATAATTGGTGTTAAATAGTGAATGTTTTACGACTGGTCGCAAAACATTCGTACATACCCTTGTGATTTGGTGTTAGCGAGTTACCAAATCACAATTTGGGCTTTGTGCATCCCAAAATGCATTTTTCCTCTCGCAAACTGCCCCGTTCTGAGAATCGGGCTGTTTGCAACAGGAAAATAGCGTCGTACATGTGGCCCTGAAAGCAGAAATGCATGTGAGAGAGCATGGTTATGGAGACTTGAGGTGAATCGTTTAAGGGTGGTAGCGAGGGAATCCAGGGAGAAGAAGGTCGTTGAAGGGCGCCAACAAACATTGCACTGGGTGCCACCAGCACTAAAGCAGGCCTGAATCCATAAACCGTGCTCTTCACAAAGGATTCCTGGCAAATAATAATCATTCGGTGAAGGAGAAGAAACAGTGTTATGATCTTATAAAAAGTACAAATATGTATTTCATCTTCACCAGCATCCCGTTCATTTGTTTGTATCCTCGTCTGCCCTGAAGACTGGTGCTGACACCCAGTTCTGTCCTTCCCCGTTGACTACACCCATATAATTTACTGTATAAACATTACAAGGACTCCTCTTGTCTAGTCAACAAAGGAGCAGATTAAGGCACATCAGTCACAATAACACTGCATCCTCGTACCAGCAAACAAGCTACCGTAAAGCGCCATATGTTCTCGTGGGAGCACTTTTATTGTGCGCCATTAGAGGACACGAGTCAGAAATGGCACACTCTGCGCAGTGCCTGCTCTGCAAGCCACTGAACAGAAACACAATGAAGCAGCTGCAGTGGGTTGACTACCACATGTCAGCGGCAGGCCCACTCAAGATGATGAATAGAGTTAAAGGTCAGTATCGACTTGTCAGCAAGGGCAAAGTGCACCCGTTTGACTCCTAGAAACACTTATCGATGTTGTTGTGCACTCAGACAACGTGACATGGTCATTCCAATGTCACAGAATACAATGGCCGATAAAGTTTCTTGTAAAGCGTGTTATTTTCATCAGAAAAAAAAACATTATTAGTGAAAAACCTCTGCAAAAGTCAATGTTGCCCATGCGGGAGATGCACATCCACGGAGACCAGCACAGCGAAGAAGTCTAATTTCAGGCTTGCACTCTCAGGATAGCAGATCACGCCTTGTATTGCAAATTTAAATTCATTTGTTGCAAACTTTAGAGAATTATTTTTTACATAAATATTTCATTTTCATTAATTGTAAATTGCAGAAATGCAATTTGGTTTTCATATTATTGCTATTGCCTTACAATTGTCTTAACCTCATTGATGTAGTTAATTCTTTTGAAAACCTTAATAAAATTGTTAAACAGGAACAGATACTCGGAGTCCATTAGTCTAAGAAAACATTGTGAACGTTCTTTATTATGACACTAAGATGAAACCTTTAGTCGGCCCAGCAACATCAAGAGTTATTGGACTGGCAAGCAATTTCTGTCAGAAGTAACACTTTTACTCCTTTTATGGATTTATTCAACAATTTCTGACAGCAAAGACGACTTACATTGTGTTCTCACTATAAACAGTGCATCTGGGTCTCTTCATTTATACTGGGAAAATTTCTCTCCTGCATGTGAAATATTAATACAGCATAATTAATGGTAGGTCTGAATAAATACCAGAAACTTACCATAAAGTGATACAGGTGGTTAATGTCACAGAGGAGCCTTTAATTAAAAACACCCATAGCTAAAAGTGCGGCCTCCTGGTTTAAGTCATTTTATGTGGTACATGTAGTTTTGAGTTTCAGCAAGGCGTCCTGTTCTTGATACGGTTGTGAAGGCTGTTTGAATAAAAATAAAAATAAATCTGCTGTGAAAAATGTTGCGGTTTCATAGCAGAGAAGTATTTTCATCCACTGAGTCACATTAAGAAAAGTATTTGCTATAACAACAGGCGAGCTAAATAGGGTCACACTCTCTGTTTCTTACTGTCTTGGTAGGTACTGTCCTACTGTCAGGGTCTAATGACAGTGGGAAATCCCAATATGGGGTTGAGGGCCTCACAGGATTTACCAACATCTGTCCAGTGCCACTGAATGCCTCAAAATGAAAACAGCTATGCAAACTCCGCTTAGGGTCATTCTGCGGTTCGTCAATTGACAGAATCGCATCACAGGTCATAAAATCTGCCTAAGCTGCATTTTATATTCTTATCATGACACTTTTGAATCATTTGTATACGAGACCATTGATATGCACCTGTGAAACGGGGGTGAATTCATTTTATTTTAAAGGGTATTCTGCCATTGCCGACAATTCTAATATATGTGGAATGTATATCCATATATATTTGTGGACCTATCAACTTGATCCATGGAAGTTAATATTTTAATGGATTGCAATGTTAGTGGGTTTACAAAGTCGAACCCAGAGGTAAATATATGGGGCAGATAAAAGAGACAAAACGGAAATACATACTCATCGGGCAAAATGAACAACAGAGCATAAACCAAATGAAACATTCATACTTACACACAACACTCAAGACCCAGACATACACACCCAATGTATGAAATTGGGTTTCTGGTTGTGGGGGTGAAACCTTACTCAAGCAGCAACCACAATACTTGTGAGAGGGAGGCACTTGCAAACTTCAAATTAGCCTGTGCTCAACTCTCTGGTAGCTTGGCACAGAGCAGACAAGTTTAACTTAGAGACAAGGTGCTAAGTATATATGCAGCACGTCTAACAGTAAAAGGTGAACACATAATACAGGAAATATCCCACAATAATTTAGGAAAACAGAGTACAATTTAATAAATAAATCAAGACCACAATGACAAAAATCCTATCAGTAGAACCGGAGTAATGTGATTTTGAAGATTTAAGTGAAAATAAAGCCAAAAGGCACCAAGCTCCAACTGTGGATATCTGGTCGTGGCGCACCAGGACAAAGTACTAAGTTCAGGCCAACCACAATGGAGGGTGGGATGGCTGCAGGGACCAAGTAAGGCCCCCTGAACAAGAGTACCTTAAATCCTGGCTGCAGAGCATAGTGGGGTCCCACGCCGAGGATGTGTCGTGCAGCCGATGTAATGCATTGGTTTAGAGAATCTGCAAAACTGTGAAGCGAGCTCCAGGGTCATCGAGGATTCCCTGAATGAGGGCTTGCAATGTGAAGTCTGGCAGTAAGGATGCCTGGTGCAGTCGAAGTTCCCAGGAGCTTCAAGACTGCAATACGAGAACATGCATCATCATCTAGGCAACCGTTGATGAGGCCTGCATCCGGACAGCTTTGCACAGCAGCAGTTCTGATGTGAGCTGCTAGATCCATGTGGAGTCCTTGCACTGAGAGAATCTTCACAGCAAAAGCAATGCATGGGTTCTGCTCAGGATTGTGCCGCACAGCAGAGGTGATGTGTCATTTCTTCTGGAGCCACAGACACGCTGGAAGAGCACCTTCTGGATCACTTCCAAGGATCCAGGGCTGGAGTGGCAGGATAGAGCTCACAAATGGCAGAGTCCAGGTGCTTGATTCAAGGTTGTTGGAGACTTCTGTCCCTGAGGCTCTATTCAGGAGGCCAGAAAACTAACCCTTGGAGTCACTCAGATGCAGGTCCAGTCCTTCTCATCCCGGAAGGAGGGCAGCAGGCAGCAGGTCTGCACAGAGGTGCATCAGTACTTCAGAGCAGTGGTCCAGTAGAGTGGCAGTCTTTTCAGCAGCAAAGCAGTCCTTCCTGGCAGTGCACCCACAGAACACAGAAGTGTACAGAAGAGGTGGTGTCTGAGTTTGAATATTTATATCTGGTGTCCTTCCTCTGGAAGATAGAAGAAGCTTTGAAGTCCCCAGATATTCTGCCTCACCTGTCCTGGCTCCAGACTAACTACAGGGGGTATATAGTCATTTGTGGGGAGGCAGGACACACCCAAATCAAGTGTATGTAGGGCTATGCCTAGCTCAGTCTTCACATCCTGCCAGTGATGACCCATCCAGGCACACCAAGTGCCCTATTGTGTGTGGCTATCTAGGATGAATAAACAAAGCCCAGCTGTCAGCTACACCCAGTAATAGAACAGGCTACAGACACTAAATGGCTAAGATAGGAAAATGCCAATATTCTAAAAGTGATTCCAAAGGGGATGATGGGCGGAGCGCATGAGCAAATCAAACACTCACACCCAGTGAACTGATCTGGGTTTAATCCATCATCATTCTTTAGCTCACTCCACCACCCCAGTTCAGACATGACTATATGCAAATCAGTCTGACCCTGTGCCTCATGGGAACAGTCCCGCCCGAACTGCCAAGCCATGTCTTCCCTGGACCGGAAACAAGCATCCTGGGACTGGTTTCGGGTTCATAACCCTCATCAGCCAGGCTATCTTGAATCCAGTGGCAAAGTGAGCAAGGGACCCACATCTGGGCATACCCTGCCAACTTAGGGTGAACAAAGCGATACCAAAGGGGATGATGGACGGAGCGCTTGAGCAAATCAAACACTCACACCCAGTCAACTGATCTGGGTTTAATCCATCATCATTCTTTAGCTCACTCCACCACTCCAGTTCAGACATGAAAATATGCAAATCAGTCTGACCCTGTGACTCATGGGAACAGTCCAGCCCTACTGCCAAGCCATGTCTTCCCTGGACCGGTTTCGGGTTCATAACCCTCATCAGCCAGGCTATCTTGAATCCAGTGGCAAAGTGAGCAAGGGACCAACGTCTGGTCATACCCTGACAACTTAGGTCGAACAAAGCGATACCAAAGGGGATGATGGACTGAGCGCTTGTGCAAATCAAACACTCACACCCAGTCAACTGATCTGGGTTTAATCCATCATCATTCTCACTCCACCACCCCAGTTCAGACATGACCATATGTAAATCAGTCGCACCCTGTGCCTCATGGGAACAGTCCAGCCCGAACTGAACAGCCATGTCTTCCCTGGACCGGAAACAAGCTTCCTGCAATTGTCACCCCGAGTGGGACTGGTATGCTCAGACGTGAGTCCCGTGCTCTCTATGCCACTCAAGCTATCCTGGCGGAAGAGGGTTGAAACCCCAAAACCTGTCCTAGGATGCTTGGTTCCTTTCTAGGGAGGACCTGGCTTGGCAGTTCGGGCTGGACTATTCCCATGAGGCACAGGGTCAAGACTGATTTGCATATGGCTGGGTTCAAACTGGAATGGCATAGAGAGCAAAAAAACTATGGATTTAGGCCCAGATCTCTGTACTGGGGTGAATGTATGACATTGTTCTGCATTCTGTCCATCAACTTTTGTTTTTGCATTTGTCACCCCGAGTGGGACGGATATGCTCAGACTTGAGTCCTGTGCTCTCCATGCCACTGGAATCAAGCTATCCTGGCTGAAGAGGGGTGAAACCCCGAAACCGGTCCTAGGATGCTTGGTTCCTTTCCAGGGAGGACCTGGCTTGGCAGTTCGGGCTGGACTGTTCCCATGAGGCACAGGGTCAAGACAGATTTGCATATGGCTGGGTTCAAACTGGAAGGGCATGGTGAGCAAAAAAATATGGATTTAGGCCCAGATCTCTGTACTGGGGTGAATGTATGACATTGTTCTGCATTCTGTCCATCAACTGTTGTTTTTGCATTTGTCACCCCGAGTGGGACGGGTATGCTCAGACTTGAGTCCCGTGCTCTCCATGCCACTGGAATCAAGCTATCCTGGCTGAAGAGGGGTGAAACCCCGAAACCGGTCCTAGGATGCTTGGTTCCTTTCCAGGGAGGACCTGGCTTGACAGTTCAGGTTGGACTGTTCCCATGAGGCACAGGGTCAAGACTGATTTGCATATGGCTGGGTTCAAACTGGAATGACATGGTGAGCAAAAAAACGATGGATTTAGGCCCAGATATCTGTACTGGGGTGAATGTATGACATTGTTCTGCATTCTGTCCATCAACTGTTGTTTTTGTTTTAACATTCTAAAAGTGGCATTTTCAAAATTGTAGTTTAAAATCTGACTTTAGGATGATAGAGGATTTTACAACATCAAACGTGTACTGGGGACCTGCTCCCATTTGGAAATTACAGCCTAATAAATGTAATAAGGTATCTCCAATGATATCCTATGGGGAATGACGGCTTTATGGCAGTGAAACATGACTACCACAACACACAAAACGTAAAATTACATGACCTACTTTTAAAATACATTGCACCCTGCCCTGTTGGCTGTTTAGAGACTATCCTTTGGGTCTCTTATATGTATTGAAACGGAAGGTTTTCGCCTGGCAAAAGGCTTACCTTGTCTTGTCGCAATGACAGTTTAAAAACTGCACACACATGTCAGCCATGAGTCATGTTTAAAAAGGCCACTTAATTGGGTGGCACAAACAGTGCTGCAGGTTCACTAGTAGCATTTAATTTACAGCCCCTGGATACATGTAGTACCACTTTACTAGGGATTCATAAGTAAATTAAAAATGGCAATTAAATATGGCAATTGGGTACCAGCCAATGCTACCATGCTTTAAGGTGTAAGCACATGAGCGTTATCACTTGTTAGCAGTGGTAAAATACATCGAGTCCTGAGGCCAGCAAAAATAAGATCAGCAAAAATTGGAGGAGGAAGGCAAAACATTTGAGGGCAGACCACCCTAAGGCTGACAGGTCTAACAAGTAGAGAAGGAAAAACAGATCCACTTTATTGTACAGTTACATGACAGAACTATACTGTCGAGGGGGCTTTGAACACACAATAACCCATGTGGGATATCAATTAGACATCTCAAAAATTGACTTAAGTCCTAGTATACTGATCCGATCTCCTTCCTTCTGGTCACAGGGGATCCACCCTGTGACTCCTCAATCCTTCATCATATGCCATATGTGTCACCCATATTAGGTTTCTTTTAGTAGCTATGTCACTGGCACTATCATTGGGAGGCACACTGGATGTTCCTGTTTGAACTCTATTATTTCCCACAAAATCTTCACGAAGATCTAGCTTGACATCATGCACTCTCCTTCATTTCTGTACTCTATGATCCACCTATTCATTTCCAGACTCAAACTCTCCTAAGCAATGTCATATTTATTTGCAAGCCCCTTCATGTTTCTTGAGTGGGGATGGCATCCAGTTCCTCTTCCTGCAATAAACCATGTGACTGTATACTGCTATTCACTTTGGCATATTGACATGTGTAGTGGCATAATGGCCAGATTTGCCCTTGCTAGTGGTCGTATAATGGCAACATTGGGTAGCCTCCCCATCACTTCATGACGACATGAGGGATCTTTTATGCCTGAACTTTTTGGGCCAGTTTCATCTGTCACATATCGGTTTCTTCAGCAGCACAGTGGAAATGCATCGGAAATGGATGCGGATGCATCACACTTCTTTATTTGCTTCTCTTTTCTCAGCTCCCAGCATCAGGAACAACCTCCAGAGGCCCAAAATAGGGACGGGGACCTTGGCAGGTCAGAACTCCCAGCAAGGAAGTTCAGGGGATCTGGTGGTGAAGTCTTTGTGTCCCTGAGACTTAAAAACAAGAGGCAAGCTCTACCTCAAGCCCTTGGAGATCTTCTTCAAGCAGGATACACAGCACACAGCAAAGTTGTTGTTCTCTCCTTGGCAGAAATAGCCACTGCAGGCCAACCCCGGACAACACACAGCAAAGAGGCAGTACTTCCCCTTCAGCTTTCCCAGCTCTTCTCTTTGGCAGAGGTTCCTCTTGAGTCCAGAAGTATTCTAAAGTCCTGGGGTCTGGGCCCCAATATTTATACTCAATTTCTCTTTGTTCTCTTGAGACAGAGAGGCTCTGTGCTCAGTCCAAACCAGTTCTGCCCTCCCTGTTCCAGATTCCCTGCAGGAGGTGGAGACACCATTGTGTAAGGCAGACCAGGCCCAATTAGGTGCAAGGAAATCTCCTCCCACCTTCTATAAATGCAGCTCAGATCTATTCAGCCCAGCTTTGACTCATCCAGGAAATGCAGGGCACACCTCAACCCCCTAGTGGCTGTCTGAAGAGAATGTACATCCCCGGCCCCGTCACTCCAAAGCCAGACAGTCAATCACAAACCAGCAGAGGCACACAGGTTGGCTAAGCAAGAAAATACCCACTTTCTAAAAGTGGTATTTTCAAACCCACAATATAAAAATCATCTTTACTAAAAGATGCACTTTTATATTCTGAGTTCAAACATACTAAACACTCTCTTCCTACCTTGTCCCAATGGGAAGTTATACTTATAAGATCTCATACATAAACTCCCATTCCATCCAATGGGACAGATATCCTTTCCATAGTAAAAAATAAATTACACTGTCTTTCACTGTAAGGACGCGTCTCACACACACCAGTACATGTCCTACCTTCCACATCCATTGCACCCTGCCCACAGGTGTACCTTGGGCCTACCTTAGGGGTGACTCACTTGTAATAAAAAGGAAGGTTAGAGCCTGGCAAATGGGCGCACTTGCCAGGCCGACATGGCAGTAAAACTGCGCGCAGACACTGACGTGGTTGGTGTCAGAACCCTTTGAAAGGCTGCTTGTGTGGGTGGCACAATCAGTGCTGCAGGCCCACTAGCAACATTTGACTTACAGGCCCTGGGTATACAAAGTTCACTGTACTAGATACTTAGCAGTAAATCAATTAAGTCAATCATGGAAACACCAATCAATAAACAAAATTTACAGGGAGAGCATATGCACTTTAGCACTGACCAGCAGTGGTAAAGTGCGCAGAGTTATAGAACCAACAAAAACGAGGTCAAAAACAGGAGGACAAAAAGCAAAAAAGTCTGGGGATAAACCTGCCGACAAAGCCAGGTTTACCAACGGACATTAGAGAAACATGCGAAATGTAGCAGAGAATGCATCACTCACTTCGATGACCTGAAAGATAAATCTAGTCATGAAAAAAATCCTAGTGTTAGCTTAAAGTTAAAGACTTGAAAGACCAGTTTCAAAGTCTGTTTTTAAAAACTTCTGGCGCATGCACGCACGCGCACGCACACGCACACGCTCACACACACATTAATGGACTGTCAAAAAGAATGTTAGTCCTCTAAAATGAGTGCCCACCGGTACTCACAAGCACAATCAGGCCTAGGAACAAAATGGTTTTGTGTGCCCATGCCTCCATTTCTCTGTACTCTCCTACAGTGATGTTTAAAGGAGCAGGCAGGGTAATCTTTCTGTATCCAGAACATTTTGGTTTAGATTTATAAGATAAAAAAGTTATGATAAACACATTTTATATGGTGAGGATAACATCCATGTCTACTTTATTATGATATATCTTTCTTATTGCCCTGGCAGTTTGTGCCAGCTTTCCACTACTTCCTGTCTTAACACACCTCTTGCACCTCTAAGCTGCTGCAATGGCTGGCAGTATTTGCCTAATATTAGCTAAGAGGAAGGTTATGTTTCAAAAACTGTTAAATTTAGTTGAACGAGCCATTCTAATCCTAACAATTTTCCACTAGGACCATTCTGTTAGCCTGTTCTGCTGTACAATTACTCAGTAGAGCATCCAAAGAGGATAGAATGAATTATGCACGCTTACAAATTAATGTGCAGTCAACATTAAAATGTGGTTGTATTCATTAAGCATGTGTTTTATGTGTCTTGCTTTGACATGAATAAGCATAAATCTGGTCTGCATCAAACTCCTTTATTTGCAGTGGTTTGGTATCTGTATTATTTTCAGAAATTATAATTGCAAAATAACGAGTTTTAAATACCGTTCAACAAAAATATCATAGCCAGAGTACTGACTACTAAACTATTGTGTACTGTGAATATAAGTATATATAGCTATGTATACATTTACTACAATTAACTCCACATTCATATATATACCTTATCTATATCTATGTATGTATATGTGTGTGTGTGTGTGTGTGTGTTTGTGTGTGTATATATATATTTATATATTATCTACTGGCGGTCGCCAGTAGATAGTTATAGTTAGGACCGTGTTTCCATAGGAAATCCGCAACATTCTATTTGGAATAACTTTTGGGTCGATTGACGAATCCTCGCGAAATTTTCAAAATAGGTGGGGCGCTCCGCTCCGCTCCTTCCCTGAAAGTCTCGGGGGGATTCGTCAAGCGGGGGCTGAGAAAAAGGGGGGGTCCCAAAACGCGTTTTCCCCATGCATTTTCCCATAGGACCTTTAGTCAGCGCTACAGCCCGAACTGCTGAACAGAAAACCTTGAAATTTGGCAGAGAGGTAGTCCTCAGGTCAGGGATGTGCCTTTTGCAGGTCTGGTGTAAATCTGTTCAGTATTTTCTGAGAAAATAGCATTTAAAAACATATATATATCTATAGGCGCGCACCGTGCGCGGACGGTAAGCGCACCCTGCTGTGCACGAGCGCAATTCTGATTGGTTGTTAGATCTTAGTAAACATTCGAATCGGTCGAAACCAGGAAGTGTCGGCCGCCATTTTGTCTCTCGCAGTCCGAGGGAGGTGAAAAATAAAGGTGGAGAACATGAAAAGGGGGCAGGGTGGACAGTTCCTGACAAAGGACCCCCAAGGGCCATAAATGTTTTTAATATTTTTACGAAAAATCGCGGAGTGCGCTTACCGTGCGCGCACGGTAGAAACGTGAAAATTACGCGAACGGCGTAACATGGGCGCGCGGTGCGCGCACGGTACGCGCACGGTGAAAAACCTTAAAAAAATAAAAATAATTTAAAAAAATTACATAACTTAGCATTTAAAAAACCGTACAAATTCACTGAAAAAACCATAGGTTTCACACACGTTATAGTTAGGAATTAGCGTTTAAAAAACCTTGCAAGTTCACTTAAAAAACCATAGGTTTCACACATGTTATAGTTAGCTGGACATTTCCCTTGTAAAAAACCAATGAAATTCCCCCGTTATAGTTAGTAAAGGGAACTATAACTCACGCGACCGCAATCCACTGCTGATGACGTCAGATATTACATCACTGATGACATATGTGTCTTTCTGTAAAATAAATATTTATTAAATATGTATAGCTAAAGGTTAAAGGAAAGAAAAATGGGTAAATAAGTGAATAAATACAGTGATGTAATATCTGACGTCATCAGCAGTGGATTTCGGTCGCGTGATTTATAGTTCCCTTTACTAACTATAACGGGGGAATTTCATTGGTTTTTTACGAGGGAAATGTCCAGCTAACTATAACATGTGTGAAACCTATGGTTTTTTAAGGGAATATATATATACACACAAACACACACACAGACACATATATAAGTTACATAGGTGTGGAGTTAATTTTAGTAGATCTGTACGTAGCCGCATATATTTACCTTCACAATATTTTGGTAGTCGGTATTCAGGTTGCAAAATTTTTGCTGCACACTATTTAAAGGTCGATTATCTGACAAGCAGCACGTGCAAGAACAGGATAACAAAAACCAGGAAAGTGAGAAAAATGGGCATGACGTTTTATTTTTTGCTCAAATATAGACCTAAATATCAGTTTTGCATTTCACATAATTCTGGTCAATTTTTGTGGAATTTCGCAGAATTCTGCAAAAGCAAATCATGAAAACGAAATACTACCCTAGTTAGAATCACCCTAGTGTACGTGTCGAAATACCCTCATGCAGCTAGGGGTGGGCGGAATTTGCGAAATCCACTTTCGCAAATTATCGCGAAAATGTTAAAAATTATCGCAAACACGCGGAAATATCGCAAAGATGCAGAAGTTTTTTTCCCGCATGTTCGCGAGATTTTCTGCATGGTTGCGGCTCGCCAACTTACCCATGTGGTTGCTCGCGGGCGCGGCCATCTTGTTTTCAGTTGTCTCGCGGTGCATGATCGCGAGAAGAAAGACGTGATCGCGTGACGCATGACGTCACTGCGGGCGCGAGACAGCGCAAATGGCTAAAAACAATACAACATCTCATGGAGAAGGCGACCGGATCCAGAAAACTTGTCGGCGAACGCAGGGATTCAGGTAAGGCGATCGCGCGCGCGCGAGAATGTATTATTTTACAGCGCGAGCAAGAAACAAATTATCGCCAAGCTGCGGAATGCGGAAATTTTGACATTTTCGCGCTCTCCGCGGAACGCGAAAATGTCAAATTATCGCAATTTCCGCAACCGAACAAAATTTTCGCCCAGGCCTACATGCAGCCTCACTGTGGCCTTCTGCAAGCAAAAGATGCATTCCGCCAACGGCAGAATATGCTCTTGTAAATCAGTATTCACTGCCATTGGCAACATGACCCCCACCTAATACAGTCTGCAAAAGCTTCATTTGCACATGTCTACGATATACTTGCAACAATTGATCAGCATTAGTTACTATGAGTAGTTTACCAAATTTTGCAAAATGCCATTACTTCATAGATAGAGTACGATGAATGCACGTGCATGCTTTATGACTAGGGCTCCCGGTTTTATGGTATTTATTGTTTGACATTATCCATATTTATTTTAGGTTTTATGAAAAAATGAAATTGTAATTATTATAGATCCGCATGTATCTAGCCAATACATTTGCACTGGTAGTTGAATTCCTCACAGCTTTCAATGTGGAACACGATCAGATGATAAATCAGCCCACTTATATGAAAAGATGGAAAGTTTAGCATCAACCTAGTGCATATCCACTTCTTTTGAACCTCTTCCATTAAATGTATTTTTCTTTTAACCCACTCACCCACCAATCTACGCAGCTAACAGCCTGGCAGTCATGACTGACAGCATTTAGAATCACCCAAAAAACAACCTACTTTATGTTTTTATCAACATTTAAGAGCAAATGCAGGCAGGAAAATACATGGTTTCTGTCTTACATATGTGTAAGAATCTGCAAAAAGCTGAAAACAGGGAGCCTTATTGATGACTCGTGTAAATTTAACATACAGAAATGTGCATGCATGGGGTGAAACGGCACATGCTTAAAGATGAATCAGTGGCTGATATTCCACCATTGCTCTGCCTGGACAGAGTAAATTAACAGACTGTAAACTTTGCAAGCAATATGTACCTTGGATGGCTCGTGCATTGCTCCTGCCAGGAACTGTGTGTTTGTCTAATGACCATAGACCTGAGACCCGCCAAACAAGTGAATTAGACTGAAGCACAGAGAGAAGCAATTATGTGGCTCAGTGTACTTAATTACTGTTTCAGACATTACCTCAGACAATTGAGATAAAAATAATTTTAGTTTTAACATTCCACTGGTAAAATAATTTATATCCAAAGGCTACATTTGTTTTGCCAATAAAGATGCTGTCTTTCAGATGTAAAAAAATGAACTCAGGCAAGAGTTAGGGTTTGTCAGTATACGGGTGGATGGAATTTGCTAAAAGATCAGTTTTGTCGACTGCATTGGTTATGTATAGTAAAAAGCAATTGGTATTCTTTTAACATGTATGTCCTACAAAAATGTATCTTTCAACCTTTTGGTCTGTTGTTCAACTCTTCACTCTACCTGTTTTTCTCTGTGAGGTTAAGAGGTTTCATATCTCAAGGGAATCAAGGGTTATCAAGAAGGTTCCAAGCTGCTAAAAGTTTCTTCTAGAGTGACGATTGGCTTAGTATGGCTGCCCTTTTAAAACGTTACAAAATTAACAGGAATGTGCAAACTTCTGCACAGGTGATGAGGTATCATATGTATATAAGTAAATGTTAATGCTCTTCAGTTATGTATGGTGTGCACAGGAGTGTGCTATTAGTGGACTTCCAAGAGATGTGTAAATCCAATTACAAAGTTAAAAGGTCTTGCTTTGAAATAGAGAGTCACGTCTTTGAAGGTAAAAAATATTTTATAGCTGCACAATGGAGTCCCGTCAATGAACAAATGGAGAGTTAAGTCCTCTGTATCTGTTGCCCTGGACCTTGGTGGTCTATGTTCTGCTGAATGACTATATCAATCTGGTTAATACGTTGTAATCGTACCTGGCAGGCACAAGAGATCACGTTACTTGCTTCTCCTTTGGATTAGGGGCAAGTGAAAGCCATGATGAGTGGTTGTTGCTTGTATGTACTCAGGATGCCAACAGGTTACACCTGGCCTGTAGATCGAGCAGGCAGTGCCCAATGGTTGCCTGACAGGTCAGTCTGTGGGCCCTTTTTGGCTATTTGTGGGCCTGTTTTATGGTCTGCTGATTCAGTTTTTACTGTTGATTTCCCTGATATTAAAACAAACATTGCCCACACCAAGCTCATATTAATGCAGTCTTCCATACCTTGTGTAACAGCTATAGAGCCTCTCTGTACAAGTTCGAAACTACCATAAGTTGCAAAAATGGGCCACTTTTTAGATTTTTCTAATTCACTAATATGGTCACTTTTATTTCGGTGCCTGTGTCTATTTTCTGCCCCAGTTCCACCGTGGATGGCGATCCAGTGGAGAACCTACCTTTGTCACTTTACATTAGCGGCAGCTACCAAAGGTGCTTTTTGCTAACCCCTGTTGTGAAGGGAATGGAGAATGCTGACAACAGGCTAGTGGACAGACCACCCTTTCAGGTTTTCATCTTTAAGAAAGAAGTTTGAAAGCATCTTATTTGTAGCTTCACAGATGTCTATACCATTTACAACTTTGCACACAATTGAAAAACATGATGAAAAAGGCGTGGTAGGTGAACAAAGACTCACCGTTTCATCTAGTCTTGACTTTTGCCCTGACTTGCCTTGTTTTTATCCTATTTGGATTTCACCACCACAGCTGCACCGTTTGCCCAGCCCTGTCAGGTTGGTGACATATGACAATCTGAAGTCACTGTTACCACCTAAGCTTGACACTTCCAAATATCTCATCTGCTATTTATAGATCAATTCTCTGCTGCTTATTTATGTGAGCTCACTTCCCGAGAACCCGGTGCAATATTTATGAGTACAGTTCCTTTGCAATATTTCCCTGTCATCTGAGATTTAGTTGTGCCTTGCTTTCTTTGGCATTGTGTTGATGTAGTCTTTGTAAATTGAAACAAATTCTTTGGTCTTTTGGTGTCTCTGAACAAAAGCAGATGTGCACAAGGTCCAGCATAATGCAGGAAATGGTCAAGAATAATGATGTTTCTTTTGAGCACTGTCAGACTCACAATCTTGCTAAACTCTTTATTGCGTTATTCATTTATTTTATGTCCGTGGCAACTGGACAGCACAAGGATGCTGGAAACCAGACAAAGGGAACATTCCTTGTGTTACTATCCTTATTTAATGTTCAGTAATAACATTATGGAATAACTTCGAGAGAGAGAGGTTTGAGAAAGGTAAATTCAACTACTGAACTGAATTTTGTCTACTGAACTACTCCCTATTCACTGTAAAGGGCAGTTTGTGTGACCTATGTAAATATTTGCTGTCACCACTAGGTAGCACTCTTGAGCTGCTGCCTTATCTTACCATATGGAAGCACTTCCCCTAAACATCATGAGCATCTCAGAGGTTGCTTAAGATTTTATTACCTGATCCGTCTGTGATTTTTTTTACAAATATCAACAGAAAGGATTAACAGATGATGCCTACTAAGCAGCTTTGAAACAATGTATAAACTCAGATAGAGGACGTAATATATTATAATAAACATGTGCATATCACATAGATAGATGGATTTTTTTATGCTTCGCCTTTTATTAACTTTTCATTGATAGCCTGCATCCCAGCAAATATAATTTGTTTCCAAGTATGTGTTTACCAAGCTTGTCTTTATCATGTATGTAATACAAGGTGTTATGCTTTTTTGGGGGGGAGGGGAGGGGGGAGTACCCGATAACCCTTTTTAAAAACTAGTATGCAATTCCTGTACCCATCCATTAGTTTTTGTATCTACTTATTATCCCTTACCCTTACCTTTACTCAAATCATTTAATTATAAGAACACTTACTATCTCTTACTTACCCATACCCTTAACCCTACCTATCCTTGAACCCTGAAAATCCTAACAACTCCATAACTTTGTCTATCCCTGACCTGAACCATAATAAACTCTTACTATCCCTTTCCCATCTTTGAAATCTAAAAGCCCATTACTTGCACCTAATACCCACTAACCTTACCCATACTTGAACCCTAAAAAGCCTTATAACCACATACCCTTACCCATCACTTAACCCAATTAATCCCTTATTACCTCTTACTCCTACCCATCTGTGAGCCCTAAAACCCCTTACTATCCCTAAATACCGCTAAATATGCCTGTTGTTGAACCGTAAAATCCTTAAAACCCCATATCTTTACCCATACCTGAACCCTAGAAACTCCTTACTACCCCTTACCACCCCTTACAAGCCCAAAGAACATCCTTAACCATTCATAAACCTAAAAATCCCTTAACTCTCTTTCATTTCCTTAAAAACACACTTACCAGATTAGTAAAGTTCCAAGTTAGAAAGTGCCAGAAAATTGCATGTGTGGCACCTCCCTGATTGATAACTGCTGCGCTGTAAAAGTAACTTGTGGTAATGACTGTGTTGTAAAGACTGCACACCCACGCCAGGCATTCCAACTTTTATTGTGTTAGGTTGTATTTAGTGAATGTGTAAGACTAACACTACTATCACAAGTCTCTTCATGTTGAGCCCTGATACTACTTAGGTAGACATTTAAGTAGTCAACATAGTAGAAAAAAGGGACAGTCTGAAAGCCTAACACAATCAATTGGAAAGAATGAGAAAAAGCGTCCCAAAAGGTTATGTCTAAGAAGTAGAATGGCCACCTGAAATTCAAGAAGATATGGTTCACAGAGATATCAGAGAGTAGCAAATTATAAGGGTAAGAAAGGAGAATTGCTTCACTTTCTTCACCACATAAATTGTTCCTAAATGACAGACATGATAGAAATTTTACAAAACTATTGTTGAATGTGATGCACAACCAGAAGCTAGTGAAGGTCATACTGATGGCCTAACGTGAAGGTTATGATCCAAGCTCCACGGAGGGTGCAGACTACCACACTGTGGACCACTGGGAGCGGTTTTCATTGGAAACAGCATATCTATGCAAATTACAATAATCACGACCACACACATTTGTTGTAAATTGCAGCATAAATCAAACTTGCAAGTTTGGTCAGTTTTCTCATAGTTAGCACAATAAAACCATATTGCTTGGGGTGAAAGGTACGAGGAGAGGGGATTCCCAGAATGCCAATTCCACATTACTCTCACTAGATTGGTTGAATACAGTAGGCTTTAGCAAGAGCAGATTTCCACTACCAACAGCTGTACAAGACCCGCTGTGGGCTCCACAGGAAGAGTCCAACATATACTGTTGCCAGCAGAAGATCATTCCATTGGTTGTTTTCTAACCAATGAAATTTCATGTGGCTGTACCTTGAGGCACTTTTTCTACAATTGAATCATTGAAGCCTATTACAATGAAAAGAGAATTGTGGCATCAGAACAGTGGATCCAAAAAGCCAAGAGTCGATAAAGTGCACATCTACATTTGCTTAGATACATAATGTAAATTACTATGTATGTTGATGGTTTATTTACATTGAAGTACCAACGTATATTTTGCAACATTTTATTTATGTCAGTAAAGCAGGATAGCATCTAACTGGGTGAATTTGAAACTCGTACAGTGAAGATTTCCTCAACCATTGAGTTTCATAATCGTAAAGTAGTCCTCCTTTAAGATTCTAACAATACATTGAAAGCGTGTATCTTGTATTTCATAAATATTAAATTTTTTATATTTTAACAGAGAGATGATTTAAATCCCACCTTTGGATTTGAGTGTTTCATGACAAACGACATACAAGCTGTACATTTGAATATGTTATCTGCCACCCATATTTAAAAATGTATTTATGGGTAAATCAAACAGTTCTTATAAGAATGGTGATTTGCAGCAAGACTGTCAGATTTTGCTGTGTTGCTGTATTCCTGCTGAGTTGGAGCACTTTTAAGGCAGTTTTTTTTTACTTTTAAGGCTGTAGTAGCATTAAAATAGCGTTTCTCTTACTCTTAGTGGTATGTGTGTTGCGGTTTGGTGTCCCTCCTTAAAACCTACCATAGTTTCCCTTAACCCCACCCATTGGGTAGTAATTATTCCCCATTTTCCCACCACTCCTTTAGTCCCTCCCACTTTTTACACTAAAGCCTATGCTTATATGTGCAGACAAGGACACCACCAGACCAGAGCTCTCTGTAAAAGAAGATAGGTGAGGCCGAGGTGAAAATATCAGGCCAGAGGTTCATGAATAATTGTTTTTTGTGGTAGGTGAAGTAGTACTACTAGTGTACTACTTTATGTATACCAAAATGCCTTTTGTGAAACAGACTGATACATTCTACCATATAACCCATTAAGTCTTATTATATGACATTGAACATTAACATTCTTTTTTTAATGTTGTATAACTTAGTTTATCTTGCCAACTCTTTATTTCTGTATCACTTTATTTTAGTCATTCAACATGTTAGTATTTTGAATTTGCTGAAATAAAGAATAAGAGCAATTTCAAACCCCATGAGCATGGCAGTAAAGCATTTCAAAGCTTCAACAAACTCCATTTAATATCTCAAGGTGCCCCTTTCTGAGTTTCTGAGTTCTTACTTCATGTAAATTCAAATATAAGGCTTCCAATAACCATTCCATTTGAAGTTTATTCGAACGAGAAAGTGCACATACAGTGTAAGTTCTGTGCTTTTATATTTCTTTCTATATTCAAAATATATTCCTATGAATCTCTTTCCTTTTATGAAAAAGTATAATGCCACTTAACAATCGTAATGATATATAGACATTCATGCTTTCAGGCAAACACTTCCTTTTCAAACACATTTCTTTTTCAATGACCTTTAAAAAAAAGATGACTTCCATTCTTTTGATGGCCTGCAGGCCTCCAACACAGGTTGTGCTATATATAAGAACAGAAGACAGTAGGAGTTTGAAAATTGCCCATTTTTCTGCAAAACACTGCAGGTTGTGAAGCATTTTTACTCTTTGGCTCTTACATGCCTTTGTGAATTGGTGCCAAATATCTAACGTCGAAATAAAATGTCAATGTTCTGGGAATATTCACATACAAATTGTTAAAATAGAAAGTCCTGCTCCCACTTTGCATTTTCACTAACAGCTAATTGGACATTTTGAGGGGATTCATGGGAATGTAAGAGCATATAAAAAAGTCCTCCTCTATTACAACTTACCATACTCAGAAATACTTTTGTGAATCAGCCCCAAAATTGCCAAGGTGTTTAAATGACTAACCTTTCAAAGTCCTACAGACGCCTCCTTTTCTGCCCTTTTTAGGTTTTGTTTAGACAAATAAATAAATGTAGATTTGATACTTGTATAGCGCACTACTCACCCGCAAGAGTCTCAAGGCGCTTGTACAAACACCGCTGTGGAACCCATCCTGACTTTCCCTGTGAGGCGTCCACTCCTGGGCACCCCCAAGGTGGAGGCCAGGCATCCTTAGCATTGTGGGGGCCGTTGTGGAGATTAAGCAAGCTATTGCCCAGAGTTGCAGAGTGGGACTCCATGATTGGAATAGGCACCGAGGTGAGAATTATCAGGTCCGTGGAATTTTTGAGCCCAAGACCCGCCGAGGCAGGGAATTGAACCCTGGTCCCAGGCTAGACCTCTGCATCAGGGTCTGCCGCTCTAATCATTGAGCCACACTTCTCCACTCCAGACAGCACATGCATTGTCTCTCAAGACACGTTGTATCTACTCTATGGGCTTTCAGCACACCCATAAACTTTCATTTGTTCCTTTATGTACCTTTTGAAATTCCTTCGTTCTAGTTGGTAATAAATTTACATTTGCGAATCCTTTTGCTGTTTGGGTCACACCCTGGAGTCTGGCCCTGTTACATGGACCACTTCACTATTGACCATTTATCTTACTATCAGCGCATTACTTTTTCTTTTGCCTTGGCTTGTTTGGCCTTCAGAACGCGCTCAGCTGAGGATATGCTTATCCTGTTTTCCACTGTCTTTGTTTTCACAAGTGATTTTTCAGTCGTAGGCTATGATGTTTTTCATCCTATAACATTTTTGGTTTCATTAGCTCACATGTCCAAACCTTAAATAATATACCTACTTAATGGAAGTGTGGTTAAGGAAGACGGCTGACAGTAGGATCAACTTATTTACCTTGTGTTTTTGACAGCGTGATTATTTGTATATGATTAAAGAGGTAAACATGCTGTTATTGCTCCTAGTTATGAAAATAGAAGCAGCTTTAAGTTGCACGCTTCCAGCTTTCGATGCTTTCTTTTAGGTTTAAATCGTTGGTGAAATAAAACCAATATCAAGGGATGCCTCCTCATCCTCTCCAAACACAGCATGTAATGCAAGGTTACTTAACAATATATCCTGCGAGTAGACAGTGAAAAACCACCTCAGCACCACTGCAGCACCACCGCAGCAGCACCTCATCGCAGCACCACTTCAGCACCAGTCAGTGTCACTCAGCACCACTTTAGCAGCATAACCTGAGCATCACTCAGCGGCACCTGAGCACCACCACAACACCAGCACAGCACCACCGGAGCATCACTCGGCCCCAGCACAGCACCACCTCAGCCGCAGCACTGCACCACTTCAGCACCAGTGAAGCACCACCTCAGCACCAGTGCACTACATCAGGACTAGCACAGCACCACCTCTGCACCAGTGCAGCACTTCCTCACTACCAGTGTAGCACTACCACAGTATCTGTTCAGCACCACCACAGCATCACTCAGCACCACCACAGCTCCACCTCATCATCAGCAGAGCACCATCTCCACATCAGTTCACCACCACCAGTGCAGGACACACTCATCACCAGCGCAGTCCCACCCCAGCAGCAACTCAGTACCAAAGCAGTACCATTTCAGCATCAATGCAGCACCACCTCAGCATCAGCACAACATCACCTCAGAACAAGACAAACTCATCACTCAGCACCACCTAAGTGCCAGCTCAGTACACTATGAGCACCAGTGCAGCCCCACCACCTCAGAATGACTCAGCACCACAACAGCATCACTCAGCACCACCACAGCATCACTCAGCCCCACCTCAGCATCATTCAGCACCACCTCAGCATCAGCACATCACCATCTGAGCACCATCACAGCACCATCTCACCATCAGCATAGCACGATTGCCTCATCAGTGTGTCACCACCAGTGCAGTACCACCTCAGCATCAATACAGCACCTCCACAGCACCAGTGCAGCACTACCTTAACACAGCACCATCTCAGTATGAGCAGAGCACCGCCTCTGAATTAATGCACCACCACCGGCACAGCCCCACCTCAGCACCAGCACAGCACCATTTCAGCATCAGTGTTGCACCACCCCATCATCAGAGCAGCATCACCTCAGCACAGCACTAACTCAGCACCAACTGAGCCCCAGCTAAGCACCACCTGAGCTGCAACACAGCACCACCGCCTAGGCATGATTCAGCACCACCAGTGTTTCACTAAGCACCAGCACAGGATAACTCAGCGCCACCACAGCAATCTTTTAGCATCACCTCAGCATCACTCAACACCACCACAGTGCCACTGCAGCATCAGCACACACCATCTCTGCATCAGGGCACAGCTCCACAGCAGCACCAGCACCAATAAAGCCCCACCAGAGCATAAGTACAGCACTACCTCAGCAGCAACTCATTGCTGACTCAGTACCACTTCAGCATCAGCGCATCACCAGCTCAGCATCAGCTCAGCATCAGGGCAGCAGCATCTCAGCACACCACCAACTCAGCATCACTCAGCACCACCTGAGCATCATTGCAGCACCACCTTAGCATGATTCAGCACCGCAACAGCATGACTCAGCACCACCTAATCATCACTCAGCAGCACCTCAACATCATCACATCACTACATGAGCTCTACAACACCACCTCAGCACCATTACAGCACCCCCTCCTCATCAGTGCACCACCACCAGTGCAGCACCACCTCAGCACCAGCGCAGCCCCACCTCAGCAGCAATTCAGCACCAAAGCAACACCACTTCAACATCAGCGCACCACAACCTCAACATCACTCAGCACCACTTGAGCACCAATGCAAGACCACCACTTCAGCATGACTCAGCACCACAGCATCTCTCAGCACCACCTTAGAATCACTCAGCACCACATCAGTATCACTCAGTATCACATGAGCATCAACTCCGCACCAGAACACCACCACCTCAGAACCACCTCAGCATCACTCGGCACCACCTGAGTATCATTCAGCACCACCTCAGCATAACTCAACACCACCTCAATATCACTCAGCATCACCTGAGCATCACCTCTGTACCAGCACACCACCACCTCAACACCACTACAGTATCACTCAGCACCACCACAGTCTGCCCTTGAAATCTGGCATCTGTTGGTTCTTCCCTAGTGTCCGCTGCTTGTGTTGTAATTCATTTACTATTTCCCAACCTCCACCCTTCCTCTGTTTATGTCTGCCCATAACAAAAAAAAAGTCTATGCCAAACAAGCATGGGAACAGACAAAAAAAATTGGCAGCATTGAAAGGAAAAAAAAAACCTAGAAGACATTTGTTATGTTAATTCTTTTTTTAATAGGGTTGTTCTGGTGTACATAATGTCTTCTTAGTTATATATGTTAAGAAAAATGCGACTAGCCATTTTGTTATTATAAATTTTCAACATGCTGCACAGTAGCCACAATGCTCTACAACAGAGCTTAAAGACATTGACAAAGCGAATAGCTCTGGCTGAATACTTATAAGGACCAAAAGGCGAGACATATTGGCTAAGCCAATTCTTGGTATATCTCCCATTTAGAGTAGTCTTTATGATTTTGAAAGCTTAAGCATTTAAGAATGGAAGATGTGGTGTATTCTTGATATGAGAGCGTAACAAGGGGTTTTACCATAAAGTCCAGAAGACAATGAAATGGTTAACATGTAGTTTATTCCTCATGAAGGGTCCCATCCATCCTCAACAACTGCTCCTTCTCATCTCTATAGCACTTCCACAGTCATCACTCTATGAGCTCACCTAATTCCACAGCCGTGGTTACCATTACATGCCTGGTTCTGCATAAACAAGCAAGTGAAATACCACAGAGAGGAAGCAAGGAGCTTGTGTGGGAATATGTGTGTGGTCAGAAGCAATCAATGTACATTGTGATATCTTTGCATATGGTTTCAAGTTACTACAATTAGAAGTGTGTAGTAAAGAGGTCCACGCAGGAATACATGCCCGTCGTTTCCGTGTAAATGCCAAACGCAAAACGAAGACAAAATGTTGAGCGCCTACTGACTCTGAAGAAAAACAGGTGGATTTGGTCAGTTAAAACGGTAGAGAAGGGATTGAATTCCTTTATTGAATGGCAAACTTTGGCGACACTGTAATCTATATGGCCCCTTGTTGTCTCACTGTATTATACAGGATCCTTCATTATTATTATTTTTCGTCTTGATAGGGGGTGCTTGGGCCCTTCTAGATCCATACTGGAAGTGCTGCAATCTCGCTGTGATTAATCTCATGCCCTTCTACTTATATGAATGACATAATTCTGGGGACTAATATACAGCTGATTACATCTGACGATGTTATGTTAGATTTCTATTCTGAGTGATAGAAGACCTTTTATAAGCCATCGTGCTATGAACAATTGGTCACTTAGCCATGTGGTTGAGTTATCGGATTTTTTCCTGCCCTCTGTTTTTGTCGTATTTGCTGATACTTAGTATCTGCATTGATGCATCTTTGACCAGTCTCCTCACCTAATATGCGTACTTATACCTTCTCATGTATACACCTAAGTGTTTTTTCCTTTTGGATCAAGACGTTTTTAATCTAACATATATTCCATAGGTTCTGACAATTTATACTTTTGTCCTGCGATTGTCAGCTATATTCAGAAGGCAGCGGGGTATAGTCTAATTTGATTTGGAGTGTTAGTCTCACTATTTGAAGCTTAAACGTCCACATTCCAAGATGGCCGATTTGTTTTGCTGTGCGTTCATGACGATATACATCACGCCACTCTTGAAATAACGCACGCGTCGTCTTGCGACTCACACTCGGACTAATTGGCAAGGTGTGGAATGGAAGTGTAGCCAGTAAGGATACCCGTTATTGGTAAGGAATGGAGTGGGTCACAGACGGGTGGTTTAACTGTTATAGAGAATAGAATTGGCGGAATCGTTAAATGATTAGGTCTGTTTCCTTTGCTTGGTTACAGATTACGGACTCACGAAGCGCCGAGGAAACCTGGCGTTCTTTGTAAGTAACTGTTGGAAGTTTGAGCTATGGTACTTTGTGTACGTAGAGAGCAAACTTGTGGTATATATTTTTTTGTATTTACGATATGTTGTATCTTTGGAATTATGATTTCTAGAACTAAGTGCTTCTACGGTGGAAATCCGGTTAAGAATCAAAACAAGAGATTAGGAAGTGTTTATAGTCTCGAAGAAGTAAGTGCATACTTTCTCACAACAAATCTCCACATTAGATACGTCCACTGAGTGGTGGTGGTTTACGTTACTGGTCTGGCGGTTGTAATTGTGGATACTAGAGTGGTGTCTGGGACATCTCGAACTGACTCTTTGTGTGCACGGAGTTTAATCTGTTTCACTCTTCATCTTTTTTCATTGGGTGTTTTATAGTTTACGGTGCCTGGGTACCTTTTTACTATATCAGGTTGTTACCTTATGGACACACCTGTTTTCCTTCAATGTAGAGGCAATACAAATATTTAGAACTTAGATGTGGATATGTGTAAATAGCATGTTTAATAATGAAAAAATAAATTTGTTTATAATAGATACATGGTGCAACTGTGGTCCTGAAGATGGTCTCAGTGATTAATATTATCAGATAGGAGACCGAAACGTCAACGCTGTGACACTTCTTTGGCATAAACAGAGTTCATCTGATGTGTTATGATATCGCAATTGTCTAAACAAGAATTTTCTTGGTGTATGACCAACTGTGGATGGTGCATTGCTGTATAAAAAGTGTCAATGACTACTGTTTATATGTGCTAAATCGACAGTAGTCCTATGTTGCCAATGTATAAATGAAAATATATATATTTTTTATTATTGTATATATAAAAAGATTGGTTATGTCAAACTACTAAAAAAAGATTGCATAAAAAATCAACTGTGAGAATTGTCTTTATCTAAGTTCTTGAAAATGAAGTTCACTACGGTGACTACTTAATTAATGAATAGAAGCTAAATAAATCCTCAAGGTTTATCTTTGTCTAAAACGTATTATACCCAAATCCTTGGGGTTAATTGGGTTGCCCTATTGTTTTGTATATCTGTTTGCGCAGAATTTTCTGCAAGGGCCCTTTTATATAAGTGGTTTGTCATTTGTTGATTGTATGTATTGTCGTCACATCTAAGGTTGTTTATTAGTAAGTAGTTAAACACTCATATATAATTTCTTATTTTTGATCAATTTTTTGTAAGGTTCGCTAATGTCTGAACAGGAAACTCTGACATACACAGATGAGTACATCGCTAGGATAGCGGGGGGACCATCACTGCTTGGCTCCACCAGTGGAAGTGCTACTCAAAATATCCAACAAACCTCACTACGTAACAACTTAGAGAGGTTGCACAAGAAACTTATCAGAACTGAATTACATGCCAAATTTCTTACAGATTGCTTGAATAACAATATAATTCCGGTAGGGTTACAGGTACGCAATATACCAGTGATCTTTATAGATGACGAGGATTTCAAGGTGGACTTTAGTTTTGTATCCAATAAATGTTCACGAAGCTGGATGGTTCTCAGCATAGAAACGGCTTTAAAACATATAGATAAACTAAAAGCAGAAATAGCTGATTTAGAAAAACAAATTCTAGAAGACACCTCAGTAACAGACTCCCGTGAATTTTTGAAAAAATTAGAGACTATCATTGTTGATTTCCAGAGAAACAACATACTGAAAAAAACAGATAAGTTACAGAAGGACATTAAGAACTATTCCAGAGAACGGACTTATCCGTACTTGAAAAAAGATTTTTTCCAACAAAACCCAAGTCAATCTAATTGGACACCAAAACACACCACTTTTTCAGATACGGCTTCTTCAAGTTCTGAAGAAAATAATAGCCGCGGAGGAACTCCCAATTATAGATACGGAAGAGGTCAGAACCAGTCCACTCCCTCTAATACATTTTTAGGGAGAGGCCCACACATACAGAGAGGCAGAACACGCAGCAACAGGAGAGGATGGTTCAGGAATCAATACACTCCGGGATTCAGACAAACCAGGAACACATACTACGAATGGTAGAGCCAATCTTGAGTGAGAACTCTAGCACAATGGCTAATTATAATCGACAAAATTTGGAGGTAGTCCCCATCTTTAATCTTTCAAAACATGAATTGGGTACTAAAGAAATTGAATTACTAAGCCATGGCTTATCATATGTTCCTACCAACGGAAATGACATTTTCACAACACAGATAGAACTATATAAGTTTTTTAGGACGATTCGTCTAAAATACATGTTCAATAAGACTCCTTTTGTCACACATAATAATGTCACAGGTTTACGATGCTCCTCTACTTTTTATCCTCCCACGAACCTGATCCCTAAAGAGTTAGTCACCTTTGAAAGTGTGGTACTCATGGAAATCGAACAAATGTTCAAAAATAAGCATTATGTGAAATATAATTTCACTAAGGATGAACATTGCACTTTGAAAACCCTTGCCGGCAGAGATGATATCATTATCAAACCTGCCGACAAGGGTGGCAGTATCATTATACAAGACAAGTGTGACTATGATCTTGAGGCGCTAAGACAATTGAATAATACCACTCATTACATCAAGCTGACGCGAGACCCTACAGATAGAATTAGAGCCGAGATCCTTAACCTAACGAAGAGTGGACGTGATAACCTATGGTTGAGCCAAAAAGAATTTGACTATCTGAACAAGAATGACTTCTCCATACCTGCGTTTTATACGCTACCTAAAATACATAAGGACGATAAAAAAAACCCCAGAAGACCTATTGTGGCGGGGTGTCAATCTATCTTACAACCATTAGCTGAATACGTAGATTTCTTTATCAAACCTTTTGTAGTGTTAACTCAATCTTACACTAGAGACAGCACTCATGTGATCACGGCGGTAGAAGGACAACCATATAACAAACAGCAAAATATCCTAGTTACGATGGACATAGAAAGCTTGTATACAAGCATACCTCAAAGAGAGGCCTTAGACGTAATCAACACAATATTGGAAAAAAGGCCACGTCCTCATCAGGTACCATCTGACTTTATTACTGAATGCGCTAAAATTGCACTGGAACAGAACTATTTTTTGTTCAATGGCGACTTCTATGGCCAAGTGAAGGGAGTCGCTATGGGAGCAATTTTTGCTCCAGACATAGCGAACTTATATGTGGCTGCCTTTGAGGAAGGGGTAATCTATAACAACAACCCCTTCAAAAATGAAATCAAAAAATATCTCCGATACATCGATGATGTATTTTTGATATGGGAGGGTTCTGTTTCAAAACTACATGACTTTCATACATGGCTCAACCAACAGAGTGATCATCTGAAATTCACCATGGACTCTGACCAACAGGCTATTAATTTCCTAGACCTTAAAATATGGACTGATGAAGGGATACTGTCCACGAGCCTATTTACTAAATCCACTGCAAGAAACACACTGCTCAAATACACTAGTCACCACCCACGGAATCTGCGTGATAACCTTCCGTTTGGACAGTTCCTCCGTATCAAACGGAACTGTACCAGACGGGAGGATTATTTCAGAGAAGCAAAAACTTTGCAGATCAAATTGGGGATGAGAGGCTACCCATATAGAGTTGTGAAACGCTCCCTTAAAAGAGCCTGGTATTATGATCGGGAGGCACTCCTACAGAGTAAGGAACAACAGGCTCCCACGCAGGAAACTATTACCTGTGTTATGACATTTGGAACTGAATCCAATTCGATCAAAAAGATTGTGTCAAAAAATTGGCACTTGATCCAGAAAGTCGAACCACAGTTCACTAGACCCCGGTTTGCTTTCAAAAGAGCTAGAAATTTAAAGGACTCACTTGTGAAAGCATACAAAGAACCAGTCCCCACCTCATTGACAAATCTGTGGGGGTTTACACCAATAACTGGCCATTACCCATGCGGGCATTGCATAGCCTGTCCCACGACATCGGTGGTAAAGTCCTGTGTCCTTAATGGAATCAAATGGACATTGCGACAACATACAAACTGCTTGACAAAAAATGTCATTTATTGTATCGAATGCCCTTGCGGTCTATATTATATAGGCAAAACAACACAAGAAATTAAAAAACGCATAATCCAACATCAATCACGCATTAGATGCAAAATTACCACTGCACCCATGGTAGAACACTACGTGGAGAAAGAACATACCCCCACTGATATGAAATGGTTTGTATTGGAGACTGTAAAAAGTACAAAACGAAGACAAAATGTTGAGCGCCTACTGACTCTGAAGGAAAACAGGTGGATTTGGTCAGTTAAAACGGTAGAGAAGGGATTGAATTCCTTTATTGAATGGCAAACTTTGGCGACACTGCAATCTATATGACCCCTTGTTTTCTCACTGTATTATACAGGATCCTTCATTATTATTATTATTTGTCTTGATAGGGGGTGCTTGGGCCCTTCTAGATCCATACTGGAAGTGCTGCAATCTCGCTGTGATTAATCTCATGCCCTTCTACTTATATGAATGACATAATTCTGGGGACTAATATACAGCTGATTACATCTGACGATGTTATGTTAGATTTCTATTCTGAGTGATAGAAGACCTTTTATAAGCCATCGTGCTATGAACAATTGGTCACTTAGCCATGTGGTTGAGTTATCGGATTTTTTCCTGCCCTCTGTTTTTGTCGTGTTTGCTGATACTTAGTATCTGCATTGATGCATCTTTGACCAGTCGCCTCAACTAATATGCGTACTTATACCTTCTCATGTATACACCTAAGCGTTTTTTCCTTTTGGATCAAGACGTTTTTAATCTACCATATATTCCATAGGTTCTGACAATTTATACTTTTGTCCTGCGATTGTCAGCTATATTCAGAAGGCAGCCGGGTATAGTCTAATTTGATTTGGAGTGTTAGACTCACTATTTGAAGCTTAAACGTCCACATTCCAAGATGGCCGATTTGTTTTGCTGTGTGTTCATGACGATATACATCACGCCACTCTTGAAATAACGCACGCGTCGTCTTGCGACTCACACTCGGACTAATTGGCGAGGTGTGGAATGAAAGTGTAGCCAGTAAAGATACCCGTTATTGGCAAGGAATGGAGTGGGTCACAGACGGGTGGTTTAACTGTTATAGAGAATAGAATTGGCGGAATCGTTAAATGATTAGGTCTGTTTCCTTTGCTTGGTTACAGATTACGGACTCACGAAGCGCCGAGGAAACCTGGCGTTCTTTGTAAGTAACTGTTGGAAGTTTGAGCTATGGTACTTTGTGTACGTAGAGAGCAAACTTGTGGTATATATTTTTTTGTATTTACGATATGTTGTATCTTTGGAATTATGATTTCTAGAACTAAGTGCTTCTACGGTGGAAATCCGGTTAAGAATCAAAACAAGAGATTAGGAAGTGTTTATAGTCTCGAAGAAGTAAGTGCATACTTTCTCACAACAAATCTCCACATTAGATACGTCCACTGAGTGGTGGTGGTTTGCGTTACTTGTCTGGCGGTTGTAATTGTGGATACTAGAGTGGTGTCTGGGACATCTCGAACTGACTCTTTGTGTGCACGGAGTTTAATCTGTTTCACTCTTCTTCTTTTTTCATTGAGTGTTATATAGTTTACGGTGTCTGGGTACCTTTTTACTATATCAGGTTGTTACCTTATGGACACACCTGTTTTCCTTCAATGTAGAGGCAATACAAATATTTAGAACTTAGATGTGGATATGTGTAAATAGCATGTTTAATAATGAAAAAATAAATTTGTTTATAATAGATACATGGTGCAACTGTGGTCCTGAAGATGATCTCGGTGATTAATATTATCAGATAGGAGACCGAAACGTCGACGCTGTGACACTTCTTTGGCATAAACAGAGTTCATCTGATGTGTTATGATATCGCAATTGTCTAAACAAGAATTTTCTTGGTGTATGACCAACTGTGGATGGTTCATTGCTGTATAAAAAGTGTCAATGACTACTGTTTATATGTGCTAAATCGACAGTAGTCCTATGTTGCCAATGTATAAATGAAAATATATATATTTTTTATTATTGTATATATAAAAAGATTGGTTATGTCAAACTACTAAAAAAAGATTGCATAAAAAATCAACTGTGAGAATTGTCTTTATCTAAGTTCTTGAAAATTAAGTTCACTACGGTGACTACTTAATTAATGAATAGAAGCTAAATAAATCCTCAAGGTTTATCTTTGTCTAAAACGCAAAATAGCGGCACACACGATACACTGTGCTGGATGGCTCCCAGCGTGCTTGGGCGCTAAACAATGTCCCTCAGCAAGTGCTGGCGTGTCGTCATAGAGGGTTCTCGTTGTCGAGATGATCCGTGCGGCTCTTCAAGTGAGGTAATCAGCATGCGCAATGACTGACAACTGCATAACGGTTGAAACGGGCGATATACTGGCCGAATGTTGAATTCTGAGGGAAACAAACGATGTTTAGGCACTCACCACAGATAGTGGGAAACAGACATCATGCAGTCCCCTAGGTCCACTGCCACCTCAGTCATCGCGATGCATGTGTGGAGAGTGTTGAAACTCAGACAAGCATTGATTGACACCACAACAGCAACCCGACTCCACAAAGCACTGCATTTGAATATGCTCAAGATCACACACTGTATACGGCACAAAAGGTGAACATGCTAATAAAGGGTAGTTTGCAAAGACAAAACTTCAGCCGCAATTCACCCCAAAAAGGCTGCCAGATACTTTAAACACAATGGTGATGGCACAACATGGTGAGATATCCATACAAGAGCACATGCCCAGGTTGTCTGTGGAGCTTTCCACGCAACGCGAAGGGGATGTGATACCATTCACCTTGGAATCGCCTTCAGGATGTAGAGTGTAGAATGTAGAATTCAGCCAGAAAAACATCTTCCTACCACCGGCAGATAAACATGTTGATTGAATATGCATGCTTCCTCTAAAAACAACTCAATACTGTATTTTTTAGAATGTCAAGAATTCGACACTATATTCAAAATGTTGTTCAGTGAATACAACGTAAATGAACATTATAATTTATTTTGAGTACTTTTAGAGCTTCCTTGTCCACTTATAATTATTATACATCAACATTCTTTGATGAAAGTTTTTTTGATGTTTATCTTGGGTAGATACACGATTAGTCTTTCTTCCATGTCTTTTTTCTATGTTTATGCTCCCATTCCTTTGAAAAAACTTTAATACACTGTTCCCACGTTCAAATGCGATAGGCGTTAGTCTTCTTTCTATGTTCATGCTTCTGCTTCCCAGATAAATCTTCGCTACACTACTCTCGCGATTACACTGAATTCGAACACGGACGACCGCGAAGGCACTCACTTCACAGAAACCAGGTATTTTGGGTAGTCTTTAACAGGAGCACTTTCGATCAGAGATAGATATTTAAGCACAACCATCTCGCGTAATAATAGAGCACCAAGGAGTTTAAGTCAAAAACGCTGCTATATCTACTTAAAAACATCACTTTTTTTGTAACATTTTTGTAACAACTCCATTGGTTTTTTTTGCACGTTTTTTTGCACGTTTTCTTCTAACATCACAAATCGGTAAAGACACAAGAAATGAGTCTCAAACAGTAACACATGTTTATAATCGGCACGATAGTAAATAACACGGCCAACACAATGAACACGCCACATTAACAATCGAGGCTTGTTTAAATTGTCGGATAGGCACTATGACCGAGAGTATGCACATCACTTATGTTTTTATCGTCCTCTAGATCTCCGAAAGTAAATTTTACGTTCCATGTTGTGATTTTTTAACATCTATAGTTATCACACTTGAGTATTATTATTTAAAACGACTAGTTATAATAGCCTCCCTGGCTTGTTTCTGTTTACAGTTTTCCATGACCCCTGACGAAGGGTCTGACAAAAAGACCCGAAATGCATTGGGCAGAATACATGGATGTATAATACTGGATACTGTTATTTTGGAAATGTTTCGGAATTTTTGAAATTTATGGAGAATAAAAACGACAAAGATTATTCTAAACGTCAACATGATGATTGTATTTCTTCAATTAAAACTTGAAAAAATTTAAGGTTAAACCCAGGATAAAACACTCCCCAGTAGTGTTAAAAGAACAGGAGCCCCCACCTGCAATCTGATTCTCAGATTGCACTCTTACACAAACATGTTGATTTGACAACTGCCAGTAGATTGTAGTGAGGGTTCTGCAGACTGATATTGAAATGCCAACGTCCCTGAAAAATGTCAATAAGAGCAGCATGCTAGACTGGGGCTGTCCGATGGAAAGACACTGGTGGGGCTGCGGGCGTTGGGCTACATTTTCACTTGTTTCTTGTTGACATCTTAGGTATCGTGTGGAGAACGTCTTGCTTTGTTGTGGTCATCTTTGCTGATCTGTGAAGAGCTTTTTGGTTTTATATGTGCTCTTTTGCTTTTCTGTAGATACCTCCTCTTGGTAATGTACGTTGCATTGCCACCATCTGTAGGCTCTGTAGATACCTTCATCTTCATGTCCTTTTTTGGTTGCCAGGTCCATGAAGTCCAGTTGTAACACGTAGGTAGTCACCAACTTGTCGACAAAATTATGTAGTGAAGAGGTCCACGCAGGTAGGATGTAGTTTAAGTAGATTTATTGAAGTAAGTTACAGATAGAGGAGTTCTTGTGTGGCAGCCCTACCAGGAGCAGCCTGCTTGCTGCTCAGCCCATTCTCCAACTGTCCACTTAACCTCACAGGCACCCAACATTTCAATGTGCATCATCACTCCAACATTCCATTCAACACACAGCACATTCACACTGGCTGAGCAGGGGGAGAGATATGGCAGGACAATCACATGAACAGGATAGTACAAAGTGCCACAACCTTAAATATTGGAATATTTAGATATGACCAAAAGTACCATTTTAATCTTCGCTGTTTCTCTTTCCATCCATTATTTTCTTGTGACGTCAATAGTGGTGGTAAAAATGGAGCAACCAAAATTATAGACAAATACATAACTGTTATTTTCAGCATCTGGTGAGTAACATTATTTACGAGTTCTAGATATTATTTTTCTTTTAAGTTTTGGCTAGGACTAATGGTTTCAACAACACTTGTACCAGTTTGTACAGTTCATTTCCATCTTCCTGCTTTAGTCTGTTGACTACATGCTCCAATACGCGGTTCAGTCTTTCCTATTCATGTTATTTTTTGTTTCTAATACTTACTGTTATGGGCTTGATGGTAGCGTATGTAGGGTGCTCTGTGTTCAGATGCTGAAGCACAATTCACCACATTATCAACTGCAACACTGTGTGTCAACAATTTCACTATATCAGGCATTATTGAAAATGTTTGAATCAGAATTTCTGGTATTCCTGGACCCAGAAAATCCTGCGGGAACACCAACTCACTTGTGGTAGGACAGAACAGAATTCCATATAGGAATTTTGTTCTGCCTCACTTGTAATCAGGCCCTACATGATTCTAAACAGCAATAGCTATCATGGTAGTGGCCTCTGCATCCCATAAAAACTCTCTTAAAATTGATAACTTTACCAGTTTACTACATAGAGTTTCTGTGCCCACAATATATATGAATATAAGATACATTTACAGGCTGTAAAAACAGCGTAACTGCTCCTCCTCTGCCTTATGCTCTGGTTATGTATAGTGTATTCTCCTAAGAGCATTATTTTCTTGTGATTGCTCTAGTCATTAGCCTTATGGTAACTCAATGTTGTTGATATGTGGTTGGTAGCTTCCACTGACTGGTTGCGAGTAGCACTTAGTTTATTCTAGTTGTGCTACCACTGATCTAAGTGCAGAGGTAGATTCATAAGCTTTCAGGATGTGAGATCATGTCTGTGATCAGGGGAGTAGCGCAGGCCCTTGAAGCCCCTGCGGGGCGGGGTGGGGGCTAACTCTACAGAGCCTCCCCAACGCATCAGGGGGGCCATCTCGCCCAAGGCCGAAACATATCAGTGAGCTACGGCAGACTCAGGAACCCTCTTCATATTCTGCAAAGAGGAGGGTATTTTTTACGTTGCAACCCTTCTGAGTTACTACATCCCACTGACATAGTCATTTTAGTAAACATATGCAGGCCAATTGTTTTTCTGCTGCGGTTTAACTGTGAACCTTGTGTTGCAAGATTTCTTCATAGTGGTAGGACCAATGGATTTCCCTTACTAGAATCGTGAGATAAAGATGGCGGCTGTACCGCATCTGATACTTTTTTCCCTCTGAGCACTTGTATTATTGTACAGGAGTCACATGTTAGAGTATTTTTGAAGTTGCCTTTATCTACGTTCGCCCCAGGGTTTGTATTCTGTTTTCTTTTGCCCATATACATTGCGCATTCTTTAGTATCCTCATTGTCAAGTAACAACAACATAAATTGTGATTACTGATTTATGAAGACTGACCACAGAACAGGTTCAAAAATATTGAGGTTTAAACTGAGTAGTCTCACAGTGCTGCAGAAAATAAATAGGATATGCCATATATTTTGTTTGTTTTCCCTTGAACAGGAGATGATTGACAATTCGGTGACAGTGGAGAAATTGAGGAGCAACACTCCAAACGCAACAATCAGTGCCTGGGCACCGAGCAGATCATCCTATTGCGTTCTCTGTTGCGTCTTCCTGATGAGTTTCTCTTGTGCTGCTCAGATTGATGAGGACTATATGGTTCTACTGTTCTTTTGCTGCTTTTGACATTCCAAAGCACAATAACTTTCCTTTTTGCTACAGTTTATGTGGGGTGACAGTGCATTATTACTGAAATATTATGTATCATTTATTTCAGTTTCTAAATGTCATAACCCACTGCTATGACATAGCTACAGTTGAAAAAAAAACGGGTACACACTCTTGTGATGTCATAAAGGCATTCCATGCCAGGCTGACAGATCTTTGAGAGCCTGCAAGTGCGGCACTGCGTGTCTGCCTTGGCTAAAAGCAGAAAGTACAGCTGTGGGAGAGGGAAGGGAGGAAGGGAAAGTGATTGGGGTTGGTTAGGGACTGTAGATGAGGTTTAATTTGGGACTCATTTCCTCCTATGTAGCAGTTGAAATCAGAGGAAGATGATTTTGAGGCAATACCTAACATAGAATTATAGATGGGTAAAAAGTGAATTATGGGGATGGTTATTACCTCAGGTTCTGAGTGACATCCTAGACAACTCAAGCTTCACTCTCATCGTCAATTTGATGTCATTCAGAAGCCCTCAGTGAGTACACCCCCGTAAATCACTGTTACCCACTAATAATTCCATACATTTATCTTCCAATTAAAACCCCCCATGTGATTTTGATCCCATCTGCAATATTTTGTCAACTGGTTTGTGAGTATGCCTGTAGCAGTAATCCATTCTCCCAGTTAAATTCACCCTTGCACTAACAGACAAATATAGGATGACTTTGCAATGGATCAATGGCGGAAATGAGAAAAAGAGTTATCTTGGCCTATAGCAATTTTTCAGTGCTTCGTAAGACTGACAAGCTCTTAAAACAGATAATTCTTATGCACTGTGTGTTCAATGCATACATGGATAATACCGGTTCTATGTGATGCAAATATATTCGTTCAAGAGATTTGAGTTGAACACCGTTTCATAGTTACAGAATGGTCTGTATTGCTTGAGGACCATTGATTCTATGATGGATTTAAGGAGTCAGTGGTGAAGCTCTTGAACCCTAGAATGATCCTGATAGACCCAAAGACATGAGTAATTACCGCCATATAACATCTCTGTTCTGTCCATCACATGAAAGCCATAATTTGCAACAATTGACCCTGGGAATCCAACTTGTAAGTGTCAGTACCAAGCAAGCACCACTCAGTGTCATCTTTGTTTCATATATTTGTACTGGTTTGAACACATAACAAAAGCACTTCATACCTTTTCTATTCTCTGTCATAAAAGGGACAAACCTTCCAAACTTTACAATACATTCTGGTCCCATAGTCTTTCCATGACATTTTGTTGCAGGACTGAACCTAACCATTCCTTGTCTGTACCTAATGGTGAATAAATACACCTCAAAATTAGATCAATGTCCTCCCACTGACGTGGTCTGAGGGATCCTCTCTTTATCAAGGGGGTTGTGATGCCTTTGCACCACGCAATGTGGTGTATGTGCGACGCAACTCCCAAATGTGATTTATCAAGCCACACACGGCCATTTTGTGAGGCCCTGAATGGCTTGACAAATCAGGAGTAACGCACTGCAATACAGTGCAAATTGCTGTGTTGCATCAATTTGCCCTGGCAAGGCACTCCACGGGTGCAGAGTTGGTGTTCCCACGCAACTCCCATCGATTTTGAGGCATTTACAGATTTACCATTACTGATAGACCTGGGATTGCACCAAAATGTTACCACTTCCCAGGGAAGGAGTAACAAGGTTATTTCTCCTTTTTACTTCCACTTTCTATATGTACTACTTTGTGCATCACACATATATAGAGGAACATGTCTCAGGGGATTGTGTTTGTGCAGGACGATGCCCCTATCTGCCCAAAACCATCCTGCATGCAACGCAGGCACCCTTGCACCATGGTGCAAGGGTACCTTTATTATCGTGAGGCAGCCAATTGTGCTCCAGTGCTGGGAAAAGGACAGGAATGTGTCATATTGTGCTAAATACGGGAAATTCCTGCCCTTTCCCTGTAATGCAGTGCAGCAAGTTGACTTACTGCACTGCGCTGTGTTACTTTTGAATAAATATGGCCCCTATTGTTTGCTATGTGCTTCATTCCTGTATATGATCTCCTGTTTTCGTAAATGAATATCAGTAGTGCCTCAGGTATTTTCTGTGAAGTCTAGGTAGAAAATTGCGTAGAGGGGTCGCTGTTGTTGGTATTTTGCAGTTGTGTCCAGGGCCGGACTGGCCATAGTGGGCACCGTTTTTGCAGCATAGCTGTAACAAAATCGGCCGAAAACCGGCCGTGGCAAAGAGCTCGGCGGCACCCCCAACCCTGGTGGGGGGAGGGGCGGGGTGAGCGACCGAGTACGTTGCCAGGGCCGGTTTTGGTTTCCAGTCCGTCCCTGGTTGTGTCCCATGTCATTATGTGTGTGGTCACTCGTGTTTTGTCCGTTGCTTAATCTCCACAGTAGTTGTGTCTCCTCTCCATTTTGATAAGACCTGTTTCCATGCGTCGAGGAGCAGTCCGTTCGGGGACGGCCACTTCCTCGCTATTTTTCCCTTGTCTATTACACTACAGTGTCATGTCACTTTTATGAATACAAGAAAATTCAAAACAATGTGAGTATAATTCTTTCTATTAGCAAATGTAAAGGTAACGCACAAACAAAACCAATACATGATATAACAGAAATAAGGACAAGAAACAAATTAAGTGGATAATTTAAAAACAAATAATATCAAAATGATGTTTCAATTACTCAGAAGTGTCTTGAAATGCATCAGGGAAACATGAATAGGACGACTGCTATTTCAACAGCAACGATTTTCATCATCATAGGAATTGATGTCTTTTTTAATAGCGTAAACCACTCCTTAAGCTCCAGGCAGTAATTGGCAACATCGTTATTGAAAAAAATGAAGACTTTTTTTTTTTTACCAGGGACGCACTTTTAAGATAATAGACAATATCCTAATATCAGCAAAGGTCGCAGCTGTTTATCAAATTTCCCACTTCAAAGTTCTGCCCTTAATTGGAGGCTAACGCATCAAGAGGCAACCTTGAATAAACTCAGAGCAGGAAGTGTAACATGGATAAAATCAGACATCAACTGGGCAAGACAGTGCTTCTTGTAATTATGTTCCCTCTAGCACGTAGAGCTGAAGTTGGGTACACGCCAGGAACGATAACACGATGTTTCCTGTTCTTCGTCGTATTCTGCTGTCGCTCTTTATAGATCCAGTTTAGTGCACGAGTAAACTCCCAGGTAACCTAGCACGATCTCAGTTGTATTAGTGTTTAAAGTGACGCAGACACTCCTTTGATGCACCGCTTATTTAATTCTATCTAATAATTTAGATTACTTGCACGATTTTCTTTGATGTATAAAATATTCATTCAAGAAAAATGGTTCTGCAATGGGACATGGAGTTGGTGCAGAAATGGGTGTCAAAGTGGTGTCACCTCGTGTGAACCCCCAGCTTCCAGTTCCATAGCCATAGTATATATGAAGGGTATATGAAGGGTATATGGCACTGAGTACCGATTCAAGGCGGCTCTAGCAGCGGCTCCATGTGGTTTCTCATCACGGCCATTATTGTGCAGCCCGGTGACTGGCGGCCATTTGGGGCCATGGTCAGGAAATGTATCTATCTGGGGAATGGGAAGGTGGGAGAGATGCCAGGCCATACTCCACAGAGCCCATCAGCACCTTGATGATAGGGGTGCTGGCCTGAGTGCCAATGTAAGCTCACAGAGGTGCATCAACCACATGGAAACAGTGTGAAATCTGGCATTCTGGCATGGGATTAAGGAAGACTGAAGAGACTGTCCCGGCTCCGCAGATTAACAATATTTCTTTCAGGATTGGTAAATCCTGTCTGTTCAGCTACCACTTGCTTCCTCTAGACAACAACACACTGAGGATAATTTCCATTCTGCTCTTAACTTAAGCAGTATCCTTTGCTGTCAGCCCACTGTGAGACTCTATTCTTGTGCCTGTTTGTACAATCTCTTGAATACTTTGGTCAGTTTGATGCAGGGTCATGTGGTGCCGCTTAATACAGTAATTGTTAGAATTAAGGGTGATTATCCGAGCTCTTTTAGCATCTTTAAGCGAACATTCATTTAATTTTCACTTCGAAAGCGAAGAGACAATCTAGGGAAAAGTAAGGACTGTAATATTTCTTTAAGCCCATCAAGACTCTCTGATTTAAACTACTCCGACCCATATCTCCATTGATTGTAAAACACTCCAGTCCACAGCACAAAATGTCTTCATGACCTTAATGTCCAGCTCAGACATTGTCTATTCTGTAACTCCTTGTTTTGTAGTCCTTTATTTATTTCTTAGGCGTAAATTCGGCTCCTTAGTCTCATTCTGCCCATCAGTTGTGTTTTAGCTAAAGGTTGGTTTAGACAAGAGTTGATTCATTTGTCTTAGGATCAATGTATTATCCTGAACAAGTATCATTTAACAGCATTATTCCATAGAATACACGTAGTTAATCACTGTGACACATTTTCACAAGTATATGAGAAGGACATCATGGCTCTCAATACGATGGCGGTGGGACAAACGTCCGACCGCCATCGTATCGGGATGGAGTCTGCCCGACATGTAGTTGGTGGCTTCACCCACCTTAATACGATGCAACCGCCATGAAGGCAGTTGGAAACAAGGATCTTTACAATTGCAGCCTGTGCTGGGGTCCGTAAATGGGTCGCAGCACAAGCCACAATTGAAACATTCATGCACCCGGTGCCGGGCACCATGCATGGATGTTTGGCCCTCTAGCAGAGGCCCCCCAGGGGATAGGGGCCATTCTAAGGACCCCCAAAGTCCCTTTCTGTCTGCCTTTACATCGAATATGGACGCACAGAGGCCACAGAGCCATGTAAACACAGAGGGAAAAGGGAGACCATAATCCCCACGGCAGCGCCTCTGCAGGCACTGCCCCCACTGTAGGGATTACACTGCAACCGGCGCTCCGACGGGCTCCTTGAGGCTGTCGGAGGCACCGGTCTGTCCCTCTGCCTGCTGCATTCTGACCGACAGCATCATTATGTGGCAGTTAGACGGCAGCCTCCGATGTCGGATGGACTGCCACCGACATCATAATCGGGCCCATTGTATTTAGATGGGCTTCAGACTGTGATTGTTGAACAAACTGTCACCGTTGGAGTGAAAGTGCTTGCAGTGCTTTGCATTTAAATATACATTTTAAAGGTGCAACATCAGTCAAAGGCCTGATGCAATGGCACAAATAACTGCCATGTAAGTCCAACAACATGTTCATCACTCAGACAGAAACATTTACCAGGCAAATCACACTATGCAGTTTGTTATTGTTCTATGGGTGTCAATGTAAAATAAGAATATGATGTAAGCATTAACGTTGCCAAATAAGAGTCTGGCTGGTATAAACGGGCAGGCACCTCTCCAGGTTTGCTGTCGCTCAATTGTGGTCTTAAGTCATTGCTGTGTGCTGTGAATACTTATGTACCGCATCAGTGCTGTTGTTTCCTCTTGGTCGACTTCTATTTGTATCCCACTTCACCCATCAGTCTCCTCCATTACACTGATGCGTTTTCTCACATAGATTGTTAAAATGTTTTTGTCGTCCTGCTTTATCAATGTGTTAATTTATGCACGTTTGTGGCTTTTGCTCCAGTTGCTAAATGTAACTAATTTCCTAAAACAATTTTGTCATTTTCTAAAATAGATGCCTTTGTAAGATGATTAGACAAATATACATTTCTGTGACACTTTTATCTTTTAAAAAAAGCCAGAATCTCTATTTCTTTTTAAGAGCTAGCAATTGCGCTTCCTTAAAATAAGCCTGCAGTTGTGTGATATGCTTTGTCAGCGATAACATGAAGTATTTTGACAGTCACCGCATTGCAGACTCTGAACAAAGCAGCAGCGGTTGCCTGGAAACGTGGCAGGCAGGCCATGAACAGTGAACGAGGTATCTTAGGAAGGTGTGTATTTCAGAGCATTAAAATACTGACAGACTCTTCAAAACTCTTCGCGAATTTCGATTCGAGCGCAAGTAGCCTGCGCTCCGAATGCAATTCTGAGTTTTGCGTTTTTCCCTGCCCAACATTTCGAAGATAAACTCTGGCAAAATTCTTGTTTGAGGGTGGAGTGTCGAGGACCAGGCAAAGGGTGTGGATGTGGATTTTAGGGGGTGGGGGCTGCATCACTCTGGGCATCTTCGCAAAAAGATGCAGTGTTACTGTGTTATTCCCCATCTCAAACTGTGGAACTCGATAATTATGTAGGATCACTTCATCATAAAATATCAGACCCGCAGTGTCAATATTTTGCCAGGGCGGTGTTCTCAAAAGCGAGTGCCAGTCAGAATGAGCCCCTGAGAGTCTTTATGTCCAAAACATGCCTGGAGAGCCAAGGATAGAACCAGTATCAGGTGCAATGTCATCACAAATACTAATGGCTGTGCCTTTTTCAATGTATTCTCCTGAGGTCGTCTATGACTTAAATGTACATCACTTCTTCTTCGTCTTCTTTTGCTGTTGTTCTTCTTGTGTTCTTCTTTTTCTACTACTTCTTCTTCCCCTCTTTCTTCTTCTTCTTCTTCTTTTTATTATTAATATCATTATTAGGCAGGATGGCTGAAAGAAGGCCAAAAGGAACATTCCCCATTTTATGTCAGCTGGTCAAATATTACCCACTATTCAATGAACTCCCTGATTTAAGGTTGCCGTAGAAACAATATTCTGCAAGGGCTACCATTCCGCACCACTCCGAATAAACAGATAGGTTGGGTAGGAGGGACACAGTGATGGGTCGACAGGAAGTCAGAGCTGGGAAATGCATGAACCAGGGACAGAGACGAAAACAGAAAGAGGGTGGCCGGGATGCAGAAAGGGACACAACAGGTAACAAAAAGCAACTCAGAGCGGGAAAGAGACAGCGAAAAAAGGAATGCAGACATACGTTATGATGATGGCTCTATGCAGTGTCCAGAGAGAAATGTTGACAGAGAGTCACAGAGTGTGACAACAAGCAGAGGGCCTGGTGGCAGGAGGGCAGGTAGTCTAATAGCTGCAGTGATGGACAGTTGGGCAGAACCAGAAGGGAGAACTACAAATGAACCCCAAAGCACAAACAACAATGAAAGGTGAATTAGGCAAGAATGGAGGGGAAGCCAAAAAAGGTTGTCGGCTGTCCCTAAGAAATAACAAGAATATTTGGAAATTGAAAGAAACACTTGAGCCATTTGGGTGTCCCTGTGCAAAACACAAGTACACCAAACCCTAGAGTAGAGGTCTTCAAGCCTTTTTGCTCTGAGTCCCCCTAAGGAAAATATTTTGAAGTCTGGCCCCCCCTCCAAAACTTTATGGCATGACTTGGGCGAGCGGAAGTGGTAAAGCTGAGCAAAGCTGAGCAAAGCTGAGTGTGGGGCTCTCATGTGTTGTGAAGCTGAGCGTGTGACAGTGACCAAGGTGCCTGCTACCTGAAAGAAATGTAATTGGGTGCAATTGGTTAATCACCAAATGTAAGGCCTGCATGGGACCCAGTGTAAGCCTAATTGATGGAGTCACTGGAAGTTTCATGATGACAAGTGACGGGAGGGTGTTGAATTCTGGAAAGTATCATTTTAATGGATACTTATAAAAATGCTTGCACTGGGGACAGTCTGATTACCTATTACTAAAGACATACTTTGAAAGCCCTTGTTTTATCATAAACACTAAACCCAGAGCCACTGGAATTGTACGATTCTGTGGCTTTTTTCACATAATTATGGATCTTCCACACTTGCCACATAAACCATCACCTGGTGCTTAAGCTGCAGATTTTAGAAAAAAAAAAAATTCTAGCTCAAAAGGATCAACAGTTACTAAAATGTGGCGCAGTGTTCCCACACAGTGGAAGGCCCTTCACGAAGGTTAACTGGTCACCTTTCACCTGCTTATTTCTGTACTTGATAAACTGGTACTAATGTGGTAAAATATTTGCCCAAATAGTATTATGTATAAAAACTACAAAATAATGAAGTAATAGTGTCAGAAAATATGCCGCATGATGTGCATTTTCTTCTTGCATAGATTTGTTAACACAGCTGCATAATTTGGTGCTGCCCTTGCACATAATTCCTGTGGCTCTGACTAAACCATTCTGCAGCACCCTATCTTATACTGTGTATACAGTTTTAAAATAATGATTTACATATTCACATTCACAGTGCTGCATGTGAGAGGATGTGACCTGTAACACTATATATGCACATACATTCCCTTTTCAGCACTGCGCTCACCAGGATTCAATTCTGTGACTGTTTGACCTCACACAGACCTCTGCAATGATTGCATTAACAAATTGAGGTCTCATAAATATTAATTATTTTTCATTTCCGATGCGTGTTATTTTATCCGCAGTCACCAGCTAGTGAAAAAACAGAACAAAATAGTTAAAGAAATGTTGTTCTTTGTATTGGTGTCTTTGACCCTGCCTTGCTCTTCAGCTGCTGTTTGTAAATGAAGACAGCTTGGAAATGCAGTAAATTAACAAATTCGTACTTCCAGGCTATTTTCATTTACAACTTCTTACTGAGGCATTCGCCTCCCCTGAGAACACTGCCAGGGGGGCGCACCCCACAGTTTGAAGACCTCTGCGCCTAGAGTGTGGGCATCAAACAAGCTGGTACATCTCTACCATAACAATTCATCTCGTGTTCTGCACGAAAATCGATTAACACAAAATATGCCCTAACCAGGCTTTTGTGAACACGAGCGTGTGGCAGTATGAAGAGTTCCCTACCAATTTCACGAGAAGGATAAACAAGCATTAGTAAAAAGAAGAGTAAGGCTTCTTAATTGATTGGTGAATATATGTGTGTGGTTGGGTGAGTGTGTGGGTGAATGGGAGGACAATTCCACTACTGGATGGATAAATGAGCGCAAGGACGGACGAATGAATGAGTGACTGATTGAGTTTAGGAATGGAGGATGAGTGAATGTGAGAACGTTTGTAGAATGAGTGCATGGATGGGTGGATGGATGAATGGTGTACATAGAAGAATGCAAACACTTTACAGCAATCTTTCAGGCTGGGCCACCAGACAACAGTTGTGAGTGTTGTGAAAATGACAGTAATAGCCAACTTCATGGCTGTGCCTGCATTACACCAGGAATGGGCACCTCTGTGCAAAGAAGTATATATGGAATTATGACACTACAAGTAGTAGCGTGATTTATTTTTCCAATCGTGTGTTTGCAATTGCGATACAATACATCTGAAGCACAGACTTGGCAGCACCTCAGATGCAGATGCTTCACAAAGCCATATTGTGACCAATGAAAAACAAGCATTGGCATAGCCAATAGGTCTCACCTTTGGGACCTTATAAGTGTTTAGCTAGAGATATTGACTTTGCCTATGTCTTTAAGCAGTGCTGTACAGAAGTCTGCAGCATGCTGAAAAGTTATAATAAAGAAGTATCAGAAGCATTTTTGTTACCTTATATATGACCAAGAAAGCATTATGTACAACTGAACAACCATATTAAAAAAGTATTAACGATAAATAATGTCTTGAGTTTTTTTGTCCTTTTAATGCTGGCAACTTATATCTGCTTGTCCCAATGTTTGCTTGTTATGTTTTTTTTGTTATGGGGGAATAAATAGGAGGAGGGTGAAGGTTGGGAAATAGTACCTGTATAACAGTCAGTGAGAGAGTCAGTCAGTTAGTCGGTTAGTCGGTCAGTCAGTCAGTCAGTGAGAGAGTTCGTTAGTCAGTGAGAGAGAGAGAGAGAGAGAGTCCGTCAGTTAGTCAGTCAGTGAGAGAGAGAGTGAGAGAGTCAGTTAGTCAGTCAGTCAGTGAGAGAGAGACAGTCAGTGAGAGAAAGAGAGTGAGAGTCAGTCGGTCAGTGAGATAGTCAGTCAGTGAGAGTCAGTCAGTCAGTGAGAGTCAGTCAGTCAGTGTGAGAGTAAAGTGAGGAAGAGGATGAGAGAGTAAGGAGAGATGAGATCAGCATGACGCGAGAAGGTAATAGCAGGCGTGGAGAAGAACTTTACTGAGACAGGGTGGAGTGTGAGGAGCAGCAGTGTAGGAGGGACAAGAAAAGAGTGTGAAGCGAAATGCGGAGGCAGTGGCGGCTGGCTCTGATAGGCATCTAGGCATCCTCCTTCATTGTGTTCAGGTCCTCCAAAATTAAAGTCCTGTGCTTTCCAACCTTATCCAGCACCCATCACTTGGACACCATCTACTTCCCTCAGCCGTTCTTTCAAAGTTACCCCTTCGTCCAGAAACCTCATGGCTCAAGTCAATTCAGATCATTAACAAAAACTAATCGCTACATAACCAACACAGAGTAACTGCAGGTTGATACGCATTGTTTTAAAGTCAAGAAATCAGTTCTCTCATTCCATTCAAGACGGAGTAACTCATTAGTATTCAGCAGGTTTGACTATAGGAGCGTAGCAAGGCAGTGCTAAGCAGTAACACAAACAATGAAATTGGGACCCATTAACAATTTTGGTAGTAATAAACGGTTGCTAATTGGGATGAAGTGAGTCCCTCACGGCCCTGGATCCCAATGGAATTGCACCTGCTGAACTATGGCTAGCTACGCCCATGTAGGGGTATTGAAACAGGTTTTCCAATGGGCCTCCCTCAGTTATTTTTGCACCACTCAACAAGGTCCAAAACTTTGCAACCAGAGCTTTGTACAATCTATATAGGCATATCCCCACTCCACCATTCAGTCACTAATCTGGTTGGCATCTGCCAAAAAAAGTACCATATAAAATCTCCTGACACTTGTATTGAAATCAGTAAATGGCACAGCAAATAACTACTGTCTAACATACTGTCTTCACTCATACCAAGAATTTACGACCAACTAACCAGAACTTTTTCCACCCTAAGCCACCTCCAGGTTCTGATTACTATTAGGCCCTCATCACTGTAACACCCTACCAAAAAACATTCAGACAACCACATCTCTCCAAGAGTTCAAAATGGTACTGAAAGCTTGAAGAACCCAAAAGATTACAGCTCCCTCATATTGAAGTAAATCCGTGTATTACAAGCATATATGCTTAAATAGGTGTAGAAATGCAAATTCAGTAAATTTATGACTGTATTAGTCAGTGTTCACCACACTACTGGTACTATTAATGACGCAAATGTTGGAGGTACTCTTAGTGATGCCATAATGTTGCTGGCTTAGCTGGCTTCCCTCTCTGTTTCCTGTTTGCACAGACATGATGTTGATTTTGGTTTCCCCTTGCATATTTATAGCATCACTATATCCTCTGTAGACTGTTGATGCAGATTCGGATTTCCTAACTTAAGTGACATGGCCTGGGGGAAAGGGGGTTAGTTATGATTGTTTTTTGTTTTGCTTTTAATTTCATGCGACATTTTATATTGTTTTTTACTTGACTGTAGATATATGTAACCTTGTCTGTTTCAATGCTGTTACTTCCAAGCCAGTCGGTGTTGCATGCAATGTCATATCTCAACAAAATGCAATAACATTTGTGATAAAAAATTTCATAATAATGACGCCAACGTAACAGAGAAAAAAAAACAGTCATCCACATAAACAATCTAATCTAGGCGTTTTATTCCTCCCTTTTTTTTCTTCTTTAAGTACTAGTGACTTCTAAAAAACATTTTGAAAGTGCATCAGTGTCTGCAACAGTCACTGTGTTTTGCGACGAGTCATTGAAATGAAAGACAGCCACTACTTCTAAATGTTAATCTTACCTAAGGTGGCTGCTTAGTAAAGAAATGTCATTAGGTTTAACATGAAGGAAATATCACCATGGATCCCCAAGCTTATCCAGTAAACATTTATTAGGAACTTCCCCAACAGTGATGTCAAATCCATCCTGGTAATACTTACTTACCTGGACAGGGTATGGTTACCTATGATGAAGCATGCTACAAGACCTATGGAGCTCCGATTGTTCAATGCAGACATTTAGACCAGGTTGTCGAATTGCGTGTGATAAGTGTGACAGTCCCCGTAACATGTGCCTATAAACGAATGAGACTCAGAGCTTCCCTGACCTATATAGCTCTGGAAAATGCAATGAATATGGTGAGGCTGCACATCAGTAGATATGAAGTAATAAATAGAAATATCAGGCGGAATAAAAGGCTCTTCACAAATGCGACTTCGTGTGCACGGTAACAAACAAGATGGGGGTTTGTGCCACCAGGTTTTTCCTCCACCTACTCAAGTCTCCTTGCGCTGCTGGAAGAAGTGAACACAGGCCCTAACACAGATCCAACTCATTCTGCAGAAAAGATGATGAATAAGGCCTTAACTTCCTGCGCACACAGGCTCAGTGTGCAGATGAGTTCATGGGCCCTTTCTGAGGCCTGCCACTCTCCGCTCCCAAGAAATACAACCGAGTAAAAAACACAAGCCGGCATTGAGAAGGAGTCGGAACAGAAGAACGGCGCCAACGTTAACATGCTTTATGCACAAGAAGGTACAAACAGGTAGGAACAAACCTGTGCCCAACTGCAAAAACAACTGCCCGAATTACAGGGTTTTCTGCTGTTAGGAGCAGGGCAGGGGTGGTCTGTGTAAGAAAAGACGAGGGGAGGGTTTCGAGTGCAGGTCCCTCGATGCAAAGGAACGTATGGCCATTGAAGGGAGAAAGATTGTGTGTGGGGTGGGATCGGGTTGCAAAGGAGCCTTCACAGTGCACATGTCGCCAAACCTTATGTATTCAAAAGAAGACAACATTCCAGAAGTACTGCTAAAAACTGGAGCGCGAGAGCAGGGCAGGGATAGTCTGTGTAAGATAAGACGAGGGGTGGGTTTCGAGTGCAGGTCCCTCGATGCAAAGGAACGTATGGCCGTTAAAGGGAGAAAGATTATGTGTGGGGTGGGATCAGGTTGCAAAGGAGCCTTCACAGTGCAGATGTCGCCAAACCGTATGCATTCAAAAGAAGACAACATTCCTGAAGTACTGCTAAAAGCTGGAGCGCGAGCTCTAGTCCACGTTGGTTGAATTAGGGGTCTGGACAGTGAAACCGATGCCAGGGTGCGTGGATGCCTGATTAAGCGCTGAATGCATATCACCAAGCAGCCGAGAAGAGTCAGGCGCGTTAAAATAAAAAAAAAAGCAATGGCCGCGTGGCCGTGAAAGAGACGCGGCTGCGAAAGTGAAAGTGATCGAGGCTGTAAGGTGCCCGCGAGATGGCGCCTGTGCGCGTAACCGCAAGCTCTAGGCCACAGTGGTAGCATTTTCTGAAGCCCTTACTAAAAGTCTCGCCAGAGCAGTATATGCGCTGGCTCAGGCGAGTCCTAATTACAAGCTTTCTTCTCCTACTGGTCTCTTTCACTTTAAATTCTATGCTAGACATCGATCCATCATCAATGTAGATAATAAAAACAAAACAGATCAAACATTCCAGCCTTATACGTTCCATTCGTATCCTCTCTGATATGTTATTTACACATGGTAGCCTCATCCTGAAAAATGCAAGTGGAGATGGAAATATTTAGCTTTGAAAGGAATAAATGTGCTCTTAGCAGAAGAATTGGGTTTCTCCTGAGAATGTCAGCACTCTTGTAGCACAACGTATTCGTGTGGATCACACAGAGAGGAGAGAGTTCTCACCAGTGTGCCCATGACCAGCCATAAGACAAACGTAACACTTGTCTGAGCCCAGACTGACCCTGCAGTGACCTTCATAAGAAAAGTCAGTTACTACAAACAGAGCACATCCAGTCTGCATGTCAGAATGAAACCTGGAAATCCGTCATGCACCTGGAACCCAAAAAGATCCGCGGAGCGCCTGTGATGCTTGGTGAAAAAACCTATGAGCCCCTGGGCAAATCCAGCCATGCCTCTGGGAAGGGCCACTTTAGGCAAAGGACACAATGACTACATGGATATGGCAGGAGCCTTTAAAGGCCAAATTGACTGCCATAGTGATAAGACAAATTCCGGGCTACTTGATCTGTACTAGATAAACAGCCACCTAGAGCCATTTTCAAATACGACGGCTTTCTCAAATGAAGATATTGTATAGTTACATAAGCCGAGTGACTATACCTTTTCCCTTCCAGCAAAGCAATCTGCAGCCATACCTTAAAAACGTGGCAACTTTACGTCAGTATTACACAGTTGTGGTGCACTTTAACCAAAGACATCAGTGCCACTGTAGACTGCCTGCCTGAGCCAAGTGATGCCAACCTCATCTATGATGGGCAAATATGGCCATCTTTTTCACCAAAGTAGCAATAACTTTTGTGTCTTATAAGTGTTCTCAGATTAATTTATGTCGTAATGTAGTGAAGTATTGGTTTTACTATATCCATCAAATTAGCCAATTTTCTAATCTCTCCTTCTTGATTAAAAAATACTCCTCTCACTTTTAAGTTTTAGGAGTTCAGCGCCTTTCACTTTGGTCGTAGCTCAATTTTTATTTACTTATAAGAATTGTTTTGGTACATTGAATGAGAGCCACGAGGTGTCAAAACAAAATGACAACATTTCAAACGAAGTACGACACACATTACATCTACAAATTAGGAGAATGTAAAATAACAAATGGACGTTACTTTAGTGTTTGGTTTAAGCAACGTTACAGAGTCCAGCAGGACCACACATTTAATCATATTGTGTTTTAATGCAGTGCTGAAAAGTAGGGGAATCCCGCCCGATCTCTGTTCCAGCAGCTACCTGTAGGCAGGATCTGGGAACCAATCAACCCAGGGAAACTTGCAGAATTTGTCCTGGTGTCTTTTTCGGACACCGTGACATAATTCAGCAACACCCGCAGGTTTACTGCTTTGCATTCAGAGCAGCAACTTGCAGGTGATGAGGGGTCTTTTTTATTTTCAATTGCAGTCGGGCCCAAAACAAAGGCCTGATTTAAAGGGCCATCAATGCAATGAAAGGAAACAAAGACACACAGTTTATCACTTCTCAAGTACTTTGGTGAAACTTTGATTTGGAGGCAGGTTTTTGGGTTTGATCAACTCCCCGTGCCTGCACTGTAAGAAGGCAAGATGTGTTTGTGCATAATAACGCAATAATGGTTTAAATGTCATATTTGATAATGTGATATTTAATTCTTTCATAGCGCTACTCATCCCAGTGTAGGGTTTGAGGGCACTTTACATCACACACACAGGCACAATAAATCATACACGTGTGTAAAACAACGTACAAGAAATGTTGCATAAAACAATGAGGATTGTAAGAAATTGGGCTATTGGTTGAAGAGGGTGCTCCTACTCTAGCAACAGACACAATTCTTGTCAGGGTGAAGAAAAAAAGTCACTAAATTAAACTGTACTTAACCATGTGATAGCTTGGCACAAAAGCAGCTAGGCTTACATTAGAGGTAATGTGTAAATAATCTATGCACCACACAAACAGCAACAAAATGAAAAACTAACAAAAGATAAATCCAACATCAATTGAGAAAAAATAGAGTAAACGTTAACAAATAATTTAAAACGCAAACAATAAAAATCCAAGCAATGGATTTGGAAATATGCAATTGTAAAGATTTAGGTAAAGATATCACCAAAAAATGCAAAGTGCCAAATGAGCGTACCTGGTAGCACTGGACTGGGACTAGGTCACAAATCAGGCCGACCATGATGGAGGGCAGGCTATGTACAGGACCGAGACTGGCCTGCTGAGAATAGTAACTTATATGTCCTTGGTATGCGGTCAGGTCGGCATTGCGTTGTAAGGCTTTGCATCGACTTGCATCAGTGCTGATGAGGCTGGGCGGTGAGGCTTGGCGGAGCATTGCATCAGATTTGGCAGAACTTCAGTTAGGCCAAGTGGAGCTATCGCTGATACCAGTCAAGGACCCAAAAGCCGAGGAGGCACTACTTAGGGATCTGGAACTCATTCCAGCAGAGGCCAGAAGGGCTCAGGCAGGTCCAGTTGCAGCATGAGAGCTGGGAAATTGAAGGGAGGCATATGGAGCTTGATGTTTCCCTGTAGCTCAGGACAGGAGGTCAGTCAGCTCACCCTTGGAGTCACTCAACCTGGGACGAAAGGTGCAGGTCTAGTCTTATCAGCGAGTAGGGCAGGCCTCAAGCAGCAGGGCAGCTTTCTGTAGTGTCCACAGGTTCTGGGGTGCACTGAAGAGTGGGTCTTTTCATACCAGGTGCCCATTCTGAAGTGGGAGACGCTTCTGGAGATTACCCCTATGGAGGGGTCTGGAATGTCCTGTCTACTTGCCCTGGTCCCAGTCTTTCTGGGGCACAATAGGCTAGTATGGAGTCCTTTATGTGTCAGCTGACCCAAGGGCTTTGAAGTGCAAGTGTGGTCGGTGTCCTCTCAAAGATGGCCCATCCTGCTAACAGACAGAACCTCCTTGTGTGATACTCTATGGGAGAAATACACAAATACCAAACTGCCAACTACACCAAGTCATATGACACACGAAACAGGCTGCAGGAACCAAATGGTTAGGACAATAAAATGCCAACTTTCCAAAAACTGCATTTTCAGAATTGTGACTTAAAATCTGACCTTAGAATTCAAGAGGGTTTTAAATTACAATTCCTCAGACACCAAAAATGACTTTCCTACCTGTTCCCAATCAAATGTTATCACTTATTAAATGCAATGAGGTAACCCAAAGTTATCCTATGGAAGAGGTGGGCCTCATAGCAGAGAAAAACACATTTAGGAGATTTTCAATATCAGGGCGTGTAAAACTTAAAAGTACATGACCGATTTGTTCAATACACTGCACCCTCTCCTAGGGACTCTTTATGGCCTACCCTGCGAGTGACTTATATGTCTTAAAAAGAGGGGATTTAGAAATGGCAAACATATTCATTATTCCAGGTTGAAGGCAGGCCTGGGACATGTTTAAAATGCTACTTAAGTGTGTGGCACAATCAGTGCTTCAGACTCACTAGTAGCATTTATTTACAGGCCCTGGGTACATGTAGTGCCACTATACTAGGGACTTACAAGTAAATTAAATTTGCCATCTGGGTGTAAGGCAATTTCACCATGTTAAGAGTAGAGAGCACAAACACTTTAGCACTGGTTAGCAGGGGTGAAGTATGCAATGTCCTTAGATCAGCAAAAACTAATCCAGCAAAGCAGGAGGGGTGAGGGAGAAACACAAAGTCAGAATCTAAAACATAACACAGTAATTGTGGTTGTTGGTACTAACAAGACTTTATTATTTCCCAAAATATCCATTCTTTTCAATCTTAGATCAACAACAGAATGAAACAAACAACAATAAGCATCTAAACCCATGACTTCCAGTTTGCATGCAGCCCCTTGATGCTGTTAAATCAATCACAGAGTCAAATCAATAGCCCGCTTACCTATCTACATAAAAAATAAATCTGTAATGTGCACATTCCCCAATGTGCTTTGCAGCAGTCATATTAATTCTTTATGCTACTTTGAGTTAAAACTGTGATCGAACAAAACACAGAACTCTCCCACTTATGCATTACCCCACAAGAGTTATCACACTGTTACTATAATCTCTTCAAAAATGTTGGGCTCACAAAGATCTCTGAAGCAGTAAGACTGTAAGATATTTTAGAATGCAGCCTCTTCGTGCCCAATTAAGTAAGCAAGAATAGTTTTACTATCACCTATGTCCTAGTTGGCAATTTCTTTGCAACACATTTTTTTTAAATACATTTATAAATTCCATGTCATACTCTGCTTTTCAAGCTCTGCCCCACATGGCGCCACTCTCTTTCCTCTGTCACACCTTCCCAATTTTTGGGTTCCCGGAGTAGTTTTTTTCCAGTTCCACCAGTGGTTTAATGTGTTGAAAGCAGTGAGGGTTCACTAAAGAGGGTGTGGCCTAAGAAGCATATCTAAGACACGTTTATGATGGATGTGTGCTCTTTGCCTAACTGTGTGCTCTGATACCTGTGGCCAAGATTCACTACTTGTGCTTCTGGTCATGGCTCTAGTATTCCTCATCTTCCTCCTTGTCTGCTTAGAGGCTGTTGTCTTCCTGGTGGCCCTGCTTTTGTTGTCATCCTGTTCCCCTGAGTCATCTCATCTGCCCTCCGTGCCCACCTGATCCTGGTGAGGGGAAAGTACATCTGTACAAGGTGCCTGGGACACAGGTAGCTGCCAAAAAAGCAGCTTTAAAACACATTTTCACTTTAGTGATGGGAGAGGGGATCATTCTGTCATTATTATGGCATGATGGTTCACCTCTAGTTTATTACCATCTCTAAAGGTGGAAACATGTTATCATAAACAGTATAGAGATATCCAAAAAAGGACTAGCTTAGCATATTTCCTCTCTTCTGTAATGGACACGATTGTCAGATTAAAATGTCCCCCCTCATCTCACACAAGAGAAGCTGTTTAAAAACCTGTAACCCAAAAGTGTCTTAAAAACTCTGCAACAAAAAGATCAAGTTTTATGTTTCCATATATTCTTTAGCACGCACACAAAAATGAATTGTCTTCAAGTGTCTATATGATGCGACCAAAATATATTCAACTCTTGTTAAAAGGCTTACACAGTATGTTATAAATTATGTTAATTTTAAACATTTAATGTTTGTGGTCTGATAATCTACTCTGAATACATTTTCCACTTTTAGAATTCGCAGTTAACAAATCTGTTTCAAACGTTTACAAAGAAAAGCGTGAATTACTTTTGTTAACCGAATTGTATTACATTATTTCAAATGATTCTTGAATGCAAATGGAAACATTATTGTACAATTTACTGGAGAATATTCATTAGAAATAAATGTCAGTTTCGTCTGTTTTTTCCCATCCTTTTTCAGACGGCGCATGTCATTTTGTGGACAAGGTTTCTTTTAATAGATACTTGCGTTTCTTTTTCACAGCTGGCCTTGACAACACTGTGAGTATTGAATAGGGCACTTTGAGTGGCAAACGTCCACAGAGTGCAGCTGCGCAAGGTGGAGTTTTACTTTGTTGGCAAGCAGAGCGGCTCGATGTGGTACCCAGGGTCACTGAGTCTGCTCCAGGTGGTACAACATGCCTTCCTACGCATTGATTATGTAACCTTGTTTGACAATCCCTGCACGTATCTGCATCATTATGTACTTCGGCAGTCTGATACAGCTTAACCCATATGCGTTGCTTCTATCTCTGTGGAGGATTCTGAATGCAGTAGTAAAACGCCCTTGATTCCCTGCTCCATTTCTGACTCACGGCCAAATTTACCAAGCTAATTTAACACAGTGAAGCTCAGGTGCCAATTAACAGCATTTACACTAGTAAATTCTATTCCTGATTCACGTAATCAGGAATGGTCCAATGTTGTCCTAGTGAATATAATTTGCTTATAAGGAAATTACACCAGCGCAGAAGAATTTGCAGGCACACATTGTGGACAACATTTATTAAGCAGCTGCCTTGTCCTTGATCACACAAGGGATTGCTTGAAATCGGTATGCCTCCGAGGTGATGACCTAACAAGGAGAAACCTTTTTCCTCTCATTATTTCCTCTTTCTATGCATAAGGAAAATGCCTCTTTGGATTGATTTTGTACAGGAAGGTACCCCTTTCTGCACAAAATCAATCCTGTTTATAATGCAGCCACTCTTGTACTATGGTGCAAGGCTGCCTGCGTTGGTGCTAAGCAGCACACAGTGCACGGAGAGAGCAGAAATCCTCTAAATCTTTGTTGAATATAGATATTTTTTTCTCTTTCCCGCAAAGCAGAGCAACAAGTTCTCTTACTGCATCGCGCTGTGTCAAATAATAGAAAATGTGCCCCCTTGAGTAAGGCTATTGAGAGTGCCTGGCAAAATACATTGTGTGCTGGCCTTTTCTAAGTCACAAAGCCATTTTTTTAAAACTCTTTGTATTAAGTTTGCTCAAAAGACCATTGTTTACATGAATCACTGGTGTTCGTACATGGTGAGGTTTCAGTATTACAGCAATAATATGCATCAGAGGTAAGAGACCGTACACCAGTACTGGCTCCAAGAGCATACTTTTACAACAGGACACATTCTCCCAAAACATGTCAAAGCCTGGTGTATTCCTTCCATCTATCACTCCACTCCAGCTGAGCTGCTACTCATCACTCTTCCCCCAGGGGTGCTCTGTGTCGTTGCCATCGTGCCCATATTTTCTCCCATTTTTTACCACAGCCCCTACTCCTATACACCATCTCTTCAGCTCGCTGGCACCGATCAAGTTCTCTCTCCCACTCTCCCAAAGACGGTGGCCGGGGTGCTCCCCACCCTCTGGCTATGTTTCTTTTAGCGATCCCAGCTGCAAGGGCCAAACATATTTCCACATGTCTGGGACAGTCAGAGTCCTCTCTAATCTTTAGAAGAAGCCATCTAGCCCCATTGGGACCGTCACCCCTGTCACCTTGGACATAACGTCTGTTACTGTCCTCCAGAACAGGACAATTTCTGGACAATCCCATAGGCTATGTAGGAAAGTTCCCTGCTGCTGGCAACCCCTAACACACATTGCTGTTGATGCCCTACCCCATTTATAGAGGTGCGAAAGGGGATAGTAGGTACAATGTAGTATCTTGAGTTGTATTAGTCTAAATCTTGAGCGGATCGCGCTCTCTCTTGGGCACTGTATTGCCTCCTGCCAATCCTCATCGTTTAAATTTCCCAAGTCACCAGCCCATGCCCCTCGCCAAGTTGTCAGGGGATCTGGCACGTTTTTTATCAGTTTGGGGTATATCGTAGATGCCGCTTTTTCAGGGATGGGATCAAGTAGTAACCTGTCCTGTAATGGGGAATGATCCGCGACAGGAGTACCATGTTGGATGTATCTCCGTATTGCATGCATTAGTCTGAGGTAGTTGTACCTCTGCATCTGATTTAGCTTGTATTCCTGTTGTAAGTCCTCAAAGGCGAGGGGGGCTGCACCCCTCCACACATCCCTCAGGTACTCGATGCCTATCAACAAAGCCATTTTTTAGACTTTTTTTGTTATTTAGCATCCTCCTGTTTCTTCTTACAGTTGTGGGGTATTGGTATGGCAGCCACGTAGGTGAAGACAAATCTACTCATAATACACACATTTTTGGAAATTGCAGACCTTTGGCTGGTAGTTTTCCACCCTGTAAATTTGTTTAAGAAAGACAGGATCAAATGTGTTTTCAGAAGTGCTAATAGGGAGGGAGAAATCTAAAATTGATGGGGATCAAGGATAATGGGTTTCTACAAGCGGAAAACTATTTTATCTCTTTTGCTGGCTTCATGATGTTTGAAGACAGTTCAGGGCAGGCAACGCCCTCTTCTGTAAAGAAGAATCTGCTGGTAATGCTGGGCAACAGAAAACTATATCTCACTGCATGACATCCGGACCATGACTTCTAAGATGATATATCAATCCTAATTGATCCTGTTCTTTTACTGTCCCTACTTTGTCCTTTGCTCTCCACACATGTGACACTCTTGAACCTTTGAGGTCAATGAATAATTTGCCCAATGGTCAGCCTTCTCTTTAATGTCTTCTTACAATTCCTCCTCCCCCTTAATATCCTGTTCCCAAGGTTTTCTCTGCCACAATCTACTTTGAGGCGTATCTGTGACCATGCATCCCTTCTCAAATGCATCTATATTGCATCTGAATTTGGGGTGTGAAAAGCTTTTACTTAGTGGGATTTATTTTGCAGAGTTCCCGATTATTGGCCTACCCATAGTTTCCTGCTTTTCACACTCACATGCACTTGGTTAGTGTTCTCCTACAACTGTTACCTAGTGCTGGAAACCAATGAGTATGTTGTACGCAAGTTCACACTTGCAAAGTTTTATCTCACAAATAATATGAAACTAGCAAGCATTTTGTACGAGTGCATACCTTGCTAAGCTTTTACTCTCAATTAACTGAACACAAATGATGCTCATGAGTAAATGTAAAATTCCCAGTTTATACAGAACAGCTCAACCCATGTGGAACTTTGCAAGCTTTCATATCTTTCTTATTTTTATGAAAAGATCAGATTTATGTGAGAAATAAAATTGATAACTATGCACATTTTCCGTTGCAGTCCTTGAGTCATTCACAAAGAGGCTTCTTTCCTTTGCAGACCCTTTGCAATGTTTCTGTGATGCAAAATGCACTACAATGATGGATTTTAGCACTATGCATTGGCATCATCAACTGGTAAACCCCTTTCCTCTGTATGAACCCCAATCTCTAACAGAGTTTTACACCTTCACCTTAGTCCATTTCAATAACCATATGGTTTGCACAATAGCCTGACATATAATTCTTCCTGGCAGAGTACAAGCCGAGGCCTCTGTTAAAATTGTATTACTATTGTGAAATTCATGAAATGTACGGATTCTTCTCATACCAAGTTCCTAAAATTCAGTGAATTTCATAGTTGTCAAATATAATTCAATTACTTTCTGTTGGCAACAGGTGTGATCAGGAAATGTCTTGTGGGAGACATTATCCACACAAGCAACGACAATAATCATTCAGTAAAGTAATCTGAGAGTTCTACCCTTCCATGCTAATGTTGTCATCAAAGAAGCATAAATGGTATACAGACATGCTGTCCAAAGACCACAATTTAAAGAGTACTAGTGTTTGGCAGCCTTCACATTAGGGCTAAATGGTGTTTCAAGTATAGTCTTTTCTCCTGGGCAGTCGTTGATCTCTACTCTGCACTGTGTTTACATACTTCCTGTTTTTATTGGGTCACTAGAAATTTTATTAGTAAGATCACTTGTTTCCTTTTTCAAATTTGATTTTAACATGCTCAAGTGGTAGCCATACCCTATTTTCCTCCAAAACCGGTCAGGCAGGAATGGTGAAAAATGGTCGGACTGATTTTACAAAGATCAAACTAATTTTACTATCAAATTAGGCAAAATGATCCATTAGTGAATTGGGGTTTCAGCAAACAATTCCCCAATAACCACTGGCAAAAACACATAGATAAATAATCATACACAATACTTTTTTCTTAAACTTTTTTTTTTGTTTGAAATTGTTTAATTAGCCAACATTAGAGCATACAATAGATCGTGCATAACCCCTAGAATGCCAAGGCCATCATCCTAAATTAAAGCAGTAATACACTACAATGAGGGATACACTATAGGCCTCATCATGGTTCATTGTAAGCAATGGGGAGGCATTCATTCCACTTGCACCCTTGAGTCTTCCTCTCCCTGGTTTTCAACTGCATATGATTCCCTCCCACTGGAAGCAGTGTCACTCTGCTCGCTCTCCGCCACCCCTGAGTTGAGGGCCACATTACACAGCTCTCGTCACTCCATGAGATCTGCCTGTAGTTTATCGTCCTTGCAATTTAATTTCATGTGTAGTTCTTCCGCTAAGGCCCACTCCATGATATTCCACAGCCATGTTGATATATCCGGGCTTCTCTGCCCCATCCAATTTATAGCTATATTACGTCTGGCCAGGACCACCATGAGCTGCAGCAGTTTGTATGCTATTTTTCGTTTCTTGAGTTTGCGTAAGTGGGCTAGCAGAAATTCAATTGGTTCTTCTCGTATGGGGAGACCTGTGCTCGTTTGCACCTTTCCTACCACCTATGTCCAGAACTGCGCTGCTCAGGGCATGCACACGCCAGGTGCTGAAAGTCTGCTTCCTCTGTGACACACCGGGGGCACCTGCCATCGTGGATGGTGGCGGCTGGGCAAACGAGTCCCCCTCATGCCTTTGTACAGAAGCGATATCATTCTGCGCCTGGGACTGCATTGAAGGTGCAGGTGCAGAGTGTTTGACAGCTGTGGGGTGTCTGGGTATTGAGGCCAGGTAACCTTTGCTACCTCTTGGATCCCCCTATACACAATCCTTTGACGGAAATCACACAACTCATATTATAATGGTCGCCCAGTTGAACAAAACGCTAAGGGCCTAATTTAGAGAGTGGTTAGGGCATCGAACCATTAACGAAGTATTATACAACATCGTCCTGATAGAGTAACCGCAGTACAAATTTAGAGATGTCTGCTCCCCCAGGGAATATATCTCTTACATTGGCAGAAACCACTGTCACAGCCATTCCTGTCAGTTCATTGAAAGTGTGCTGGAAGGCTCTATCAAAATTATGGAGCCGTACAGCACACTTTCAAATTAAGAACATTTCAAAGCAGGATTTTCTATTTAAAAATAAAAAAAACAATGACCCCCTGGGGTTTTCGCCTATGGCATGGGGGGTCATTGAAATGTTTTCGCTTTCACTTACCACCATATTTTGGATGATGGTCAGAAAAAGTAAAAACTTGCTATTTGGCCAGCCACCCTAAATAGGGTGGGCAGACAAATGCCACATCCTCTGATGGCCGTACTCTATTGGGCCATCAGATGTGTATGTCAGGGGTGAACATAGAGTAGTCTCCAACGCTCGCACACTGAAGGGGCGCTCTATTTAAATGAGGTGGGTGGACCTTCAGTATTCCAGAGCACTCAAAATCAGGCACTAAAATGTCATGATAATGTAATTAGTGCTAATCACATGTGGATATAATAATGTAACCTATAATAAAATAAAATTGCTTACTATAACATAACTTTTATACTCCATTCTTGTTGACTTTATAGCCAATCATAAGTAGATTTGATATAGTTGTGTGAGAAGCTACACTCAATCCCATTTCTCTGAGCACTTTGACAGATACCAAGTGAGCTTAGTCTGGAATTCACACTTCCTAAATAAGTCCATGACAAATTAATAATGTTGGTAAAAGCACCCAATCAGGGTTCTGGAACATGAGAGTAGCAGAAATATGCAAAAGAAGTAATATTCTGTCACACCGATCTAACTACAATGCAATACCATTTGCAAACATACTCAGTGCTTTAAATGGGCCGGTACTCACCGGTACTGAGTACCGGCACCTTCGAATTTTCTGGCCCTCAGTACCGGCTCTTTTGTTAGGGCAGGGAGAGTATCGGTACCCTCATTGAGAGCACAGCAGGCTCCGGTTAGGTATGTCCTCCAGCTCAGGACCGACGCCACTCTGCTTCGGAGGAGCTTGCAAGTCACTGAGCCCCTCAGTGGCCTTTTGTGGCGTCGCTGCTGGAGATCCCAGCAGCGCTCACTTGAATGGCCCCAGACTGCAGGGGGTTGAGAGGGCTTGCCTTGCGTCATGCTGTGATCAACCGGACAGGGTCTAGACAGACCCTGCACTGTTGATCAGATGCGCAAAGGCAGTTAGCCTTAAAGTGTTAAGCCCCCCCACCCCCCCCCCACCCCCTTCCTCCATCAGGCGTGTGAAATAGGCTGGGGCTGCCAGTCAGTAATCCTGTCCCATTTAGGGAAATGCACTGGCCTTACTAAAGTGAGCGGCAGCGCCACACAATCCTCTACCTTCCCCAATGATGCTTTTTTTCATCTTTTTGTTCAGCACAGAGGCTGCTTTCCTTTGTGTGCCCCTCCACAACAAATCCCTGCCTTTGTATGACAACATGACTGACCTGGGTACTGGCTCCATGGGTGTAAAGTTAGCCCTTCAGTGCTTAATTTGTGCCTGTGGTTTCAGCACCGGCACTTATTTTCCAGGGCCGGCACTATAGCTATCTTTTATGCGGGCAGCTGTAGTGCAGATCATTTTTCAAAGAGGAATGCACGCAGCAGGGTTGCTGTATTTTCCTAAATCATCTTCCAAGCTGCTTTCACTTTTACCCTTTGTGTCAAAATGCCTGCACCCTAACCGAGCCTCCAATTGGGGATAGATAGATAGATAGATAATGACTTTATTTCGGATATTTCAATCCATAAAAGTACACATCAATAAACAGTTCATATTAAAAAAAAACATCACATTAATAACAAAATCAATCACACACACATACAATACATAAATAAATTCCATAAAGGAGTGCAAAGGCAAAACAGTACAGGGAAAAAAGTGCATTGGTGCAATGGGCGACTAATAGTTCAGAGGTAGTTACATTTACTCATCTAAACATTTTCTAAATCTTAGTGTCAATTTTAAAAATTCTAACACCTGGAGGACACTATCCGGATACAGCATCTGTAAATACATAAAGGCAGGTCTAATTTGTTTAAAATTCAGTTTCTTTAAAAGGGTGAGAAGATATCTCCTACGGGGATATTCATAAAATGTACATAAAAACATAAAATGTAGCATATCCTGTGGAGACTTCCCGTCGCAGCCACAGGGAGCTACAGGTTTCTTAAAAATATCTACCGTGGGTCTAAATAAGAGAAGATGGAAAATGTTAAGCCTGAATCGGGTCAGCAAAAATTTCTCATGTGAGGTGAAGGAGCATGTTAGATACTTTTCCATAGAGTTACAAGTACTCAGCATAATATACTTTCTAACATTAGGTTTTAAGAGCTCAACTTCATCTCTTAGGGCAATACATTTCATAGAGAAAGCTTTTTTAATTGCTACTACATCACCCTTGACTATATCCCTCGGATTATCAAACACATTCAGGCGACCAAGTTTCAAAAATTGGGACTTCAGGTATTTAAGCCAAGGTACACACATGGCGTGATCAAGTGATATAAGGTCTTCCACTATCAAGTGAGTTAGGGGGATTTCATCACTTAACCATAGTTTTATCCAGCATAACAGAGGTTTTAAACCGACAATGTCGGATAGATACTGGCAGCCCAGTTCTTCATGCGCAATTAAATTCGAGGTACTACATGGGACACATAACAGGCGTTTTAAAAATTTATTTTCAACTATTTGTAGTTGTTCGCCATTTATGTAGCCCCATATCTCACTACCATATACAGCAGTGGCTATGGATTTAGAGTTGTATAATTTCATCATAGCCACATTTGGTTTATTCCCCAGTTTAGACGCAATATTGAAGATGGAAGCATTGGCTCTAGTCATTTCCCCCTTTTTCTTGGCCAGGTGAGGAGCCCAATTAAGTTTGGTATCAAATAAGATACCTAAATAGGTGAATGTTTGGGTGGTAGGGATCGGGACATTATTCAGTTTAAAATTGAACTTCTTCTTTAGTTGTCGGCCAACATGCATAGTATAAGATTTTGAATTGTTGACCTTAAGATCCCTGTCAGACATGAAATTATTAAAAACATTCAATAGTGCCTGTAGACCAACTTCAGTTCTGGAAATTAAGACCGCATCGTCAGCGTATAAAAGTAGAGGGATACCCCTCAGACCAACTCTAGGGCAGTCTGATTTTACCTCTTGTAACACAGCCTCAAGGTCATTTATATAAAAGTTAAAAAGAAAAGGGGCCAAAATACACCCCTGACGTACTCCTTTGTTGATGCTAAAACTTCCTGTAGTTTCCCCGGTCGATGAAAACCTCACGTTAGCTCTTGTGTCATTGTGCAGGTCCGCAAGGAACTCCACAATCCCCTTATCAATACCTTTATCCTTCATGGTCTGCCACAGCCTCCCCCTGTTAACACAGTCGAAGGCAGAGGACAGATCCATGAAGGCAAGGTGAATTGTTCCTTTATACACAACCGTATATTTACTCAATATAAGAAACAAATTAAGACATTGAGTTATAGTTGAACGCCCTTCACAAAAACCATATTGAGAGGTCGACAGAATATTGTTCTCGTTCGACCAGCTTGTTAGGCGTTGGAGTATAACTCTCCCCATTATTTTCACCATTGAATCAATTAACGAGATTGGGCGATAACACAAAGCACTACCCCTGTCTCCTTTCTTAAAGACCGGAACTATTGTTGAGAGACCCCAAGTCTCCGGGCAGCCCAATATGACTGCTGCATTAAAAACAGCAGTCAGAATGGGAGCCCAAAAGTCCGGATCAGATTTATAAAGATCAGGTGGTATTCCATCAGGGCCAGGGGCTTTGTTAGCAGTAAGACCCTTTATAGCAACCAGAACCTCATTTATATCAAAAATGATGGCAGTACTGTCCATATCAGAGGGGACAGCAACCATAGTTGCATCAGCTTCTGAATAATATAAACTTTTAAAATGACTCTCCCATTCCTCCTTAGTTATACAACATACCAGTCCATCTCCCGAGTCCCCAGTCAAAAAAGGTTTCTTTACCAGACCCCAAAATTTAGTACTATTATTCAAAGTGGAGGGATCAAGCAGTTCCTCCCAGGCCTCTTTCCTCAAAAACTCTTTACGGGCAGCAATAGTAGCCTTATATTCCTTTCTACATAGTTTTACCGCCTCCCTGTTCCTCGGGGTTGCTGCCAAGGCTACCCTCAAATTACGGGCAGCTAGAGTACAGTCATGACAGAACCATCTCGGGCCGGAGTTAAGATGGGGTTTATATGGGACCGATAGAAATGCTGATACCCTTTCCGTGATATTTTGGTACGCTTCTAAAACCAACTTGGGTTCACCTCCCTCATTCATACAAACTTTGATGTCCTCGGCACAGCCTTCAGTGATATTCTTATAGAGGACATCCTCAGAGACCATAGACCATTTTAAGCGCCTCTTACCATCTGTTGTAGCCAAACTACCTTGCCTGATACTCGCAATACCTTTTTTGAACCATGGGCAGTTTAGACCGATTATAAGAGGATTATGGTCACTGAATTCACTAAAGTCAATGGTAAAAGAATCCACAAAAGTTTGCATCGTCTGCGAGACCAGTATGTGGTCTATAAAGGTACCCCTTCCATGCCCTTTAAACGTAGGGGTATCAAAGCGAAATAGAGGGTCTTTTAAAGACATAGCCAAAGAGAGGTCATGGTCATTCAAAAAGTCATTACACAGTTCACCCTCCTTTGTGTGCTCCATATGGAGACAGTCTGCCCGATCACACACCATTTCTGGTAAACATTTATGCAATGGGTCTATACAAGGATGCAAATTAAAATCCCCCATAATCAGGAGGTTATGGCCCACATTTTCCATAAAATTTGAAACAAAGGAATTTAAAAAATAAATGTGATTCCTGCCACCACTATCATGAACAGCATTATAAAAGTTCACCAGCCCGACACGGACATTACCTCCACATAAGATTACACCCATTACACCTGTATGCTGTGCTACAATTCTTTGTACTTCGCAGGAAATTAATATAGATACAAAAATTACAAGGCCCCCCTTGGGCCTACCACGCACAGATGGCAAGGCTGGCACAAAGAAGGCCCTATACCCTTCCAAAAAGAGTTCACAACCCAATTCCCAGGTTTCTTGTAAACAGATAACCGAGAATTGTTTGATATAGATCACCCAGTTTACATCAGACATTTTAGCAGCAAGGCCCGCAATGTTCCAGGAGACAGCAAGACATCCTGACAGTTTACCTACCAAACTATCTGGATTAGAAGGTTCACCTGAAGCCCCGATGTCCTGAGCTGCAGGTGCCCCCCGTCAATCGCACAGTTCAAGACCAGATAGTACTTCGAACCTATTCTGTGTGTGAAGATTCGGCCCATATTGATAGTGTCCAGCACTAACACTCCTGTTAGACACACCAATCGGTCCACCTACACCACAGGAATTAGTAATACTATGCTGAAAAAGGGTCTCTTGCACGGGAGTAAAAGGTTCACGTCTCCACCTGGTTAAATTCTGTGGCAGTCGTGGTTTGCACAAATGTGCATAAAAATAACCCAAAGGGCGTACACAGATACTATTTGTGTTATAAACCAGTGCAGAAGCTCTCAAAAGTACGGTTGCTACATGCTGGGGGTGTTTAAAGTTTACGACTATACAGTCCCCTAAACCAGCCTTTTTGGATGGCCCTACCCAATTTACACGCCTTACTGTTAATATCTCGTCAAAGTAGGAAATCGGAAAACCACAATTTTTGTTAAGCCAAGATACTGTCTTATTTTTCAGAGAGATAAAGGATTCATCATAGGGGGATGCAGGATGGGTGCCACAAGAAGGCACATTGGTCAGTACTACTACAAAAGGGGCACAGTCTGGTGGTAGATTAAGATAACCATTGTGTCTCGCCACACTAGAGGCTCTGTTGCTGTGGGGAGTTATGGATATTTGTTGCTGCAAAGCAGTTTTCACAGGAATATCCGTCTGGATAGAGGTTACAGGTCCTGGGATAACTTTATCAGCAAATTCTCCCCTCCCCTTATTCTGTAGATCATTAGGAACAGCAGTATCTCTCCTTTTCCCCCCAGAGTAATCAATTCCACTAGGCTGGGCAATCTCCCGAGACAATAACAGGTCACCCAGCCTTATCACTTCCTTTGCTAAATCATCAATCTTAGTGATTAATGGCTTAATAAGGTCCTCCATTTTGGCAGTAAAAGAAGCTTCTAAGTTTTTTAAAAGAGAGGCAATCATATCCGAGTTTAAATCAGTACCATTGCCAGCACCATTGGTGGCCGTAAATACAAACGGGTTTGGTACAACAGTACCAGTATTTGGCTTACTAACCTTCTTTCTTGGCTTACAATTATTATTTTTCCCGTTCTCCCTTTGAGACCGTGTTCTACATGATCTCGTATGCCTAATCTCAGGTTGGGTCTCATTTAATACATCAGCATCAGAACTTGATGACACCCGAGAAGCTGAATGGACCTCCACCTCTACAGGAATGAGAACTGGGGGGGCCATAGAAATGACACCACTCGGGTTGATCTCAGGGTCTTGGGGCTGGCTTAAGGGATCATTTTCTAATAGTGTCTCTTCAGTCACAATGCCTTTCCCCAAGGATACACGTCTATCATTATTAATCTGTGTTACTTTCCTGACCAAGAAATTATCTAGGGTAGCTGGAGCCGCCATGGCTTTATCAGTTTTCGATTTCACCATTCCGTTCACTTATAAGTTAGGCTTCAACCCAGAAACCCTAGTGTCTGCCTACACACTCACAAATAGGACAATCAAATTAACCACAAATGGATAAATCAAATGGCAACGATAGTCAGTGCGCGATCAACGCCATTCGACAGGATGCACAGGAACCTGGCCCAGTCCAGTCTCTTCCGGCCTCTGAGGGCCACAGAGGGCCCGCCCTTTGCCCGGGCTTAGCCCGGCGCCGCCCGCGCGCGTCCCGCGCTGCGGGAGCTTTCAGTGCCTTATGTAGGACACCGGCGCGCTAAGATGACATCACGCGCTGCGCCGGTGTCTGGGGGTGCTGGGAATTGTAGTACACACTGCCGTTCCCCTCACGGCACGGGAGTTTGGTATGGAGGCAGGTAGCAGGTTGCAGGTCTCCCCCACGTGGCAAGCCGTTCCCCTCACGGCAAACTAGGAAGAAGGCAAGGTAAAGCACTCTTTTGCTCCTCCGGCGCGTCCCGCGCTGCGGGAGCTTTCAGTGCCTTATGTAGGACACCGGCGCGCTAAGATGGCATCACGCGCTGCGCCGGTGTCTGGGGGTGCTGGGAATTGTAGTACACACCGCCGTTCCCCTCACGGCACGGGAGTTTGGTATGGAGGCAGGTAGCAGGTTGCAGGTCTCCCCCACGTGGCAAGCCGTTCCCCTCACGGCAAACTAGGAAGAAGGCAAGGTAAAGCACTCTTTTGCTCCTCCGGCGCGTCCCGCGCTGCGGGAGCTTTCAGTGCCTTATGTAGGACACCGGCGCGCTAAGATGACATCACGCGCTGTGCCGGTGTCTGGGGGTGCTGGGAATTGTAGTACACACCGCCGTTCCCCTCACGGCACGGGAGTTTGGTATGAAGGCAGGTAGCAGGTTGCAGGTCTCCCCCACGTGGCAAGCCGTTCCCCTCACGGCAAACTAGGAAGAAGGCAAGGTAAAGCACTCTTTTGCTCCTCCGGCGCGTCCCGCGCTGCGGGAGCTTTCAGTGCCTTATGTAGGACACCGGCGCGCTAAGATGACATCACGCGCTGCGCCGGTGTCTGGGGGTGCTGGGAATTGTAGTACACACCGCCGTTCCCCTCACGGCACGGGAGTTTGGTATGGAGGCAGGTAGCAGGTTGCAGGTCTCCCCCACGTGGCAAGCCGTTCCCCTCACGGCAAACTAGGAAGAAGGCAAGGTAAAGCACTCTTTTGCTCCTCCGGCGCGTCCCGCGCTGCGGGAGCTTTCAGTGCCTTATGTAGGACACCGGCGCGCTAAGATGACATCACGCGCTGCGCCGGTGTCTGGGGGTGCTGGGAATTGTAGTACACACCGCCGTTCCCCTCACGGCACGGGAGTTTGGTATGGAGGCAGGTAGCAGGTTGCAGGTCTCCCCCACGTGGCAAGCCGTTCCCCTCACGGCAAACTAGGAAGAAGGCAAGGTAAAGCACTCTTTTGCTCCTCCGGCGCGTCCCGCGCTGCGGGAGCTTTCAGTGCCTTATGTAGGACACCGGCGCGCTAAGATGACATCACGCGCTGCGCCGGTGTCTGGGGGTGCTGGGAATTGTAGTACACACCGCCGTTCCCCTCACGGCACGGGAGTTTGGTATGGAGGCAGGTAGCAGGTTGCAGGTCTCCCCCACGTGGCAAGCCGTTCCCCTCACGGCAAACTAGGAAGAAGGCAAGGTAAAGCACTCTTTTGCTCCTCCGGCGCGTCCCGCGCTGCGGGAGCTTTCAGTGCCTTAAGTAGGAAACCGGCGCGCTAAGATGACATCACGTGCTGCGCCGGTGTCTGGGAGTGCTGGGAATTGTAGTACACACCGCCGTTCCCCTCACGGCACGGGAGTTTGGTATGGAGGCAGGTAGCAGGTTGCAGGTCTCCCCCACGTGGCAAGCCGTTCCCCTCACGGCAAACTAGGAAGAAGGCAAGGTAAAGCACTCTTTTGCTCCTCCGGCGCGTCCCGCGCTGCGGGAGCTTTCAGTGCCTTATGTAGGACACCGGCGCGCTAAGATGACATCACGCGCTGCGCCGGTGTCTGGGGGTGCTGGGAATTGTAGTACACACCGCTGTTCCCCTCACGGCACGGGAGTTTGGTATGGAGGCAGGTAGCAGGTTGCAGGTCTCCCCCACGTGGCAAGCCGTTCCCCTCACGGCAAACTAGGAAGAAGGCAAGGTAAAGCACTCTTTTGCTCCTCCGCCAATTGGGGATAATTATTGCCAGGGACTGGCTTGTGACTCAGCTGGGGCAAGGCAAACTTGGAAACAGCAAGCCCAGGACGATGAAAGAACATAACAAACACACGAAAATGTGTACATTATGCTAGCCTGTGTCCTTAGCGCCTAGCAATAAAATATTGCACAGAGGCCTAGGGCTGTGTCTCCCCAGCTAAGCAGGCAGTAGGGCGGAGCCCACAGTTCTTCTCACCCCTCAGACACTGCCTGTGTCATGAGTGCTACAGAAAAATACGTAGTGGGTGAGGGTAGGTAGGCGGATAAATATCACTGTGCCTTCTTTTTTCAATTACGAATAGTGCCTTAACTTTGGACCTTTTGTTTCTTTCGCCGTCTTGTGCAGTGGTGACCTGCCACTGCATATATCTAATTCCTGGGACAGCCTCGTGGGCACTTTTTTGCCGGAGCTGGGCTGGATGGGACCGCTGGGATGCACTTCACTGTAAGTCTGCCAGTGAATGTCTGTTTCAGCCTCCTCCTGTCCCAGGCCTTGTTGAACATCCTCAGCTACACAGAAAGAGAGAAGCCTTTCAATAACTAATTAATATCAACTTAGCCTCGGTAACAAATACGTGCGTGTTTTTTTTACATTTAAGAATCAAGACAGGCCCAGAGAGCCAACATCTAGCCCCACACTACCATCACAAATCCTATTTCCAGTGCTTAATTTTAGCTGGTGTTTGCAGGTGATGCGCAGTAGCACTTATTTTTAGGGATTGGGTCAGAACGAGAGAGAAAGGCGAAAATGGGTAAAGATGCAAGAAGGTAACAACTAGAAAATAGAGACAAGGGGAAAAAGTAGGACTGAAAAGTACCTGCAAAACTGAGATAAAGAGGGAGAGAGTTTCTGGTGGTAGATGAAACAAATGTTAACCTAGCATTCGGCAGCGCTGGAAACGAGGTTCTGAGATAAAAATTTGAGCCCTGGCACATATTTTTTTTACAAATTAAGTACTGGCCCTTCCCATAGAGCAATGAACAGCAGGGAACGCTGCAGCACTCCAGGAATGAGCTCCAGGACAACTGGCAAATGGATTTGGTTCAGGGTAAGTTAAGATGAACATAGAAGGAAGGGGGTGGGATGAATGTATAGAATTGAGGTGACAGGTCAAGTTAGGATTGCCACTTTTTTCACATAAAAATACCAGATATTTGTTCAGTTATGAAATCATGAATGGGCTTTGAAATGGTATTTTAACACAAATTTGTGTACAGTCAAAAATCCTGTGCATTTCTTGTTAAATTTAATAATCATTTAAACATACATATTTATATGTCTGTGTGCTTGCCGACCTGTGTGTGCCTATTTTTGTGTGAGAGAAAAGAGAGAGAAAGAGGGAAAGAATCAGGACACTCTCAGGAGATATTTTAAAGGGAATGGGTGGAATGCTTTTTTGTTCATCTCAGCTTGTTTCGCTCTCTGTGTGTGTACACGCTTGAGATTATATAGTATTGTGCCAAACAACACCAAATAACATATGGCATTAAGAAGCAGCAAATATTACAAAACAAGGAAATGTTAACATATCGTCCTGTTTGGCTTTCATTTTGAGTAATGAGTTAACCTGATTTGTGTACATAAACACATTTCTCATGCGTTTTGATATATGCTACAACTGGTACAGAAGTCATTATGGGGCATATTTACAAGGCGGCGATATAAAATTATTGCCGCTTTTGCGGCCGTCTTCGGCCGAAAAGCGGCGATAATTTTATCGCCTAATTAGGAAGGTCACGCTAACGCGTGAAACCTTGCATTAGCGCAAGAATTCTTAACGCCCAGCTTTGCATCTCTAATGAGATGCAAAGTGGGCGTTCCTGACCTGACAGGAGAAATGTCGCTAAGCGACATTTCTCCTATCATCAAGCCCCACGCTATGAAGCATAGCGGCAAGAAAAGTAGCGATAACCCCTGTTATCGCTACTTTCCTTACGCCTGCTTCAGGACTAACTTAGCCATGATATCCTATGGAAGGTGGATATCATGGCTAAGTTTGTGGGGCCCTATCAACAAGCTAATGCCACATTTCGTGAGATTATCGCTGGGTTTCCAGCGATAATCTCACGTTAGGCAGTTAGCGCTAGGATTTTTATCGCTTTTGAGATAAGCGTTGCTAATAGTACGCTATCTCAGCGATAAAAATCCACGTTAGCCGGCGATAATTATCCTAGCGCTAAGTGCGCTTTGCGATAATTATCGCCAGTTGTTGCTGATATGCCCCTATGTATCATCATATCTTGCCCTTAGTCCCGCCCCTGCCCCGCCCATTTGCCACACCTCTAACTCATTTTAATGAGTACCTGCACTTATTTTTTCCCATTTAAAGCACTGAACATACTGATCACTGAAAGAGCAAAACAGCTACTTCTGAAACCTCACAGCCCTTCATTTTAACCAAATTGTTGTGCCCATCCCTGCGTATGACCTTAGGAGATATTTACCACTCATACAATTTCAGGATACATTTGTTTGAATTCGAGTTAATCAGAATGTCTTTGTGAGCTCCCTCCCTGCCTTGCCCACAGATGAAGGAAATACTTGGTCCAAAAATCTTTGAGCAATCAGTGGGCACTTCCTGTTTCTCTTTTTGGAGCCATTAGCAGTGGTAGAGCCATGATGACCAACAGTCAGGAAGGAAAAGACAGTCATAACTAACTGATCTGCCTCTGTCGTGCGATGCCAATTTTATTTAGCTTTGAGTATTGTTCCAGAACAAGGCCACCCATTTCTCAAACAATTGCTTCTTTTCCGACATACCCTGCATGTTAAAAGATAACCTGTTTTTTTGTATCTAACGTCAACACGTCAGTCACAGTAATCAACAGTGGACTAAAGCGTTCTGATTTGCGTAGTCTAATGGCCGACGCTTAAGGGGGCGCCAGGGCACTGGGCAGTGGGGCACAGACTGCCAAGCATTGGGTTTTCCTGAAAGCCTTTCAGAACTCCTAAAAAACATTTGCTTGTGCGTCATGGGCAATGCGTGAATTCTTCTGGGAAACGAGAGGTGGTAAGAGAGCGAATAGTTCAACAGTGTGCATACGTTTTAATAATTTAATGGCTTAATGGATCAAGATTGTGCCACGCGCAGGAGACGTGTTTACATGGAGCAAGGGATGGGTTCAATGAAATGTGCCTTTTGTTTGATGTTTCAGTGTTTTCTAGAACCAGATGGGCTCAGGCGATGAATGACAGACTCAGGGGATCTCAGTTCGTGGCTCTGGTAACAGAACAGGGCAGTCTTCGAAGTTGTTGACGAAACGACTTCAAAATCTGTTTTCCAGATGTAAGATAGTTTTGGCACGGAGCGGTCCGATGTTTACGGCTCTTCATCACCCTTTTTATATTGCACAACAAATATGGCGTTGCCTCTTTCTTGTCCGCAGCATTCTGTCGATGAACTACTTTGCATTGCAGCGGTCAATTTACGTCACGGCACACATTAAAAACAGTTTGTATGGTACAAATTAGGACCACCCAGAATACTTTAAATTAAGCAAGAACGTCACAGCCGATGAGCAGAGAGATTCAAACTCCACCCGCCAGCAGGTCTTAAGCACTCTTCAAAGTGTATACCAATATATTCCACACCTCGGGGAATGCCAAGGAGCATTCCACAGTCCACATTCCAAGCTCACTTACATCAACAGACAAAAAAAACATCACACGCACATTGCCAGGTGTGTAGCTTTGCTGCAGTGTTGTGATTTAATGTGGTGAGCTTGGTACAGGAAGACCAACGGGCACCCAGGATTCGTATCGATAAAAGGTTTCTAATGCTGTAGTTCTGTGGTTTTTCTGATTTTTTATTAGTGTTGTATTGTGCCACCTTATACATACCTGAAGGTCAGCAAGTGTTCCTAAGAGTTCAGGTCTCTCCTGGGCCCTTACTGTTAAATGGTAGCGGCAGTTTCAGTCGATAACCTTTCAAGTATTGCCCGGCAGTAATCGCCTCTCATACCACTCGATAATTTACCAATGAAAGAGGCAGGCGCCGGAGACTGGAAGGCGGGAAACAAAGTTTTATTCCGTCGGAGCAGAACACATCAGATCAGACAGCAAGGTATCGTCACGAGGTGCTCTAACTGCATCTCTGAGACCTGGTCTCTTATATACAGGTTTATTGCTTTATTACACATGGTACATTCTTTAGATCCCCTTGATGCATGAAAGAACAACCCCTGAAGCCCCGGCTCAGATTCGATCCCACACATAGCTACAGTAGAAGTTCCCACCTCACCCGCAGTAGGAGATGGCTATCACGCAGCAGGGTATTCCGCCAATTCCCGGGGATGTGTGCAACCGGCCGGGTCTCAGGGGGTAGGGGCTTTGATCCACTGTAATCCCTTTGATGTGGGGTGTCTCCCTTACAGTGGGGGCAATAAACTGCATCCGCAGGGCTAGGTGATGGCCTGGGATCAGTTCGGACAATGGGGCGCAGAGGAAGGGGGTTATCAAAGAGAGGCATGACCATGTATGGGATGTCGGTCAGGCGTGGGAAGTGGTTCCACGGCAGGGTCGCGCAGAAGGAGAAGGTTTATGGCCCATGTATGAGAGAGCGGGGGTGGCCGGTACGCGGGGGATGCTTGCGGCGTCAGGGGAACGCACTGGCGATTGACAATGAGCGGGGGAGAGAGTGGGGTGCCTAAAATGGCTGTCGTGTGCTCGCTGTGCGTGGCGCTGGGGAGAGGCAAGATGGCGCAGATAATGTTCAGTTTGCAAGCTAAATTTCCACAGTCCTCCCTTTTAACATATCTCGCCAGCTTGCCTGGCCAATTTTTACCTTCGTTAACCTTCAGCTATAATATCGTTAATGTCTTTCGTACATTCCTTAAAGATAAAGAGTTTTTAGGGCAGGCAGGAGTAATCTGACACATTTGCACATAGTTACATACAGGTGATAAAGTAGGCGAGGAGGTAGTACATACAAAGTTACATCAGCTGTGCCGCATGTCAGGCCCAGGGACAGGAGGAGGGGAGTTTGTTTGAGCACAAATAGGATACTGTAAAGCAAACAGGATGTTTCTGGCAAGACAAGGGATATTTCGTACATTACTTAAGGCCCGGACTTCGTGTGGATCGAAAATAGTCAGTATAGTCGTGTACATGGCTGGTGTTGTATGAATGTCACTATACAAAGTTACATTTTCTTAACTTCTCAGCGTACAGTCGGAAGTGATCGATGCAACATCATGAAAACTTGATAGGAAGATAGTTAATATACAAAAAAAGGGGGTGGTTGGGAGAGGATTTTCAACTTGACATGGGTTCTTCTTTCCAGTGTCCTTTTTATAAAGAGCCATCACTGGTAAGCTCTCATTGTTGTTCTTCTTTCGTTGGCACTGTTGAGCACCGGCGGTGGAGCTAAGGTCCAGCTCAAATTCAATTTCTCACGTGGCAGGGTGTGACCATTCACTGTTCTCCGATCACAGTCCTGTTCCTTAACACAGTTCACCATAGGTACTTTGAGACAGGGTACCTGCTTTTTTGTTCTCCTGTAGTTAAGTCAGATTCATAATCCATAAAAAGGAGGGAGAGAGAAGGGTGTGACGTGCTTCGGGATGCCGAGGGAAGAGGGGGGTGGAGTGGGATCGGATCAAGATGCGGACCAAGGGGAGCAGGATCTTCCAGCACTGGGCCCATCAATCGGGCCCGACGGGTTGAGACTTCAGGCACGCTGGTCAGTGAGCAGGGGCCTCGATGTAGCCCTTCGCGCTTATCATCCTGATAATGGTGTCTCGTCTCACGCCCTTTTTGCTTTGTAGCTTCCCCCTTGGTCGATGTCATAGATGTTCCATGGTCTGCAGCCAGGCTGTGCGTCACGTCCGACCCCGCCCTTCCGAAGGCAGCACGTTATCTTTAAATGAGTACAAGAAACAAAAATCTTAGAGAGTTGGCAGGGAAGACATTTACATACTTCATCCTCTCTCCCAACCACCGAGTAGTTGCGGAAAGGCTTTTATCGGTTGCTGTATGATTGATGTCTGTTAACTCTGATGTTAGTGTGTGTGTTACTAATCTATTAATCATTGCTGTGGTGCAAGTTTCTGTGGGTGTACCTGTCCATCGTCTGGCCTTCTAGGTGCTGATTCCTGTGCCCGATACTTGTTGCAGGGAGCCTGACATCCGTCAACCTTCTAGTCTATTAAAAATTCAAACCGGCTTCTCCGGTATAGACTCGTTCATCTCAACACAAGTTTTGGTAATACACATTTTCCTCCGAGGACTACTAAGTTTATGAAAAAGTAAGCGCGAGGTGCTACTGTCATGCGTTCACGAGTATCCATTTCGGGGAGGAACATAGGTTAAGCATTATTTTTGCTGGGGACAATAGGTAACCCTTTATCAGTTTAGGCGATGTATTATTAGAAAATAGGGTCATCAGCTGTTTCGTTCAAAATACTCTGAGACGGCTAGTATAGGGCTGGGGTTACCTTTGGGAGAACAGGGTGCTTTAAACATTCTATTTCGGGGTAATTGGTCAAGGGTAATTCTGGGTGGTGGAGATGGTGTCTTTAAAAACAAAAACCACTGACATATAGTCCCCGTGTTGAGGGCCAGATTGGGAGACATCAGTCGTCTTACCTGTCCTTTCTTTCTCAGCCGATTAAGCTCAACATTTGCAAAAAGGAGAGGTAGTAACATGGTAAAGTATGGTCGTTTTGTTTCTGTCAATTTGTTCGAACACCACCGTGTTTCAGGCCAATTATACACTTACCGAAGAGGTATGTGTCGTTAATTTATTCAAGGAAAAAGAGGGCAAGAAAGAGCCTTTAGTGAGGGAGCTGGAGAGAGTGAGAGAGAGAGAGAGAGAGAGAGAGAGAGAGAGAGAGAGAGAGAGAGAGAGAGAGAGAGAGAGAGAGAGAGAGAGAGAGAGAGAGAGAGACGTGTGCATCAAGTAGGCTATTTGGCATACATACGACACAAAACGAGAGAGACATGGGTAAGATAATAGGCCACTTGGTGCACACACAACATGGAGTAGCATGGGTCTGTTCCATGTAAGAAAACACAAGCGAGGAAAAGACATAAATTCGGTGATCACGTACACACAAATGCCGGATAGGGTGTGACAGTACCTGCATCAAGCGCAGAAACTTAAGACGGAGACTCAGGGCTACGTTTGAGCATGGGGACCTCTCCTTTCCTGTCCTCTTTTCCTATGTATGCTGCGTATTTTCAGCATTTTGTAGTTTATCTTGGGGGGGGTGTCGGACCCTTTATTCTCCTCCCTTTGATCGGTGGACGAGCACTTCAATCATACAGTGACGCTCTCTTCAAGTGACCCAAGCATGGAATGCATACACATTCATGCCGTATAATCGTAGCACACACGCACAATCATATCATACAGTTTTTCATGTTCCCAATGGTGGTCTGTACTTTACGCACTATCTCACAACGTTTGTCTATGTTTTCCCTGATATTGAACTCGGTGCGGTCCATGTCCACTCCACTCTTCAGTCGGAACTTCGTCGTGACTTATAGAGGGGAAAAAGAGGGGAGGGGATGTGCAGTATTCAAAGTACCCTAGCGCGCGTAGACACGAAAAAAAGTTCTACTTACCACGTACCAGGCTAGCCGCAGGAGTGGGTAATACCATAGACCTATTATTCTTTTTGTCCGAGGTAAAGAGGCCCTATTTCATTCATTTCCTAAATTCGAGTTCCTTGGTCGTACATGCATTTCTCAATAGGTCGTGTACTATGGTGCAAGATACCATATCTGGCGTTCGGCATATACCTTAAGTTATAGTTGATCATCGATTTGACAACTCTTGGAAAAGGACAGGCGTGATGGGTACAAATTCCGTTAAACAAAAAGATTTTAGGCAAATTGAGTCTGTATTATCTGTAGTCTTTCGCTTAGGAGTAACAATCATTTATTCAAAAGAAAAACCTTCAATCAACCTAGATGATTTGTCATGACACTGATTCCGTAATTCTTTTTAGGAAGCCCTTTATTTAGGACAATGTCAGTATACAAATACGGGCCTACAACCGCTATAGGCCGGCCACGGCGTGAGAGGCGTCGAGCATCATGAGCAACACTACTTCGGCATAAAATCGGTTCCCTCCCCGCCCCCCCCTCCCCTCCCGACCATCATTTGTGGAAGCATCGCATATATATATATATGTATCTCTTTTTAACACAAATGTCACGTGACTGGAACGCCACAAGTGTTTGTAGGCCTCTCCTACATCGGCGCCATCTTGGGGCGAGGTCGGGCCAGTGTACAGTCTAAGTCTTTCCATGAATTAGCTGTTGGACCAGAATTCCTTTCGGTAGTTCGAGAACTTTCGTTAGCGTCAACTTTGCGTCAGCATGGCGTCACTGCGACCTCGTAGCAATGCCGTGGTTCGTTCTTGGGGCGGGGCAGCAGGCGGGTTCTTCCGCCGACGCTTTGAATCAGTCTTACTTACTGCACCAAGCGGAGGCGAGGTGGCTGCTGCCCGGGGCAAAGAACAATGGCGGCGGTTTGTCCTTACCGGAAGTCGGCGGGAGTCGAGTGCAAATGACTCCCGCAGACTCTGCAAAGCCGAGGGAGTGTTTTGTCAAGGGTGGGGCCCATGCCCAAGCAGACAAGCTTTCGAGTCCAGAATTGTCTCGCGGTAGGCCAGGCCTGGATCCGAAGAACCAACCGCCGGAGTCCAAAGGCAGCAGCAGTAGCAGCTCTTCGGCACAGCCACCGGGTGGGCCCAGTAGCAGTGACAGCAGAAGTTCGGATGGTATCGCCACCGGGGTGATTCCAGTAGCAGCAACGACAGCAGTTTGGATTGTATCGCCACCGGGGTGGGTCCCCGATTACTCGGCTGCGGGGGCCCACTCCTCGCATCGGGTGCTAGCGGCAGTCCTGGTGAGCCCGTGCTTGGGCGGCTGTCCGGCGGTCGAGTGCAGGGGCGCCAACTCGGCTGGACGGCGAGTGAAATGGTTGGGGTGCCCTCACCTGCTGGCGAGCCTCCACCTGGGGAGGCGGGGGAGGCCCGTACGCGTCGCCTCCCCCCTGCCAGGGCACCCTAGCCGTTATTGAAGAAAGAAGAAGAGAATGGGAGGATCCACACGACGTGGCAGGGTGCGACTCAGCAGACCGATGAAAAAGACGGCTGGGGTGTCCTCATCTGCTGGTGAGCCTCCACCTGGGGAGGCGGGGGAGGCCCGTCCGCGTCGCCTCCCCCCTGCCAGGGCACCCTAGCCGTTATTGAAGAAAGAAGAAGAGAATAGGAAGATCCGCCTAGCGTGGCAGACTCCGCCTTGGCGCTGTCAGAGTTTTGGCGCTTCGTGTAGCCTCCGGCTTATTCGCACAGTCGTCCGCCACTGATGTCAATGGATTTTTGCATGGCTTTTATAGCCCAAAGCCGACTAAAAGGACCGCCCAAAACAGGCCAATGTTGCAACTTTGAGGAAGGAGAGGCGAGGACGGTGTCACGTGGACGCAAATGCTTTGGGATGCAGGTCGCAGTAGACTGCCATGTAAATAGTTGTTTAAAAACGTGTTTTATCCTGTTTACCCTGTTGGTGTGTTTGTTATATCTATAAGTTATTAAAATGTTATAACTATACTACTTCGTTGGAGTGTTTGTACATATTTGCAATCTGGCGATGAGCACAAGGATGTTACTGCGTAATCGGAAAAATAACATAGTCCAATTGTGCGCGATCTAGCCCTAGTTTGGTGACGTCGATGGTGAGTGTCAGCAGGCTTCCGTTTGTGCAGGATTTTGTCATGCTTATTGGGCGGGGTGGGCAGTAGGGCAGACATGTTTAGGTAGCGAGAGTAATGGAGTCGGGCTACCTCGTGGCCGTCTCGACCGTGAGTTTGGCTCCTTCCCTTGGTTTCATATATCCCACAAAGGGCTATCTCCTAGCGTTACTTTAGTTTTGTAAGGTCAAAAAAAGAGGATCCCACCAGTGCCTTTACTATTTTGTCGATTCCTGCTCGTTCATCCTTCGTTAGTCGATTCATTCTGGTGGACTCTTTCTTTCTTATCTCAGGGTCATCCAACGTCGTTGCCGACGTTGTGTTCAGTACAAGAGGCTCGGCCGGCGCGGAGGCCGTGAGGACCGAGGCCCCTGTACTGCTTTCGCTCGTGTTTGGGGGTTGTGGGTGTTGCACTACCGATTGGGAGGGTGCGTATGGAGGGGGCATGTAAATGATCGGGGGGACCTAACAGTAATTCATCATTCGTTCGTTGCTTAGAGGACAACTCAGGGTAGAGCATAGAGGGGGTCCTAACAGCGTACTGGCCTGAGGTTTCGGGCTCCTGTCTTAGTTTAGTTTCCCTTCTCTCCTTTATTTCTTCTTCTAACTTTCTAGCGGCAAGGTGAGCTGCCTTTCGTAATTCCTTTTCTGCTTTTACTTCTTCCCTCTTTTTCCGTTGCGTTGCTTCTTTGCGCCACATGCCGATACTGTCAAGCATAGTAGGCGTCGTCTTATTGCTACGCAGAGCCATTTCTAGCACTTCTATCTTATGGTCGTCGAAGGATCCCATCAGTGGCCACTGACTCTCGGGGTCCTTCTTGGTATATTTATGCCACAGCTTGCTATAAGATACTGCGACTAGTCCATATTTAGTGAACATGTCCTTATTAGGGGTGCCTTCCAGTGGAGCCGGATGGTTCACCTCTAATAAGCGGTCCGGGCAGAACCAACTACCAATCAGTGGGGAGAAGATAGGCATGACGGGTTTCAACGGGGACAAAAGTCAGCACTACCTATCTTTTCACTGCTTGCAAAGACTAGACAGAATATCTCTATTCCTCGTTATTTGTAAGCAGAGAATACCTCCAAAGAACCAATATCGAACAACTAGTGTTCGGACAATCAATCAATCAATCAATGGGGAGATAAAGATAGGCACGACGGGTTTCAACGGGGACAAAAGTCTGCGTTACCTACCCTCACTATTTGCAAAGACTAGACAGAATATTTCTATTCTACGTTATTTGCAAACAGAGAATATCTCAAAGAGCACTTTTCTTCAAAACAATCAATGTTCGGACAATCAATCAGTGGAGAGATAAAGATAGGCACGACGGGTTTCAACGGGGACAAAAGTCTGCGTTACCTACCCTTCACTACCTGCAAAGGGAGAGAGAGAGAGTATTTCTTCTCCTCCCCGTTTGTAGACAGCGAATATCTCAAAGAGAACAATCAATGAGCACAATCAATGAGCAATACTAGTATTCCAAAACTTCAAACAATCAATCAATTATTTCGCAATTTGTCGTGTATCACGACCTTACCCGGACCGCGTGGACAGTTTCTCGTCTTCCGCCTCCAGCGCCCGATCGTCCTCTACTCTCCGTTATTGCTGCGACACTCCTGATGGTTCCCAGTCAGGACCGTAGATCACTCGAGAGAGGTCTGCTCGGAACCAGTGAAGTTCGGATGATCGGCTGCCAGACGAGGGTCTATTGGGCAGGAGCTCTCCCGATCGTTGCAGTCGTTCACTCTGTCGTCAGGACCTCTCCCACTGGATCCACGTGTCTCTGATGGGCCCCACGCTTGGGACGCCAATTGTTAAATGGTAGCGGCAGTTTCAGTCGATAACCTTTCAAGTATTGCCCGGCGGTAATCGCCTCTCATACCACTCGATAATTTACCAATGAAAGAGGCAGGCGCCGGAGACTGGAAGGCGGGAAACAAAGTTTTATTCCGTCGGAGCAGAACACATCAGATCAGACAGCAAGGTATCGTCACGAGGTGCTCTAACTGCATCTCTGAGACCTGGTCTCTTATACACAGGTTTATTGCTTTATTACACATGATACATTCTTTAGATCCCCTTGATGCATGAAAGAACAACCCCTGAAGCCCCGGCTCAGATTCGATCCCACACATAGCTACAGTAGAAGTTCCCACCTCACCCGCAGTAGGAGATGGCTATCACGCAGCAGGGTATTCCGCCAATTCCCGGGGATGTGTGCAACCGGCCGGGTCTCAGGGGGTAGGGGCTTTGATCCACTGTAATCCCTTTGATGTGGGGTGTCTCCCTTACAGTGGGGGCAATAAACTGCATCCGCAGGGCTAGGTGATGGCCTGGGATCAGTTCGGACAATGGGGCGCAGAGGAAGGGGGTTATCAAAGAGAGGCATGACCATGTATGGGATGTCGGTCAGGCGTGGGAAGTGGTTCCACGGCAGGGTCGCGCAGAAGGAGAAGGTTTATGGCCCATGTATGAGAGAGCGGGGGTGGCCGGTACGCGGGGGATGCTTGCGGCGTCAGGGGAACGCACTGGCGATTGACAATGAGCGGGGGAGAGAGTGGGGTGCCTAAAATGGCTGTCGTGTGCTCGCTGTGCGTGGCGCTGGGGAGAGGCAAGATGGCGCAGATAATGTTCAGTTTGCAAGCTAAATTTCCACAGTACTACAGCATCTAAAAATAGATACCCAGGACAAGAACATGGCAACATTGATTTAGGATCCCTTGACAACAGCAGATGGCTGAACTTGGACCCATGTACACATTACACCGCCAGTTTTGGCTTGCAGATGAAGAGCTAATAAAGACAAAGAAAATGGTTACGTGCACTGCCTCAAGGCATGCATAAGGATATAGGCCTCCTCTTCTCTTCTGACTCCCATCAACATATGCTGCTGGGCCTATCACATCAGGAAATGTACCTGCCAAAGCTCCAGGGTGTGTCAACTTCATCTCTTGGTTTCTCTTGGTTTGGCCTATTTTGCATCGCTAACATGCCTTGAAAAATCTGTTTGAAAGAGTTTTGAAGTCTTTTTCTCTACCCTGGTTGGTTGTACCCTGAATTTCGACACCAGAATATCAATGGGACACAGTATTAATGACAAAATACAGAAAATAAAGTATTAGCAGATAAGTAAGTCTAGATTTTCTTTATCTAACTCCACTGATGTGTACTATGGCGATGTATATGCCTTCAAGGTATGTAGAAGTGGAGTTAGGAATAGTAAATCTAAACTTCCCCGTAATGCACTTGTCTGTTGATATTTTGTCCCTCGATAATCTGTCCTCAATATTCTTGTACCATGATGATATTCTGGGGGTTGATATTCAGTTGTACAGCCTTCTGCTTTAAGAGTCAAAGCAATTTGAATCTCCATAGGAACTCCTTACATACATGTTTGTGACTAAAATCGGTATTATATGTTGCCCTGTCTTCATTCATGACTAATACCTCACTATTGAATGTTGTAATCAATGAAAGATGGTCCGTTCTTCTTAAGTAGATTGGTTAAGATCTTTATTCAAGTTGTTAAGTAATCAAGAGAAACCCCACCAGGAGCAGCTGTCCTGCTGCTCAGCCCACACCCAACTGACATTCACAGACATCCAACATTCCAACCATCCAACATTTCACACCACAGTCATTCTAGCTGAGCAGCAGGGAAACATAAGTTACAACATTGACACACACACACACTCATTCATGCCATGTTCCATGAAGGCACCTTCAACCAATGCAAGCAGACACCGCCACCCATAATCACTACTTTCTTTGAATAAATCATTTCACATAACAGCAATGCTAGGTAACTCTGCTATCATTTTCCAGATGCTTTTTACACAGTTATATAATTAATATAGATGGAGAAACAGCAAGAATGTGCAAGTTTGCATCAGTGGAGCTGTTTTCAGAACATTCAGTGATACTGACTTTTCAGAACATTCAGTGATGCTGACTAACAGTTGGAAGAGAACTAGGCTCAAAGTTGGCAGGAAAGTAGATTGTTTCAGTCTTAAATGAGTTCCACATGAGCGACCGGGGTTCAATCCAGTGGCTTATCTAGAACTTTTGCGGTAACTGCTGCCAGTAAGAGTGGGGTGCTGGGGATTTCTGCGTTTGCCATGAAGGCTGCAGGTTAGAGCGGGTGTGGAAGGCCTCCACCCGTAAAACACATGCCGCCTGGGGTGGACGCTCCCACCCCCTTTCTACGCCACTGGTCCAATCCAGGGCTTGTGGCTGCAAGGATGTCAGAGACTTCAGAGTGACGATTAAGGGTTGTCCTAGGAAAAAGCAAATACATGGAAATATTCCATGTTAAGATAAAGATGATAAGACAAGGTAGCTCCAGAATGTGGAGTGCAGGGAGAAAAGGAGAGAACCCAATACTGGGCTTAGTAAGGTGGCAACAGGTTGGCGGGTGTGGTGGAGCGTGATAAGCACAGTGAAACCGAGGATGATCAAAGACTTGAAAAGAAACTTCATTCAAATGCTGCACTTGAGTAGATAACCCATTGTGGAAAGGTGTAATGTGTCTTTTCACACGTTAATTCCAATACAGCATGACTGTGTCTTAGTGAGTTGACGTGTCTGTTGCAGATGCAGATAGTTCTCTATACTCTTTGGTCACAGATTCAGATCCCAGCACAAGTTTACCTTTCATCCTTCTACTGTCAAGAACATGGGGAATACCAGCACATGGTGTTTGTCTGTACTTTGAGATGTAACTTGACACAGCACTACAAATACCTATTTTGCATGATTAAAACCTCACAAATGGCAGTTATAACTTCATTTATATTATGTGAATTTTATGAACAAGATTGATCAAATCAAAGAAGCAGAGGATCCTGTCAGTCTTCCTCTAAAACAATGTGAGGTTTTGCAGACAATACTAAATGCAACAACAACAGTAGCAACAACAGCAAAAGCAGCAATAGTAATAATAATAATAATAATAATAATCATAAGTCCAGATTTCCTTTTGTCACTTCCTAGACCTGTAAACAAGAGGTGTTATAATTACCCATATTAGTGGTGCTCTGTTTACTGGCCTTAGAAAGCTGGTAGGATTTGCCTCCAAGGATAGCCGATGGCAACACATAGAAAGTTGGCCAACTGTTACAATCACTTCACCTAAAAAAGCCAGCCCTATCGACTTTTCCACTAGTTGTTAGCAGACGTCAAATGTTGGCTAGTGTGCGCTATTTCCTTCCAGTTGAGGCCTGATGCAGTGTTATGCTTAACATCAACACTTGGCACTACGCTTGGCGACCTACACAATAAATCGTTGCTGCATGCTCTTCACAACTACTGGGTGTTTGAGCCAAACATCTGATGTGTACTACAAGTATTAGGAGAAAGGGAGTCCTTTGGGGATGGCATGTACTCAAGCAGTGGTAATGGTCCATTAGAGTACATGTGGTCTCACAAGGGTTTCAATTGCAGCAAATCTTGGAAATGTTTAAGAAAAGGCAATATATAATAAATCACAGTTTTCTGTGGCTTGCAGGAATCATTTAGATTATAAAGTAAATGTTTCCAAGTAGTAGCTTTGTGAAATTCTCAGTATCTTCCAAGATTTTACCCTGTTATATATATATATATATATATAAATATATATATATATATATTTTTTTTTTTTTTGGGATGAAGCAGGGAATGAGCATAGTGTTTTCCTTTTCTTCTCTTCTGATAGTCTCAAAAAGTAGATCATCCCATCACAGTCATCCCTTAGGAATTAATTTTTAGCCCTCAGGTGTTGAGTTCACAACGTAGTGTGGTAGAGGTAGCCTTTGATCCTTCTTATTAGAACTCAATTAAACACATGAAATGCAGAGAGATGGCAAAACTGTGGTATTCAGCGTTGTAGATATAACTAACACTGGGACTCCTTTAAAGGTAGTAAAATGTGCATTGCATTCTCCACGTCATTCTTCTGACTTTTCACTGGGCCTCACCACATTTTTAGTTTTAATCAAAATATATGAGTGCATGTGCAGATTTCTCTCATGTTGGTGGACCTCATATATTTTGAATTTTGTGACTCACAAGTACTCTGTGTTTGCAGATGTTAAACCTTTTACTGTGAATCATCCAATTTTATTCCTGTAAATTTTTTTTCATTTTATGTAACTGCCCAAGAGAAAGGAAAGAAATTACTTCAGGTACAGTTTTATCAACACTTTGTATCCGTACAGCGTCACAAAACGTAATACAAACCAGTGAAAAGTGTGATTAACTATTTACTTTCTAGCTCAGACCTGTTATACTGGAGAGTAGCCTGTAAAGCAACACAAACAGCTCTCTGTAATGCTTTGCACTTCTTTGCATGAAGCACTCTCATGCTACCATCCTTATTTTTTCACACAAAGCCCTATGTACTAACTATAATAGATAGGGGTTTTCACCCCAAAATACTGACTCCTTAAAATAGGGGCTAACAATGAGAATTCTTTTCATTTCTCCTAGCTTTTCCATCAGTGCATGTGTGCTGCAGTGCACAGCACAAATACGATGAGGGGAACTGTTCAAAGTTAGTCTAAGCATAGTGTCTTATACTTGAAGATTATTATTATAGTACAAAACCTGTACTTGACATCATTAACTCACCCCATAGTATGGTGCACAGGTATGTTTGTGATGCTTGGGAGTCAGTTTGAGTGCCAGCTTCGGGGGGACAGAAGCAGTGCCCTATCAGTGTAGCTACAGTTCTGTGCTGTGTTTTCCCCCTTTTTCAACACAGAGCAGCAGATTTGACCAAGCAACGTCTTAATAAATCTGCCACCAGGTGTATTTTGTTATTTCCATCATGTTTGATAACTCCCCATCAGAGTTTAGCCATATGTTCATCAGTATCATATGTTCTATGCACATATACTCTTATTTGCACTTGACCTGCCTAATTCCTGCACAATATGAATGTGCAGGACAGTGTTTAAATGGTCGTAATAAATAAGGGCTCCTTCATTCTAACTACTCCCATCACAAAGACATAAAAAATATTGCCCTCTTTAAAAATCCAGAGTCTAGCACATTTGAAATCATTTATTTAAAAAAAATAATCCGTGGTGCTCTATTTCCAACACCTGTTTGTGCAAGGACTGTAATTATAATTGTTCTGATGTGTAATGCAGCTGGAAATGACTGAGTAAGATAACATTTGTATCCTTCACTAAATGTCGCAGGACAAACCTGCTGAAATTTAACCTGAGAGAAAGGCCCTGTATTTACAGGGACATGCAGAATTTGGTACAATAAGCATCGAAATCTGCATATTATTCCCCAGGACAGAATAGGTGATAATTATCACACTCAATAAACTCCAAAAACCTCAGTGTCAGATTTTAACTGGTGATATTAATATCACATCCTTCCATATTTAGGCTCTTCGAAGGAAACCATGCCTTTTTAAATGCATGGATACATATTAGGATCTGTTCAGACACCCATTTTTCACCCTAGCACAAGTACAAAATTGAGACATGGGCTCATTTTTTTAAAACAATCACTCTGTTCCTACAACTAACTCCAGAACTTTTAAACTTAGGGTGTGCACTGCAGCACAGCACATAAATGGATATCATTAGTTGGGCATCAAGATCTATTGGTTGTGCTTTATGCTCCATTGGTTGTGCTTCATGCTCCATTTGTTGTGCTTCATGCTCCATTGGCTGTGCTCCATGCTCCATTGGTTGTGCTACAATCTCCACTGGTTGTGCTTCATGCTTCATTGGTTGAGCTTGATGCCACATTGGTTGTGCTTCATGCTTCATTGGTTGAGCTTGATGCCACATTGGTTCTGCTTCATGCTCCATTGGTTGTGCGTCATGCTCAATTGGCTGAGCTTGATGCCACATTGGTTGTGCTTCATGCTCCATTGGTTGTGCTCCATGCTCCATTGGCTGTGCTCCATGCTCAATTGGTTGTGCTACAAGCACCACTGGTTGTGCTTCATGCTCCATTGGTTGAGCTTGATGCCACATTGGTTGTGCTTCATGCTTCATTGGTTGAGCTTCATGCTTCATTGGTTAAGCTTGATGCCACATTGGTTGTGCTTCATGCTCCATTGGTTGTGCTTCATGCTCAATTGGCTGAGCTTGATGCCACATTGGTTGTGCGTTATGCTCCATTGGTTGTGCTCCATGCTCCATTGGCTGTGCTCCATGCTCCATTGGTTGTGCTACAAGCACCACTGGTTGTGCTTCATGCTTCATTGGTTGAGCTTGATGCCACATTGGTTGTGCTTCATGCTTCATTGGTTGAGCTTGATGCCACATTGGTTCTGCTTCATGCTCCATTGGCTGTGCTTCATGCTGAATTGGCTGAGCTTGATGCCACATTGGTTGTGCTTCATCCCCCATTGGTTGTGCTCCATGCTCCATTGGCTGTGCTCCATGCTCCATTGGTTGTGCTACAAGCACCACTGGTTGTGCTTCATGCTTCATTGGTTGAGCTTGATGCCACATTGGTTGTGCTTCATGTTTCATTGGTTGAGCTTGATGCCACATTGGTTCTGCTTCATACTCCATTTGTTGTGCTTCATGCTCAATTAGCTGAGCTTGATGCCACATTGGTTGTGCTTCATGCTCCATCGGTTGTGCGCCATGCTGCATTGGTTGTGCTCCATTGGTTGTGCTACAAGCTCCACTGGTTGTGCTTCATGCTTCATTGGTTGAGGTTGATGCCACATTGGTTGTGCTTCATGCTCCATTGGTTGTGCTTCATGCTCCGTTGGTTGAGCTTCATGCCACATTGGTTGTGCTTCATGCTGCATTGGTTGTGCTTCATGCTCCATTGGTTGTGATCCATGTTTCTACCTTGCAGTGTCAGTGCGGATACACTACCTCTTGCAGTTAGCCAATCTGCTTGCAGCAGAATTTCATGGCGAAGAAGTGCACCTCTCAAATCCGTGCAAGGCATCAGGTGCAGAATGTGTCCTGGGACAACCCAATCACACAGCAGTTTAAGATACATGTTTCTACTGGTCGTGCCTCTCAATGGAGATGGAGGACAAACTACTTACAAAAATAATCTCTTTCTCCTGCAGAGAGTATATGATCCTTTGTTAACAGATGTCTGACTAATCCACCTTGTCTCTTGTGGATAACGATCGACTGTCTTAAGGAGTTCATGAAGGTCTATTTTGATCCACCTCCTCAATGCCCTGTCCACTTTCCGATGTTACATCACTTATTTTGCAATGTTCCTGGTGCTTCCAACCGGATAAACATGGATCAACATGAATACCTTTCTGGATCACAGAAACTTCCCATCTGCGATAGATGACTCACATGGGAATGACCAGCGGCATATTCACTGATTGTTTCTTTCGGTGCCGTTAAACACAACACTTCCCTGCACATGTCAAGAACTCACATCCCACATTTATCATTCACCTGTTGTTTTCCAGTATGGCTTAACATACACAAAGGCCCTCATTATGAGCTTGTCGGAATAGGGTGGAGAATTTACCGCATGTGATAAATAGCATTACCACAGACGTAAATACCTGCTAGTCTGAGTTTTTAAAAGGAAAATGGGGCATAACACGTGGAATAATTTTTAACTCACCAAATTCGGTTTGTTTTCCCTTTTAATCTGGGTCTTTTCTGCTGATAAATTTCAGCAGGTTTAATTATCACACAACCCGTAATTCTGATCCCTGTGTGAAAAGTGTTTACACAGGAATCTGAATTTAGCCCTTAACTTGCAACATGGGACAACATATAGGTAAAAGCCCAATTACTAATTGCATCAAAATGTAGGTTAAAATAAGTGATCTCCTTCATGAAGATGGATACCTGTACTCTCCATAGCCCATATAAAATTATCCCTCCAACTGGGCTAAAGCACAATTAACCCTTCTGAAGAGATTATGCTGTTTCCATCTCTGTCCTAAACAACTGACCTATGCCCTCATCTGGGAAACGTCCATATTTCTACCTCTGTCACTACTGCTTCCTACTTGTTTAACCTTGTTAGCATGAATACTCTTGCTGCTGCAGTTGGCTGACAGTATTTCTCTTAGCCTTTTGTGACATGAACAAGCCTTGGGCCAGACTTCAACCTCTTAGGCTCTATGAACTCGGATTTGTCCTGTATTCTTCGCATCGCAGACTCTGCGACAATCCGAAGGGAGATATTTCAAACTCTTCAGATTCTCAGCTCAAGACAGACTTGAAGTATCTGCCAATCCCAGGCTAGTGAGTAATCAGAAACACCAGTCCACTCTCCCATTGGCACCCATCTTTTATCCCACCTGCCTCTAACAGAAGAGCTGTGGGTGTCCCTTACACAACCGGAAATCGCAGACTGCCATCTGCTAGTGATATGCAGTCACCAATGTCTTCCACAACCACAGTCCATTGCCTTGATTGCCATTAACCCCTTCAGTGCCACGCCCTTTCCCCCTCCTGTGCCGGGCGTTGCATTAGCGGGCGGGGTTCATGACGAGATAGTCTCGTCATGGGCACAGCGCAACCGTGCTCCATGACGAGACTATCTCGTCATGGGCACTGAAGAGGGTAACATACAAAGTACAGGTACAAGAGGCATCCATGAAACCCATAGAGGTAATAAGTACTATATACACACACACGTTACATATCTGTATTATTTTATTAACAAACACATGCACAGGGGCTGTTTTGGAACTCCTCCAATTCAACTCAGAAAAACATCTGTTTTTCCAAAATATATTGTTTTCTTAGAATTTATTTTGTTGTCTTTAATTTGTCCTAATCAAGAAGTTAGAAGTTAGAATCAGCGCCACTAATCTAGTCCCAGCAGGGATATGGATTCTCTACACTCAGATAATCCTATATTTACCACACTTGTGAGATTCATGCTTAAGGCATCTAGTGGCCTTTAGGGAACTCATTAAGGCATTCAGAATAGACAAAGAAATGTATAGCAAAGGATCTTTCGGCAAAGACCGTCCTTGTTAAGTCTTGGACACATTTCACAGCCAAAGACACCACGTAATCCCAAGGCGTAGTGATACGCCCAGAGGTGCAATGAAAAGCCATGGCTTCTTCAAGCGTCAGTAATAGCATACATTCTGATAGCATTTAATTTCCTGGTACATAAATACAGATGGCGTATGACACAGGGATATTGATGCGCAATATGGACTGGTGCTGCATTACATCAGGTAGTCCTTGCTTGCCCTCTGACACAAATGTTTCCTCACCCTGCATTCACTGTTTTTGTATTGGACAAAGCATATTTTTCTAAGACATGATTTGATGCTACAGGGAAATATATTCACCTGGGTACTCCCCATACCCCCCAAATACATCCTACCTTCTCCTCCAGTGCCTCTTCCAAGCCCCCACAGCAGTTTTACACGGGAGTCTCTATGAAGAAGTTATGTCTTCCCTCCAACAGGAGACAACATTTGCCCAAAAAATTAACATCAGCCAGCAATATCTGCTCGAAATTCAACTTACGCTGGCACCTATGGGCCTTCTTGTTAGGGCTCTGGAGGTTTGACACAGATCGCCAACCCACCTCCCTTATCCTATACTTCTAGTTCTGCAAGTAGGCGGCTAATACTAGTGAGATGATTTTGTTTTTTTCATTTCCCTCGCTTCTTTTAGTATACAGCATGGCCCAATCTATATATCATTCTTTTTGAGCCTACCTGACAAATTATTGCTGTGCCTAAACTTCATCTTATTTGCAGGAAAGGTCGCTTTATGTCACTTACACTCCACTGTACTGTGTGGTCAGGGCACGTGATGCATGTTTGTGTTCACCCTTTCTGTGACGATATTTATTTTCAGTCATCAATGATGATTGGTGACTGAAAATAAATATTGTCAAGCACATATTATCTTCCTCGAAGGAATATTACTGTATACACTGCCCGGCAGCATCCGCTTTAATGGGGCATTCTGTAAATAATTGTGTTGTTTTTCTGTGTACCTTTCTTTCAGAAGTTGGATGAGATTATTGTGATTGCAGACACGAATGTAGTGTGCATGTGAAATGATTAGTTTGTGTTCTTTGGATTTCATGATCATATTTTTACTGACATTTGAATAAATATTAGTCTTTGTGGATATTCTGTGTTGCCCTTTTGACTCAATACAATATATGAGAGTTGCCTCAGGTTTCTGTTCACGTTTTACATTTCCCTGCCTAGATCAACTCACACCCATTTGCAGGGGTCCCTTTTCTTTACATTGTATAAGAAAACATTTCCAGCATAAAAAAAAACTTTTGTTAGGTGGGAACAGTCATTCATTGGAAGAACATGTCTCCCTTGGTAAATGATAAGGAGTGTCACGGGTGGGAAGTAGAAACAGTATACTTAACATGGAATGTCAGCAGCAAAATGAAAAATAGTGCAAGACAGAACACTGCACTGCATGCTGTGAATCACGAGTGCTCGGCAGAATGCAGACTGTTGAGAACCCAACAAGGACCCACATGTCCCCACAGTCAAAAACAAAAAAAGAGACATATTTGACCTCTGCACACTCATTCACAGCAACACACTCCCTGTATTTTGTCTGGCACTACTCTGGCCTGCACCTGCCCAGATATCACCCTGTATCCTCGCAAGAAGCAGAACGGAAATGCATTTCCTTGAACAGCTGCTGTAATAGAGGCACATACTAGGTTCACAGTCGGAGGAGGGATGCTGCCATCAATGGAAGGGGTGCAAGGGTGAAACTGATTAATGAGGGCCTCTCCTCTGCATAGGCCTCCTCAGGCAGTCTCAAGCTCTTATGACAAGGATGAAACTGATACACTGTCCTCCCTATGCTCTTTAAGCTGCACTATGCCTCAGGAAGAACAACAGGTTGAACGACTGGTAATCTTCTATACAGCATTCTGATGTGCTCTATGCTTGAAGTGGTCTATTGCAGACATGGAGCCAAAATGATAAAGACATGTTAGGGCTGGGGCATTGTACTGCTAGAAAGGTCATAGCGGGCTGCCTAAGAAATCCTTTTTGATTTCAGGGTAAACAAATTCAGTCATAGGGCCTGATTTAGATTTTGGATAATATACTATGGAATTTATATTTCGGCGTAAGGGATATCTGTCACCGTTGTGACAGAGTAACCTGTTTGCTGAAATCTTAGTCCGGCCCATAGTCATCCACCTTCCTATTAATACTCATCTTTTCAGACTTCGTCTGACTCAAAACCCTAACTGACACCTTCAACCTCCTGTAGTTGTCTACATTCGTCCAGTTCTTTCACCTGTGATCTTCCATCCATTCTCCATGCCCATGGCCTTCATACTTACTCAGTGGTTCTATAAATCTCTCTCCTTCACCCCTTTCTAGAAGTGCAAGCTGCTGCACTGCTTGGGCGCCTCTAATCTGATTCCCTCTGCCCCCCTTTAATCTCTCTTACATCTCGTAGATACTTACCTTTCTCCTCACTGCCCTAGACATGCGGTCCCCTGGGCACACCAGACTGTCCATTTATCCCATCAGGCTGTTTCCTGAGGGCTTGTGCCACTGGAGGCCGGTTTCTGAAGGCCCAGGTCCGATGATGACTCATCTGTCACTCTCTCCACTCTTAAGGTAGATTGCAGCTGCCACAGTGGGAGCTTAAGGAAAAAGAAAGAATGGGGCAGAGAGAGATAGAGAAAGATCAGAGAGGGGGAAGAGAGAAGGAGAAGGAGAGAAAGAATAGATGGGTTAAAAGAGAGAGACCTACAATGAGGGAAGGAAGGGAGCGTGGTTGGCTTGAACATTTTTGCAAGGACTCTATTCAATTTACAGTCTACCTCTCTATTAAGCTTATTTTATGTTCTCACTGTAACATCTGGTGATACTACCTTTGGCCTGATCCTTCATACTTGATGTGTTTCTTGTGCCTTCTTTTGGCACAAAGCCTCATCCGTCCTCAGTTCTGCCCACCTGCCAACAGTCTCCTCCCCGTACTTTTACTCCTCCAGGCCCTTTGTGATCTTTTTCCAACTCCATATAATTCTCTCAATATTCATACATACTTATACCTTGCTTGAAATCAGCACGTTTCTTATAGCTCTATGATGCCCCAAGTGTCCTGCTTATCATTCTACTTTTTGCCCTTCCTCCATGTTTTATCTGATGTACTGTATTTTCAAACCTATTTCTTATTTGTTGCTAGGATTTCCCTCTTTTCTCCTAATTCTTTAATTCTTTATCTGGAGCAATACGCTTATGTCATTGTTATATTGCAAAGCACCCTCATACTTCAGAGTGCATGAGTACCATGTAAAATTGTTAAGTAAATAAATAGTTATGCTAAGGTTTTCAAGTTGATGTTTCATAGGCACATGGCTATTTTTATTGAGTTAACTTGCAGCATATTTTCAGTAGTCTTAAACAAAGAGTGAATACATACAGCATGGATTATCTTATTTTAAGTAAGAATTTAGCAAACCATAATTAATCAATCAAGCATATTTTTGTAAAGCATTGCTACTCACCGGTAAGGGTCTCAAGGCGCTGATAATATTAAATATGCTAGTAAATGTAAATATCTGAATAGCAAAGCATTCAACTTATAACTAAGACATTATTATTGAATGATCTAATGAATCCTAATGTCCAAGTCATGCAATTTAGATCCTTATGTTATTAAAAAGAGCCTTTAGATATCAGGCACAAAGGAGGAAGTAGGAGAAAGAGGCTGACAGGAGACTATAATCAGTAGCATATTCTGCGAATTCATCATCTTATAATGAAAACATTGATTATGTAACCTGGAGGTATTCTGGAGGTCCTTCCAATTACTACAGCCATTGTTCAAAATTCGCCTCCAAATATCCTTCCAATGGCTCACATTATGTAACGTTTTCTCCTGGGCTAATTTGAGGTCAGGTTTCTTGACCATAATGTTTAATATAGACCATTATAAAAGAAAAGCCATATTTCACAATCAGCTATTTAAAAACATCATAGTAGAATAAATACAAGCATCAAGTAAACAATGTTTTATTTTTGCACTTTTATATAGCGGGAACTCGACCTGAAGCGATTGGAGCGCTTTACGTGAGCAACAGTTACTTTACACAAGGACACGTTCATTTTTTGTAGTCATGGGGAGGTTAAGGGATTTGTCTGCAATCACAAACTGTTGAGCTGAGCCGAGACTCGAACCTGGTTTGCCAGCTCCAGAGTCAGCAGCTCTGCATTCCACAGCCCCTCCCAAGATATCTTTACTGAAAGTCAGAAATGCTAAATTTGGTAATAATATCTGGCAAACTAATAATTATTAATTACTTATTTCAATTATCAATGGAAGTTTGACCCATGTCTGTTGTCCAAAATCCATATCTTTAAATTATTTTAGAATTCAGTGTTTCAGAATTCACATGACCCAGGTGGTCCAATGCATGCTTGTTTTGGTAAGTTCTAAACTCTCATTAGATATTGGACAATATTACATGACGTTAGTTTTCCTGCACAACACAACAGATATTTGCCACCTTCAAATCTTACTCCAACAACAAAATTAAAGATTTTAACTACAGTTACTTCTGTTGTCAAATACTGCGGTCATTTTAGGGAGATGTGATAGATTATTTCTAACAAGGCATCCATACAGAACATTTTCTCTCAGTTATGGGGATATTCACCTTTGGGATGTTCACTGTCAATATTGTGTTTTTGTGTGAAACGAAACTGTTGTCATAGGTTTAAGAAAGGCTGTCAAGTATAACATTAGATACAGTGGCTCAGTATGTCAGCACCTGGTTTAGAAGCAGAGAACCAGTTGATATACATGCTGGGATGCTCCTTCTGTGAGAAGATTTGGAAAAGGACCCATTGCCAAATAATTGTTTATCCTTGGGTTTATAATCGTCATCCTTTGCAATCAACACAAAGCAATTTGGGGTTATTATGGAACTTTTTTTAACAGACAAAAAACTTATGTCGATGCAACTTGTTACAGAGGTACTCGGATCTTAAATTGGGCAGGTCTTTCCTTCCCTGGCTGGTCATTGGCAGCCTGCAAAAAATATACTTGTACAGTGTCTTGAAGGAGGGCCTAAGGAAGGTTAGGATGTGCCCTCCTGAACATTTCCCATCACAGAAGGTCAGGACCTTTAACACGTGGCAAACCAGACAGACCTTAAGGCAGAGGCAAAGTGGGCACTTGCCCAAGGCCCCTACATTTTAAGATGCCCCAGTAAAATATGGAGACAGCCAGAAGACTTACTTTCAACTCTGCCTCTTTCTTTATCTCAACCTCACCCCTTCTTTCTGCCTACATCCGTGTCTACGTCTGACTCTGTTTCTCTCAACCTCACCAACCTACTTATCCTTTTACCTCGTTTTCTCTACCTCGCCTATCTCTCTCTCTCTCTCATCTCTCTTCCTTCCTTGTTCACTCCTATTTACTTCTAGCTTATTCTTCTTTCTCTACATCCCTCTAACTTACTCTTACCTTCCGCTGTCTACCTTGCCTCTCGCTCTTTCAGCTCTCTTTCTACATCACCTTTCCATACTTCATATCTTTCTCTACCTCTGTCTTGACGTTTCACATCTCATTCTAAATCTCCAATCACTAAATCCTCACACTTCTCTCTTCCACACCTGCCTAGCCCTGACTACCTCTAACTCACCTCAATCCATCGTCCTTTGCCTCTCTTTCTCTGCCTCACCTATCTGTCTGTCTCATGCCTCTCTTCTTATCTCACTCCATCTTGTTACTGATCGCTCTATCTCTACATCTCAATTTACATACCCCCTTCTCTGCTCTCTCTACCTCATTTTGGTCTGCCTCACCTCTCTTTCAATACACCCCTATATGCCCCATTTCTCTCCACCTTTCGCTCATTATATCGCCACCCTGTGATTGCATCTACATCGTTATTTCGATAACGCTCCACTCATTCTCATTTTTCTCTACATCACAACACTTTCTGCGCCTCACTGCACCCTTTCCATCTCACCAACCTGTATCAGTCTTCCATCTACTTAAGCTCTTTCTCACTTCTCCGTAGCTCTCTCACTACGGTTTGCTTCAACTCTCTATGCACTTGATTTCTCGGCCTAGCTTGCAACTATCTCACCATTACATGTCTCACTACCTCACCTCTCTCTCTCACTATCTAATCTCTAAATGTGCCTGAGTATTCATTCACTACCTCACCTCTCCACCTCCCATCTGGTTTTACCACTGTTCATTCTGCATTACCTTTCTCACTATCTTACTTTTTTCTTGATAGATATCTTTCTTTACCGCTTTTTCCCTATCACTACCTCCTCTTGCTCTCCCTTTCATGTCTCTCAGTCTCCTACTCGATTCCACGGCACTCTCTCCAGTTTTCTCTTTACACATCTCTACATCTCTCTGCTCTTTCTCTATCGCATTCTCTTGCTGTATCACCGTATCCTCCTGACGTTTTACTCTACCTCGCCTCTTTAGCTGTAATTCACTTATTTTCTCTTCAAACCTTATCTTGCTTTCTACTTTTCGCCACTCTCTTCCTGCCTTTCTTGTGCCTCACTCCTCTTTTTACCTGACCTGCATTTTCTGTACCTTACTTCTAATTTTTCTGCCTCTCCACCTGGACTGTCTCTCTTTACCTTGTACCTCTCTTCTTCATTCACTACCTCACTTGCCTGTGTCTGCTCCTTTCTGCCTCTATCTTTCTCTGACTCATCCCTTCCTTCTCCCTTCCACTATGTTTTCTTCTCCATATGTCTAGCTCGCAATAACTCAATCTAAAATCTTACCTAACTTTCTAGCTATCTTTGTCTTCCTACCGTATCTTTCTTTCTGGTAATACCTCCTTCCAAAACTATCAAACCTGAGAAGTGGACACATAGAAAGGGAAGAGGAGGGGACATGGCAGAGAAGAGTATCAAGAGAATTTAGAAGAATCGTGCTGTTCTCTGTTGCAATGAGAATGTCGGCAGTGGAGAGGGTTTTATTTGTGATTACAGATGTCCGGAATAAAAGCTATTATTCCAAGTGTTATGTGCATATTTTAGTATTGCACAGAGTTCCAGTCTAAAAAGTCACCCTTACTATGGCTCTACCTCAATGGAAGGATCAAGCTGTCTAGACACTGATTTCCGTGCAAAATATTATTTTTGCAAGGCAAAAGAAATCTAGATCTAAGAAGAAAATGAAATGGCGTCATCAATGCTTGTGAAAGCTTTTAGTGCTGTTTGGATAAATCAGGGGCAGCGTAAGCTTCTGGTTGTTTTGATGTGTTCTCGTTTTTAAAAGTTTAACCCATCATTCGGCATGATGAAGGCTTAAATTAGCTGAAAATGGGTAATAAATAAAGTTGTTCCGAACGGGACCACTAAATATGTTTGTGGCTAGGGCGCTAAAACACCTTTAAGATGGCATCGAGGCGCATTGTGACTTGGAACGGTTACAGTGTTAGCCTATGTGGCTATATTGTGCCACCTTCTCTTGGCCACAGGTTGTCTGGACTTCTACCTACCTCTGTACCCCCAGTATGTTCCTGGCACATAACAAATGGTGGGTTAATCGAACAGTCATCTGGCTCCCATCAGTGTCTTTAATAGAAAATCAGAACAGAATGGGAATATACAAGGCCAGGCTGTGTGAATGCGAGAACATTGTACAATGCCATATTTACTACGAGGTGTGCGCAGATGATGTCATTGGCTGCACTCGTGCTGTTAATGCTGTGTTAGCGTGACGCAAAATCATTGTGCCCTGGGGCAAAGGCTGGTTTCCTTTAGCTGTAGAATGCCATGGAAAGCCAGGTTGTGCTACTTTATTTAATTTGGTTTGCATGGAAGTGTGGGGGTGTTTGCAATGATCTGGTTCCATTATTCTAACTTTACATAGATCGTCATTGGGCTGATGCTACTCTACTGGATGTTTCAATATCACACAACCTTCAATGTAAAAGTCTCAGTGGTGGCTGCTCCTGAATGGGGGAGGGGTGGGCTGGGTGTGAAGGAAAAAAATCACTTACCTGCAGGAAGGCCACCTCCTTTTGGTCCTCTTCGGTTGGCTCCCAAAGCAGGAAGCACACAGGCTCCCAGACTCCCCTAGCCAATCTCGACGCTTCAGTCACCTGCATGACAGCAGTGTCGTGATTGGTCTCAGCGCCGAGGTTTGGCGCTCAGACAGGAACTGGGAGCCAGTGCATGTTCTCCACCGAGGCTGTGCAATACAGCCGGATGGAGAACATGCTAAATTTGCATGACTGTTTGGCCAGCCCAAGACGGCCGGCGAAACCATCTTGTGCACTTAAAAGAGTGCTCACAACTCTGCCCCATGCTCCTGTGACAGCCCAGCCTGCCCTGCACCTAAAATGTCAACCAGCTGAGCCAGGACAGAAAAATAAAATGATAATCTTGCGTTAATATTTTATTTTTCCTTCCTGAACTGCTCACAGCCCAGTGGGGCAACGCTCCTCAGCCTTAGTGAAGGAGCCGCTGCTGAAAAGTCGATCCTAACTGCTGGTTGCACTATTTTGCGCTGTGTAGCAACCACTTCATGTCAGGCGCGTGCCATGCTAAAGTTTATTTCTTTTTTAAATCATATTATCTTGCAGGTACATTGAAGCTCATCTCGCTGTGCTTGACAATGTTTCTTTTGAGTTGTGCCAGGATTGTTGCTGTATTGGTGAATTTGATCATTGTTCTTGAGCGCTGAATGGGATTCGGTTGTGTATTGTGATAAAAAGGCAACAAACAATAAACAGTGAGTTGTGTAATACATCTTGGCCAACTTCATAAATGACTTGAAGCAAAAAAAATAATTTGATTTGGTGTCAGCTAAACCTTTCGTGCCAGTAGTTTCCATTTGCAGTGCAAAAGGCTAGACCCAGTTCCAGATTACCAAATAGGCAAAGAAGGCACCGGTCTATGGGCCTTACTCCTTTTAGGGGCCCGCAACAATGGATCAAAATAATATTGATTTCATCTTGAAAGAAAATTACAAACAAGCTTTCTTAAATTGTTTTCAAATGATAGAAAAGAATGAATCGATGGGGGACCTGAAATTTTGACTGCATAAGGGCCTCCACAGGGTTTAATATGGTACTGGCTGAAACAAATAAGTTAGGGCTAGTCGAGCAGCCGTGCCATGCTGATAGTTTTCTTCAGTTTGCAAAGGTACAAATATTATTCTTAACTTTCTGATCCGAAGTTATAAATCCTATGCGAGGCATTCCAAAATAGTTAAGGTGAGTCATTTAAGATCAGCAATGTCAAAATGCTTCAGGGAGGCACTCATGGTTGTAAAACTTTCCATGACTGCATTAGCATTTACAGTTTCCATGGTCAAATTGCTTAAGGGAGGCGCTCATTCATATTCTGCAGCTTTAAAAGAAATACTCTACCTATAAAGTGCTAAAAGGAGGGGCTTATTTTAATATAATTTCAACTATTTTATCATTACTTTCTTCAACTCTAAATTGCTTAGGTGTGGTGCTAATTCATATCCCACTGTATTACACACCATTACATTTTCTCCCTGTAAATTGGTTGGGTGGTGCTCATTCATCTTCCACTGCCCTAAACTACATTGCATGCTCTCCCTGTAAATTGCCTAAGGTAGGTGCTCACTTTATCACGGCTACCCTCATTGCTATTATCATTACATTATCCACCTCTGAAAAGGCACTCATTCCTATACTGTATAAAGGAAGGGAGGAACTCAGGACGGGCAAAATGTGTTCCCTGAACAAACTCCTCATGAATGTGTAGGACGATCACAAATGTTTCTCTTAAGCTGGCAGATCACCTAAATCAAAGTCTTTTGATGTTTCTACATGCTATACTCTAAATATGGATTTGTTTTGGACACCTTGACAATGTCAACATCGGGGGACAAAATGGGCATGTATGCCTGTTGTTTGTGTGCCTGTGGCACTTTGGTATTATAGAAGGGGCTGCAGACACTTGCATGATCCCATGTGCAATATGGATTGCACAGGCACAATATCTGCACCAATACAATAACATGCAAATGAAGGAGCCCTTTGCCGTTGTGACCGTGCTGTATTACAGATGCATGTGTCATAATAAAGAGGCTCTCTGGAAGCACATTGTACCACATAGAAGGCGGTGGTCTGTCAGTGCGCTCCTTGGAACAGGATCACGAGGTGCCATAGACATCCTCCAGACAAGGGTATGACTGAGATAAAAAACAAGCATTGGCATAGCCAATAGGTCTCGCCTTTGGGACCTGCTGCATAACTACATACTTATAAGGTCCCAAAGGCGAGACCTATTGGCTTATTAGCTTTACCAATGCATGTTTGTTTAATATTGTTGCCAAAGCTATAGGTCATAAGAATGCCTCTTCCGGTTTAGTGATGAAGCATGCCACAAAATGGAGGGAAGTGCAAGTCAGAAAAATGCTCACAAAAACATTGAAAATACAATTCAGGGAATGAATAAGTGATCGGGAAATTCGACAGAAGTCATTAGAGAATACAGAGGAATAATGGAGTTTATTGTGGAAAAAATCGAATTTCCTCTACTTCGGTCCCTAATGGATGCACGCTAAATGGGTAATCGTTGGGGGCAGGAGGGGGCGCTGATGGCGAATACTGCGCTTTTGGTAGAAGTGAGAGGAAAGAAAAGCTGATAATGAAATTTATAATTATGACTCTGGCCTCGTCATTGTTATAAACCACGCCAGAGCTTTCAATCGACCTTAAGGAGAAATATACAAAATAGCTCTGTGGGCCGGGGTGATGGGGGCACAGCAGACTGTGCCATATTGTACTGCAGAATGTATGTAGTGCTGCAGAGCCCTGGCGATACAACCTGTGGACTCTGTGAAACTGGAAAGCCGAGTTCTAGTTCCTCCTTCCCTCTTACTAAAAACAGTCTGATCAGACACTATTGCATCTCGGTGGACCCTGGTGGACACGTCTGCAGGACTCTGGAGATGGTAGTAAAGGGCCGCCGCTAGCCTTCGGTGCTATAATTACACAATGATGTTCCGATTCACACGTGAAGAACTGAGGTCCTTCAAGCCTCTAGGAGGGGCAGGGTGTACCCGCCCAACTGACAAGTGACTGAAAGCCCCACACCAGCACAACAAAGCACCAGAGGCTCTTACCAATGTGTAACCTTCAAAATACACGAGGAGGGAGGGGGCTGGCCACCCCGCCCCTAGGGAGCATGACAGCCTGCTTCATTAACTAGGCATCAGCAATGCAAATAGAACTCGTCTAAATGAAATGAATGCAAAAAAGGAACCCACTAGCGCAGTGTGCGTCATCCGTGTTAATTGAATAACCAGAGTGCTCCTTCAAATGCCAGTGAGTGGGAGAATAATTAAATGGCGGGACCAGCGTACGCCCTGAGGGTATTTTGTGATAATTAACGTAGTCCCTAAAACGATTCCTGCAATTACAAGTGACGAGTAACCTCTAGTCACGGGATGGTGAAAGTGGAATAAGGCAGTGATTTCATTACGGCAGGTAGTGGTGTCTATAGTATAGGTAGTGTATGAAAAGGGCTACAATCACGTCAAGTAAAAGGTCACCCGATCCTTTCTGGTGATGGTTTACGAAAAGCATACAAATCGGAGTCAGCGACTTTGATTACGGCAGGTAGTGGTATCCGCGGTAATAATGCGCATTGGAGAGGCCGCAATAAAGTTGAGTCAGAGGCCACCCGATCCTTTCTCGGTGATGGGAAACATAAAGAAAGTGTAATACTGACACAATTTTAAAGTGCGCTTAGTCTCGTCCGTGCGGTGTGCGTCTTCTTCAACTTCACAGCCCTGACACTGTAAATAAATAAATAAAGTGAACGCGGTGTCCCTAGCGGTCACCGCGCTCAGTAACGTAATAATAACAAGTACACGGGTCCCGGTAAATGAAGCTGAGGCATGTGTCTCTTTCAACTTAACATCTCCGACACTGTAAATAAATAAAAAAGGATAAGCTCGGTGTCCCTAGCGGGCGCCACGCTCAGTAACGTAATAATAACAAGTACACTGGTACCGGTAAATGAAGCTGAGGCGCACGTCTCTTTCAACTTAACATCCCGGACACTGTAAATAAATAAATAAATAAAGTGAGCGCGGTGTCACTAGAGGGCACTCCCCTCGGTAAAGTAATAATAACCAGCACACTGGTCCCGGTAAATGAAGGTGAGGTGCGCGTCTCTTTCAACCTAACATTACCTACACTGTAAATAAATAAATAAAGTAAGCGCGTTGTCCCTAGCGGGTGCCTCGCTCCATACAGTAATAATAACCAGCACGTAGGTGCCGGTAAATGAAGCTGAGGCGCGCGTCTCTTTCAACTTAACATCCCGGACACTGTAAATAAATAAATAAACTGAGCGCGGTGTCCCTAGAGGGCACTCCGCTTGGTAAAGTAATAATAAAAAGCACGCGGGTCCCGGTAAATGAAGCTGAGGTGCGCATCTCTTTCAACCTAACATCCCCTACACTGTAAATAAATAAATAAAGTAAGCGCATTGTCCCTAGCGGGCGCCTCGCTCCATGCAATAATAATAACCAGCACGTAGGTGCCGGTAAATGAAGCTGAGGCACGCGTCTCTTTCAACTTAACATCCCCGACACTGTAAATAAATAAAGAAAGTGAGAGCGGTGTCCCTAGAGGGCGCCACACTCGTTAAAGTTATAATAACCAGCACGCGGGTCCCGGTAAATGAAGCTGAGGCGCGCGTCTCTTTCAGCCTAACATCCCAGACACTGTAAACAAGCCCTAGGGCCAGGGAGGTGGGGGAGAGAGAGGGGGAGAGGGGGGCTGGTGAATGAGAGAGGGGGGGCTCAGGGTCTGCAGATGCCTGCTGCGAGGAAGGCCGGAACAGGCTCCCCCAGAAAAAAGTAGTAGTAATCTGATCCACAACAGATAGTGGCAATGCTTGCTCCTGACAGATGTAGGCTGTGGGAGTGAACATTTACAGAGACGGTGAGACATGCACCCACCTTTGTCCAATTGTGTGCTGTCTTTCTTAGAAAGACGCATGCAAAGACCAAAAGCGTTTGAGCAAAATGAGCACAAAAAAAAACGCACGCACTAGAATTGGAAGCCCTTACAGAAACCCTTACAAAAAGCTTTGCAGGGCAGCGCATGCGCTGGCTCAGGCGAGACCTAAAAATAGGCATGGGCACCAAATTAAAAGTGACTCCCATGAGCGAACCAGATGGCTAAAAAGTGTCCCACATTTGCAAATCATGCAAATTTTGAACTTTTAAACACATGTTGTATGGATATTTTGCAAGATATGGAAGAGTGCATTCATTTTTTTTTTGTTGCTGCCGGCAATGTTTGTGGTAATATCATGGAAATCAACAGTAAACACCGGCTCACCTTGCCATAAAACAGGACCACAAACTGCTAAGAAATCCAGCCCATACACTGATCTAGCAGGCCAGCCCATCAGACAGTTAATGATTGCCCTATAAGCCCGTCTAAACCTGCTCCAGACACCCTCTTGCACAGAGGTGCACACTGCACTTGCAAGCTGAGGCTGTTCTGCCTCCAATGAAAATTGAAACAGTTGTTTCACGCTGCCACTGTGTCTTTCACTAATGAGTTCTCAGCGCATGCGCAAAATGTCAAAATGCCCAACTGTGCTTAGGAAAGAAACAATGTTTAGGGTAATGAGGTGCACGGTCCCGATCTGCACAGGGCCCACAATTCAAGGATGCATCACAACACAGACTGAAACAGTACACCTGATGTATAATTTGGGTGCTGGCCCTTATTTATTCATATTTTGTGCAGGAACTCGCACAACTCATTTACTATTGTAAAGGCCCTTGTGTGAAGAGTTAAACTGCTTTGCATCGCCTGAGCGCCCGTGTCCAGCTGTTCTATTAAAATACTAATCATGTAAATATATATCAGGGTGATTTCCATGAAATGTGCCAGTTTAAATGTCTGTGATGACTTTATAACAGTAGCATACAACATAAATATACTGCGCCATATTAACAAAGTGGTGCATCTAGGCAGATGTGTCACTTTGTAAACCCCTGCGCTAAATTAGACCTGTGACCGGTATAATGTATGCAGGGTGGGCGTTCTGGCACAGAAAAGGCTCGTAGAAGTGTTGCAGTGAAATCTATGAGATTTCACTGCGACACTTCTAGGATGCCACTGCATCAAATCCTTATGCCTGCCTCACAGCAGGCGTAAAGAGTGACGCAGGCAAGGACACATTGCTGGAGTTGCGTCTGTTTTCAGACACCCCGGCAATGCACCACTTTTGCATCTACAGATACGTCAGGAATACTGCCGTATTTTTAAATCCTTGCAGCATGGAACGCCGTACAGTAAATACGGCACATCCATGGTGTCGCAAGGAGGAAGCACTGAAAAGTGTCACATCGCTATTTTCATGCAGCGATGTGACACTTTTCAGAAATGAGTCCCACAATTTGGTCACATTTACACTTGGAAATCTAAAGCCAACTAATTTTATCAAGAAATGACACACCATCTCAAACATTATTTCACCATGTTGGAGGGCTATAGCTGAAAAACTGTACAATATTATACATTTGCTCCTCATAGCAGAATTTCTGTGCTTTCCTGACAGTAAAGACATGTTTGGAAACAATTAAAGGTTGGAGGGTCAGCAGTTGCAGCTACAACGAGAGCCCACCCACAGTAGCAATAAAATAAAGGAGTTGACTAGAATTACACACATTATATGTTACTACACACAATACACGAGTGTTCTATTGAAAAGAAGAGCTGCTGTATCTTTCTTTTGAAGCTAATCACATATAATTCTTTTGAGAGCACGAGGAGCTCAGGTCTTATTTACCTGTCACGAGCCCTGCAAAAGAGCACTCGTTAATCAAGAGCGATTAGGGAATAATGCACTGCATTGTGAAGCAGACAGCCCTTGCTTGCAGCCTTTGTGATGGATGCAGTATGAGGTACCGGAACAGAAAAGGTGAGCCGAGGGAAGGGAAGGGAATGCAAGTGAAGAAAGAGTCTACTAAGCATGAAGCGAGTGTTGGAAATATTGTATTTTTCTGGTTTGCACGAGTCTTCCTTTAAAAATAGAAGTTGTGCACTTGGTGATTGGGACATCACAATGAATGGTATTGTCTGACGAAAGGAGAGTTAGTGGTTTGCTTTCCCCCTGACCACACTCCCTCCTAGACTGCATACAAATGGAATGTTCTTGTTTTCAAAAAACAGGGGAGAATTGCTATTGTCATACGTCAGCATTGTTCTGAAAGAAGAGTGGTCATGTGTATAATTTCCCTGATGTAAAACAGATGGAACCAGCATTGGCAAAACCACGTAATTTCGCTTGGCGCAGGGCCATCGTGTAGGGATGCAGCTGTAAAGATGCAGGGGAAGGAGTAGGTAGGCAGTGTGTGGGAAGTGAGTTGAGTGGAGTGTACTGTTCCATATCCCAACGTGTTACAGGGTGATTGAGTGCTGCTCGCCCGTGCGCGTGGTAGTAATGCTTGAATCCTACGCGGTTCGCGTAGGCACTAATAAAAGATCCTGGGGATGGCTTCATAGTTATTTACATTCCAGTCCGTAACAAATAGCCCTTGCCTCCGAGCCTTATTTATGATGTTGCACTAGGCCCCTGAACTAACACAATGGGCTAACAGTTCACTGGCAATAAGGCTGGTACTCGACCCCGCGCCCTGCAACCACCTATCGCTGCCAGTCTCTGCTGGAGCTGCCCACCTGCAGCGTTGAGGAACCACACCAGCCTGACAAGAGTGACCACACTGCATTGGCATGCCCCGTCCTGTCTCCTGCATTCAGTGTACTGTTCATGGGCGTGCCGCATCCAGCCCTTCACCAGACGCATCATGCAGCAGCATGTCTTCTCAGGTGGTGAATGCCCCGGCTGCCCCGCAGAACCAGCCACAGGCCTTGCAACCACGTGGCTGACAGCATGCACAGTAGCAACATCTGCCTCCCCTCCTGGCCTCTGCAGGCACATCATAATGTCAGCCCCGCCCCTCCTGAAATTGCAGCACACCCGTGTGTCAGGCCAGATCCCCAGCACAGGCACAGAAGCTTTTGGGGAATCCATGCCCAGCCCATCATCCATCTCCTTGCTTAGGCACACACACTTCTTACTCATAAGCGTGCAAAGTGTCGCAGCCAAGGACATAAAGATCCTGCACTGCCCACCCCACATCCCTGGAGTGTCTTGTTGCCCTATTTCAAGTATCCCCAGAGTAAATAGGCCCTTTGATAGGCAGCTGTGCAATTCCACTCCACATGGCTCCCAGCGCTCGTGCTGCGAGCCACCTCTGACACGGCGGGTGATGCCCTGGCACACTCAATACTGGCCATTGAGTTCATTATAGTAGAGGGCGCACCATCCGCCCTAGCACCGAAATGGAAGGAGTGGGTAAAGCGCCTTCAATTTTATTTCAAGGGCAACAAAATCACTGTTGAACAGCGCAGGGCTCTCCTCTTGCACCTAGGAGGAAAGGGCATTCACAAGGTATAAAAGACTTTGGTTGAAGCAACACCCAAAACAAATGCAACATTACTCAGGGCTCTAAACACACATTTTGAGCCGATGGTTAATAGAGATTAGGAACGTTTTGTGTTCAATCAGGCACGCCAGGGACCCTACAAATCCAGAGTCACCTTCCACTTCCACTGTCGCCTCTTAGAGCAAGCAAGCATCTGTGGCTTCCAAGATGAACAGGAAGAAATAAGAGGTTAGATAATCCAGGGAGGCTCCTCGTCCAAACTGAGAGAGACGATTCTCCAAGAATCTGGGTAATCGCTCCAGGGCATCCTGACACTTGGGCGTTTTTCGAACACGCTGAGTGCGGACCCTGTGACATTCCGACCGTATATCACGACCAAGGCCATTGTACCTTGAACCTTCCACCTCCATATTATACAAATATAGAGGTGTCTGACAGTATGAAGTTTGTAGACCTTTGAAAAAACTAATCACAGAAAGGAAAAGAAAAATGTTGATTCGCGTTGGACCGTATAAGCACTCTCTGTGAGCCTTGAAGAAGTCCCGTTGGGACGAAACGCGCCGCGTCGGCTATGAATTGTATGCTGTGTTTTTAACTGAGAATAACTTGAACAACAAAATAAAGAAAATGCCAACATTCAGATACTGAAGTCTACCGTGAATCCTTGGGGATACTTTACAATTTTGGTTGTTTATTGATTTTGACATATATTTCCGTCTATTACATCTGAATTTGAGTTGTGTGCTGAGCCATTTCTGTCTGCGGTAGCAAGAGATGTCCAAAGGGAGCGAGCCTCCTATGCAAGCTGCCCTCCACCGGCCAATTAAACCTGAACCAATTAACAGTCCAGCAGCCTGAAAGCAGCATCCAGAAAAGCACAAAGACTGTGGGTTTTGTGGAGGACCTCCTCTCAAGCTAGCCGAGTGCACCGCAAAAGGAAAGAAATGTTACACCTGTGAAAAATATAACCATTTCACAAAGTCTGCAGGTCATCAAAGAGCAAACCCCCAGATGTAAACTGGCCAGGCTTTAGTCAATAGCACCGCCACACCAGAAAACATGGATGATGACATGGAAGAATACTCCTTAACACACTGTTTTTACAATCGGCGGGTCCTGGTTACCTCGCCACCCGCCCCACAGTACCAGCTTCTAATAGGGCCTCAAAGGGTCACAGCAACCACCAACAGCAGATCGTCCATCAAACTAATGTCAGACACATACTGCTCCCTATCCAAACTCTACATCTGGAAAAGGCAAAGGTCCAGGTCTTGGCACATGAACTAGCATGTCCCATATCCCTCATTAGGTGTTCCAAATCAATGGTGTCCCACAAAAGTGCAAGTATCAACACCATCATCTATGCAGTGGAAAGAACATGGCATGCTGGTTAGCAGGCAGACCGCCGAAGTACTTGACCTGATCTTGTTTGCCCTTGGAGTACTAGAATTATCCACCATCCTCAATGAGTTCGCAGAACTGTTCAAAGGCATCAGCTGCCTCAGAGGTAATGAAGTGAGGCTACACATTGACTGCTCCATTCAGCCGATAGCTCTACAAAATTAGTGACTTGCTTTCCATCTCCAGCCAAAGGTGGAATAAGAAATGGAGAAGTAGGAACGTTTAGGCATAATCGAGAAGGTGACGTGCCCCACTCCATGGGTCTCGCCCATCGTCATTGCTCAGAGTTGGCAATGAGTGAGACTGGCCAATCTGAGTATAAGACATTTTTGACAGGCTCCTTAGGTGGGTGGCACAATCATTGCGGCATCCTCCTTTTAGCCTGGGTCGCACCCGCCCTAAGTATGTGGTGTCCCTTTTTAAAGGACACTTATGGTTATGACCCCTAAAATAATCAAGTAAGCGGAGTTGGCGATGCGGCAAGTGCAAGGGAAGTGGTTTTACTTATTTTTTAATTTAATTTAACTTATCCCGTCGTATGTCGATTTCCCTGACCCCCAGCCAGCCCCGCCCCTGCCCCACTGCCCTACCCCGGCCGTCACTGGCTGGGGCATAAATATTTAAGACAGTTAAAGGGATTTTGCTAATTAAAAGCTTATTAATAATCCACATGCCCATGGTGTTTGTTTCTTGTGAGAGTACAACAAGAATTAAGGTTTTCCTACATAGAATAATGACACCATTCTTTTTATTGGAGGTGGGAGAAACAAACACAGAGGCTACCCAACCAGTTCTGTGTTTTAAGGCTTCAGATTCGGTAAGGTGAGTTTCTTGAAGCAATACTAAATCTGAAGCAGACTTGACCAAGTGGGATAATGCTCTCTGTTGTTTGACAGGATTAATAAATCCTTTTGTATTCCATGCAATGACTTTGAACTTTACAACAAAAACTATTTAAATAAACCTTGAGGACTATCCAATATCTTACAACTCGACAATGAGCATATAAAACACTATATAGAAACAGGAAAATATGGAAAGGGATCTATGGTAATACAGAAGGGATAAGAGAAAAAGGGGCAAAAAGAGGGAAGGAAAAGAATAAGGAAAAAGGATAGCAAAAAGAGACAGTACATGTCAAGAACTGACGACTGAAAACACATACCTGAATATTTGATGAAAGGAAGAATGGGGTGGTGACAACACGGATGGTGAAATTATTTGGAAACAAGGGAACCCAATTGGATTGGTCTGGGACCTTGGGTATTAGTATGCTGTGAATACAGTGGTCCCTCACAAGGAGAATGAGAGACGGAATGAATATAGAAATACAATTAGATCTATATAGTGCTGTCCAGCCAGACAGTAATATCTTTAATCAGTTCCTTCCATAACGTGCGCAACTGTCTTTCCCCAGATCACTGGCTCGAGTCATCGCACTCGTCCCTTTCTCGTGGATCCCCAATTTCGTGGATCCCTTCCTATTATCGGTAAGCCTCCTCTTCCTCACAATCTTGTGTGCATGACCATGCTACTCATTGGGTTCACTTAGTGGTTACTTCCTCCCATAACACGTGCATCCGTCTTTTCCTTGGATGAGGGCATTCTATTTGAAGGAGGATGCAGGCTAAGCTAAAACAAGCATTGGCATAGCCAATAGATCTTGCCTTTGGGACCTTATAAGTATTTAGTTATGTAGTAAAATATCCTTGGTGCAACAACATAAACTGTTGCATGGCTAAACACTTATAGGGTCCCAAAGGCGAGACCTATTGGCTATGCCAATGCTTGTTACACTTCGTCACAAATGAACCGTACCGTTTTAATCCACAACCACTGCAATAAGAGCTTGTAATTCGATTTCCCTACTGTATGACAACCTTGACACCAAAACAGCTCAGTTGTTTAGGACAGGTTACAGAGACGTTTGTAACTCCCAGGTTACAAATTAGACTCAGAGAAGGGCCGACTCAGCTATCCAATTACCTTGCCTTACTTCATATGACACATTCTATCCAATGTTAGATCGCTGATTAGTGTCTGGTGAGAGAACATGGGCCTCACTATTAGACCTATAGGCTCGCGAGCCAGTCAACAATTAAGCAAAATGGATGAGAAGGATACATACTGCACAGAAATCCGAAAAAAATATCTGATCTCCATGAAGCTACTAGAATCGGACGACGGAAAAACACCCACAGCCTGATTGTTGAATTTTGATTACTTAGGTGCTGTGATATTTCACATTTTACTACGGGCATAGACTGAACTACAAGCATGAATCCTGAGCACCAGATTGTAATTGATTTCACTTTGAATATTAATATCCTGCAACTGTCACAAAAAACGTTTATTTGGAATGGTATAGAGCCTTGTGTGGCTATTAAGAGGAAATAAGTAGTTTGTCTGTGCTCTTATGAGAAAAAAAATCATAGTGGCTTTGCCAAAAAATCCCCAGCCCTTGACAATCCAGAATGAGCTAAAGTGGAAGCGGTTCCATCTTAAGTGTGGCAGTCCACTAAAAGGGCACCGGAAACGGCCAAAATTCCACCAAAGTGGGTACGTAAAGGTGAGTTGTTGTATCCGACCCGTCATTTTCCAAATCAGGTTCCCATTATGCTAAGATAGCATATCAAAATCACTAGCTACCCGCTCTCAATTTAGGAGAGGTTGCACTAATAGAGATCTTAAGGAATGGGGAAGCGATTTAGAAGGAAGTGAATGATTTTCCGAATAGAGCAAAATAGTCTCCCCAGAATTTAACGCAATGAGGCTCAAATGCCCACTGCTATAGAGAACGAAGTTCAGGCATACTCAAACAATGCCTGAAAATGACGTTACGAAAATACGGAGTCTTGAGCCATATTGAGAAGGTCAGAACCAGGGCTCGGTCTCCCAGTGTTACCCCGTTAGTGTACACCTGTTGTTGCGCTAAAAGAGAGCTGACTAAAAGGCCTTCCCCATCCTCACACACTGCTCCCCTCTTTAGCATTAATACAAAAAACAAGGGTCCTAACTCAATAGTTACCACAACACAATAATGTCATTCAGTTATATCTTTTCAAGTTTAGAGCTAAGAGAGATCATTTAAAGTAGCTCAGGATATTCAATATGGCGTCTTAACATGAAACGATGCAACATCCAGTACACGATTCATCATTATTTATTTACAAAAAGAGCATAAATTGCATAATATTCGGCGCATGGTTGCTCCAGAGGGAACGTGCATAAAAGGAGAGTGCTGAGAAGTGAATGTGTAGAAGCAGAAGATTAGAAAAACAATAGAGCTATTATTAAAAACCTTTTCAGAGTGCACGGTAATAATTCACCGTAAAAGGTGTCCTGGTAACGTTTGAACATATCAACAAACAGTTCTAGATATTCCTTCCTCAGAACTTAATTCATATTGTAGCACGTTGGGGAATGGCGTATACCAGGCTTGACAACAAGGGGGTGTCGACGTTTCGACCCGTCTTGGGGTACAGAGGTATTTTGAGACCTTGACCGTGCGGGTCTTCTTCAGGACAACAGAGGGGATTGGGGCAACCTGACGTAGTCCTTGACTTGACTTCTGTGTCTGAAATAATGAGAAGGGGTGATAAGGATGTGCTGCTGGATCAGGAGTCCATCTTAGGTGGCATCCTAAGTACGCCACCTCACGTTTTTTGTTTTTAGATACAGATCACTGATATACTGCACCTACACATAATGGTGTAAGTGTATTACCTATACAGCTGGATAGACTCAATTTAAACAGAGGTGGGGATATACATACACACAGTAGAATTCCCCATATGCCACATATGGAAGATTAGGTATATTGGGACCCTGGGTGATTTGGATATCTACAATCTGTATTTGAGGGACTCCAATAGGATAGGTTCCCAGGTTTTGGCTCTCTTGGTCTCCCTTATTGATCAGCACTCAGGTGGGAGGCGAATAGTTGTAGCTGGGGATTTTAATATCCCCCTCGAACGGCTCCTAGACCCTGACTCTGGGTGGGGCAACGAAGCCGTGGAAGACCAATTGTGGGGGGTACCTGCGCTTGATCTCAGTCCAATTAAAAGGTGGACTGAGATTATTGTCCAGACTAATGCTCTCTGTTTTGAGCATGGTTTGAGGGCCTTGAATGGGAGGACGCCAGGTGACAAACAAGGGGCGAAGACATTTGACAATGGTCGACATTCTAGCAGGATTGATTATGTTTTATGTAGCTTGCAACTATGGCAACCAGTTTTAGATATGGTTGTTGAGGTTAGAGTTGAGAGTGACCATAACCCTATCTGTGTAGCACACAGATGGTGGTTTAGTAATCGCTTAGTAGCTGGTGAAATGGTTCCGCGCCTGCCTGAGGTAACTCTAACAAATAACATGCGTAGACTTAAGTGGGGGGAGCTCGAGCATAACATCCCGGCCATTGCCGATATAGATAACAAATTAGTAGATTCTATTGCTGAGCTTGAGGGTATGCTAATTCATGACCCCGGCAATATTGAAGTTGCTGCATGCCATGAGAAGTTGTTTGCTGAAATAGGTTCCTATTTTACGAAGCCCTTGAGGAACACGAAGAAGGCTCCAACTAAGAAAAATAGATGGTATGACGGTGCTTGCAGAGAATCTAGGTCCAACCTGGTGAAAGCCCTGTCTAATGGTGGACAGGAGTGTATCCGCTTCGCCAGACTAGCATACAAAAAAGCTGTAAGGATGGCCAAAAAAAACTGGGATGAGCAACACTGGCTTGATTTAAAAAGCGCCTGCCATACCCGAGATTCCCGGTTATTTTGGAACATTCTTAAGTGGGGCAGTGGTGGGCGGCCTGATAGCCCCTCCAACTACGTTTCACAGGCAGAGTGGGTTCAATATTTCAAACCTCAATATGCTTGTAACATCTCATTCAACTTTGCATGGGTGCCAAATTATGTTTTTTACTCTCAGGGTCCCTTTTGCATCCAAGATGCTAGTAGGGCTCTATGCTCAGTTACCAGTGGACGTGCCCCCGGCCAGGACAGGGTTCCTTCGGACGTTTTTCTCCACAATAAGGATAACTGGAGCAAGTATATAACCCTATTGGCTAATGCTGTGGCTGCAGGCGCGCCAGTCCCAAAATCTTGGAGGGGGGCAGTTATCATACCTGTATTCAAGAAAGGCGACAGGACGCTCCCGGGAAACTATAGGCCAATTAGCCTCATCGATTCCATTCAGAAGGTGGTAGGGAGGATGGTCCTGAACCAAATACAAGAATGGATCGATGATAATAACATTTTGTCACCCTTCCAAGCTGGCTTTCGGAAACTAACCAGCACGGTGGACCAAGTCTTTTACTTTGTCCAGCTTCTTTGGAAGGTGGTGACATTGGGGAAAGGCAGTCTTTATGTAGCTTTTGTAGACTTAAGGGCTGCCTTCGATCTTGTTCCACGACATCGGCTGTGGGCAGTCCTTGAGAGGCTAGGTCTCCCCAAAGAAATTCTGACAATGGTGATGCGTCTGCATGAGTCTTACTATGCTAGGATCCAGTGGGGCGGGGCGGGAGAGGATACATCTGAGTTCCCGGTTGAGCGTGGTGTGAGACAAGGTTGTACTATGGCACCCACGCTCTTCTCACTTTATATTAATGGGATAGTTGAACTCATGCTCTCTGTTAATACCGATGCTCCAAGGTTGGCTGGTGTTTCCATCCCCATATTATTGTTTGCAGATGATACGCTTATCGTATCCAGAACATCTAATGGTCTGCAAAAAGCCCTTCGCCTGTTTGATGAGTTTTGCCTTGATCATGGTTTAGAGGTTAATGTGGCAAAAACGAAGTTTATGGTCTTTAACCCTCATAGCAGCTTCCAAGGGAAAAGAGTGTTCATGAATGGGCAACCCTTGGAATTAGTAACCAATTTTACGTATCTTGGATTGCAAATTTCAAATAATAATAATTGGTGCCGACATCTTGAAATGGCCTCCCTGCGATTTAAGCAGATAACTGGTGCTTTGACCAGGGAGTTTAGTAGGTCATTCACGAAACCAATAAGCCCGGTTTTGCAAGTTTATGAAGCAAAGGCCCTAAACTCTGTCCTCTATGGGGCGGAACTTTGGGGCTTTGATCAGCTAGTGACTTTGACAAATATGGAGCACAAATTCCTTCGTAGGATTACTGGTCTTCCTCAGAGCACCCCTTTGATCCCACTTAGGTATGATCTGGGCAGGAGGTCCATTAAGGATATTGCAAGACTCCGTCCGGTTTTATACTGGCGGAGGCTTTGGACTACCCCTGAACTTTCCCATTATGCCAATGGCCTCAATGACATTATAAAATCTGATGTTTTTCATAAAATTGAGTGGCTGAAGAACTTACATGCGTCTTTAAAAGACATGGGTATGGAAGGGATGTGGACTGACCCAGCCTCTGCCCAGTTTCCATCAAAAAGTTCTCTTAAAATAGCATACTGGGAAAGAATTGATGCCCAGGTGCTGAATAGAGCATCAGGGATGTCCGGGATCTTTCTGGAGTTCAAAGATTCCCCCAATCTTGAACGATACTGGGATGTGGTGACTAATGTGGGCGACAGGAAACTCTACTTCCAGTTTAGAGCTGGTTCTTTGCCTCTTAGATTTTTGACTGGAAGGTGGGGCAGGAACTCGGAACTGCAGTGCCCTGCATGTGGGGCTGCGATTGAAACATCTCCCCACTTTCTGTTTGTCTGCCCGGCATTTATCATTCCAAGGCGTGTTTGGCTTACCCCAATGTGTAAATCTCTCGGCACAAGGAGCAGTGCTGTAGCTTTACGCATTTTGCGCACTAGCTCTTTGACATTAGTCTCTGTCGCATTGGCAAAATACCTGGGCTGGGCATGGGCATTGCGGAGAAAATCAATCAAGCGCACCCTTGATGGTCTCTAATGAATTCAGTGTTTGGGTTTTCCCTATTTTTTAGCTGCACCAGGGTCAATTTTAATCCAAAAATCTTTTTATTGCTATATGTCAGTCCATTGAAGTGTTTAATGCTTTTTGAACAAGGCTTTTTTAATAAGGTATTTTAATGTATTTATTGAAATGTATGTTTTTAGGTACTATGTTTGTGTCTTTTATGATTGTATTTTAAATCGAATAAAGACTGATTGATTGATTGATTGGTATATATGGTTAAATGGTGATGAAGAAATGCCACTTGAACAACTTTTGAAAAATTAAGGCATGAAACATGTCAACCGAGAACTAGGATCAATGTAGATACACTTGATCCTACATAACTCAATATACCATACCTACCCTTTTTGAAAGACACCAGGATCATCATTTCCGTGAGTTTCTTGATTACATTTTAACTTGGCAGAGATCTTGGTTTTTATTTAAACTTATCACGGAACATCTATAGTAAATTTTATTGCACATTTTGTCCATGTTCTCACTGACTGACTGGGGCTAGGGCTGGACTAGGAACAGAAATCAGCCATGGCAATTTTATCGGACCGCCCCCTGGGGTGGGGGGGGGCAAGGATGCAAGTGTGAAGCAATGCTGCTTAACTAACCTGGTCCCCAGCACTGCTGCTTTTGTTACTGGGGGAAGATATTGCAGCACTGCTGCAAAACCGGCCCCCAGTAACAAACCAGCCCCCACGGCTTCAAAATAAACCTCCACCCTTCCAGCATTCCGGGGAAACACCCAATGCCACTACTGCCAGCCTGGCCCTGACTGGGACACACTATCTCTCCCAGCCAACTCAGTGTGATCCTAAAAAAGGATCTCCAGCAAAGTGCCCCCTTGCAGGGCCCACTGGGCATTGCAATGCCAGCTCAACAAGAAGCAGGCCCGATGATGAAGCATGCCACCTTTGGGTGGGTGAGGGCATTTGTTTCTAACAGCAGAAGCTCCCTTTGACCATTACCCTTTCCCAGGTCTGGATAGGTATAATTGAACAGTATACCCCATTATAACTTGCATATAACTACAACTTTCAACAGCCTATGGTGTGTGTGGTGGCTTTTTGTTTAAATACAGACATGCCATAAGATCTGTCCCAAATTAATGCAAACTGTCCCAAAGACACTTAAACAGCTGTATGCCCAGCTGGTATCAATCCTTGCAGCAAGATTTCTAATTCACCCCCAAGAAAGAAAGCACCTTCTGTCCATCTAATTCCATCTGCATTGCTCCAGCAAATCATCGCTGTGTCTTTCCTTGCTGTCTGTGCACCTTCCCCAATTACATAGGACTCGTGCACACACACCCATGAAAACATCAGTTTGGCCAGTAGTGTCACAGCAATGTAAACCTTCACAAATCAATAGAGCTGAAGAGGTGAATAACAACAGCAAGAAAACGGACCCTTCTTTTCTATTAAATTAACCCTTGGGCTGTACCAAAGACTTGCTACAGCCCAAGGGTTAATAGTCTAGTAGAAAAGAAGCCCATATTTAGAACAGCATCCTTACTGCCCGCTGTGCTGTTACCATGGTAAGTGTGTGCTAGCAAATGCTTGTATGTACACTGCCCTCATCTCATGAAAAGTGGTGATATACTGAGGTGGTATAAAAAGCTTAATAAAGCAAAAAATAATGTAAACGAAAATGAAACAATTTTAAGCGTGCAATTGCTGCAAATCTGCTGTGCATAGTAACAGTGAAGATCATAGGGAAGCTGTGTGTATATGTGTATGCATAAGGTAATTCTATGGAGTGAACTTCGCCAAAAGGCAGAGGAGCAGTGAGCATGGCCATGGCTGTAAGTCAGAAGTCATTGATGCCAAAAGCAAAAGTGCCCATCACACCGACAGGAGGAAATTGCTGTGCAGCCAAAAGGGAGAGAACATGATCATAAGATGCAAATACCGCAATATATGTGGCACTCTGAGTAGAACACGCCACTATGCATTCACGCACACGGCGGAAAATATATAAATAACATGAAGGGTAACTAATGAACCATACACGTTGTATTATTGTGCCTTCTGGAGATAGTTTCCTGTAGTGCGATATTCCAATGGTTCGTATTAGTGCCACAATAAAAGAACATCCCACTCAGAGCACACATTGGTGACGCATAGAGCGCAAGAGAGAATAACAATGCATAATCTGTACAGAGGCTAGTAGATAGAAGGAATCAATATTTGTAGCAGTGATTACAACAATGTTTTATATTTTTTCTCCTCAGGGCAAAAGGGATCAAGAGCAAATTAGGAGTCCTGCTCCAGAAACCGGAATCGGCCTTCGATCTGATCATCCCATATCCGGAAAAAAACGAGAAACCAATCAAGGCTCCCAAGTATGTACTGAAACGTTACCTTTTCTCCTTACAGTAAATATCCTTCTATTTTCGCCCTACTCTAGATCTAGAAACGCCCACGGTGTATCTCTTCCTCGCCATGTGTGGCTTGTTCTAGAGTTGTCGGTAATTGAAATCAATATGAAAGTCGCTCAGAATAATTACCTAGCGTGATAATGGTTTTTTTTTCCCCCAAATGAAGCTACATAATACATGATCAACTATTGTATATTATTGCATGTAGGAAGAAACACAGGGAAGACTAGAGGTTACTGAAAGTGGTATTACAGAAAATGTGAAAGGGCTCGATTCACAGAAGTAATCTGAGACAAAATCCTAAACTTACTACTTTTGGTATTCACAGAAGGCATTTAGTAGTAGCAAAGATAGGATTTTGTCTTAAGTCTGTCTTAAGTCTGTCTTAAGTTTGTCTTAAGTCTGTCTTAAGTCAAACTTAAGACAAAATCCTAACTTTACTACTACTAAATGCCCTCTGTGAATACCAAAAGTAGTAAGTTTAGGATTTTGTCTCAGATTAGTTCTGTGAATCGGCCCCTGAGTGACTCTGAGGTGCAAGATATAATAAAAAGTCCTGGTAAATACCGACTCTGCTGAATGGTGTACATTCCTCTGATGCAGGGATAATAATTGGAAAATAGTTCACAGCACCTGGAATTCAGGGCCTACTTTACCGAGCTGCAGATGTTTTGCTGCAATTTCCCTCTCCTGTCCCTGCTAGTAAATTTCGGCTGGTTTCATCTGCCAAAATTGAGCTTTGGAAAATTGCAGGGGGGAAGAGTTTATCACACGTGGGAACTGTCAGGTGTGGTGAGCTCCACATTGCTTGAAATTCCGATCCCTGTGCAAAGATGCATTTCCACATGGATCAAAGCTTTAGGAGCCATGTGTCATCGGGCCCCACTTATGCCTTTTGGTAGGACCGACCCTGCAGAAGGCAGAGGAGTGTGGTATTTCTGAAATTCTGAGTCTGCACCAACAAGCACACACTCATTATCTATGGACATCTTGATGAGCTATGGGCAATGGCTACCTTTTGACGGATATGGCAGAAAAATGGAAGTCGCACCTGTCCGTTAATTATGGCACATGATCTTGGGCTGTACACGATTTGAGAGGCCCTTAAATTACAAAGTTGTTAGAGTGACCCTTGGAGCAATGCATAATGTCCAAGTTGGATATGCAAATTTCCAAATTGATTTGATACAGCTGTCTTTGGATTTTAGCACAGGCTGAAGCTTTAATGGAGATGAGCAGCGCTCATGTAGAAAAAAAAGACATTAATTACATAAATCAATATAAAATGATCGCCGTGCATTTCCTGGCCAGATCTGCCTTGAAAACAGATTGTTCTAGCGACGGAGAGTCGTAAAGCAAAGCCAGCCGAGGTCTCCGTTCTTAAGGCAATCGGCTTAAATTTAGAGCAGTGCAGATGTCGCCTCCATGAGCCCTCGCGGCTGTGATGAGCTCCAGTCATTAACTATTAGCCTCATTAAATAAGCCCTTTGGGGCAAATTGAATATTATGCTTCTGGACTGTTGCAAATCAAGAGCAGGCAGCGGTGGGATCAGGACAGTGTCGAATGAAACAGCATTAACCACGCTGAACAAAATGTTCCTGTATTCTTATCCACCACCCCTGACTCCAATTAGATGAAGGCAAATTAAACTTTTCTTTGGTGGTCTTTCGGATTATTGGATGTGTTAATAGCGTCCTAGATGGATCATAGTACTTTATCACTATATAGCATGAGAAATAGCACAAATATCATATCCACTACATCAATCTAACTACTAGAATACAAAGTGATTATACGGTAAGTAAATATGAAATTAAGAATAGTGAATATACATATAATGGCAATGTAGGCGTAAAACCAGGATCAGCGAAGCAATAGGTACATAGCCCACGAAAAAGTGCAGCAGCCTCCCATATTCTCAGAATTGTTTATCATTTCTAAACTAAAAGCCAGATCTCGAAATTCTATGAAATCCCAGTTCACCTTCATATTCACAAAATGGAGGCCTGTCATCAGTTGCAACCTCTATGTATTTATCTAATTATCATAAGCACGCCCAGTTCTATCTCATAATGTCAGCGCACAAATCTGTTTCACTTTAACTTACCCTGCTCAATCTAACGGCTTGGACCTGGAGCAATGTCATCCCTATACAGACTCTGGTGCTCGCCAGTTGGACCCATCTTCACCTTGTGTAAGACCCAGTAATGAAATAAAACTGTGGCATTCTCAGTAAGAATTACAGACACTGTCCCAAATTCTAAGGCTTTATATATAGAATTTCTAGGCAAAATAAATGAAATATCATTAGTAAAGTTAGCAGCACAGACTACAGATCATAAGTCCAAAGAACTGAGCAAAGTTCAATGATAAATCCAACATATATTTGACTTCTAAAAGCTGGAAAAGGGGGAGAAAATGCAGGTCCTTTTATAGAAATTTAGACACAGGATTTCACTCATTACTATTCAAGTTCATGGTTCTCAGGATACGCACCGAGGGGAACAGGCAAGAAGAAACATTTTACTATAGAATACATTGAGGGATTCTCTTATAATACTATTACATTGGATTCAGAGTTTCTCAGAATTGTAGCACTGTATTCAAAATGGTCTGGGGCTGCTAGGTTGTCCTTGGTTAGGCACATTTTAATTCCAATCACTGAGAAAGTTCACAATTCTTTATTAGAGCAAAGGCAACAACAACAACGATAATCAGGTGGTATAGTGCAACCTCCTTTCAAAATGGACGACAGTACAATTTTGGTTAGGCTAGTGCAAACTCGATTTCACACATTAGAAGCTTAAGAAAAAGTAAAACAATGTTCACAATAATTTAGTGGTTAGTGTTACCTGTCAATACTTAGGAAATCCAAGATAGAGCAATGGTTTGGGTGGATAACATCATATCCTGATTGGCAAAGCAGCTCATTACGAGTTGTTGCAACCAGCTAAAAAATGCCATTGTTTTATTGCATCAGAACAGGTCCATGAACTTGCTGCATACAGGAGTCCTGTCCATGCATATGTAGCCACGGTGCTCAAATACTAGCCACATATTAGCAATTGAAGAATGGCAAAATGAAAAAGCTTAGGTTTCACTTGCAGTTAGATTATAAAAAAGCATATCCCCCAATAAAAAAATGATTCCTTTAGGGGTAAAAAACCAGATGTACTTTATTTTTCTCAAGACAAAAGGCATGCTTTAGTCCATCTTAGGAGATTTGTAAAATACCATTCACTAGTGCTATTAGAACACTACACGCGCGGGATGTTTTAGTGAATAATCCCTCTCGTGAGAATCGTTGGGGTTTGTAAAATATTGATGTCTCTACTGTGGGCTCCCCCTCTTCCTCACCCTTTGGCTGCTGCAACAGCCCTTGCATTCAGCAACAGGATGAATTCACAAGATGAAGGGGTATCCAGTGGGGACACAGAGGTGCTTAACACTCTCTGCATGTCCTATGCAGCTTCAAGGGGTGCAAGACGCATCCCACCTCATATCTAGATTCCCCCACCCCCACCCATGGGGTGGTGGTGGTCATTAAATGATAGTATGGCTGAAGCTGTGCAGGCCCAGTTGTAACTCTCATTCAGTTAAAAAGGTTGCTGCTGGAGTGAGGAGGAAGATCTCTCCTTGACTCGACCTCATGCCGACCTCATGCCTGTTGAGGTAGTAACCGAACTGAACGTGTTGGCGGGGGAGGGGCATCATGGAAAGTCACAGGCTACAAATATTCTTTCAAATGAAGCACTGAAATTTCTATTGTTCCCCTATGGCAATAATAGAAGGAGCTGCTAAAAGCAAGACAAACCAAACAAAGAGGGTGTGACAAACTTTGGGCATGTTCATGAAAGAAATCAGGGGCACATTTATGAATTTTGTGGTGCAGGACCAAGCAGCAAGTCACCTTGCTGCACTGCCATGTGTCACAGGGAAAGGGCATGAATGTGTGTATTTATCTAATACGGCATAGTCCTGTCTTTTTCCCTTGCGCTGATGCCGTTTTGGCACCCTAGCACCAGCGCAGGCACCATGCATGATGGTGCGAGGGTGCCTGTGTTGTAGGCAGGATTGTTTTTGTGCAGGAAGGCCTTCCTGCACAAAAACAATGCTGAAGGGCTTTTTCCTCTTTCTATGTGTGCTGCAGAAGGCATGCAGGGCCCACAAGATGGTCTTGCGTTGCTTCATAACCCTCATTTTACATTTGTGTCTCTTTTGCACCATGTTGCGTGGTGCAAGAGCGATGCAAAAGGGGTCACAATCATGCCCCTTAATTTTTGTTTACGCAACTCAAATTGGTATAAATATTCAAAATGCATCTACCTGACTAAACAACTAAACACATTTTTCTGCACATTTTTTCATATGTTTGTAGACACGGAGCAGACCTTCATGGTCTTTCACGGGTCAAAGGTAGTTTCGTAATAGCTTTTTAGCATGTATACAACTGACTTCTGTTTACAAGGAGCTAGACTGGAACCGATGTGCCTTTTTGCTTGTCCCACACTGCGGGGTCCATTTTGGTTTTATCCCAATGTGTAAGCCAGTCTCAAAAAATGATTGTCGATGAAGGATCAATCCTAGAGATGTGCCCAGATCTATCTAACCTGTATATCCTCTCATTGGAGATATCTCCCTATGACCAGTCAATGAGGTGGCAGGCTGTGAAATGAAATGTGAGGTCCAATCTTGAATTTTAAGTATGTATTTTAAATTCAATGTACACATCTCTGCATTGTAAAACTGGCCAACCACTCTAAAAGTAGACCTGAGACAATTAGCACCAAAGTGCTATCTGGAAGCTTAGCCTAAATGCCTAGAGTGATAAAACATGAAGAATACAGTTGAGAGCCTCATACCAAGCATTACTTCTAAAACTAATAGTTTTAATGATACACAGATTTAAATTTACATCATGCAAAGCAACACTCTTGTGTGATAGTACTTGCGCTTAGTGGAGATGATTGACACGGATAGATGTGGGCCTTCTTTTGTAAACATGTTTGTTACAGAAAACGAACTTTGATTCGTCCTAGAGTGCTCATTTGGAATGACTTAGATTTTTGGATTTGACCCTCGTAAGCGAAGGATGAAACAAGATTCTACCTTCTACTGTGTGCTGTAAACCTTCACCTGCTATGCAATGTTTCTCTTACCATGTTGTCTCTCTCCTCCTTCTTCTACACTAGCCTGCTGTAGTATCCCATTGTGGGCAAGGCAAGATTGCTTCGTACCTAACATCAGGGCATGAATCGTATTTACGAGGTTTTGTTCCTAAGTGCCTTCTTGAGAGCTTGGTGGCGGGCATTATGCGTTAATAATGAGGCAGATGACCTGTCCGCCATATTGCAAGAGCATTATAGCCTATGACACTTTTAATACAGTGGGTGGGGTATCAGTTAAAGATTGACAGAGTATCCCATCTGCCAAACTCTAAATAAGGTCCTAAGATGTTTTAAATGTTTCTGATAAGCTAACTTGAAACTGTCATTCATTGTGTCACCTTTGATTGAAACAAAGAACTTGTGAATCCTTGTACCAAGTATATTGAAAACAAAACCCTGTCTAACTCTCAGACAAAGCTGATTTCACACACATTCATTGAAAACATCAACACATCGGGCAAAGTCATGGAAAGAGAACATAGAAAGAGAAAAGAGTTAAAGTGATGCCGTGTGGCCGGTCTTTAAAATGCACAAACTCTTGACCTAATAACAGGGTCCAACGTTTTATAAGTCCTGCCTTATAACCAGCCGCAGCCCATGCAGGTAAGAGAGGTGGGGCCCGGTGGGGGGATTTTGACAGACGATTATGAGGGAAAAATAAATAATTAATTTTCCCTCGTCATTGTCTAACAAAATCCCCCCCCCACCGGGCCCCACCGCTCTTACCTGCATGGGCCGCAGCTGCTTATAACTTACATTTCCAAATCTTTCTACTCATTTTATGATCTACTTCCAACTCTTGTATTACCTTTACTTTTTTTTTATATTACTTTTCCCTATTCACCCCTTCCTTCGTGAATCACTGTAAAAAATATACATAAAATAGAAAGACTATGTATTCCAAATTGAAGAAATAGCCTAGTAAAACCATGAATCTATCTAAAAACCTTTTTCTTTGCAGACCATCAGTAGAAGAAGCCTTACAGTGGCGTGATTCACTGGATAAACTCCTGGACAACAGCTGTAAGTTAACAACGGTCCCATCCCTATTTATTCACGTTTGTCTTTTCTCTCAAAGGAAAAGTTTAATTTGTTCCCATCCTCTTTACTGTTGACCTCTGTCACCAGTTTTATTTTCCCATGAAGAGGAATCCTGTGCTAGACATAGAACACAGCAATGCTAGACAAGAATATAGAGCAAGTGAGATATAACAGTTCAATGAGCTGTGAGATGGGACATGATAGAATATTTAGCATTTACATCAGAAAGGTTATTGAGAGACCGAAATTACTGCTATAAATATATAGTATATTCACTATAATTTGCCCACATTGTGTTAAAGATTTGTGGACAAACAGAACCAAAAGCAAAAACAGAGTCGACAAACACTTCTCTGAAAATGGCCAGCACCTCTCAAACATCCAGCCACTAAAACTCCACAGCACCTTTAACAAATTAAGGGCCTGATTTAGAACTGGGGATGTTTTAATGCGTGACAATGGTGATGGATATCCTGTCCACCATAGATATTCAACGATTGTCAATATATCGGTTCTAGTCCTAACGTTTAACACACACGGATGTGATTTCCTTGATGACAAAGTGTATTGTCTTGTTTTACTCTCATCTTTTTTAGTGTTATTTGTTTTATTTGTTGATTTTGTACTTTGTGGCACGTTTTCTTGCTACACACTGCTAAAACATTGATGCTTTATTATATATACAAGAAATATATGTGATTTGATTCTTTTTGATTCCTGTTTTTAACCTTCATATAATGTTATTAATGATTTTAATACAAAGATGTGTATAATTTTTACTACTGATGTATTTCTGGTATGCTAGTTTTGAGTTGACAATTAGACTCCCTTTTGTATGTCACATTCTGCATTGAGCAGCTTGCCGGATGATTGTGATTGGTGTTCATTATTAGGTGGACCAAAGGATGACTTGTTTTTTTTTACTTGTTTCACATTTATTACTAATGCCATTGGCAAAGAGCCTTGAAGCAATCAAGTTATTGAGAGAGAGAGAGAGAGAGAGTGCGTGCGTGTGTGTGTATAAATATAATACAATCAAGTACATGAACTTGTTCCAATGTGTACTGTAGCAAAAAAGCAAATGCAAACACATTTATCTTGTTCAATAATGTCTTTATATTTAAATGAATAGCTATACTACACATCAATACAAAAATATTGTATACATTCTTGTTACAACCGCATGATGTGTTATGCATATAGTCCAATAATCTGTTCAAATCACAGAATGCAAATTTGATTGTCAAAAAGTAGTGTTAACATTCTTCAATGGGCAACCCCAATGCATTTCGGGATTGGTGTCCTTTCGTCAGGGGTCAATTGTCAATCTGTAAAAGATACAACAATGAGTAGGGTGCTCCTGTCTCCATCTATTCCATTGAAACTTATCACTGTAAGTTACACATGCTTGAGGGTAAATATAATCATAACCACTAGCAACAACATTCACTCAGAGTCCAAAACAGTGGGGATAAATGTTAGAAAGTGATTGTTCTGGAACCTTCCTGAACGTCCATAGATAACTGTTCAAACTTTGAGTAGTTTTCAAAACGTTAAGTTTCAGTATAACCTTGTTTAATGCTGCAAAAATGGCACCACATAAGATTTAAATTATAGAAATGTTATTGCCTCTTTCTGAGGACGTACTATGATTTCTATGGCGTTAGTATCCAACTTTAAATAAAGAGTTGATATAAATCACTGTTCTTATATTTAATACTGCACATTTTCCTACAGCTAACACCGGAATGAAATTGCTTGGGCAAAAACTGTGATGAGGGGAATACCAGACCATAAAACCGCTTGCAATTGACTTATAATGGAGGGATGATTTCCAGAGGCTTTGATGAAAAGCATCTGGCCATTGCTATTAAATATTGGCGTGCCAAATGCCACGGCTGCGTAGTCTTGAATCAACTTCATATCTGTTTAATCCACCATCAGACAGTCCCCCCCGCCTATCTCACTCTTGCAGTTTCCTGCTTTCTCCCTTTGTGACGGGTTTTCAGTCTTTGCATTCCTCTGTCTTTCTACTTTGTGTGTTTCTCCCTCTCTTGCTATTGGTAAATGTTTGATGTGGAAAAAAAAGTGCTGTCCCCCAAAAAAACTGCCTGTGGTCCCTCAAAAATGACTGCTGGTGGGCCCCACCAGCAACCATGGGCTCAAATTAAGCACTACCCTTGGCTAGCTTCTACTAGTTTGAAAATTAGCCCTTGATGCACGGAAAGAAATGTACAGAGGTAGGCAATCCTGGAAATCAATTAAAAAGAAATACAACTTTTCACGCCTGTAATCCGGCACACCATTCCCCAAAAAATCCCAATTCTGCAACCTGTGAAAAATGCCTCAAATGCAAATAGTTAATCTTCATGTTATTACATGGTAATCCAGGCTCTGCAGTGCACCAGGTATTCGCATAATTATTTCGTCCTGTTCTGCGGAGGTTTCCCTCAAAATGAAATTTAGATTAAAAATTGTGTCTGTTTATAAATAATACAATCTGAGATTTCTGAGATTGTGTTTATTGCAAGAAGGAGACCTATCATGATAAGTGGTCGAATGAAAGCATTTTATTTATAATGCCGAATACAAAATATAATGAACTGAAACAAAATCTATGATAATTTTGTTTTTTTTAAACTAAAAGAAAATAGTTGCAGAAATGGTTGCATACGTTTGAAATTATGGTTCTACTTTTGGACTTTAAAATTATTTGTTACCTATAGGGTATTCGATGAAGATGAACAAGAAATCAGACTAGAACTGTAAGAAAGCATAGGGAAACAGGGCACGGCTTATTTATATTGACGGTTTCATGTATAAAATGGGAAACATTTAATATATGCATTAATTGTATACTATGAGATCATTGGATTCGCAGCTGCTTTATTTTAGATTTTAATAAGCATGCTGGCCACAATTTTAGCTAATTTTAAAGGATTAGTGGATGTTGCAAAAATTCATTCTTTAAAGGCAAATAACATCTTTCGTGAATACATCTACAAATTGGATTCCTAAATCATTGTGTGATGCTGGGGTTCATTTCTATATCCCGATATTGCTTTTGATTTTTTAGCCCTAATGGGTAATCCACTTGCAATTTAAGATTTTTTTACCCACATTAAAGTGTGTTCAGGCTGGCTCCTCGCCTCTGACTACTAAAAGAGCTGTTTCCACCACTCATTGGCTGAATGAATGATAAAAAGTGACGTCAAGCTGGCTGAAACTGATCCCAGAATTAAGTTATTGGCCGAGAGAGTGAAAATCATGAACTATGTGAGATGAGAAGCATTGCTTACCTAGAGGAAGTGCCCACTGCATGGTGGAACAATTTCTTGACCTGCTGCGGCCGTGTGATTGATTACTGATGAAAGCTTTGAGATTATAAATGGTTCAATTCACCTAATTGTTTATGGAAAGTAATTGTTCTTTTGGAGTTAAGAATTGACTCACATTGGCAGAATGTTTCACTTATAAACGGGTAATTCAAGTTTCCTATACTAAAATGGCATTTTGATGTTGAGAATGCAGTGATGCCTTAACTTAGGCTGAGGTATCTACCACACCCAGTGATTGCTGGGTGTGGAAAATATCACTCAATTCAGAATTCCAACTCCTGCATAAACAAGGGGTTGCTCAGTGGTTGACAAATTCCAACCAACTAAACAGCAGGGTCTATGGAGGTAAATTTAGATATGTTAGAAATGGGGGTCTCTAGTTGGCAATGACTTGCACCTTGTCTAAGTAGGGACCCTTCCTTCTAGTCAGTTTAAGGGACACCCAAGAAAACCCCATGGCAACTTGGCATGAGCAGTCAGGCTTATCTCAGAGGCAATAAGTGAAGGTTTTTTTATAAACACACAGCAACACAGTGAAAACACTACCAATGGACACCACACCAGTTTAGAACAATAACCAATCTAAGTAAACCAAGACCAAAACAACAAAAATCCAACATACTTAAGCAAAGATATCACTTTTGAAAGGTTTAAAATGGTTCAGTCATTGAAAACTATGGCTGTGTCACTTTTATCACAAAGTTCCTGGGATGCGTGAAAATCAAAGACGAAAACAGGTGCAGGAGAGGTGAGGCTCCGGAAAAGCAAAGTGATGCATTGTTTCCTTACACCCGGGAGAGGTGATGCATTGGGTCCTTACTGCCAGCGGTCTTGAGGCGTTGTCTCCTTACTGCAGTGGAGGGGAGGCGATACATCAATTTCTCACTGTGATGGAAAATGATACGTCCATTTCTGAACATGCAGCCTCAGTCCCTTATTGCTGGGCAACGTCGATGAAGATTTGGTGCACAGGTGCGATGCGTGGAAAATCTAGGTGCACCGGGGATGATGAGGCAGCAGCAAAACAGGCGCTGCAGTGATTATCCCAGCCGTAAGCAGGTGATGTGCCGAATTTTCGGCCACACAGCAGGGCCTGCGTCGGAGTGGGTGTCTCGGACAGCAGAAACACGGTGCTCAGGACTCAGGCTGCAGCTATCTTAGAGCCACACAACAACTGCTGTGTCATTCTTTGGCCGCGCATGTCCTACCTTTTATATACAATGAACTCTGTCCAAGGGCTTCCTTGGGCCTACCTTAGGGGTGCCTTCATGACAAAAAAGGGAAGATTTGGGCCTGGCAAGTGGGTGTACTTACCAGGTTGACATTACAGTTTAATAACTGCACTTACAGACACTGCAGAGGCTGGCCCGAGACATGTTTGAATGAATGAATGATTGAATGATGTATTTTGTAAAGCGCTGGAATCGCCCCGAAGGTGTATCTCCGCGCTAGGGGTATGCAGGTCTGAGAGATCAGTTACAGAAAAGTTCTGTTTTCAGGAGTTTCCTAAAGCAGAGGAAATCTGGGCACTTATGTAGATGAACAGGTAGTGAACTCCAGTACCCTCGGGCAAGATATGAGAAAGCTTTGCCCCAGCCCGGAGTTTTCTGTAACATGGGATCACAAGAAGCTTTTTCCCATGAGCGGAGAGATCTGCAAGGCTGATAAAACTTATGTTTTTCCGTGTGGTAACCTGAATCTCTGCCATTGAGTGTTTTATGGACTATACAACACATTTTTAACTTGATTCTTTGGTGGATGGGTAGCCAGTGAAGATGTCTCAGCAATGGCAGGGAGGATGTTCTCGGGGGCATGATAAGTGTCATGGAAACACCTGCAGTCTATTCAGCAAGGATTCATTTGCGGCCGCTAGAAGGGTATTGCAATAGTCAAGGCAACTGATTACCAAGACCTGAATCAGGGTCTTGCAAACAGATAGAGGGAGAAGATGGAACGCTCTATGAAGGAGACTCAACATGTGGAAGCAAGTACCTGAAATGGCCATAACTTGTTCTCTCATAGTAAGAGAGAGGTCCAAACGGATGCCTAGGTTTTTTACCACTATTTTTGAGGTAGGGGATAAGCCCAAATCTGGGTGCCACCAGTCAGGGGACCATAACGTTTCGGTGCCGTAGAATAATAAGATTTCCATTTTATCGGCATACAGCTGGAGGAAGTTTTACGTCATCCAGCCAGAAATGTCACGCATACCATCAGCAAAGAGATTTGGTCGAGGCCGTATTGCTCTTAAATGATAAAAGCAGTTAGGTGTCGTCTGCATAAGAAAACGGAGTGAACCCATGATCTCTAATGATCTGTGCGAGAGGGCCTACATACACATTAAACAGGGTAGGGCTAAGACAAGAACCCTGTGGTATCTCAATCATGAGCTTCATGATGCGGGAGTGAAAAGGACCCAGATTAACAGTTCGGATGCGCTGGTCCAGAAAACTCAAAAGCCATTTTAGTGTAAGTCCATGGATTCCATTCTCACTCAATCTTTGAAGTAGCGTGTGGTGAGACACAGTATCAAAAGCTGTGGAGAAGTTCAGCAGTACCAACAGCACAGCCTTGTTGTTGTTCAGGGCAAGTTTGATGTAGTGAGTGACAACTGTGGGGGTGGTTTCAGTAGAATGACTAGGTCTGAAACCACGTTGTGAGGGGTCGAGGCATCCTTGGGATTCTTTATACTCCATAAGGTTAGTATTGATATGTTCTTCCAAAAGTTTACTCAAATGCGGAAGGAGTGAAATAGGGCGGTAGTTTAAATGTAAAGACAAGGGGTCCCCTGAAACTAGTAAGAAGTACACCTAGGCAGGGAAATACATGCTGTAAAGTTCCTAAGGCTACTTCATACACAATCTAAGTAAATATTTATAAATGAAAGTAGTGACACTAGGGATAGAAAAATACAAAATTATTTATTGCGATATATATTCTATAAAGACATTTTGTTAGATCACAGAACAAGAACTATACAACATTCCAACTTCAATCATTCATCCATAAATTCATACTTTGTACTAAGGATATTTTGTATACATATATATATGATACATTGTCAGCATCCTAAAATATTTAGATGTCTGACCAAAGACGCACAGAAAATAAATGATTAGAACAATGAAATCTTGCGGATTTTTATAATTGAAGGGTGGTTTCCAAGATGTCTCAACGCGCGTTTCAGCAGAAAGCTGCCTTCCTCAGGAGAGCCACCTCCAATATGCTTCTTCGGACGTGAAGATGACCGAAAGTCTAAACAAGTAGCGCACAAGAGTCATTGATTGGCATGTCTTGTATATAAGATCCCCTAAAGAGAGCACTCAGCGATGTGAAATGCTCAAGGCAGGTCCCAAAGGTATGTAGTACTTTCAAGGATGTGGATACTGCTCATATCTCGAGAATAGTTGCAGGGAAAGAAATTGGGCGGGCTGCTAATTCTTACGAGCGCCAGGATGTAAAATAATGTAAAAACATGATGAATCTCGTAATGGTTGTAAAGGGTTCACTGCAGACCTGAAGATGCAGAGTAATTTAAGAACAATGAGGAAATTGTGTGCTACAAGGAAGGAGAATCCCAGTAAGAATGACCAAACCTATCAGCTCCCGTGGCCCGTGAAGGCGGATATGCCGGTAGTTTGCCAGCTCCGTTGCGGGTACATGTGCCTTCTTACGGATCGGAAGCACTTGTGCTGCCTTCCTTTCATGTGTAAGTTTCCCTTCACTCAAAGAAGCATTCAGTATAGTACAAAAGGAAGGGGCTAATTGTGTACCTAATAAGGCAAACAGATTGGCTGGCATAATGTCGAGGGGTGAACAAGATTTGGCTGTTTAGGATCTCCTCCACTTTTGATACTTGCAGAGTAGGGAAACTCTCTAGGTCGGCATCCTTCTTCATCAGAGACGCGGACAATAGGTCAGTAATATCTAGTGATTCAGAGTTTCTTGGAAATTTATCATAAATTTTGTTGATTTTTACTCAAAGTAATTGGCAATATTATCACATAACACTTGAGAGGAGGGGTTCTTATTGAGACAGGCAATTGGGTTGGTAAAGGAGTTGAGGACTTTATAAAGTGGTTTAGTGGAGTTGCCTGCTTGGTTTAGCCTAAAGGTGATATGTGCTTTTCGTACTTTTTCAATATTCTTAAGCTAAAGTGCTGCAGGCCCACTAATTGCATTTGATTTACAGTCCCGGGGCACACACAGTGCACCTTACTAGGGACCTACCAATAAATCATATATGCCAATCATGGATCACCAATCACAATCACAATTTACACAGGGAGCACTTGCACTTTTGCACTGAATAGCAGTGGCAAAGTGCCCAGAGTTCTAAAACCAGCAAAAACGAAATGGAGCACACAGTCAAAAACAGGGAGTCAGAAGCAAAAAGGCAGGCGAAAAACATGCCGGAGAAGCCAGGTCTAACAGGATTGAATAATCAATGTCAGGGTTGAGGTGCATTCCTGTTACTACCAGAAAAGTGGAATGGTTCTTTGCCATAACTTTCATGTTAAAATGAAGGGAATTACATCATCCTGAATGTTCAAGCTGTTTCATATTGTAAACTAGAGTTAATTGCCCCCAAAGCCTTACTTTTGAGAAGCATTGCACTTATTTAATTCAGATTATTTTGTTGAGCACTCATAAATAGATGTACTCACACAAATATTTTCTGGTGAGAAAATCAATGAGGAAGGGTAGGGAGTGTGTGCTGAGTGGGTAGGATTACCAGCTGAATTTGCAAACACCCACAATCATAAACGTTTGTGGATATTTACAAGCTTGTCTTTGACCCTTTTCCAGCTGGAAAAATGTAGGAGATTTATTCTGCTTCCATCACTGAAGGAAAGTGAAATACCCCAAATCAGCAGGGGCATAAGGGGGGGAGGGGCTTTTGATGGCAAAAACAGCTCCTCAAGGTTACAGTGAAAAAACCAGGTACACTCTGTCATGGCAGTGGTGCTGGAACAATTTTCAGAGCGGGGGTGCTGTCATTACTGTTATATCGCTGAATTCATAGAGATTGAGAAAAATTCTAGCAACACACACAGAACTATTGTAATTAATAAGCAATTCCAATTCAGCAGGAAAGTAGTAAGGGTGTGGCATGTTGGCAGTGGTGCATTTTGGAGCACATAGTCGCAAATATATTATCATAGTATGGTAGTGCACTGTCATTGACAGACAGCACATGTTCCATTGAAATGGCCACTAAATTTACACAGGCATGTATTTTTATTGACCAAATTATATAGCACTAAACTACAATGTGTGAAACTTGGGTTTCAGTGACCACTTATCATTTGGACATCACTACGTGTTTTAAATTTTGATCCTATTCAAAATCTTTGCTTCCATCACCCTTGAGAATTACAAAAACAGTACTTCATTTATGTTTTATTAACTGCTGGTATATTTTGAACTTTTGTACAATACATTTAAATGTATTTAAATTTTAATGTGTTAGAAAAAAATTACCTCCTGCAGCCTTTCCTTTCACACTTCCTGTACTCATGCAAGATTATCGCATAGTTCCCTTTACAAAATATGTCAGAAAATATACACCAATCTCTCAGTTCTACAAATAAGAAGAGGTGGGCTAGCCAATAAAATTCCAGGGGAAGCCCAGCCCAAGGGTCAGGTTCAGTTCTTAGAGCCTGTGCATGAGCTGAGCCTTGAAAATATGAGTTATGCAAATCATACCACAAAATAAAATATGATAAAGTGTCTTCAAAGTAGAAATAAATATTGCTTCAACATGTGGAAGCCTTGACATTAAGAGGGCACATTATAGCTCTGTAATGAGACCTATTAAAAGTGATAGTTTTGTATAATTTGCAGTGTAAACTCACATATTCAAAAGCACTGTAATACGCGATAATGAATTAAAAAGAGTTTTGGTGAAATTAAATATCGACTCATCTTCAGGGTTTGAATGATTAATATCGACTCATCTTCAGGGTTTGAATGATAATATCCCTTGGAGTTCGATATTAAAACACTGAATTACAGATCCAACCGAGCCAATCTGGCGGTATAATCTTAATAGCCTCCGTGTAGTTCTCTCTACATTAAATGCCTTTAGATTTGCCAATTTTCGCTGTCACTAAACTTCCCCAACATCCCAACATCATGGTGACAAGGCCTGCCCTTAGTCATTGATAGCTTGGAATATGCTCCTTGCGTTTCATTTTTCCCCCCGTAATATGGCGTTTTTTCGCTTTAATAATCTCAGTTGGTAATATCATGTTTACTGGGAGCATTGTAAATCTGTAGTAAAAGAACGCCAGTTTTAAATTCACATGACAGAGGAAAACTAAAATGAACGCTTTCACCAACTTTATATACATACAATACGTATGCACCTTACTTTAATGGGTTCCCTTCTAATCGGTGTATTCCTACATGTAATCCTGCTCACCAACAACATGGTTATTTTTAGCATTCTTCGCCTGGCAAACTAAGCACGCCGGTTCATTTTGTCCATTACGAAGGATGAACCAATACGAGCACGTTTACAAACTTTCCACACACATGGAATGCATCAAGCACACCCATACGCCTAAACAAACCACGTGACGGGAACCACGGAGTATTTACTTCCGCGTTCCCCATTCACTCACTAATATCCGGGCCGAGGAGGACAGATCGAGGCTGACTGCGGGAGTGTGCGAGCATGGAAGTAAGTTGGGGAACCATTCCTTGGCTAGGAACTAGTTTCGTTTCAACTTATCTCTTGCAACAGAACGAAACATTCTAATTTTTGTCTTTCATTCTGACAGAAACTATAGCTCACTACCCCCCTCCCGGACCCATGATGTTAGTAACATCGAGTACTTAAGTAAGATGGTTAAACCCCCTTTTTTATCCATGTGGCTGTTTTTCACAACTAATTTTTAAACGCTAGACATGCTCTGGAGCAAACGGCGCCTGGCAAACACCACAGACGCTTGTTTTTAGCATGCCTATCACTTCACGAGTCCGCTATTCCTACGGCATACACAGTGGCATATTAGCTACTACGATTGCACTTTGTCAGTTACCCTGACACCACATAAATGTAATCGAACGCAGACACAAATAGTGCACAGGGTCTAATGGAGAACACCTCTATGAGCCCCTTTTTTGCGACGAGCAATCACTCGTTTTTGAGCGTTTCAAGCTACAATTGCTATTGAGACACCCACTCCCGCTCCACAACACGGGATTATCAAATTGCTTATTCACCAAAACGAGTAAAATCGAACCAAATGTAAATCGACGAATTTATGTCTCTTTATGTTTTTATATATGTTACGTCTGTCTTCTTTCTTTTTCAGACATTTATAGCCCCGGAATACTAGGATGGCTATTCGGTAAAACCGTGAGTTTTACCATTTTGATCTCCACAGGTTAGGGTGCGCCTTAGCGTGCGCATACCGCCGTGGAGACCCTTGTGGTCCTGATGAAAGCTTAGCCAACTGGGCAAACTTAAGCAAAAACATGTCATGTCGACCTTATCACTAATTGGTTAAGCTCTGGTTAACCTAACAAGCCAGAACTTGTCCAATTCACGTTTTTATTGGTCTTTGGTTTGCCGACATTAAATAAGTTGATGGTTAAAACCATTTACCTTTTAATTCCACTCCCCTTCACATTCAAAAACCAGCTCTGCTGTAATTCAGGCGTTGTAGCACACCAGAGAGGCACTCGGCCTCTCTGGTGGGAACCCGATGATGAAGCATGTCACCAACTAGGTTGGTGAGTGAGGGTTCTTTTAACAAATCCTTTTGGTTTTTGCCCGTGTTTTTTTGCTCCTTCTTTTCCCTTGTCACTCTTTAGTTGATTAACTGATTTAACCCTGCGGGAACAAGAGTGATAGTCCCTCACCCTCTTAGTGTTTTTTGAGAAATTAAATATTTACCTAAGATTGGACAATTTAAGCAGGAAGCCATAATGTATACAGGTTTTCTGGATTGACTCTGTACAAATCCGCCAGTAAATTGGTGTTTGTCTTTCCTGTTAAAGCTTTGTTCTTACCTCGTAGGGCATTCGTGATTCCTGACAGCCTTAGGGTGGTCTTCCCTCCATCTTTTTGCCTTTCTCCTCCACTTTTTTGACATTGTTTTTAGTGGTATAAGGACTCTGTGCGCATTACCACTACTAACTAGCGCTAAAGTGCTTCTGTTGTCTCCCCTAAACATGGTAATAATGGTTCATCCCCAATTGGCATATTTAATTTACTTATAAGTCCCTAGTAAAGAGATAATACATGCACTCAGGGCCTGTAAATTAAATGTTACTAAAGGTCCTGCTGCACTGATTACGCCACCCATTTAAGTAGCCCTTTGACCATGTCTCGGGCCTGACATTGCAGAGCCTGTGTGTGCAGTTGACACTACCATGTCGACCTGGCAAAATAAACCTTTTGTCAGGTCCAAACCGACCATTTTTATACATACAAGCCAACCCTAAGGTAGGCTCTGGACAACCCAGAGGGCAGGGTACAATGTATTTAAAAGGCGGGACATGTACTTTTAAGTTTCACATGTCCTGGTAGTGAAAAACTCTTAAATTTGTTTTTCAATACAGCAAGGCTCATATCTCCCATAGGATAACTTTGGAATTACACCATTACAATTTGTAAGTGTAATCTCCAACTTTGAAGATATAACTGATTCAAGTTTCGTATCTCTGGAATCTCAGGAATCCTAATTTAAAATTCGAATTTATGGTGAAGTCGGAATTAAAATTATAATTCTGAAAATGCCACTTTTAGAAAGTTAGCATATTTGTGCTTTAGCCATTTGGTGCCTGTATCGTGCTACATAACTGGGTGCAGTTGGTTTTTGTATTCCTCCTAGACAGTTACACACAATGGGAGCTTAGGTGTGTCTCAATGGGCCATCTCTGGCAGGATGGGAAGAAGAAGCTGGGCACAGCCTCACTTACACCTATATAGGCTGTGTGCTGCCCACATACATACCAGCATACCCCCCCGGTTGTGTGTTAAGAGCCAGGGTAGGAAGGGAGGATCTCTCTGCACTTCAAAGAAATGTCTTTGTAGTCTCTCCCACATCAAGGCACCACTGGGTACAAGTACTGGACCTCAGACACCATCACAGCAGTACACTTCTGGGCCTGTGGCTACTCTGCCAGGAAGAAGGACTGCTGTGCTGCTTAAGGCCTTGCACTCGGCTGGACTGCACTCTGCTAGACTCCTGCTTTATTGTGCTAATCTGCTGCCTGCTGCCCTCCTGCCTGGGTGAGAAGGACTGGTTCTCCAACTCTTGACACCAGAACCCAGAGCGACTCCAATGGATAACTAGCTGGCCTCCTGATCTGACGCCTCATAGACATAACAGGCTTCCAACCCCTGCACCTGGACTCTGCCTTCTGTGAGTCTACCCTGCCAAGTGGTGCCACACCAGTCCTGGACCCTTGGAAGTGGGCCCAAGGTGCTTGCCAGTGGAACTAATGCATCTGCTGAACGATACAACCCTGAGCAGAACCGAAGTATCTTCTCAGCTGAGCAGCTCATCCCAGAGCAAAACCGATGCATCACAGCTGTTGCGTTGATTAGACCCGTCGCAAAAGACTCACTTCGCCACTCCCTTCTGCATCTTAGGATTGACGCACGGCTATCAATTGGCTGCTGCATGATGCCTCCCTCGTCGACTGCAGCCGCGATGACGTAACTTCACATCGTAGCTTCACCAATCATCGGAATCGATGAATCACCTCTGCTGTGCCTCGCATCTTAAACACTGGACTTTGCATTGCAAGCCCCGACAACTGGATCCTCGACTTTGAAGTTGACGCAACAGAACCTCGCACCGCAACCTTGCCGCATCTCGGAACCGATGCATTGCCTCTGCTGCGTGACACATCTTCACCAAGAATTTTAATCAGCAGGTTTAACTTGGTCCCTGTAGCTGGTCCACGCTCAATCACGGTTAGGCTTAACTTGGGACTTTGTCCTGGTCCGGCTAAATACCCTCAATAGCACTTTGTGCTTTTTGGTGCAATATTTCTATTTGTAATAACTGGATTTTTGGTATTTTGGTCTTGTTTTATTTATTATAATCAGAGCTATTTTTCTAACCTGGCGTGGAAACGTTTTCTGTGGTGTTTTCAGTGTTTTACTTTTTGAAGTGTTGCACAAATACTTTGCACACTGCCTCTAAGTTAAGACTGACTGCTCTGTGCCAAGCTACCAGAGGATGAGCACAGGTTAATTTAGGGTTTGCCTACCTCTTACCCTGACGAGGATTGTGGTTGCTACTTGACCAGGCCCATACCCCAGTCAACCAGTAGCCCAATTTCTAACAGCATTCTTGTGCAGTTTTTAAAATGCAGGACAAATTCAATCCAAAGGTATCGGACCGCATTATATAAGCATGACTTATGATACACAAGGTTACATGCATTGTTTATAGGCACTGGGAGATTAAGTGATTTGGCCAAAATCACAGAATGTTGAGCCGATGCTAAGAATCAAACATGCTTCCTGAGTTCCACAGTTGGCAGCTCTGGCCATAAAGCCACATACTGTTTAGAGGGAGGGTGTCAGGCAGAAGCCACATGAAAAGCCCGGCTCGGTATTGGCTCAAGGTTCCAACAGAACCTATAGCTGAGCCAGAACCAGGTTTCAGGTTCGAGCTTGGCTCGAGCTTCCAGTGGCTCACCCCACTCTGCAAATAAACAGCAATTTGGAAAAAGACATTACCTGACATTTGACCATCTGGGCAGATGTCTTGTAAGTGGTGACATTAGGGCTCAAAACTCTCCAAACACCGTGGAAATGACAACAAAATTAAGGGGCAGATTTACAAGCCCCTTGCGCTTTCTTGCACCACCATTGCGTCACTTTTTTTGATGCAATGGCGGCACAAACAATGAGGCCTATTTACAATGTGACATATCTAGGGAGATGCGTAACGTTGTAGAGCCCTGCGTCACATTATACCTGCGTCAGGTATAATGTATGAAGGGTGGGCGTTACCACGCAGGAAGGCCTTGTAAAAGTGATGCAGTGAAATCTACAAGATTTCACTGCGTCACTTTTAGAACGCCACTGCGTCAAAACCTTACGCCTGCTTAAAGCAGGCGTAAGGAGTGACGCAGTACAGTAAGTATAGGCCTTAAAATACATTGCTGGAGTTGCGTCGTGCTTGTGACACAACTCCAGCAATGCGTGACTTTTGGGCTAACAGATGCATCAGAATTTCTGACGCATCTGTTAATCCTTGCATCATGGAGCACTGTATTGTAAAAACAGCGCTTCCATGGAGGCGCAAAGACATTTGATTGTGGAGCAAGGAAACTGACGCATCTATGCAGATGCGTCAGTTCCTTGTAAATCTGCCCCTAAGTGGCTTTACTTCATTTAAGCCAACTCCTAGGATGTGATATAGACCTCAGTGACTCCCCAATGAAATGAGAATATATGACTTTCTTGCAACTGAATGGGTGAAAACGTACCCTTTAAAAAGAATAAAATTTCCTGTAAATTATCAATAACCTCGACCCCCAACTAGTTATTCTTTACACTCTGCAAATCCTGTTTTCGTGTTCTTCATCTGAATCAGGAGAAAGCTGAATTCTTATTCTGCCAACGGAATTTGCAAAGTACCCAATTCTATTTTTTTCACTTTGCACATTTTTTTTTAATTATGATGCTTAAGCGTGGTATGTTTTTTTCAGGCATCCGTTTTTGCATGCAAAATCTCCATTGCGAAATGGACAGCATGTCACTTTTATGCGCCTTTGCTTTAGATGGCTAAATCCCGTGTCAATGTGCATTACCGAAAAATGACATTTGCAGTAATTTTTGCACGGTTCCAAGGATTTGCTGCCAATCTGGTATATTTTTAAGTGTCATGCTCATGAAATGGTTAAAAAATTAAACTAGATGTCACAAAGTCTGCTGAAACTAAGCCTCCCGATTTGGCAAGTTCATAATCTAAATGCAAATAAAAAGAGCAGCGAATTTATGTTCTTAATAAACTACAGGCTAAACATAATAGAATAATTTAAATTCGCATGTGGAAAGAAAATTGAACAGGAGGTGAGCTAAACCTAGACTGCAGGTCTCTGGAAGTTTGTTAAGTGTTGTGGTCATTGCAAGATAATAGTGAACTGTCGCATACAACCAAGAAACAGAAATTTGACAGCAATGTCTAGGAATACAGTCAAAGGAACTAGGCATATGTGCTTCAGTTAAACAGCAAGCCATGGAAGAAAATTCTATGGGGCATATTTACGGGCCGCGTTGCATCAGTCTTGCACCCACAGAATGTGGTGCAAGAGCGACGCAACTCAAAATAAGATTTATGAATCAATGCAAGGCCACCTTGCCTGGCCCTGAGTGGCTTCATAGATCTCGAGTAAAGCAGCGCAACGCAAATCGCTGCGTTGCCTTACCATGCATCAGGGAGTATTGCGTGGGTGTTCCCACGCGACTCCTATGGTTTTTGATGCATTCCCAGATTTACTAGCACTGATAAACCTGGGAATGAGAAAAAAGATTTGCCTCCTCGGGTGAGGGTTAACAATGAGCAATATCTTTATTTTCCTTATAACTTCCTCTTTCTATTTGTGCTGCATTCTGAGCACACATAGGATGAGGAAACCTGCACAAAAGCAATCCTGTCTGTAACATTAGTTTGGTTGTCTTTTGGTGATGATGGCGTCATTGCCATCGTGTTTAAATTTCATTGGAGCCATTTAACACATATTCCTTTTGAGAACACATCAGCTCCAGCACCTTCTTACTGACTTTGCCATAGGGAAATCTTTCATACAGCAGTAGCAATATTTGTGAACTTAAAATTTGCATGTCATCTCAATTTCATTCATTTTGTTTGGCTTGGGTTCTATACTGCCACTCTTACATTTCAGTAGCATGAAATGGCATTTGTCACTTTTTTGGCTTTGGATTTTTATGTATCCTTTTTTATCATTTTTTTACATTTTTGATTTTAGAATGCAATTTACAAGAAAAAACCTGCAAAGACACAAAACATTCCATCCACCCACCCCTCCCACCCGACCCCAAGATAAAATCACAGATACATTAAGTCGATGAAAGGAAGGGCAAAAGAAGAAGGAAGTGATCATCCGATTGCGCAATTCCAAAGTAAGTTAATTTAGAACACGAGCTAGACGACATGTCCATCCAAGATATAAAGTTCAAGTATAATGTTATGAATCCACATTTGAGTAGTTCTTGGATTAAGTGACCAGTGCCGAAAGTGCAAAAAAAATGTAAACAACGCGAAAGGCAAGACAGAGCGTATAGCAGCATATTAGAATATGTACAATGCTTGCAAAATAGGATTGAATGCAAAAGAGACAAGACTATACAATTCGGTCTCACCTTTATGGCTCAATACCCAATACGGATTATGGATTAGCCTTGGAGAGCCATCTAAACAATGGTTCCCAAATTACAATTCCCTTTTTTTTCGCTTGTATCCCTTTTTTAGACTTCTCCAGATTCCCTATTGACAGTAACGGGGCCAACCAGTCCGAGAATAAAGGGGGAATTGGAACAATCCAGGCAGAGGTTATACAAAGCCTGTAAAGAGCCATGGCAACAAAAATTAAGGCCCCACCTTCCCTTCTGCTAATAGAGTCACAAATCCCCAGTAGGATGGTCGTGGGATTTAGTAAAACGTCCTGTGCTACTACTTTACTTAAAAAGACTTGTATTTGGGTGATCAAGGGCCCTAACTCTTTACACAAAGCAAACATATGCACAGAGTTTCCACTGTATTCAGCACATCGGGGACAGTACATGCCTTTACCGGTACCCCACTTGGCAATTCTTCTTGGCGTATATTAAAGGAAAAAGCAGGTTTTATAGAATTGTGCTTTTAAGTTGGCCATAAAAAAGGCCACTCCGTGCGTATTGAAAGGCTAGATAAAAGGTATTGTTAGAGATTCCCAATTTCTGCTGCCATTTGTTAAAAATTGAGGCCATATCATCAGGCATGAGTCTGTTTAACAAAGGCGTAGATGGACACTAGCCATGGAACACAGTGTGCAGACAATCTCTCTACGAGTTCATGTTTCTCAAAGCCCGAAGGCCCCCCGGCCTTCCACGAGAGAAAGTCCCTAATTGCATAATCCTTAAAAACCTCATTCTGGCTCAAATGAAATCTCGCCTGAAGTTCTTCAAAGGTCAAGACCCCACTGGGCGAGTACAGGGCCCCTAGTGTTTTTATCCCTGAGCTGTACCATTTTTTTGAATTAAGAACTCTCGAAAATCCTAGGCAAATTAGAGTTGTTATTGGTGGGGGTATAATAATTAAGTCTGCCCAGTCCAAGAAGTTTATGCATGGCAGTAAATACCTTATAAGCTCCAATAAGGGTCTTGAATCTTACCCTCTTAAAGTACCCAAACTCTAATTGGTGCCACAGACAGCCTTTAGCCTCGGGACCCAACAATAGTTCAAATGGTGATGGGAGCACTGTGTGGGAGGTAGAAAATTGATCTTGAAGCAATATAGCGCATCCTTGTAAAGCCGAAGCCCAATAATATATCCGTACATTTGGGAGGGCGCACCCCCCACTCTCGAGAGGAAGAGAAAGAAATTTAAGTGATCTTCTGGGCTGAGAATAAGCCCAAATGAATTGGGAGAACAAAAGGTCACATTTCTGTAGAGCTTGATTCGTAAACTCAAGAGGGATAGCTCTAAAATAGTATAGAATTTTGGGGAAGAATATCATTTTGAGAACATCACAGCAGCCCATGATAGTCAAGTGTAAATTGTTGAGCCTATGCAGTGCCATTTTGGTATCTGCGGCAAGAGGCTCCAAGTTCTCGTTCACTGTTAAGTCGGTGTCTGCCAGGATATTTACCCCAAGGTATTTGGCTTTTTTTACCACTCTATGATCTGCCCAATTGATCTACCTATTGATGACAATCTGGGTTTTACCCTTGTTTAGTGAATACCCCGATATCTTCCCAAAATCCTGTGCTTCATTTTCTATGGCTTTAATAGCCCTCTCGGGGTCAGACGTAACGAAAGCTAAGTCATCTGCATAGGCCATAATTTTAGAATGCAGTCCATGTCTATTTATGGCCGGGATTTCTAAATTGTTAATGAGCTTTCTGATAAAGGGATCAATGTATATAGCAAAAAGCAGCGGGGAACAGGGACAGCCCTGTCGTGTTCCACACATAATCTCAAATTGCTCGGTTAGTTGCCCATTTATTAGAACCCTAGCAGTAGGGTTGAGATATAAACCTTTTATGGCTTGAATGGCATTAGGTCCAAAGTTCGTCCTTTTCATGACGCACCACAGAAACAGCCAGGGGACCCGATTGAATGCTTTTTCGGCGTCAATTAGTATAAGCGCCATTGGGTCTCCTGAAATCTGTGCCGCGTCGAACAGGGTGATGGTTCTCCGAATATGATCGGTAGTCCCCCTCTCCGGAATGAACCCGTGTTGCCATATGGATACCAGATGTTCAATTTTGGTAAATAGTCGGGAGGCGAAGATTTTAGCATAGATTTTAGAGTCGCCATTTATGAGTGTAATTGGGTGATATGAGCCCATTTCTAAGGGGGGTTTATCCTTTTTAAGGAAGATAATTATCTTGGCTGTCTCCCAGGAAGCTGGGGATCACTGACAGAATATAGACCATCAAAATATCGAGGTAGCAAAATATCGACGACAGAATATCCTCATTAAGAATATTGACTTCCCATCTACAATATTGTAAGTACAAAAATATCGGGAAAAAATAACGATGTACAAAATATCGTTGTCAAATATATTGTTATTTTTAAATGTTAAAAAATGTATGTAAAATACAGTAAACAATATATATAATTAAAGTAAACATAGTTCAAAATATTAAAAAGTATTTAAAAATAATAACTAGCACATATAATGGTAAAATAAATTAAACATGTATATTTAAAATATAATATATATAGTTAGTCCATAACAAGCAACACTAGGGAAAGTTTTGGATAGCATAGGGGAAACAGTTACTATTCCCACTCCAGAGAGTGCAACAGCAGGGAAAGCGTTGGATAGCCTAGGGGTAAAAATTACTATTCCCACTCCAGAGAGTGCAACAGTAGGGAAAGCGTTGGATAGCGTAGGGGTAAAAATTACTATTCCCACTCCAAAGAGTGCAACAGTAGGTAAAGCGTTGGATAGTGTAGGGGTTAACATTACTATTCCCACTCCAGATAGTGCAACAGTATGGAAAGCGCTGGATAGCGTAAGGGTTAAAATTACTATTCCCAATCCAAAGAGTGCAACAGTAGGGAAAATGTTGGATAGCGTAGGGATTAAAAATAACATATTTATAAATTACATATTTTTTTATTAAAATAATAATTGATTAATAAATTATCAATAAATTAATTAAAATTACCAATGAATTAAACATATTAATTACTTTATCAACATTAAATTTCTTTCCACCCTATTTCCAAATAAAAACACATCTCACTCCACATAAAATTTAAAACAATTAATATATTTCTCAACTAATACATTAATAAAACCTAATTACCAATTAATAATTATTAATAAATTAATTGACTACACCAATAAATTATAATTAATAATTACAAATAAATTACTTCCCACCTTATTCCCCTATGAACCCACATCCCGCTAAAAAATAATTAATACAATTAACATAATTACCAATTAATAAAAATGTATAACCAATTAATAATTAATTAACAATAAATCAATTATCAATACCAATAAACAAAAAATAATAATTACTTAATTACAATGAAATTACTTCCCACCCTATTCCCCTATACGCCCACAACCCGCTACAGAACTAAAATGCAAAATTAAATTAAAAATATTAAATAATTCCTAAAAAATATTATTTAATTAACTATAATTAAATTACTTCCCACCCTATTCCCCTATAAACCCACATCCCACTATGGTACTAAAATGCATAATTTACTCTTAAAATAAAAACCAACTTCTAAAAAATGTAGACATGTATGTAAAAAAATACAATAATTAACAAAAACATATAATACATACATATAAAATAGATAGTAATATAAACATCGATAATATTAGCATTGATATTTTTGTATCGATATTAATAACTTCGATATTATGTATATCAATATTTCTTACCTTAAATTCAATATTCTAGTCGACGATATTCTGAACATCGATATTCTGTCCCTACGATATAAAAAACTCGATATTAATGTATATCGATAAAAAAACTCGATATTATGTCTGTACACTGAAGCTGGAGGGGTGGCCCCATTAAAAATCTGTTTTACCAAAGCCGTAAATATTCCGCTAATCTGAGTGGAGAAAACTTTATAAAACTCAACTGGGATGCTGTCAGTGCCTACCGCCTTGCCGTCTGGTAGATTTGCCAGGGCAATAGCTATTTCCTCCCAGGAGGGGGGGTCTTCTAGTTGCCTACAGCCCTCGGTGTCAAGATGTGGTAATGACACTGAGTCCAGATATTTATCTAGCTCCTCCTGTCTAATAGCTTGAGAATCATTACTTTCTTCAGTGTATAATCGAAAGTAGAAGTTGCGAAAGGATGCCCTGATCTCGCTAGGCTCGCTAGTGACATCCCCTGTGGGAGTCTGTATAGAGTGTCACCCCTTTGTAGTAAGATGTTGCCTTGTCCTTACCACTAGCTGGTGGCCGACTTGCTCGCTATATTCGTATATCTTTTCCCTTGCAGTGACCCAATTTGTGGCTGCTTTTCCTGCCAAGATTGAGTCAATTTCCGCTCTATGGATGGCTAATTCTAACTGGGTGGTTCGTTGTCTGCCCTCTTCTGAACTGCGCCAATACGTTTTTCTTCTGCTTGGTCCAGCTTTTTCTGGAGTTCTAAAACCTGCTCCCTCCCAAGTTTATTCTTCCTTAAGGAGAACTGCAGGGTCTCCCCTCAAATAACTGCCTTCAGGGCATCTCAAACAAACATAATTGGAGCTGATCCAGTGTTGACTTCCAAAAAGTTCTGGATCCAGCCTTTCACGTGGTTTATATATTTCACGTCGAGCAATAGTGCTCTCTCAAAGCTCCAAGTCGAAGCTGGCTTACGAAACGATGTGCCCCTTAGACTTAAAATCAGAGGGTTGTGATCTGACAAGATTTGTGGTAAGATATCTATGTCACTTTCATGAAGTAAGGAAGTTGATATTAAAAAATAATCCAATTTGGCAAAAGAGTGATGTGGGGCTGAATAATAAGTATATCCCACCTGTTTCGGATTGAGGTTGGACCAAACATCCATCAGCCCGTGTGTGTGTATCAAGTTCTTCAAGGCTTGAAAGACTTTGGGTTTCTTACCCGTATATTTACAATAGCTGTTTGTTCCCCAATTGCTGAGTAAATTGATATTAAAATCTCCACAAATATTAATTGGGAGAGGCCAATGGGCTAGCTCTTCGGAAATTTAGTTAATTACCCCAGGATCGTCCGCAGTGCTCCCATAAATTGAACATAGGGTGAAAGACGATTCCATGTTAAGTCGGCATTCTGCTAAAACCCATCTTCCTTGGGGGTCAGATTTAATACGAGAGGGACGCATTAAGCGGTTGCATTGAGCCAGAATGTCTACCCCTTTTATCCGGGCACCCTGCGAGGTCGCCCCCACTAGGCTGAATCCTAATGAGTTCAAAAGGTGTAATTGCGAACCCTCAATGTGAGTTTACTGGAGGCAAACTATGTCCGCTCCCATGAGTCTAAGACCTTGGGAGACTTTCTGCCATTTGGGAGTGTCATTCAAGCCACAGATATTTAGTGAGACAATTCTAAACTGTGTTGTATTGGTCCTTGTGATGCACTATAACATTTAACATATGCATAAAGTTTACTCCGAGAAAACATACAGAGAACAAATGATACATGCTAGCCCTGTCTGTCTCTGCAATAAATTGTGTCAAAAACCAAAGTGATAACCAAAATTCAATCCAAAAAAGAACCCATCCAGGCCTCAAACTAAATGCCCTTCTCGAGAACATCCCCATACCCTCCCCCGCCCACTCCCCCGCCAAGAAAATGAGCAATCAGGTATAACATGAATGATGATCGCCAGCACTAACACCCCGCCACTCAACCCTGCCACAGGGATTCAAAACTTAGAATAGGCTAGACTATACTAATCAGGCTAAGAAAATAGAGAAGGAAATCCTTTCAGTGACAAATGGTTGTACTTAAGGATCCTCACACCATGATAAAGAAAACAGCTGAATGACATGCCTGCCCTAGCATTTTGCCCCAATCTCAGCTTAGCAAACAGATAGAGAAACATTTGGCAGTGTCAGCAAAAGTTATGATGTTAATAGTAGCCCATTGGAGCCTAACTCTGTCCTTTCTTGGACTTTATTTCGTTAGAGTACTCTTGAGCTTTAACTTCAGAGAAGAACATTCGCAGAATGCCGTTCAAGATGACTTTAAGTTTGGCAGGGTTCATCAGAAAAGCTTGGCCCCCCCAGCTGTTGAAAGGGAGTAATTAGTTGTCGGAGGCACCATCTCCACTCCACTGTTGTATGGCACAAATCTGGTTTTGCGAAGAATGTCACCCCCTCAAAGCTTTTCAGGGAGTTTTGTCGAGCCTGGTCATAAACCAGCTGTAGCAGCACAACATTTCCAAAAAACACAAGGAAGGCCCTGGGCTTACCCCTGCTGCCTGTTTGTGATTTTTTCAGCATCAGGGGAAATGGTGGGCCCGTTGGATCTCGTGATCCCAGTTACAGCCTGGATGATGTGGGAAGGCCCCCTTCAAAAGTTTCACTATGAAGCACCGGTGTTTTCCCCCTCTGCACCCTCAGGGATACCAAGTAAGCAGAGATTATTCCAGCGCTGCCCGTTTTCCTACTCTTCCAGCTTCCACATGATGTCCGTCATACCCGCACTTTGGGAAGAGCATAGGTTGTTCAGCGTCGCAACTTCTGATTCCAGGTTTTCCATGCGCCCTTCAATCATAGTGACCCTCTCGCCAATATCCAAACAGGTTTATTCAACCTTCTGAGTCCACCTTGAAGTTTTTTAGCAGCACCCTTAGCTTGTCTGCTATCTGATCAAACTTCCTGCTGGAACTGTTTGATTGAAAGCAGAATAGATGATAGCATGAGGGTAGACTGGACCTAAGGGCTTGTCAGATTCCTCGCCAAAAGGGAAAGCAATATGGGAGTCAGAATAGTCTCACTTTAATTGGCGATGCTCCCCGAAATGTTGCCCATCTCGTTTACTGTGGGCACTCTTCCAGTGTTGTACCATGCCAGTTTCTTTGCTGGAATCGCTGTAATTGGAATCGGAGTGATTTCCATCACTAAAGGTGGAAAAATTATCTTCAGCCGCTGAATCTTTGCCATCTGATACTGAGAAAAAGTAATCACCAGCCGGGTCGGGAGACAGGGCGCCCTGGAAGAGTGAGTCTGGGTCAGTGCCTTGGTGAGTCCTTGAGCTGCCACTAGTTTGCTGGACCAGCCCTGAGTGGATTGAATCATGATAGATATTTAGATCCCCTACCTGGGGAACTTCAGTCCTAACAGCCGGAGAGGGGGCATCGGGGTCAAGATGCTCAGGAGTTCCCTTCAAGTGTTCAGGAGAGCTTCCTATAAGTGTACCCCCAGAACGTGCCGGCTCTGAGTTTGTAATCTCCCACGGTATTTGTGGTTCAAGCAGTTCTGGACCTTTGTGCAAAGAGTCAGTGTTACAATCTCCATTTTCCCGGGCTTTTGCTGATTTTTCCCCTGTTGGGGCCATTGGGGCCATGGAGCTCGCTCCGGGGAACAATTTAGCAATTGAGGGCTGGAACCCTCCACTCTCCTTAAGGGCGCCCCCCCCCCTCTTTCCACATTGCTCTCTTAACATTTAAATTGTCTTTTTTACCTTTTGGCATGGAATCCAAATCAGGTATCGGCCCTCCTGTGCTCTGAGAAACAGCGTTGTTGACAGCTCACTTTAATTTCGTACTTCTCCCTCCACGGGACGCGATAGGCGGCAAAGGGCTCCCCTCGCTGCACGGGAAACCTCAGAGAGAGCCATGAAGCAGGTGAGAAATGCCACAGCTCCCAGCAGAGAAAAGTCCCAGTCCCGACCCGATGTTGTGTCTGATTGCAGCGTGTCTGCTCTCCAGCTGTAAAGTATCGGGTGTTCTCTTTGCGGCAACCTTGGAGGTTTGACTGCCAGCAGGAAAAAATTTCTGATTAGCCCAGCTGCAGTGTCGAGTTGCACCAAGTCAGCGGTGAAACCAGTTCTCTGGATACAATGTATCCAGCTGCCCTTTCACGGCAAGATCAGACGCCTGAAGACCGGCGTGTCCAAGCCAGGCAGCATAGCCGATAACGGAGTTTGCTTGTGGCATGGGCAGCGATGGCCGAGAGTTGCGCTGCCGCCATCTTGCTCCGCAACCTTCAATAGATTTTTATGTATACTTACACCACCAAGAATATTCTGAAGTTGCAGTAAGTCAGTGTTTCCAGTATCCTAGATCTTTGGTGAGCTTAGTTATTAAGCAGACAGAGTTGCACTATGATGAAATTTCAGAAAACTAGGAGAATATTTATTAAAGAGTTGTGTCGCACTTGCGCCACGCAATGGCTAACAAAAGAGACGCAACTCTTAAGTTAAATTCATCAATCAATGCAAGGCCACCATGTCTTGATAAATCTAGAGTAACGCAATGCAGCACAAATCACTGCATTGCATTACCCGACCACAGGGAGGCATTCCATGGGTGGAGCGTGGGTGGAGCATGGGTGTTTCCATGGATTCACACATGGATTTTGGTGCATTCAAAGATTTACCATTACTGATGAACCTGGGACTGCATCAAAATGCTACGCCTCCCCAGGTGAGGTGCAATAAGGAGAAATATCTTTATTTCTCCTTGTTCTTCCTCTTTCTATGTCTGCTTCATTCTGCCATGGTGCAAGGGTCCCTGCGTTGGCTCTAGGCAGCACATTGTCATTCCAGCACAGGGAAAAGACAGAAATGCATCATATTGTTTAATACGGCACATTCCTGCCCTTTTGCCTATCACGGAGCAAGGTGAATTGCTGCGCTGCATGATTTTTTCATAAATATGCCCCTAGGTGCTGATAACAGTTAACTAAACAGAATTCTGGTCTATCTGTTTTAGGCCAGAATTAAAGGTATAATTAAATTATATTTGCCAGAAACAGGGTTTGGGTTGTGTAAGCTACAGAGTTATCAAGCATATTCTATCTTAAGTCTGTAGCTGGTTCCATGCAGCTATCCCGTATAGGCTGCAATAAAAAAAATGTTTTACTCATAACTCTAACTGGAGATTCACCCATGGGCACATATTTACCCTGAGTTTTATTTTTATATTGCTGGACTACAGTTACTGGGACAAGTCAGTTTAAGACACTTCATCCCGCTATATGAATGTGAGAAATTGAGTTGTTGGTTGAGGTGTTTCTGAACCGTTCTCAAGCAACAGCCACAATTCATGTCTGGGAGAATCATAAAGAGTCACTAAATTAACCTGTGCTTAACCCTCTGGTAGCTTTCCACAAAAGCAGTCAGTTGTAAGTTAGTTGCAATATGTAAAGTATTTATGCAGCATTCAAACGAATTAAGTGAAAACAGCACAAGAAAAATCCCACACCAATTCAGAAAAATTAATGACATTTTAATAAATTATTTGATTCCAGAATGACAAAAATATAGTCAGTAGGAGTAGAACCAGAGAAATACAATTTCGAGGACTTAAGGTAATTTTAGTGCCTGAAAGAACAAAGCACATCTCGTGGCTACCTGATTGTGCGAGACCATGTGAAAGTTACAAGTTCAAGTAGACCACGATGGAGTGTGGGCTGAATACAGGGACCAGGTTAGTCCAGCTGAAAACGTTACATTGTAAAGTCCAGCATGATGAGTTCTGTTCGCGGTGGAGGAGGCCATGAGGAGCAGTGAGAGCATCACAGATGGTCACCGCTGTAAAACGAAAAGATGGCTGGGCGTCGCAGACTATTGTTTCTGTAGCTAGAAGATCCTGTTGGGCTGCGCAGATGGACATTGTTGGAGATTTGCAATCACGGTCGCCGCGGGCTGTTGATGCTTTCTCACAAACTGCAGATCTTGTGTTGCCAGTCGTCACTGGCAGTCACTGAGTCAGGTTAGCCGGACCTTCGTATTTGCAGTCAGAATGGGCACAAAGATCTTGGTGTGAATAGGACTGTTCGCAGTAGTGAAAAGGTCAAAACTTCAGGATTTCTCCTTTTCGTCAACATTAAGGTTCCAGGACCTTGGAGGCAGCAGTTGGAGATCAGGAACACACTCCAGCAGAAATCAGCAGGGCTCAGGCAGGTCTAGTAGCAGGTTTGTTGTTGCAGGATCTGCTGGTAAGTTGCAGGGAGGCCTATGGAACTTGTTATGTCCCAGTAGGTCAGAACAGGAGGTCAGTCAGCTCACCCTTGGAGTTACTTCGGACTGGGATGAAGGGTGCAGGTCCAGTCTTCCTTCTCAAACAGCAGGGCAGGCCTCTGGCAGGTCCAGATGCCGGTCTAGTCAGGTCCAATGCAGCTGGCCAGCTGGGAAGTCCTTCTTCTGCAGTCTCCACTGGTCCAGGAGTGTACTGAAGTGTGAGTCTGAGGGTCCCCTTTTTACACTTTGTGCCTACCTTGAAATGGATGAAACTTCTAGAGTCCTCCTCCTACGGAGGTTTCCTGTAATTTCCTGCTTACTTCCGCAGGTCCCAGTCTGTCCATAGGCACAATAGGCTAGTGTGAAGTCCTTTGTGTGTGTCTTTGAAGTGCAAGTGTGACAGGTGACAGCTCCACCCCCTCATCAAGTCAGAATGACCCGTCCTGTCAACACCCAGACCCTCTAATGAGATGTTGTCTGTGAGGAATAAACAAAGGCCAACCACATGTGAGCCAGGAAACAAGCTGCAGGCACCAAATGGTTAGGGTAAGAAAATGTGAACTTTCTGAAAGTGGCATTTTCCGAATTGTGACTTAACATCTGACTTTACCATTGAAGGGGGTTATAAATTACAATTCGTAAAACACCAAACAATGCATTCCCACCTGCTCCCAAACAAACGTTATCACGGATTACAGATATTAAGATTATCCAATGTTATCCAATGGGGGAGGTAGGCCTCACCATAGTGAAAAACAATTTTAGTAGTTTTTCATTACCATGATATGCGAAACGTAAAAGTACATGCCTGACTTTTTAAACGCAAAGCACCCTGCAATGTGGGTTGTTTAAGGGCTATCCTAGGGGTGAATTAAATGCATTAAAAAAGAAGATTTCGGCCTGACAAACTTTTTATTGTGTGAGGACGAAATGGCAGTCTAAAACTGCTCACACAGGCTGCATTGGCAGGACTGAGACATCTTTTAAAGGGCTACTTAAGGGGGTGGCACAATAAGTGCTGCAAACCCACTATTAGCATTTAATTTACGGGCCCCGGGTACCTGTAGCACCACTTTAATACTCATGTACGAGTAAATTAAAGAGGCCAATTTGGTGTAATCCAATTTTGCCATGTTTAGAGGACAGAGCACAAGCATTTTAGTACTGGTTAGCAGTAGTAAAGTGCAGAGAGTCCTAAAAGCCAACAAGAAACCAGGAGGGATGAAGGCAAAAAGTTTGGGGTTGACCCTGCAGAGAGGGCCAAGTCCAACAATGCTCCTGTAGAAATATCAATTACATTACTTATTCCAGAAACAAATCCCTATGCCTTGCCCCATAAATCTGAGTTCTGTTGGCAATGAAGTTGCTCACCTATTCATTGCTAAAGTTACCCAACAAAGAGGCTGTTTGTACCCTGTCTCTCTATAGACAAGAGACTCTTACAGATATGGTCACCCATATGTCCATGCTTAATGATAATGAACCACTCTCTATGCCAGCATCTTCAGCTTAGCCTTCATTGCATACAGTGACTAGGAAATCTCACCTATTTTTAAAGCCAAATCTCCACGCAGAGCAGTAATGTATGCAAACAGGCCAAATTCACCTTTTGCAAATGTAATATCTTGACTGGTCTTTAAGTCATCAAGAGCAAATACACCATCACTCTTATTGGAGGGACACCTTCAATGCTTAAAGAATTCTGCCTTCAGCCCTCTTTTCTTCCTGTCTGCCATGATACTTGTTCAAATGTCTCCATCAAAGCGCTGAAATAACCAAAATAAAGTGAAGGGTGGAATGCTTGAATGAATCTCAGACACTGGTAATTACTCTGGCTGAAACCCAGTAAATTGTTATTTTGCATCCATTCCACCTCAGATTAGAACTAACCATATATAAATCAGCCTTAGTCTTGCTTCTATATGAACAGTTTAGCCTGAATTGCCAAACCACGTCCTCTCTAAACTGGAGCAAACGCAACTCAAGACTGGTCTCACCTTTATTTCGGAAGTTTGGATCCAGTTGCACAGTGAGCTCAAGACCCACAGCTGAACATATCCAGTGCGCTCAGTGCGTCACACTTACGTAAACAAAAAAGTGAAAGGTGGAATGCCTGAACTAATCTCAACAGCCGGTAATACTCGGGCTTCATCACATTCCATAATTATTTTGCCTACCATGCCACCTCATGTTAGACCCAGCCTAGGGTGACCAACCATCCGTAAATTTCACTTGACTGTCCGTTATTTTGCTGTCTTGTCCATTGTCCATCATCATTCCCTTTACGAACGCCTTTTGTCCATAATTTGGGGATTGTAGGAGGCTGTGCTGTTCCCCTGTAACAATCGCAGCCAGATCGCACTTCTCTTTTAAATTCTAGAGGCTGCAGCAGCCCCTCCCGGACTTGGCACAGACTGTGGACAGGCCCATTGTCATTCTGGCTGTGGCTCATGATCACATAAAGAATAACAATGGGCCAAAGGTGTATTGAAGCACCCGCTAAGTGGGGGTGTGACGGGGTCAGAAAAAAAAGTTTCACAGCCCTTCCTAACTTTGATCTGTGCCGCCTGGTCAGCACAAAACATATTAAGAACCTAATAAGACATGAATAATCAGTGTGTTCAGCTGTGGGGAGGGGCCCAAAGAATGCCGAAGTAGGAAAAAGCAAGAACAGAAAGATAAATTATTAAAATTGTAAATCAAAAAGAAGTGTGGCACAAATGGAGTGAGAAAACGAAGGCAGAAAAGAATTCAAATAATGAAAGAAAGCTGGAAAGATATAAGAAAGATGTAACAATAAAGGAAGGACAAGAGGATGATCAAATAAGAAAAAAGGAACAAAAATAAATAAATGGGAATATGGAAATATGAAAAGAAAGCAAAATATGAATTTAAAGAATAGAGAGAAAATAATGATATTTAAATAGATTATGATCATATGAAATACCACAAATAGACCTGCACAGTTGCTCAAAGCTGTGTGCATACTGAAAAACCGTGAAGTACACAATTGTCTCAACCTAATATAAACTATTTTTGACTTGTACTTATGTTGGTTATCAATTTACTTACCCATATACTATTGCAATACTTCCTCTGCTGTGTCTGTAAAACGTACCTTTTGTCCCAACTTTTTGTCCTGAATGTTGACCTTCTATACTGAATATTTGTCCTGAATTTTGACCCTTTGTCCTGAATTTTCACACCTGCCATCCTGAATTTGCACCCATGCCAGTTGGTCACCCTAACCCAGCCACATGCAAATCAGTCTTGGTCCTACTCTAATAGAAACATTCCAGCCCGAACCAGGAGTCTTGCTTTCCTGTGGTGCTGTTCACTATGGAAACACTGTCAGTATTCCGCTATCTCATCCAACTCCCCAGAACTATTTGCGTTGCCCAAGCAGCGTGAGAAGGGAGGAACTGCTGAGGGTCCAGGCAAAAAAACTGCTATCATCAATGCTGGAAAGCTCCTCGTCCAAATATATCCTTTTTAGGTCAAGCATTCGAGACCTCTTGTATATACTTTAGTATATTCTTATATGTGTATGTACTTTGTGGGCTCTGGAGATCAGCCCTAGGACTTGTCTGCTTCTACTTAGAGACTTTATTTCTGTTCAACTGCCTCTATTTAACTGTCTTAATAGAAAACGACCAGTAGAGGTCAGTAAAATACCAGAATTGCTTTCTGCTTGTTCAACTGCCTCTATTTACCTGTTTTGATAGAAAACGACCAGTAGAGGTCTGTAAAATACCAGAATTGCTTTCCGCTTAGGGACTTTCTTTTTTTACTTTTCCTGGTAACTGTCTCTATTTAACTTTCTTGATAGAAAACGACCAGCAGAGGTCAGTAAAATATCAGAATCACTTTAGCATTCTCTAGATTCCAGGCCATAGAAATTGTCTTCCACGAGCACCCGTAGACAATAATATTTTTTTGAAATCTTGTATTTTTAGTGATATGACCACCAAAGGCCATGATTTTATATTAAAAACAGAGTTTTGGACTATACCATTTCCAGCTTAAAGACAATATTTCTCTCCATGTGTTCCCATACCTGGCGTGTAATGCAGTGAGGTGCTTACTTTCCCTCCATGTTAAAGAACAGTAGATGTTTCAGCACCCAGGCTAATGTGCTGCATAGCTAAATACACATAAGGTCCCAAATGCGAGATCAATCGCATTGCAAATGCTTAATTAACCGTCTCTTACCCTGTAAATATTTTCTAGTGGCAATATATATTTTTTATCAAAAGAGCTGCTTATTCTTGCCGGCCAGAAATGATGTTTCAGGTAAACTACTGTCCGTGCATTATTTCAGTTTCTCGCGATTTTGCGTGATCGCCTCGCTGTGGGCCACATCATAGCTTCATTTATTCTTCAAGGGCCAATGTGGAGGAGTGTCTGTGAGCCCGCAGCTCAACGCGGTCCTTCCTGCCTTATTTCCCATAACAATTTCCACAGTCTCACGCTCGGACCGAGGAAAGGGGAAAAATATCAGTTCGACCTGACATTTTGCGTTGTGAATTGGCGGGATTCTGGCCTTTGCTGTATGGCACGTCTAATTTAAAGGCGCACTGAAGTCAAAGAGAGAAAAAAATGGCAAATACATGGGGCATATTTACAAGCCCTTTGCGCCACCCCTACGTCACTTTTCCCATGTTAAAAAGGACGCAAAAGTGGTGCGAGGTGCTTGTAAATAAGCCCCACACTATCCTTTTACGTCAAAAATGGATATACTCTAAAGGAATGATTCCGAGACCACCTCAATCTCCTCGCCTTATTTCTACTGTTTAAATCGACACTGTCATAAAGCACTGCAATTCCCTTTACAGATATTGCCCTGAAAATGGCGAGCTCCTTTGGCAACAGAAACGTATCTAATTTAATTACAGGTTCAAGCATTCCACTAACTGTTTTATGAGTATTAAAATGGAGCACGTTGCTTTCCTTTTTTTTTTAAATATCGATATGGTATGCACTCCCGAACACGTTGATGGATTTTTCAAATTCAGTCACCTATAACAAATCAGTTCCGTCTGTTTAAACTGGCCCAATTGTGTCTGTTTTTAAAACTATTAGTTTTCTTTTATGGCTTTTGTTACTTATATGTGCTGGACCAAATTAGATTTTGGCTGGTTGCAATTCTGGTCAATTTTGGGGCAGTTGCAACGTGGCACACCTCAAAAGGATGGCATGTGGAGACACGATTCATGAGATAATCTTAAAGCTTCACTTGTTTTGGTGAGGGTATCACGGTGAAATGCGCCTGGGTGGAATACTTTCTATGCATGAGACAGATTTTGCAGCGAGGACGAAGACAAGATCTGTATTATCTGGGACAAAATGTAAAACTGGAATGGGATTTTCCGGTAAGTAATAGGCCAAAGTCTTGCTTTCCATTTATTTCGAATGCTGTAGCTGGCATTGGAGATATTGTACTGAAGTGGGAGGTAAAGCTATAGTGTACCATGAATTCCTAAGGTAATATTCTCCATTTAGAACGTGTGAGTTGAAAAAAAATGTTGCGTTTATATAGAGGATATAATTTTCGTTTTTTTAACAACATCTCTGGTGCGGAGGTGTTTTGAACTTAATGTTTATATCAGGGATGAGTGGGCATTGGTGTTTTTTAATTCAGCTGTGAAAAATGTCAATACCCTCTGTTAGACCCGGCCTTGTGGCATGGCCATCCCTGACCCCTGGCCACACCCCCTGACCCGTACACCTCATTTAGTCCCCAGTACACGGCCTAGCCGGTCCTGCCCACCAGGACCCACACACTCCCTGTCCATGCCCTCCATCTTCCCAGCACCACCGGGCCCGCGTGCCCACTTCCTGCACCTACGATGGCCGCCCGGCCCCAGCACATCCCCGGCCTAGAGGCGCCACCCCGGCTGGGGAACATCGCGCTCCCATAGAGTGAAAGAGGGAGGAGCAGTTTTCATCACACCTCTGGCCTCCCCTCGGGAGATGGGTTTCGATCGGCCCTCTGGCCTCCCTGAGGGCTGGCTCCACGCCTGCTGGGTGTCTGGGACTCCTCCCGACCCGGCCCTGAAAGGATCAAAGGACAACATGGCAGGAAACTCCAACGAGCGGCCCCCAGGCGCTAAGACCCCTGCCTACACGGACCCCGGACATCAAAGAGGAGCTGACCTATATCAAGGGGTGCTCTGGGGCTATCTGGCAGATTCGACTCTGGAACGACGAGAGCCCTGCTGACGTGGTCGCGGCTCCCTTGCAACCTTGGAACACCTGAGCCCTGCTGAGTGACTCGCGGCTCCCCTGAAGATCGTAAGACCTCCGAACTTGTGCTGAGCCCTGCTGAGTGACTCGCGGCTCCCCTGAAGATCGTAAGACCTCCGAACTTGTGCTGAGCCCTGCTGAGTGACTCGCGGCTCCCCTGAAGATCGTAAGACCTCCGAACTGGTGCTGAGCCCTGCTGAGTGACTCGCGGCTCCCCTGAAGATCGTAAGACCTCCGAACTTGTGCTTGAGCTCCGCTAAGTGACTCGCGGCTCCTAAAGACTTCTCTGGTTGGAAGAAGTATTCCCCGGCTTGAGGATTGTGAGCTGTGTGTTGGGTACGCCCCTGCATCTATCCGGATCCCTCAAAGACTGTCCCGCTACCCCCTTCCCTACCGAGACTCTCTGAGCCCGTGCTCTATTTTTGTACATATCTACCTTGGTGATCATGAAGATCTGACGAAGCTGAATAGATAAAGATCTGTTCCCAAGAACCTACCGTGTGGTGTCCCTTTGTCGTGTGGTGCCATGTGTGCGATCCTAGATACGAGACTCTTCCCCCTGAGGAGTCTCCCGCCAGTGCCCGGCTACGATACCCCGAGGGTAGGCCTCAGAGTGTTCAGGTGACCTCCCTTACTCCCCTGGGGTCGCCTTCTAACATTGGTGGCAAGCGACGGGATTCGGGCCCATCATCTAGAGATCGTACCATAAGCAGCGGACGCACCACCGGCAAAAACGGCAGAAGAAAACGCCATGAGCCTCACAGAAACCAACGCGAGTGCTGTGTTCCAGGCGGAACAACTGGAAGAGTACACGCACAAAGAACTGAAGCAATTCTGCAAAGAACTAAAAATCGCTACCACTGGTCTCAACACCAAAGAAGATATGCAGAAGGCACTGAAAGCTTCTGGATGGAATCCGGAGGCCCCCGCCCAGAAGGAGCGGTGGAGCTCCACGACGAAGCTGGACTCTCCCCAAGAGAAAGCAGCAGCAACCAGGTACAAAGCTTCGTACCAGACGGGGGTTTATCCCCGGAAGAACTCGCAGACAGAGAGAGAAGTCGCAATCACGAACTCGAACTGGCCAAACTAAAAATTGAGGGCGAGTTGAAATTAGCTGAGAAAAAGCTAGCAGTGGAACAGATGCGAGTACAAGGCGAACTGGAAGAGAAGAAACTCCAACGAGAGCACGAAGGACGAAAACTTCAACTGGAGCACGAACGAAGCTTGAAAGAAATCGAGCTCAAGTCAAGGAGCGAAGAAAATCGACCCCCGGAGAACCGGGGGGCGCCACCACAAGCGGAACAGAAGGTCCACATCCCCAAAGATGTAGTCAAGGAATATTACAAGAACGATGACATCCAACAATGGTTCAAGGCCTACGAGGTCGCCATGACCTCCCACCGAGTCCCGCAGAAAGATTGGGGGGCCGGGTTGTGGGGACGATTTTTGAGCGAGGGGAGAGACACCCTGCTCGACCTACCATCCACCATGCAGACCTCCTACAGTCACATGAAGGAGGCCCTCCTCACAAGGTACGGCCTCACCCCGGAGATGTACCGCCAGCGGTTCCGGGACTGCAAGAAGATCCCAGGTACCACGTGGGTGGAGTATGTGAACTTTTTCAGCCGTGCATTCGACGGGTGGATTAAGGGCAGCAAAGTCACCACCCTGGACGAACTAACCGACCTCATGTTATGGGAACACCTGGCGGCGAACTGCTTTGTGGAGCTACACCAGCATCTGCTCGACAGCAAGCTCACGGATCCGAGGAAGCTGGCTGTCGAGGTGGATCGCTGGACCAACACCCGGGTCTCCCGGGGCCCTGTAGGATAATACCCCCAAGCCAGTCAGGGACCACCTCGCAAGAGAGGGGGGGGCTCCCCTCCAACCCTTCCCGGTCGTCAATACCCCGTTCGAACGGGTCGGGATCGACATCGTGGGGCCCCTGGACCCCCCAACCTCCCAAGGTCACCGCTTCATCCTCGTCCTAGTGGACCATGCCACCCGATACCCGGAGGCCATCCCCCTACGCACCATCACCGCCACCGTGGTGGGCCGGGCGTTGATGGGGATCTTTTCCCGTGTGGGTTTTCCCCGCGAGGTCGTAAGCGACCGCGGGACGAACTTTATCTCTAAATACATGACGTCCCTGTGGCAACAATGTGGAGTGTCCTATAAGTTCACCACACCGTACCACCCCCAAGGGAATGGCCTAGTAGAGCGGTTTAACCGGACTCTGAAGGGGATGATCGCCGGCCTGGAAGAGCCCCTCTGGTGCAAGTGGGACGTCCTGCTCCCCTGCCTTTTGTTCACCTACCGGGAAGTCCCCCAGAAATCCCTGGGGTTCAGCCCCTTTGAGTTACTCTACGGGCACCCCGTCCGGGGGCCCCTCAGCTTGGTCAAGGAAGGGTGGGAGGCGGCGCCCCGAGACTCCCCCCCGAGATGTGTTCCGATACGTCCTGACCCTCCGAAACCAGACTAGGAAGTTTCGAGAAATGGCCGAGGCCAACCTGGAGGCGAGCCAAGAAGAAATGAAACGCTGGTACGACCAGAATGCCACTCTGGTCGAGTTCCAGCCGGGCCAGCAGGTATGGGTCATGGCCCCCGTGAAACTTTGCGCCCTCCAGGATAAATGGACCGGTCCCTTCAAAGTCGTTGAGCGGAAGAGCCAGGTCACGTACTTGGTGGACGTCCAGACCCCTCGGGACCCCCTTCGGGTCCTTCACGTGAACCGCCTCAAGCCCCACTTTGTGCGGACGGAGCTGAGTCTGCTGATGGCCACCGATGACGGGGCCGAGGAGGAGTCAGATCCCCTCCCTGACCTCCTGTGTACCGAGGAGAAGGATGGCTCCGTGGAAGGAGTGAACCTCTCTCCATCCCTCACTTCCCAGCAACGCGAAGACTGCCGCCAGCTCTTAGGGCAATTCCCTGACTTATTCTCTCTCGTCCCCAAAGTCACCGACTGGTGTGTCCATGATGTGGACACCGGAGACAGCCTGCCGGTGAAGCAACGAGCCTACCGAGTACCTGATCGAGTCCGGTCCTGCATCCAGGCCGAGGTCTCGAAGATGTTGACCTTGGGGGTGATCGAACCCTCAGACAGCCCCTGGGCCAGCCCCGTGGTACTGGTCCCGAAAGCAGCAGCCCCCGGTGTCGCCCCAGAACTCCGATTCTGTGTGGACTACCAGGGACTCAATGAAGTCACCCGAGCCGACGCTCACCCCATCCCCCGAGCAGACGAGCTCATTGACCGCCTCGGTCGGCTCGTTTCCTCAGCACATTCGATCTAACCTGCAGATACTGGCAAATTGCACTCACGGAAGGAGCCAAGGAGCGGTCCGCCTTCTCCACCCCGGATGGGCACTATCGCATTCGCGTGATGCTCTTCGGGATGAAAAATGCCCCTGCCACCTTCCAGCGACTGGTGAACAGAGTCCTGGCCGGGGTGGAAAAGTTCAGCGCCGCATATCTCGACGATATTGCGGTTTTCAGTTCCGAATGGAGTGAGCACCTCCACCACCTCCGGAGGGTGCTAACGGCCCTGCGCCAGGCAGGTCTCACAGTAAAAGCCAGCAAATGTCAGATTGGGCAAGGTTCGGTGGTCTACCTCGGGCACCAGGTCGGAAGCGGGCAGGTCGCCCCTCTGCAGCCTAAGATCGATGCCATCCTAGCCTGGGAACCACCCACCACCCAAACGGAGGTCCGAGCCTTTTTGGGCCTCACCGGCTACTACCGAAGATTCATCCGGGGGTACGGCAGCCTGGTCGGTCCCCTCACGGAACTCATGTCCAAGAAACAGCCCAAGAAGGTGCAGTGGACCTCTGCCTGCCAGGAGGCGTTCGATGCCCTGAAAGCGGCCATGTGTACTGCCCCCGTGCTCCAGGACCCCGACTACTCCAAGGAGTTTGTGGTACAAACTGATGCCTCCGAGCATGGCATTGGGGCAGTCCTGTCACAGGTGAATGACCAAGGCCTAGACCAGCCCGTAGCCTTCCTCAGCCGAAGGTTGTTACCCATAGAACAGAAGTGGAGCACCATTGAACGCGAGGCGTTCGCCGTAGTCTGGGCCCTCAAGAAACTACGACCCTATCTGTTTGGCACCCATTTCAAGGTCCAAACCGACCATCACCCCCTGCGATGGCTCATGCAGATGCGAGGGGAAAACCCCAAACTATTGCGGTGGTCAATCTCTCTCCAGGGGATGGATTTCACCATGGAGCACCACCCTGGTACTGACCACGCCAACGCTGACGGCCTCTCCCGGTTCTTCCGCCTCAGCGAAGAGAACCCCCAAGAACATGGGTAGTTCTCTCCGGCTTTCAGGTGGGGGGGACGCGTGTTAGACCCGGCCTTGTGGCATGGCCATCCCTGACCCCTGGCCAGACCCCCTGACCCGTACACCTCATTTAGTCCCTAGTACACGGCCTAGCCGGTCCTGCCCACCAGGACCCACACACTCCCGACCCGGACTTCCCTGTCCATGCCCTCCATCTTCCCAGCACCACCTGGCCCGCGTGCCCACTTCCTGCACCTACGATGGCCGCCCGGCCCCAGCACAACCCCGGCCTAGAGGCGCCACCCCGGCTGGGGAACATTGCGCTCCCATAGAGTGAGAGAGGGAGGAGCAGTTTCCACCACACCTCTGGCCTCCCCTCGGGAGATGGGTTTCGATCGGACCTCTGGCCTCCCTGAGGGCTGGCTCCACGCCTGCTGGGTGTCTGGGACTCCTCCTGACCCGGCCCTGAAAGGATCAAAGAACAACATGGCAGGAAACTCCAACGAGCGGCCCCCAGGCGCTAAGACCCCTGCCTACACGGACCCCGGACATCAAAGAGGAGCTGACCTATATCAAAGGGGTGCTCTGGGGCTATCTGGCAGATTCGACTCTGGAGCGACGAGAGCCCTGCTGACGTGGTCGCGGCTCCCTTGCAACCTTGGAACACCTGAGCCCTGCTGAGTGACTCGCGGCTCCCCTGAAGATCGTAAGACCTCCGAACTTGTGCTGAGCCCTGCTGAGTGACTCGTGGCTCCCCTGAAGATCATAAGACCTCTGAACTTGTGCTGAGCCCTGCTGAGTGACTCGCGGCTCCCCTGAAGATCGTAAGACCTCCGAACTGGTGCTGAGCCCTGCTGAGTGACTCGCGGCTCCCCAGAAGATCGTAAGACCTCCGAAGTTGTGCTTGAGCGCCGCTGAGTGACTCGCGGCTCCTAAAGATTTCTCTGGTCCGGCTGGACCGCAGCGTATTCCCCGGCTCGAGGATTGTGAGCTGTGCGTTGGGTACGCCCCTGCATTTATCCGGAGCCCCCAAAGACTGTCCCGCTACCCCCTTCCCTACCGAGACTCTCTGAGCCCGTGCTCTATTTTTGTACATATCTACCTTGGTGATCATAAAGATCTGACGAAGCTGAATAGATAAAGATCTGTTCCCAAGAACCTACCGTGTGGTGTCCCTTTGTCGTGGGGTGCCGTGTGTGCGATCCTAGATACGAGACTCTTCCTCCTGAGGAGTCTCCCGCCAGTGCCCGGCTACGATACCCCGAGGGTAGGCCTCAGAGTGTTCAGGTGACCTCCCTGACTCCCCTGGGGTCGCCTTCTAACACCCTCTTTGAAAAAACTCATGATTATTCCCTTCTTTATAAAAACTCGGTGACTTTCATATATTCCTTATTTACAGTTGGCATTTTGATTAGCAGCTCCATGTGTATGTATGTATGTATGTATATGCATGTGGCAGATAGAAGAAACATAGCTAAAAAGTAAAAGAGCACTTTCAAATGCTAAACTTACAGTGAGTAGTGCATTCAAAATCCAAACTGCAGAAAGGGCATAGACTCTGCATCAAGGGCTAGAAATTGTAACATAGATTGAATATGTACTGGATGGAACTCTAAGGAATTGTCAAGTGTGGAACAATGCATGATCTTGAGTAGCCCTCCTTCCAATCTAAAAATGAGTTTTACTATTAAACATCGAACAACGTGAAAGTTTTTAATATCTGAGTGCTTGAGCTCTAGGCTGTGCCGGTCGATTTTTAGGGAGTGGTGCAGTGGTGGTAGCGCTGCTTGTTTGTGGACCTGTCCACAGTGAAGCTTTCTGTTGAACTCATCTCTCGCCTTAAGGTCCATCTTCCCTTCAGAGATGTATGCATTGACCTGGCACAGATGGAGATAACAGATGTCTTCAGTACCCTCATTCTAGCTTTTTAACAACTTTGAGATGATCTCCAGAGCTGGATTTGAATATGTATTGTGGCCTGCACTTTAGGTGAGCATTGTAGAGTGAAGTTTGAAATCAGTGGAAAAGAGGACACGTGCAGGTGCCTGAGGCTTTATCTGAGACTTTAGAAATGTGATTCCATATCTTTAGTTCTCCAGAGTTATTTGATCTAGACAGCTCGTGTTTTGATAGCTGCAGCGGCTAAGAGCTGCAAACCAGGTCTAGCCGCATGTGTTTTGGCTAAATGAATAAGTGTTTTTATTGCCAAATTGCCATAAATATCACTTTGGTAAGATAATTCCTAGAGTGCAGAACCCTCGATGGTTCCAAATATATATGTGGATCAAGGGAGAAGGATCCATTTGGCTCTATCCTCTACATGCAATTTTAAATCACTTTTTTTATTAGCAACTGGTACAACAGGACATGGTCCTATGGTACAAAATGTAGTAAAATGTTCTTAAAAACCTTTCATTTGTAACTTTTGACGAGAAAGTGTTGTCAAGATTAACTTTTCTGTCTGTGTGTAATTGGGCTGAAACGACTAGTGACCAATATCTGTTTCGGAATATTAAATATATACTGACGTATATGCAGCGTCAGAGAAGCTGAAGGGTGTTCTAAAAGATATACATATTCCTGGCTGTCAGTTACATGTGGCATCTTGCTGCTAACTGCTACTCAAAGAACTGGTCACACAATTTCCAGGATGCAAGCAAGGAAGTCTATTGAGTGTATAAAGGGTGACACATATGTTTATATGTGTCTCTTTTGCACCACTCTTATTCTTGGAACCCCCCCGCTACATCCCATGCAAATATGTGCTACATAAATTTGGACTAAGTGGTGGCTCAGGGGAAGAAATCTTTCTTTGTCAAACACTCTGTGATAGTTTGTTGCCACAAAACATTTCCTTTGGAATTAAAGTCTATTATTTTCCACACAAATGGGAATTGACAAGCAGAGGATGTAATTATGAATGGCTAGGACTTCATCACCAGTGACGGACTGACCTATCTTTTAAAATGCCCTGCTTGACCCACTTGCTTGAAGCAGAAGACGAAAATGAGACCTCCATGCTTGCTGCACCGAAGAGTTCCAAACAACTCGACCGAACATTATTGAGAGATTTCTCCATCTTCTGCCTCCAACCTCTTTTTCCGAACTGATCAGGCCATTTAATTACCTTGGGCTCAACAAAGTCATTTGGACAGATTGCCTGTGATAAGTGTACTTACCTGAGGAACTTGCTTCAAGAAGCCAGACTTATAATGAACTGAGAGGACCCTGCTTACTGGAAGTTGCTGCACTACTTGGGAATTAGCAGTGGCTTGGAAGAGTGTTGAGGAGCTTTAGAAAAGCCTGTGCCCATGAGAGTCTACATAGGGGATCACAAGGTTAGGGCCTAAAACCATCCTAATTTTCAGAGGCAGCAGGCGGTGTAAGACCTTTCCTTAGAGCCTCTTATGCAAGATATACCATACAGGGCAACTAAAACCAGGCGCTGGATGGAATGCTTCAATTAATCTCAATCACTTGCAATCACTTGGTCCACATCGCAATCCATCGGTTTTTGCTAAACCTGTCTCGAGTTGCTTGTATTACAGTTCAAGGATGACCCTGCCTAGCAGTGTGGGCTGAATTGTTCCTATTTGAGCAAGGTCAAGACGTATTTGCATATGACAAGGTCCAAACTAACATGGAATACTGAGCAAAAGAACAATGGGTTGGAATATTACTGTGAGTGATTGCCAGTGATTAGACATAAAGCAAGCATTCCTCCCATCACCTTTTGGTGTTTGATGTACCGCCCTTACTGGCAAAGGTATGTCTAGATGTCGGTCCCATGCTCACTGTGCCATTGGGACCAAGCTACACTCGACTGAAGAGCCCCAGTCTTGGCAAAACTAGTTTTGGGTTGCTTGTGTTCTGGTTCAGGTAGGATCTTGGCTAGCAGTACAGCCTCTACTGTTCATATTGCAGCAGAGTCAAGATTGATTTGCATATGGCTGGGCACTGAACTGAGGTGGCACGGTGGCCAAATGAAGAATGGGTTGGAATGCTACCTGAGTTAGTGCCAGTAGTTAGACAATGTAAGCATTCCTCCCATCACCTTTTGTGTGTTTGATATACTGCCCTAAGAGGCAAAGTTATGCCCAGACATGGGTGCTGTACTCACTGTGCTACTAGAACCAAGTCACAACCAACAAAATAGCCCCAATAAGGGCAAAACTGGTCTTGAGTTGCTTGTGTTTCGGTTCATAAGGACCCTAGACTGGCAGTTCAGGCTGGTTTGTTTCTATTGGAGCAAGGTCTAGACTGGTTTGCATATGGCTGGTACAAACTGAGGTGAGATGTAGGCAAAAGAAGAATGGATTGTATTTCTACCTGGAGCGAATGCAAGTTGTTATACTTAATGCATGCATTCCTCCCATCACCTTTGGTGTGTTTGAGGTGTACAACTCAGGCATGGCAACCCCCAAGAAACTAACAGAATGATACAGGAGTAGCAAGGAGCTGCTAGTGAAGGCTGCTTGCCTTAAAACTGAAGGCCAATGTGTCAGACTTTTCAAAGTCAGTAAGTTCCACGTTGCTCTCATGAGTCAGGGTGTGACTGGAAACGAAATAAGGGCCTTGCAAGATTTCACAGATGCTATCTTTTTCATATAGTATAGCCCCGTAGAGTTTTGGGCCCAGTCATGAACCACAAAGGCATGTATCAATTCAGTACTAAGAAATAGGAACTGGTAAAGAGTTTTCTAGAAATCGGGTTTATGGTTGGCAGAGGTAGGTACCCTGTCAAAGCAGGAACCACAATACTAGTCAGGGTAAGTGTAGTACACACTAAGGGGCATATTCACAAGGATTTATCTCCAAGTCATCGGCACTTTATCGCAGCCAAAGTGGCGATAAATTTACCTCCCCACTCACAAGCTTTCTGTTGAACTCATCTCTCGCCTTAAGGTCCATCTTCCCTTCAGAGATGTATGCATTGACCTGGCACAGATGGAGATAACAGATGTCTTCAGTACCCTCATTCTAGCTTTTTAACAACTTTGAGATGATCTCCAGAGCTGGATTTGAATATGTATTGTGGCCTGCACTTTAGGTGAGCATTGTAGAGTGAAGTTTGAAATCAGTGGAAAAGAGGACACGTGCAGGTGCCTGAGGCTTTATCTGAGACTTTAGAAATGTGATTCCATATCTTTAGTTCTCCAGAGTTATTTGATCTAGACAGCTCGTGTTTTGATAGCTGCAGCGGCTAAGAGCTGCAAACCAGGTCTAGCCGCATGTGTTTTGGCTAAATGAATAAGTGTTTTTATTGCCAAATTGCCATAAATATCACTTTGGTAAGATAATTCCTAGAGTGCAGAACCCTCGATGGTTCCAAATATATATGTGGATCAAGGGAGAAGGATCCATTTGGCTCTATCCTCTACATGCAATTTTAAATCACTTTTTTTATTAGCAACTGGTACAACAGGACATGGTCCTATGGTACAAAATGTAGTAAAATGTTCTTAAAAACCTTTCATTTGTAACTTTTGACGAGAAAGTGTTGTCAAGATTAACTTTTCTGTCTGTGTGTAATTGGGCTGAAACGACTAGTGACCAATATCTGTTTCGGAATATTAAATATATACTGACATATATGCAGCGTCAGAGAAGCTGAAGGGTGTTCTAAAAGATATACATATTCCTGGCTGTCAGTTACATGTGGCATCTTGCTGCTAACTGCTACTCAAAGAACTGGTCACACAATTTCCAGGATGCAAGCAAGGAAGTCTATTGAGTGTATAAAGGGTGACACATATGTTTATATGTGTCTCTTTTGCACCACTCTTATTCTTGGAACCCCCCCGCTACATCCCATGCAAATATGTGCTACATAAATTTGGACTAAGTGGTGGCTCAGGGGAAGAAATCTTTCTTTGTCAAACACTCTGTGATAGTTTGTTGCCACAAAACATTTCCTTTGGAATTAAAGTCTATTATTTTCCACACAAATGGGAATTGACAAGCAGAGGATGTAATTATGAATGGCTAGGACTTCATCACCAGTGACGGACTGACCTATCTTTTAAAATGCCCTGCTTGACCCACTTGCTTGAAGCAGAAGACGAAAATGAGACCTCCATGCTTGCTGCACCGAAGAGTTCCAAACAACTCGACCGAACATTATTGAGAGATTTCTCCATCTTCTGCCTCCAACCTCTTTTTCCGAACTGATCAGGCCATTTAATTACCTTGGGCTCAACAAAGTCATTTGGACAGATTGCCTGTGATAAGTGTACTTACCTGAGGAACTTGCTTCAAGAAGCCAGACTTATAATGAACTGAGAGGACCCTGCTTACTGGAAGTTGCTGCACTACTTGGGAATTAGCAGTGGCTTGGAAGAGTGTTGAGGAGCTTTAGAAAAGCCTGTGCCCATGAGAGTCTACATAGGGGATCACAAGGTTAGGGCCTAAAACCATCCTAATTTTCAGAGGCAGCAGGCGGTGTAAGACCTTTCCTTAGAGCCTCTTATGCAAGATATACCATACAGGGCAACTAAAACCAGGCGCTGGATGGAATGCTTCAATTAATCTCAATCACTTGCAATCACTTGGTCCACATCGCAATCCATCGGTTTTTGCTAAACCTGTCTCGAGTTGCTTGTATTACAGTTCAAGGATGACCCTGCCTAGCAGTGTGGGCTGAATTGTTCCTATTTGAGCAAGGTCAAGACGTATTTGCATATGACAAGGTCCAAACTAACATGGAATACTGAGCAAAAGAACAATGGGTTGGAATATTACTGTGAGTGATTGCCAGTGATTAGACATAAAGCAAGCATTCCTCCCATCACCTTTTGGTGTTTGATGTACCGCCCTTACTGGCAAAGGTATGTCTAGATGTCGGTCCCATGCTCACTGTGCCATTGGGACCAAGCTACACTCGACTGAAGAGCCCCAGTCTTGGCAAAACTAGTTTTGGGTTGCTTGTGTTCTGGTTCAGGTAGGATCTTGGCTAGCAGTACAGCCTCTACTGTTCATATTGCAGCAGAGTCAAGATTGATTTGCATATGGCTGGGCACTGAACTGAGGTGGCACGGTGGCCAAATGAAGAATGGGTTGGAATGCTACCTGAGTTAGTGCCAGTAGTTAGACAATGTAAGCATTCCTCCCATCACCTTTTGTGTGTTTGATATACTGCCCTAAGAGGCAAAGTTATGCCCAGACATGGGTGCTGTACTCACTGTGCTACTAGAACCAAGTCACAACCAACAAAATAGCCCCAATAAGGGCAAAACTGGTCTTGAGTTGCTTGTGTTTCGGTTCATAAGGACCCTAGACTGGCAGTTCAGGCTGGTTTGTTTCTATTGGAGCAAGGTCTAGACTGGTTTGCATATGGCTGGTACAAACTGAGGTGAGATGTAGGCAAAAGAAGAATGGATTGTATTTCTACCTGGAGCGAATGCAAGTTGTTATACTTAATGCATGCATTCCTCCCATCACCTTTGGTGTGTTTGAGGTGTACAACTCAGGCATGGCAACCCCCAAGAAACTAACAGAATGATACAGGAGCAGTAAGGAGCTGCTAGTGAAGGCTGCTTGCCTTAAAACTGAAGGCCAATGTGTCAGACTTTTCAAAGTCAGTAAGTTCCACGTTGCTCTCATGAGTCAGGGTGTGACTGGAAACGAAATAAGGGCCTTGCAAGATTTCACAGATGCTATCTTTTTCATATAGTATAGCCCCGTAGAGTTTTGGGCCCAGTCATGAACCACAAAGGCATGTATCAATTCAGTACTAAGAAATAGGAACTGGTAAAGAGTTTTCTAGAAATCGGGTTTATGGTTGGCAGAGGTAGGTACCCTGTCAAAGCAGGAACCACAATACTAGTCAGGGTAAGTGTAGTACACACTAAGGGGCATATTCACAAGGATTTATCTCCAAGTCATCGGCACTTTATCGCAGCCAAAGTGGCGATAAATTTACCTCCCCACTCACAAGCTGGTGCTAACAGCCCACAGCAACATTTTACCCGCGATAGCAGCCGCAAAAAATATCGCCACAAAGGAACACCGCAACTATCACTAATGAGATGCAGAGCGGGCGTTCCAGTGCCAAAAGCCGCAACAACACCTCAACATTCTCAACGACCAGACAGATCTGCGATAAAAACACAAAACAGGCGATAAGACGCGTTAGCACCAGGAAATCTACACCTGCTCTGACCTGGTGTTAGGTCGGACAGCAGCCAGCACCACAAAAGGGAGACCAGCCCAGGGCCACATCAGAAGGGCAACAGATGCCATGGAGCCACCCATCATGCAGCCCGGACACCCAAGAGAGCCACAACACCCACCGACGCCACCCCCGGATCACCCCTCCCTGGCACCCCCCCAACAAAGACATGCCACATCAGCTACACAAAAACATGTACAATCATAACAGTTGAAATGCATGTGTCGTCACAGAAATGAGCATCACATATTCACTCTCGGAGAAACAAATAAAACTTTATTAACATGAACACTGAAATGAAATGAAGAGACATGGTGGCTCCCCGCGAGACAGTCCGTAGGTCACAGCCTGCAAGAAAAAAAACATGATGAGAAGGTGTGTCCTGCGCACATCAAAGGACAGAGAGAGAGCGAAGGAGAGAGAGTGAGGAAGAGAGGGAGAGACAGAGAGAGAGAAGAAGAGAGAGAGAGAGAGAGAGAGAGAGAAGAAGGGAGAGAGAGAGAGAGAGAGAGAGAGAAGAAGGGAGAGAGAGAGGGAGAGAGAGAGAGAAGAAGGGAGAGAGAGAAGATGGGAGAGAGAGACACCCCTGCGCACTCAGGCCACACTGCTCACCTGCTGCCACCAGTGTGTCTCCAACCATGTGCCGGTATGTAGAGCAGTACACCAGGACACACATCTGAGTCAGAGCCGTCATCTGAAACAGAGTCCAGATACATGACTGGCACAGTACACACTTGCACAAGATAACATCGCCTACCCGCCCTTGCACACCCAGGCAGAGGCATCACAAAGGCACCCGCTGCCCACGGAGCATGCCCCCCCATGCACACCCAGGCAGAGACACCACAAAGGCACCCGCCACCCACGGAGCATGCCCGCCCATGCACACCCAGGCTGCACTGGTCACCTTCCGCCACCGGCGTGTAGACTGGATGTCCCACCACATGCCACTGCAAGCCACAAGCCTGGTTCCCGCGGACATGGCACCCACCACACCATGCAGCCACGCACCGCAGGCCACCAGGCCTCACGTTTGGTGCTGGGTCTTGAATACTCCATGACAGAGGACATACCAGTGCACCCGGCAACATCGCAGGCTGCACACCCACCCAGTTCTGATTTGTTCACCTTTAAGTACATCAATTGTGTGTCTTTTGCACACCCAATCAGCCCAATGGGTGCCACTAAGTCTGTGACCCGGAAGCGAGGCCACGTGGCGGTAGGCCTGCGCTGCCCGCAGGCTCTAGCCTATACTGCGGTCCAGCAGGACACACAAACCCTGAGTTGCCCGGACCGCCGGGATGGGGCATCATTGCAGGCTGCCCACCCACTCAGCAGCCTAAGGTGTCACTGACTCAGTGCACCCAAAGTAACCGTCCCGTGGCGGGGTGCCTGTGCCTGCCGCAATGTGCCGTGTGTGACTAACCCTGTGCAACCCCAGTCAGTGCCACGTGGTGGTTGGCCCATGCCGTACGCAGGCCTGGGCTGCCACTAACCCTGTGCAACCCCAGTCAGCGCCATGTGGTGGTCGGCCCATGCAGTATGGAGGCCTGGGTTCCCACTAACCCTGTGCACAACAAAACTCTTGGGCCCTTTCTGATTGGGTACCGTGGCATCCGTCATCCAGTTGCCACGGGCAGAGGAGAATGTGATGTCGTCCGCCCCTTATGTTGGCGGAGTTACATGGCCTGTGACGCCTGTGCCGGATGGGTGTGGTGTGCGTGCAAACCTGCCCTCAGGGAGTGGCTGTGACATGCTGACAACTAGACCAGTGACCTGCACACCACCAGCGAGTACGCCAGCGATGGGTAGCAATGATGGCCTCCCCTCTGAGCATAAGCGGAGTGGTCTGGCCGGCCGTAAGCCAGACAAGCGCAGGGCTTTCCACCATGACACGTGGGCTCTGGGTGTGGTTCAGTCCATGTCCGGACATGGAAGTGAGTGATGCATGTGTCCCTGTTGTAGTGTCCACGGGACCCGGCACACAAAATGCAATGTAGCGCCCTCTGACTGGCATCCCACAGGATGAGCATCATTGACGCAAGGGTAATCACTGCCCCTACATTCATCCACACATGCATACATGACTGATGAGAGACGTGACACAGTAGTGCGTCAATGGATGTTTATTGCACATCCAGTGCAGTTATGCAGATGGAGCGGTTCAGGGCAATGCCCCGCACACTACACAATATGGGCCTGTGGAGGGCCAGTCATAGTCCATCCAGGGATGACAAGTCCTGCTGAAGGGAAGGGTACAGTCCGCAGCCTGGTCGACATGTTATTGGTCACCAATCCGGAAGTGGCAGTCCATGTCGCTGTCCAAGGTGAGTGCACCGGAGTGTGTCGTGGGTCAGTGTAAGGTCATGAGGCCATGTGCGGGACCAAGCAGAAACAGGCCAAGTGGCAGTAATGAATGCTAGTGCCTGGTCCTTCTGACCACAGTCCTATCCACGGCCTCATCCCCAGGTGTGTGCCCTGCCCCACCTGTGGGTGTTGCAGAAACGGCTGCCGCACTGTGTGCCACTGACCCATCAGGGGCCTGAGGTGATCCGGCTGCTGCACTCTGTGCCACTGACACACCAGGGGGCGGGGATGTGGATTGTGTGGGGGCAGCAGCATTCATCTGTGCCACGCCTTGTGGTGGCCATGCCATGGTGGAGGTCAGTAGGGCCTGATAGATTCCAGCTACATTTCAATGATGTGCAGCGGTGGCTGCCATCCTTTTTGCCTCCATACGCACCATGTCCTCCATGAGCCTCCGTATGTGCCAGCTCACGGCTGGCATTGCTGGAGCCAATCTGAGCAGACAGGTGTTCTTCTCTTCGCGTCATGACTCCAGTGATGTCAGTCAGGGCTCGTTGCAGACCATGGGGCGGACATAGACACCCAAGGATGGCATCAGTTTGGCAGCCATGATGCCGAAGCCCACCTGCACCTGCTCAGCCCTCTCCATCTGGCACTCTAGCACACGGCGTTGGAAGGCCATGTGTTGTTCCTGGAGGTCTTGGGAGGGTGCCGGGGCTGTGGGTGCCTCCTGCTCGGTGATTTGGGTGGTGGGTGGGGTCTCATCGATGTAGCTGGGCTGCCCTGAGCCTGAAGGTGAGTGGCAGATGAGGTCAATGATGTCTTAGATGTCTATGCTGGCGTTGTCCTCCTTGTCATCCATGAAGAGTGGCTGGGACTGCTCTGCAGGAGGTGTTGATGGTGCCCCTGCGATGTGAAGCGCAGATGGTGTATTACAATGTGTACTCATGTGTATGGACGCATGGTACAGGTTGACATTCAGACAGCATGGCATTGTACATTGTGACAGTCTGTAGATCTCGGTGATGACCCAGAGTCATTGTGGGTGTGCACTGTGCTCTGCTTGATTGTGAATGTGTGCCATTGTGCCCATCTCCACCCGTCCCCCCAGTAGCTGGTGGTCACTCACCCTGTTGCTGTTGTGTTGTGTCCTGTTGAGCAGTGTCCGGTCCCCCGACTCCGGCCACAGTCTCCACGCTGATGACTGCTGGCACCAGCTCCTCCATGTCATCCAGCTCCAGCTGTGGAGGTGGGTCCCCACCTCCAGTCTGCATTGCTGCCTTCTGGTTGGCGGAGAGTTTCTCCTTGGTCTTCCGCTTGATGTCATTCCATCGCCTCTTGACCTCGTCCATTGTCCTCTTGTGGTCTCCGACGGATTTCACCTTGTCGACGATGTCCCGCCATATTGCAGTTTTGGTGCCCAGTGACAACGTTGGAGGTGTCGAAGAGTTGTTGATGGTGTTCCATCACCTCCGTGACTATGATCCGGTTCGCCTGCGGACTGAACTTCATCTTCCTCGTCTTCTTGTCCTTGCCCTTCCCTGTCCCCATGGTCCCACGCTGGTCATCCGGGGTGCTTGTGGGGTTGCGCTCGTCCACTGCGCCTGCTGCCTCCATGGTGCTTGGGTGTAGGTCAGTTTGTGTGTGGGTGTTTTTTCTGCTTTATGGGGATTTTTCCCACCCACCAAGTGTGTGATGCAGGCCTGGTGCTGCTTATTGCTGATTTCCTCATCATGCTTTGGCCCATCGCAGGATTTTTGGTGTTGTGGTTTGTGTTTTTTTCTCCGTCAATGTGGTTCTATCGCAGACATTGTCCGTGGTTTCGGCAGACTATTGCATGCTATCGCCTTGCTGTGAATCCCGCGTTTTCACAGGGTTATTTTCCCGCGATGGGCTGCGATATTGAAAGTTGTGTTACGCTACTCTTGCGATAGTTATCACACGTTCTTGTGGATATACCCCTAAATGTTTACCTGTGCTCACCCTCACGTAGCTTAGCACAGAGCAGTCAGGCTAAACTAAAAAAGCAATGAGTAAAGTATTTGTGCACACACACACAGTAGCACAGTGAAAATACCGCAAACGTACTCCTTACAGTTGTGAAAAATAGCCAATTTTTAGCTGAGTAAAACATGACCTAAACATCATAAATCCAACATAAACAAGTCAATTTATGAATTTTGCAAGATTAAATCAAAATGCAGTGCTTAGAAATCAGTAGCTCCAACTGAGGCTATCTGGCCGTGCTTGACCGGGGCAAATCCAAACATTCAATCAGACCATGATGGAGTGTGGGCTGGATACAGAAGTCACTCAGACTCGCTGACCATACATTAGATCGGTCGAAGCTTGGGGATGATGCGTTGAACAAAGGCGGGGATGCATCGCTGTCGAAGGCGATGCGTCATTTCCGAAGTCAGGCAACGTCGCTGATGCGTCCATGTCAAGAGCGCCATGCGTTGGACTGGGGTGTCGCTGTTGAACCACTCTGCTGTAGGCGATGCGTTGGCACGAAGACAAGTAGGGAATGCGTCGGAGGTGGGGAAGGTGCATTGGAAACGTTGGTGATGCAGTGCCAGAGACTCACACAGCATTGGTGATGAGGAGACCAAGGTTGGCAAAGTCAGGCTGCATTGTAAGTCGGAGTAGGTGCATCATGCAGTCTGCTAGCAGTGTCGATGGCTTTTATGCAGGCAGTGGCGATTGATTAATATTGCAGAGAAATGCACCAGTTCCGAATGGTGCTTCTGTGTTGATGCATTGGTTTCTTGTGTTGCAGCACCAAACACTCATTTCAAAGCGCCCAGGACTGGATTTAACAACACCACTTGACAGATCAGGACTCACAGCAGAGGAGCCTGGGTACTGGTAGCAAGATGCAGGGGAATTTCACAAATAGGAGGCAAGCCCAAAAAGCCCTTGGAGAACCTTTAGAGATGCAGAATGTAGAGAGTCAAGTCTAATGCTCTCACTCACAGCAAGAAGCAGCAGGCCAACACAACAAAGCAAGCAGCAAAGTGGGAATCCCTTCTGGCAGCACAACAGCTCTTCTTCCTGGTAGAATATCCTCAGTTCCAGAAGTGTTCTGAGTATATGGTGTCAGAGGTCCAATACTTGCACCCATTTTAACCTTTGAAGTAGGGAGACTTCAAAGAAAGGTCTTTGTAGTGAACAAGACTCTGCCCTTTTCTGCTCTGGCTCCAGACACACTACAGTGGGTAGGCAACTATTTTTGTGGGGACAGGCACAGCCCTATTCAGGTGAAAGTGTCAGCTCCTCCCTCTCAGGAAGACCCATAAGCCTGATGATGGGCCATCAGGATGTGCAGGCCACAGCTCAGCTCCCTTTTGTGTGACTGTCTAGAGGGAACACACAAAGTCAAGGTGTCATTCAATGCAGACATGTATTCCAGACAAAGACGGAGGCACAGAATGATTAAAGTAAGAAAATGCCAACTTTCTAAAAGTGACATTTTCAGACCTGCAATTTAAAAACCAACTTTCCTAAAAGATGTGTTTTTATATTGTGAGTCCAGAGACACCAAATGTACTTTTCCTAACTTTTCCGAAGTGGAAATTACACTTTGATTTGCCACAAGACAGCTCCAATGCTAAACTATGGGAGAGATGTAGTGCTGTAGTGAAAAACAAACTTAGCAGTTTTCCCTACCAGGACATGTAAAACTCAAAAGTACGTATCCTACCTCAACAACCAACTCAGCTTCCACACCCCCACCCGAAGCCTCCGCTCAGCCAACCTCGCCCTCGCCACAGTCCCCCGCATCTGAAAAACCACCGCCGGCGGCAGATCCTTCTCCTACCTCACCGCCAAGACCTGGAACACTCTCCCCACCATCCTACGACAGACCCAGGACCTGCTGGCCTTCAGAAGACTCCTCAAGACCTGGCTCTTCGACCAGTAGCACCCCCCCCTCCCCAGCGCCTTGAGACCCTCTCGGGTATGTAGCGCGCTTTACAAATGCAGTGATTGATTGATTGATTGATTACCTTTTAAATACACTGTACCGTGCCCAAGGGGCTACCAAGGCCTACCTCAGGGGTGATTTATATTCAACAAAAGGGAAGGTTTGAGTCTGGCAATTGGGTTAACTTGCCAGGTCTAAATGGCAGTTTAAAAACTGCACACACAGGCTCTGCAGTGGCAGCCCTGAGACATGGTTGAAGGGCTACTCATGTAGGTGGCACAATCAGTGCTGCAGGCTCACTAGTAGCATTTGATCTACAGGCCATGGACACATGTAGTGCTCTGTACTAGGGACGTATCAGTAGACAAAATATGCCAATCGTAAGCAAAACCAAATGCCATCACATTTTATACACAGAGCACATGCACTTTAGCACTGGTCAGCTGTGAAAAAGTCCTAAAGCCAGCAAAGTCGAAGTCAAAAACAGAGGAGGAAAAAAGCAAAATGTTTGGGGTAACCCAGCAAAAAAAAAGCCATTTCCAACAGAGTTAATGCAGGCAGTTGCATCAAGGCTCTCTGTCTGTGAAGCTTTTTTGGTTACAAATTTACTCTAAAGTCAAATGATATATTAACACAAAATATGCAGTTGTATCACAATCTATTTGCTCCATTTATGCACTCCTGAAAACTTAGTTGCTACAGTTGTTATATCACAAGAAGCAAAAATGGTGCTCCTGATATGACCAGAATCTATTCTCTTCAAAATTATTCTGCTTTGAACAAAATTAAAATCAGATCTGTTGTCCATTAAAGAAGGTGCATAATTTGTAAAAATAGTAAGTCTGCATGCCCAAAATGTTTTCTTAAGAGGCGATCACCTACTTTTCCAACTGGCGCATCCCACATCCAGAACTGGTACCACCCCTTTCTACCACTAGACCTGTCTGTTGCCTGTAAGAGTACAGCCAAGACTAGGGCTAATTTCTAACATAAACTACAGTGACTGAGGTAAGCAGGCTCGCTTTTCTCGTGAGGGGTATTGGGGTGGGTACTCCAAGAGAGAAATCTGAAAGAAAGACGGTCAAATAGTACATATTACAGAAGAATTCTCACTTAAATTTGCCCAAAAATATTTTTCCTATGCATGAGAGAAAAGTCATTAGGGCAGGGTTGTATCCAGAACATGCCCGGCTTGCTCGTTTCAGTGCCATTGATCCCACACACAGATGCATAATAGTAGTTATGTCAAGTCAAGTCAATCCAAACTTGATTTGGCTATGTAAACAGCCATCAAAGTGCCCAAGCAAAATATAAAACACACAATATACTATAAAACAGTTAAAAGTTGTATACAAAATCCAGAGCAATATGACAGGGTTAAAGCTCTAATGAAACATAGCAGTTCATCATCACCTCAATGTCTCTTCCTGGTCTATCAACAACATGTAATAAAATTTAGCACAACATAGCAAAACTTTGAGGTACACAATTATTCTACAGAAGTAAAAGCCACATGTGTAAACGTGTATTAAAGCTACTCAAAAAAGTGATAAGGAACCATTTCCTATGAGTTGCGTAAGTCTGGAGAAGAGTATGAAGTGCGTCGTGCTCTACTTAGAATGCCATCACAAGGGCATGAGAGAATGGGCAGGAACCAAGTGTCTTGATTTGGAAATGCCAATAAAAAGTGGACCGCGTTAAAATGAAACCTCATGAGGAGAAACCTAAACCATTAGTTAGAAGTTGGAGCTCCGCCTCCAAGATAGGACTCACAATAGAGTTCCATCATAATAGACCTGGGTCCCTCATCTGCAATTCAGCCCTATGCATGATAAAACACGTTTTAAAATACAAAGGTTTAGCCTGTTCAATAGCTAGTTGTACAGAGCTCTGAGGATTTTAATATAATTCAGATACACCTACCTCAGTAGTGCTGGGCCTAATATATGTTAGCCATTGAATTCTTAAGGTATTATTATCTAAGGTAAGACAATCCAGTAACATTTATTTTGTGAAGTGTACTTCTGGTTTCCTCCAGGCTCGTAGCCATAAGAGAAAAGGTTACAAATTGAGGAAATCTTCAATGAGGCCCAACCTGACCTCAGCATGACACAAATAGTAGGTGAGGATTGTGGAACTGCCAGGAGCCTACGTATAAAGCTATTTTCAATCTTTTGTAAGGGCCAACATCTGTGTACCCCTTACTCCTGCACCAAATGTACCAACCAAAAGGCATTTGCTTTTATAGATGTGAATTAATTCCTTAACTAGTTTATGATCAAGTCTCCTAGCAAAACGAAACACGGGAGCCACTGTTTTTTGGAATTAAAGAGATCTAATTTTTAACTAAAATTTCCAATTACAAGCTTCAACCAGCAGTATTCCCAAATATGCGAAGATAAATACTTTAGCCAACAATTTTACCCAAATTGTAAATTTCGGGAACTTAGAAACTCTAGGTCCACATTTCATAGCAAAAGATTTAGCAAGGCTAGTTGGCAAACCCAGGTCAATAATAAAAGTATCAAAAGAGTCTGCAGCCCATTGGGAGTTCTAACCACTAGAACCGCGTTACGCATATAAAAGGACTTAGACGGGGCGAGGGCCTATCTGAGCTAAATGTATGCCAAAAAGTCTTTCAAGCCAATGATATATTGTAAAAATAGAAAAGGTGTTGGGCCACAACTTTGGTGTACCCCAACCGAGGCATTTACTTTTGGAGATAAATTGCCATCAGGACTGTAGCGGAACTCGGCAGATGTCTACCATTGTAACCTGCACAACAAATCAACAATAGCCCTATCGCACCCTTTGCCTTCTTTGATATCCCATAACTTGAGACGTTGAACTGAATCAAAGGCACATGTGATATCCATAAAAGCTAAGTGCACGGTCTCTTTCTTAACAAAAACGCATTGCTTCCCAATAAGGCAAAGATTGAGGCTTTGATCTATTGTACCAACTCCGAGGCGAAACCCTAGCTGTACATCAGACAGAACCCTGTTCTCATATGCCCATTCTTCATGTTTTTAACAATACCACCCTTCCAAATATTTTGAAAGTACTGTCCAATAAGGAAATGAGATGATCACAGCTAGGCTAGGATTTGTCCCGCTTTTTAAATATTGGGGCTACAACTGTCTCCTGCCATGTTGGTACCAACGGGCCTACTATAGCAGCCATTAGGACAAATCAAATCAAATCAGTTGTTTGTTAAGCGCGACTACTCACCCATAAGGGTCTCAAGGCGCTGGGGAGTGTGGGGGGGGTTCGCAGGTTCCAGTCCATCAAGGAGGGGGTCTGTCGAAGAGCCAGGTTTTGAGGTTTCTTGCGAAGATGGGGAGCGATGTTATCTGTCTGAGGTGGAGCGGAATGTCGTTCCACGATCTGGCCACGCGGAAGGAGAAGGAGCGGCCTCCCGATCTGGTCTTTCTGGTGCGGGGGACCACAGCGTAGGATAGCTGGGCTGATCATAGGGTCCTTTGGGGTTCGTGGAATTTGAGTCGGCTATTCAGGTATGCTGGTCCGGTGTCGTGGAGGGCCTTGTGAGCGTGGGTTAGCATCTTGAAGGTGACTAGCTTCGATGGGGAGCCAGTGGAGTGTGCACAGGTGCTGGGAGACGTGGCGGTCTCTTGGCAGGTTGAGGACCAGTCTTGCTGCGGCGTTTTGGATGTTCTGTAGCTTGCAGGTGAGGTTTTTGTTTATTCCGGCATAGAGAGCATTGCCGTAGTTGAGCCTGCAGGTACCCAGGGCGTGAGTGACGGTCTTTCTGTGTTCGAGGGGGATCCATTTGAAGGTCTTCCATAGGAGGTAGAGGGTGTGGAAGCAGGAGGACAAGACAGAGTTGATCTGGCAGTCCATTTTGATCTCTGAGTCCAGAATGATTCCCAGGTTTTGTGCATGGTCCATGGGGGTGGGCGGGCTTCCGAGGTCGAGGGGCCACCAGGTGTCGTTCCAGGCATCTGGGTTTGGGCCCATGATGAGCACTTCCGTTTTGTTGGGGTTTAGTTGTAGGCAGCTGTTTTTCATCCATTTGGCGATGGCTTCCATGCCTTCTAGAAAGTTGTGTCTGGCGGTGTTGGGTTCGTTGGATAGGCTGAGGATGAGTTGGGTGTCGTCTGCGTATGACACAATGTTGAGCCCGTAGGTTCTGACGATGGGGGTGAGCGGAGCCATGTAGACGTTGAAGAGCGTAGGGCTGAGGGAGGACCCCTGGGGGACTCCGCAGGTGGTAGGTGTAGGGACTGAGAGGAAAGGGGGAAGTCTGACCCACTGCGTTCTGCCGGAGAAGAAGGAGCGGATCCAGTCGAGGGCCTTGTCTTGGATCCCTGCGTCATGGAGTCTGCGTATTAGGGTGCGGTGAGAGACTGTGTCAAATGCCGCTGAGAGGTCGAGGAGGATGAGGGCTGCTGTTTCTCCTTTGTCCAGTAAGGTACGGATGTCATCTGTTGCGGCGAGGAGGGCGGTTTCCACACTGTGTTTTTTTCTGAAGCTGGATTGGGAGGAGTCGAGGATGTTGTGCTCTTCGATGAATGTGGCGTGTTGGCTATTCCTGGCTTTCTCGATGACTTTCACTGGGAACGGGAGCAGGGGGATGGGTCTGTAGTTTTTGAGGTCAGTGGGGTCCGCCGAGGGTTTCTTTAGGAGGGGGTTGATCTCAGCGTGTTTCCAGTCGTCAGGGAACAAGGTGGTTGCCAGGGAGCGATTGATGGTGTGGCAGAGCATGGGTACGATGCTGTCGGCGGCTCTGTTGAAAATGTGGTGGGGGCAGGGGTCCGTGGGGGCCCCAGAGTCGATTGACTTAATCGTCTTCGGTGGTGAGGGCTGTCTAGTTGTCGATCGCTGACTTCAGGGTGTCGGGGTGGTTGGTGAGGGTTCCGTTTGTTTGTTGTCTTTGTCGAAGTTGTCGTAGATGCTCTTGATTTTGTGGTGGAAAAATGTGCTGAGTTTGTTGCAGAGGTCTTGTGAGGGAGGGATGTCGGTGGACTCGCTGGTGGGTTGGGTGAACTCCTTGATGATGTTGAAGAGTTCTTTGCTGTTGTGTGCATGAGTGGAGATTCTGTCTTCAATCGCTTTTTTCCTCGTTTTTCTGATGAGTTGGTGGTGGGCATTGGTGGCGGCTCTGAAGTTGTTGTGGGCTTCTGTGGATTTGGTGTTCCTCCAGGCCTTTTTGAGGCAGCGGCAAGTGCGTCTGGACTCTTGAAGTTCGGTGGTGCTTTCTTGGTGTGGGTGCTGTTGTTTTTCTTGAGGGGGGCTATGGTGTTAGCACTGTCAGAGATCCATCTGTGCATGGTTTGGGCTGTGTTGTTGGCGTCATTGTTTTCCGCGATGGTTGGGGTGGAGTTGCTGAGTGATGAGGTTAGCTGGTCGTCGGTGATTCTGGTCCAGTTTCTTTGTGGGAGCAGGTGCTGGTGTCTGTGGATGGTGGGTGTTCTGAAGGTGAAGTGGACGCATTGATGGTCAGTCCATGGGAGTTCGGTGGTGTCGCTGAAGGTGATGGAGTTTCCTGTTGTGAAGAGGGGGTCGAGGGTGTGTCCTGCTGAGTGCGTGGGTTCGGTCACGATCTGGCAGAGTCCAATGTTGTGGAGGTTGTCCAGGAGGGATGTTGTGCTGCGGTCCAGTTGGTTGTCAAGGTGGAAGTTGAGGTCTCCCAGTAGGGTGTAGTTGGTGGACGTGAGGGCATGCGAGGAGATGATGTCTGTGATGGAGTTGGTGAAAAGTCCGCGTGGTCCAGGGGGCGATAGATGAGGGTTCCTCAGAGGATGGAGGTAGGGCTGGCCAGTATCTTGAAGTGAAGGTGTTCCATCAGGTCTGTGAGCTCGTCGGGGAGTGTGCTCAGGCGGAGGGTGTATTTGTGGACGATGGCGATTCATCCTCCTGGGCGGGTGGGGCGGACCTTCCTGGAGATCTTGTATCCTTGGGGAATGGCAATGGCGATGTCCGGTCCCGAGGTGGTGTTGGTCCAGGTTTCGGTAAAGAATGCTACGTCCAGGGTAGTGCTGTCAAGGAAGTCCCAGATTTCAGTGGCGTGTTTGTGGAGGGATCGGACGTTGAGGAGGATGCATTGCAGGGTCTTCAGTTCGGTTGTGTTGTTGCGGGCGGATTGCGCTGGGTCAGTGGTCTTGAGGGTGCTGCAGGTTTGCCGGCAGCTGTGACAGCTGAAGGGTCCGTGGGTGTCAGCTGGTGATGCTAGCTTGCAGTTGTTGTTGCGGCCTGGGTTGAGAGCTTGGAGTGCACTGGGTCATAGCGTTGGCGGTGCAGAGATCCAGGGTTCTTGGCGCTGGTTGCAGTCAGGTCACGGACTTTCGCAGACGAGCTTGCCTTTGGCACCCCGGCAGTCCTGCCATTAAGTAGGGGTCGGGGAGTGCTGACAGCTGGGAAGCGGGAGTGGGGTGGCGAGCTGGATTTGGCCGGTCGCACTGGTCGTGCTGGGGGGAGGAGCCGCGGGGGTAGCAGCGGTTGGGAAAAACGGGCTGAAAAAGGTTAAAGGAAAAAGGGAAAAAGAGAGAGAAAAGTGCAAATAAGGCAGGAAAAGTGCAAAAAAGAGTGGAGGAAAGACACAGAGGACACAGGAGAGTGAAAGCGGGAGATTGAGATGAGGGTAAAAAACGAGTGAAAAACAGAGGAAAGACACAGAATTAGAGTGAAGGGGGAGCTTGAAATGAGGGGAAAACGCCAGAAAAAGCGCAAGAGAGAGTGGAGGAAAGACACAGAGGACACAGGAGAGTGAAAGCGGGAGATTGAGATGAGGGTAAAAATCTAGTGAAAAACGGAGGAAAGACAGAATTAGAGTGAAGGGGGGAGCTTGAAATGAGGGGAAAATGGCAGAAAAGGGAGGAAAGACCCAGAAGGAGAGTGAAGGGTTATCTTTGCACAAATCCAATGGAATTTCGCCTGGGCTGGGTGCTTTCCCTGAGAGGCTGCTTTCAATCGTCAAATTGGCCAAAATGGCCTTGGTCACTAACAGCAAATAGTATTGGGGTAAGGCAAAATTAACTCACCACTGTCACTTCTTGCTGACTGATGCCCCCTTCCGGTATATGTTATATACACAACGCCATCTTTAATAATAAAGCAGGTCAACTGCCAACTTGCTGCCATTTCTTTGCTCACCAGTATTTCATTCAGTGTGGTGCAAGACACTTGTTTCAAAATACATACGAAGTTTACTGCACAGACTGCCGATTCACTAACATTGCTTGCTTGCAAACATTGTTTTTTCTCATTGTCAGCACTTCCAGCTTCAATTCCAATTCCATTCACATATACACTACACGATGAGACGCTGTCCAGTGAAAACACTATTGATGTCACTGTTGATGGCAGTTCCCCTCATTGCCAGTTACACCAACTCACTTCGGGTTCACTCCAACTTAATACTGCATGCATGGGTTTGTATCCCTTCCTCATCACCAGTGTTATAATCAAGGTGCAGAGTCCATGGAGTATATTCTAGGGCGATTTTTTGGATCATAGTCACAAGTAAGTAAGATGATGTTTAAGCCCCACCAGGAGCAGCATCCTGCTGCTCAGCCCATAACCAACTGACACTCTATCCCAGCTACACTCCAAATTCCAGATCACTTCACACTCTGGCTGAGCAGTAGGGACATGGAACTCAGGAAAGGATGCATAGCAACCAAAGCAAGTCACAACATAATGCATAATAGCAGTACACTATATCCAGTACCTATCTGCCAGCATATACACACATTTTCAGCACAATGGTGGAATTGTTTATTCTCTTCACCGTCCTTATATTTCTAATCACTTTTATATGATTCTGTCTGTTGTTCATTGCAGCACATATATTTTATACAAGAATCACGACGGTTCAATAAAGACTGAAAATGCCCCTTTGTGTATTTGTTGTATATCTCTCTGAGAGAGCACAAGTGACTGAGCAAAAAAGTTCTAGATCTGTTACCGCGATTCCTGGGGTAATCAAGTTTGTCATGGTATGAGGTTGCCCAAACTATTTGTTACCTTTCTAGGTTTAGGGTATGGTGTCACTGTGAGGTAGTGGTCCATAAGACAACATATCCTGAAAGGGTGCTTTGAGACAGTTGTGCGCCAATCCCAACGTTTATGTTGCACAACAAACACGCAGTTCCTACTGGAAAGTGGAAACCGTACAACAGTCGTGGAGGCTCCTCATTCAGCCTAAAGCCTAAGAATATCTTTAAAATATGGGTGCATCAGAGGTCCCTTACCACATTCTGCACAGGGCCACTTAATTTTCTGATATATCGCTGATTGACATGGTTTGCAAACAATTGTTTTCCAAATGACAGTGTTTTCAGAGCCCTCCCACAGGAAGTATAGGCAAACTAAAATGCACATCAAATGAAATTGACTCTCCATGACAAATGTGACAAACTTTGTATTTTAATGGCTTAGTGCCAATATTTCTATGCCCTATCATTACTTAAAACCAGTAACTTCAGACAATTTACATGGCCCCAAGATGTTTTACTACTGACTAAGTATCCAAGGTCATCAGATGTGAAGGCCATAGCATGACCAATTTGTGCGACCTTGTGTTACTCCAGATTTATCAAGCCATGCAGGGCCACACAAGGTGGCCTTGCGTGGCCTGAAGCAGCTCACTTAGGTTTTGTGGCACCCTTTCGCCCCCTTGAGTGGTTCAAGGGTGACCAAAACCTTAATAAATCTGACCCTGCGCGTGGGTTCGGATCCCACCCTCGTCGCCAGTGTTAAAATGAATAAAAGCGCGCAGGCATGATCTTGTATTAATGATTGATGATTTATTCTTCAGTCCAAATCATTAGTTACATGTTACAAGAAGATGTTCTGTTCCTTATTAATACCCCACCAGGAGCAGCGTCCTCCCTGCTCAGCCCCTTCTCACCAACTGATTCACCTACAATCCAAACCACCCTCAACATTCTAACTGACCTCATCATAGGCTGAGCAGGCAGGCAGCAAACCAGTGTAGGGAGAGAGCATTGAGAATAAGCACATTACAACACAGTGCTGATTCATCATACCGTAGTGCAGAGATTTAATATGCCACCTGCAAAGAATGTGAACCATGCTGTAATATCCTAAACCTACAACGATGTCTCAGATTTAATACATGCAGATCACAGAACTATATTTTATGTTGCGCAGTGACTTGTGAATTGTAATCAAACAGATGCATTCTAACTGCAAGGCATAGGCTCGGAATCTTATGTTTTCCCCAGTCTTTCATTATCCTAATGGTGTTAAAAAGGATTAGATTGTGTAGAAATACATTCGTATTAGTAAGCCAACCACTATGGTACGTTTTAAATTCAGAGTTTTTGTTTCTCCAAATCAAATACTCTTAAAAGATAGAGCCTACTAGTATGGATAACATGTGATTCCTACATCTTGCAATCCTCATTGTCTTATGTAACATTTCTTATAGGCTGATTTACACACGTGTAATACATTGTCTTCGTATGTGTGTGTGATAAAGTGCTCCAATACCATAAATTGTTATGTTATATAACAAATGAAATGAGTGAGGGAGAGGGTCTATAGTGAGAGGAGGATGGGGTAATCAAGTTTGTCATGGTATGAGGTTGCCCAAACTATTTGTTACCTTTCTAGGTTTAGGGTATGGTGTCACTGTGAGGTAGTGGTCCATAAGACAACATATCCTGAAAGGGTGCTTTGAGACAGTTGTGCGCCAATCCCAACGTTTATGTTGCACAACAAACACGCAGTTCCTACTGGAAAGTGGAAACCGTACAACAGTCGTGGAGGCTCCTCATTCAGCCTAAAGCCTAAGAATATCTTTAAAATATGGGTGCATCAGAGGTCCCTTACCACATTCTGCACAGGGCCACTTAATTTTCTGATATATCGCTGATTGACATGGTTTGCAAACAATTGTTTTCCAAATGACAGTGTTTTCAGAGCCCTCCCACAGGAAGTATAGGCAAACTAAAATGCACATCAAATGAAATTGACTCTCCATGACAAATGTGACAAACTTTGTATTTTAATGGCTTAGTGCCAATATTTCTATGCCCTATCATTACTTAAAACCAGTAACTTCAGACAATTTACATGGCCCCAAGATGTTTTACTACTGACTAAGTATCCAAGGTCATCAGATGTGAAGGCCATAGCATGACCAATTTGTGCGACCTTGTGTTACTCCAGATTTATCAAGCCATGCAGGGCCACACAAGGTGGCCTTGCGTGGCCTGAAGCAGCTCACTTAGGTTTTGTGGCACCCTTTCGCCCCCTTGAGTGGTTCAAGGGTGACCAAAACCTTGATAAATCTGACCCTGCGCGTGGGTTCGGATCCCACCCTCGTCGCCAGTGTTAAAATGAATAAAAGCGCGCAGGCATGATCTTGTATTAATGATTGATGATTTATTCTTCAGTCCAAATCATTAGTTACATGTTACAAGAAGATGTTCTGTTCCTTATTAATACCCCACCAGGAGCAGCGTCCTCCCTGCTCAGCCCCTTCTCACCAACTGATTCACCTACAATCCAAACCACCCTCAACATTCTAACTGACCTCATCATAGGCTGAGCAGGCAGGCAGCAAACCAGTGTAGGGAGAGAGCATTGAGAATAAGCACATTACAACACAGTGCTGATTCATCATACCGTAGTGCAGAGATTTAATATGCCACCTGCAAAGAATGTGAACCATGCTGTAATATCCTAAACCTACAACGATGTCTCAGATTTAATACATGCAGATCACAGAACTATATTTTATGTTGCGCAGTGACTTGTGAATTGTAATCAAACAGATGCATTCTAACTGCAAGGCATAGGCTCGGAATCTTATGTTTTCCCCAGTCTTTCATTATCCTAATGTTGTTAAAAAGGATTAGATTGTGTAGAAATACATTCGTATTAGTAAGCCAACCACTATGGTACGTTTTAAATTCAGAGTTTTTGTTTCTCCAAATCAAATACTCTTAAAAGATAGAGCCTACTAGTATGGATAACATGTGATTCCTACATCTTGCAATCCTCATTGTCTTATGTAACATTTCTTATAGGCTGATTTACACACGTGTAATACATTGTCTTCGTATGTGTGTGTGATAAAGTGCTCCAATACCATAAATTGTTATGTTATATAACAAATGAAATGAGTGAGGGAGAGGGTCTATAGTGAGAGGAGGATGGTAGTGAGGGAAGCTGCGGAAAAGGAGGTCATTAGAAGGCACCAAAAAAGATTCTCGCACCTAGCGCTGCCAACGCTACACCTCCAATGTGTAAAAGTGAATCCATTTCAACAAGTCACTGGCAATAACAAGTCACCAAGCTGCTGTTTACCATTTACTATGCCTGTCACATCATAATCTAGTACACATGTGGCACGAGAATTCAAGGTAAGTTCCAGCCAATGCCTGACACTTTTACGAGGAGACGTCACTCTGGTATATATTCTTAATAGAGGGGAGATGAACTTGGCACAAATGCCCTTAACTGAAGTAAGAACATGAACATGACCCTGAGTATCCCATCTTAATACACACATTGTTTCCTGATGTTTCGTTTGCTGACTGCTTCCTTGTAGGAACTGAGGAGCCGCAGGATATCTCTGACTAAACACCAACGCATGCATACGTTGACTGCCAACGTAAAGAGCACAATGTAAAAATAGTAATATGTTCTATTGTGTTGCAAACACATTAGTTCAGTTTCCCACTTTCTTGCCAGCGTCGTGTGCAGTTAAAACGAACCTACAATATGTATCATTCCAGGAAGTAACCTATAGTTGCTTGCCCTGAATTTACTATTTTAGCTGTCTGCCTTAGGTTTTGAAAATTAAACAACAACAGCAAGCACTGGCAAAGCAAATACGTTTGGTGCTAATGTGCTGAATAATGCAAACGGCATTGGGGTGTGTATGTGTTTCTTTGTGGTACTACATGCATGCCAGTCCTTTTGGCTTTGACAATACTTGCTATTGCGGTTGCCTAGTACTGGTGTAGATCACATGATCCAGCACTATAATACTTTTAAGAGGCGTATATTCCTGCTGCATGCAGGACCTGTGCCAGGAAAACAGAGTCTGATGGTCGTACCATTAACCTATAAAACTAGATCAAAAGTTGTATGCTCTGTTTATTTAGAATAGATGAGAGTTTGACAGCACCCACATAACGATATATAAATGACTTTTATTTCATCAGCATCACGTAAAGGTGGAGGAGTGTGGCTCAATGGTTAGAGTGGCAGACCCTGAAGCAGAGTTCTGGCCAGGGACCAGGGTTCGATTCCCACCTTGGCGGGGCTCGGGCTCAATTTCCTCGGACCTGTCTATTCTCGCCTCAGTGCCTATTCTAATCACAGGCCCCATGCTGCAACTCTGGGCAATAGCTTGCTTAGGCCCCAACAGCGCTAAGGATGCCTGGCTTCACCCTGGGGGTGCCCAGGAGTGGACACTTCACAGGGAAAGCCAGGAGGGGTTCCACAGCGGTATGAGTATCAGCGCCAGGAAACCGCAAAAGGCGACACCGCAAGGTGGCCGTCTGGTGACAGTGCGCTCTATAAGTACCTCGACATTTACATTTATATACCTAACTATAACATCACTTTAACCTTTGTTTTCAAGTGAATTTCATAGGTTTCTTCAAAGTAAAATAAGATCTTATTACCATAACTAACTATAGCATCACTTTAGGTTTGGGGTTTTTTGAGTTAGGTTCTAGAGTATTTGGATCATATTCACTCAACTCCCTCACTAAGCATGGGTTTAGGCCATGTGCAGTGTGGGATTGGCCAACATCATGCCACGCATGTTCTTTGGCCACGCATGACATGGGGTTTGGCACCCAACTCATCCCAAGCGCCAAACAACTCTCACACATGGAATTTGAATGTGCACATCATGGGGTTGACCGGAGGGCATGGCTGATTCACTGAGGCTTGCATAGTCTTGCAGAACCAGTTTCCAACGAGAGTCCTGCACTACCTCAAGGGGGATCTTGCTTGGTCTCACAGAAGTACCAGAGGACCTGCAGCACCAAAATGCAATATTATACTTTTTGAAAGCCAGTGTGGTCTACTCTGGGTCCTTCTAAGAGTGCCAGGGGTTTAGGTTGGACCCTGTCCATTATGTGTTTTTTTTAACAAGTTTAGTATACTGGGACTGAGTCTAATGGCGGCCACAAAGTTTTTCTTCATGGTTGCAGCCAGCCAATCAGATTGCTTGGTCCCAAGAGACGGCACCGGTCTGGCAGGTCAAAATGATAGATGGGAAGTAAGTACTATCAGCAAGTCAGATTTGACCTACAACTGGTGAATTTAATTATTTCTTTATTTTCAAACATTCATTTTTAACTAATTTTAACACTTAGCTACATTATTACCAAAACTTTAGTTTTTTCTGTGAATTTTTGGAGATTTTTTTTATGTAATCAAAGATCCTATTATCATACCTAACTATAACATCACTTTATTTGTGTTTTTCAGTTACTTTCCAGGGTTTTTAAAAAAAAAAAATTTTTTTTTTATTGTTCTTTACCAACATACACAAATCAAGTTAAATCATCTTTAACAACGTCGTGCCTTCCCACCCCCCCACCCCGGGTCCAAGAGGTAACCAAGGATAAAAGCAATAAACATAAAAAATACAGAAAAAACAAAGAAGGAGCAAAAAAGAGACATTATATACTTATCAAAACTAAGACACAGTCCTTACAAATATATACAAAAACAGAAAGTAGCTGTCTACGCCAAAAAAACAAAAAAGAGAGCAAGCTTAAAAAAAGAAAAATAGATCCAAATAAGAGCAGGGGATCGGTGAAGAGAGACAGAGAGGGAAAAATGAATCACAAATATACAGAAAAAAAAATTCTGCATATACATTATGCATTATGGGGGCTCAGAGTATCGAGCCATCTAGTCAAAGGGTCCCAAACCACTAGACCCTTTTCTCTAGCTCTTCTTCCCTTCTTAGCATAGACAGCTCTCTCCAGCCTATACGTAGCAAAAAATCTAGCTTGCCATTGTCCAAAAGAAGGGGGGTTCAGATCCTTCCACTGCATAGCAATACATATCCGCAAAATAGACATAGCAACGAACAACAAAGCACCACCTTCTTTAACATTAAGCAATTCATATAACCCTAACATAATGGTAATTGGCATAAGTTGAATATCTAAAGAAAGGATTCTGTTCAAAAACAATTGTACCTCTTTCAAAAGTGGCGCGAGTTTTGGGCATGTAGCGAACATATGCAAAGAATCCGCACCATACTCTGTACAACGAGGACAGGTAGTTCCAGAACCAATTGCCCATTTCGCAACCTTATTAGGAGTTACATCCATAAAATATCCGGTCTTATAAAATTGTACTTGCAATTTAGGGGATAAGAGATATGTTCGTGCTAGACTGAATGCAGAGCAAAAAACTTTAGAAGAAATATTCAGCTTCAGCTGCCATTTAGCCTCTATTTTACTCAAATCATCTGGTCTTAGTTTGTTCAAAGTGCGATAAATATCTCCAATCCTGGGTATTTTAAAGCCAAGTAATTTGTCTATAAAATCTAGAGCTACAAGCCCAACAGACCCCTCAATGTTCTTTACTAGATAATTTATAATCGCGTGATACTGAAATATCTGGTCGTTGCTTATATTAAAGCTATTTTGCAATTCCTCAAATGACAGAAAACGCCCAGCCCTATATAAATCACCTAATCTATAAACACCAACGCGGTGCCATTGCCGGAGATATGTGTTTTTAAATATTAGTGGGAAGTTGTCATTATTTCTGATCGGAGTGTAGTAGCTTAGCCTGTTAATTCCAAATATTTTACGGATGTTACGAAAGACCTGGTAGGCACAGATCATTGTCTTAAATTTCACTCGCTTGTAGTAGCTATATTCCAACTGGCGCCAGAGACACCCCTTTACATTTTCCCCCATCAGCAAAACATAGGGAGAGGGCAGGCCTGAAGGAGAAAGAATATATTCCTCATGCATCAATTCACAACATTGTTGTAAAGAAGCAGCCCAGTAATATAATTTTAAGTTAGGAAGAGCCAAGCCTCCTCTCTCGCTAGATAAAGAGAGAAGGTTAAAAGCCCTTCTCGGTCTCGTGTATGACCAGATAAATTGAGAGAAAATTTGTTCAAAAACTAGAAGTATACGTCTATTAAAAATAAGCGGAATTGTGCGAAAAAAATAAAGTAATTTTGGAAAATAAGTCATTTTTAAGACGTTACATCTTCCAAGTATAGTTAAATGTAAATTGTCAATTTTCCTGAGTGATTTTATCATATTAGTAGCCAGGGGGGTCAAGTTTTCATTCACTAAGGTGTCCAAATCTGACACAATATCAACCCCAAGATATTTTGCTTTCTTGGTAATTCTTTCATCTACCCAGGTTATCGTTTTATTAATAACTATCTGTGTCTTTGCTCGATTCAGGGCATAACCAGAAATCATTCCAAATATTTGAGTTTCTTGCTCCAAAGTCCTGATAGCGAGCCCGGGTGCCGGGGTAACAATAGCGATGTCATCGGCGTAAGCCATAATCTTTGTATCAATACCGAACCTCGATACCGGGGGAATTAAAAGATTGGCTTCAATTTTTCTTATTAAAGGGTCAATATAAAGGGCGAAAAGCAAGGGTGAACAAGGACACCCCTGCCTCGTTCCTCTAGTTATCTGTATTAATTCAGTCAATTGGCCAGTGATGCATATTTTGGCTGTTGGATTCTTATATAATGCCTGTACAGCCTGAATAAGTCTTGCTCCAAATCCAAGACGCCGCATGATGGCCCAGAGGAATTGCCAGGAGACCCGATCAAATGCCTTTTCAGCATCGAGGAGTATTAACGAGATCGGGTCTCCTGTCACCTCAGCGGCGTCAAATAGAGTAATAGTCCGACAGACATGTTCAGTAGTACCTTTTTTTGGTATAAATCCATGTTGCCATTTAGATACTAGTGACTCAATGTTTATAGATATTCTCATGGCAATAATTTTAGAGACAATTTTTGAGTCAGTATTAATTAAGGTTATCGGTCTATAGGATGCCATCTCGAGGGGTGATTTATCTTTTTTGGGGAATATCACAATTTTGGCTAGAGACCAGGAATTCGGAGGAGCAGCCCCCTCAAAGATAGACCTTACTACACTTGCAAAAAGGTCTTTAATTTGAGCCGAAATTGTTTTATAAAATTCGACTGGGATACTGTCCATCCCAGAAGCTTTACCATCCGGAAGGCTAGCCAGTGCTATTGCGATCTCGTCCCAAGCAGGGATATTTTACAGTGAGTCTCGAGTAGCATCATTCAATTTACCAATCGATATTCCCTCTAGATATTCTCCTATCTTCATATCTAAGTCTTCAGATGGCCCATTGATTTCTTCTAAGTATTGTTTTTCATAAAACTGCCTGAAGGCTTCCTCTATTTTTTTTCGAATCGGTGATAAGCCCATCAGACTCAGTATTGATAGCAGTAATGGTATTTGCTGTTATTCTTTGTCTTGTGGAAATAGCGAGCTGATGTCCGATACGCTCACTCGACTCGTACCATTTCTCTCTAGATGCAGCCCATTTGCTAGCTATTTTTTCCGCTAACACAGCCCCCATTTCTGATTTAAAAACTGCTACCAGAGTCTGTGCCTCATCTAATCCAACGCCCATCAGAACTGCCTGTGTTAGTTTTTTTCCCGCTTCTATCATCTGTAGATGTAATAATTCAATTTGTATTTTTTCCTGTTTATTCTTTTGGATTGAGAAACGTAATCTTTCCCCCCTGATGGCTGCCTTAAGGTTTTCCCAGACCACCATTACAGATGCTGTCCCAATATTCATATCCAAAAATTCCCGTAGCCAACCGGCCATGTACTCTCGGTAGTTATTGTCATATAGCAAAGCCTTTTCAAACGTCCAAGTTACGCCTGGTCGCTGAACACCCCAGCCCTCTATATTTAAGATAAGAGGATTGTGATCCGACAGTAATCGGGGGGAGACATCAATAGAACAATCGTGATTCAAGCAGAGGAAACGAAGAAATAATCCAGTCTAGCTAGAGACCGATGAGGGGCAGCAAAAAAAGTGAAGCCGTTCTGACCAGGTTTGAGATAAGCCCAGACATCTATTAGGCCATGCGTATTTATTAGATTAATCAGAGCCCGAAAAACTTTAGGTTTTCTTCCCTTATAGTCCCAAGATTTGTGGGAATCCCAAATGCTAGGGAGATTTAGATTTAAGTCACCACATAAAATTATCGGAAGTGGGCAATGCACTAATTCTTGATTAACGTGATTTATCACCACAGGATCGTCTAAGTTGCTAGCGTATACCGAGCAAATGGTAAACACAGGATTAAGAGGTAAAGAGCATTGTACGATGACCCATCTCCCCAATGCGTCGGATTTAACCTGATTTACTACTATTGGTAGTGTATTACGTACCAGGATCCCAACTCCCTTTATCCGGACCCCCTGCGAGGTTGCCCCAATAAGTTTAAAACCAAGAATATTCAGCAAAGATTTCTGAGAGCCTTCAATATGAGTCTCTTGGAGGCATACCATGTCTGCCCCCATCTGATGTAATGTCTGCGCAGCTTTCTGCCTTTTCAATAACTCGTTTAGGCCGCAAATATTTAATGAGACTATTCTAAGCTTATTTGACGTATTCATCTTTTCCTCTTACTTTTTAAATGTTGATAATAGCCAGGCTGATACCCTACATGTAGTCCTGTATCAATCAAGTCTCCCACACACCCATAGCCCACAACCCACCTCTCACCATTCTCCCCTTCCACCCCTCTGACACTGTAAACTCTCCGGCCAAGCCAATTTCCTGCTCTCTTAAATTGACGCAACATACGAACTGCAATAGTGAGAACCTCCTCTACTTGATTACTTGTCCATGTGCTTTGCGGTACGTGGGCATGACCACACGGAAAGTGAAGGTACGAATTCTCGAACACAAGAGTACGATTAGGTGCAGGAAAACCTCTACTAAATTGACCAATCATTTTTGTCAGCTCAACACAGTCCTGCTGACCTTAAATGGACTGTATTGGAAAAACCATACATTCCACCTCATATCACAGATGTGACCTCCTTTTTATTTAAACGCGAGCAATGGTGGGTCTATAAATTGCAAAGTGACAGGGTAGGTCTCAATGATGAGATTCCGTGGGTTTCTCTTTAATAGAGACTCTATGTATGCCAGACTGTCCTGTGTTTTGTCTCCAAATCATTATCTCAGAGACATTTGGTTGTTGAGACACATTGAATAGCCTCTTCGCATTTTTCCAGTAAAGAAGAAAGCTGAATTGTCATCTTTAGGGGCTTTCCCTTTCTGTGATTAGTCGGTACAGGTCTTGGCTTACTAGAGGTGGATAACTACACTCTCTGGATTAGTATATTAACGTAGTCGCCAACAACATGAGGTATTCCTCCTTTTTTTGCATGCCTAGTTATTACCGTTACTCTACTCTGAGCGGTTTTGAACTTTGGGAATGTTGACATAGTGTTCCACGTTGATGCGTTGAGGGATTGAAAGTATCTCTACGCATGCGCAATACTTAACTTGCGCAGACTTGAGAATGAGAATGCCATAAACTAGAGATCATTGGCAAATAAATGTGACAAACGTGTTAAAGGGATTGGCGCATGACAGATGATTTTGTTTCGCTTACAAATTTAAAATCTAATTTTGTCAAGTGGTTTTACAACTGCGCATGTGCAGTTTGTCAGTGGCCGTTGAGAACATTTTTTGTAAAGGAAAGGCAACTACGCATGCATAACTGATCAGTGTTTTCACTGGCGCGGGTGCGCAGATCAGGTTGCAGTGACGTATGGAGCACAGCTGGTGCCGATTTGTTCATGCCATAGAACACTACTTATACGGCCTCAGTCTTGCAGCAAACTCACCTCTGGTCGCCGGCTCAATTTGTCACGGAGTACCGACGGAGAGGTGAGTTCGACTGCAGTGGGCTAACATACCTTTGCTGGATTGGTAGTTTTATTACCTAGTGGCTCCCTTTAGTTCTCTTTGCCTCTTAGTTAGAGGACACTAGATGCTCTTAAAGGACCTTTTTCAAATCACTCAGTTGCCAATCGTGACTTGTTAAGACAGGTGCTTGGTAAATCTTAAGAGCGCTGTCTGCATGGTGCGTGGCATTTTGGTCTCTTATAAAACCTCTAGGGGCTTAAGGTATTGTGTGCAGGTTGTTCCCGGGACTCACTCCTTCCACACAAGAATGAGACAACAATATTATGATTATTAAAGACACTAGGTCAATTATATTTTTTTTTAGGGTAAACCAATATACATAGGCCAACTGAGATAATTGGTTTTACTATTTATGAAGTTCCTTGATCGCTCCTTGTTCTCCTTTTATTTTGCTCTACTTTTCATGCCTCATTGATAGTCTATAGGATTTTGAGTAGCCATAGACTAGGGAGGACATGTTTTTGCTAATGGCATTGTACACCGTTTTTCAGAACGGTGCCCCCTTCCTGAGCGGCTGCTAGGCTGAGGTGGGTCTGAATACCCAGCAGTTGCGGCTAAGATTTGCTATCAATTATATTTCACAGTACCACATGATATATTAGTGCACAAATTGATTATTTTTATTTAATATTATAATTTCTTATTATCTCTAGGTATACTCGTCCATACTACAACGGCTGGACTGAGGTTTGAGGTTAAATACCAAAACATATATATCCTTTTTTTGTTGCGCTTTATTTGTTCGCAGCAGCACCTGTGTGAGGTCCTGAAGAAAGCCTAACCCACGTTTGGGTATATAGGCTGAAACATGTTGACCAACTTTCTTTTTCACCATAGCGGTTATAAATCCATACCGCTGGTGCTCTGGTTTTAATCCTAGCCGTGGGTGTCTTAAAATAAATTCAGTATCGACACCTCCTAGCTAGTTTTAGTTTCACTGCTTTCACTTGTTTTGCGCTGCGCCCTCACTTTTGAACTATTTTTGCTCTTCATGTGAGGATTTAGTTTATCCTCGGTGTGACAAAACATCCCTGAGCTCCCCTCTCATTGAGAGGGTGTAGCCCTCAAAGGAACTAGGGTTTTCCTTTGAGAGGAGAGTCCCTATGATGAAGCATGTCACCTTGTGGTGAGTGAGGGATTTCATCTTAAAAAGGGAAATGCCCAACCTTTTTTTCCATGGTGGTATCTGTGTTTGTCTTTATTTGTCATGTAGTTGTGGACACATTCTTTAATAGTAAATAGTATAGACCCAGGGATGTCCACTGTGCTACCCCTGCCTTTGCTGGCCAGACCCCACCCCCTGCCACCCATTCACCTTGCACATGCCTCTACCCCTTCCCCTTCCCCTTCTGCCTTCCCCCCATTCACCATCTGCAAGCCCTGCCCTATCCAGTTAGTCTCCTGCTGGCAGCTTACTGTCCCTGCAATGCCAGCCTGCCCTTCATGGTCAGGTTGCTGCCCCTGCTCCTGTCCCCCACTTCTCTGCCCATCATTTTCTGTGTGTGGACCCCTGCCCCTTCTCTCTTGCACTCCATGATCTGCTGTGCTGCCCCTGCTAAGGAAGCGTTTCCTCCATGGTCAGCTTGCTGTCACTGCCCACCTCCTCCCTGTCCTCCATTCTCTGAACAAGTTCCTGCCACTCCCATCTGCCCCTATAATTTATTTGTGCTCTTATTGCCCATCAAGCTTTCCCCCTCTGCTTAGGTTGCTGCTCCTAGCCACTTCCTATGTGCCTTCTGTTCTCAAAAACTGCTCAACAGATTTACACCAAGTCACAAAAAGCATGCTTTCTCACTAAAGATCTAGCTTTTGGTCAAATTTGGTGTAAATCTGTTCAGCCATTTTGACTGTAGCACTGTTTATAATTCCCTATGGAAAATGCATGTGGAAAATGCATTTTGGGATCCCCTTTTTCTCAGCCATTGCTTGACAGATCACCTTGAAACAGGAAAAAACTGAGGTGGATGAACTCTATTTTTGGAAAGTTTCATGAAGATTGGCAAAACTGTGCCAACGTTATTAGTCAAACAAAAAACATTCTTCCTATGGAAAGTCTGACCTAACTCTAACCACACAGTGGGGACTGCCACTTTGCAAGAAATCCACAAAGATTATAAATGTACTTGTGAATATCATCCTTAATAGGACATCCTGAGTGTGTGGGAACAGATACCCCACAACACATCATCACACCTTATTTCTCTTTGTATAAGAACATCTACGGCTGGGTGCTGGTAAAGCTGTGATTTAGTTATAGATAATTCAAGGTACACAGATCCTGCTTTAACTATAGATAATTCCCGGTGCACTGACCAGCCGCGGTCAGCTCAGGTAAGCACGGTGGGGCGATAGGCCGGGCGGGGAGGGGTGGGAGATGGGGAAGTCGACTGACGACGGAATAGGTATGATTAAATAAATAAATAATACCTATTCTGTCATCTTTCGGCTTCCCCCCGTCACGCCCGGCCCCGCCCTACCGTGCTTACCTGAGCAGGCCGCCGCTGGCACTTACCAACTTTAAATAGAGAAAATTCCTGGTACATGGACCCATGTTAATTATTGATAATTCCAGGTACACTGTTTCTGTACCTGAAATTACTATAATTAAAGCACAGGTTCATCAGCAACCTTTCCCTGGATGTTCTTTTACAACAAAAAGTGAAATGTGGCCCAACCTGAGCACTTCTTTAAATGCAAATTTCTCGATAATAGCTCAACGGGTTTACACCAAATCACAAGAAACACACTTTCTGAGTTAAATTCTTATTATCTACCAAATTGAGTGTAACTCTGTTAATCTATTTATGACCTGATTACAAGTTTGGTAGTCCATCGGACCGCCAAACCCATGGTGGAGGTGCGGTGGCGGTTGGGGCCCGCCGCACCAGCGGTCCGACTGCCGTATTACCAGTACAGCAGCCGGAGTGTTTTGGGACCGCCACAACTGCCCGTGATCCGTGATCCATGGTGGTAGCACAGCGGTCTGGGGAAGCAATATGCATGGCATTGCCGCTGTGGCGCTGCCATGCATATTACGGGTTTTCCCACTGGGTGAGACCGCCATGAAAAGGCTGGCGAAGGGGAAACTGCTCCTGTGCATGGAGAGGCATGCAGGGGGGCACATGTTGTGCCCCCTGTCTGCATGCACCCCCTTTCCTGCACGGCATGGATGCTGTGCAGGAATGGCCCTAGGTGCTCTCATTGCGCCAAACTGCCTGCCCACCAGACAACGAGGAAACTCGTAATCTGACGGGCGGGCGATGGGTGACTTTGGCGGTCTGGGAGTGGGGTGGCCGGCATGGCGGCCAACTCCCAGACCACCAAAGTTGTAATCATGCCCTTAATCTCTATCAGAGACCAAAGCTTCCTTTGGGAAATCAATGTTTTGGGACCCTTCATTTTCCTGGCTTCTGCTTTCTGTATTGATGCAAAACTTTCTATGATGGAGATGTGGTGCATATTTTTTTTAAAGTTTTGTGCAGATTCGACAAACGGCGCCAAAATCACTGGCAAAACAAAAAACGCTATTGCTATGGACATGCATATATATGAAGGTAGGACTTGTGTAAAAATATTAATCTACATTTACCTATTTATGCTTCCCTTGATCATATTGTGGTAGTCGATACTTTTCCTACAATATTTTTGTACTCAATACCACTTGCTTGTAGTGCTTGGCCAGGTGAACCACATCAAGTGGCTCCATGCAAATTATTTCACCAGCATTTAACAGACTACATGTGCTTCATTTCAGATGGGCTTACAGCTTTCAGAAGCTTTCTTAAGTCTGAGTTCAGCGAGGAGAATGTGGAGTTCTGGGTTGCTTGTGAAGACTACAAGAAGACCAAGTCTCCAGCCAAAATGTCCCTGAAGGCGCAGAAAATTTATGAGGAATACATTCAAACCGAGGCCCCAAGAGAGGTTAGTGCAATACTTTGCTTTGAGATTGCACAGTTTTATTTATTGTTATTCACTCATACTTTTACAGAGTAGGAATCGCTATTTGGAAATCTCAAGTAGAAAGTTCCATGCCATTTGTACCAATGGTATGGTTTTGCATTTCCAAAATAGCAATTTCCTATTAGGAATTCACTATTTTGGAAATGTTAAACCAAGGATGGCTATGGGAATAAGGCTGCCGCAATGCACTCCAAAAATAGTGGTGCACATGTAGAGCACACGTATGCTGTAGGGGCATGTGTGTGCTCTAGTGCACTTTTAAATAAGCATTTGAGTCGATGGTAACTGCGTTTCTTAAATTCTCGTTTTGCATTTAGGAACTGCTTTGTACATGTGCTAAGAATTCACAAATAGGAAAACTCTTTTTGCAATTTCCAATTTAGGGAACCGCAAAATGCAATTTCAACTGGGTAGAAATCGCATTTTGCAATTCCCTAAAGGCCTTTGTACATAGAAAAAGGCTGTTTTGCATTTTTTAACGAACTGAAATTGTGATTCGGCCCGTTAAGAAATCCAAAAAACCTTTGTACATTTGGCGCACACAGTATTTCTTAGGAGGTTGACTCAGCTTTTAGAATTTCAGGCCTGGCAAATACCAAGACTCCTTGGTCTTGATTCCATCTCATGCCTCTTTGTTCTACCACTTGATACATTATGACTCTTTATCTTACATTTTTGCACTTTCTTTTTCATCCCTGCTCTCCCCCTTTGTTACTGTTTCCCTATCATTCTTTTCCATCTTCAGCACTGCCGGCCCTGGCGGAGCAGGGCCTGCAGCCTGTGCTTCACTTGTTCTGAGCAAGGTGCTTTTGCTCTGACGTAATAGCGTCACAGCCTCAGAGAAAGCAACCATGCTCCCACGATCATTTCCAGTGCCAGAAACGCTCCCCGTTCTCCCTTGTTTCCGTTCCCTCATCCAATGTAACTTCTACAATTGGCAAAGGGGGCAAGAGTAAGGGAAAGGGACACTTTAATGTGGGTACCATCCCGACCTTAAAGCGGTTGATGGAGATGCGCTCATTCCATTTCCATCAACGTCTATAAGGTCGTGCTTGCTCCTGTGTCCAAGGGAGCAGCAGAGGACTGACGTTCGATGGAGCAGTGCAGCAAGGGAAGGTGTATAGTTTTGTGACGCCTCACTAGGGTTGCCACCTTCCCTAAAGAAAAATGCCGTCCATTCCTCCACAATTTAACTTTCTGCAAAGCCCAGGACATTGCCTGTGGGTGTGACACGGGCGAAGGCAACTGTGATGGTTCTCTAGGAGGGAAGCATGAGAGGTTTGTTATGCTGGAGCAACTGACATCCAGTATCATTTGTGTGGCATGCATTGTGATTTTAACATCCTGGGTGATATTAGCAGTCTGCATATGGTTGAATGTTTTAAATGCACTGGTTGCTGCTTCTCATGGGAGAATATAGTCCTTTAGGTAGATGTGGAGTTGAAGGCATTCATGAGCAGGTCAGACATGTTGGTGACCAAGTTTGGACTTTGTTCAGGCTGGTTAGTGTCTACAGGTGGGAGACAGTGCTCCACCTGATCACAACCGGATTGGTGTCCTTACCAACATTTTCTGGTTTCATGAACCCTGAGGCAACATTTCTTGGCTGGAAAATCCAGCTTGAAAAATCAGAAGGGACTTGTGCAGTGTCTTTAGACACAAACAAAGCTTATGCCTGCGTAAAACCCTCATGGGTGGCTCCCTCAGACTGACAGCAGACTCCCCTGCCCCCGGACACCCTGTCAACCCACGCCCCTCTCTCAGCATAGAAACTCTGACTCGTGTTTTCAACATGAATAACTCAGAGTGGAACTGTCATTTCATCCACCCGATGCTTACCCGCTCCCTCTTCCTCCAATGTCTGTAGGCGGCCATCCCAGTACCAGCTTTTACTGCTAACTGGGGGAAGCAGAGGCGAGGATCTGACCTTTGTTTCCACTGTAAAACTGTCCAAGAAAGTGATGACGCTTGCTGTGTTTCTTCCCACTCTATGCCAATCTTAGAAACAAATGGACCGTCCCCTTGTGCAGATGCCTCAGCTTACAAATTCGAGTGGAAGCTTTTGGAATATACAAAAGCGACACCACCACTATTGTGGTTGTTGCTGTGTCTAAATTCTTGTACATAGCTTGGGGAAGTAGAACCAAAGCACTAGGGCCAGCATAATCAGCCATGTCCTAAATGCACCATGTATGAATTTGATTTTAGGATGGTTCTACGCGTTTGAGTGTGCACTGTATGTGAGTTTATACCCTGTTATTGGTGTTAAATCATTTTAATGTTTTGATCTTGTTTTTACATATTGCTTATGCATTTTTGATGATGAGACTGCAGTCTCGAACTTTCAAATAAACGAATCGAGAGTGGTATTGTCAGCTGGTCAATGCTCAATTTAAGCCAGTGGTTGTAGGTGAGGACCAAGGCACTCATTTTTGGGGGCCGCCACTTATTTCCCTAATCAGACCCTGAGCAAGGGACAAAAAAACATAACAGCAGGAAAGAAGAAGGAAGTAAACGGTGTAAAAAGAGTGACAAAGAAATAAATTAGGACTGAAAAAAACTTCCAAATTTGAGATAAAGAGTCAGGGAGTGTATGGTCATTGATGTAAGAGATATAGGGGCAGATTTGCAAGCCCCATGCACCACATTTACACCGCCATTGCGTCACTTCTGTGATGCAGCAGCGCCGTAAACCATGCGCCACGTTGCGCCTTATTTACAATGTGACGCATCTCCCTAGACGTTGTAAAGCCCTGCGCCACATGAAACCTGCGTTAGGTTTCATGTGGGCGTTCCGGCGCAGGGTGGGCGTTCCATCGCAGGAGCGCCTCGTAAAAGTGACGCAGTGAAATCTACAAGATTTCACTGAGTCACTTTTACGTCCATGCTATGTCAAAACCCTGCGCCTGCTTGAAGCAGGCGTAAGGAGTGACGCAGCATGTTAGGCATAGAGCACCCCTGAGCATTGCTGGAGCCATGTCACGCTTGTGACACGACTCCAGCAATGCGCCGCCCTTACGCCACAGGATGCGACACGCATCACCCTATCCGTGCGCCACGGTGCGCTGCATTGTAAATGCGACGCATTCATGGTGGCGCAGGGAGGGAATTGCGTGTCGCATCTTTTCTGGTGCATCCCTGCTGATTTGCAGGGATGCGCCAGAACTCGTAAATCTGCCCCATAGGGTGGAATCAAGGCTATGCAGCTTTGGTATTTGGCACCCCCCTTATTTGACAGAGCTGATGCGGAATTTTTAGAAAACCTTTGGGTCCTGGAAATGACTCTTTTACAAATTTAGCATTGGAGCTGGTGCGCAAGGATGAATATGTGATCCATCAAAATAATTATTTCTGCAATAAGCTCTGGATCATGGGAATGTTACCGATTTGTACAAAAACAGCCAAAAGCGATGGGAATTTAGAATGCTAATATTAATTTATTACATTATACAATGATTACATTTCTTCACATAAAACAATTCAATAGGCTACTTTGACTGGAATTTACAACACGTGTGAGTCCTGTGTGAGTGAATGCCGTTCAAAATAACCCTGCACATCAGGAATTCCCTTGCTGTCCGTTTCCCAGCACAAACGTTTACCAGTGCTAGGCTCTCTCACTGGACAGGCATGCTTGACATGCAATATGTCTGTGACATACGTCAATATCCCACCAGGGATACATAAAGCTCCCAAGCAGTGTCCGATTGTTTTGGAGGCCTCTGAAGCCGGAAGCGTGGAGATTGCTTTCTGACACTCAGATTACTTCCTGGTCAAGGCACCGGGGAGCTCTTTAAAGTCTGTCATATTTATAAACTGGACACACTTAAAGGCGTTGGCCAGTAAGTGCATAAAGCAAACAATCCACCGTGTAAGGCAAAAAGAACTGGGTGCCAACATACCATTCGCAATATGACATTGAGTTCTGGTTTCTCACTTAGAGTTCGCACATCCTAGTGAAAATCATTTGCAGAAAATGCATTTTTGCTATGTTTTTGATTTTCAGAATCACCTCATTTACAACTACTTGCATAATTTGGAAATAATGCCTTCCACGCAGACTGAATGAATGCAGTGATACGGCAAGGAAAGTAGACACCCCCTTTCTGGTTGGGAACAAGGCAGCTGAAAGTCAGGTCACTATGGGCCAGATGTATCAAAGGGTTTTGCCCATTCTGTGTCTATGTGGAAATGTGTTGATACATATGTCCCTAGGTCCTCAGCACCTGGGGCCTTCGGGGTCACTGAACCCGCAGCATCAATGACAGATGCACCTCTGGATGAAGGTTTTGCAGTAACCTCTGGGCAGAGAGGTCAAAATTCCAGTTGAGCACTTACAATGGGTTTCTGCGCGATCCAATTGCACATATTGCTATGAAACACACAAACTGAGCTGCTTTCGAGAACATTTAATTAGCCTCCAATTGCATCGTAAAACTGAATATTTCTGTTCATGATGTTTAATGAACTTAATTGACTTTTCTATGTAACCAGTAGAATTTACTTCACATACTGCATAGAGTCAAAAGTCGCAAAAACTTAGGGGCATATCATCAAGGCCAGGCGATTAAATTATCGGCATTTTAGCGTCCATTTTCGGACGGAAAGCGGCGATAATTTTATCGCCTAATCAGCAAGGTCACGCTATCGCGTGAATCCTTGCCTTATCGCCCTTTCCCCCAATGCCCATCTTCGCATCTCCAATGAGATGCAATGTGGGCGTTCCACCCCAAGATAACGTAGCGATGACCTCGGTTATCGCTACTTTCCTTACGCCTGCTTTTCAACTGACTTAGCCATGATATCCTATGGAAGGTGGATATCATGGCTAAGTCTGCCTTGCCCTATCAGCAAGCTTTTGCCAAACGTTGTGCGATTATCGCTGGATTTCCAGCGATAATCGCACAGCTGGCAGTTTGCACGTTGAATTTTATCGCTTTGGAGATAACCGTTGCTGATAGCACGCTATCTCCGCAATAAAATTCAGCATTGGCCGGCGATAATTATCCTCGCGCTAAGAGCGCTGAGCGATAATTATCGCCTTGCTTTGATGATATTCCCCCTACATGCTGTAAGATTTTCTGTGATTTACCACAACTTTCAATGGGTCATTTTTAGACCTCACTAATAAACTCTGCAATTGCTCATTTGCTCAGACTAAAATCCAGATGAAATCCAGTGCTTCATCTGTGGAAAAAATAAGTGGAGGCGCCCAAAATATCACTTTGGCGCCTGCAGCCGGCACTGGCAAACACCAGGGTTGCTGAATAACAAGTGTTGGACATGGCCCTTTTTAAGGGGATTTCCCTGAAACATTTTGATTTTTGTCCTCCTGGTTTTTGTCAACTCTCTTTTCTTGACCATAGGACTCTGAACACTTTCCCACTGTACTGCAGCCAAAAAGTGCATGCACCCTTCCTACTCGTCAGGATAGGGTGCTTACTTGATTGGGTTAGGTGTCATACCTGTGAGTGCACTGTATGAAAGTACCCCAGATACCAAGGGTGGGTGCGAAACTGGCTAACAGGGGGATGTTGCACTGATTGTGCCACCCACCTGAAATGCCTGTCAAAAATGTCTCATGCTCAGGTTGGCCGGCCTCCGTCTGTAGTCAACCCTGAGGGGGCCTTTCATTACCACCAAACTGGGGTGGGTGAGTGGCCAGGTAGGTACATCTATGTGTGTACTGTCCAGATAGGGACGAACCCCCATGTGGGTTTTTCCTACCTAGGGGGTCGGCTCTCCTCATCAGACTCTTCCCAGCTGTGGCTGATTCTCTTGTTAGGGCCATAGGGCCTGGGGCACTCTCCCACTGTAAGTGCAGTTCGAAAGTGTGTATGCCCTTCCTACACACGACAGGAAGCGGTGTTCACCTGAGGGTTCTAAAGCATAGGTCTGGTCTGCCATGGCCAGCTGGCGTGCGCACACTTGCACCTATGGTGGTTGTAAACCAGTGTCCCGCCTGTCACTGCAGGCCATTGTGCGCACTGGCACCTATAATGTCTTAAAACCTTGATCCAGCCCTGCTAGTGCAGGCTGGTGTGCGCATTTGCGCAGATGGTGTTTCCAAACATGGGTCCAGCCTGCCATTGTGGGTTGGGGTTGCGCATTTGCACCGATGCTGTTTCTAACTACGTGTCCCATCTGCCTTTGCAGGCTAGGGTGCACACTGGCACCAAGTGTGTTTCAAAAAAGTGTCCAGCCTGCCATTGCAAGCTGGTGTGCGCTCATCACCAAGGGTGTTCTAAATATGTGTTTGGCCTGCCTTTGCAGGCTTGTTTGTGCACCTGCACCAATGGTATCTCTAAATACATGTCCAGCCTGCTATTACAGTCTGGTGGGCGCTTTGCACCAATGTTGTCCCGAAATACGTGCCCAGCCCGCCATTGTAGGCCGGTGGGAACAATTGCACTTATACTGGCCTGTTTAAGTCACTAGCAATCCTCAGAGGACCTTTCGCTACCACCCAAGTACCCCAAGGGTACGTCTTAAGGGGAGAAGTGAGTGGTAGGTGAAAGGCAGGGCAGGCACATGCGTGTGTGCCCAGCCCAGGTAGTGAAGAATACCATGTGTGTTTTCACTGCCTATGAGGTTTGCACTTCCTATAGGCTAACATGGGTGAAATTACTTCAGGCTGCAATGGTGGATTGCAGTGGAGCAGCCTCATGATGTTTCCTATCATTGGATTCACAGCAACAACCCCTTGCCAGTGCTCAAGGTGGCTTTGTTCTAATTCACATAGAAATGCCACTACTAGGACATGAGCATTTCTATGCTCCAAAGCTCTTTCTGTGCCTTGGTGCTTGACTCCAGTCCATACTGAAGGTTGGGGGAGGACATCTGGGCATTCCCTAGCAACTGCTATAAAACACAGGGCATTTAGTTGGAATTATAGACCTCTGCCATTTGTGGACGCGGCTGCAGAGATTGTAGGAGGAGGTTTTGATACTTGGCCTCCGGAGCCAGATCATGCATTCAACGGCCTCATAGCAGACAGAACTGAAATTTAGAGGAGACATCTGTGGTTCAGAGGGAGACCATTTGAATCATCCCCAACTTCAAAGGCACACTCCAATGTAACTACTGGTACCATACTGCAGTGAAATACGCTTGTGAGGACATGGCACTGGAGAACCTGGAACTACGTAGTGCACACTGCCAGATGACTCTTGGGCACAAGGAGGATTCATGCCATTGAAAGGGATCACATGCCCTTCCTGAATAATGGCTGGCCTGGACCACCTACCTGCTGCTGTGTGACATCCTGAAGTGTACTCTCCAAGGGCTTGGTGAGGTTGCCCCCTGTTCTTTCGGAGGTCGCAGGGACATCAAAGATGTGGCACGAAGGACCCACACCATCTACCTGTGACACCTGGAGAGCCTCTGAAGTGCCCATATCGTGTGCTGAAATCCAACTGGTAGCACAGCGTGGTTGTGAAACTAAGAACTCTGCTTGGAGACCAGATTGCCTTGTGCGCAGCCCAAAGTCCTGCCTGCATCTACGGCATGTAGCCCCCCGCATCATGGGGACCTTGGCAACCATAAGCGTCTTGTTGGTGCTGAGTAGATTCACCGGTTGCAGGATCCAGCATGGCGCGCTTAGTCAATCGTGTTGCATCCCTCTCGTGTGAAATGCTGACTGCATGCTCATTGCATGCAATGTCCCATTCACAGGTTGCGACCCTCGGAGGTGGGGGCATAACCATAGTAGTGCCTCATTCTATGTCGTGAGGCATTGCTGAACTTGCGCCTTTGTGTGTGACCGGGACTATCTGGTGCAACCAATATCCACGTGCACCAGACATTGTGCCTCATTTCCATGGAGGTACAGAATTTGCAACTCTTCATTGTGTGTGTGTAACCAGAATTGTCTGGGGTGGCCAATATTGACGTGAACTGGACGTAGAGTTTTATTTCCAGGGAAGAACAGAATTTGCCACTCTTCATTGTGTGTGACCAGAATGGTCTGGTGCGACCCATAACATTATGCGCCAGATGTGGTGCCTGGATTTCCTGGGTGCAACTCAATGTGTACCGGATGGGGTGTTTCCTCCTTCCGAGAGGCACCCCATGCTGCATTTCCCATTCATTGATTGTTCCCTTTTTGGCCCTCAGCACAGCGGACCAACTGCCTTCTCCTCACCCGGCCTTCCGCGACTGCATTGTGTTGCCAGGTAGTATTGCCCAGCTCGGGCCTGGGTGGTGAGAGTGACTGACTGGGCTGGAAGGACGCTTCTGAGAATGATTGGAACGGGTTAAGAGACTGCATGACCCCCATCAGCTTTGCAGAACTGGACTGGTGCCGAAAGGCCCTTGTGGAACACATTTTGGAATGACTGACAATTGCCCTCATCCTGTGTCTGCTCTGTATCTTGTGGGTGGACTTCTCAAGTGGCTCACCAACCCCCTTTTGTCATCTTCCTCCTATTTAACCTTGCTTTCTACTGCCACCTGCTTCCCTGGAACCCTGACTAAGAGTGACTTCAGCCGTGAAGTGGATAGTTAGGGTGAGTTGGATGATGGAGGGAGGCTTTGGGTAACGGGGTCTGCAGTGTGTAGCCAAGTGAGCTGCTGGGTATCAGCTGCACTGCATTAGGGTACTGAGTGCGTATGTGCGCAACCTTGTTTCATACGGATTTGTGTGATATCCATTGCACCGCATATCGGTGCAGAGTGAGGTTGTGTGGAAGTGACAGTTGGTGAACTGCCCGAGATTCACGTCACTGGTTGGCAGTTTGCCTGATATGTTGATTTCTTGCCAGAAGAGCATTTCATATGACATTGGGTTTCCTTGTGCAGCCTCTGTCTACGGTGCTGCTAAAAAGTGGCATAATTCTGTGTATGTACATATTTTCAATATTGTTGTAACCCGGGCTGTACCCTCTAACTATGTAGTGTTGAATTATAAGATTTGTTAGGGTGGGCCTGGAGTGGACAACGTGTTGCACCGCTTAAAGGTGCTGGGGGATGGTGTAGAATAGGATATTTCCCAAGTGTGCATATTGCTGATGTCATTCAAACATGCTTGGGCCTGCTAGTAATAATTACAAATGTGATTTATGCCCAGAAATACATGATGATCATGTGGTGTTGATAATTATGTGTGTTGAATACAAATGGTATTTACCTACATCATATGTGAAGTCTCTTTTGTGATGCTCAAGGTATCTATTGTGAGTGCTGTGCCAATGCTTTACACATTGCCTCTGTGGTAAGCCTGCTCAGTCCCAAGCTGCCCAAGGGCGAGCGCAGGTTATACAGTGTGTGCAATCACCCGATCCTGACAGGAGTGGTAGGTTCTACCTGGCTGCGGTATTGCTTCAGCCAATCAGAAAGTGCTTGTTCCAACACCAAGCTTGTCTAGTCTCAATTCAATCTAATTCCTCTTTCTTACATTAATCAACACTTCTTGTCTCTTTATCTCACTCCTATAGGTTGTTTTTCATTCATTCTTGCTCGCTTTGTTGCAGTTTTTCTGCTTTACCTTCCCTCCTCCATTTACTTTTCTTGCCTTTCTCTCTTGTTTGTGGTCAGATGATGAATAATAAGTCATGGGCCCTAAAAAGGACTGTCGTGCCCACCACCTGTATAAATTAAGAATTAAAAATCTACCCATCACTCACAATGAACAGTAAACTCCAATTTTTGTCATTGCTTGCAGGTTAACATTGACCATTTCACTAAGGGTGTGACACTGAAGAACCTGGTGGAGCCATCACCCACCAGCTTCGACCTGGCACAGAAGAAGATTCACGCCCTGATGGAGAAGGACTCGCTGCCCAGATTCCTGCGGTCGGACCTTTATTTGGAGCTCATCGAGTAGCCAAATGGTCGGGCTGTGCATGGCGTCCCTGGGGTCATACAGGGCTTCCTGTTTACTGTTTCCACAGGCCAACATGTCCTTCCTCAGCAGCTTAACCTTAAATACACCGAAGTGATAAGATGTTGCTAACGCTTGAGCCATGTTGTTTTGAAAATCTGTTCTCTATCAGCTAATGAAATGCTGTGCATCACTCTGGCCTTAAAATCCCCTGTTGGGAAATATATGGGGAGAAATTGATTTTTTTACAATGAATCTTTGCATAGCTGCTTCGCATTACCCAGAGTTATTACCCTCTCAAACCAATGTGTCTGCCTCACATCCACTCCATCAGTGAGAGATTAGGAATACGCCTGTGCCCGCGCTCAGTGGTCAGAATACCCATAAAGTTCAAATTCAAGCAGATCTTACAAATGTCCATTATTTAATCAATCTGCAAACAATAGCACATGCTGGCTGTGAAAACTGTCATTTCTTGAAATGGGCTCCTCTGCTTCCATGTCTGTTCCCCAGTGACCTGCTCCTAGACATACAGGAACCCTTTGCAACTTATTAGGGTTTTTGAAGATGACATACGCTTAGAAAACACAACAGATATCCCATTCATTTTATTACAAGTGTCGTAGGCTATAATGCACTTATAATATAGCAGACCGGACACCCACCACGTCTGTGATGGAGAATCCTATCTGCTAAACTCTAAATAGGTCCCTTAGTTTGGAGTAAATTCAGGCAGACATGGGCACAAGCCATGGATCAGTGGAGGCAGCATAAGGTGCTGGTCAGCAGGGGGCGCTGTCATAGGCTGTGATGGTCACTTGGTGGCAAAATGACACTTTGACCTTGCTGGAATAAGCATTGTCCTGCACACATGAGCAGTAGTGGGTGAATGTACTTAATGTGACCCACGGACTATAAGGGGAGCCAGTTCCTCGCTCCTTTGGCCGTATCACCAACTCTCTGGGCTACCCTTGGCTATTGTGCCTCTCCCTAGTTGCAGAAACCCATGTCCAGGCAATGGGGTGGCCAAACAGGTGCAACAGGAAAAGTCTGAGTAATGAAGTGTTCCTTGTTTTGGACAGTCTGATCAGTCAATCCGAACTGGCCGAAACAGTGCACATTGTTCTGGCCCCATTGAGATAGATGGGTTTGGGCAAGAAGCATGGTGAATGTCATGCTTTTGAATCTGCGAAATTCAGGCCATCCTCCCATATCTGCACTTTTTGTGGTGAAGCTGGCATATAGCTCGAATGTGCAAACAGTCTTAATGGCATTACAAGCCCCAATAGCCTCATTATTGCTTTTTAAGTATATCGTTTCGTACATAACCCCAAAAAGACATAGAGAGCTTATGTGACAAGGCGCCCCCCAGCTACAGTGTGAAAGAGTAAACATGCAGTTTTGCCTACATATCAAGGGGTCAGCTCTCCAGAATGTCCTCAATTAAATGAAAGCAGCATTTTCTAAACAACATGGTCAGTGAGCAGCACATTTCCCTTGCGCACTTTTGCTACCCGTATAAAGTTCCAGGACTGCTAAGGCATAATAACTTTGGCACCCCCCAGAAGGCCGTGTGCAGCCCTCACTTATGCACTGTCCCTTGGGAACCAACAGTATGTGTCACTATTGTGTGTTGTGTGCTGTAATGTAGCATTCCTTTCTCCATCCTACGTTTATTCTGTAAAATAAATAGCAGTTTTAAACATGTATTTCCTAAAAAAAAAAAAAAGATCCTATTTATGGCTCAGATCCTCACCCCAAATGTGTACAAAATGCGATGAAATTGTTTCTCAGTTGTAAAGATTAGATTGAGTTGACAGTAAAATCTGGTTATGACACGGTTGATTGCACGTAAAATGAATTTCCTCTGCCGAGACTCACCCTTTGTGTGGGTAAATGCAGGTTGTTGCACCAAATCACAGGCTCCCGTCCCAGAAACCTGACACCAGACTCTTTATGACTGTTGCTGTTATCAGTTCGTTTTTTCAGAATATTGTAATAATTCACTACTACATAGACTACATCAGCAAATGTGGGATTCTGAATTTAAGAATAGTGTGTGTCAGTCTAATTATGTAGCGTTACATCAGCATATGGTTTGGCAGGAAATTCCACGCACGGGTCTCTGAGCCAATGGAAACCTTCCCGGCCACTCACCATCTCATTCAGAGAGGGCGTGGTCCTGTTGTTGAAAGTGCACTATTACTTCCGGAGTAAAGTACGACTGTTGCCTCTGTCGTGACCCCTGTTGTAATGGCAACATTCGGAAAAAGGGCATTGCGGATTGCAACTCATTAGACATGCTGGTTATGGTTATATAATTCATGTGCCATCAGAGAGGCAGTACGTTCCATTGTCCAGGTGGCCATTTCGCTTTGTTAGGATGGCATTATCTCATTGATCATTGTTAATTAAGGACTGGAGCATTTAACAGATCTTTTCCACAATTCGGGAATGAATGATACAAGTATGACTGATCCACACAAAATACTCAAAATGTATCATTACATCTGAGGGGTGTTCTAAATTTCAACCTGTAATGGAGTGTTCCCTTCAACTGTTCAATAATTCATCTTTTGCATGAATTTAATTTGTGCCACAAAAGGGTCGAAAATGACTTCGTTCTCTTCAAAGATTTTGATACATCCTCACAGATCAAGCACCTCACATATCCTTGTTTGAATCTAAGATGTTCATCTACTTACCTTAGAATTTAAATCAATTTAAGAAAAAAAGAGAGAGAATGGCACACTATTTCTCATAATCTAAACCTGTCTACCTACTTGACCATTAGACACTATGTGGACCAGCAAGGTGTACACTTTCGCTATAGGACACTTCATAGCATCCCAAAAGTCTCCAAAAAGGAGAGTAAGTCTACATTTTTGGATGATAATATCAGGTGCCTTCTTCTTCTTCCATGGATACCATAACTTGAAAACAAAACACTTGATTGTCACCATCAGAAATGTCCATTGCTAACTGTATGTGGACCATCGGGTAAATAAAACCCACAGATATATATATTTCTGGAAATTGAACCTTTAAAAAAAATGATTTCAAGCTAAGTAATTGTGGAAAGCACGGAGCCTTGAGAGGAGCGGATGTGTACAGAGCCAGAGTCAGGCGCTTTTATATTGGATGGTAAAAGAGGGACAACGTTTCTCCAAAGGTTGGCATTGAAGGGCAGTTTAATTCCATATTTGGCACTCATTCAATCCCAGCTTCCAAGTGCTGGCTGACATTGGACCAGTTTCTAGTTCCTCCCAGTGCCCTGTGTGTGGCTATGTGCATAATTCTGACTGCCTGGATCCCGTCTAACACTTTTCCAGGCAGTCTTGGTGGAGAAGGAAAGGTGTGGAGAAGGAAAGGACTGCATATGCCCTAAGGTTCACTGTTGACTAGAGGCCCACAGAGCAGAGCGGAAGCACCTTATGAAGTAAGCCTACTGGGTGCTTTCTTAGATTTCATCTGGGCCTACCGGAGATGTTCAGTACATCTCCACAAAGGAATCTGGCCTGATCTGTGGTTGCATTATGGAGAACTTTGGTTTATAAGTGGTTGAATCTGCCCATTGTCTACCCTAACCAGAGAAACACAACTTCCATCACACTGTAACAAAAGCAAGCGTGCATCCATCATTTCAGTCAAGAGGTTACAGTGCTGGGGAAGTTAAGCAAGAAACAGGAATCACTCGGGAGAGTTGGCGAACTATGATGGGGAAATGGCTCTTGAGCCTGCAGTAGGTTTGTGAATTCAAAAGCCACTGCTGTATGTTGGTGTGAGGGGAGGTGGGAGCTTGTGGTGGTTACAAGAGTAAGGGTGAATATTGTATTTAGTGTGTGTTAAGATTTTATTTTTTAGGAGTTGAGCGTAAACCGGTGATTGTGAGAACCTATAAGTTTTACCTGCGCTATAATTAGTGAACCTACGTGACAGATTAAAGAACCTCCTACTCATCCAGGGTGTGCGTGGTGTTGATGAGGCAAGCTATAGTTTAACGTTGTTGGAGCTTTGCAAATGTTTCTGTTTTCTTTGGAGAATGCGGTGTGAAGACTAAGCATAGACACAAATGACTGCCATTCTTTGCCAGGTGTTAAAATGATCTCCATCTATTCAATTCTCACACATCCATAAATATGGCTAGCTGGACTATTTGGAAAACATTTATGTTTAGTTACTCCGGGAATACAAAGACTTCCTTGATCTATAATACTGTTTGACTATCTGTTTACTAGCACATGAGGTCTTATTTCAGTGTCTTTTGGGTCCTTCAAACCAAAGAAACATGGAGATGCATGGTGTCCACTACAGCTGTCTTTCATCTTCTTGGAGACCAATATTCCACCCCACCGCTGGATGAAGATCCATTAACATGAAATAAATATGTAATGTCAGGGGTGAATGACTTCAAGTTCCTTTCATCCCTGACAATTTCTCAGCATAAACTAAAACTCCCTGGAAAGACCAAAGTACTTCATGTAGTTGCAGATCAGTGTACTGTCACAAACAATGGGCATCACCCTGATACAAAATGCGGATAGAGCAGTGTTTTTGCTCAGGAACCAAATGTTGATGGTCTCATGTTCCATTTGCTTGCATGCTTCCTATATGAACGTGGGCACTGTACCTTATCACCATGCACATTGCACATACAAGGTCACTTGCAATAGGATGGCATCTGACCAGTATTTATATAAATTGAGTGAGAATAAATGTTCCAGATCAATTGATGTCCTTGATTGCATTATAGTCGGATCTGGTTGTTTGACGAAAGACAGTGGCTCTTGTGTGCTCCCCCTGGCTTTCATGATTATTATTGTGATTCACACTGTATTATTTTGTCTAAAGGAAGGATCGATGACAGTATCATGAGATGGTATTTGCAAGTAAATATGGATCATGAAATGTCTGCTTTTTTAATCAAATGGCACCTCCCTATCACCTCGTTTGAGGGAGATGTATCTCACAGCAAGATCATTATATTGTGAGTGAGAAATAGACAAATGTAGTAAGTGTTTTTGTGGCAATATACAGCAGTGAGTGATGACACAATGAGGTTAAAATATTGGTGTAAGTCCAAGACTTTTCTTTTTATCCAACTAAGTCATAAAACATGTAAATACAAAGCCTTGAGGATTCCATTATGCTTGAATGTTACCATTCAAAGGAAAGTGCTTGACTGGCAGCTCTAATTCAATTCTAGTTGTTAAATATTTTCATGCCAGTCACTGAAATGTGATGAAAATTCGTTTTCAGGAAGAAAAGCGACCCAATGGATGAATTTTGCTTTATCCCTAATAAAATATTTATGAAAAGTTGACGGTTAGCACAGAATACTTCCTATTCCAAGATGAAAATTCATCCATCAGGTATAGGGGACTGTGATTTTAGGGGCTTGTTATTGTACTTCAGCCACTGAGAAATTCACACAATTCACCGTTTATAGAAGAAGGATGGTTAAGAATGGATGATGACAACTTTCACATACAATCACTGTTCTGCCTACACCAAAGCCCCTTTAAAAAGCATCCAAATTGTTGTTGGAGCAAATCAAATCAACAACATACCCAAACCTCACTTGACAGAGGCAACAGCATTGAAAGAGAATTAATCAGCCTTCACAAACTAGCATCTCCAACAGCATTTATTTCAGAAGCCTAAAAGTTTCCATTTCCTCCTTGATTGTCAAATGTTGTTTTTGTCTAGCTTCGCATGTTATGCTATGAGTTTGTGTGTTCATTAATATCTGTTATCATATATTATCAGTATATACCAATGCATGTAGTTGAGAACTACACAATTATCTATATATCTTTATATGCGTGTTTCATTTTCAACTATAAAGTTCAGTGTGGCTTTCAGTACAACCAGTTGTGCATTTGTGTTGTTTTGCAATACAGATATGGAAAAAAATCTCAAATGGGTTGTTTTGGATAGTAAGCATCCTTGTTTTACTTCATCCAATTTTCCCTTAAATAAATTCTCATCATCTCATAATTCCATACAATCAAAAGATGACATAATAAATAGTAAATGAGCCACAGGACAACAATTCCTTATATTACATTACACAAATGTTGGTCCTTTACATGCCACCTGAGACTGAAGACCTCACCATCTTCACGTAAACTATGTCTGCCCCCACTGCCTATGCTTGAAGTGTAGGTTATCAAGTCACAGATATTGTCCTTCCTACTTTTCATCACTATGAATCTTCGTCTTGGATGGAAACTCAGCTAATTGTAATAGCTTAATGTGATTTATTTAGAAATGGGTGTTAAGAGAAAATTCTATGTTTTTGATGGCTAGGAAGCACTAATTCCTGAGGAGAAGTCAATGGTGAAATTTCCTTCATTGATCCATGCCTATCGGGGAGGACGTTTATCAGTGGATTTCCCTCCAGAATTAGCGCTTCCTGAAAGAATCTGACTCACTTTCCATTATCACCTTGCTGTATATCAGATTTTAGTTGATATGATAAATTAGTCTACGTGCTGAAGGCGTGGCCTCTTTCCACAGTCATATGATATATATGCGGAAACAGAATGTGATCAGCAATAACCCATTATTATGGATTAGGCCTTTATTATGAGTGGCCCTGTGTTTGGGCCGATAATTATTGGACCTGAGAAAATCTTATCCTGCTCGGTCTGATAAAAAAAAAAATTCAGTTAAGAGTTTGTGCCTGTAAAAGTGGAATAAAATGTAGATTTCGGTTCACCACAGTCGCCTTCTCCTTAATTATTGGGCATTTTTCACCCAATAAATTTCGGAAGGGTTGAACTTTTGTAAATTATTGGTAGAGAACAATGGGAGCGCCGTGTTATAAGCCAAACTTCTAACTCCTGTTACCGCACATATCCCACATTATATTTCAAATATATGGTCATTCGTAATAAGGTCCTGCTGTTGTGTGATTTGTAAAACAAATTTTGAACCTGTCTGGTTGTGAATTTTCTTTCTTTATTTGTTAAAATAATTATCATATTACATGAGATTGCATATCTTTTTTTTTTTAAGTACATTACTTTATTTGATTAAAAATATAAACATAAGAGTTGAGAATACAAGCCATACATGTAAAAAAGATAATTAAAATGATCGAGAAAATACAAAATTTTAAAACTAGGCAGGAACAAACAGTTTTTTGAAAAAATTAATAATATAAAAAAGCAGAAAAAGAGTAGGCAATACTTGTGTAATTAAAAAATATTGCATATCATTTTTCATCAATGTTTTCATAATGTTCCATTCACTTTACCTGTGGTCTCTAGTAGGGCCTCAAGGAAGTGCATTCCTAAAGACTCAATCTGGTGTTGACACCTTTTGCTCTCCTTGTTCTGGCAAAAAAACAATAGAGCTTTGTCAATGCAAAAGTACTTATCCTTGTTTTAGAATTCAAAACCATGTTATAGCGTTTATGGAAATGGATGCCAGGACGGAATCAGAAAGCAGGTTGGCCGTTGCTGTCCATAATTTACTAAGTCATCAGCTTAAACTTTTTTAGTATGCAAATACTAAAGGGATGTTTATCGCCATTTTTCATTTCCTGAAACATACAACAGGCTTGAAGCTAACCCAGTGGTTTTGAGCATGAGCAATATTACTGAGGTTGATTATATTTGACGAGGGAAAAGAAGATACAAAGACAAACTTTCGGATTTGTTTACCGTATTCAATCAAAGGCCAAAGTCTAGGTATATTCTCAGAATAGAAATACATAGTAGTTGATCATACAGTGACAAAAATACTTCATGGCAGTGGGGCATTAATCTAAAATACATTAGGCTTGTGGTGCAGTGCTTTCCCCTCTGTGGCAACTATAGCAGAAGGAGATCATAGTCTAAAATAAGTTCTGAGATGGACACACATGGCAGTAAGTCTATAAATAATCTTTTTTTTTTAAGTTACTCTTCATTTCAACATTTTTCAAAGATTTGCATATAAGCACATAACTTCCACAGCCAATCCAACATGTGTTTCGCGAGTTGCTTGCTTCTCAAGGGCTTCCAACAATACTCATCAAGTTAGTCCTTCAATTCTTCTAATTTCTTTTCAACACATCATCATCACCTGAAATATCCTCTGCTATCCTAAATTGTGTTGTAAAACAGTGGGGCGCCGCCTCAGAACTGATGCCGTTGTGTGAATCAATGCCAGGAAAGAGTCTGAGGCATAGATGAAGAATGAACTTGTGTAAGTGGGTCAAGTTACAGAAAGCGTGTTTGGTAGCTTGCCTCAATTGTGTTGTAAAACAGTGGGGCGCCGCATCAGAACTGATGCCGTTGTCTGAATCGATGACAGGAAAGAGTCTAAATCAAACAAATGGATTTTACAACACAATTAAGGATCACAGAGGATATTTCAGATGATAATGATGTGTTGAAAAGAAATTTGAAGAACTGAAGGACTAACTTGATAAATAATAGTGGAAGCCCTGAAGAAGCAAGCATCTCGCGAAACACGTGTTGGCTTGGCTGTGGAAGTTATGTGCTTATATGGAAATCTTTGAACAATGTTGAAATGAAGAGTAACTTTTGAAAAAAAGACTATTTATGGACTTACTCACTGCTACGTGTGTCCTTCTCAGAACATGAACTAAAGTGAACCATATGGACTATTCCCTGTGAGGGTAACGGGAATCTGAGAAACAGCGCAGGGCTAAAATATATTTTCCCTGTGTGAATTCATAGTCTAAAATATATTCAGCAGATGATCACCCTCCGTCTGGTGAAAGCATATAAAAGACTACAGAGCTCATAGAAAGTAATGCAAATAGTCCACCGATCTGCCATGTCTCCCTAGGAAGTCCTGTCAAGTTTTGCATGTCCATGCATGATGAGTTGCTCCAGCCCAGGTTTTTTCTATGAAGTCTGTGACTTGTACTTCTGTTTTATAATGAAATAAACAACACTCCAGGTCCCAGAAATGAAAGAAATGACTGCATAGGTTAAGGCATCTACTCCTCTGACAAAGAAAATCCTGCCTAATTTAGAAATTGTTGTGTGTCTGGAGGGGATAGCTAAACATACAGTGTGTTGCCAGTGCCACTGCCACTGCTCCTCTGTACACTCATGGAAATTCCGATTGCTCACCATATTGTCTTAGTCCTGCTTGTCATTTTTGTTTGTTTTTCAAAACTAAACTTCCCAAGCAGTAGTTTGTTTCAATAAATGAACTGACACACAGTGACTTTCCATGCTCGTGGGGCGATTGGTTAATATTCCTGCCAGAAACAACAATGCCTCACCCAGCTGACCAAGGCAGGGAAAGGCACTGACAGCTGCGCTGCCCTAAATACGATGGGTCTACAGTCACTGTCACCTGCTGGCCTAGTGGTGGACGAGCCATCAGGTTAAGGATTTTTGCTGGTGGAGTTGGTTGAAGCTCTGCCAGCAGAAAACCAGTAGTTCCCCTAATAAAAATGGGGTGTGATTAACCACAAATTTGGAAGATCGGGCATTCACCAAACTCAAAATAACTCTCAGTATCGGTTATCTAAATATAGTGCGCATAGTTGATATAGTCCTTCTACTATGGTGATGGTGTATTCTGCAGGACTATACATTTTTTTAATATATATGCATACCACGTCATTGGAAAACTTCTCTCCCACAGAGATTTCAAAATTATAAATAACATTTTGCACTGACTAATTGGCGCCTGTCTGCCACCATATGCAGGACTTTGGATATAGCATTTAGAAAAGGATAGCCAATGTTCATACACTCTAATTCTTCCAACTTATTCAGGGGCAACTGTGTGCCCAAAAATGATTTTATTGCTCTGCGGCTCGACACGTATCCCTTAGTTCTATATATCCCACAAATGCAACGTTTTGGCAAATATAAGAACTGAGGGGCTGATTATGAGTTTGGCGGTCCGTTGACAGACAAACTCATGGTGGCACCGCAGTGGCGGTCTGGCCATCACCGCACCGTATTACAACTTCGGCAGTTGGGCCACCATTGGACCACTGCAACCACCAGGGACCCACATTCCCTGGCGGTGGCATGGCAGTCTGGGGCTGCAATATGCTTGGCAGTGCTGTATTCTAAGCTTCCCCATCGCCAGCCTTTTCATGGCGGTGAGCCCGCCATGAAAAGGCTGGCAGTGGGAAAGCAAAAGGTGCCCTACAGGGCACTCTGTTGCCCATGTAAAACTGGGATGCATGCAGGGAGGTACATGGTGTGCCCCTGTGTGCATGCATACCTAGTTCCTGCATGGAATGGACTTAGCAGTCCATGCCATGCAGGAATTTGCTTTGGCATTCACATAAGGCACCGCCATTGGGAATGCCAAAGAACCGCCCGACAGACTAGGAGAAAACTCCTAATCTGGAGGGTGGCCGGTGGTCAACTTTGGTGGTGTGGGGCATTGTTGTGGCGGTCTGCTTCCACACCAACAAAGTTGGAATCAGCCCTTGAGTCACTGTAAGATAAAATCGTTGTGAATATTCACACGTTATGGTCAAGGGGGAGTCAAAATAAGAACTCACATTTCAGTTCCATACCCAACTATTTTGTCACTACATCTGCTCCAATTCTTGTCTTTTTTTATATAGGTTTGCTTAGTTCTTTGTCACTTGGCAGGAATGAACAATATAACATAACATCAAGCACCTAATTTCTTGTATTACTTGTATTTTTTATTGCATGTCACAGATATCATTTACTGTGAGAATTAAGTGCATTGTAGGTATGGTCGTTCTTCCACAAATCTCTTACGTGCTACCTTTGCAGAGCAATTTACATCCAAGCCTGGTTCTAAAATGGTTGCCAATATTATTTACCGACCTGAGTTCAAACTACACTCTCTAGTTTTTCGGGTATTAATTTTAGAAACTAGGTGCAAAAGATTTTGCATATGTTGCTCTCCATTTTTTCAATCAAAGTCCAAAGCAGGTGCAAAAATAAAAAGGGCACCCCTAACAAACTTTGATTGTGGTTGATTGTTTTTCTACTCTATTTTGCCAATAGGGTCAAACCAGTCCGATGGTCGATAAGAAGCCCTAATGCAATAATTCAGTGTAAGTTCTATTCCCATTGTGTAGTGTAATTACATTTAAAAAATCAAACACTTACTTGAACATGACATTCTCTGCTCCAGACCTCTTCTTTCTGCCACTGGATGCTGCAATTCCGTTGACCAATCTTGGCGCTGCTCACATCCAGCATGTGAGCAGCCACCTGATTGGAGGGAGCAGCCTCACTTGGTGCTCCTTAGCACTCTGGAGGCCTGCACTTGCTCTCAACCCAGCTGTCTTGAGACAGCTGGTTTGAGAGGTTTAAAGTGTGAATGTCTGGCTGGCCATCGCAGATGGCCGGCCAGAGACATTCACACTTTAAACAGTGCAAAGGCTCGCCTCCCTGATGCCACTCAGCAGGCCTGCCCCATCCTGATACTCGATTCAGGATGGGATGAGGAGAAATAAAATGGGAGTAATTTAACATTCTATTTTTCATCTCTGGAGCTTGGGTGGCGGGCATTTAAGTGGGGCGGTGCTCAACTCCTCCAACTGAGGAGCCTCCCCTGCACATAACTCATTGCTTCTCCACTGTCAACAATTGGATGGACATGCACTGCCTGATGCTGAACTCCGACATGATTCAGGCTGTATCCTACCACCCTGGCTCAATTTTCCCCACACTTTGTCATCATCTCCACCTTAATCTCTGTATTCTATTGATCAATCAACGGCTAAACAAATCTCACTCTCCACTCTGTTAGGACCTAATTAACATATTATACTCCACCAATCTGGAATACTGCAATACTTTGTTCCTCGACCTCACTCATTTCCCCATTGCCTGCCTCGACCCTTGAAAACCCACAGCTTTGCCAAAATTGCCCTGTTAAACATTCCTAGATCATCTTCCGCCTGCCCTGCACATCATGAAGGAAGGATTACGGTGTACAATATGTCTAATGGGTAAGCCTTTATAGCTATTCAAATCCTCCCACACCTCATGCAGACATGCCGTTGCACTTAAATGCCTAATCCCTCAAAATAAAATCTGCCTAAATCCTCTCACTCTAGGGTTGGCTATGCATGGGTTCTCTAACTCTGACATAACACACCATGGTTAGAGTAGCCTACTTCATAACTGATTTTGGAACCTGTATTGTTTTGCTTCCCATTTTTCTCCCAAAATATTGTTTGAGTTTGCAATACACAGGTAACAGTAAGAGTGGTGGGCTGGGTGGGGTGGGGGGTGGTCAGACGACTGGATAGGTAAAATTAAATGAAAAAATAAATAAAACCACTTACCTTCTGCTCGCTGCTTAGTCGACTTGGCGATATGGCAAGCGCAAGGTAAGTCGTTTTATTATTTTTTTAATTTAATTTAACCTATTCCAATGTCTGTCGACTCCCCCTGCCCTGCCTCACTGCCTCACTGCCTCACCGCCTCACCGCTCTTACCTGTGCCGGCCGCCACTGACAGGTAAGTTGTTTCTAATTTATTTAAAGCACATCTGCACAGCATGCTTGCTCGAGGTGATAGATATGTAAATAAGCAAACACAAATGAATTACAATTGAAACACGTATCTCTGTTGGCAGTCAAAAACACCTCCAGCATTTTATTTCTGACATGTCCTCTGTACTTGCCCCATTTTTCGCTCTTTATTATAGGAAGCTGTGTATGCGTATCATGATGTTGGTCTGCTTAGTATCACACTGGATTTCAGAGTACTAACCCCTCATTCCCCAACCAGTCTAAGTTCCGATGATTATAAACAATACTCCCAGAAGGGTTCAAACGCATCAAAGCCTCACAGCAAAGTAAGCCGTGGATTTAGAGCTGAGTTTATAAAACTTCCCCTTACTCTCTCCTATTTTCCAGAGAGACTTACTTACATTAACCTCAATGGACTTTCCAGTTGTATGTGGTAATTCTCTTCCAACTGTAAAGGATATACCTGCGATAACACATAATATCAAGGTATGATCCTGCCATATAATGCACCAATGCATTTTAATTCCTGTGATAGTTGTCACCCCCTTTCTATCCTACATTTAAAAGATCTGTTTGTGGTGTCAGAGGTGGTTTGTGTGGCAGTGTGTGGTACCAAACCAAGGGAGCCTGCTTGAAAGTTCTAAGCCATGCACTGACCTGAAAAAGAACTTTGACTGAAAAAAATAAAATGTGCAGATCTTGGCACAAAGGATTTGTTACTTTGAAGGGAGTAGGCTAGGCAGCATTGACGTAATGTATGACTAGAATACAAGCGGAGTCCTGTCTTTTGAGTTGCATGGATCTCCAGCCTGGATAAGGGAAAGGAACAGGCTTTTTACAGTTTGCAGGGGGGGCTCATATGGTTCTTCACTATTGCAGCCTGAACACTCTTGTTTGGTAAATTATTTAGATTGACAGTGGAAACACTTGAGGTCATATATTGTTGAAAGTTCCTTTGGGAACAACAAGTGTGTGTACCTGATAGCTGAACCCTCGCCACTTTGTTATTACAGAAGTGGCTTCACATGCTAGCTCAGTCTATTCTGTAATAAAGATCACACTGGCACACATGTAGCAGTGGTGTAATATCAAGGGCACATTCTCTCTTTTGCTGGCCATGTGGCCTTCACCTAAATCAAGGAACATTTTGCATCTGTGCCCACTCTGTATTATTGATTTGGGCCCAGAGGCAAAGGAAATGTCAGAGGTCAACTGATTGTGTGCCACATGAGGTGGTGTATAGTCAGTATGCCCCTTTACTCCTGAGGACGTTCCCTGAAAAAGGGAAAGGGGTCCCTTGGCCCCACCTGACCACGTGTGCAACAGGAGCACATAGTTAAAACTGTGCTGCAGTGCAGACCAGTGAGGTGTGCCCTATACATAATATGGGCCCTGGGGCGCAAGCAAGCTGCCTTCAGAGAAAATACGCTTCTAGTTCCTGGAACTCAAACAAATGACAGCAGTTGATGAATAATCCCGAACAGAAATGCAGAGAGAAGCAAGAATCCCAAAGTGATTTACACATAAGGAAATAGATAAATGTTAGAACTGGGGGTCTCTAGTTGGCTGAGGTAGGTACCTTAGTCCAAATAGGGACCCTTGCTTCTAAGTCAGGGAAAGGAAGGACATCTTCTCAGATAGCCCCTGCTCACCCTCTCGGTAGCTTGGCACAAGCAGCCAGGCTTATCTCCAAGGCAAATGTGTATTTGCAATCACGCTCTCAGTAACACAGTGATACACCACAAATGGACTCCACATGAGTTTCATAAAACAATTATATGTTTATATAAAAAACTAAATACGATGAGACCACACAATAATAATCCAACATATGCGTATTTGTAATATTGCACCTTGCCGGTTATTAGGCCAGCAAGCACTGGGAGGTTCTTGCAGTATTAATGAGCAATTCACGATGATCTAATGCAGTCCTAATGCAATGCTATGCAGTTCGTAATGCAAGAATCAGGCAGTTCGTAATGCAAAAACAATGCAATTCATAATGCAACAATCAGGCAGTTCGTAATGCAAAAATAATGCACTTCTAAATGCAATAATTAAGCAGTTCGTTATGCAAAAATAATGCATTTCGTAATGCAACAATCAGGCAGTTCATTATGCAAAAATAATGCACTTTGTAATGCAACCATCAGGCAGTTCATTAGGCAAAAATAAGGTGCTGCAGCACTGATCGTGGTGCTCTGGACGGTCTCTATGCCACTCTTACTGACCCACGGTCAGCTACTTGCAAATATGCCCCCAACACGGGTAGGATGGAAAACAAAGTGCCACTCCACACTCCGGCCCTGGTACTGCCACTCCTCGGCAAATTCGGGCCGCAATACGGACTTGAGTGGAGGCTCGCGCTGCTAAGATGGGAAAGGGCGAGAGCGTTTCTCTCGGAGCACGCACCCCGCCCCAGGTGGTGACACACGCACGCTCGCTGAGCGTTACCTGGAAGGTGAGATCTCACTCTCCTCTCCTCGTGGCTTGGGCCTCCAGCGAATTCCCACAGCTCCTCTAGGGATGCTGGTCCAGGCTGATGGCAATGACGATCGCAGCACTTCTGGTCACACTTCCGATCGACGCAGAGAACCAGTCTGCTCCGGGACACACAGTCACGGGGCACTTTCTCATGAAGGTCTCAGGCTGCAACAGGGCAAACGCACACAGCGTCGCTGACTCACTTGAGCTCCGGGTGTACACGATCACAGGGCAATCCTCACGAAGGTCTCAGGCTGCACGAAGCACACGCACACAGCGTCGCTGAGACTCACTTGGACTCTGGGAACACACGATCACGGGGCAGTTCTTACGAGGGGCTCAGGTTGCAAAAAGCACACACACAGCGTCGCTGAGACAAACCTGGAAACTTTTATGTTCCCGAGTTTCCACAACAGGGAGCCAGCTCTCCTTGGGGACAAGTTACTTCAGGACACAGCACAGAGCAAAGTCTTTTCAAGCAGGGGGACACAGCACACAGCAAAGTCCCTTAGCCTCTCCTTGGTTAAATCAGCAAACTGCAGGCCAGCCCCAGAACACACAGCAAGGGTCAGTCCTTTCCTCAGTCTCCTCAGCTGTTTCTTTCTTGGCAGAGGTTCCTCTTGACCACGAAGTAGTTTCAATCATTTTCAGTCTTGATCAGTCCAACGTTCAGGGGTTTCAGCTCTCATAGTTATACCCCTAAATGTCTTTGAAGACTTTGTGTTCAGGGGGGCACTGACCCCTGTCCAAACCAGTTCTGGCTGTCTCCCTGCCAGTGACACCTTCTTTCCTTTGGTAATGGGGCTCTGGGTCCTTAATCACTCAACAGGTATGGAGACATTGTTTTATGGCAGCAGCCCAGGCCTCTTCACCTCCAGGGCTACTCCTCCCCCCTACACTACAGATGCAGGTCAGCATTTCTGTCTCACCTACTCCTCCCCTGGGTCAAGACATTCCGCAGATCCTATCACATTCAAATCCAGTCAATCCACAACCAGGCAGAGACACAGAATTGGTAGAACAAGAAAACCGGCCCCTTCTAAAAGTGTGTTTTCTAAACACACAATTCAAAAACCACCTTCACAAAAAGATGTGTTATTAAATTGTGAGTTCAGGCACACTAAACTTCACCTCTCCATCTTAAGCCTATGGGATGATAGGCTGTAAACATATTGCACAGCTTCCTCCATTTTGTCCTATGGGCAAGATGGCCTTGCAACAGTGAAAAATGAAATGGGGAGTATTTCACTGTCAGGACATGGTACACACCTTAGTGTAGTGTAGATCCTATATCCCTGATAGGCTCTGCGCATTGGAATAATATACACTATAGATTTTACATAGGACTGAGGTCAGTATGTCTCTATCGAGTACATTAAACTTATTTACTTGTGTGTGCCAGCTAACTCAGAGGTCACTAGAAACTTCTCGAATACACAAGAGGGGATTAGTTTCTGACAACCGCATAAACATGACAACTTTGTTTCCCTTAGAGTCGGAACAATCTCAGAACCGTGGAAACAATAGATAACAGTTTCACTCAGTCAATCGTGCATGCTTCGTTTCTACAGCGTTGCACAGAAATAGAGAGACGGGCGTTTTAAAAAAAGGGTTTATTGAACAGTCTTATTTCTCATGCAAGAGATATGAACTGCTACACTCATAAGACAGGCTGCGAAGTACAATATGTACAGAGTTAGCAGTAAGATAAAATAATACTGCAATAGCATGCTTTGTAGCTATGACATATATTAATTAAAATACATACATAAATAACACAGGCTAAAATGTGAATACTCATCTGATGCTTCTAAATAGTTCTACCCCAGTGTACCTAACCTAAGTGTAGTACGAGGTAAGAAGTAGGTGCTGTTTTCTAAAGTATAGCTAACTATTGCTATAGTTTTAGTTTTGCCAAGAGTTGCCAAAAGTTTCTCTAAGTTCTAGTCTGCTCCATAACTTAGAATGTGCGAGGTTGAAATCTCTTTTCCGGGACTCGATCTCTAACACCCCGCAAGGGGAGTCAGAAACACTGGAGCTGGATTCTCTGTGAAGAGGATGACAGCATCTGGTCAGTGCGTCAGGCTGGAACTCGATTTCCTTCCGAACTTGTCGTGGAGAACACGAAAGTAGGCAGTCGAGCTGGATCGTGCCGGAATCGGGGTTTGCCAGGGCAAGTGCAGGTATATGTATACCTTGAAGGTGTTTAGGAATGCCTGCATTGACGTAAATAGGGACCCTTGCTTCTAAGTCAGGGAAAGGAAGGACATCTTCTCAGATAACCACTGCTCACCCTCTCGGTAGCTTGGCACAAGCAGCCAGGCTTATCTCCAAGGCAAATGTGTATTTGCAACCACGCTCTCAGTAACACAGTGATACACCACAAATGGACTCCACATGAGTTTCATAAAACAATTATATGTTTATATAAAAAACTAAATACGATGAGACCACACAATAATAATCCAACATATGCGTATTTGTAATATTGCACCTTGCCGGTTATTAGGCCAGCAAGCACTGGGAGGTTCTTGCAGTATTAATGAGCAATTCACGATGATCTTATGCAGTCCTAATGCAATGCTATGCAGTTCGTAATGCAAGAATCAGGCAGTTCGTAATGCAAAAACAATGCAATTCGTAATGCAACAATCAGGCAGTTCGTAATGCAAAAATAATGCACTTCTAAATGCAATAATTAAGCAGTTCGTTATGCAAAAATAATGCATTTCGTAATGCAACAATCAGGCAGTTCATTATGCAAAAATAATGCACTTTGTAATGCAACCATCAGGCAGTTCATTAGGCAAAAATAAGGTGCTGCAGCACTGATCATGGTGCTCTGGACGGTCTCTATGCCACTCTTACTGACCCACGGTCAGCTACTTGCAAATATGCCCCCAACACGGGTAGGATGGAAAACAAAGTGCCACTCCACACTCCGGCCCTGGTACTGCCACTCCTCGGCAAATTCGGGCCGCAATACGGACTTGAGTGGAGGCTCGCGCTGCTAAGATGGGAAAGGGCGAGAGCGTTTCTCTCGGAGCACGCACCCCGCCCCAGGTGGTGACACACGCACGCTCGCTGAGCGTTACCTGGAAGGTGAGATCTCACTCTCCTCTCCTCGTGGCTTGGGCCTCCAGCGAATTCCCACTGCTCCTCTAGGGATGCTGGTCCAGGCTGATGGCAATGACGATCGCAGCACTTCTGGTCACATTTCCGATCGACGCAGAGAACCAGTCTGCTCCGGGACACACAGTCACGGGGCACTTTCTCATGAAGGTCTCAGGCTGCAACAGGGCAAACGCACACAGCGTCGCTGACTCACTTGAGCTCCGGGTGTACACGATCACAGGGCAATCCTCACGAAGGTCTCAGGCTGCACGAAGCACACGCACACAGCGTCGCTGAGACTCACTTGGACTCTGGGTACACACGATCACGGGGCAGTTCTTACGAGGGGCTCAGGTTGCAAAAAGCACACACACAGCGTCGCTGAGACAAACCTGGAAACTTTTATGTTCCCGAGTTTCCACAACAGGGAGCCAGCTCTCCTTGGGGACAAGTTACTTCAGGACACAGCACAGAGCAAAGTCTTTTCAAGCAGGGGAACACAGCACACAGCAAAGTCCCTTAGCCTCTCCTTGGTTAAATCAGCAAACTGCAGGCCAGCCCCAGAACACACAGCAAGGGTCAGTCCTTTCCTCAGTCTCCTCAGCTGTTTCTTTCTTGGCAGAGGTTCCTCTTGACCACGAAGTAGTTTCAATCATTTTCAGTCTTGATCAGTCCAACGTTCAGGGGTTTCAGCTCTCATAGTTATACCCCTAAATGTCTTTGAAGACTTTGTGTTCAGGGGGGCACTGACCCCTGTCCAAACCAGTTCTGGCTGTCTCCCTGCCAGTGACACCTTCTTTCCTTTGGTAATGGGGCTCTGGGTCCTTAATCACTCAACAGGAGATGGAGACATTGTTTTATGGCAGCAGCCCAGGCCTCTTCACCTCCAGGGCTACTCCTCCCCCCTACACTACAGATGCAGGTCAGCATTTCTGTCTCACCTACTCCTCCCCTGGGTCAAGACATTCCGCAGATCCTATCACATTCAAATCCAGTCAATCCACAACCAGGCAGAGACACAGAATTGGTAGAACAAGAAAACCGGCCCCTTCTAAAAGTGTGTTTTCTAAACACACAATTCAAAAACCACCTTCACAAAAAGATGTGTTATTAAATTGTGAGTTCAGGCACACTAAACTTCACCTCTCCATCTTAAGCCTATGGGATGATAGGCTGTAAACATATTGCACAGCTTCCTCCATTTTGTCCTATGGGCAAGATGGCCTTGCAACAGTGAAAAATGAAATGGAGAGTATTTCACTGTCAGGACATGGTACACACCTTAGTGTAGTGTAGATCCTATATCCCTGATAGGCTCTGCGCATTGGAATAATATACACTATAGATTTTACATAGGACTGAGGTCAGTATGTCTCTATCGAGTACATTAAACTTATTTACTTGTGTGTGCCAGCTAACTCAGAGGTCACTAGAAACTTCTCGAATACACAAGAGGGGATTAGTTTCTGACAACCGCATAAACATGACAACTTTGTTTCCCTTAGAGTCGGAACAATCTCAGAACCGTGGAAACAATAGATAACAGTTTCACTCAGTCAATCGTGCATGCTTCGTTTCTACAGCGTTGCACAGAAATAGAGAGACGGGCGTTTTAAAAAAAGGGTTTATTGAACAGTCTTATTTCTCATGCAAGAGATATGAACTGCTACACTCATAAGACAGGCTGCGAAGTACAATATGTACAGAGTTAGCAGTAAGATAAAATAATACTGCAATAGCATGCTTTGTAGCTATGACATATATTAATTAAAATACATACATAAATAACACAGGCTAAAATGTGAATACTCATCTGATGCTTCTAAATAGTTCTACCCCAGTGTACCTAACCTAAGTGTAGTACGAGGTAAGAAGTAGGTGCTGTTTTCTAAAGTATAGCTAACTATAGCTATAGTTTTAGTTTTGCCAAGAGTTGCCAAAAGTTTCTCTAAGTTCTAGTCTGCTCCATAACTTAGAATGTGCGAGGTTGAAATCTCTTTTCCGGGACTCGATATCTAACACCCCGCAAGGGGAGTCAGAAACACTGGAGCTGGATTCTCTGTGAAGAGGATGACAGCATCTGGTCAGTGCGTCAGGCTGGAACTCGATTTCCTTCCGAACTTGTCGTGGAGAACACGAAAGTAGGCAGTCGAGCTGGATCGTGCCGGAATCGGGGTTTGCCAGGGCAAGTGCAGGTATATGTATACCTTGAAGGTGTTTAGGAATGCCTGCATTGACGTAAAAGTCAGGCATCAGAACGTCATGAATGAACCCCTAAGGAATAGATGTTCATGCATACTAAATGAGTTCTTGGAGAAATCAATATCCAAGCAAGGGAAATTCCTAAAGGCTTAAGAGTCCGGTTTTCCAAGAACTCGTTGTGACGTGGATGGACGGATGTAGGAGACCATGCCTGTATTTGGTTAGCATGGACAATGCCTAAATAAGGGCTAGATTTTCAATGCCTAAATAAGGGCAATATGAATTATACCTATATAAGGGCATAAATCAGGAAACCTATATACGGAATCTAAAGCTACACACAACACCCACTCCAGTTTCGTATGAAGGACATTACTGAATCCTAAACATACTAAACATGTCTACAAAAGAATATCGCATGATAATCAAAAACATACTAAAACATATCTAAAAAGCATATGTCCTAAAAAAGCATTACAAACCCATTGCTATGCATAAGGTGCTGTACATATTAAAAGCAATGTTTCATTCTACGTATATGCGTGCATTGAAAATGCCAACGAGAATGAAGCAGAAATATATACATATGATGAAATGGCTCATTAATACAGAAGAAAAAGGGCCGAATCCATTTCATATCAGGTTAACATAAATCAATTGTTAATGTGACAAGGTGGCATAATGTCCCTGGAAGATTTTCAAGGAATTCTGTTCTCTATGAATAGTTCTACTATAAGCAGATTACTTGTGCCAAAAATGAAAAATATAAATTTGGAAAAAAACATTTATCATAGGAAAAAGTCCCAAAGTCAGTCCCTTGTTTGAAAAGAATGAAGGCCAAATTCAGAGTCTTGTCGGAACACTGTGTGCCTGAATCAAAAGTCAGTGTGTGGGCCTGGAGAGAACATGAAATCTTCTATTTCAGTTGACAAAAATGTGTCTACCGTTGTAGGTGAAAGTTGGAATACCTCGGTTAGAAGATTAACTGCACATGGATGTGAACTATTTCCTTCAGCAGTGGTTGTGTCAGCAATGTTCGAATCGGATGGTACCTGCTTGCCTGTTGTTTCCTCACGTACCTCAGCAGTATCAATTTGCATCTGTGAGATCTCAATGAATGCCGTCATTGGGATTGGTAGCCGCTGGGGACAACACAGAGCATGGGCCGTTACTGGGTCCAGCAGAGTATCGATATCCGTAGGCATGACTGATGGGAGTGTTAGACAGATGTCTAGCACGCATTCTTCACCGCAGAGCAGGCAGCGTAGAACAGGTGAGATGCAATCTTGCCAGATTGGTCTGAATCACAGAAACCATGTGGTATTTAATTCTCGTAGATGAGGTAAACCCAAAATTTGGACGATCCACTCACGACACTTCATCTCCAATAGAGCTCTCTCTATGGTGCCTCTCTCTGGTGCCTGGAGTGACGCTGGTGTTGAGGCTTGCCATATCGTAGAAGTAGGAGCAAAAATAGGATTGCACGAAGTTTAGAAATATGACGAGGACTGCTTGAAAATGTGCTAACAGTCCTGCACACAGGTTCTTCAATACATGTATAATACCACTCATATCAGACATGTTTAAGATACGACCTATCATTTCTGAGAAATGTACAGGGCAGTTTGTATACAAAAGGGTATGTATCTTTGCAGAAGTCTTTGCGACTTGGAGATCATAGGTTTCTTTGGCAGAGGTCAGTGGCACTGTTTTTTGTAAAAAAAATGGCTTTCATTCTGCTTTGAGTATCAATTCGTATAGAAGAGATGTTCAGTGAAGGCCACAAAGCTGACTCCCTGACTGTGTCTATTTGTGGAAACGACTTGCATACAGCAAGTGACCCTGGACGTAACCGTAACTAGATATGGAATACCTGGCAACATGCCACAGCAGCTGTGATCATTCAACATAATGTAACTCCCATTCAAAAGTTGGCCAGGTGACAGGATAAGTTTGTAGTTGAACCATCACAGGCCCAGTGTAAGCCTGACAAAGGAGTGAACCGCTTAGTGTGTGTTCATAATTTTCACCGCTAAGAAACACTTCACATTCCCTACTCCAACATCTATGTGTGTAAGGTAATTCCCAGGATGTCTTGATGTATCCTTTACCCAACCTTTCATATTTGCCAACTGGTATATGTTTTAGGCAATATTGAAAATGGAAAGTTTTAACAGGCAGAGTAATCTTACCATGTATGATCCACTCAGTAGCTGGTTTTTCTGCCACCGTGAATGGTAATTTTTCCAGTTTTTCAATGCTCTGCATTTTGTAGACTGCTCCCCTTTGTGCCAGTCTGATCTGTTTATCAGTGAGATTAAATTCTGAAAACAGTGACGTAGTATTGATTAAACTCCAAGGCACATAGCCTGCACGCAAATACTGTAGCGTCCAGCCCAATAGCATAATAGAACGTAGCTGAGACTGACCATGTTGCAACATGACCAAGTCCTGTTCCATGATGTCTATGACCGAAGACACAATGCTGTCCAATGAATATATTCTGGACGCCAGAGTTGTTAACCCATTGTCTACTACAGAGAGAGTTTTCTCTAAATTAATATGATCAATTTCTCGTATTTGTTCTGCAGTCTCTGCTTGGGTAACCATCCATGCTTCATTATAAGCAGCGTAGATACCGGCATATATGAAATGTTTTTGACGTGGTTTTCTTGGTCCTAGCAAGAATTCCCTAAGGTCTGCTCCTTCTTGAAGTAAATTTAAGTGTTGTTTAACATCCTTCAGTGTAGCTTTCTTTAGCCAATCAAAGCAGAGTTTCCCTACACTGTATGTTGTTACTACCCCTGGATGCTGTCTTTGAACATAGCATGGGTCTGGCCTATTGATAGTTAAACCCTGTGTTTTAGTCAGGAATTGGTCTTGACAGTTATTCGTGCTTGTGGGCCAGAGCTACCATTTTTTCCATTCTGGATCTGATCTGTTTGGTGCAAAATATTATGTACGTCGACCTCCCCCCGTGTAGTGCTATTGCTTGCAGGTATAGGTACGGTCGGTGTGTTCATGTCTTTCATCCTGGCTAATCCAAGGCAAGACGTTTGCTGGACAGTGACATTCAAAAACATAATTTGCTCAGGGATGATACAGGCCCTAAATAAAGCTTCTTCCCCCTGTACTTGCCATTCTTTTGTACCCCAGACAGTCTTTGTCTCAATATTGTCTTTCCAAAATTCGAAACCCTGTGTAGACAGTTGGGCATAAAGGCTGCAGAATAAATCTGTTTCGTATTGGTTAACATATTTTTCGTTCCTGTTTTGTTCATTTTTTTAAAATAAAACGTTTCTGGTTTAGACAAATTGTAGCCTGACAAATATGGAAACTTCATTGGAAAAGTTTTTGAGCTACCCTTTGAAGGTGTAGGACAATGTTCCCATTGGTTATACATAAATACATTTCTAGGCGTTGCAGATTTATGCAAGAAGTGATGACCATAGTGATTATAACAATACATTTGTTCATAGTCTGATGAACCCTCTAAATATTCATGATTTTTTAATACAGTAGCCATCTCTAGATCAGACATCATATTATTAACAGTCTCGAAGTCCCAATCATCAGAAAAGGTACTAGAGGTAATAAAGTCACTTAATGAAATCTTAAATAAATGTGGAATCTTCAAAAGCTCCGACGGGCCAAAAATTTCAGATTGAGTTTGGTCCCAAACTATACCCTCTGGTATAGGAACGGCTGTGATGTTCACTGCTGACAAGTCTCTTGCTTCACGGTGGGATGATTTGTGTGGCTGGAGAAGTAAGTTCACTCTTTTACTTGCTGTGTCCATTTGAATATATCTTCCATTTATCAGCATACCCAGAGTTAATACCAGAGCTAACCAAAGTAGAAAGAAGAATATTCCCAAAACAATCCATAGTTCAATCCATGGTGAAACCAGATAAGTCTTTTTCAGGTGATGAAAAGGGTCTTTTGCTTGTTCTTTGAAAGTTCTTTGTGCTGGCGTTTTTTCCGGTTCACTGGGATCCTCAGAAAACGTATCAAAGTTAATGAAATGGCCAGAGGCAGTTCTGTCAATGGTTTGAATTGCATCAGGATTTGTTGAATTCGCTGGAATCAGTTGATCACTTGTTACTTCGTTGTAGACAGGTGTATCAGGACAAACTGTTATTTTTTTTTCCTTTACTTCTCACTGCAGATTCTTCAAAGGTGATGAGTCTCTCAGTTTGAACCTCTTGGATTGGAGCCAGCGGAGTGTGTCTGCTACATTGGTGGAGTCCACTTGGCCTACTGCTTAGTATCAGCCACATAGCGTGGTTTGATCAGGTTGATGGACACAAATCTTTTCTCCTTTTTACCAGCAAGGGGCGGCAAAAGTACTGTTCTTGATCCGTGGATTCCTAGGACAGGTACTGGTTGTCTGTAAGAAGGCCCAAATTCCTTCTTGTCCGCGATCTTTTCTCTGACTAGATCCCCAAGCTTTGGGATCCAGACAGGCCTTGCTGGGACGGCTGGTTTTCCCTCAGTGATGGTTGGCTTCAGGAACACGTTGCTTTGTTTTGTTCTCAGTTCATTTAAGTCCTGTAAAACAGCCAAACGTTCTTTGATATCAAATGTCTTATTTTCCATCACTGTGCCTTGCATATCAAGGTTCGGTACCAACATTCTAGTTCCAAATAGAACTTCATACGGAGTGACTCCCCCTAGAGAACTTCTTGGCAAGTTATTAAGAGCGCGCTGGACCCCATAAAGGTGTTTGACCCACCCATCTCTCGAACCTAATACCCTAGCTGTTAGACTGCTTTATGTCCCGGTTTTTTCTTTTCACAACAGAATTTACCTCAGGATGGAATGGAGAAGAATACCGCAATGCTATGCCCAAACTGGCCATGGCTTCTTTGTAAGCTCAAGAGCTAAACGCATGACTCTGGTCAGAATGTAGTGTGCCAATTGCGTATGTGCCGATAAAGACTCGCAAATCTTTTATAACAGTTCGAGCGTCCTCCGAGCGCTGAGGCCACATCCATAGGAACCTAGAACAAGAATCCACTGCGACCATGATATATTTATAGTTACCATCCCTTTGTAAGGGACCGCAATGGTCCAGGTAAACACATGTTAATGGTTTATCTGAAATTAACAGGGGCGTCTGCGCAGGACGTTTCACAGTAGAGACATCTTCAGGCATATTTCACATTCCAAAACATAATTCCTTGTCTGTTTCCTAATGCCTGGCCACCAGTATCTCTGTTTTAATAATGATACCGTGGCGGAAACACCTGCATGGGCAGAGGCGATCCCTTCATGTGCTGCTAGGATTAGTCCTAATCTGTGTTCCATGTTTGGTATTACCCTATACCCCACTCCAGGGATTCGAGCAAACGGAACATTGTTCACATCAATTATATATGAGTATTTGAGTGGAAATTTTTTAGGTAACGCTGCACCGCTGCCTTTGCTTGAAGCATTGACAGCCAGCATTATTTCACTGTCTATTTTCATTTTTGAACGAGTGATTGCAGCTACGGAAGTCATTTGCACAGCCCCTTTCGCAGCTTCATCAGCCAATGAATTCCCTTCAACATGAACGCCATCACGTTGATGACTCAGCGTATCATGTGAGTCTTTTGTAGTCCGTTTCGCAACTGAACTACTTGTTCCCAAAGCATTTTATGCTTGATTGTGCCACCTTTTGCATCCTTGAAACCATTTTGAAGCCAATTCTGTAAATATTCATTGTAAGATTGAACACAGTAAAAAGAATCACACACTATGAGTGTGGGGAATTTGCGATCCGTATTTTCAAGTGCCAACTTGAATGCTTGTAATTCAGCTCACTGAGCTGTACGATCTCCTAGAGATTGTGTTTTTGTGGCGAACAAAGCAAAAACAAAAGGAAATGATGGATGGAGTGTTGAACATTGCAAGCACTCACCCCCAGTCAACTGATCTGGGTTTAATCCATCACCGTTCTTTAGCCCACTCTGCCACCCCAGTTCAGACATGGCCATATGCAAATCAGTCTGACCCTGTGCCTCATGGGAACAGTCCAGCCCGAACTGCCAAGCCATGTCTTCCCTGGACCGGAAACAAGCTTCCTAGGACCGGTTTCTGGCATTTCAGCCGTCTTCAGCCAGGCTTGCTTGAATCCAGTGGCAAAGTGAGCAAGGGACTCACGTCTGAGCATACCCTGCCAACTTATGGCGAACAAAGCAAAAACCAAAGGAAATGATGGACGGAGTGTTGAACATTGCAAGCACTCACCCCCAGTCAACTGATCTGGGTTTAATCCATCACCGTTCTTTAGCCCACTCTGCCACCCCAGTTCAGAGATGGCCATATGCAAATCAGTCTGACCCTGTGCCTCATGGGAACAGTCCAGCCCGAACTGCCAAGCCATGTCTTCCCTGGACCGGAAACAAGCTTCCTAGGACCGGTTTCTGGCATTTCAGCCTTCTTCAGCCAGGCTTGCTTGAATCCAGTGGCAAAGTGAGCAAGGGACTCACGTCTGAGCATACCCTGCCAACTTATGGCGAAGCAAAAACCAAAGGAAATGATGGACGGAGTGTTGAACATTGCAAGCACTCACCCCCAGTCAACTGATCTGGGTTTAATCCATCACCGTTCTTTAGCCCACTCTGCCACCCCAGTTCAGACATGGCCATATGCAAATCCGTCTGACCCTGTGCCTCATGGGAACAGTCCAGCCCGAACTGCCAAGCCATGTATTCCCTGGATCGGAAACAAGCTTCCTAGGACCGGTTTCTGGCATTTCAGCCGTCTTCAGCCAGGCATGCTTGAATCCAGTGGCAAAGTGAGCAAGGGACTCACGTCTGAGCATACCCTGCCAACTTATGGCGAACAAAGCAAAAAACAAAGGAAATGATGGACGGAGTGTTGAACATTGCAAGCACTCACCCCCAGTCAACTGATCTGGGTTTAATCCATCACCGTTCTTTAGCCCACTCTGCCACCCCAGTTCAGACATGGCCATATGCAAATAAGTCTGACCCTGTGCCTCATTGGAACAGTCCAGCCCGAACTGCCAAGCCATGTCTTCCCTGGACCGGAAACAAGCTTCCTAGGACCGGTTTCTGGCATTTCAGCCTTCTTCAGCCAGGCTTGCTTGAATCCAGTGGCAAAGTGAGCAAGGGACTCACGTCTGAGCATACCCTGCCAACTTATGGCGAAGCAAAAACCAAAGGAAATGATGGACGGAGTGTTGAACATTGCAAGCACTCACCCCCAGTCAACTGATCTGGGTTTAATCCATCACCGTTCTTTAGCCCACTCTGCCACCCCAGTTCAGACATGGCCATATGCAAATCCGTCTGACCCTGTGCCTCATGGGAACAGTCCAGCCCGAACTGCCAAGCCATGTCTTCCCTGGATCGGAAACAAGCTTCCTAGGACCGGTTTCTGGCATTTCAGCCGTCTTCAGCCAGGCTTGCTTGAATCCAGTGGCAAAGTGAGCAAGGGACTCACGTCTGAGCATACCCTGCCAACTTATGGCGAACAAAGCAAAAACCAAAGGAAATGATGGACGGAGTGTTGAACATTGCAAGCACTCACCCCCAGTCAACTGATCTGGGTTTAATCCATCACCGTTCTTTAGCCCACTCTGCCACCCCAGTTCAGACATGGCCATATGCAAATCAGTCTGACCCTGTGCCTCATGGGAACAGTCCAGCCCGAACTGCCAAGCCATGTCTTCCCTGGACCAGAAACAAGCTTCCTAGGACCGGTTTCTGGCATTTCAGCCGTCTTCAGCCAGGCTTGCTTGAATCCAGTGGCAAAGTGAGCAAGGGACTCACGTCTGAGCATACCCTGCCAACTTATGGCGAACAAAGCAAAAACCAAAGGAAATGATGGACGGAGTGTTGAACATTGCAAGCACTCACCCCCAGTCAACTGATCTGGGTTTAGTCCATCACCGTTCTTTAGCCCACTCTGCCACCCCAGTTCAGACATGGCCATATGCAAATCAGTCTGATCCTGTGCCTCATGGGAACAGTCCAGCCCGAACTGCCAAGCCATGTCTTCCCTGGACCGGAAACAAGCTTCCTAGGACCAGTTTCTGGCATTTCAGCCGTCTTCAGCCAGGCTTGCTTGAATCCAGTGGCAAAGTGAGCAAGGGACTCACGTCTGAGCATACCCTGCCAACTTATGGCGAACAAAGCAAAAACCAAAGGAAATGATGGACGGAGTGTTGAACATTGCAAGCACTCACCCCCAGTCAACTGATCTGGGTTTAATCCATCACCGTTCTTTAGCCCACTCTGCCACCCCAGTTCAGACATGGCCATATGCAAATCAGTCTGACCCTGTGCCTCATGGGAACAGTCCAGCCCGAACTGCCAAGCCATGTCTTCCCTGGACCGGAAACAAGCTTCCTAGGACCGGTTTCTGGCATTTCAGCCGTCTTCAGCCAGGCTTGCTTGAATCCAGTGGCAAAGTGAGCAAGGGACTCACGTCTGAGCATACCCTGCCAACTTATGGCGAACAAAGCAAAAAACAAAGGAAATGATGGACGGAGTGTTGAACATTGCAAGCACTCACCCCCAGTCAACTGATCTGGATTTAATCCATCACCGTTCTTTAGCCCACTCTGCCACCCCAGTTCAGACATGGCCATATGCGAATCAGTCTGACCCTGTGCCTCATGGGAACAGTCCAGCCCGAACTGCCAAGCCATGTCTTCCCTGGACCGGAAACAAGCTTCCTAGGACCGGTTTCTGGCATTTCAGCCGTCTTCAGCCAGGCTTGCTTGAATCCAGTGGCAAAGTGAGCAAGGGACTCACGTCTGAGCATGCCCTGCCAACTTATGGCGAACAAAGCAAAAACCAAAGGAAATGATGGACGGAGTGTTGAACATTGCAAGCACTCACCCCCAGTCAACTAATCTGGGTTTAATCCATCACCGTTCTTTAGCCCACTCTGCCACCCCAGTTCAGACATGGCCATATGCAAATCAGTCTGACCCTGTGCCTCATGGGAACAGTCCAGCCCGAACTGCCAAGCCATGCCTTCCCTGGACCGGAAACAAGCTTCCTAGGACCGGTTTCTGGCATTTCAGCCGTCTTCAGCCAGGCTTGCTTGAATCCAGTGGCAAAGTGAGCAAGGGACTCACGTCTGAGCATACCCTGCCAACTTATGGCGAACAAAGCAAAAACCAAAGGAAATGATGGACGGAGTGTTGAACATTGCAAGCACTCACCCCCAGTCAACTGATCTGGGTTTAATCCATCACCGTTCTTTAGCCCACTCTGCCACCCCAGTTCAGACATGGCCATATGCAAATCAGTCTGACCCTGTGCCTCATGGGAACAGTCCAGCCCGAACTGCCAAGCCATGTCTTCCCTGGACCGGAAACAAGCTTCCTAGGACCGGTTTCTGGCATTTCAGCCGTCTTCAGCCAGGCTTGCTTGAATCCAGTGGCAAAGTGAGCAAGGGACTCACGTCTGAGCATACCCTGCCAACTTATGGCGAACAAAGCAAAAAACAAAGGAAATGATGGACGGAGTGTTGAACATTGCAAGCACTCACCCCCAGTCAACTGATCTGGATTTAATCCATCACCGTTCTTTAGCCCACTCTGCCACCCCAGTTCAGACATGGCCATATGCGAATCAGTCTGACCCTGTGCCTCATGGGAACAGTCCAGCCCGAACTGCCAAGCCATGTCTTCCCTGGACCGGAAACAAGCTTCCTAGGACCGGTTTCTGGCATTTCAGCCGTCTTCAGCCAGGCTTGCTTGAATCCAGTGGCAAAGTGAGCAAGGGACTCACGTCTGAGCATGCCCTGCCAACTTATGGCGAACAAAGCAAAAACCAAAGGAAATGATGGACGGAGTGTTGAACATTGCAAGCACTCACCCCCAGTCAACTAATCTGGGTTTAATCCATCACCGTTCTTTAGCCCACTCTGCCACCCCAGTTCAGACATGGCCATATGCAAATCAGTCTGACCCTGTGCCTCATGGGAACAGTCCAGCCCGAACTGCCAAGCCATGCCTTCCCTGGACCGGAAACAAGCTTCCTAGGACCGGTTTCTGGCATTTCAGCCGTCTTCAGCCAGGCTTGCTTGAATCCAGTGGCAAAGTGAGCAAGGGACTCACGTCTGAGCATACCTTGCCAACTTATGGCGAACAAAGCAAAAATCAAAGGAAATGATGGACGGAGTGTTGAACATTGCAAGCACTCACCCCCAGTCAACTGATCTGGGTTTAATCCATCACCGTTCTTTAGCCCACTCTGCCACCCCAGTTCAGACATGGCCATATGCAAATCAGTCTGACCCTGTGCCTCATGGGAACAGTCCCGCCCGAACTGCCAAGCCATGTCTTCCCTGGACCGGAAACAAGCATCCTAGGACCGGTTTCTGGCATTTCAGCCATCTTCAGCCAGGCTTGCTTGAATCCAGTGGCAAAGTGAGCAAGGGACTCACGTCTGAGCATACCCTGCCAACTTATGGCGAACAAAGCAAAAACCAAAGGAAATGATGGACGGAGTGTTGAACATTGTAAGCACTCACCCCCAGTCAACTGATCTGGGTTTAATCCATCACCGTTCTTTAGCCCACTCTGCCACCCCAGTTCAGACATGGCCATATGCAAATCAGTCTGACCCTGTGCCTCATGGGAACAGTCCAGCCCGAACTGCCAAGCCATGTCTTCCCTGGACCGGAAACAAGCTTCCTAGGACCGGTTTCTGGCATTTCAGCCGTCTTCAGCCAGGCTTGCTTGAATCCAGTGGCAAAGTGAGCAAGGGACTCACGTCTGAGCATACCCTGCCAACTTATGGCGAGACCCCATGTCTGAACTGGGGTGGCAGAGTGGGCTAAAGAACGGTGATGGATTAAACCCAGATCAGTTGACTGGGGGTGAGTGCTTGCAATGTTCAACACTCCGTCCATCATTTCCTTTGGTTTTTGCTTTGTTCGCCATAAGTTGGCAGGGTATGCTCAGACGTGAGTCCCTTGCTCACTTTGCCACAGGATTCAAGCAAGCCTGGCTGAAGACGGCTGAAATGCCAGAAACCGGTCCTAGGAAGCTTGGTTCCGGTCCAGGGAAGACATGGCTTGGCAGTTCGGGCTGGACTGTTCCCATGAGGCACAGGGTCAGACTGATTTGCATATGGCCATGTCTGAACTGGGGTGGCAGAGTGGGCTAAAGAACGGTGATGGATTAAACCCAGATCAGTTGACTGGGGGTGAGTGCTTGCAATGTTCAACACTCCGTCCATCATTTCCTTTGGTTTTTGCTTTGTTCGCCATAAGTTGGCAGGGTATGCTCAGACGTGAGTCCCTTGCTCACTTTGCCACTGGATTCAAGCAAGCCTGGCTGAAGACGGCTGAAATGCCAGAAACCGGTCCTAGGAAGCTTGTTTCCGGTCCAGGGAAGACATGGCTTGGCGGTTCGGGCTGGACTGTTCCCATGAGGCACAGGGTCAGACTGATTTGCATATGGCCATGTCTGAACTGGGGTGGCAGAGTGGGCTAAAGAACGGTGATGGATTAAACCCAGATCAGTTGACTGGGGGTGAGTGCTTGCAATGTTCAACACTCCGTCCATCATTTCCTTTGTTTTTTGCTTTGTTCGCCATAAGTTGGCAGGGTATGCTCAGACGTGAGTCCCTTGCTCACTTTGCCACTGGATTCAAGCAAGCCTGGCTGAAGACGGCTGAAATGCCAGAAACCGGTCCTAGGAAGCTTGTTTCCGGTCCAGGGAAGACATGGCTTGGCGGTTCGGGCTGGACTGTTCCCATGAGGCACAGGGTCAGACTGATTTGCATATGGCCATGTCTGAACTGGGGTGGCAGAGTGGGCTAAAGAACGGTGATGGATTAAACCCAGATCAGTTGACTGGGGGTGAGTGCTTGCAATGTTCAACACTCCATCCATCATTTCCTTTTGGTTTTTGCATTGTGTTTTTGTGACCATTGGTCTGAATTTGCCATCGCGCATACGACCTCTAACGATCACGCATGCTGCACTCTAAGCATGTTTACTCTCCGTAGCGGGTTGTGCAGATTCGTCAGTATAAATTATAAATTCGTACTGATCAAGAGGGAGAATTTCAGTAGGCAGAGGAATGCTTGTGTTTTCAGATAAGGATCAAAAACATATTCAACATCAGTTGCAGCAAGAGAATTAACCCATTGAATCCATATTGGATGTAAAGCTTTTGCATTTAGAATGCTAGCTTTATTAACTGCCTCTAAGGCTGGTACAGGAGTCACAACCATTAATCGTTTCCCCTGTGCTAGGGCTCTTTTTTTTGCTATAGCGGTTTGAACTGCTGTCAGAATCTTTTATGTCGATGTAGATTTAATTTCTGCTTGCGTATACAAATGTGATTTGTATGCAATTGGTACTTTTTCAACTACGTTAAAAGTTAAGTAGGTGAATCCGCATTGACCCGGAATGATTCGGATCACTAAGTTGCATACATTTACACGTGTTTGCAAGTGTTTTTCTGCTAACATGTCTGTTTGAAGTGAACGCAGAATTTCTGTGTGTTCTTGTGTCCAAGTTGTGGCTTTGAAATCAATTTTGATTAATTCATAGAGAGGTGTAACCCTCTCTGCGTAGTTTAGAATGTATGTTCTTCCAAAATTCAGGAAACCTAGAATCGACTGTAAGTTTTTCAGCGTTTTTGGAGGTTGAAGCAGCGCACACTTTCTAAAAAGTTGGCTGCCAGGCTTTTGCCTTCACTTGAAAGTTCATATCCTAAGAAAAGGACGTTGAACTGGGCAATTCCGGATTTTTTTAAGTTGAATTTGTAACCCTCAGAGGCGAAGCCCAATATAATGGTGTTCACCCTGTTATAGTGTCTGTCTAGGTCATCCTCTGTCAGATATATATCGTCGACATATGACAATGCCTCGTCATCATATATTTGTAGTAACTCTGTCACTCTTGCTGAGAATAACCCCGGGCTGTTTTTGAACCCCTGTGGTAGTCGACAAAATTGACGCTGTGTCCCCATTATTGAGAAAGCATCAAATATCTACTTTCTGGTGCAATATTTTGACAAAAGAAACCATTTGAAATGTCTAATGTGGTTTTGTACTTTTTACACACAATGTTATTCATTAATGCTGTACTGTGTGCATTTTGCACTGCAAATGTTTTACAACATGAGTTTGTCTGTATTGTCTGGTTTAGAAACAGGAAACAAAGGATTGTTCATTGATGAGGTGCATGTTTCAATCACCCCCTGGTATTCAAGTTGATCTAAGATCTCCCTGACTTGTTTTTTAGCTTCTTGCTTAACTGGGTACTGCCTTTATGCAGCTGGTTGATTTTTTTAACTGGATTTTGTGGTGAGGTGAGTCCTTATCCCATCCTACATGATTTTTGAATAATGCCGGTGCCTGGGCCACTGCCCATTTACTGGCATAAGTATATTTCAAATGCATTTGAACATGGTTAGAGAAGGCGGGCATAATGATGTATTCGCCATGTGGGCACTCCCTGACAAATTCTGGTGGCCAGTCTCGTTCTGCCAGAAGTATATCATAACCCCTTGAAAGATGCTCCTAAAAGAGTGCTTTCACTTTTTTGGTATGTCTCCCTCCATCCGGAGTGTTATTTCATATAACCTGTGCGGAGAACTAACCCTGGTATCTGCAGTTTCAACTTGAATGTCCTCATTCATGTCCACTGTCTCCAGAAGCCCCTTCAGGTTCTGGCGAGCTACTGTAACTTGTGCTGCACTGTCCAACACTGTCTGAGCCCATTCTCCGTTCTTGAGCTGTGTTCTCAGAATCCTCGGCATGTCTGATCTTCAGACCTGCTACCTTTTTCTTGGAGAATTGAGGTTTTTGTTTGTTTTTCTGAACGTGTTGATCGTCTTTGGATTTCACACGTTCTTCTCTGTTCTCTGACCGTCTTCTTCTTTCGGATGTCTGTGATGATATCTGAAAGGTACGAGAGGAATGTGTATCAGTATCTTGATATCTGTCAGGTTTTCTAAAATTATCCCTAATCCTGAGGTTGTACCTCCTTTCAGAGGGTTCCTTCTGAGGAGACCTACCTCGGGATTGAGAACGCTTCTCTCTGGAATGCTTTTTGCCATTTTTCCACTTCTTTTTAGAAAAGGTAGGACTGTTTTTAGGAAAGACCTTATCAGGACTTTCAGACAGTTGTGGTTTAACTGGTTTCCCCCTCAAACTGTCTCTGCCTAATTCTTCATAGGATTTTTCAATTATTCTGGCTAGTTCTTGTGGTTGTTCTGTTACATCAAATTCCCTTAACTTCTGGCGGATTGCCACTGATGCTGCTTCTCCTTTAATATTAGATAATATTATTGTTGAGACTTGGTCGAAATTTTTAAGTAACTTCATACCTAAATTCAGAGCAGGCTCTGCCCCGTATTCGTTTTGAATCTGTTTCAGGACATCAGGTATTACCGCCATGGACGGAACACCATGTGTTTTTGTGTAGATTGCAGCAAAGACTGTGCCCCAAGTGGTGCGGTCTTCCAGATGTGGTGTGATCCCCATTGGTAAACAGATTGTTAGAATTCTGTGTTTCACATAAGGGCTCGTATTAGGAAATACTGCTTCTATTTGAGTAATTGTTTGAGCTATCCAGAATGGAATTTGTTCACTTTTTGTGGGCATTTTACCCATGACTGCGTGTAAAGTCTGTGGAGTGATTTTTAACGTATTCCCCTGATGAGGGGCTGGATTTTGAATGGTTAATGGTGGTTGGACTGTGAAAGTCCACATGACATATTGAACCAATTGTCTATAAATTTTGATCAACTCTTTTAGTTGAGCAAGTAATTCTACATCTGTCATTTCTTCAATGTCAGAATGAGGTGTGTAGCCGGCTAAAATCGGCCTTGTTGCTCCTGGTCTACCTAGTAGACCGAGCCTGGTAATATGATTCTAATGTTTTAGGGCGCCTTTAAATCATGCTCCTGGTATGTGACTGGAATTTCGATATCCTCAAAAGGAATATATTCCTCAGGTGGATCATCTTCTTTATAGAAGTGAAACAAGTGTGTTACTGGATTTGATTCTGGGAATACTATCCATGAATAGAATACCTCTGGTGAGATTCATGTGCCTCTTTCACAAAAACTGCTCTACCGCCTCTTGGTGTTAGGCCATGTTTTATAAGTTTTAGAGTGATGGCTCTCCTTAAATTTGGATGGATGATTATAGCATCCTCGTTGGTTTCTTGAAAACCTGTACAATTAAAATCTGCTGTGACTTTGTCAGCCGCAGTTCCACCAGTATCGGTGTTTGTGCCGTTTTCGGTCATTGTTAATGAAAGTTTCAGAGCAAGTTTCAAGGGAACAAAGATAAGGTGCACAATATTTTGGAACACTGTATCCTTCAATGTTGAACATACCAAACAGCTAATAAAGAGGATTTTTGTCCTACTCAGGTATGGCGGATATTATCCCTACCCACTCCAGACGTCTTATGGAGTTTTATGAGTAGGGGTCTCTGAGAAAAGCACGACTGAGTTACTTCAGTATCTAGCGTTAAATTAGTGCCTTACCAAACGTTGGGCGCCATGTAGTGTAGTTCCTATATCCCTGATAGGCTCTGCGCATTGAAATAATATACACTATAGATTTGACATAGGACTGAGGTCAGTATGTCCCTATCGAGTACATTAAACTTAATTACTTGTGTGTGCCAGCTAACTAAGAGGTCACTAGAAACTTCTTGAATACACAAGAAGGGATTAGTTTCTGACAACCTCATAAACATGACAACTTTGTTTCCCTTAGAGTCGGAACAATCTCAGAACTGTGGAAACAATAGATAACAGTTTCACTCAGTCAATCGTGCATGCTTCGTTTCTACAGCGTTGCACAGAAATAGAGAGACGGGCGTAAAAGGTGTATTGAACAGTCTTATTTCTCATGCAAGAGTTATGAACTGCTACAATCGTAAGACAGGCTGCAAAGTACAATATGTACAGAGTTAGCAGTAAGATAAAATAATACTGCAACAGCATGGTTTGTAGCTATGACATATATTAATTAAAATACATACATAAATAACACAGGCTAAAATGTGAATACTCATCTGATGCTTCTAAATAGTTCTACCCTAGTGTACCTACCCTAAGGTGCCGATCACGATCCGGTAAAAACCGGGTACGAACCGTCGGACGGAGCATATTCTCCGTCCGACGCGTACCCGGTCGTCAATTTCTACAAACAAGGAATTACGATTCGCACGGGTACACCATGACCGTACGATTCGTAAAAAAGTCCGACCGAACAAAAAAACACCTACCAATGCGATCCGGGAAAGTGCCGACCTGACGTCGGGACGCTCGCAGCCAGCCATTCACGACCCAGGAATCACGATTCGCACCGACGTCACCCCGCACGGTGAATATTTTGCGGCAGCCAAAAACTGCCGGGAAATCAGGACGACGCGAACAAGGACCACCAGTACGCGACGGACAGACGACGACGCGAACAAGGAGGACCAGTACGTGACGGACACACAGGACGACGCCACCAAGGAGGACCCGTACGCGACAGGACGACGCGATTGGAGTACCAGTACGCGACGGACAGACATGGACCCGAACCTACGAGTCATCCCTGCCCTCATAGCAGTCCACCTGCTCTACAGGCACCGACGCAGACGCCGCAGAAGGTCAGAATAACTAAGGGAGGGGGGAAAGTGGGGTGGGGTGGGGGTGGCACGACCAGGGCAGACCACAAAACAACCACATAAGTCACACATGGCCTGGACATACCTGACTCCCATGCCCTGGTCACCACGAGGGGGTGGGGGTGTGTCCTGATAAGCCAGCGACCGCCACAACGGAAGTCCGTCACCACGCGAACCGGCAACACAACCAGACAGGTACGTCCCGTACCCACGCCTCAAGAGCGTGGGTACGAGTCGTACCACGCCCACACACACGTCACCCCAACAATGGCGGGACGGATCGTACCCACGTGGCAAAGGCCTGGGTACGGCCCGCACAAGCATCACATAGCGTGGGGACGGATATGTACGGACCCTACCCCCACCCGCGTATGCATGGAGCGTACCCCCACCCCAACAGTGTAAGTACGACTCGAACCCTCACCCGCGGACGTACGGACCGTACCCCCCATGCCAACAGTGGAAGTACGACCCGTACCCCCACCCGCGTATGCATGGAGCGTAACCCCCATGCCAACAGTGTAAGTACGACCCGTACCCTCACCCGCGTATGCATGGAGCGTAACCCCCATGCCAACAGTGTAAGTACGACCCGTACCCCCACCCGCGTATGCATGGAGCGTGCCCCCCACCCCAACAGTGTAAGTACGACTCGAACCCTCACCCGCGGACGTACGGACCATACCCCCACCCCCACCAGTGTAAGTACGACCCGTACCCCCACCCGCGTATGCATGGAGCGTACCCCCACCCCAACAGTGTAAGTACGACTCGAACCCTCACCCGCGGACGTACGGACCGTACCCCCCATGCCAACAGTGGAAGTACGACCCGTACCCCCACCCGCGTATGGATGGAGCGTACCCCCCATGCAAACAGTGTAAATACGACCCGTACCCCCACCCGCGTATGCATGGAGCGTACCCCCCATGCCAACAGTGTAAGTACGACCCGTACCCCCACCCGCGTATGCATGGAGCATACCCCCCACCCCAACAGTGTAAGTACGACTCGAACCCTCACCCGCGGACGTACGGACCGTACCCCCACCCCCACCAGTGTAAGTACGACCCGTACCCCCACCCGCGTATGCATGGAGCGTACCCCCCATGCCAACAGTGTAAGTACGACCCGTACCCTCACCCGCGTATGCATGGAGCGTAACCCCCATGCCAACAGTGTAAGTACGACCCGTACCCTCACCCGCGTATGCATGGAGCGTAACCCCCATGCCAACAGTGTAAGTACGACCCGTACCCCCACCCGCGTATGCATGGAGCGTGCCCCCCACCCCAACAGTGTAAGTACGACTCGAACCCTCACCCGCGGACGTACGGACCATACCCCCACCCCCACCAGTGTAAGTACGACCCGTACCCCCACCCGCGTATGCAAGGAGCGTACCCCCCACCCCAACAGTGTAAGTACGACTCGAACCTTCACCCGCGGACGTACGGACCGTACCCCCACCCCCACCAGTGTAAGTACGACCCGTACCCCCACCCGCGTATGCATGGAGCGTACCCCCCATGCCAACAGTGTAAGTACGACACGAACCCTCACCCGCGTATGCATGGAGCGTACCCCCCACCCCAACAGTGTAAGTACGACCCGTACCCTCACCTCGAATGCATGGAGCGCACCCACACCGTGTATGTCCCAAGCGTACATATCCAGAAATTGGAGGTGTGTGTGCAGAGTCCTCCCAGCAGTGCCCAGAGACAGGAGGGTGTGTGCAGAGTCCTCCCAGCAGTGCCCTGAGACAGGAGGGGTGGGTGCAGAGTCCTCCCAGCAGTGTCCAGACCCAGGAGGGGTGTGTGCAGAGTCCCCCCAGCAGTGTCCAGACCCAGGAGGGGTGTGTGCAGAGTCCTCCCAGCAGTGCCCAGAGACAGGAGGGGTGGGTGTGGAGTCCTCCCAGCAGTGCCCTGAGACAGGAGGGGTGGGTGCAGAGTCCTCCCAGCAGTGCCCTGAGACAGGAGGGGTGGGTGTGGAGTCCTCCCAGCAGTGCCCTGAGACAGGAGGGGTGGGTGCAGAGTCCTCCCAGCAGTGCCCTGAGACAGGAGGGGTGGGTGTGGAGTCCTCCCAGCAGTGCCCTGAGACAGGAGGGGTGGGTGTGGAGTCCTCCCAGCAGTGCCCTGAGACAGGAGGGGTGGGTGTGGAGTCCTCCCAGCAGTGCCCTGAGACAGGAGGGGTGGGTGCAGAGTCCTCCCAGCAGTGCCCTGAGACAGGAGGGGTGGGTGTGGAGTCCTCCCAGCAGTGCCCTGAGACAGGAGGGGTGGGTGCCCATCACTCCCAGCAGTGCCCTGATACAGGAGGGGTGTAACACATGTGTGTGAGGCCAGAATTATCCACATGCATACTGGCTACAAGGGAACATGTCCCCATGAACTCATGTCAACAGACTCCACACACAAGTACAGTGATCACCAAGGATGCCACGATTGTCGCAGGTGGAGACATGGCCCTGCATGCATGGCCAAAGTAGAAGGGCTCCGTCACACACACAGCTCATGTAGACACAGCTCTGCGCTAAACATTGGGAACACCCTGCAGGGAAGAAAGCTGGGTACACAGAGGAAGGAATACACCCTGGGACAAGTGCACCATGCAGTAACTGCTTACATGAACAAAGAAAGTTAGCCAACACCTTGTGATGGCACACAGATCACAGGGTCCCACCAATGAGCAGTACACTACTACACATCCCACACACCCAAACCCTTACACACCAACAAAAACCATGTAGCAGCCCCACCAACACCAATACCAGCATAGCAGTAGTGTGATAATGAAAACAAAATTAAGCTTTATTCAGCATGAGCACAATGTCCGTGGATCGCAGGCAGTTCAATCTTCACAAAGCCCATAGGGCAGTCAATGATTCTCAGCTGGATGGGGGACACAGTGGGATGCGTGTCCCCTACATTGCCTGCACAGTCAAATGGCATCGTCTTCCACACTGGTGAGGGCATCAGGGGGGGGGGGGAAGCAACAGGCACCGCAGGGACATCAGGGCAAAGGGGAGGCGTTGTGGGTGCAGGGATGGAGGACTCCACCACAGGAGGTGGGTCAGTGCCAAAGGCGGAGGCCAGGATGGCACTACACACCTTTGCAAGGTCCTCCAGGGAGTCCCCTGCACCCGAAGGGACCTCAGGCCCCAAGGAGGGGGGGGGATCAGAGGGATGGGTCGCAGCGCCACCGGGGGAGGGTGGAGACAGGGGGGGAGACTCAACCACCCTGACCGGGGACCTCCTTGACCGCTTGCGTGGTGGTGTAACTGTGGGGCTCAGGGACAGAGCGGCCATGAAGGTGTCCTTGGGGGAGATGTGGCCAGGAGAGCTGAGGGGAGGGGATTTGGAGGGAGTGGACTGGGTGGAATGCGGACTCCCACTATGGCTGCGTGTCACACGTTTGCCCCCCGACCCAGTGGGTGTGCCTACCTCACCCTGTGTGTGCGTGTCAGGAGGAGTGCGGTGGACCTTCCCTGCTGGTGTGGTGCCCGTGTCTGTTGATGTGGGTGCATGCCGACGTCTGGGTGTACGTGTGACAGGCATGGGAGTGGGAAGTGTGGATGGGGCAGGGGTAGGTGGGGGGAGGTCGCGCTGCAGGAGACCCACTGCTGCAGTCAGTGTGGAGTCGATGGACCTCAGCAAGTTGCGTTGGTCAGCCTGCGATGAATGAATGCCCTCCAAGAAAGCCTCGATGTTGGTGAGGGTTTTGCCGTGGGCATGGAGGACATTAAGGATCGCAGCCTGACCAACCTGCAGTTGCCGCTGGATGTCCACAGACTCTGCATTGGCGGCAGCAGTGGAGACAGGGGCAGGGGGTGCGGTGCCTGGCAGGAAGGAGACATGCTGTGACCGGGCACGCTGGGAAGGGACACGAGCAAGTGGGAGGCGGCTGGTGGAAACTGAGGGGGCGGTGCGAGGTGTTGTTCCGCTGTCAGCTGCTGGTGCAGCCTCCGCCCACTCGGAGACATCGTCCCCGGACCTGTCAGCTTCGTAGTCTGATGTGCCAGTCGACAGGTCCTCGGCCACACTCTCCTCCGCCTCTGTACCACTCGATGTGCCAGACCCGATGTCACGGCTGGCACTGGTGCTCGGTCCCTCCGCCTGGTCTGTGTCCATGTCTCCCTCTGTGTCCCCCGACGATGCTGTGGGCAGGGTGGAGAGACAGAAATAATCAGACATCTGTACACATCTGTCACATGAGTCCAATCCACATAGGTAACATTGCATGGCCTGAAAAGGAAGATCCCTAACATCTACTGAACAGGGTACCGATGTAGGGCATGAAACACACAGTTGGTTGAGCCACCATGCCACTGAAATACCATGGAGAGCATGAGACAATAGCTAAACACAGGAAAAGGAGTCTGACATAGCACCCAGGCCCTGGGGACAATCCAGCACTGCATCTGCACCACACAGCGTTGGCGAAAATACCGATGACCAGGGACCATATCCATGAACTTGAGACACATGCTGCATAGGTAATGCTAAAAACATGCACAACATGACTCTGTCACTGCACATTGCGTGTGTGTCCAGACACATCACACACTGCCCAGACCCAGCAAGTGGTAATCAGGATTTAACACATAGGCATTGCCCGCCCCAACAAGACCCTACACGAGGCAAATTGTTGAGACACAGGTGGCACCAACATCTCATAGTCTGGGTGATACACACAGGGGCAGGCAAAAAGCGAGATTGAACGCCAAACAGCCAAGGTGCGCCTGTACAAATAATGTGGTACCAGTGCCCATCCTCAGATGAGTATAGCAAGACACACAGGCACTGGCAACTGTGAGTATGAAGAAGGACAATCAGGTCAGGCTGCACAGTGGACACCTGTACAAAATAGCACGTCTATATACATGGTGACAGGGGACAATGGCAGAGAGCACAACTTACGCTGTAGACACTGACAGTGGCCACGTGTATGATGACACATACACCACTGAGGAAAAGGTGCCCCAGGGGACAGTAGTGGGCACGCAACTACATGCTACTGAATGGTAATGACTGCAACACACGTCACCATCCCTGCACTATGTGTATCGCACACTCATGCACATCATGTCACAGGCCACTACATGGGACATGCGCGCTGTAAGGCATGACACATGAGAGACCAACTCCCATGTCTGGAGTCAGCATCAGTGCCAACTGATATGGAACCCACATGCAGTGAACTTGACAGTGCACAGGCAATGTCCCACAACCTGTTACACACCACCCCCACACATGATGCTACAGACATTGTTCCCGTGGACAAAGCGCCAGCCTACATTACCCTGTGGAGGAGTGACTACACACAGACCAGGGAACACATTGCAAGGAGGGGAAGGGTGGCAGGGCCACAGCGCTATACTGGGGCAAACAGGATCTGCACAGCACCTTTAAACCCTGCCAGTGAATTCATGCTACTGTGCCCTTACAAATGCCGGTGACACACAACAAACACACATGTACCTACCCCCTTCCGGCTGCTGCATCGCCTGTAAGCGCCTCTCCAGGTCTGGAAAGACCACCGGCAGCACACGCCTGTGGAGGTGGCTCAGACGGCGGCGGTTGCGGTTCTTGTGGCTCTCAGGTGAGTCCCCCAGCAGGAGCCGTGCAATCCTCCGCGTCCAGCACCGGATATCCTGCCAGCGTTTCCTCACCTGGGGCAGGCTCCGCCTCCGACCATCCACACGCCTCACGGCACTGACGGCGGTCAGCCAGATCTGCTCCTTGGCAGTGGCGCCCACCTGTGAGGTAGAACAAGTGACACCACATCAATACACCAGCCACATGTCACAGAGAGACATATGGGTACAAATTAGCTGGTTACAACAAGGCATGTCATGCAGCCAACGCATTGCACCTTTGTCATAGGGACATCATCCCCTGTTGAGGGGAAAAAGCACTACGTGCCACAGTGGGTACACAGGTGGAATGATGGCAATGTCACAATCAATGATCAAGGCTCACACTGTGCATCACACCCACCCCTCCTGTCTCAGGGCACTGCTGTTAGTGATAGGCACACACCCCTCCTGTCTCAGGGCACTGCTGGGAGCACACTGTACCCACCCCTCCTGTCTCAGGGCACTGCTGGGAGCACACTGTACCCACCCCTCCTGTCTCAGGGCACTGCTGGGAGCACTCTGTACCCACCCCTCCTGTCTCAGGGCACTGCTGTGAGTGATAGGCCCCCACCCCTCCTGTCTCAGGGCACTGCTGGGAGACATCAGGCACCCCCCCCCTGGAACCCCCCCAACAGTACATGGCATGTGTGTTACACCTGGACGCAATGGCTGAAGTCACAGTCACAACATAGGGACAGTCTGTGGCAGTGGCCTATGCACTCACCTGATACCCTGGTCGCCCATACAGCATGGGGTACTGTGGGAGGATCACATCCAGCAGAGCCATGTTCTCCACCAGGGTGAATGGCTGTGTCCTCTCCACAGCCCTTGACATGGTTCCAGGGAATCAGTAGCAGCAGCTGGGTCGACGAATGCAAAGATGTGCAGGCAAGTGCTCCCTCATGGGACCTGGCTGCCTTATATGTGCCCTTCTGCCCAGTCTCATGCACAGGAGTACAGAGAGATTGGTCACTCACATTTGCATCCTATGTTTCCACCAATCCCTACAAACCTAGCAGTCTGTGTGTTCTCTATCGGTTTCATTCTCCTGCATGATGTCAGCCCCACAAACACATTGCAACAAAGTAGACAAATTCCAACTGACTTCTGCTGTGCACCTTCCAGAACAATTTCGAATTTTGAACTTGGTCTCCATGACAACCAGCATGCATGTAGGCCTTAATACTTGTCCCCTATGTAATTTGGAGCATCACACACAGGTGCGGTGCGTGTGGGGGCCCTAGGGCACCCCAAATGCATGGCAACGGCCCGTACATGCATGCCTACCCTCTCCATCACTATGGGTCTGCACGCGTATGCGTACCCGTAGTGGTACGGACCGTACACTCGCATCTACGCTCTCTATCACTATGGGTCTGCACGCGTATGCGTACCCGTAGTGGTACGGACCGTACACTCACATTTACGCTCTCCATCACTATGGGTCTGCACGCGTATGCGTACCCGTAGTGGTACGGACCGTACACTCGCATCTACGCTCTCCATCAATATGGGTCTGCACGCGTATGCGTACTCGTAGTGACAGTGAACGTAGATGCGAGTGTACGGTCCGTACCACTACGGGTACGCATACGCGTGCAGACCCATAGTGATAGTGAGCGTAGATGCGAGTGTACGGTCCGTACCACTACGGGTACGCATACGCGTGCAGACCCATAGTGATAGTGAGCGTAGATGCGAGTGTACGGTCCGTACCACTACGGGTACGCATACGCCTGCAGACCCATAGTGATAGTGAGCGTAGATGCGAGTGTACGGTCCGTACCACTACGGGTACGCATACGCGTGCAGACCCATAGTGATAGTGAGCGTAGATGCGAGTGTACGGTCCGTACCACTACGGGTACGCATACGCCTGCAGACCCATAGTGATAGTGAGCGTAGATGCGAGTGTACGGTCCGTACCACTACGGGTACGCATACGCGTGCAGACCCATAGTGATAGTGAGCGTAGATGCGAGTGTACGGTCCGTACCACTACGGGTACGCATACGCGTGCAGACCCATAGTGATAGGGCCGTACACTCGCATCTACGCTCTCTATCACTATGGGTCTGCACGCGTATGCGTACCCGTAGTGGTACGGACCGTACACTCACATTTACGCTCTCCATCACTATGGGTCTGCACGCGTATGCGTACCCGTAGTGACACGGACCGTACACTCGCATCTACGCTCGCCATCACGATGGGTACACATACGGCAGCACTCCCACAGTGATTTGGGAACATGCACAGGCCCTCTCAGCAGCAGTACGGCGGATTTTACACATCACTGTGGTGATAGGCGACACACATGTAGGAATAGGGCGGACATACTTGTCCATGGATGGACATACTTGTCCAGGAATGGACATCAAGGCATCGTCTGTGCATTACCACATGTGTGGGGCACAGGTGTCACAGGCTGTGATGTGGAACATGCCTCCTGAGTGGAGAAGGCACCAGATGTATGATGAGATGTGTACATGTGTACTGTGTGAGGGTGCAATGTGTGCCAGGCATGCCCTTGACTCCTTTGACATGTGTGCATGTGGGACTGCGCACTTGGTGTGAGCGTCACTGGCATGGCACCGACACCAACACACGGAAGTGTCCCATGATGCCAGGTACAGGGGTCATGACACATGACTTATCACTACCCACAGTGCACAATGTGACTATGCCATATATGTGTCCGGGATTTACATCAGGTTGATGTTGTAGCACCCTCAAAAGCTGCAGCCGTTGCAGCAACCAACATGTGGCTGTGTGTAGATTGTCATTGCACACTGTTCCCAACACCATGCCACATGTGTTCTCGGATGTGAGGTGCACATGTATGCAAGGGACACGGAGTAGCGTGACAAGGCCATGTCAGCAAACTCACAAGGAATGTGTGGTGAGTCATGACATGTGCACCTTCATGGCAAGGTGTGTGGGCTGGACTAGTGTAATGTCATGTGACCTGTGGCTCAAGTGTTCCGCTGCCAGTCTCTGCAATCGGCATCACACTTCTGCTGATGTGTGGGTGTATGTCACTCCTGTCTTGCGTCGGGCAGTGCACTTGCACTGGGACACAGCTATTTCCATGGCGTGGCATGGGGAGGTTCTCAATCACCGTGTGTAGCTGGGTCTTGGAAGGAGTGTCACCTTGCATCCATACGTGTCCTGGGCATGTAGCACATGCCTGACTCCCTATGTGGCATGTGTGTATTGCCAGATTTACATGTGCTCAGTAGACATGAGTTGTTCTCGTAGTGCACTCACTCTTCCTTGTCACTTCCAAATTACTGCAGAGCGCCTCCTGTTGCCCGAAGAATTCCAGACTTGGCCACCATGCAGGAGAATGACAGTATCCGGCTCTACCGCTTCACCCAACCGTTGATTCTGGAGCTGACGGCGAGACTGGCACCACACCTGCAACCGCAGCACAGGTATCCTACGGCACTGACACCCCAGCTGAAGGTAATGGCTGCCCTACATTTCCTTGCCACGGGTACCTTCCAAAATACCATAGCTCATGTTGGTGGCATGTCCCAGAGCATGTTCAGCGGTGTGCTGCATGATTTCTTGGAGGCCATGTTGATTCACCTGGATGACTTCATCAAGTTCCCAACCCCTGAACAGATGACTGAGGTCAAGCGTGGTTTCTATGCCCTGGGAGGGATGCCCCATGTCATTGGGTCCATAGATGGGACACATGTAGGCTTGGTACCACCACACGCACGGGAGGTGGCGTACCGCAATCGGAAGCACTACCACTCCATCAATGCCCTTGTGGTGTGTCTGTCCAACATGGTGATTTCACATGTCTGTGCTCGTTTCCCAGGATCAGCACACGATGCCTACATCATGAGGCGTAGCGGGATGCCTGATATGATGATGCAGCTGCGCAACGAACGAGCATGTGTTGTTGGTGGGTACAGTCTGTCTGTCCTGTATTCTGTTTGGCCGAGCAGCACTACCGCTTCGCCAGTTCTAACGATATCCATGTGCTTTCCATTTAGGGGACGCTGGCTATCCCAACATGCCTTGGCTGCTGACACCTCTCCGCAACCCCATCACGCCGGCCCAGCTCCGCTACAACACCGCCCATGGCCGGACAAGGCGAGTGATAGAGAGGACGTTTGGCATGCTGAAGAGCCGATTCCGGTGCCTCCACAAGACCGGCGGCGCACTCCCATATGCCCCGGCAAAGGTTTGCAAGATCTTCATGGTCTGCTGCATGCTGCACAACATGGCAGTTGAAAGAGCTGTGCCACTCATCCTGAATCAACATGACGAGGACCATCCACCCGTGGAGGACGAAGGGCTTGGCAATGGGGCTAGTGATGTGGAGGATGTGGAGCCGCAAGAGGACATCCGGACTCGGCTCATACGCGACTTCTTTGCTTAGTGGTGAGTACCAGTGTCTGAGTGTGCACGCCTTGGTCCCCGTGTGGCATGTGTTGTGATGTGTGTGTCCACCTGCATGTATGGCACGTGAGTCAGAGGTGTGTGTGGGTGTGTCACTGGAGTGATGGTGGCAGTGATGGTAGTATTTCCCCAGTCATAATTGTGACCTAGCATGTTGTCATCCATACATGTGTCGAGTCAATGCACATGCAAGTGGCTGTGCTTTTTGTGGCTGACTTCTTGTGTGTCTCTCTTCCCCAGGTACCTGCGCATGCCATCTGCTGGTTGCATTGTTGTGGCACTGCTATTCCTCATGGACATGGCATCGTGGGCTGACTCAGCGTTACAGGCACGGACACGTTTGGAAGTCTCCATGGGGTAAGGGATGCATCTGGGGTGTATTGGGTGTGGCAGTTGTTCACGATGTGTGCACACTGCCCAGGTCGGGGTTTGGTTCCTCTGCAGTCATGTGGCATCCCCATGGGACACGACATGCAGCTGGGTACACCAGAATAGATGGGCTGCCTGGTTGTCAGTCATCAGTGATGGGATGGTGGATTGTGATGATGGCATCAATGTGTGTGACACTGCCCTCGGACACATACGGTTGACATTGGCTTGACATGGCGTGGGACTTCCACATCAGCGGATCTATGGTGTATGGCAGGCTCTCCGTGTGCAGCTGTGGGTATTTAGCTGTTAGCCGACGCTTGTGTGCCAGTACCATGGCTATCACGCATTTGTGCTGCAGAAGGGGGGTGCCAGTGTTTGAGCCACATGTTACTCCACATGATGTGTTCATGTGTACTTCAAGTTGCCTCTGCAATCCCAAAAACATGACTATTAAAGGTGTCCCTATGCCTCCAAGGTGCCTCTGCTCAGTCAATGCTGGTGTGTTGGCACGGTGCATCCTGCATGTCTGGCATGGTATTCCCAGATTGTGGCTATGTGTCAATGTGTCGAGTGGCAAGATGCAAGCTGTGTGTGTGTGCTGAGACTGTGTATTGGGCATGATGTCCATGACTGTGTGGGTAGTGTGACATGTGCCATCCCCATGCATCCAACGTTGTCCAGGCCCCCATTCTCTGCATCCACCGGACTCAAGCTTGCAGGACATGGTTCTGCCACCTGTCTACACGTACCTGGGTGCCCTCCAGGACACGGGCCAGGTTCCCTGACCTCTGCGCATGACTGTTGCTGTACTCAATGTGTCTGTCAGCACGGTTGTTCGGCCACCCCCTCAGCTGGTTCTGCACATCACGGGTGTGTATGGTGCTCCATGTCTGTCTTGCCTAATAAACTGTGACCCATGTGTCCTGTGCCAGACTCAGGCCCAAGGGTGTGGATGGTTGAAGTGAACAGATGACTCAGGCATGTTTAGACTGTACAAGACACATGTTAGGTAATAATGCTACCAGCAGGCATCTACTCTTAATAGTGTGATTTATTAGGGGGGGGGGGGGGACAAAGTGGGGGGCTTTCCGGGATTAGGGAATCCAAAGTTCAGTAGGGGAGTTGGTGTCCTTGCCATTGGAAATCCTCAGAGTCCATGCCACAGTCTTTGTCAACATTGGTCAGCCAGTGACCAGCAGGGCCATGTGGCAGAGAATGTCTCTTGATGCTGTGATGCTGTTGCTCCAGTGGGCCAGGTGCCAGGCCAGGTGTCCTGGGCGATGGTGATGTAGCAGCCACCCTCACGGTCCTTTCCGTGGACGACCCGGCTTCCTGCGGGGAACCTCAGCAGCAGGCCGTGACGACGTCTGGGATGCTCCGTCGGATGTTTCCTCCTCCTCCTCATGATCCCTCCCTGTGGGTGGTGATGTTCTCCGCCTTCTGGCACAGGGAGGGTGGGCCATGGTGTCGGCCATCCGACGGAGTTCAGCGTGAATCCCCTGGGACGCCGTCACTTGCTCAGCCTGTCTGTCCTCCATCCTCCGTTGGTGTAGCTGTAGACAGGCTATTAGCTCCGCATGTTGCTGGGCCTGCTGGACCTTGATCCCCTCGAGGACGGACACAACCTGGGCCATGCCCGTGGTGTCCTGCCGGTATGAGTCCAGGATGTTACGGACATGTGAAAATACCGGATCCCCAGCCAACTGGTCAGGCTCGCGCCTCCGCCGTCCTCCACTCCCACCACCCCTGCCCACTTGCGTCTGGCCTGCACTTGTGGGCACATCGGGTCTCCGGGACCCCTGAGGGGTGGCATTGGCGTTGTCGCCTGCCTCCTCCTGGGTGCCCGGGACACCGTGTCCCTCCTGGCGAGCCTGGCTGCATTGTGGTGTTGGGGCAGGGATCCTGGGTGTCTCCTGGGAAGTGGCAGGAGTGGGGGTGGTGGTTGGCACGGTTGTACCTGACGCAGGTGCTGCAGGTGGTTGGACACCAGAGGGGCCAGGTCGCTCGGGGTCGTCCGCAGAGTGGTGAGAGTGGTCGCTGCCGGTGGGATCGGTCTCCTGCAGATCCGGGTCCTGTGAGTGTTCCCCCCCAGTGTTGGGGGGTGCAGCACGACGTTGACCTGTGTGTGAGAGAGAAAATGTTAATTTTGATCCATGCAACATCCATGTTTCATCCGTTACAAAGTTGGCACATTTCCTCTTGGAATTAGGATCTGTCTTGCATTCCACTCACAGTGCACTTGTGCATGTGTGTGTCCCTTGGGCACCAATTTGGCCCCTTTAACTATGTGTGGCACAGTCTTACTTGCTGCGTCAAGTGTGACTGCAGTCAGCAGTGGAGTGTGCATGTGTGCCGAGCTATGCATTTGCGCCTTCCTTGTAGCACTGTACATGTGCACATGGAGTGGATCCACACACTCATATGATGCAGGTGGCTGTCCTTGTGCTCGTGTACAGGTTGTGACATGGCCCTGCGTTTTGCCATGATGAAGAGGGGGGGTTCTGGCACTGGCCACCCTTGTCTACATGCACGCAGTCCACCTGCTGACGAGCAGACATTCCCACACACCACAGGACTGATTTGCTCTCCCTGTGTCTCCCTCCTTCTCTGTCCCCCTCTCCCTCCCTCTCTGTCCCCCTCTCCCTCCCTCTGTGTCCCCCTCTCCCTCCCTCTGTGTCCCCCTCTCCCTCCCTCTGTGTCCCCCTCTCCCTCCCTCTGTGTGTCAGCCTCCTCCCTCTGTCCATCTTCCTGTGTCTCCCTCCCTCTGTGTCCCCCTCTCCCTCCCTCTGTGTGTCAGCCTCCTCCCTCTGTCCATCTTCCTGTGTCTCCCTCCCTCTCTGTCCCCCTCTCCCTCCCTCTCTGTCCCCCTCTCCCTCCCTCTGTGTGTCAGCCTCCTCCCTATGTCCGTCTCCCTCCCTCTCAGTCCCCCTCTCCCTCCCTCTGTGTCCCCCTCTCCCTCCCTCTCTGTCCCCCTCTCCCTCCCTCTGTGTGTCAGCCTCCTCCCTCTGTCCGTCTCCCTCCCTCTCAGTCCCCCTCTCCCTCCCTCTGTGTCCCCCTCTCCCTCCCTCCGTGTGTCACCCTCTGTCACCTTGGCCCAGCTTCCTGGGCACACACTGTTAGCAGATCTTTGAGTGGCCCTTGGCCTGTTGATGTGAGTTTGTTTCTGATCTCCAGGCACCCATTTTGTCTGCTGTGTGTCTGTGCGCTGCTGCTGTGGTGGTGTGTGCTGCCACTCTTTCACACTGTTGGCTGTTCATTAGCTGCTGGCATGTGCAAAACAGTGCCTTCAACCCCATGTGTTGATGCAAGGCATCCGCCATTTGCTGGCAAGTCATTCCTGTGTTGGGACACAGTGTTTGTCTGGCTGTGACCTAGGCCATATGGGCAGAGGGCATTGTTGTCTGCTTTGGAGTCGCACTATGTGATTTTTGGTGCCCAGCCTCTCGCCATCCGGGTTACCGTGTCATGTGTTGTTGTCTTCTGTGGCCTGTGACTTGACATTGTCCAGCTGGGTGCATGGGGCATGGTGGCAGCAGTGGCATGTGCCTGCTCATGGAGTGTGGTTGAGTAATGCGATGGCTTGTGGTGGTTGCGTGCCTGTTATTAATTTTGGTTGTGGTTGCAGTTCCCCCCATGTGAGGTGCGTTGTTTGTGTACTCACCCGGGTCTCGGAGTCCTTCTACTCCTTCAACTGCCTCCACAGGCAGTATGGCCATCACCCTCTCCTCCCAGGGATGGTACTGTACGGGTCTGCGGGAGGGCCCTCCTCCGGTGGCGTTGGCCTGGTCGTGTTCCTCCTGTCTCTTGGCTCTGACCCTCCTCCGCAGATCGTACCACCTGTTCTGGCAATCCTGCTTGGTCCTCCTGGTGTCCGCAACAGCATTCACAGCATCGACGATGGTCTGCCACATGGCTGTTTTGGCTGCCTGGCTGGTGCTTCTGACCAATGTTCCAAAGATCTGTGGCTCGACTCTGAGGATTTGATCAACAAGGACCTCCAACTCTCGGTGACTGAACTTTGGATTCTTGGTAGTGGGCATGGTGAGGGGTGTGGGTGGGGATGGTGTGGGTGTGGGGGGTGTGTGGATGTTGGGGGGGGGTGTGGATGGTTGTGTGTGTGTGTGAATGTGATGAGAGGGTGTTTGTGAGGGTGGTCGTGTGAAGGTGTGCAAGTGTAAGATGTGGTGTCGCTTGTAGTCTGGTTCTGTGGTGTCTGGCAGCAGTGGGTCTGTTGCAAAGGCTCATGGTTTGTGTGTGTGGGCCCTTTTTATTGGTCCATGGGTGGGTGTGGCAGTGTTTGAATTTTGGGTGGGTGTGTTATAAGGAGTGGTGGTGTATTGGGCCTCTGTTTGTTTTTGACAGTTGCAGGTCAGTGATTGTGTTATTTTAGTGGTTGTTGGCCATGTTTAGTGGCTGTGTGCCTTTCGAATGGTGTATTGTTGAGTTGTTTTGTTTTGTCCTTGTTGTGTACGTGCGTTTTGTGCGTGTGTACGGTGTGTACATGGGCCATTTGGTTGTACGATTTGGTCCTTGTGTGTGGCTTTGTACGACTCGTACATGCGGTTGTGATGTTGGGGCATGGGGTGCGCTCCGTACTTAGGAGGTTGTGTTGGGGGTGCGCCAGGAACGTACTGGGGTGGGGGTACGACTGGAACGTACTGGGGTGTACATAGACGGTGGTACGACACGTACAGGGGTGGGGGGGTGTACATTGACGGTGGTACGACACGTACTGGGGTGGGGGTACGACTGGAACGTACTGGGGTGTACATAGACGGTGGTACGACACGTACAGGGGTGGGGGGGTGTACATAGACGGTGGTACGACACGTACAGGGGTGGGGGGGTGTACATAGACGGTGGTACGACACGTACAGGGGTGGGGGGGTGTACATAGACGGTGGTACGACACGTACAGGGGTGGGGGTACACGGGGGTACGACACGTACAGGGGGGGGTGTACATTGACGGTGGTACGACACGTACAGGGGTGGGGGGGTGTACATTGACGGTGGTACGACACGTACTGGGGTGGGGGTACGACTGGAACGTACTGGGGTGTAGGTAGACGGGGCTGTGACACGTACTGGGGTGGGGGTGTGGCTCGAACGTACTGGGGTGTAGGTACACGGGGGGTACGACACGTACTGGGGTGGGGGTGCGACTGGAACGTACTGGGGTGTACATAGACGGTGGTACGACACGTACAGGGGTGGGGGGGTGTACATTGACGGTGGTACGACACGTACTGGGGTGGGGGTACGACTGGAACGTACTGGGGTGTAGGTAGACGGGGCTATGACACGTACTGGGGTGGGGGTGTGGCTCGAACGTACTGGGGTGTAGGTACACGGGGGGTACGACACGTACTGGGGTGGGGGTACGACTGGAACGTACTGGGGTGTAGGTAGACGGGGCTGTGACACGTACTGGGGTGGGGGTGTGGCTCGAACGTACTGGGGTGTAGGTACACGGGGGGTACGACACGTACTGGGGTGGGGGTGCGACTGGAACGTACTGGGGTGTACATAGACGGTGGTACGACACGTACAGGGGTGGGGGGGTGTACATTGACGGTGGCACGACACGTACTGGGGTGGGGGTACGACTGGAACGTACTGGGGTGTAGGTAGACGGGGCTATGACACGTACTGGGGTGGGGGTGTGGCTCGAACGTACTGGGGTGTAGGTACACGGGGGGTACGACACGTACTGGGGTGGGGGTACGACTGGAACGTACTGGGGTGTAGGTAGACGGGGCTGTGACACGTACTGGGGTGGGGGTGTGGCTCGAACGTACTGGGGTGTAGGTACACGGGGGGTACGACACGTACTGGGGTGGGGGTGCGACTGGAACGTACTGGGGTGTACATAGACGGTGGTACGACACGTACAGGGGTGGGGGGGTGTACATTGACGGTGGTACGACACGTACTGGGGTGGGGGTGCGACTGGAACATACTGGGGTGTACATAGACGGGTGGGGGTATACATATACGGGGGTACGTGTCGGACGTACGGGGGCTGGGGGGAGTGTTGGGCGCGTATGCGGGCACATGTCTCCATGGTTGCTATTGGTGTTCGGTGCGGACGGTGTTTTTTCCATACGGTTGTAGGCTCGGACGCACGGGATGGATCGTGATTCCTCGGTCGGACTTGGATTTTTACGTTTGTAAGGTAAATCGTCCGAGGACGTGTCGGACACATTTTCCGACCCGAGGACGTGTGGGGAATGATTCCCGGTGCGGTTCGTATGGACTTTTTACCATGCGAATCGTGATTGCCAGTTCGTACGGCACTTGTACGATTCGTACGGTAAAAAGACCCGATACGAGTCGCACGGGGGAATTTTTTACCGGATCGTGATCTGTGACCTTAGTGTAGTACAAGGTAAGAAGTAGGTGCTGTTTTCTAAAGTATAGCTAACTATAGCTATAGTGATAGTTTTGCCAAGAGTTGCCAAACGTTTCTCTAAGTTCTAGTCTGCTCCATACCTTAGAATGTGCGAGGTTGGAATCTCTTTTCCGGGAGTCGATATCTAACACCCCGCAAGGGGAGTCAGAAACACTGGAGCTGGATTATCTGCGGAGAGGATGACAGCGTCTGGTCAGTGCGTCAGGCTGGAACTCGATTTCCTTCCGAACTTGTCGTGGCGAACTGCAAGTAGGCAGTCGAGCTGGATTGTGCCGGAATCGTGGTTTGCCAGGGCAAGTGCAGGTACATTTATACCTTGAAGGTGTTTAGGAATGCCTGTATTGACGTAAAAGTCGGGCATCAGAACGTCATGAATGAACCCCTAAGGAACAGATGTTCGTGCATATTAAATGAGTTCTTGGAGAAATCAATATCCAAGCAATGGAAATTCCTTAAGGCTTAAGAGTCCGGTTTTCAAAGAACTCGTTGGATTTTCTATGCCTAAATAAGGGCAATATGAATTTTACCTATATAAGGGCATAAGTCAGGAAACATATATACGGAATCTAAATCTACACACAACATCAGTACATGTCCTATCTTTCACATTTACTGCACCCTGCCCAGGGGGTTACCTTGGGCCTACCAGAGGGGTGTCTGATGTGCATAAAAAGGGAAGAGTAAGCCCTGGCAAGTGGGTGCACTTGTCAGGACAACAGGGCAATTTAACAAACTGCGCACCGGCTCTGCAGTGGCCGGCCTGAGAACTCTTGTTAAGGCTACTTGTGTGGGTGGCACAATTAGTGCTGCAGACCCACATGTACCATTTGCTTTACCAGCCCTGGCACACATAGTGCACTTTACTAGGGACTTTACTTGTAAAACAAATATACCAATTATGGACAACCAACTACCCAAACACTTTAAACAGGGAGCACTTGCACTTTGACACTGATCAGCAGTGGCAAAGTGCCCAAAGCATCTAAATTGGCAACACCATGTCAGAAAAAAGGTCTAGGGGGAAGGCAAAAAGTTTAGGGAACTTTAGCCAAAAAGGGACAAGTCCAACAATAATCTATAAAGTAGCCAGACATTGAAAAGAGAAGAACTTTAGTCAGAAAAGATACTCATAGTTCAGAATTGGGCTTGCATGATGCTGGTGTTTTGTGCCTCACTGCTTTGTAGATTAAGAAATGTAAGACCTGTCAGCCTTGAGGTAGTATTCTCCCTAACTTTTTGCCTTCCGTCTCCAGTTTTGCTCATCTTGTTATTGTTGGCCTTAGGACTCCGAGCACTTCAAGTCAAGTCAAAGAATCTTTATTCGGTGATTAAAAAACACCATAAAAGCACACTCATATTTACATGTTAAAAAGTCATTAAACATTTCAGGGTTCTTTGTACAGTGAATTAACAAAACATAAATACAACAATATAGCCATATTTAACACTTAAAAGTTAAAGTAAAAACATTTCAGTCTTCTCCTCTAGTAAGCCTTAAACGAAGTGCTACCTTGATAAAGTTCATAATACTACACAGTGTTTGGGGTTCCTCAGCTTTCTGTAAGAATACAAGTGCCTCCCTAGCGTGGACCAAATTAGCATTTTTCAAAATATTTACAAGGTATCTGCGTCTGGGCATTGAGTAAAAGGGGCAGAGTAGAACAAAATGAAGGGAGTCTTGCGGAGACCTGTTGTCGCAGCCGCAGGGCCCCTTCTGTTCTATTGATGTAGCAAACCCCGCTGGTGATGCCAACATAAATGGGAGAAGGTTCAATCTGAAACGGCACATCAGGAACCTATCCTGTGCATTGTACATGAGGAACAAGTATGGCTCCATACCTTCCACGCTCTTCACTAGGTGATGGGCCCTCACTGTCTTTTTACACCCTTCAGCCTCATCTCTGCGTAGGTTTTTCCGCTCAAGAAAAATTCTCCCTACATGCAGTTTATTCTGGGCTACAATAATTACAGGATGAGTAAAGAGGTTCCCAAAACATAGCTCCTCCAGGGTATTCTTCACATAAAGGAGCCAGGGGATGCGCATACACTTGTCCCTTTTTAGGCAGTCCAATAAGATTTCTCTACTAAGTGTCGCATCAGGATTGTACCAGATTTTTAACCAAGCGATAATAGGCCTCAATTTTATCAAATCTTCTATATATGGTCTCCCTAGCTCCCTATGGGCAATCAAACCAGCAGTACTTTGTGGTACCCTCAAGAGTGATTTCAGATATTTATTTTCTTCACGTTGGATACTAGTGGTATTGACAAAGCCCCATACTTCTGCCCCGTAAATTACCTTGGAGCATGATACTGAGCTGTACAGATTTATCACCTGTTCCGGGGACCATCTTCCTAGCCTCCTGCCATAGCTAGCAATTGCCCCGTTAGATGCAATCATTTTACCACAACGTTCCTCCACCAGGGTATCAAACCGCAGGGCACCATCGAATGTTACACCAAGGTATGGAAACGTTTTGACCTCTTCCACAATGTGGCTCCCTATTTTGTATGTAAATTTAGAGGTGGTTTTTTTCCCCGCCAGGAGCACATAGGATTTACTCAGATTTACAGAAAGGTCCAAGGCACTCATGAACCTAACAAAACCATCAATCAGGATTTGTAGGCTCCTTGGTGTCCGTGCGATCAGTACCGCGTCATCTGCATAAAGCAGAACAGGAATATGACGCGACCCAACCCTTGGGCAATCTGCCTTCAGACCCAACAGAAACTGCTCCAAATTATTAATATAAAGGGAAAACAAAAAGGGAGCAAGAATGCAGCCTTGTCGGACTCCACTCTTACAGGGAAAAGAACTAGTCAGCCCCCCCTCCCTATTAAAGCGGACTTTGGCGGTGGTGTCACTGTGCAGATCCCTCAGTATATTAATTAGACCACTCTCTATCCCCATACTAAGCATCATGCCCCACAATTTTTCCCTATTGACGTGATCGAATGCTGCTGCCAGATCCATGAAACCCATGTAAATGGATTCATCACTAGCCATGGTATACTTGGCAGTCAGCAAATAAAGGTTCAGGCACTGGTCACTAGTGGACCTCCCTGCCCTAAATCCGTATTGAGTGTCCGAGAAGATGTTTTTTTTCCTCGGTCCACTCGGACAGTCTATTAAGAATTGCCCTCCCCAAAAGTTTTGCTGACACATCAATCAGGGAGATCGGGCGGTAGCACTTTGGGTCATCCCTGTTGCCCTTTTTGAAAATCGGCACAATTACTGCCGTGGACCAAGACGGGGGCAGGCCACAGATGATAGCAGTATTAATAACCCTTGTCATTAGGGGAGCCCAGAGTTCGATGTTACTCAAAAACAGATCAGGGGGGATTCCATCAGGCCCCGGAGCTTTATTTTTGGTCAGGCCCTCAATCCCTGCAATGATCTCCTTAATGGAGAATTCTACCAGTGGAGCCTCAGTTGGAATGGCCGGTAGGTCTACAGTAGAACCAGGCTCATGATTGTACAGGCCCCTATAGTGGTTGACCCACTGCTCTGGGAGAATATTGGCCCCTATATCCGGAGTATCTTTTTCCTGGAAAGTTGGGTTATTAATTATTTTCCAAAAGCCTGCTAGGTCCTTTCTTTCCCCCGCTTCTCGTAAATCTGCCCATGCTTCCGCCTGCAAGGCAAGTTTCCTCCTCTTAATTTCCTTTTTATAAATTTCTCTGCACACCTTAACTTTGTGGGGGACCCTTGGTTTAGTTTTAAGGCAGCTTTTCAGCTCCCTCAAAGCTTTAGAGCAGTCTTTGTCGAACCATCGGGGATTCCCGTGGTTCTTAAATGGGACACTAGTCTTTAGCAAACCATCTACCAGATTAGCGATCTGGTCGAAAGCTTCCATTATCCTCGGTCCGCGGACTTCTGTGTCCAAACAATCATTAATAGCAAGTATGCCTGCGTCCACCAGGCCCTTGTAGAACTTTTCCCCGTCTATTTTAGCCCATTTTAGTCTCCTGCCTTGGTCTGTTGCTCTCTCAGTGAAGGTGCGTTGAACTCTAATACTTAGACCCACCATATACTGCAGCTCCAAAACAAGAGGGTTATGGTCACTAAAGCCACTCCATTCGATCCCTACACTAGTTATCTTATTAATTAAGGACCTTGAAACCAGAATGTAATCTATGAAGGAAGAGCATCCTCTACCCTTAAATGTGGGGGGGAGTGTGCCATCCTCCTGCATCCCTACCATATTAATGGTGTGTTCAAGGTCATATTTAAACCGTAACATTCTGAAAGCTGAGCCCAACGGCGTATGAGAGAAATGCGGTCCCTTCTCCATAGGGCATCGGGACCAATCTGTGCTTATTTGGACCAGTACCGGGCACAAGTGGCAATTATAATCCCCCATAACCACCAACCCATGTGGCTGCCCATTTTTTTGGCCTGTTATGACCTGGCCCAACCTATTATCTAATTCAGTAACAAGAGAGATGTTAGATCCCGCTATCTCGTTGTTATAAAGGTTTACTGCAACAAATCTAAGACCTTTCCCAGTGAACCTGACTGCCTGAATCCTGTGGGAATTCCAATCAAGGCAAGTGTAACTTCCCGGAAGGCTCAGATCTATATAAATAGCTAAACCTCCCATGGCTCTCCCTGATCTTGATTTTTGAGCAGGAACAAAAAAACACTTATACCCTTGCAGATGGAAATTATTCTCCTGGGCCCAGGTCTCCTGCAGACCAATTACATGGAATTTTCTGATATAGTCAAGCCACTCTTTGTTATTAAATTTCCCAGCCAGGCCAGCTATATTCCATGAGATGATTTTTAGTGCCTCACCCCCCTGGACCCCTCCTCCCTGTGACCCGCCAGGTGATTCTCGCACTTGTTTTCCCAATTCCGGTCCCTGTGCGTCACCTATACATGCAATATCTACAACCCTAGGTTCATCCAGCACATAACTCCGGGCGCAACTTGATGACTTTTGTTTTGCCTCGGGGCTGTGCTTCTCCCACTCAGCATTTGGAACCCCTCTACCCCCTATACCCCATATACCATTATCTCTTTGTCAATCTACCCCCTCAAGACCATCCAGGCAGTGGAACCGATTGAATGTATGGAAGGGTAGCTCTGGGCGGCTAAATAATGGCCTGGGATTGAACTCGTGATGAACACCCCTTCGACCCACCCTTTCCCAGTTGTCATATGAACGGGTCACGTGTACAGGGGCTGGGGTGGGGGGAAAGAAGAAAGACACATGAAGTGTTTTAATTGTTGTTACCTGTGATCTATTCTTTCCCTGGCATATGTGAGCAACTGTTCCAGCATCCCTGAAGCTCACCAATATGCAATCCCCTATGATGGATTTGCGTGTTCTCCCTATCCAAGGCACCCTTCTGACCATTATGATCTCATTGCTTAAGTGTACGGGTAAGGGTCTATTCAAATTTAGCCACTTAATCACCCTACTTTTCAGAGCACAGAAATCCTCGGCTTCACCTGCCTCTAGTGGTGGGACGCCCGCCATGACTACTGTAAAGTCATTCGCCTCTGGTGGTAAATTGGGTCTACGTGGCCTGGGGGGAAGCTTCATTACTGGAGTCGGTGCAACACTATCTGGGGGCTGTACCGGGGGAACAGCATTTGCAGGGGGTATAGGTCCTATGGGGTTAGGTGGCTTATTTGGGGCAGGGTTATTCCTCTGGGTTTGTGGTGGGGCGGCCGCAGTTGCAACCTGTGAGGGAGCAAGATGCATAACACTTTTTGGAGCTGTTGGGATGGCAATAGGTTTAGGAGCCCTCTCATGAGAATTGGCCGGATTTTTCATACTGCTTAGTGTAGCCTCAAGAATGGTTAGTCTGATTTCCACTTTTTTGATGCTTTCACTAATTGGTAACAAAAGTGACCTAAGCAGGAATTCCAAATTACCCAGCAGAGCAACAGAGAGGGGGGCATTAACAATGTTGCTAGCCGTCTCTTTAGTCAGGACGGGAGCCACACCATCCTGTGCAGCGGGTTTAGAATGTAAGTCAGCCACCGTTGTCACAGTTGATATGGAGGGTTTGGATGACTTCCCAAAATCAGAATGAGGGATCTTTGGTTTGTTTTTAGCCTGGGCACCCCTCGACTTCCTCCTACGTTTGTTTGGTGGGGGCCCAAAAACCCCTTGTGCTACAGCTATTTTAGGTTTGGCTTTCCTAGACTTTAATGCTGGGGGCGGTTGAGAAATTAAGTCAATCGTCCCCCTACTTGGGCTTGTGCTACTCACTGGGGTTGAGCTCATAAGTACCACTGGGGGCGTTTTTGTAACATCCCTAAACAGGATCGGAACATCTTCATTTAGTGTCAAGTCTTCGCTAGGTGTGGGAGGATAGTCTCCTAGAGGTCTACCTTTCAAATTATCTATAGAGCGTCTCCGCTCAGCTCTGAGCCGGCTTAAAGTGTTCTCCTTGTCCCCATCTCCCCCCGCCCGAGGAAAGTAATTCTCTAAGGTCATATTTTTTGTTCCTGCCTGCCTTATGGGGGTACTTTCCTTTACCGGGGACGGCATGGTATCTTTGAGTGTGATGATAGCTATGGGGCAATTTATCAGCTTGTTGTGCTAGGGACTTGATGGCAAACGGCAGAACCAAGAGGGTAGGCCCAGCCCGGCCTACTCCGGCCTATGACGGCCACAGACGGCCCCGCCCTTGTCCCGGGCTTCTCCCGGCGCCCTCCCGCGCGCTCCCGCGCAGCGGGATCCCAGTGCAAAAATAAAAGAGAAGGAGGTGGGGCGGGGGGCGTGGCAGTCAGGGAGAGCGACCCAGGTGTTGTGGGTTGACCTCACGCAGGGGCCCCTGGGAGTTGGAGTCCCTGCGGGTCCGCTCGCAGCCCTGTACTTGCCTGCCAAAGCCCAGAGTCCGGTGTCCAAGCTCAGAGCCCCTCTATGCTCAAGGCGCCTCTCTCCACACCGCGAAGCGGGACCCGCGGAGCGGGTCCGGCAAGGAGCTGCGGCAGAAGAAAAACACCACAGATGCAGGGAACAGCCCACGGCGAAGTCCAGGCAAACAAGGTATCCCACGTCGATCAGGAAGGGGACTGCTTTCAAGTGCTAGGGCGGGGGCGTGGCAGTCAGGGAGAGCGACCCAGGTGTTGTGGGTTGACCTCACGCAGGGGCTCCTGGGAGTTGGAGTCCCTGCGGGTCTGCTCGCAGCCCTGTACTTGCCTGCCAAAGCCCAGAGTCCGGTGTCCAAGCTCAGAGCCCCTCTATGCTCAAGGCGCCTCTCTCCACACCGCGAAGCGGGACCCGCGGAGCGGGTCCGGCAAGGAGCTGCGGCAGAAGAAAAACACCACAGATGCAGGGAACAGCCCACGGCGAAGTCCAGGCAAACAAGGTATCCCACGTCGATCAGGAAGGGGGCTGCTTTCAAGTGCTAGGGCGGGGGCGTGGCAGTCAGGGAGAGCGACCCAGGTGTTGTGGGTTGACCTCACGCAGGGGCTCCTGGGAGTTGGAGTCCCTGCGGGTCCGCTCGCAGCCCTGTACTTGCCTGCCAAAGCCCAGAGTCCGGTGTCCAAGCTCAGAGCCCCTCTATGCTCAAGGCGCCTCTCTCCACACCGCGAAGCGGGACCCGCGGAGCGGGTCCGGCAAGGAGCTGCGGCAGAAGAAAAACACCACAGATGCAGGGAACAGCCCACGGCGAAGTCCAGGCAAACAAGGTATCCCACGTCGATCAGGAAGGGGGCTGCTTTCAAGTGCTAGGGCGGGGGCGTGGCAGTCAGGGAGAGCGACCCAGGTGTTGTGGGTTGACCTCACGCAGGGGCTCCTGGGAGTTGGAGTCCCTGCGGGTCTGCTCGCAGCCCTGTACTTGCCTGCCAAAGCCCAGAGTCCGGTGTCCAAGCTCAGAGCCCCTCTATGCTCAAGGCGCCTCTCTCCACACCGCGAAGCGGGACCCGCGGAGCGGGTCCGGCAAGGAGCTGCGGCAGAAGAAAAACACCACAGATGCAGGGAACAGCCCACGGCGAAGTCCAGGCAAACAAGGTATCCCACGTCGATCAGGAAGGGGGCTGCTTTCAAGTGCTAGGGCGGGGGCGTGGCAGTCAGGGAGAGCGACCCAGGTGTTGTGGGTTGACCTCACGCAGGGGCTCCTGGGAGTTGGAGTCCCTGCGGGTCCGCTCGCAGCCCTGTACTTGCCTGCCAAAGCCCAGAGTCCGGTGTCCAAGCTCAGAGCCCCTCTATGCTCAAGGCGCCTCTCTCCACACCGCGAAGCGGGACCCGCGGAGCGGGTCCGGCAAGGAGCTGCGGCAGAAGAAAAACACCACAGATGCAGGGAACAGCCCACGGCGAAGTCCAGGCAAACAAGGTATCACACTGGTAAGCAATGGTAAAGTGCTCCGAGCACTTTACCATTGCTTACCTGTGTGAATATGCTTGTGCTCTCCTCTTTAAACATGGTAAAGTGGACTTACACCCAATTGGAACATTTAATTTGCTTAAAATTCATTGGTAAAGTGGTAATACATGTACCCAGGGCCTGTATATTAAATGCTATTAGTGGGCCTGCAGCTCTTATTGTGCCACCCGTTTAAGTACCCTGTTTAAACATGTCTTGGGTCTGAAATTGCAGTCTGTTTGTGCAGCTTTAACCTGCTTTTTTGACTTTGCAAAATAAACCTTTTGACAGGCCTAAACCTTCATTTAGTGCAGTGTATTAAAAAAGTTGCACATATGCTGTTAGATTTTACATGTCGTAGTAGTGAAAAATTCCTACATTCATTTTGTACTACTGTCAGGCCTCCCTCCCCTATAGGATAACATTTGGTTGCCTTATTACATTTCATAAGTGATAACTTTTGATTGGAAACAGGTAAACCTTTCATGTTTGGTGTCTGAGACAATTCCAATTTAGAAAATGCCACTTTTAGACAGTTGGAATTGTTGCCCTAAGTATTTGGTACCTCTTGTGTGTTCCTGGGTCACATGACTGGGTATAGTTGAAAGTTTAACTTTGTATATTCCTCCGAGACAGCCACACAATAGAGAGATTAGGTGTGCCTGAATGGGCCACCAACTGGCAGGACGTGGGGGCAGAGCTGCGCCCAGCCCCATTAGCAATGGAATAGGCTGTGCCCTGTCCTCACACCAGCTACAGACAGCAACAGAGGATGGGAATGAGTATCCTGATATGGGTGAGCAGGAGCAGGACCTGGATACCACTTCTGAGATGCAGCACTCATGGGGATAACTCCTCTCCTCAGCTTGAAAGCCCTGCCATAGCAGGAAGCAGTGTATCTTTGCATGGCCTGCCCCCAGAAAAGCTGCCAGCCAGGAAGGCAGTGAGGGAGTTTCACTTAATAGCCAAACTCAAAATGGAGGTGAAGAAACTGGCCAAGGAAGCTGAGGAGAGGAAAGGGGCTCATGAAACGACTCTCAGAGAGCTGGCCATAAAAGCTAGGTAAGCAGAATCCAGCAAAATTGGTGGCAGCTTACCCACAGTGTCTGAAGGAGATAAGACACATACCCAATTATGGTGCCCAACTAAGTGGTAGAGGATGACATAGACAAGTGGTTTTCTGCTTATGAATCAACCCTTAAGATGCATAGGGTCCTATAGGGTTTGGTGGGAACCACTCTGGAAACACAAGCCTACAGTGGGGAGGGATACCTTGCTTACACTGAAGGTGAGGGACCAGATTAAGGATACATCAATGAAAACAACACTTGTCACTGTTTTCATCCCAGAGGAGTACCGCGTTGGGTTCAGGAATAGCCAAAGGTTACAGAACCAGTCCTGGGTGGATATTCTTGATTATGCCAGCAAGGCACTGAATGGTTGGGTGTGGAGCAACAAAGTTGATGACTTTGCTGGGGTGTTTAATCTGATACTAAGAGAGCCCATTTTCAAAATCCATTTTACAGAGCTGTGCTAGCACCTTTTTTATAGTAAGCCCACTGAACCGAGGGGGCATGCTAAGGAGGCGGACCTCTGGGTCAGCAACAGAGTGTCCAAAAAAGGTATCTTAGGGGATCACCAGAAGGGTAGTGAGGGGTCTCACAAGAAGAAAGGCCCCAAAACAATTCCCATGGGAAGCATTGTAAACATTACCAAACTCATCCGAAAAAAGGGGTTCTTTGTCACAAGACTGGAAGGTTCATCCCCCAGTGTACTAAGTGTTACAAATATGGGCACTCCAAGGGACACATCAAAGGTCACAAGAGGACAAGTAAACTCCATAATTTTCCAATGTGAAAAATACATGCAAGATGAAGGCTGTAGATGAGTACATTAATTTCTGGAAAACTTCAGAAAAAACACAAATATGCAGGAACAAAGCGCATGTTTTAAGTGTACTAAAGTGACCATAGAAAAATGAGAGATTGTTATGGCACACATGAAAGAATGCCAAATAATAGCAGAGTGACACGGATCCCCACCCAGAGCTTACTCACCTTGAATGAAAACGTGGGAATTTTATCGCAGTATTTTCACAGCAATTAAGGGGCATATTATCAACGGCCAGCGATAATTATCGCTGGCCGTACATAGCGATAGAAATATTATCGCCGGCTATCGCTGAATATTATCGCCATGATAATGCTATATTTACAACGCATAGCGCTATGGCGATAATATTTCAGCGATAGCGGTGTTTTCAATGTAACATCGCTGGTTTTCCATAGATGTTCCATTGAAAACAGCGATAACATTGCTGATACGACCCTGTAGTCCTATCAGCATAATCCATCTCCCATTAAAAGTATGCCTTAGTCAGGAATTTAACAGACGTTAAATTCCTGAGTTAAGGCTGAGGTAGCGCAATTTTTTTTATCGCTGCACCTCCCTGTTAATATCGTGAAGCTGCCTTCACGATATTAACATGTGTTGTTTTCACAGCCACGCCTTCTTTGCATCTCATTAGCGATACATGGCGAGGCTGTGAAAAAATGGGCTCTACATCAAAGAAACACGCGCTAGCGTGTCCTTGATGATATTACGATATATTCATCGCCGCTTTTCGCCCAAAAAAATACGCTAAAGCAGCGATAATTATATCGTCAGCCCTTGCTAATATGCCCCTAAGTTGTTTAAGCTAAAGTAGTCACAACAAAGAAGATAAGTAACATGAAATAATGGCTACAAATATCTATTTTATTCAAGAGCCTTTCACTAAGGCAAAGTGAAAAGAAGAGATAAGAGGAGACCAGCACCAAATCAGCTGAAACAATTAAGGTAAAATATAGATGCATTAGTTCAGCATTGGTACCATAGAGGGATCATTAATAGAAGCAGATACAGCACAATAGCGTAACCTGACCATACTGCAATCACAGCAGAAATGAAGCGAATCATTAACTCGGTAACGGTGGTGATTGAAAGTCTGTTAGTGACTAAAAACATTAAAGGATCTCAAGCAACATGTTAGCAATAATGATATGGGAGGGATGTCTTAAAACCTCCGGTGGGAGGCATGCAGGGTAGTTAAATGAGGGCCCTATATGAGCTTAGAGGATGCAATAAGTTAGGGAACACGGAAGGACCTGGAACCAAAACCGTCCGGGTGGGGGGCTGGGGTGCTACCGAAAAGCACTGGCCTGTGAGTGGGGGGGGTGCTAGTTTCAAACACTGCTGCACGGCTGCCACTTTTGTTACAGGGGGCTGATATTGCAGCACTGCTGCAAAACCAGCCCCACAGGCAAACAGCAGCCCCCAACCTTCCGACCCACTGTGAAAACACCCGGTGCCTGCTGCAGCCAATTCGGCCCCAGGTAGGGGATACACACATGTAAGTGTAGAAGAGAAACGTATGCAGGTGGACTAAGAGTATAGTAAGAAAGTAATATCCAAACTATATGCCAGAATGATTATATTAAGAGAGTCACTGAGGATGACCCTGATTGATAGAACAAAAAAGGTATTTGGAGATCAAGACATTGTACATTTACAAAGGAATTAAAACACAGATGTGTCATGGCTAAGTGAGTGCGAAGCAACATAGGACCACATTTACAAAGCTCTTGCGCCATCCATGAGTCATGATTGCATCATGGTGTCCTGCATTTAAAATATGGTGCATCCATCCATGAGGCAAAATAAGCTCTGAAATGCAGCGCAACGTTTCCTCACATTACACAATGCAGCATTGCATCAATCTTTGTAAATCTAAGCTATCGTTTTCCCTCTCAAAGTATGCATACATTTCAACAAAAACTACATATACCAATTGAAGTACCTGAAGTTCAAGACCAGTGGTTACTCTGTGTGAAAAGTGGGACTTTCACAAGCAAGTTTACACATGAGGTATTTCTTATGAGTCACTTATGAGGAACAACTAATCAAGGTAAAGATTGCATACAAAATGCCCCTGATTTTAGGAGTGGAACAGAATTCAGGGATACTCACGTGGAACTGGGACAGTCATGTGCACCAAGGTGGAACCAGACAGGAAAGAAAAAGTTACCTCCATAGGAAAAAGTCCGATTTCATTAAGGGCATTAGTTTTACATTTCCCAAGAGCCTGGTTTGATAGTCTATCTTTGGAAAATGTAAAAAGTGTTGACTGCTCTATAATGCTGCTATGGAAAGATGAACTGGATGTCACTTTTTTTCACTGAAATTGGTTTGCCAAAAAAAGGCAGGCAATCCAGGGGCAAATATAAAATATGTTATTTTGTGCTCATCTGGGACGACAGACACTCTTTCTCAACTGAACCATGCCTTTGAAGGAGGAGATGTGTCCTGGTGGTTAGCTAAGGACTCAGGTTCCAATCCTGGCCTTAGTGCTAGGCACCGAAACAAACGAGCATTTGCAATGCTATAATTCCCGCATTTGCAAGAGTTTGAGCTGCTGGCATTGTAAATGACAATTACTTTTGGTTATGTGTTTTGAAAACCTGCAAGCGTATGTAAACACACTCTTTGTACTTATAGTCCTTAAAAGAGGCACAGTTACTGCCAGGTTATCGTACGCAACGACTATGAGTTCAAAGTGTGTGTTTACCCACCTCTTGCAGATTTTCAAAATATATCAATAAAAGGCATTGTCATTTACAATGCCAATAGCTCAAACTTTCCTTTTACAAACAATGGGGCATATCAACAACACCCGGCGATAATTATCTCTAAGTGCACTTAGCGCTAGGATAATTATCGCCGGCTAGCGTGAATTTTTATCGCTGAGATAGCGTGCTATTAGCAACGCTTATCTCAATAGCGATAAAAATCCTCACGCTAACAGGCTAACGTGAGATTATCGCTGGAAACCCAGCGATAATCTCACGTTACCTTGTTGATAGGGACAGGCAAACTGAGCCATGATATCCTCCTTCCATAGGATATCATGGCTAAGTCTGAAAAATACCAGACGTAAAAAAGCAGCGTTAACCGCAGTTAGCGCTGCTTTTTTTGTCTCTAACAGGGTTAGCGACATTCTTGATAATAGGAGAAATGTCGCTTAGCGACATTTCTCCTATTATTTTACTCTGGAACGCCCCCTTTGCATCTCATTAGAGATGCAAGGGGAAGCGTAGAGTAAAAGGGTGCTAACATGCAAATTTGCATGTTAGCACCCTGTTGTTGATAGGGCGCTAGTTTTATCTCTCCTTTTTTGGCTTTTAAAGCCAAAAAAGCAGAGATAAAGCCCTTGTTGATATGCCCCAATATGAGGTGGTTTAGCGCACATTAGCCCCTCAACTCATGCATGAGTGAAGCACAGTAGAGTTTGTGTGTGATCAGTAAAAGGGCGCAGCTCACCTCGCCTCTAGTCTCAACCCCCCCTTAAAGGGTCTCTGATTGTACGCATTCATGCGGGAGGCCCAGGGCTTTAAGTGGGATGAAAAAACTAGGGGGTCTCTTATGGGGACGTGGCCGATGTAATTAAGGGCATGGGTTAAAACCCTTAAGCTAAACATCTGTACTTAGCATAGTGTGCATCCCCACAGGCATTTTGGTGCTTCTGTCCATACAGCCAGATATGTGATGCAACAAGTCACATTACACCTACAAGAAGCCAGGAGATTGGCTTTGTCAATGGCTGTAAGTTGCATAGCAGAAATAAGCAACGGCTATTACTTTGTTGTATATAATATTGAAAATGCTTCCGCTCTTGTGGGCGGGGTTGTGGTGTAAGGCAAAAGCTAACAACTTTTAAGCTGAGAGAGCAGGTTTGAGCCTGACCTGGGCTCAACAGCCTGTGAATAAAAAAATAAATATGTCATTGTGTAATGTAACTGGTGCTTAGGTAAAGCGCACCAATATCATCGGGGAGTTTGTGCTATATAAAAGTGGAATAAAGAGTCTCTTTCAAGATACATCAAAAGCAGTGAAGGGTGGTACTACTGCAGGTAAGTTATTTTTTTTTCACACCGAGGGTGAGATATTATAGGGACCCATCTCAGCCCCTACTTTTAAGAACTGGACCCGGCCACTTAAAGTCCTGGGGCGACTTGTCCGCAAACCGTATCCCACCGCCTGTGAAAAGCAGCTCAGGGTGGATAATGAACGGTTAATGTGAATCTTGATGCACGAGAAAAACCTGCATTTCACCAGAGCTCTTTCAGTGTTATAAATCAGATAACAGGGTTATCTGTGAGAGGAGCTTTGAGTCAGTAGCCATAGGCTGCCGCAGGGCACAGAGGCTGCCCCACCCCCGCTCCATATGTATGCAAATGGCCCTTGCGCTCAGTGATTAGAGCACAAACTTCCTCGCACAAGTCTCCTCCATGTGTCAGCAGATTACAATCCCAATCGATTTTTTAATGTAATTGTCAAAATGTCTAATGATGAAAATAGTCCAATAATACTTTACCTGCCTGAAGAGAAGCAATTATGCTCCTAATCAGTAAACGCGCGGATATTTCCCATGATTAGCCGCCCGCACTATGTTAACAAAAAAATGTGGCCATAGCATAACTTATCCCTTAATTATACACGGAAAGCCCGAGAATGAGGAAGCACTGGGACAAGGCTGCACTGTGCCTGCAGTAAATAAAGATAAGAGTTCTGAAATTAAACCGATAAAGAATGAAACTGCAAGGAGACTGTAATCCGCCGGTGCTCCTCTGTTTTGAGCTATTAAGAGGGGCACTGGAGGGAACCTATGGCAAGCAGCAGGCAGGCATACGCATGGTGTAAGTAATTACAAAAGGTCTTGCAGACAGCGCATGCGCTGTAGGCTCCACCTAAAAAGAGAGAGACCCCTTTGAAAGCAAGGGGATAAGGCCACAAAGTCAAGCAAACAATGGAATTCCCCTGGGTCCAAACTCAAGGAACCCCTTCGAGTGTAGACTATGCAAAAACGACCTATACAATAAACAAATATACAAAAATATATAATGTGTTAAATATAAACACATAAAAAAAAATACAGACACATATAAAAAGATACACACATCACTGCTCAAAGGCAATACATGAATTTTAAAAAGCATATAAACCTTAATTTGAAGACAGCCTCTATTGCACATCATTAAGTACTGAATCCATACATATTTATGATGCCTTCTGGACTCCGGAGTGGCTAGAGGGATGCCTCTCTTCATTTTCGAAATGTTTTGGTGGGTAAAATTCTTCTGGACGATAAAAAAGTATTTATTGCATGTGTTGCAAAGTCATCCTGTGCCCTGGGCACCCCCCAGCTTTTTGCTGACTGATACTGGTGGTAACTGACTCTGACTGACCCTGGGCTCTGCCTAACCAGGCACAGGGCCAGTGTTATGCTGAAAGAGACACATTAGAATACAGTTAAAACACCTACATACACTAGGGTACACAATGGTATGGTGGGGTACCCCTGTGATTGGCATGACCTACCCTATAGGCCCCTAGTATATAAAAGGGCAGGGAGATTGAAACTACCTAGAAGTCCCTAGTACCATAGGGTATGGCAGTTTAGATGCCAGCAGCTCTTTTTGCAGTTGCATGTGTGCACTGCTGAAGTCTGAGGTCAGTTTAAAAGCAGCCCTGGGTGCCAGGACTGCTTTTAAAAAGTAAATTGTGCCCAAACTCGACTTTGGGGTTTGGGGCACTTAAAATGGATAACCTACAATGTCAGATATGTAGAAGGTACACTCTTATAAAATGAGTTTATATGCATTGGGTTAAGTGAAATTTCACATTTCACTCCCCACATTGTGGTAAAGTGCTGCTCAAATTCGACTTTGATGCTAGGAGCACTGTGGAGGGAGGATCTGCACTACGTCTACAGATTCAGAACCCCTAAAGTCTCCCCTAGTTGCACATGGGGTGGGGTTCCTGTAGATATAAGATAAGTACTTATAAACTATCTTTTTATGAGTCCTGGTGCTGGTAAAATGGCCCAAGTCCTTTTTCCCATTGCAAATCCCCTGTTACATAGGTTAACATGGTAGGAAGTTATTAATTAGAAACTCTTGATAGGAAAAGGCTAGAAATGCCATTCAAAGACTTCCCAAAATGAAAATGATATTAATAAATCCAACAATATCATATTGTTTAATTTCTCCTAAAGTGTACATACAAGAAGTTATAAGACTTTCTTGTTTGTAAGTCCAAATTCAGCCTTCCAGTGGTCTGTCCTGATTGGTCAGAGTTAAGTGGATTAGCCAGGCTGCCTTGTATAGCTGATAAAGAGCCCCTGGGGTTAACCAGCTCTGCTGGCATGGCAGTGTGCTGTTCCATAGGAATGCCAGGCCAGGGGGCGGAGTTGTAAACTATGTTCTTCAAAGAGGAGAGCAGAGACAGTGTAATTTACAACTCCAAACTTTCCATCTTAGGCAGATAGTAGGATTAAGGAAGGTATGAGCAGATGCAGGGAGGAGAACCTAAGTAAATTAGCCATCCTAGAGGTGTGTTTAGCCAGCTCTTACCTCTTTGCTGGAAAATCAGCCATTATGGATTTGGAAGATGTGATGCACTTTGGGACAGAATAATGCCACACTCTACAGGATGTGGTCATATCTTTGAGGAGTTACCCTGCTCCCATTGGTCAGAAGTGACCTCCTGCCTGACCCAGAGAACTTGGAATAAGTATCTGAGAGGGGCAGAGTCTCTCAGATCTGCTGCTTGAAACTTACTGAAGCAAGAAGTGCCCTGTTGAGAAGTTTTGCTGTGCAAACATTTCTAAGGCCTGACCTCTGAAGACTGCACCATCGGGAACTACAGCCCTCTGCATTATCTTGCTGAAAAATAACTAAAGAGTGGACTCCCTGAAAGCTACAGGTTAAAAGAGCTCATCTGGATAATCACCAACTAAATCTGCACCTTGGAGAACCACCAGTGGATTTGTAAGGGTTTTGTACAAGTGGATTGTGAGAACTAAAGTCTTCAACTTTCAAGGACCATCTTGGAGCTTCCAGACACTTGGAGTGAGTTTGAGACACTTTGGGACCGCTTGAGGAACTTCAGGAAGAAGTTCAAGAAGTTTGGAGAACTTTGAAGCAACTTTGAACAAAAGCTCCATGGAGGGACGGACACATTGGTCCAACTTCCGGAATTTGACTGGGACCAGAAGAAAACTGAAGCCGGCGAACCCTCACCGGATCCGGCTACATGAGGAGCATCGAGAGATCCTGCGAGAAAAAGCTCCAGAAAAGTTTCTAAGTCCGCTCGTAGAAAAGGTGACCAGAAGCAACCGCGAACGCCAAGCCGCCTGCATTCCATCGCCTGTCGGCCTGGATTCCTGGGTTGCCCTGCTGAAGCGCTAAAGAAACATTTTCAAAGTCCGCTCCAGGGAAGTTGACCGGGAGCTCATCGAAAGGTAATCCGGCGAACCCTCACTGATTCCGAACTGGCTGGGAGCTTCGAGGGACATCGGGGAGAAAAGCTCCAGAAAAGTTTCTAAGTGTGAGGGTAGAAACTGAGACCGGGACCTGCTGCGAGCTGATGCTGCCCAGGGCTCTATCAAGGTCAGCATGAAACTTTGACCCTGTCTATCGCGAGCAGTTATCACAATATGGTGCTATAATCTTCTAAGTGCTATATTTTGTTAAATCTTTGAAAATTCATATCTCCGGTTCCCTACATTGGATGATTGTCGTTTTGGTGTCATTTTAAAGATAAATTGGTGTTGGATTTGTATTATGTGTTGTGTCTTAATTATTTACTGAATTGGTGTTTTTAAATGCTTTACATACCTGTCTTTGAAGTTAAGCCTGCCTGCTCGCAGCCAAGCTACCAAGGGTTGAGCATAGGAATAATTTTCTAAGACCTATGCTGAGTCCTATCACGTGTTACTGGCCTTTTTGCTAGTGGCAGACCTACATTTGCCCCTACCAATAACCCACTTTCCAACAGCATGTACATAAAAAATTGTTTCCGGTTAAGATTAAACCTTTTGTAAAAACACAGAGCCACCTACAAAAAAGACAAAAACAACATTGAAAACAAATAACAAACATCGTTTTTGCACAGTAGACACTTATAAAGCTATGTCAAACTAGACATTAATCACCACTGCATACCAATTTTTTCAACTTTCACTTCTACCTTAAATGGTGACACTATAGGGGATTGCACGTCATCAGTTCAAAAGCGTATTATACCCATTAGTTAACATTCCATTTGCACATCATAAATAATCTTCATTACACTGCTTCTTATGCAGGAGGTCCATCATGAGCTATGCAACATCCATACAATTGACGGTACAGCATCATTACAAACACACAGACACCACACATCTCCGTGTGAGCTTACATCCAGTGACACATGAATTATATGACCTATTTTACCTTCTGAAATAAGTATTTCCTTGATTCCTTTAGAGTCAATACTCTAACTCAAAGCACCTTCACAGCGGGACACGTATAATCTTCAAGTATGTAAACACTGCGCATTGAACAACTGGAAAGTATAACCTAAAGAGATTTATATTCCGTTAGAGATACATGTGTAAGCCTCAGTCAGTTAATAAATAAAATGCATATATGCCAACTGACATATATTACTACGGGAGACGATCTGCCTTAATTAATATTTCACCAAATATATGAAACTCAATGAACATCCATTTACTTAAAAAACATAAATGGTGTTCTGATGTGAGACAACCATCACCACAGCAACATGTGTCATATTTCCAACCTTAGAAAAAGAATAACCTCTTGTCAAGCGACATCTGTTGTCTCTCAGGATTTCTAGACACTCCACATGCCCGCCTGTAAATTTAATCCACGTAAACAACTCCTACAAATAAGCAACATGCTCAAGTTTCGCCATAGTCAACATTATGAAAGTCAAAAAAGGAAGCAGGATTCCCACATTCTGACTCTTCTCATCTCCAATAGAGTGGCCTGAATTCAGAAATACTACTTGTCTGTTTTCTCCAAAGGTGGCTGATTACATTCACCATACCACAGAACTGTTGAATGCCCAAATTGCTTGAAAATGGCCAGAAAACCATGAGAATGGTTATTACACAAGAGCACAATGTGCAAAGATTTAACTTATGTTAACACAGAACCTTAACACAATACTTAGAACCATACCAACACCTCTCAATAGCAAAGTATTAGAATGGCAGAGTCATCTGTGCGGCAGGAGGTTATGTAGGCATTTGCCAGCTTCAATAAAATTAAATGAACATATCCACTTATATATACCTGCTTACCACACCTGTTTCTAACTCCGCTCACCTGGTCCCAACAAAAGTATATTCGAAACATAGACAGCAGTCACCAATTACTTGACTCCATCTTGCCAGTGGGTCACATGATACTTGGCGTAACCTTCCTTATTCAGAGTTACAAGAAGGAGACACCATCTCTGTGCGATCGCCAAGATGCCGCAACTACCCACCAATATATAACTAACACTAAATAGAAGCGAACAATACAGGCTCTTATAAATATACATATACAACCTATTATTATATTTAGTTGGATATAGAGACTCTTCCGACACAGCATGTTTGGTCCTCCTACAGCAATATATTGCACATGTTGCTCTGGGGCAGAAAAAGAACACCCTTACTGTTGACCAGGGACTAGAGTCAAAATACCTACCTCACCTTATACCAAAGCAAAATATCATGCTGCATCAAACTGTCACATCATTATGAGAGATATACATTTGTATCAGAACAATAATAGCACAAGCTAAAAAAAACAAAAGAGCTAATACACCCACATGGTCTTCACAAAAAGAAAAAATATATAAATACAATAACCACCCAATATGCTAATAAATAAGGGCACCAACCATACACATCCCCAGGTGTTGAGTACCCGACACAATACCCCCAACTAAAAGGGACAGCCATACCCAGTCAAGTGGATTCAGTCAGACTAATCAAGCTCCAAATCCCAAATGATTACCACCACCAGCAATTAAAACCACACATAACACCAGATATATCGCTCACATTCTTCCTTATTATTCAGACCAACTGTACATGTTGAGAAAAAAGACATGAAGAATTGTTCACGTAATTTTCTTTTTCCAAAAATGTCACCACCTCTCAGTGGTAGTGATATCTTTTCTAGAAATGATAACCATTTGATCTCATTCTCATTGTGGTTCATTCTCACTTTGTGTTTCACCAAAGAAGCTCCACATTTTTTGTCCTAATCGCCAACCTGTGTTCACAAAATCTATTCCTGAATTCACAGCCTGTCTCACCTTCATGCTCTTTCCCAAAAGGGCATATGTTTAGATAAATCACATTCTTACTACTACAATTGGGCATAAATGTAATGTAATATTTTTCACCATGGCATTCAATACATGAACTACCCAGCGTAAAACTAAAAGTACTGAATGATCCACATTTGAAATTACCAAACACCTCAATAGAATCAAGCACACCCTGGCTGCAGAGGCAGGCCTGGAGATATGTTTTACAATGCTACTTTGGTGGGTGGCACCGTGAGTGCTGCAGCCAACTGGTAGCATTTCATGTACATGTGTACCATTTCTAACATGTTTAGAGAGGAAAGCACAAGCACTTTACTACTGGTTAGAAGGAGTAAGGTGCACAGATTCCTATAGCCAGGAAAACCAGATTCAGCAAAAGAAGAAAAAAATCTGGGGAATACCAAACAGAAGATGGTAATTTACAATATATAGACACATAGGTGCCGATTCCGATCCTGTAAAACCCGGGTACGAACCGTCGGACAGAGCGTTTTCTCCGTCCGACTCGTACCCGGGAAAAACACCTTCCAAACCCGCAAGTACGATTCATACAGAAACACCATTTCCGTACGAATCGTAAAAAACACCGACCGGCTAAAATATACCCACAATTCAGATCCTGGACACCGCGGACGTGACGTCCGGACAGAGTCAGGCAGCGTTTCACGAACCAGCAAGTACGATCCGTGCCCACGTCACTCCGCACGGATTATAATTTACGGCAGCCAAAAACTGCCGGGAAATCAGGATGACGCGCAGAAGGAGCACCTGTACGCGACGGACAGCCATGGACCCCAACCTACGTGTCATCCCGGCCCTCATAGCAGTCCACCTGGTGTACAGGAACCGACGCAGACGGAGCGGAAGGTCAGAACAACACCCAGGGGCAAAGGGGGGGGGGCAGGGGCAGGAAACATAACCCCCACCCAAGTTAAAAATCATACATGCCCTGTACATACCTGACCCCCAGGGCCTGGTCACTTCGGGGGGCGGGGGCGTCTCCACCAAGGCCTGCGTCCACCACAACGAAAGTCGACATGGACGCGAACCGGAAACACAACAATTGTGGTACGCACCGTACCCATGCCTTAAGAGCGTGGGTATGGGTCGTACCATGCCCACCCCTACGTCACCCCAACAATGGCGGTACGGCCCGCACCCACGTCCCAAAGGCATGGGTACGGGTCGTACCACGCCCACCCCTACGTCACCCCAACAATGGCGGTACGACCCGTACCCATGCCTTTGGGACGTGGGTACGGGCCGTACCGCCATTGTTGGGGTGACGTAGGGGTGGGCGTGGTACGACCCGTACCCATGCTCTTAAGGCGTGGGTACGGGCCGTACCCCTACATCACCCCAACAATGGCGGTACGGCCCGTACCCACATCCCAAAGGCATGGGTACGGGTCGTACCACGCCCACCCCTACGTCACCCCACCAATGGCGGTACGACCCGTACCCATGCCTTTGGGACGTGGGTACGGGCCGTACCGCCATTGTTGGGGTGACGTAGGGGTGGGCATGGTACGTCCCGTACCCACGCTCTTAAGGCGTGGGTACGGGCCGTACCCCTATGTCACCCCAACAATGGCGGTACGGCCCATACCCACGTCCCAAAGGCATGGGTACGGGTCGTACCACGCCCACTCCTACGTCACCCCAACAATGGCGGTACGACCCGTACCCATGCCTTTGGGACGTGGGTACGGGCCGTACCGCCATTGTTGGGGTGACGTAGGGGTGGGCGTGGTACGACCCGTACCCATGCCTTTGGGACGTGGGTATGGGCCGTACCGCCATTGTTGGGGTGACGTAGGGGTACGGCCCATACCCATCCCTTAAGGACGTGGGTACGGGTCATACCACGCCAGTGGACAGACACATAGGGCTGTGTGGCCATCAGCCCCAGCAGTGCCCAGACATATGAGGGGTGGGTGCAGAACCCTCCCAGCAGTGCCCAGACATAGAAGGGGTGGGTGCAGAGTCCTCCCAGCAGTGCCCAGATATAGGAGGGGTGGGTGCAGAGTCCTCCCAGCAGTGCCCAGACATAGGAGGGGTGGGTGCAGAGTCCTCCCACTAGTGCCCAGACATAGGAGGGGTGGGTGCTGAGTCCTCCCAGCAGTGCCCAGACACAGGAGGGGTGGGAGCAGAGTCCTCCCAGCAGTGCCCAGACATAGGAGGGGTGGGTGCCTATCACTTCCAGCAGTGCCCAGACACAGGAGGGGTGGGTGCAGAGTCCTCCCAGCAGTGCCCAGACATAGGAGGGGTGGGTGCCTATCACTCCCAGCAGTGCCCAGACACAGGAGGGGTGGGTGCAGAGTCCTCCCAGCAGTGCCCAGACATAGGAGGGGTGGGTGCAGAGTCCTCCCAGCAGTGCCCAGACATAGGAGGGGTGGGTGCCTATCACTCCCAGCAGTGCCCAGACACAGGAGGGGTGGGTGCAGAGTCCTCTCAGCAGTGCCCAGACATAGGAGTGGTGGGTGCAGAGTCCTCCCAGCAGTGCCCAGACATAGGAGGGGTGGGTGCCTATCACTCCCAACAGTGCCGAGACATATGAGGGGTGGGTGCCTATCACTCCCAGCAGTGCCCAGACATATGAGGGGTGGGTGCCTATCACTCCCAGCAGTGCCCAGACATAGGAGGGGTGGGTGCCTATCACTCCCAGCTGTGCACAGACACATGAGGGGTGGGTGCAGAGTCCTCCCAGCAGTGCCCAGACACCTGAGGGGTGGGTGCAGAGTCCTCCCAGCAGTGCCCAGACATAGGAGGGGTGGGTGCCTATCACTCCCAGCAGTGCCCAGACACAGGAGGGGTGGGTGCAGAGTCCACCCAGCAGTGCCCAGACATAGGAGGGATGGGTGCCTATCACTCCCAGCAGTGCCCAGACATAGGAGGGGTGGGTGCCTATCACTCCCAGAAGTGCACAGACACATGAGTGGCGGGTGTAGAGTCCTCCCAGCAGTGCCCAGACATAGGAGGGGTGGGTGCAGAGTCCTCCCAGCAGTGCCCAGACACAGGAGGAGTGGGTGCAGAGTCCTCCCAGCAGTGCCCAGACACAGGAGGGGTGGGTGCAGAGTCCTCCCAGCAGTGCCCAAACATAGGAGGGGTGGGTGCAGAGTCCTCCCAGCAGTGCCCAGACATAGGAGGGGTGGGTGCCTATCACTCCCAGCAGTGCCCAGACACAGGAGGGGTGGGTGCAGAGTCCTCCCAGCAGTGCCCATACATAGGAGGGGTGGGTGCAGAGTCCTCCCAGCAATGCCCAGACATAGGGGCGGTGGGTGCCTATCAATCCCAGCAGTGCACAGACACATGAGGGGTGGGTGCAGAGTCCTCCCAGCAGTGCCCAGACATAGGAGGGGTGGGTGCAGAGTCCTCCCAGCAGTGGACAGAGACATGGTGGTGTGTACACCATCCTACAATTAGCAAAACTCCATGGGTGCATGAAGGCATACACAAAGTGCGACTATATTGAGAGTGGCATGCCGACACATCACTGACAGCAGTGTCCTACTCCCATGAGGGTGGATGTCCATCCCCCACTGCATGACACACCACATGGGGGTGTGATGACAAATGACACATGCTTACCTACCCCTGGTGCCGGCAGCACAATACACACACTGAGAGCATACAACAAGACTGTATATTCATGTGCCACCCTACTAAACTAAGAGACCCAAAGGGAACACACACTGTCACGCACATTCCAGGACTGATAGGAATGTACAGGTGCTGGGGCAGCCAACAAGTTGTTGCCTCCCATGGAAGGAAAAGGGTGGAGTACCCACAGATACAATGCCCACAATTGTCAGACAGGTGCCCAAAGACCCTGCAGAACACGTAACACATGTGTGCGAGGCTGGGAGTACACACATGCATAGTGCGTAAAAGGGAACATGTCCACATGAAGTCATGTCAATATACTCCATACACAAGTACAGTGACCACCAAGGATGCCACAAATGATGCAGGTGGAGACATTGCTGAGCATGCATGGCCAAAGTTGAAGGGATCCGTCACACACCCAGGAAATGGAGACAGAGCTCAGCACAACAATTGGGAAACACCCTGCAGGGAAGATGTCAGGGTCCACAGAGGAAGGAACACACCTTGGGACAATGTCACCATACAGTAAGAGCTTACATGACCAAAGATTATTTGCAGATACCTTGTCATGGCACACAGATACCAGGGTCCACCCCATGAGCAGCACACTACAACATTTCCCAGACACCTAACACATTATCACCACCCCAAATCATGGAGCAGAACCACCAACAGCAAGACCAGAAAAGCATTTGTGTGCAAATGAAAACCAAAATGCATTATTCAGCATAAAAAATTATAGCAAAAGAAATGTCCACTATATACAGGGCCCATAGGCCAGGCCATGTGCGATGTCCTGGTGGGGGACACTTTGGGACGCGTCTCCCCTAGCTTGCCTGCACAGTTCACTCTTCCATATCATCCACAGAAGGGGGGCATCATGTGGGGGGGAAGGACCATGCACCGCAGGGACAGGAGGGGCAAGGGTAGGTGTTGTGGGTGCAGGGATGGACGACTCCACCACAGGGGGTGGGGCAGCGCCAAAGGTGGTGGTTAGCAGGGCGCTGCACACAGTTGCAAGCTCTTCCAGCGTCTCCCCTGCACCCGAATGAACCACAGAACCCAAGGAGGGGGGGGTTCAGAGGGATGGGTTGCAGCGCTACTGGGGGAGGGTGTGGACAGGGGGGGGGACTCAACTACCCTGGCCGGGCACTGCCTCCACCGCTTGCGGGGTGGTGCCACACTGGGGCTGAGGGACACACTGGCCACGAAGGACTCTTTATCTGACAGTTGGCCAGGAGAGCTAAGGGGAGTGGTTTTGGAGGAAGTGGGTCGTGAGGACTGCAGACTCCCACTGTGGCTTCGTGGCTGCTGTTAGCCCCCCGACCCAGTGGCTGTGCCTACTCCCCCCTGTGTGTGCGTGACAGGAGGTGTGCGCTTGGCCTTCCCTGGTGGTTTGCTGCCTGTGTCTGGTGGGGTGCGTGCATGGGGACGTCTGGGTGTGCGTGGGACAGGCATGGAAGAGGGAAGTGTGGATGGTGCAGGGGTAGGGGGGGACGGAGCGCTGCTGGAGATCCACTGCTGCAGTCAGTGACGAGTCTATGGACCTCAGCAACATCCGTTGTTCAGACATCGCTGATGACATGCCCTCCATGTACGACACCATCTGTGTCAGCAGTCTGGTGTGGCCATGGAGGACATTAGGCAGCGATGTCTGACCAACCTGCAACTGCCGCAGAATGTCCACAGACTCGGCATTGATGGCAGCATGGGAAACAGGGGCAGGGGGTGCGGTGCCTGGCACGAAGGAGACATGTTGTCACCTAGCACGGAGGGAAGGGACCCGAGCAAGTGGGAGGCCGGTGATGGGAATGGAGGGGGCGGCGAGAAATGGAGTGCTGCTTTCAGCTCTGGGAGCAGCCTCCACACCCTCTGGGAGCTCAGCCTCGGACCCGTCAGCATCATAAATCCTGATTGTACACGAACTACCCCTTGTGCGCCTGACCACACATATAATTGACAAACAACCATCATCAGATAGTTGTACCAAGACACACAGGCACTGGCCACTGTGAGTATGCACAAGCCAAATTGGGTCACCCTGTAAAGTGGACACATGTAGCACACTTAACGTAAATACAAATGAGGCCAGGGTACAATGCCACAGAGCCCAACCTATGCTGAAGACACAGAGAATGTCCACATTGTTGGCTGACACACATGATACCTAGGAAAAGGTGCCCCAGGGGACTGTAGTGGCCACACTCCTCCATGGTCCTGTATGGATATGACTGCAACAGAAGCGACCGTCCCTGCACTATGCATATCTCACACTCATGCACATCATGTCTGAGGGCACAACATTGGTCATGGATGCTGTAAGGCAGTACACTTTTAAGACACACTCCTATGTCGGGACTCAGCAGCAGTGCCAACTAACATGGACCCCACAATGACTGAACTGGCCAGGGCACAGGCAAGCTCACAACACATGTACCACACCACCCCCACACATGATGTTGCAAGCATTGGGCACTTGGATTAACTGCCAGCCTAGATAACCTTGTGCAAGAGTGACTACCCACAGACCCGGGAACACATGTCAAGGAGGGGAAGGGAGGAAGAACAGCACGGGTTGACTTTGTGGAACAGGATATGCACTGCACATATAAACCCTGGCAGTGTATCCATGCGACTGGGCACTTCCAAAAGCTGGTGACACACAACAAACACACATGTACCTACCCCCTTCCTACTGCTGCTTCTCCAGTAAGCGCCTATCCAAGTCAGGGAAGACCACCGCCAGCACACGCTTCATGATGTGGGTCAGGCGCCGGCGCCCACGGTTCTTCTTCCCTTCTGGTGAGTCCCCCAGCAGGACCCGGGCGATCCCCCTGGTCCAGCACCGGATATCCTGCCAGCGTTTCCTCACCTGGGCCAGGCGCCGCTTCCGACCCTCCACCGACCTCACAGCAATGACGGCTTGCCTCCAAATCTCCCCCTTGGCATAGGCGCCTACCTGTGAGGATGACAAAGTGAGACTACTTAAATATACATGCTACATGTCACAGGGACACACATTAGAACAATTTGGCTGGTTTGAACAGGGCATAGTATGCAGCAGACTCATTGCACCTTTGTCATAGGGACATTATCCTCTGGGGAAGGCAAAATGCACTACGTGGCATTGAAAGTACACAGGTGGAATGAGGGGTGCGACACAATCAATGATCATGGCTCACACTGTGCATCACAAGCTACACCAGGATTATGTACTGCACCTCACAGCAGTCACATGCCCCAGGCCACTGACGAAACCTCAGCAGAGTACACAGACACACACAGGCACAGGACAATCACCTGCCATTGGCAACTGCGGGTACAAACCTCCCTCTGCACATGTGCCACTTGACTGGGGTGTGTCACAGGTGTTGGGCTAGCCCAGCACGTCAGACACACAGCACTGCTCCCTGCTCACATCAGATAGGTAGGGTATATGCATCCCTCATGCATCTGGGCTGCAACACTCATAGACACTCACCCACATGACAGGGGACTTACACACACACCAATGTCCAGGGGACGAACACATCATTTGGACACTCTCACCACAGGTACACTCAACTCACACACATCTGTGGGTACAGTCACCTGTCACACTGAGGGGAACACAGAATCACATCAGGGCTGTAGAAACAACATTCCCAAGAGGATTAGCCAGGCTGAATGTGGCATGCACCATGCAGTGATTGTCACAGTAAGCACTATGCAAGTGAGGAGTGCAGACATGCACTACAGCATGCTCTGCATGGGAGACATGAGGCATTCCCCCCCCTGGGACCCACTCTAAACAACATTGCATGTCTGTCACACCTGGACACAATGCCAGAAGTGACAGTCACAAAAAAGGGGCACAGTCTAAGCTAGTGGAGTCAGCACTCACCTGCTCCCCTGGTCTCCCATACAGGCTGGGGTACTGTGGGAGGATGACATCCAGCAATGCCACATTCTCCTCCAGGGTGAATGGCTGGGCCCTCTCCACAGACCTGGACGTGGTGCCAGAGGAATCACGAGCAGCAGCAGTGGTGTGGAATGAAATGTTGTGCAGGTAAGTGCTCTCTCATGGGACCTGGCTGCCTTATATTTGCCTTGCTGGCCTGTTTCATTTACAGGAGTACAAAGTGATTGGTCAATCTCATTTGCATCCTACGTTTCCTCCAATCCCTTTAAACCTACCCCAGTGAAGGGCTTTGCATGGTTTAAAAATTGAGCATGATGTCAAGTCAACAACCACTTTGCAACATAGTATATTGTCTCCAACCGACTATTGCTGGCCACCTGATGAAAATATTTGAACTTGAAACTCGGTCTCCATGACAACCAGCATGCATTTAGGCCTTTATACTTGTCCCTCATGTGTCCCCTATGTAATTTCACTATACACACACAGGTACGGTGCGTTCCACGCCCCTAGGGCAGCACTACTCCAGTGATACGGTCCGTACACGCGTGTGTAGGGTCTGTATCACTATGGTTGTATTGCCGTAGGCGTACGCCATAGGGATACGGTCGGTACACGTGTGTGTAGGGTCCGTATCCCTATGGTTGTGTTGCCATAGGCGTACGCCATAGGGATACGGTCCGTACACGCGTGTGTAGGGTCCGTATCCCTATGGTTGTGTTGCCGTGGGCGTACGCCATAGGGATACGGTCCGTACACGCGTGTGTAGGGTCTGTATCACTATGGTTGTGTTGCCGTAGGCGTATGCCATAGGGATACGGTCCGTACACGCGTGTGTAGGGTCCGTATACAGATGAGCAGGAACATCCACCCGTGGAGGATGAGGGGCTTGGTGACGAGGCAAGTGATGTTGAGGAGGAGGAGGAAGAGGACATCCGGAGTCGGCTCATACGCAACTTCTTTGCTTAGTGGTGAGTTGCAGGGTCTGAGTGTGCACGCATTGAGCCTTGTGTGGCATGTGTTGCAATGTGTGGGTCCATCTGCATGTATGGCAAGAGAGTCAGAGGTGTGTTTGGATGTGTCACTCGAGTGATGGTGTAATAAAAGATTGTCTATCCTGAGACACTATTTGCACCTAGCATGTTGACAACCTTATACGTGTCAAGTACATGCCCATGCATGCCGATGTGCTTCTTTTGGCTCACTTCTTGTGTGTCTCTCATCCCCAGGTATTAGCGCATGCTGTCTGCTGGTGGCATTGTTGTGCTCCTGCTATTCCTCATGAATACAGCAACGTGTGCTGAATCAGCGTAACATGCACAGACATGTCGAACATTCACCTTAGGGTAAGGGATGCAGCACGGCTTTTTGGGTGTGCTATTTGTTTGGAATGTGTGTGCACTGCTCCTGTTCATGTTTGGTTACTTTGCATACATGTAGAATCACCATGGGGCACATGACATGGAGCTGGATTCACCTGAATTGATAGTCACACTTGGTGACAGTCATCTGTAATGTGATTGTGGATTGTGATGAAGGCATCAATGTGTGTAACACTGCCCTCGGAAACATACGGGATGCACCGGGTTGACATAGTGTGGGACATCCCCATTAGAGGCTCAATGGTGAATAGCAGCCTCTCCGTGAGCAGCACGGGGTGTTTGCCTCAAACCCGTCACTTGTGTGCCAGTTCTATGGATTTCCTGCAACTGTGGTGCAAATGGGGGTGCCAGTGTAGGTCCCACATGTTCATCCACATGACCTGTGCATCTGTTAATATAGATGCATTTGCCTTCCGGCAAACATGACTAATAAAGGTGTCCCTCAGCCTCCAAGGTGCCTCATCTCTGTCAATGTAGGTCTCTTGCCACTGTGCATGCCGCATGTCTGGCATAGTTATCACAGATTGTGCATATGAGTCTATGTGTAGAGTAGCAAGATGCAAGCTGTTTGTCAGGGATTATGATATGTATTGTGCATGATGTACATGGCTGTGTAGGTATTTTGGCATCTCAGTCCCCACAACGGCCACTTTGCTACATGTGCATCCATTGTCTGTGTGTGTGCCATGTTGAACCAGACACTCATTCCTTATCATACACCTTTAGCAGTAGTCCTTTCTGACATGCTTGTGTTTGTGTGCAACTTGTGGCATAGTTTTCAGGACATGGCGCCTGCTGCTGCAGGCCCTGCAGCAAGGGCACACAGAGTTGCTATATTTGGCCTCACACACACACCTCTAGGATGCACCCCCCTTCCTCCCTCCACTCATTCATTTTGGTGTAATCTGCTTGTGTGTGACACAGTTGCGGTGGCAAAGGCTGGACCGTCTGCACATGCTACGTGCACATTGCACGTGCCTCATGTCCTTGCATGTGCCACATCACGCTACACCATGATGTTGAGGCCACCCACCAAGCAATGTCCATCCAATACATCTGTTGCATGCACTCAGGCATGCACTCATCACCCACACAACACCTTTGCATAATGAGTGTGCAACTCCAACTGCCTACACAGCGCTGGCACGCATTCCCGGCCCTGTCACACCAACCAGGTCATGTCCCTCCTACTCCCCACCGGCTCTGTACCCTAACAAGGCCATGGGAGTAGTACTCCAGACATCTGCATGTAGTATGGTGTCATTGTGGGACACATGGCGCAGGTATCATGTCTCAGCGTGTCAGTCTACAATGTGTCCAGGATCCCCCTCTACACCATGACATGCGCACTGCATCTCATCATCATCTGGTGTCCCATTGACAGCCAGGTGCTCCTCACCCTCCCCAAAGACGCAGTCCTTGCCAGTTCTCATATTGAATAATGCATGGTATCCATTGGCAGATGGCTGAACATCGGCCACCTGATGCTGGACTTGTACACGACTGAGGTGTTCATCTGCGGATTGTCCCCTTACAGCTGGGTCAACTGTTTGTGTCCCACCCGTAAGGGCCCTGCACAGGCACACAGTGTCCACGCACACGAGCTGGTGTGCATCATGGATTGCTTGCTCTCATGTGCTATGCTGATCACCAGCATCTGTACCTCAGGCTTCAGCACACTCTGCATTATGCACAAGATCCACAGTTCGATCCACCTCAAGGCAAGACAGACCATCCCCCAGGTCAACTACAACATCCGTGTCTAATCCTACCCTGCACTCTACAGAGAAGTACGTTACAACTCCCATGATACTTGTCCACATCCAGGGTGCATTTGCACAGCTCTGCTTCAACATCCGGCGACCCAGCCACATCACCCTCCAACAGAGATAGCTGCAATGGATCACTGTCAGCTGCAGGATGGCCTTCACAATCCACGCCCACACTCAGGATGCAGCCCACGATCACGACCCCAACACAACCTTGTGGCACTGTCATCCAAGACCCCATTGTGCCATCTCCATGCATCCAACCTTGGCCTGGCCACCATTCTCCACATCCACCTGACTCCAGCACGCAGGACATAGTTCTCCCACCTGGCTACACTTACCTGGGACTCCCACCCCAGGACACTCCACATGATCCCTGACCTCTGCGCATGACTGTTGCTCTTTGAAATAGGTCTGTCCGTACAGTTGTGCAGGCACCCCCTCAGCTGGTTGGGCCCATCACGGGTGAGTATGGTGCTCCATGTCTGTATTGGATGATACATTGTGACCCATGTGTGTCCTGTGCCAGACTCAGACCCCAGGGTATGCATGGTTGGAGTTACTTCAAAACTCAGGCATGGTTTGACTTTCCAACACACACATGTTATGGAATAATGCAAAATGACGGCATCATCTCGTGATTTTTATGCTTTTTATTAGTGGTGGAGTACGTGTTAGGGGGGATGTAAAGAGGTGCTCGCCGGGTGTCTGTAATCCAAAGTTCACAGGGGGAGTTGGGATCCTTGCCATTGGAAGTCATCAGAGTCCATGCCACAGTCTTTGTCAACATTGGTCAGACAGTGACCAGCAAGTCCATGTGGCAGTGAATGTCATTGGATGAGGTGCTGCTGTTGCGCCAGAGGGCCAGGTGCCAGGGCAGGTGACCTGGGAGATGGTGATGGTCCGCTGACTCTCACAGTCTTTTGCATGGACGACCCACCTTCCTCCGGGGACCCTCAGAAGCAGGCGGTGACGATGTCTGTGATGCTCCGTCGGACAAATCATCCTCCTCCTGATCCCTCCCTGTGGCTGGTGGTGATCTTCGCCTGGGGGCACAGGGAGGGTTGCCCATGTTTTCGGCAATCCGACGGAGTAAACGGCTCATGTCCGTTTGCACCGCCACGAGCTCAGCCAGTCTTGCCTCCATCCATCCTTGGTGTTGCTGTTGACTGGCATATTGCTCGGCCTGCAGGTTCTTAATCTCATTGAGGGTCTCCACTGCCTGGCTGATGCCCCTGGTGCCACGCCGGTATGTGTCCAGGATGTTGCGGACGTGTGACATAACGGGTTCCTCAGCTGTCTGGTCAGGTTTGCGCCTCCGCCGTCCTCCAATCCCACCACCCCTGCCCACTTGAGCCTGGCCTGCCGTTGTGGGCACATAGGGTCTCCGGGATCCCTGAGGGATGGCATTTGCGGGGTCGCCTGCCTCCTCCTGGGTGCCCGCAGTACCTTGTCCCTCCTGGTCAGACTGGCTGCATTGTTGTGTGCGAGCAGGGCTCCTGTGTGTATCCTGGGATGTGGCAGGAATGGGGGTGGTGGTTGGCACAGTTGTACCTGATGCAGGTGCTGCAGGTGCTTGGGCACCAGAGGGGCCAGGTTGGTCGGGGTCATCCATGGAGTGGTGAAAATAGTCGCTGCCGGTGGGATCATCACGCCGAGCCTGGTCCTGTGATTCTTCCCCCCAGTGTTGGGGGGAGATCGACGACATTGCCCTGTGTGGGAGAGAGAGACAATGTTAATGGTGTTTCATGTGACATCGATGTTTCATACATATTCAAGTTGGCACAGTTCCTCTGGGTAGTTGGATATGTCTAGCATTCCTCTCACAGTGCACTTGTGGATGGGTATGTTGCGGGGGACAGATTGATATGTACTCCTGGTTATTTGGCCTGTCTAATGAGTGTTGGGATGCTTATTTGGCTATGGATTGGTCTTGTTGTGTCACATATCCATTGTGGGAGTGCCAATTTGCATTGGCTGCCCCGGGGGTGTGTGCTTGTGTAAGGGGTGGATGTGTGTGACCGGGCATGCTGTTGGGTGTGGTGTGATTTGTCATTGGGTCTACCAGGTGATGTGTCTATCCCCTCATGGTGCATGCTGGCATGACAGTGAATGTGAATTCCTGTGGTAGGTAGGTGGCATGTGGAGTTGGTGTTTGAGTGTACAGTGGTCACAGGATTGCCTTGTGCTGTCTACAGCAGGGCCAAGTGTCATCTACCTGGTCTGTACTTGGCAAGTCCCTGTGCATTGTGCATGGTGCATGGGAATGTCCCTTGGCCACAGCTTTCAACACTTTCCTATGTGTGACACACTCTTTGTTGTTGCATCATTTTTGACCACAGTGAGCAGTGTAGCGAGCGTGCGTAGCGAGCGATGCCGAACCGGCTTACGTGTTGCACTGTACGTGGGCAAATGGTGCTTTTTCATATCTATTGGAGAATGCAGGTAGGTAACTTATGCATTGTGACTGGGTTCTAACAAACACAGTGAGTGGGTATACTGGGTGTAAGGTTAGGTTTGTGCCTGCAGCAAGGATCTACTCGTGCACAGTTTGACACATGGCCCAGTGATTTCCAAACAAAAAAGGGGTGTTTCACGCACTGCCAGACCTTGTCAACATGCACACAGTCCACCTGCTGATGAGCGGACATGCCCACACCACCCAAGGGTGATTTTGTCTCCCTCTGTCTCCCTCTCTCCCTCCCTCTGTCACCCTCCTCCCTCTGTCTGTCTCCCTCTGTCGCCCTCTGTCGCCCTCTGTCTCCCTCCCTCTCTCTCCCTCTCCCTCCGTCTGTCTGTCACCCTCTGTCACCTCAGCCCAGCTTCCTGGGCACACACACTTTGCAGGTCTTTCAAAGGCCATTGGCTTGTTCGGTGACTGATCGTTCGAGCACACGTCCGTGGCTCGCTTCGCTGCCGCTGATTTACTCCTGGCACCGGATTCACTCCTCCTCCCGCGCTCCATTAATCGGGCGCTGTCCCGCCTTCCTGCACCGCGGCATTCATTGACATTGCCTGCCGCTACCCCACATCATAATTCTATTTTGACACCCCGGGGAATCCCTGGACCCCCGGTTTGCACCACGATTCGCCGCCAGTAATTCACGGCCTTCCAGCTTTCGCCTCACCTCTTGAAGCCAGAGCACTCCACAACATAGGCATCCCAGGTCCTGATGATGATCCTAAATTGAGAGGATCGAAACGCCGTCGACCACTGTCCACCAGCACCAACTCCTCTGGCGCATGTCCATTCGGTTCACTAAATCAATGAAAAAAAGCAATTATACCATTGAATAATTTGTTGAATGAACCGTTTAACTTGTATATATTGTATATTCTTCCGCGCCGCTTGCTGTGGTTTTCTCACGTTGTCACTAGCGCCATTACCTCACCAGCACGAGCACTTTACACACGTTCTACACTAGGGTTGCCTTGGTATTGATACCCTGTAGTGCAGTAACTACCATTGTATCCTTTCTTTGATCTTCTAAATACATGACGCCTATAGGCGCTTGAAAAGAACTACTTGAAGCCTCCTCTTTTTGTGCTTTTGTTTGTAATGTCTTGTACATACCAGTCTAAATAATCTAAATATATCCTGCTGAGATATTGTTGCACTTACATTGTATCTACCCAGATCTCAGTTGGGTTTACGGGTAATACTCCTGTGATTGTTCTAAGACCTTGTCAACATGCACACAGTCCACCTGCTGACGAGCGGACATGCCCACACCACCCAAGGGTGATTTTGTTTCCCTCTGTCTCCCTCTCTCCCTCCCTCTGTCACCCTCCTCCCTCTGTCTGTCTCCCTCTGTCGCCCTCTGTCTCCCTCCCTCTCTCTCCCTCTCTCTCCGTCTGTCTGTCACCCTCTGTCACCTCAGCCCAGCTTCCTGGGCACACACACTTTGCAGGTCTTTTAAAGGCCATTGGCTTGTTCATGTGGCTTTGTTTAGAATCTCCCGGCCCCCATTGGGCAGAGTGTCTCTGAGTCTGCGCTGCTGCGGCGGTGTGTGCTGACACTCTTTCACAGTGATGCCTCTTCATTAGCTGCTGTTATGTGCAAATTGGGCCTTCATACCCATGTCATCCTGCGACGCGGCCACCATTTGCAGGCGACACAGTACAGTGTCGGGACACACTGTTTGTATAGCTCTGCCCTAGGCCATATGGGCTGAGGGCATTGGTGTCTGCTTCTGAGTTGCACATTGTTTTTTGGAGGCCCACCCTCCCGGCATCACGGCCTGTGACTTGGCATGGCCTTGCTTGGTGCATGGGGCATGGAGCCGCTAGTGGCATGTGCGTGTTTTTGGAGTGTGGTTGTGTCCGGTGATGGCTTTGGGGTATGTACACGCCGTACCCCCAGCCCCCGTATGTACGTGCCGTACCACCAGCCCCCCCGTATGGACGGTGTGCACCCCCACACCCCCTATAGACGGTGCGTACCCCCACCACACCTATGGACGGTGCGTACCCCCACCCTGTAGGTATGGAGCGTACCCCCACCCCACCCCGTAGGTACGGAGCGTACCCCCACCCCCGTAGGTACAGAGCGTACCTCCACCCCACCCCGTAGGTACGGAGCATACCCCCAACCACCGTAGGTACGGAGCGTACCCCCACCCCCGTAGGTACGGTGCGGAACCCCGGCGCTACGCGATGGGGGTCCGCACCGTACATACGGGGGTGGGGGTACGCTCCATACCTACGGGGTGGGGTGGGGGTACGCTCCGTACCTTAGGGGGATGGGGATAAGCTCCGTACCTACGGGGGTGGTGGTATGCTCTGTACCTACACGGGGTGGGGGTATGCTCCGTACCTATGGTGTGGGGGTACGCTCTGTGCATACGAGGGTGGGGTGGGGGTACGGCGCGTACATGCGGCGGGGCTGGGGGTACAGCACGTACTTGGGGGGGTGGGCTGGGGGGGTGTTCGGCGTGTATGCGGGCATATGTTTGGACGTCTCCATGGTTGCTATGGGAGTTTGCTCCGTACGGTGTTTTTTCCATCCGGTTGTGCATTCGGACGGACGGGACGGATCGTACTGGCGCGCTCGGACTTCAGTTTACCGATTCGTACGTAAAACTGTCCGGGGACGTGTCAGACACTTTTTCCGACCTGAGGACGTGTCGGGGTATTTTCCCAATGCGATTCGTATGGATTTTTTAACATACGAATCGTACTTGCCAGTTTGTACGGGACTTGTACGATTCGTACGTAAAAAAATCCGGATACGATTTGTATGGGGAATATTTTTAACGGATTGGAATCTGCACCTTAATGTAACAAATATATAACTGTGAACAGGTTAGGTGCATACACTAATTGGGTTTCTGATTAGCAGAGGCATGCACCCCGTCCAAGTAGGAAACACAGTCCCAGTCAGGATAAGTAAGATATACACCCTAAATTAACCTGTGCTAACCCTCTAGAAGCTTGGCACAGAGCAGTCAGGCTTAATATAAGAGGCAATGTGTAAAGTATTTGTGCAACACTTAATATTTTAACACAGTGAAAACACCACACAAAAATAATACACACCAGGTTAGAAAAATAGAGCTTAATTTAATTAACAAAACAAGACCAAAACGACAAACATCCAATACGTGCAACTGGTGTAAGTAGTTTGTAAAGAATACCTGGAAATATAGTGCTTAGGAACATATAGCGCCAACCAGGGCTAGCTGGTCATGCTTGACTGGGTCAAATCTGAAAGTTCAGGCCGACCGTGATGGAGCATGGGTTGTATACTGAGACCAAACTTGTCCGGCAGAAAAAGTACCTTGAGGGGAAGATGCCTTGAGGTCGAAGTCCCGATGCTGGTAGAAGAGGAGGTGATGCGTCGGTGCTGATCCCTTCGGATGTAGGCAATGTATCAGTTCCAATCCTTGCAGTCAGGGATGCATAATCAAAAAACCCTTAACAATGAAAGTAATGTGTTGTCGTTCAGCTGCACAGGCAGAGATGTGATGTCCTCATACTTGGCAGCAGCAGTGATACGTCGGTGTTGAGGGGAGATGCATCAATTCTGACTGGTGCAACAACAGCTATTTGTGGATTCACAGTCACATGTAAAGCACAAAAAAACATTTCCAAGGGCCCAACACTGAATTGGCACCACTTTGCAGGGTAGGACTCACAGTTGGCAGAGTACACTGGCTGTGGAAGGGTTGTTGGAAGTCTTTGATGTCCCCTTTGATGGCCCTGAGGCAAGCCAGCAGTCCCTTGGAGTCACTTTAGTTCTGGGTACGTGGTGATGCTGGTCCAGTCCTAACTCCCAGGCAACGAGGGCAGCAAGTAGCAGGGCACAGCAAAACAGGAGATAGCAAAGTCCCATAGAGTCCAGCAGAGCGAGAGTCCTTTCAGCAGCACAGTAATATTTCTTCTTGGAAGAATGTCCTCAGGTACAGATGTGTATTGAGTTAGTGGTGTCAGCGGTCTAGTACTTATACCCAGTTGTGCCTTTGAAGTGGGCGTGACTTTAAAGAGAGACTATTGTAGTGCACACAGTTTCTGCCCTTCCTGCCCTGGCTCCAAACTCACTACTGCGGGGTATACAGCTCTTTGTGTGGGGACAGGCACAGCTCATTCAGGTGTATGTGTCAGCTTCTCCTTTCCACCCTGCCCAAGATGACCCATCAGGATGTTGATGGCCCATCAGTCACAACTAAACTCCCTTTGTATGTGGCTGTCTGTAGGGAATGCACACAGCCCAGCTGTCACCCAACCCAGATGTATATTCAGAGACAGGCAGAAGGCACAGAATGGTTAAGTAAGAAAATGCTAACTTTCTAAAAGTAGAAGATAAAGCAGCTGGTAATGCACTCAATTACACTAATTGGTCAACTTTACAGGTTATCAATTATATAAAAACACAATGATCAATTATGTGTGCACCAGGTGAGGGGCTCTGCCAACCACCTAATTTGAACTGAAAAATGGAAATTCCAGATAGGTACCTGGAAATACCGGGTGCACTACGTAATGTCGCTAAAAAGCGTACTAAATGTATTCAAAATTCTAAACGAATATTATACAATCATAGACATTATTAATGAAACAATGACAGTACTCAGTCCTTTGTTAACTGTGTCACACTTTCAGAAACACAACTTTGAACAAAAGAGGATGAAGTCGTCTGCTTTTATTCTTGATGATCGCAGATAATTTCTCGTGTATGTAGAAACCAACCAAGTCGCTTATAATCAGCTTATAAAGTTCTTAATCTTCAAAAATTAATCTTCAAAAAATGCCAATGCATTTCGGACTATCAACATGAGCCCTTCATCAGGGGTTCTAAAAATATGTAAATATAAACATAACTGAATGTAATCTGCAAGCGCTTCAGTATGACATTAATCATTTAACGGATTCAATAGGGGTCAGGTGGTGCTTATTGCCATGTTAGAAATGAGAGCCACCATGAAAGTCCATCAAAAAGGATATGTACTTCAGTGTTATTAAAGGCTTGAAAAATAAACAAAGGAGAGAGGAGAAAAGATTAAGAAAGATTAAAGAACTAACCACCAATGTGCTATTAACGTGTCGACAACAAAAATGACACAAGTGGCCACACGTGACTAAGCTATCAACTGCGTAAGTCATACCTTAAGGAACTAAAGTTCGTAAATACGAAACACCAATGGAACCAACGAGTCTGCAAACGATGTCTTGAATGTCAAAAGATTGAAAAATGACAATCGTATATCCGTCTCTTTCTGAAAACAATAAAAGACGCCAATAGGTGAAGTGTGTCCAAAAATAAATAACTATAAACCAGCTGGACTCTCAAAAGTCGCTTACCAGTAAAATGCCTCTCACTGGCCTTCAACCGTAAACTTCGTGTAAAAAGGTTTCTGTAACATGAAAGAAATGAGGGCCTCAAATAAACATGAGAGTGAAATTTAAATAAGCTGAAAATGCGTATAAATCAAAATGACTAGTGCTAACCTATAGAGTGGAGAATTTGATATAGTACTCGAACAACAGAGACGTCTGTCACGAACTAGTGATCCTGTGCGTCTCCAGGCATATACGTACGTCATGAGGTAACAAACATAAAAATAGGACGATGCTCATACCCCACTAAGCGCCCAACAGCCGACATGTTTAAACTAGAAACGCGACTGTAAAAGCAATGACATGCAATATGCCTTAATGAAATAGATTAAGAAAACGGAAAAGAAAAGATAAAAAGAAATAAAAGTAGGACTCAAGCCACCTAGAAAGGTGAAAGTAAAATAACGTACATCAAGGACATTTCGGTACATTATCATCAGTATTCACAAAGCATGAAAAAAGGAACACCTAATCTAGTACAAGCAAAAAAGCCTAACTAAATTCAGCAACCAATGCACAGTAGGAACCATCAAGAGAATACAAGGAAATGCAATATTAGCAGTTCAATGGTGACATTAAAGAAAACAAGCAAGTTCGAATTTGTCATTTAGCCCTCGAGGGAATAGAGTTTGCATATACCAAATCCAATATGATTCACGCTGTGAGAGAACTTTAAACATATCCCTGTCCAAATGCCATCCAACCATTTCCAGGACACAAAACCTAAGCTGAGCAATAGAATGGTTCTTGTCTAGCCAATGTTGTGCTAATGGAGAGCTAATGGTCTTGGTACGTATTCTACTCTTATGCTCTGTAATACGAGTACGGAGTACCCTCTCCATTTTACCCACATAATATAAATCACAAGGACACTTGATGGAATAAATAACATGATGGCTATTACAATTGGCATTAAAATTCAACTGTATCTTTTTGCCAGTCCAAGGATGTGAGACATGCCTGCATGTGATAACATTATTACAATGGGAACAATTCATGCATTTCATCATGCCTTTAAAAACGGTGTTATCATTAATTGTGGTGTGATTCAGAATTTCTTTAACCCCTTCGCTGCCAGGCCTTTTCCCCCTCCAGTGGCAAGCCTTTTTTTGGCTATTTGGGGTAGTGCGCGATGAGGCCCCTGTAACTTTTTGACCACATAAGGTATCCATGCCAAATTTGCATCCTTTTCCTCCAACATCATGGATTCTAAAGATACTCAGGGTTTGTGGATTCTCCTGGAGGGGTCACAGAAATGAGCCAAAATACAGCAACATTTTGTTTTTTTCCGGAAAAATGGGAAAAACAGGCTGCAAATGAAAGCATCTGGGTTTTTCCCTGCAAATGTTATCAAAAAAGAGTTTGTGGGGTTGAAATCACCATTTTCCCAGCTTTTCAGGGATACCAGACTTCTGTCAGAAAGCGAACATTTTTTCCACAGTTTTGGCATTTTTCTGGGACATAGCCTATTTTTGCTATTTTTTGTGCTTTTGACCTTCTTCCAGTTAATGGTAGAAATGGGTACAAAAGCAATAATGTATCCTGGAAAGCTATACATTTTCGAGAACTAGACAAATTTCTGAATTCAGCAATTGGTCATTTGTGTAGATCCATCAAGGTTTCTTTATAGAAACTAACAGTTAAATATAGGATAAATTGAAAATTAGTTGAAAAAAAGCGCCGTTTGTGTCAACGTTTTCACCTGTAACTTCTTCTAATTATGACAGCTCTATGAAAGCAATATACCATTACATCCGCTGGACATTACTGGTTGTGGGGATATATAGGACTTGTAGGTTCACCAAGAACCCGACAAACCCAGAGCCAAAAACTGAGCAGCAACTTGCAATGGTTTTTTATTATGTACCAGGTATATAGCAATTATTCTGTAAAAATGTGTACATGGAAAAATCGGTATGAAAGACACCTATGTATTTCTGAAAAGGGAACAAAATATAGAGTTTAGAAACAGTAGATATTTGCACATTTCTGAAATTGGGTACACTCATACTAGCATGAGAATTATCAGTCATTTTTTAGAATGACTTCTTTTTTACACAATATCTTTCATTTGGAAGGCAGAAATGCATCGAAAGTCAATAGATAATAACAGTTCCTTTACAAATCTGAATTACCCTAAGTCTCCCGATAAAAATGGTACCTCACTTGTGGGGGTAGGCATAGCGCCTGCGACAGGAAACGGCGCAAAACGCAACGTGGTCACAACTCAATATCGCAGTGAAAAATTACCCTTTTTTGGCAAAGTGCCTAGCTCTAGTTTATTAACCCTAGCTCTGTGGGCACCCTGGGAAACCTAGCAAACCTATACATTTTTGAAAACTAGACACCCAGGGGAATCCAGGATGGGGTGACTTGACTGCCTCCCACCATGGTCTGTTACCCAGAATCCCTTGCAAACCTAAAGAATTGTCAAAAAAACACATTTTGCCCACATTTCTGTGGTGGAAAGTTCCAGAATCTGCGTGGATCCACAAATTTCCACCCACCCTGCGTTCCCCAAAGTCTTACGAGAAAAACGGTACCTCACTTGTGTGGGTCGGCCTAGTGCCCGCAACAGGAAACGGCGCAACACGCAACGTGGTCACACCTCAATTTCGCAGTGAAAAATGACCCTTTTTTGGCAAAACGTCTAGCTGTAGTTTTTGAACCCTAGCTCTGCGGGCACCTTGGGAAACCTAGCAAACCTATAAATTTTTGAAAAGTAGACACCCAGGGGAATCCAGGATGGGGTGACTTGACGGCCTCCCACCAGGGTCTGTTACCCAGAATCCCTTGCAAACCTAAAAAATTGTAAAAAAAAACACATTTTCCCCATATTTCTGTCGTGGAAAGTTCCGGAATCTGCCTGGATCCACAAATTTCCACCCACCCCGCGTTCTCCTACAGTCTTACGAGAAAAACAGTACCTCACTTGTGTGAGTCGGCCTAATGCCTGCGACCGGAAACGGCGCAAAACGCAACGTGGTTACACCTCAATTTCGCAGTGAAAAATGACCCTTTTTTGGCAAAATGTCTAGCTGTAGTTTTTGAACCCTAGCTCTGCGGGCACCTTGGGAAACCTAGCAAACCTATACATTTTTGAAAAGTAGACACCCAGGGGAATCCAGGATGGGGTGACTTGACTGCCTCCCACCAGGGTCTGTTACCCAGAATCCCTTGAAAACCTAAAAAATTGTCAAAAGAAACACATTTTCCCCACATTTCTGTGGTGGAAAGTTCCGGAATCTGCATGGATCCACAAATTTACACCCACCCCGCGTTCCCCAAAGTCTTACGAGAAAAACGGTACCTCACTTGTGTGGGTCGGCCTAGTGCCCGCGACCGGAAACGGCGCAAAACGCAACGTGGTCACACCTCAATTTCGCAGTGAAAAATGACAATTTTTTGGCAAAATGTCTAGCTGTAGTTTTTGAACCCTAGCTCCGCGGCACCTTGGGAAACCTAGAAAACCTATACATTTTTGAAAACTAGACACCCAGGGAAACCAGGATGGCATGACTTGACTACCTCCCACCAGGGTCTGTTACCCAGAATCCCTTGCAAACCTAAAAAATTGTCCCAAAAAACACATTTTCCCCATATTTCTGTAATGTAAAGTTCCGGAATCTGCATGGATCCACAAATTTCCACCCACCCCGCGTTCCCCAAAGTCTTACGAGAAAACAGTACCACACTTGTGTGGGTCGGCCTAGTGCCTGCGACAGGAAACGGCGCAAATCACAACGTGGTTACACCTCAATTTCGCAGTGAAAAATGACCCTTTTTTGGCAAAATGTCTAGCTGTAGTTTTTGAAACCTAGCTCTGCGGGCATCTTGGGAAACCTAGCAAACCTATACATTTTTGAAAACTAGACACCCAGGGGAATCCAGGATGGGGTGACTTGACTGCCCCCCACCAGGGTCTGTTACCCAGAATCCCTTGCAAACCTAAAAAATTGTCCAAAAAAACACATTTTCCCCACATTTCTGTGGTGGAAAGTTTCGGAATCTGCGTGGATCCACAAATTTCCACCCAGCCCGCGTTCCCCAAAGTCTTACGAGAAAAAAAAAGGTACCTCACTTGTATGGGTCGGCCTAGTGCCCGCGACAGGAAACGGCGCAAAACGCAACGTGGTCACACCTCAATTTCGCAGTGAAAAATGACCCTTTTTTGGCAAAATGTCTAGCTGTCGTTTTTGAACCCTAGCTCTGCGGGCACCTTGGGAAACCGAGCAAACCTATACATTTTTGAAAACTAGACCCCCAGGGGAATCCAGGATGGGGTGACTTGACTGCCCCCCACCAGGGTCTGTTACCCAGAATCCCTTGCAAACCTAAAAAATTGACCAAAAAAACACATTTTCCCCACATTTCTGTGGTGGAAAGTTTCGGAATCTGCGTGGATCCACAAATTTCCACCCAGCCCGCGTTCCACAAAGTCTTACGAGAAAAATGGTACCTCACTTGTGTGGGTCGGCCTAGTGCCCGCGACAGTAAACGGCGCAAAACGCACCGTGGTCACGCCTCAATTTCGCAGTGAAAAATGACCCTTTTTTGGCAAAATGTCTAGCTGTAGTTTTTGAACCCTAGCTCTGCGGGCACCTAGGGAAACCTAGCAAACCTATACATTTTTGAAAACTAGACACCCAGGGGAATCCAGGATGGGGTGATTTGACTGCCTCCCACCAGGGTCTGTTACCCAGAATCCCTTGCGAACCTAAATAATTGTAAAAAAAAACACATTTTCCCCACATTTCTGTGGTGGAAAGTTCCGGAATCTGCGTGGATCCACAAATTTCCACCCACCCCGCGTTCCCCAAAGTCTTACGAGAAAAACGGTACCTCACTTGTGTGGGTCGGCCTAGTGACCGCGACAGGAAACGGCGCAAATCGCAACGTGGTCACACCTCAATTTCGCAGTGAAAAATGACCCTTTTTTGGCAAAACGTCTAGCTGTAGTTTTTGAACCCTAGCTCTGCGGGCACCTTGGGAAACCTAGCAAACCTATAAATTTTTGAAAACTAGACACCCAGGGGAATCCAGGATGGGGTGACTTGATGGCCTCCCACCAGGGTCTGTTACCCAGAATCCCTTGCAAACCTAAAAAATTCTAAAAAAACCCACATTTTCCCCATATTTCTGTCGTGGAAAGTTCCGGAATCTGCCTGGATCCACAAATTTCCACCCACCCCGCGTTCTCCAAAGTCTTACGAGATAAACGGTACCTCACTTGTGTGGGTCGGCCTAGTGCCTGCGACCGGAAACGGCGCAAAACGCAACGTGGTTACACCTCAATTTCGCAGTGAAAAATGACCCTTTTTTGGCAAAATGTCTAGCTGTAGTTTTTTAACCCTAGCTCTGCGGGCACCTTGGGAAACCTAGCAAACCTATACATTTTTGAAACGTAGACACACAGGGGAATCCAGGATGGGGTGACTTGACTGCCTCCCACCAGGGTCTGTTACCCAGAATCCCTTGCAAACCTAAAAAATTGTCAAAAGAAACACATTTTCCCCACATTTCTGTGGTGGAAAGTTCCGGAATCTGCATGGATCCACAAATTTACACCCACCCCGCGTTCCCCAAAGTCTTACAAGAAAAACGGTACCTCACTTGTGTGGGTCGGCCCAGTGCCCGCGACAGGAAACGGCGCAAAACGCAACGTGGTCACACCTCAATTTCGCAGTGAAAAATGACAATTTTTTGGCAAAATGTCTAGCTGTAGTTTTTGAACCCTAGCTCCGCGGCACCTTGGGAAACCTAGCAAACCTATACATTTTTCAAAACTAGACACCCAGGGAAACCAGGATGGCATGACTTGACTGCCTCCCACCAGGGTCTGTTACCCAGAATCCCTTGCAAACCTAAAAGATTGTCCCAAAAAACACATTTTCCCCACATTTCTGTAATGTAAAGTTCCGGAATCTGCATGGATCCACAAATTTCCACCCACCCCGCGTTCCCCAAAGTCTTACGAGAAAACAGTACCACACTTGTGTGGGTCGGCCTAGTGCCCGCGACAGGAAACGGCGCAAATCGCAACGTGGTTACACCTCAATTTCGCAGTGAAAAATGACCCTTTTTTGGCAAAATGTCTAGCTGTAGTTTTTTAACCCTAGCTCTGCGGGCATCTTGGGAAAACTAGCAAACCTATACATTTTTGAAAACTAGACACCCAGGGGAATCCAGGATGGGGTGACTTGACTGCCCCCCACCAGGGTCTGTTACCCAGAATCCCTTGCAAACCTAAAAAATTGTCAAAAAAACACATTTTCCCCACATTTCTGTGGTGGAAAGTTCCGGAATCTGTGTGGATCCAAAAATTTCCAACCACCCCGCGTTCCCCAAAGTCTTACGAGAAAAAAAAAAGGTACCTCACTTGTATGGGTCGGCCTAGTGCCCGCGACAGGAAACGGCGCAAAACGCAATGTGGTCACACCTCAATTTCGCAGTGAAAAATGACCCTTTTTTGGCAAAATGTCCAGCTGTCGTTTTTGAACCCTAGCTCTGCGGGCACCTTGGGAAACCGAGCAAACCTATACATTTTTGAAAACTAGACCACCAGGGGAATCCAGGATGGGGTGACTTGACTGCCCCCCACCAGGGTCTGTTACCCAGAATCCCTTGCAAACCTAAAGAATTGTCCAAAAAAACACATTTTCCCCACATTTCTGTGGTGGAAAGTTTCGGAATCTGCGTGGATCCACAAATTTCCACCCAGCCCGTGTTCCCCAAAGTCTTACGAGAAAAATGGTACCTCACTTGTGTGGGTCGGCCTAGTGCCTGCGACAGTAAACGGCGCAAAACGCAACGTGGTCACGCCTCAATTTCGCAGTGAAAAATGACCCTTTTTTGGCAAAATGTCTAGCTGTAGTTTTTGAACCCTAGCTCTGCGGGCACCTTGGGAAACCGAGCAAACCTATACATTTTTTAAAACTAGACACCCAGGGGAATCCAGGATGGGGAGACTTGACTGCCTCCCTCCAGGGTCTGTTACCCAGAATCCCTTGCAAACCTAAAAAATTGTCAAAAAAAACAAATTTTCCGTTCCGGAATCTGCGTGGCACCACAAATTTCCACCCAGCCCGCGTTCCCCAAAGTCTTATGAGAAAAACGGTACCTCACCTGTGTGGGTCGGCCTAGTGCCCGCGACAGGAAACGGCGCAAATCGCAAAGTGGTCACACCTCAATTTTGCAGTGAAAAATTACCCTTTTTTGGCAAAATGTCTAGCTGTAGTTTTTGAACCCTAGCTCTGCGGGCACCTTGGGAAACCTAGCAAACCTATACATTTTTGAAAGCTAGACACCCAAGGGAGGAATCCAGGATGGGGTGACTTGACTGCCTCCCACCAGGGTCTGTTACCCAGAATCCCTTGCAAACCTAAAAAATTGTCAAAAAAACACACATTTTCCCCAAATTTCTGTCGTGGAAAGTTCCGGAATCTGCCTGGATCCACAAATTTCCACCCACCCCGCGTTCCCCAAAGTCTTACCAGAAAAACGGTACCTCACTTGTGTGGGTCGACCTAGTGCCCGCGACAGGAAACGGCGCAAAACGCAACGTGGTCACACCTCAATTTTGCAGTGAAAAATGACCCTTTTTCGGCAAAGTGCCGAGCTCTAGTTTTTTAACCCTAGCTCTGCGGGCACCTTGGGAAACCTACCAAAGCCATAAATTTCTGAAAACTAGACACCCGTGTGCTTCCAGGGAGGCATGGCTTGCGTGGATCCCCCAACGTTTCCTTACCCAGAATCCCCTGCAAACCTCAATTTTAGCTGAAAAAATCACATTTTTCACACATTCTTGTGTGGGAAAGTTGTGGTATCACCGAGCTCACTCAAATTTCCCACCACCCAGTGTTCCCCCGGGTCTCCCGGTAAAAATGGTGCCTCACTTGTGTGGGAGGCCCAAGTACCCGTGACAGGCAAGGGCCCAAAACGCAGTGAGGCGACATCAAAATTGCCTATCTCAAAACCACCTGGTTTTGCGAGTGGGGTCACTTGGGTTTTTGGCCCGGTGCTCTGCGGCCATCTAGGGAAACCTACCAAACCCATACATTTCTAAAAACTAGACACCCGGGGGCTTCCAGGGAGGTATGGCTTGCATGGATCCCCCAACGTTTCCTTACCCAGAATCAATTTTGATGTCACCTCACTGCGTTTTGGGCCCTTGCCTGTCGTGGGTGCTTGGGCCTCCCACACAAGTGAGGCACCATTTTTACCGGGAGACCCGGGGGAACGTTGTGTGGTGGGAAATTTGAGTGAGCCCAGTGATGCCACAACTTTCCCACACAAAAATGTGTGAAAAATGTGATTTTCTCAGCTAAAATTGAGGTTTGCAGGTGGATTCTGGGCAAGGAAACGTTGGGGGATCCACGCAAGTCATACCTCCCTGGAAGCCCCCGCGTGTCTAGTTTTCAGAAATGTATGGGTTTGGTAGGTTTCCCTAGATGGCCGCCGAGCACCGGACCAAAAACCCAGGTGACCCCCCTTGCAAAACCAGGTGGTTTTGAAATAAACAATTTTGATGTCGCCTCACTGCGTTTTGGGCCCTTGCCTGTCGTGGGTACTTGGGCCTCCCACACAAGTGAGGCACCATTTTTAGCAGGAGACCTGGGGGAACACTGGGTGGTAGGAAATTTGAGTGAGCCCAGTGATGCCACAACTTTCCCACACAAAAATGTGTGAAAAAGTGATTTTTTCAGCTAAAATTGAGGTTTGCAGGGGATTCTGGGTACGGAAACGTTGGGGGATCCACGCAAGCCATACCTCCCTGGAAGCCCCCGTGTGTCTAGTTTTCAGAAATGTATGGGTTTGGTAGGTTTCCCTAGATGGCTGCCAAGCACGGGCCAAAAAGACAGTTGACCCCCTTGCAAAACCAGATCGTTTTGACATAATTAGTTGTTTGTTTCTACAGCGTGAGAATTTCGGCACAATATTGCAAGGAAAATGTGACAGACATTTTTAGGTTTGCAGGACATTGTGGATAAAATAACTTTTTGGAATTCACAAGGGAGACATCACCATGAACTCCCATGGGTTTACGACAATATCTACAGTTGGTGGGTTATTCTTACATGGAACATACACCTTGGCAGAGAAACTAAAAAGACAAAGATTCCTGCACAGCCATCTATTCCTCAAACGCACACACATACTGGTTGGATTTGGCATGAGGGCGAGTGATGGTTCAGTATATTAATTTTATTAACAAGAGATTTCACAAAAATGAAATGCACTGTCAATAATTAAATGGAGAAAAAACGGAACCAATGACTCGCAGCTCGTGAGCTGTAAAGCCACGGCAAGGCACCAACCGCTTTACAGGCCATTCACACACCTTTCATATGTGATACACACAAGACCATTCGCACCACCAGGCACAAAAACAACACATTACAAAATTCACAAAAAGGGACAAGGTACACCCTGCTTCAGAAAGGCAAATATTACTGCACAGCCATCTAATCCTTAAGCACACACACATACTGGTTGGATTTGGCACGAGGGTGAGTGATGGTTCAGTATATACAATTGTATTAGCAAGTGATTTCACAAAAATGAAATGCACTGTTAATAATTGCAAGGGCGAGAAACTGAACCATTGACTCACAGCTCGTGAGATGTAAAGCCACGACAATGCACCAACCTCTTTACAGGCCATTCATACACCTTTCATACGTGTGAGACATACAAAACCATTCACACCGCCAGCCGCGGGCCCATCACATAACAAAACTCACACCAGCACACAGCGCCATTCAAGGGCCCATCACTTTCACACGCCCACATTCCTGACACAGCAACTACACAAGCTGATGGATTGCGTGGAGTGGCACTCAGCTAGCAGTGTGTGTAGTGACCAGCAGCAAGTCACTACTCACTAGGGGTGGGCGGAATTTGCGAAATTAACTTTCGCAAATTATCGCGAAAATGTTTAAAATTATCGCAAACAAGCGGAAATATCGCGAAAATGCAGAAGTTTTTTTCCCGCATGTTCGCGAGATTTTCTGCATGGTTGCGGGTCGCCAACTTACCCATGTGGTTGCTTGAGGACGCGGCCATCTTGTTTTGAGTTGTCTTGCGGTGCATGATCGCGAGAAGAAAGACGTGATCGCGCGACGCATGACGTCACTGCGGGCACGAACTGTCGCGAGACTGCACAAATGGCTAAAAACAATACAACATTTCATGGAGAACGCAACCGGATCAAGAAAACTTGTTGGCGAACGCAGGGATTCAGGTAAGGCGAGCGCGCGCACGCGAGAATGTATTATTTTACAGCGCGAGCAAGAAACAAATTATCGCCAAGCTGCGGAAACCGGAAATTTTGACATTTTCACGCTCTCCGCGGAACCCGAAAATGTCAAATTATCGCAATTTCCGCGAACGGAACAAAATTTTCGCCCAGGCCTACTACTCACACACAGCCAGCCGAGCACCAGTCCACACACACCGCTAGCCGAGCGCCAGTCCACGCCCACCGCTAGCCAAACACCAGTCCATGCACACCGCTAGCCAAGCGCAAGCCCATGCACACCACCAGCCAAGCGCCAGTCCACGCACACCACCAGTCCACGCACACCGCCAGCCAAGTACCAGTCCACACACACCGGCAGCCAAGCACCATTCCACACACACCGCCAACCAAGTGCCAGTCCACACACACCCCCAACACATTTAAGATTTTTTTAGACAAAAATAAAAACACAAACAAATCGCAAATAGATACAAATCTACAAACACAAAATCAGAAACTAAATACATTGCACTAACGCCAACCTTGAAACAGAATCAAATTTTTCAAAGAATACAGACCAGGCAGTTCACTTTACCACTCATGAATGCTCCCAAAAATTATTTTGCGTGTGGTACGCTCTAAAACAAGCAGGGACACACAGCCCAGTTTTAGAAGGACAGTCGGGGCAGTACATACGAATCTCCTTCTGCGTACCTCTTCACCAACAGACTCTGCATCTCCTAGTGGGAAAATCTTTTGACGGTGTGGGAGGGATGAAATCAGGAAAGTGGCGATCTTTCAATCGAACCACATCCTCCACCACTCCAAATCTAGGAACACTTGCCTGTTCCACAACAACAAGGCTAGCTATCACAGAGTGCTGAAACTGAAGAAATGTCAACTTTGACACAGGAGAACACTCCTTGTACACAATAAAAGCATTGAAATTTGCTAATTCGAAGAAATTGATGGCCAACTTCTTATACCAAACATAAGCCTTCCGAATAGCAGACTAAGGTTCCAACCTCTGATCTACTCTGTCAACATCACCCATGTCGTTATTGTAGTCTAGAATGCACACAGGTTTGCGCACTTCAGCAACCTGACCCCAAACAGCCACAGGTGAAGTACTCTCATCATGGATGGTAGTCAGCATGTACACATCCCTCCTGTCCACAAATTTTACACCTAGTAGTTCATCAATTCGCAAGGAACTTCACTGCCCCCTCTGAAGTTTTTTGCAAACAAGCTCTTTCGGATAACCTTTACGGTTAGAGCGGATTGTGCCACAGGCAAAAGTGTCCACTTTATACAATTCCTTAAATAATTGCACAGCAGTATAGAAGTTATCAAGGTACAAATTGTGGCCTCTGTTAAACAGTCTTCTAGCAAGATCCCACACAATTTTCTCTGAAACTCCAAAAGTGGACGGACAACCTGGGGGGTCAATAGTAGAATCTCTACCAGTGTACACACGAAAATTAAAAACATATCCTGTCCTACTCTCAGACAACATATACAGCTTAATTCCATAGCGTGCCCTCCTGCTAGGGATGTACTGCCTAAAAACCAAACGACCCTTGAACAAGACCAAAGACTCATCAATAGATATTTCTTTCCCTGGAGTATAAATCTCAGAAAATCGATCTACAAAGTGATCAAGAACGGGCCGAATCTTAAAAAGACGGTCACAGTCAGGGTGATCTCGTGGCAACGCCATAGAATTATCAACAAAATGCAGCATACGTAGCAAAAGTAAATACCGATTACGAGTCATAACTGCAGGAAATATGGCAGTTGGCAACAAGGGGCTAGTAGACAAATATGAAGCCAAGGTTGGCTTCCTTACCACACCCATCAATAAAGTCAAACCCAAAAACTTCTTAATCTCTTCCAGATATGTGGGAGTCCACCGGGTAGCTCTAGACTGGGGCCTAAGTTTGTAACTGTTGTCCCTCAAAAACTGTTCAGCATACAAATTCGTCTGCTCAACAATCTCACCCAAAAATACATCATCCATAAACAACTGAAAAAACTGTATAGGCAAAAAGTGTTCACAATCCACTGTACACCCTGCATCACCGCTAAAGGCAGGCAACACCGGCTGCACCATGTTTGGATCAACCCAAAGTCCAGCACTTCCAGTAGGAAGCCTAGCAGCCTCAGACTGCAATCCAGATGCCTCTTGCACCATCGGCACAGCAGTTTCCTCCTCTAAGACAGGCACTTCATCCGCACTGAGAGTTGCTTCATCCACACCAAGAGTACCTTCATCTGCACTGAGAGTACCTTCATCATCCGATGATTGCATGTTGAGAGAAAACTCACTGCCAGAATCTTCCCCTCCCTCCTCTCCCTCAGACGCACTGTCAGTCTCATAATCATGCTCAGAGGAAGATTCAAGAAGCATACCAACCACCTGTTGAGCAGTCATTCTACGGCTAGCCATAATGCTTACTAATAAAGGTAACTTGTCAAACAAGTCAACAACAACAAACACTTTGTAAAATAAGTAATAAACAAAAAGCACCTTTATCAAAAACACATATATACTCCAAAACAATACCAGTCACTTGCCAGAGGCAGCTAAACTACTCACCACCACCTACTCTGTACAGACACAGTATGGATCAACAATATCCCACTAAAAAAGAAAGAGAAAAGAAATTACACATAAGACTATGCAAAACACATCGCAAAGAATTTCATGCTCAAACCACTAACTAAATATGCCGCCATTATGACTTCACTTACAAAAAAATTCATTCAAACATTACAATATTACTCATCTGGAGTAAATACAATGCAACTACACAAAACTGCAGAACAACCACTGTCGAAACCGGAAACAGGAATCAAAAGCTTTAGACTAGAATAAAAAGGAGAAAAAACATTAATGTCACATATGCATATAATGCTCTAGACCATCACGTACTGCGCAAAATTTATTGCTTGAACCTCCCACTTTCAAGAAGGAAAGATTGATGGCCCAATCCTTTACAAGCAACGTGGCGAGAATCTGGAACTCAGCCTCAGCTACGGACCACCCCCTCCCTCTTCCCAGTCCTTCAAAACTGACCTCAAAGTTCTCCTCCTGCAAAGACACTTCCAAACTTAATTCACACCCTCTCTATTGTCTGAAGGAAGTCTTTACATTATAGAAAATTCTGTTCTCCATGCCCGTAGAAGTGCCTTCCCAGTGTGTTCCTGTGTTTTGAGTGTCTGCAATTTATTGCACTTTTATAACTCTACTTGTACTTTGTACTCTTTTGTAACTTGCACACATGTCACTTTTCCTCTTGTGGCGTATCGTTTGCTACTTCTTGTATTTTGTATTCTTTTGATACATGCACAATTACCACCATTGCCTCATGTAACGTAACGTTTGCTCTTGTTTTCAGAGTGTCTGCCATTTATTGCAGTATTTTACCTCTACTTGCATTTTGTACTCTTTTGTAACATGCACACATCACTTTTTCCTCTTGTAACGTATCGTCTGCTACCTCTTTGATTTTGTTTGCACTTTAAAATATTACAAAAATAATGTGGCCATAAGGGGAGCGACCCTTGCCTAAAAAACGAAAAAAAAACTTGGCGCTGGTGGCCATTCCTGCTGCACGATCGTGCAGCAGGAATGCATAAAAGTGACATTGGGGGCAGAGGTGTAGCTAGAGCTTGTGGCGCCCGGGGCTATCTCTCAGATTGCCGCCCCTGGGGAGGGGGTGTTGCTGGGGAAAAAAGACAGCGACCACTTGAAAGAGGTCTGAGAGACAAGTAGTATCGCCACTAATAGTTACCTCGATCATGCAAGTTACATGCACATACATGACACGGTCCAAGGCTACACAGTTGAATACACCGGTGACTGGGAGTACAAAAGAGAACACACAGACTGCATGATCTATCTGGGGACTCAGAAAAACCACATGTGACATCCATCAGAGAGCTGCATGAAAAATTACCTGGTAATCCCCTCAGCACAATGCACACATGCACATACATGACACTGTTCAGGGATCTATCATCTACAGCTGACATTAAATGACCATTCATCATGGTCCCCCTATTAAAGCAGTGCACTTTGTGATCTGCATGGTACATGTTCTTTGCAGCAGGCACATTAACCCTCTGTGCTACCTTTCCAGGAGTCAACCCTTCCACTCCATCTCTCTCTAGGAAGAACATTAATCACCAAAGTTATCATGACATTTTAATTGTTTCTGAAAATTGCTGGAGGCCAGGAAGGAGGCAGCAAGTTTTTTTTCAAACCATAATATACTTGCAAACACTACGCACCCACCCGAAATAGGTATCCAGTGAGGTCACACCGTTCGCATCGCCCTAACCTGCTCAAGGTTCATGTGACCTCAGTGACAGAGTCACAGCTACTGGATCACTGTTGCTCTAGGGTGTGCTGCTTCGTAGGCCTGCCCGCAAGACTTGAGATGAACTTCAGTATGGATTGTGGTGGACAGGCCTTCAAGGTTAACCCACAATTGACACCACTAGGGTACACCTGCTTGTGCTAAGACATCAAGCCTTCTAAGGTCTAGTGGGGCCTTCTACGGTCTAGCATGGGAATGTGCTCCCTCAGTACAGTGGTGTGGTGGACTGGTCATGAATGCTGAACCCGATTCCCCAGTTCCAAATTCGACAGCTCTGGCCATAGTGCCACATCCCCACTGAACACCCTACCTGCCCACTGAGAGAAACTCGCACTGTCTTCAGCTATAACCTAATTGTGCCCGCTATAAACACTTGGATGTGGCTCAATTCAAATTATGCACTTGATAAGAGTAATATGCTGCCTAAATAAAAAAAAAACCACTCATAGGGAATGCAAAGCATGTGAAATGTAAGCAGAAACAACATGAATACCTTAACGATCTCTCACTCACTATTCAGAAATCAGCGAGTGGTTTCACCTGAAAAGTTATGGACATGACTATAGAGGGCCCTGAAGGGAACTGTTTCACTGTCCATTGCTTATATCCTTACAAAACGTAAGCAGTATGGTATAAAAAGACCACATCCATAAACACAGAGCCATGGTACACATTGTGTTTTCCAATCCACCCATCAACCAGGTATTGCAGTACCTCCAGGAATGGTAAACTTTCCCACCTGGGGACAACAATGCTGTTCAAAGAAAGATGAGAAAACGAAAGTAGCGCTTCACTGGCAAACTCTGTGATGTTGGTGTATTTGGATGTAAATAAAACCAATCTGTCCACTTTGCAACCCCTCTGTCTTGCTTTATTTAGTTATGTATGTATTTTTCATATTTAAAACCTTCTATTTCTCTCCATCCTGCTGCACTTTGTAATAGAACATTTCAGAAGCAGGGCATTTCTCGGATGCGCGTTTTTCTTTTTTGGATCCATTTCACACGGAAGCAACTAAATGAAATAACTACAGCAAGCCCAGCCTTATCTGAATTCCTTTGTCCTCCCCCCACCCTAACTAACCCACCGATCACGAAATCCCCCCCTCCCCAGCCCCAAAACTCACCTATCCTCTCCGACGCGCAGGAAGCAAATGGCTTCCGGCGCGACGGAGACCAAAGTGAAACCTCCAATGACGTCAGCGCGGCTCGTGCGCTGACGTCATTGATGATGCGGGGGTGGGGGGCAGGGGGAGGCCGGGGAAGGTCTTTCCCTGCCTTCCCAGTAAAAAAAAAAGGATCGACCACTCACGGGGGGAGCGCCAGTGCTTCCCCCGTGGGTGGGTGTCATGACGAGCTGGACTCGTCATGGGCACAGCGCGACTGTGCTCCATGACGAGTCCAGCTCGTCATGGGCACAGAACGGGTTAAGATTGCTAGATCTTTTGTACGCAAACAAAGGGGGCTCAGCAAAAATCCCTTTAAAACCGGATTCTGATTGAAGCAAATCCCATCTTTGTAAAATACTCTTTTTGACAAAATCAGAATTGGTGGAAAATCTGGATACGTATACTTCACGGGTAGGACCAGGTGGCTTAACTTGCTTTTGTAATAAAACATCACGGCTGAAAGTGACGATCTTTTTTCAGCCTCATTAACCACTTTAACGGGATAACCCCTTGCTAAAAACTTGTCCTTTGAATCTTGAATTGACTGCACGCTTGACTCAATATCAGAAGAAATCCGTCTAATCCTCAAGAACTGTGAAAAGGGCAAATGTCGTTTAAGGGACCATGGGTGAAAACTATGGTATTGCAAAGCATTGTTACGATCAGTGGATTTCTTATACACTGAAGTCTCAATAAAGTTTCCTGATAATTTCAACACAACATCAAGATAAGCTATGCTATGGGGTTCAATTTGATGGGTAAATTGAATCCTATGATTAACGGCATTTAATCTTGAAATCTGAGATTCAAGATCATGCCGTGACCCATGCCATAAAATCAAAATATCATCGATGAAACGTCGATACAGAATAAGCCTAGATGTCCAGAAAGGGTCAGCTAAGATATTTTCAGATTCAAATTTGAGCATAAAAATATTAGCATAGCTGGGGGCTCCAGAAAAGCCCATCGATGTACCATTAGCTTGGAGATAAAATTGATCCTTCCACTGGAAGTAACTATGGTATAAGTAAAAATGAAGAAGTTCAACAAGGAACACCTTATGAGCCCTAATGGGGTCGTGCCTCAGTAGGGCCCATTCAATAGCATTAATGCCCTCATTATGGGGAATGGAGGTGTACAATGACACAACGTCAATTGTACACAACCATATTTCAGACGTTTTGGGAACCCTGATGTCTCGAAGGATGTTAAGCAAATGTGTGGTATCTTGAAGATAAGATGGACTTGATTGCACAATCGGCTGGAAAAATGCATCTAAGTAACGACCCAATGAATCGATAGGTCTCAACGGGGGATCAACAACATTTTTGTGTATCTTAGGAAGCATATAAAGTACTGCTTTGTGAATACTGAAGATAATGTACTGAAATGTCCTTGATGTACGTTATTTTACTTTCACCTTTCTAGGTGGCTTGAGTCCTACGTTTATTTCTTTTTATCCGTTTTATCTCATTTCTTTTTCTCCTCTTTGCACTGATGGTGTTGAGTTTCCTTTTAGCTAGACAACTGTGAAGGCATTTGATATTCTCATTTTTTCTTTTCTTTTCGCTTTTCTTATTCTATTTCATTAAGGCATATTGCATGTCATTGCTTTTACAGTCACTTTTCTAGTTTAAACATGTCGGCTGTTGGGCGCTTAGTGGGGTATGAGCATCGTCCTATTTTTATGTTTGTTACCTCATGACGTATGTATATGCCTGGAGACGCGCAGGCTCACTAGTTCGTGACCGGTGTCTCTGTTGTTCGAGTACTATCTCAAATTCTCCACTCTATAGGTAAGCGCTAGTCATCTTGATTTATACGCATTTTCAGCGTATTTAAATTTCACTCTCATGTTTATTTGAGGCCCTCATTTCTTTCATGTTACAGATACCTTTTTACACGAAGTTTACGGTTGAAGGCCAGTGAGAGGCATTTTACTGGTAAGCGACTTTTGAGGGTCCGGCTGGTTTATAGTTATTTATTTTTGGACACACTTCACCTATTGGCGTCTTTTATTGTTTTCAGAAAGAGACAGATATACGATTGTAATTTTTCAATCTTTTGAGTGGTTCCATTTGTGTTTCGTATTTACGAACTTTAGTTCCTTAAGGTATGACTTACGCAGTTGATAGCTTAGTCACATGTGGCCACTTGTGTCATTTTTGTTGTTGACACGTTAATAGCACATTGGTGGTTAGTTCTTTAATCTTTCTTAATCTTTTCTCCTGTAGCCTTTGTTTATTTTTCAAGCCTTTAATAACACTAAGGTACATATACTTTTTGATGGACTTTCATGGTGGCTCTCATTTCTAACAAGCAAAAAGCACCACCTGACCCCTATTGAATCCGGTAAATGATTAATGTCATACTGAAGTGCTTGCAGATTACATTCAGTTATGTTTATATTTACATATTTTTAGAACCCCTGATGAAGGGCTCATGTTGATAGCCCGAAATGCATTGGGATTTTTTGAAGATTGATTTTTGAAGATCAAGAACTTTATAAGCTGATTATAAGCGACTTTCTGTTGGTTTCTACATACACGAGAAATTATCTGCGATCATCAAGAATAAAAGCAGACGACTTCATCCTCTTTTGTTCAAAGTTGTGTTTCTGAAAGTGTGACACAGTTAACAAAGGACTGAGTACTGTCATTGTTTCATTAATAATGTGTATGATTGTATAATATTCGTTTTGAATTTTGAATACGTTTAGTACGCTTTTTAGCGACATTACGTAGTGCACCCGGTATTTCCAGGTACCTATTTGGAATTTCCATTTTTCAACTTTCTAAAAGTGGCATTTTCAGACTTGCAACTTAAAATTCAACTTTACCATAAGTTATGATTTTAAATTGTGAGTCCAGAGACACCAAATTTGACATATCTATCTTTTCCCAATTGGAAATTACACTTTTGAAATGTAATAAGGTAATCCTTATGTTAACCTATCGGAATGCTACGTCTTGCAGTAGTGAAATACGAATGTAATCATTTTTCACTACCAGGACTCGAACAACTTAAAAGTACATGTCCTACTTTGTAAATGCACTTCAATCTGCCCTTAGGGCTGTCTGGTGCCTACCTTAGGGTGACTTATATGTATTAAAAAGGGAGGGATTCGGTGTGTCAAAAGGTTTATGTTGCCAGCTTAAAGCGGCAGACCTGAGACATGTTTTAATGGGCTACTTAAATGGGTGGCGCAATAAGTGCTGCAGGCCCTCTTGTAGCATTTAATTTACAGGCCAGGCCCTGGGTACATGTAATGGCAGCTTACCAGGGACCTTTAAGTAAGTAAATGAAATGTAACAATTGGATGGATGGCCATTTTTCAATGTTGAGAAGGGAGAGCATGAGCACGTTAGCACTGGTTAGCAGTGTTAAAGTACCTAGAGCCCTAATGCCAACAAAACAATATTCAGGAAACAGAAGGTGTGATGGCAAAAGTTCTGGGGTAAGACTACATTAAAGCTTTCAGGTATAACATTATGTGTAAGGAAGTAAATATTACTCAGTTTCTATGGAACTGGCTGTAGCACTACATAAGAGATGTATACCAAATGTATTACTCAGTTAGTGATTTACAAATAATGTAGAGGAATATTCTGTTTCCTTGGAAGATATTTTTATCTGAGGAACCACATATGTGCATTTCCCCACAAGATGCAAGGTCCCAGGTGTATGTGTATAGGGAAGTATTTGCGGTGTCCACCTAGACGTCGTTTACAAGCAGTATAGAAAACTACTCAGTTCCTACCAGAAGAAAAATCGGGCCCCACCTAAAGTTAAGTTAACAGGAACATAGAGGGTCAGTCTGCTCCTAAAAGCCAGCTAGATGAATTGTATCACTTAAGATCCCTAGGGAGGCAGATAAATAGCTCCTTGGAATATATTTATGTGGTCTATCCATCAGTGAGTTATTATTGAAGAGGTGTGACAAAGATAGGGAATGGAAAATAAGCCAAATTCTTTGGTTTCATTAAAGTACTGTTATTTTAGGGACGTGCATTGCTTTATTGAAGAAACGTAGCACAGTTGAACATTTTTAAGTGGTTGTCTATGTCACATGAGAAGTGGCCAGGCGCACGTCATTTCAAGCAGGCATTGAAGACGACTTTTCCTTTAGTGCATTACTAGGAGAGGAGTCCTGTGTCGCCGAAGGTGCAGGGGTGAGGTCCTAAGTTACTCCTGGTCGTAACAAGTCCAAACATAGGTGTTGCCATGGGCTTTTACCCTTTATCTGAAATGCCATTCACCAGAAGATGGCCAAGCAATGGGATTGAACCTGGGAATGGAACAAAAGGCATATGACCAATCAATAGCACACCTTTGACCAATCCCGGTTCACATGGCCTGCAAGACCACTGATGGATGGCTTGAGACATGTCATTTCGCCAACCACTGAGGCCCCAGAAGCAATCAAAAGTATCAGAGGTTCAAGGAGAAAGAGAGGAGCTTACAGGAATAGGAAAATATTCCATACTTTTAGAAAATGACCTATATGTCATGGAGGAGAGATGAATGTTTGACAAAGGCCCTGTTGAGTAGTTGTCTTTGTTATGCCTCAGTCATGAAGCTCCTTGTTACAATGGATTTTCAGAAGTGTATAAACGCATTGCAAGTCCAAATCAGACCCGCAGAAACAACAAAACAGGATTTCCACAACCAAATGCACGTCGGTTCTTGAATCTGAGAAGGCCATGTGGAAACAAGCATTAAACACCAAATGCAAGTCATTACTTGAATCTGAGAAACCACGTGGAAACAGGCGTTAATGGGGCGGGGCCGTTACGTAAAAGGGGGAGGGACTACAGCCAGACACCTCCATTGAATTTCAATTTCAAACCAGAGTAACATACAAAGACGAGTTTGCAGACACTCTAGGCCCTTAAAGGAAGAAAGCTGTCCTATACAGGGAAAGGATGTGGTTCGAGTTCAAAACTAGTTCCGAAAATCTAGATACTGATGCCTTTTATTGTTTTGTGAAAATGAAGCAAAGTAAAAATAAAATACTTTTTGACATCTCAAATGTCTCAAGCAATAGAAATGTGCAGTCTTTGGCTCACAAAACTCTCCGAAGAATGCCTGACTTATATAGTGTTGTATCTGTCTTCTCCATCACTGTGACTAATGTTACTTTAATGACATGAATAGCAATTGCCTCTTTCATACTAGCTCATTTATTGAAAGCAATCAAATGATAAATCATCAGCAGCCGCAGCATTCAGACTGAAGGGCAGCCTGGCAGTGGCTTCTTAGTCACCCTGTCACTGATATTTACTTTGCAAATGAACTCGCATTTGGGATCACAATGCTCGTCGTCTGCCAGATGCTGCCCGCAGCTATAAAAAGAAACTGTTTATGCCTCTGGCGGCTCAGTTTTTGGCCTGTCTGGATTAAATGGCTTAATCACTCAATGCATCTGCCAACGAGTCATGGTCATAAAAAAAAAAAAAAAATCCCTAACAGATAGGAACTTCATTTCTGAAGAAACCTTCCACGTATCTGGGGTGCGTTTGTGTCAAGCTCACGAGCCCCTCATTAAACTAACTGTTCCTCATTAAAACCAAACCTGTTTAAAATCCGAAATTAGGTTTTTTTCGAGCCAAATCACCACCTGTCGTTGCACACCTTGTTTATTCCCTAAGAATCTATGGCGCAATAAACAATTAGCGGTACAAGTTTAGAAACATTTCCACCACACGTCACTGTCGCCTCACAACACCCACCCCATCAATCAAGCAAGCAATACATTCATCCCTTAATACCACCCAGGTCCTTGACTTGCACACACTCTGGCTCTGTTCATAGCCACCCGTTGTGCACGAGCCTCTAAGGACCTAGTGTCCTCGGACCAATCATTTTCCTCTAATTTACAGTCTTCCTCTAGCAGATTAAAAAAGAATAAAAGTTCTCATTTCTTCTTTACACTTTCTTTGCTCCTATTAGAAAAAGTCTAAACCCCAGGCTTCAAGCAATTCCTTGCGACACCCATGGCTGATGTGGGTCACCAATGAAAATATCTAACCTTCATGTCAATACATTTTACACATACCTGAACTGTTCATCCCTGCCAAGCTAAACAATTAAATGATCCAATGAGCTTGCATGTTGCTCTGCTGCACTGAGAAATGGACACCAAATATACCCCTGTGGTATTCTCTTTCTCAGCCCAACTAATCTCCACAGGTTGAATCCAGATTTGGAGAAAGCAGTGTTGTTGCCACAGAGAAGACTGCCTAAAAGCTCAAGTGGAGCCTTTGGCATCCTCAACTTCCCCCAATGTTGCTAGGAATAATTTAAAGACAAGAAGACAAAAAAGAAGAAATGGAGGAGGGAACATACCATTGACGTTTCACAAAAAAAGCACACACATTAGAACATCGGACCAAATACTAGATAGCTAAAAAAAAGACAACTGCATCGATTGCCCTAATCTATCTAGAGACGGTATTGTGCACTCTGTATATAAATTGTAATCCTGATGTCCTGATCAGCAATCTCCAAATATCTTTTTAAATAAAGAATTTTCCGGAGGTCATCGGTATCTGCTCAATCTCTAAGGTCCTGAAGTTTTGATGTTTTTAATCTTAAATAGCTGTGAGAAGCAAACTAAAATTAACAGGCATATTAATGGTGCTCAATTGAGCACTATCTTTTTTTGTGGAAATTTGTGGTATACTGAGGTTGTGCTAAATGTGTGGTGAGTGTATGTCAGTGTGGTGCCCAGTGGGACAACCATATTTTGGTGCTCCCTGACCACCACCACCACCACCAATGACCTCCACAGATTCCCTCAATAGCGTCCTCCAACAGTGCCTTCATCTCTCCATAGCACATCTCTTACGTACATTTCATTTGTTTTATTGTGCCGGTTGGGGATGGTTTTACTAATAACAATATATATTTGTCCAACGAAACCAGTAGATAATAAAGGACTGGGGAGGAAAAATAACGACATAACCTATACTATGCACTGTGCATGCAGCTCTTTGATGCCAATTCATAAATTACTGATCTATATCAGGATTGTAATTTATGAATTGGAGTAAAAAAGGATCCATGTGAAAAAAGCAGTATTCCACTGAGCTATCCACATAAAGTATAGTTCTCTGATCTGCATGGTACACGTTCTTTTGTAGCAAGCATATTAGCCCTTTGTGCTATTTTATGATTAGTCAAAATGCCACTAGACAACACTCCTCTCTCTCTAGCAAGAACATTGATCACTACTGTTATCTTGACATTTCTATTTGTGCCTGAAAATTGCTGGATGCACAGTAAACTCTGCAGCAGGTGCTTATAAAACTATGCATTATTTCTAAACACAGCGCCACAATCCTCCCTTAGCCCCCCCCCAAGAGGTTAGCCCCAGGTGCGACTGCACCTGTCACCTCCCCCTAAAGCAGGTCCTGGCATATGTTAAGCACTTTATGAACCATGCAGTGGTGGCTAGCATGGATCAGGGGTGATTTGGCGGGGCAGCGGGGAAGAATGGAAAAAACACTTTCCTCTTCATGGCCGCATCTCTCATCCATTGTCTCTCTGGTTCTCTTAACAGAATGGAAACAGGAAGCGCATAGTCTCCCCTAATTCAATCACAATGCTGATGTCACCATGACAGCAGTGTCGTGATTGGTCTGAGCGCCTTGGTTTGGCGCTCAGACAGTAGCTGTGAGCCTGTGCATGTTCTCCACTTAGGCTGTGAATTACAGCCTGGTGGAGAACATGCTAAGTGTGCATGACTGTTTGGCCGGCCCAAGATAGCTGGCCAACTAGTCATGGGCATTTAGAAGGTGGCCCAACTACTCCGCCCCTGCTCTGTGGGCAGCCCAACCCCATCCCACAAATCTGCCTCAGCAGGGAAAAATAAGTTAATAATAATAACATTGTGTTATTATATTTTTTGTTTCCTTTTTTGCACTGATCTCTTTTGCAGTCCTAAATAGAGGAATCCTTAGCCTGAATAAATAATTTTTAAAAAATGTGTCGAGAATCATTGCTCACAGATGGATAGAATCAGTAACACTCCATCTTAACAACATAGAAATGAAAAAGGAGGCTCTCGTAGAAAATGAGTAACAAAACAATGAAGTATATTTACACTAAAATCTATGTGCTAAATCACCCTTAAAGACATAATATAAAAAATACCCTCAAATAAAAGACTGGAAGCAAACAAGCTGGAAGTGTACCAACAGCCTACCCCATTAACAACTAAAATGCATGACTCTAAAGGAGCTTTGTTGCATCATCCCTAAAATTAGTTTATTTGTGGCTTGTGGAACCTCTGGGTTTTATCACATATGCCGATTGAGTGGATAGTAACGGGAACTCTCTGCCACCTAAAGAAAATGTATGGAATGGGATGTCTCGCAAGACTTCTTGCCGGCAACTGCCTAACTCACATACGTTTTCTGTGCGTCTGATAGGGAAAGCTTCATAAGTATATTTTTACTCACAAGCAAAAATAGATTTTTAATTGTGCAGTAATAATCTCTGTCGAAACAGGAAATTTGTACAGAGATAAGAATTTTATGTGGTTTGGTAAATATCACACCCAGCACTTTTCCCTTGACAGTATTTTCAGCAATAATCTGGCAATGTGTTAGCTGAATACTGGAAAACAGTGAATTGTTAAGAACTAAACATAGATTTCATATTTTATGCCTCATTCAGTGGTGGCTCCTCCGCTAAGGTGAAGGAGCATCGCCCCACTGCTTTAAAGCAGTGAAATTGAAAAATAAATGATAATAACACAAGTTATTATAATTTTATTTTTTTGTATTCCTGTTGCCCTCAGGTTAGGGTGGGCCAGGGCTGGGGTCCAGTGACATCTGGGAGGAGGAGTGGCTGCTGCTGAACACATGACTGATTGGCAGGACGTCTCGGGCCAACCAAACAGTCGTGCGCACTTTGAATGTTCTCCACCCTGGCTGGATTGGGTCTAGAACATGCCTAGGCTCCCTTTTCCACTCTGAGCGCCGAACCACGGTGCTCAGACCAATCACAATGCTGCTATATGCAGCATTGTGATCGGTCAGGGGAGTCTGGAAGCCTGGGTGCTTCATGCTCCTGCAAGGAGAGCTGGCGGCTGGCGACTGTGACCAGCAGGTAAGTTTTCTTTTTTAAATTTCCTGACCCCCCGCCTTCCCCTGCCTCCCCACCAACATCCTCAACCAGCTGACACTTGGCTCATTCCCACATTGAAAACAAAGAATTGGAGATATTGACAGGTGAATACCACCCACATTTTCCACTACTGAGAAAAGAGACCTTACTCCCAAGGAAACTCTCACCAAAGGGTAAATACTGTATGCAGCAAGTTAGAATCGAATTAGAATTTGGTGACATTCACGCCATAAGTACCAACTTGCTCCATTTTTATCCTTTGAAATAAATGGTAAAACAAGGAAAGAAAAAAAATATTAAAAATGACAGAAATGTAAATGTAGATGTATTTTATATAATTTGCCATGAAGTATGAGAATAGCAGTGCCATATCTAAGCATCCATGCATGCACGCAAAGTCAATACACCTCCAGTCTTATGGCAAGAAGGTACACACTGCCAAAATGAAGCTCTGAGACTGTCAGCTCTTATAGCAGGACAATATAGAGATTAAGGGCTTGATTTAGATCTTGACGGATGGGTTACTCCATCACAACCATGACAGATATCCCGTCTGTTGAAATATAAATCCCATTATGTCCTATCAGATTTATATTTCGGCACACAGGATATCCGTCACCATTGTGATGGAGGAACCCATCCGCGAAGATCAAAATCTGGCCCTAAGTCCTTAAGAAAATGTGTGCATTTGTAAAAACAAGCTGGTGGTGGGTGGCAGAGTGAATGTACACTAAGTCACAATAGGATCGCCAAAAGGTGTCCTTTGAGGGAGCCCCTCGGTATTATACCTGAAATAACCATGTCGACCATCTTTCTTGTGACCTTTCATACATTATCTTTCAATACACATACACACACACAGGCGCACAACACAACAAACTTTAATGCAGCCAAAACTGTGCAACAAGGATTTGAGACCACAGCCCTTAAATTACCAGGATGTATGTTGTGTTGGAGTCGGTCAACTCCGCTAGTCCTTATAAATTTATTAGAAAATGCCCACCTCTTGGGAAGGAGACACACACATATCTAAAATTTTCCATCCAGATGTCCTGTTTGTCAGTTTATCTGAAAGATAATGTAGACCTGCCAACTTGAAAATATAATTTACCATGTGGAAATGGGGCGTAGCCTTTCAGGGGGCAAGTCTTTATACTAACAACTACCTTTGAGGCCTGTCTACCTTGTGCCCTGCCTCCATCAATCACCTTCTGCCTCCAATGAAACACAAACACTGCTGTGGCTGCGGCCAATGTCCTGGGGTTTCGCTGGGACTTTTCTGCCACTTAGATGCTTATAACCTCCAAAGAGGAGATGGAAAACCCCACTTTTCAGCGGTTTCCAGCTGCTCCTACCTGCAACCATGAGATTTTGGCTCCTCATCAGGGCACCGTGTGAAGAAAGCCAAAATTACGTGGCACACAGTGACACCGGGTGAGTTCGCAGGACTGATACTGTGCACTATATGCTGAATGCTGCTCTATATTTAGTAGAGATCCCCTGCTTTCAATATTGTCATAACTAACTTCCCACCCTGTATCCCTACAAACCCAACAACCCACACCTAAAATATATCTTGAAAAATATAATAATTGCACAATTTACAAAATGAATTATCAATTAAACAATTAATGATACATTATTAATTAATTATACTTAATTAACTCCCCACCCTTTACCCCCATCAACCCAAAGCTAAAACATATTTTGTCAACTATAATAATTACAAAATGTACATACAATTTATCAATTACACAGTTTATAATAAATCAATAATTAACCATTATTGAATTATACTTAACTGACTTCCCATAATTCATCTCTACAAACCCAACAATCCACACATAGAAAATAACTTAAAAATATATTATGTACACGATGTGCATAATTCATTAACAACTAACAAGTTATTATTATGTGAAGATGAATTATTAAATCATTATAATTAATTACCTTCTCACCCTATACCCCTACAACCTCACAACCCACTATAACATTATAAATTACAATTAACAGTTAAATAGATTTTATAAATCACTAACAATTGCAAACTATATTTAAACATTAACAACAATTGTGCAAACAATTTATAGCATATTCAATTAAAATATAAACTATAATACATAAAGATAATTAAAAAACGTTATGTTTTTACAAATATATTTTTGTAAACAATATCAACAACACAAATATTTTTAACAACATTACATACCTAAAACATCGTTTTTTTTGTAAACAATATTTATGCATAACGTTATTTATGTATTGCAATATTAAAATCTCGATTTTTGTGCAGCTTTTTATTTAAGACTCAATATTATGTCAAAATACCCTAGATGGTTGATTGCATTGAGTGGATTTTGTATTTTTATCTTCACTGGTGCAACAGTTCACTAAACCGCCTGTGTGGGTGAAGAGGAGGAGTGTCTCAATTACTTGTGACTGTCTTCCATGAAGACATCTGTAAAAAAGTTTGACAATTACATAGACGAAAACAGTTTCCAGAAGATGGTTGACTTTGAAGTATACAACCAACAGTATTGGTTATAAAAATATTGTGATCTGAATGAGTAGAGATGTTACTAGGTGTTTTGACACTACTTCTTATTGAATAGTAAATTCTGTTTTATGTACAGTTTGATTATTTGGCTATATTTTCCAATTACTTTGTGTTTTTAAGACATATTCTTATATGTGAAACACAAATACAGCCTTTGGACTTTGTGAAGTGCCACATATAAATTACGATTCCACTACTTGATTAAATTGTGAAATGTAATTAATGCATCAGACTTGAGAAGCAATTATTTTAACAAAATAGTAAATGCAGTTAATTAAACAGACATGCGTGTCCATTAATTCGCACATAGCGAACTTGTATTAACAAATTCATAATTTGTGTGGTCCTGCTAAGGTATTATAGGTTTTACGGTCACAATATTTGTCTTTAGGGAGTAACTTCTGCCAATGGCATTTCTCTTGTAATGTCATTAAGACTGTCTGCTAGACAATTTAAAACTGTTAAATTTGTTTAAGGAACATTATTGCTCTTTTATAAAGCAAATAGTGGTTTCACTAATATGTCAGCAGAACAATCCCATTAAACATTTTCTTAATAATTATTTCTCCGGATGGTTCTAACATGGCCCCTCTCCAGGAATGCACTCAGATTAAGAGCATGACATTGAATTTGGTGATAAAAAATCCCTTTGACTCACTTTTAGATAAAGAGGGACTAATGGGCATGCTGGAAAGTTCTAGCACCTTTCTATAAATGTTGTTCTCATTTAGAACAGCTGCCCGAAGCCTAAAGGCCCCCATAGAATCATGTCTAGGTTACATAAAATGCTTTTATTGAGAATCAAACTACCTAAAATATGTTCAAAACACTCCAATTGAATTGTGTACTTTTCAGCTGTATATTTTAAAGCACATCTACTGCATAACAATTGAATCCAGTCTGTGGCTCCAAAGCCCACGAACACAAACCTCAATGCATTATGTTAATTTTAGTTATGTATTCAGTAGGTAATATTCTGCCACTCAGTTTGTTTCATTGTTATTCCTGTCATTGTAAATATCATTTTTTTATTGCGGTACAATTCTTGATTTTTTTGTAACTTTTATGCAATTTCATAATGACGTTGCAATTACATATATCTGAGTGGAGCATCATCTGTACATTGCACAGTGCATAACTAGTGTAGATCAGCAGTAACATGGCAGTCAAGTGAGAAGGGGAACAACTAGTCTAGCATCTTGGTTAGAGTTGCAGTCACAAGGCCTCATGGTAGTAGTGGTAGCTTTCCTATCTCTACTTAACAACACTTGAGAAATGGTGAGCTGCCTGACTAGTGTAGATCAGTAATAACATGGCAGGCAAGTGAGAAGGTGAAAAAGGAATCTAGCTTCTTGGTTAGAGTTGCAGTCAAATGGGCTCATGGTAGTTGTAGTCATTTCAATGTCTCTTTCGCAACACTTGACAAATGGGTATGATACCATAGTTGTTGGCAACATGCATTTTGGATGGAGCATACATTTACATTTATACACATGTCATGGGTCCTGGGTTGATATTTTGATGGTAATGCACTTACAGACAGCATTGCAACATGTGGCATGTCCTGGAGCTGGATACATGTGCTCTTATATGCAGCAATCCACATTGCCACAGACAAACCAACATCTCAGATGCTTTTAGTATTGTATGTTAGGAAAGCAGATAGAGAACACAATAGCAAAAGCAGAGTTGAGAGCAAACAGTACATTGATAATTTGTGGCAGGTATTGCAGTGTAACTTATCAGAATCCACTTCCCCCTCTAGTCTTATGAAGCCCTCAGTATGCAGGTTGGCTAAAACCCTCTCTTCCCAGTGAAAGAGTTGTAATGGCTCACTGGGAGGGCCACCACCAGTTCTCTGACCCTCCAGGTGGTAGCCTGAGATTGTTCCTCCTCTTCCTAATGTCGCCCTGTGTGCGCAGAACGGCACCAACAGCATTCACTCTGTTGACTATCCTGTCCCACATTTCATTTTTCCAACTGAGAGGTGTCTGCTGGACTTGGGATCTAAACATGTGTGGCTCTACTCTAATGATATCCTCCACAATGACTGCCAACTCTTGCTGAGAGGAGCTTGTTTTTTTCCCAGGCATGGGGAAAAAATAAAATGTGAGTGAGTATATAAATGAAAAACAAACAAGTGATAGACGGAAAAAGGTGCATAACAAAAATTACAGGTGGCATAGATGAAATGGGAAGATGAAAAAAGGAGTGCCTTATCTAAAAATGCAGTACATGGTGTCGCCCGTCTTGCTGTGAAGTTTGGAGGCAAAGTATGCTGGTCATCGATGGGGTGTGTTGTGCAGTGAGATTTGCAGGAATGTCCACTTGCCAATGCACATTAGGTGTGTACCTTTCAAATCCATCTAACGGCTACTGTTGTGTTGTTTTTTTTGGCGTGTACTGCGGCACTCAACTGCTGCTGAGCAACTGCCGGTTGTTGAGCACCGCTGGGAGAGGGTGAGTACAACTGATTAGTCGTAATACACTCAGTGATTGGCTGGGTAGACCGCCATGGTCAGCATTTCAGAAAGCACAACTTGTAATATAGCAGGTGGTAAATCGCCAGCTCAGCGGTGTCGTGGGCAACGCAGACACGGGTCTCAGGTGGTCCAACCGTCAAACTCGTAATAAGGCCCTTTGTATTTAGTAAACCAAGCAAAGCCACGTAAAGTGGCTTTGCGTGGCCAAATAAATACCAAAAATAATTTTGCATCCTAGGTCTTAGTTTCCAAACTGACCTTTTCATAAACACATTGTATACATTTACGGTGCCATTATACTGCACAATAAATGTGTTTCAGTGCTTCTAAAAAATTTGGAAGCATTAAAGTCGAAAACTATTTTGAAATCATCAAAGAAAAATTACAATGCAGCTGACCTTTAATGCTCAGCAACGATAGTGAAAACAGACCCACAAAGCTCTTCAAATAAACATTTCTTTGAAAAGAATCTTTACAAAGCGATATAACAAGGGAGCAGAAGTCTTAAAATAAGGAACAAAAAAAACTTACCATTTGGTGATGGATATTGTTGGCTCTGTCTTGCAGAAAATAGTTAAACCTTTTTATTGATTCACCAAATGCTGTCTTTTCTTCGGCAGCATCACCACGTTTTTTAATAAACTATTTATCTTGTAAGTTATGATGGATGTGCATTTTCTTGCTTTTTTTCTTAGTATTATTTAGAGCATGAATAATGATAGCTTCTCTCTTCCAAATATTGTTATACAATTTAGTTGTTTTAATCTGTTTTCAATTTTAGTTCATGAAAATGCACAGATGTACAAAGGTAGCCACCCAGCAATATGCATGATCTATTCTACACTATGTTACACTCTTTTATTTTACCAAAAAGGCATTTCAGTTGTATTTTTCTTAACCCGTTCGGTGCTCATGACGAGCTGGGCTCGTCATGGCACACAGTCGCAGTGTGTTCATGACGAGCCCAGCTCGTCATGACACCCATCCACGGGGGAAGCGCTGGCGCTCCCCCCGTGGGCGGCCGACCTGGGTTTTTTTCTGGAAAAGGCAGGGGAAGACCTTCCCCTGCCTCCCCCCGCCACCCCTTCGCGTCATCAATGACGTCAGCGCTCAAGGCGCGCTGACGTCATTGAGGTTTCCCTTGGATCACCGACGTGCAGGAAGCCATTTGCTTCCTGCGCGTCAGTGAACTTAGAGGTAAGTTTTGGGGCTGGGGAGGGGGGGACTTTCTCAAAAGAGACATCGAGGGAAAGGAAAGGGATTTTTTTTAAAGGGCAATGAATGAATGCGGATTTATAGAGTGCATAGCTATCCGAAAGCATCCCAGAGCTAAGCCGAAACAGAGAGACCAGAGGGGGTATCAGGGAAAAGGAAGGGGTCAAGGGAAGAGGTGGGTTTTTAGGAGTTTCCGAAATCGCAGATGGCAGGGTTCGATCCTGAGTTTGAAGGGAATGGAATTCCATAGCTTGGCTGTGTTGACTGAGAATCGCCGTCCTCCTGTACGTGTTTTTTTTACTCTGGGCACTGTGGCTAGGCGTTCATGATCTGAGTGGAGTGGTCTATTGGCTTTGTAGGGCACAACTATGTTCTTTAAGATGGGGGGCCCTTATCCTGCAACAATTTGTGTGCCAAACATAGGGATTTAAACTTTACCCTTTCGCATATAAGGAGCCAATGCAAAAGTTTAAGTGCTGGTTTGGCTGATGTTCTGGCTGGGGTGCCCGTGATTCCGGTGCCCCAAGGAAGATGGCATTGCTGTAATCCAATCTGGACAGGATAAGTCCTTGGATAAGCAGCTTCCGAGAGGGCTGTGGGAGGAGAGGCAGGACTTTCCGAGCCGATCGAAGGAGGCCGAAGCAGTTTCCCGCCATTTTTTTTGCTTGGGTCTTAAATGAGAGGTCCTGTTCCATCCAGATTCCCAGACTTTTGATCTAATTTTTTGGGGAGGGGGGTTCCCCCAAACAGGTGGGCCAGATGTATGGAGGGAGGGTGGATCCTTTATGCCCTAGTAGCATAATCTCAGTCTTAGACCCGTTCAGTTTCAGGGAGGATTCACACATCCAGGTAAATATTTTTGATAGGCAGGTGTGGAGGGAGCCCGGTCCGTGGTCGGGTTGGGATAGAGAGACGACCAGTTGGGTGTCGTCAGCGTAGCTCACGATTTTAACACCAAACGGGGCGACTACCTCCTCCAGTGGGGCCATGTACACATTAAATAATGTGGGGCTTAAGGAGGAGCCTTGTGGTACCCCACACTGGAGGGGGATTGCCGCTGATCGTGAGTTATTTTCCCAAACCTGAAAGGTGCGGTTTCTCAAAAATGACGTGATCCAGGACAAGGCTGTCCCTGTTACCCCTATGTCTGTCAGTCGCTGAATGAGGACCTGGTGGTTAACCGTATCGAAGGCCGCGCTTAGATCCAGGAGGATCACTGCCACTGATCCTCCTGAATCCAAAATGCATCTGGCCTCCTCAACGACTGCCAGAAGAGTGGTGTCCGTGCCCTGTCCCGCGCGAAAGCCAGTTTGCGATTTCCGGAGAAGGCCGTTAGACTCCAGGAAATGGGAGAGTTTTTTATTGACTATCCTTTCCGTGACTTTGCTAAGTTCGGGGAGTAGGGAGATTGGCTTATAATTGGCCAGATCCGCTGGATCTAGGAGCGGCTTTTTAAGAAGGGCTTTGACAATGGCTCTCTTCCAGCCAGGAGGGACTACTCCTTGCAGAACCGAGGCGTTAATTAGGCCGGTGACTGGTGTGGCGATGGTGGGTGCAATCATTTTTAGGATCCGTATGGGTACCGGGTTGCTAGGAGAGCCACTTTTGATGATGGCCAAAGTTTTGAGTACCTCGTCCACTGACACTGGACCAAAGGTATCCAGCTGAATGGCTGGTTTTGCTGGATGGCAGCTTAAGTCTATTCCATGATTGACTTGGGGCAGGGTAGTTAAGATATTCTGAATTTTAGTGTCAAAGTAGTTTGCCAATTTGTGTCATTTGGCCTCAGAGGTGTCTTGAGCCAAAGGGGGGTTCGGCACCTTGAGCAATTCCTTAACGATGAGGAAAGTTTCTCTAGAGGAGTTGGAAGAGTTTTTAATTCTTTCATTGAAGAAATGCCTCTTAGTATTGCGCAGGGCCGTCTTGTATGTTCTCATGGCGGTGCGATATTCATCTTTCCTGGATCTCGCCCAGTCTTTCCTCCAGGAGCGCTACAGTTTTTTACATCCTTTCCTTAGTAATTTCAGCTCGGGAGTATACCAAGGGGCAGAGTCAGCTCTCTTCTCCTTTTTCTGGGTGCTTCTCTTGGGAAGAATAGAGTCGAGTGAATTGGTGAGCCAGTTAGCAAGGTTCGAGTCTGCAGTCACAGGGTCAAAAACAAGGGAGGGGTAGGATTGTTCTAGTATGGAGGTCCAGTCTTCAACAGAGAGTTTGGACCAGGCTCTGTCTATAATAACACGCGTCTTGGGGGGTTGGGGTGGCATGGCTCTAATTTGCCGGAAGAAGGGGACCAAAAAGTGGTCAGTCCATGGGAGTGGGTGGGGAGGTGTGGCCTTAAGCGCTTGGATGTTGGTGAAAATCGGGTCAAGCAGATGACCTTTGTTGTGTGTCGCCTCAGAATTGACAAGTCTCAAGTCATAGGAGGTGAGGTCAAGGTGGAGATCAGTCGCCACCAAGTCCTGGGGGTCAGTGAAATGGAGATTGAGATCTCCCAGAATCGTGAAGTTGGGGGTAGAGGCTGCTAGTACAGTGACGGTTTCTATCAGGGCACTAACGAAGCGATTGGGGCATCCCGGTGGGCGGTATACGAGTAGGCCAGAGAGGGAGACTGTGGGTGATATTTGTATAGAAAAATGACAGCTCTCGAAGTCTTCTGTGCCGCTATCTTTTGCCCTGCATAAAAATGTATCCCTATATAATATAGCAAGACCGCCTCCTCTACCAAGGGGCCTGTTCTGGAAGTGGATAAGGAATCCTTGGGGGAGGGCACTTACGATATCGGCTTCAGAATTGAGTGTCAGCCACGTTTCCGTAAGGAACAGGATATCTAGCTTGTGGTCCTGGATTAGTAGATTAATCTCTAGGGAGTGTTTTGGGAGGGATTTACAGTTCAGGAGGGCCATTTGAAGGGAGTAGTGCTTATCGGTAGGAGGGGGTGAACTGCATAGGTCACAGTTGAGGATAACATTTTCCCCTTTATGAATATAGTGACAGTTAGAATTTTTAGAGGGTCTGAGTGACATGAGGTCTCTTTGAGTATAGCTGTATCGATCCGATGTGGAATCGGGCATAGGTTCTGGGCCTAGGGCCGGCTGGGCCCGGACGGGCCCAGACGGGCTTACCTTTGCTGCACCTTCGGCGCGCTGGCGGCCGGGGCAGGCACATTTTATAGGTGGGAAGGGGGGGCGTGGCCTCAGGACGGTGGGCGTGGCCTCACTTCCCTCGGTAATGGCGGCAGAAGGTTTGATAGGACCCGCGGCAGCGTTAATATCGGCTGCGCGGTAGAAAGTTGGCGATTTAAGAGGAGGGAGAGTGCTCTAGGCAACGTGAAAAAAACACAGGTAAAATCACAGTTTTAAAAATTACAGTGCTTTGGTTTGTCGAATGATTTTGTTGTGTGGGGAGAGCGGACCCTTAGGCAAGGGTCATTCCCCCTTTTGGGGGCAATATATCCTTGCTTTGTCTGCCCCCCTGGGGGGGGGGGTGCAGACATTTTTTTAATTATAAAATCGGCCATTTAACATTAATGCAGTGGGAAGTGGCCCCTTGGGAAAGGGTGACTCCCCTTTGGGGGCCATTTTTTTTGGTAGTTTGTTTGTTTTGTTTGGGGGAGCGGCCCCTTAGGCAAGGGTCACCCCCCTTTGGGGGCTTATGATTTTGGCAGTCTGCCCCCATGGGGGGGCAGATTTCGCCATTTTGAGGTCGAGCATTCGAGACCTCTTGTATATACTTTAATATATACTTATATGTTTATATGGTTTGTGGGCTTTGGAGATCAGCCCTAGGACTTGTCTGCTTCTGCTTAGGGACTTATTTTTTCTGATCAACTGACTCTATTTAACTTTCTTGATAGAAAACGACCAGCAAAGGTCAGTAAAATACCAGAATCACTTCGGCATTCTCTAGTTTTCAGTCCATAGAAATTGTCTTCCACGAGCACCCATAGACAATAATATTTTTTTTAAATCTTGTATTTTCAGTGATATGACCACCGAAGGCCCAGATTTTATATTAAAACCAGAGCTTTGGACTATACCATTTCCCGCTGAAAGGCAATATTTCTCCCCGTGTGTTCCAACACTTGGCGTGTCACGCAGTTTGGTGCTTGCTTTCCCTACATGTCAAAGAACAGCAGATGTTTCAGGGCGCAGGCTAATGTGCTGCATAGCTAAGTACATCTAAGGTCCCAAAGGCGAGACCGATTGCATTGCAAATGCTTGTTTAATGTAGGGCCCACTAGGCCACCAGGGAGTTATTTGTGGAGAGTGACCCCTTGGGCAAGGGTCACTCTCCTTTGGGGTCAATATTTGTGGCTGTGTCTGCCCCGCAGGGGGCCAGATCACCATGTTTTTTCTAAAATTGCGCCCACTAGACCACCAGGGATTTTTTTGTGGGGCGTGGCCCCTTGAGCAAGCGTTGCTCCCATCTGGTGAGCATTAATTTTCCGTTTCTGCTACCCTGAGGGGCAGATCGGCGGATTTGTTTTTTTGTAGGGCCACTAGGACACCCGGGTTTTTTTTTAATGTTGGGGAGCGGCCCCTTGGACAAGGGTCGCTCCCCTTTATGGGAGGATGATTGTGGTCATTTCTGCCCTCTTTGGGCGGCAGAATAGCAGTATGTTTTTAGGCCCATCTGCCCTCTAGGGGGGCAGAAGCCACTAGACACCTGTTTTTTAAAAAAAAAATTGTGTTTGGGAGTGGCCTCAAGGGCAAGGGTTGCTCCCCTTTTACGGGGGTGAATATTTTATTTATACACTTAGGCCCACCTACCCCTTAGCTTGACTGGTGGATTGTGTGTGGACTGGTGCATTATTTGCATATGTGATTGTAATGTTTTATTCTCCTTTTTATTCTAGTGTAAAGCTTTTGATTCCTGTTTGCGATTTCGACAGTGGTGTTCTGCAGTTTTGCGCAGTTGCATTTTTTTGGTAAGAAAAACATTTTTGTTGTATTTTCTCCAAATGAGTATTTTTGTCATGTATGGATGAATTTTTTTGTAAGTGGTGTCATAATGGCAGCTTATTTAGTTTGAGTTTTGTGCATGGAATTCTTTGCGATGTGTTTTGCATTGTCTTATGTGTAATTTTCTTTTCTCTTTCTTTTTTAGTGGGATATTGCTGATCCATACTGTGTCTGTGCAGAGTAGCTGGTGGTGAATTTAGCTGCTTCTGGAAAGTGAGTGGTATCGTTTTGGAGTATATAGGTATTTCTGATAAAGGTGCATTTTGTTTATTACTTATTTTTCAAAGTGTTTGTTGTTGTTGACTTGTTTGACAAGTTACTTTTATCAGTAAGCAGTATGGCTAGCCGTAGAATGACTGCTCAGCAGGTGGTTGGTATGCTTCTTGAATCTTCCTCTGAGCAGGATTATGAGACTGACAGTGCGTCTGAGGGAGAGGAGGGAGGGGAAGATTCAGGCAGTGAGTTTTCTCTCCACATGGAATCATCGGATAATGAAGGTACTCTCAGTGCAGATGAAGCTTCTCTCAGTGCGGATGAAGTGCCTGTTTTAGAGGAGTATACTGCTGTGCCAAGAGGCATCTGGATTGCAGCCTGAGGTTGCTAGGCTTCCTACTGGAAGTGCTGGACTCTGGGTTGATCCAAACATGGTGCAGCCGGTGTTGCCTGCCTTTAGTGGTGATGCAGGGTGTAGAGTGGATTGTGAATTTTTTTTGCCTATACAGTTTTTTAAGTTGTTTATGGATGATGTATTTTGGGGTGAGATGGTTGAGCAGACTAATTTGTATGCTGAACAGTTTGTGAGGGACAACAGTGACAAACTTAGGCCCCACTCTAGAGCTACCCGGTGGACTCCCACAAATTTGGAAGAGATGAAGAAGTTTTTGGGTTTGACTTTATTGATGGGTTTGATAAGGAAGCCGTCCATGGCTTCATATTGGTCTACGCTATGGAATTAAGCTGTATATGTTTTAGAGTAGGACAGGATATGTTTTTAATTTCCGTGTGTACACTGGTAGGGATTCCACTATTGACCCCCCTGGTTGTCCGTCCATTTTTTGAGTTTCTGAGAAATTTGTGTGGGATCTTGCTAAAGGACTGTTTAACAGAGGCCACCATTTGTACCTTGATAACATCTACACTGCTGTGCAATTGTTTAAGGAATTGTTCAAAGTGGACACTTTTGCTTGTGGCACAATCCGCTCTAACAGTAAAGGTTATCCAAAAGAGCTTGTTTGCAGGGACAGTGCAGTTCCTTGCGTAGTGATGAACTACTAGCTGAGAAATTTGTGGACAGGAGGGATGTGTACATGCTGACTACCATCCATGATGAGAGTACTTCACCTGTGGCTGTTTGGCGTCAGATTACTGAAGTACGCAAACCTGTGTGCATTTTAGACTACAATAAGCACATGGGTGGTGTTGATAGAGTAGATCAGAGGTTGGAACCGTACACTGCTATTCGTAAGGCTTTCTTTTGGTATAAGAAGTTGGCCATCCATCTCTTTAATTTAGCAACTTTCAATGCTTTTGTTGTGTTCAAGGAGTGTTCTCCTGCATCAAAGTTGACTTTTGTTCAGTTTCAGCAATCTGTGATAGGCAGCCTTGTTGTTGTGGAACAGGCAAGTGTTCCTAGAGTTGGAGTGGTGGAGGATGGGGCTCGATTGAAAGATCGCCACTTTCCTGATTTCATTCCTCCCACATCCTCAAAAGACTTTCCCACTAGGAGATGTAGAGTCTTTTGGCGAAGAGGTACACGGAAGGAGACTCATATGTACTGCCCCAAGTGTCCTTCTAACCCTAGGCTGTGTGTCCCTAATTGTTTTAGAACCTACCATACGCAAAATAATTTTTGGGGGCATCCATGAGTGGTAAAGTGAACTGCCTGGTCTGTATTTTTTTAAAAATGTGATTCTGTTTCAAGGTTTGCATTAGTGCAATGTATTTAGTTTCAGATTTTGTGTTAGTAGATTTGTAATTTGTTTGTGTTTTTATTTTTGTCTAAAACAAAATCCTAAATGTGATGGTGGTGTGCGTGAACTGGAGCTTGGCTGGCAGTGTGCGTGGACTGGTGCTTGGCTGGGGGTGTGCGTGGACTGGTGCTTGGCTGGTGGTGTGCCTGGACTGGTGCTTGACTGGTGGTGTGTGTGGACTGGTGCTTGGCTGGTGGTGTGCGTGGACTGGTGCTTGGCTGGCGGTGTGCGTGGACTGACGCTTGGCTGGCGGTGTGCGTGGACTGGTGCTTGGCTGGCGGTGTGCATAGATTGGCAATTGGCTGGCGGTGTGGCTGGACTGGTGCTTGACTGGTGGTGTGTGTGGACTGGCACTTGGCTGGTGGTGTGTGTGGACTGGCGCTTGGCTGGCGGGGTGCGTGGATTGGCGCGTGGTTGGCAGCGTGCGTGGATTGGTGCTTGGCTGGTGGTGTGCATGGATTGGCGCTTGGCTGGCGGTGTGCGTGGACTGGTGTTTGGCTAGCGGTGTGTGAGTAGTGACTTGCTGCTGGTCACTACACACACTGCTAGCTGAGTGCCACCCCACGCAATCCATCAGCTTGTGTGGTTGCTCAGGAATGTGGGTGTGTGAAAGTGATGGGCCCTTGAATGGCGCTGTCTTCTGATGTGAGTGTTGTAATGTGATGGGCCCACGGCTGGCAGTGTGAATGGTTTTGCATGTGTCACACGTATGAAAGGTGTATGAATGGCCTGTAAAGAGGTTGGTGCCTTGTCGTGGCTTTACAGCTCACGAGCTGTGAGTCAATGGTTCAGTTTCTCGCCCTTTCAATTAATAACTAAGGAAACGTTGGGGGATCCACGCAAGCCATACCTCCATGGAAACCCCCAGGTGTCTAGTTCTCAGAAATGTGTGGGTTTGGTAGGTTTCCCTAGATGGCCACCGAGCACCGGACCAAAAACCCAGGTGACCCCCTTGCCAAACCAGGTGGTTATGAGATAGGCAATTTTGATGTCGCCTCACTACGTTTTGGGCCCTTGTCTGTCGCGGGTACTTGGGCCTCCCACACAAGTGAGGCACCATTTTTACTGGGAGACCTGGAGGAACGCTGGGTGGTGGGAAATTTGTGTGAGCCCGGTGATGCCACAACTTTTCCACACAAAAATGTGTGAAAAAAGGGATTTATTCAGCTAAAACTGAGGTTTGCAGGGGATTCTGGGTAAGGAAATGTTGGGGGATCCAAGCAAGCCATACCTCACTGGAAGCCCCCGGGTGTCTGGTGTTCAGAAATGTGTGAGTTTGGTAGGTTTCCCTAGGTGCCGGCAGAGCTAGGGTTCACAAACTATAGCTAGGCACTTTGCCTAAAAAGGGTCACTTTCAAATGCGAAATTGAGGTGATACCACGTTGGGTTTTGCGCCGTTTCCTTTCGCGGGCACTAGGCTGACCCACACAAGTGAGGTACCATTTTTCTCATAAGACTTTGGGGAATGCGGGGTGGGTGGAAATTAGTGGATCCACGCAGATTCCAGAACTTTCCACCACAGAAATGTGGGAAAAATGTGGGTTTTTTGCAATTTTGTAGGATTGCAAGGGATTCTGGGTAACAGAACCTGGTGGGAGGCAGTCAAGTCTCCCCATCCTGGATTCCCCTGGGTGACCAGCTTTCAAAAATGTATAGGTTTGCTAGGTTTCCCAAGGTGCCCGCAAAGCTAGGGTTCAAAAACTGCATCTAGGCACTTTGCCAAAAAAATGGTCATTTTTCACTGCAAAATTGAGGTGTGACCACATTGCGTTTTGCGCCGTTTCCTGTTGCGGGCTCTAGGCGGACCCGCACAAGTGAGGTATCATTTTCCTCACAAGACTTTGGGGAACGCGGGTGGGGGAAATTTGTGGATCCACGCAGATTCCAGATCTTTCCACCACAGAAATGTGGGGAAAATGTGTTTTTTTGGCAATTCTTTAGGTTTGCAAGGGATTCTGGGTAACAGACCCTGGTGGGAGGCAGACAAGTCACCCCATCCTGGATTCCCCTGGGTGTATAGTTTTCAAAAATGTATAGGTTTACTAGGTTTCCCTAGCTGCCGGCAGAGCTAGGGTTCACAAACTACAGCTAGGCACTTTGTCAAAAGAGGTTCATTTTTCACAGCAAAATTCAGGTGTAACCACGTTGAGTTTTGTGCCGTTTCCTGTCGCGGGCACTAGGCTGACCTGTACAAGTGAGGTATCATTTTTCTCGTAAGACTATGGGGAACGCGGGGTGGGTGGAAATTTGTGGATCCACACAGATTCCAGAAGTTTCCACCACAGAAATGTGGAGAAAATGTCTTTTTTTTGGACATTTGTTTAGGTTTGCAAGGGATTCTGGGTAACAGACCCTGTTGGGAGGCAGTCAAGTCACCCCATTCTGGATTCCCCTGGGTGTCTAGTTTTCAAAAACTGTATAGGATTGCTAGGTTTCCAAAGGTGCCCGCAGAGCTAGGGTTAAAAAACTACAGCTAGGCACTTTGCTAAAAAAGGGTCATTTTTCACTGCAAAATTGAGGTGTGACCATGTTGCGTTTTGCACCATTTCCTGTCGCGGGCAGTAGACCGACCCGCACAAGTGAGGTACCATTTTTCTCACAAGACTTTGGGGAACGCGGGGTGGGTAGAAATTTGTGGATCCATGCAGATTCCAGAACTTTCCACCACAGAAATGTGGGGAAATTGTGGTTTTTTGGGCAAGTTTTTAGGTTTGCGAGGGATTCTGGGTAACAGTCAAGTCACCCCATCCTGGATTTCCTTGGGGGTCTAGTTTTCAAAATTGTATAGATTTGACAGGTTTCCCAAGTTGCCGGCAGAGCTAGGGTTCAAAAATTACAGCTAGACACTTTGCCAAAAAAGGATCATTTTTCACTGCAAAATTGGGGTGTGACCACGTTGTGTTTTGCGCCGTTTCCTGTCGCGGACACTAGGCCGACCCACACAAGTGAGGTACCATTTTTCTCAGAAGACTTTGGGGAACACGGGGTGGGTGCAAAATTGTGAATCCACGCAGATTCCAGAACTTTCCACCACAGAAATGTGGGGAAATGTGTTTTTTTGACAATTGTTTAGGTTTGCAAGGGATTCTGGGTAACAAAACCTGGTGGGAGGCAGTCAAGTCTCCCCATCCTGGATTCTCCTGGGTGTCTAGTTTTAAAAAATGTATAGGTTTGCTAGGTTTCCCTAGGTGCCGGCAGAGCTAAGGTTAGAAAACTACAGCTAGGCACTTTGCCAAAAAAGGGTCATGTTTCCCTGCAAAATTGAGGTGTGACAATGTTGTGTTTTGCACCGTTTCCTGTCGCGGGAACTAGGCCGACCCACACAAGTGAGGTACCATTTTTCTCGGAAGACTTTGAGGAACGCGGGGTGGGTGGAAATGTGTGGATCCGTGCAGATTCCAGAACTTTCCACCACAGAAATGTGGGGAAAATGTGGTTTTTTTTGGACAATTTTTTAGGTTTGCAAGGGATTCTGGGTAACAGAACCTGGTGGGAGGCAGCTAAGCCACCCCATCCTGGATTCCCCTGGGTGTCTAGTTTTCAAAAATGTATAGGTTTTGCAGGTTTCCCAAGGTCCCGGCAGACCTATGGTTCAAAAACGACAGCTAGGCACTTTGCCAAAAAAGGATCATTTTTCACTGCGAAATTGAGGTGCGACCACGTTGCGTTTTGCGCCGTTTCCTGTCGTGGGCACTAGGCCAACCGGCACAAGTGAGGTACCATTTTTCTCATAACACTTTGGGGAACGAGGGGTGGGTGAAAATTTGTGGATCCACGCAGATTCCAGAACTTTCCACCACAGAAATGTGGGGAAAATGTGGGTTTTTTGCAATTTTGTAGGATTGCAAGGGATTCTGGGTAACAGAACCTGGTGGGAGGCAGTCAAGTCTCCCCATCCTGGATTCCCCTGGGTGACCAGCTTTCAAAAATGTCTAGGTTTGCTAGGTTTCCCAAGGTGCCCGCAGAGCTAGGGTTCAAAAACTGCATCTAGGCACTTTGCCAAAAAAATGGTCATTTTTCACTGCAAAATTGCGGTGTGACCACGTTGCGTATTGTGCCCTTTCCTGTCGTGGGCACTAGGCTGACCCACACAAGTGAGGTACCATTTTTCTCATAAGACTTTGGGGAATGCGGGGTGGGTGGAAATTAGTGGATCCACGCAGATTCCAGAACTTTCCACCACAGAAATGTGGGAAAAATGTGGGTTTTTTGGACACTTTTTTAGGTTTGCGAGGGATTCTGGGTAAGAGACCTTGATGGGAGGCAGTCAAGTCACCCCATCCTGGATTCCCCTGGGTGTCTAGTTTTCAAAAATGTATAGGTTTGCTAGGTTTACCTAGGTGCCGGCAGAGCTAGGGTTAAAAAACTACAGCTAGGCACTTTGCCAAAAAAGGGTCATTTTTCACAGCAAAATTGCGGTGTGACCATGTTGCGTATTGTGCCCTTTCCTGTCGTGGGCACTAGGCTGACCCACACAAGTGAGGTAGCATTTTTCTCATAAGACTTTGGGGAATGCGGGGTGGGTGGAAATTAGTGGATCCACGCAGATTCCAGAACTTTCCACCACAGAAATGTGGGAAAAATGTGGGTTTTTTGCAATTTTGTAGGATTGCAAGGGATTCTGTGTAACAGAACCTGGTGGGAGGCAGTCAAGTCTCCCCATCCTGGATTCCCCTGGGTGACCAGCTTTCAAAAATGTATAGGTTTGCTAGGTTTCCCAAGGTGCCCACAGAGCTAGGGTTCAAAAACTGCATCTAGGCACTTTGCCAAAAAAATGGTCATTTTTCACTGCAAAATTGAGGTGTGACCACATTGCGTTTTGCGCCGTTTCCTGTTGCGGGCTCTAGGCGGACCCGCACAAGTGAGGTATCATTTTCCTCACAAGACTTTGGGGAACGCGGGTGGGGGAAATTTGTGGATCCACGCAGATTCCAGATCTTCCCACCACAGAAATGTGGGGAAAATTTGTTTTTTTGGCAATTCTTTAGGTTTGCAAGGGATTCTGGGTAACAGACCCTGGTGGGAGGCAGTCAAGTCACCCCATCCTGGATTCCCCTGGGTGTATAGTTTTCAAAAATGTATAGGTTTACTAGGTTTCCCTAGCTGCCGGCAGAGCTAGGGTTCACAAACTACAGCTAGGCACTTTGTCAAAAGAGGTTCATTTTCACAGCAAAATTCAGGTGTAACCACGTTGAGTTTTGTGCCGTTTCCTGTCGCGGGCACTAGGCTGACCTGTACAAGTGAGGTATCATTTTTCTCGTAAGACTATGGGGAACGCGGGGTGGGTGGAAATTTGTGGATCCACACAGATTCCAGAAGTTTCCACCACAGAAATGTGGAGAAAATGTCTTTTTTTTGGACATTTGTTTAGGTTTGCAAGGGATTCTGGGTAACAGACCCTGTTGGGAGGCAGTCAAGTCACCCCATTCTGGATTCCCCTGGGTGTCTAGTTTTCAAAAACTGTATAGGATTGCTAGGTTTCCAAAGGTGCCCGCAGAGCTAGGGTTAAAAAACTACAGCTAGGCAATTTGCTAAAAAAGGGTCATTTTTCACTGCAAAATTGAGGTGTGACCATGTTGCGTTTTGCACCATTTCCTGTCGCGGGCAGTAGACCGACCCACACAAGTGAGGTACCATTTTTCTCACAAGACTTTGGGGAACGCGGGGTGGGTAGAAATTTGTGGATCCATGCAGATTCCAGAACTTTCCACCACAGAAATGTGGGGAAATTGTGTTTTTTTGGGCAAGTTTTTAGGTTTGCGAGGGATTCTGGGTAACAGTCAAGTCACCCCATCCTGGATTTCCTTGGGGGTCTAGTTTTCAAAATTGTATAGATTTGACAGGTTTCCCAAGTTGCCGGCATAGCTAGGGTTAAAAAATTACAGCTAGACACTTTGCCAAAAAAAGGATCATTTTTCACTGCAAAATTGGGGTGTGACCACGTTGTGTTTTGCGCCGTTTCCTGTCGCGGACACTAGGCCGACCCACACAAGTGAGGTACCATTTTTCTCGGAAGACTTTGGGGTACACGGGGTGGGTGCAAAATTGTGAATCCACGCAGATTCCAGAACTTTCCACCACAGAAATGTGGGGAAATGTGGTTTTTTTGACAGTTGTTTAGGTTTGCAAGGGATTCTGGGTAACAAAACCTGGTGGGAGGCAGTCAAGTCTCCCCATCCTGGATTCTCCTGGGTGTCTAGTTTAAAAAAATGTATAGGTTTGCTAGGTTTCCCTAGGTGCCGGCAGAGCTAAGGTTCGAAAACTACAGCTAGGCACTTTGCCAAAAAAGGGTCATGTTTCCCTGCAAAATTGAGGTGTGACAATGTTGTGTTTTGCACCGTTTCCTGTCGCGGGAACTAGGCCGACCCACACAAGTGAGGTACCATTTTTCTCGGAAGACTTTGAGGAACGCGGGGTGGGTGGAAATGTGTGGATCCGCGCAGATTCCAGAACTTTCCACCACAGAAATGTGGGGAAAATGTGGTTTTTTTTGGACAATTTTTTAGGTTTGCAAGGGATTCTGGGTAACAGAACCTGGTGGGAGGCAGCTAAGTCACCCCATCCTGGATTCCCCTGGGTGTCTAGTTTTCAAAAATGTATAGGTTTTGCAGGTTTCCCAAGGTCCCGGCAGACCTATGGTTCAAAAACGACAGCTAGGCACTTTGCCAAAAAAGGTTCATTTTTCACTGCGAAATTGAGGTCTGACCACGTTGTGTTTTGCGCCGTTTCCTGTCGCGGACACTAGGCCGACCCACACCAGTGAGGTACCATTTTTCTTGTAAGACTTTGGGGAACGCGGGGTGGGTGGAAATTTGTGGATCCACGCAGATTCCAGAACTTTCCACCACAGAAATGTGGGGAAAATGTGTGTTTTTTTACAATTATTTAGGTTTGCAAGGGATTCTGGGTAACAGACCCTGTTGGAAGGCAGTCAAGTCACCCCATCTTGGATTCCCCTGGGTGTCTAGTTTTTAAAAATGTATAGGTTTGTTAGGTTTCCCAAGGTGCCCGCAGAGCTTGGGTTCAAAAACTACATCTAGGCACTTTGCCAAAAAATGGTCATTTTTCACTGCAAAATTGAGGGGTGACCACGTTGCGTTTTGCGCCGTTTCCTGTCGCGGGTGATGCAGCGCGGAAACCTAGGTAACAAGGGTCAAGACAAAACCCGAACCTAATATCCTCCCTTCATCACAGACCAGTCGTCACGTTAACACATTCTCTCATTCATTCATTGGTGTGGTCCATATCACCATCATTCATACTTCACATTCACTGATCTGCACCTACAGGAGGAATGAACGTTCCAAGCGCTGACATGAAAGGAATACTTTATAGCCTATAGAGAAAAAAATTATTTACACTTCTAAACCCTAATACCTTTATCACTGTACATCATAAACCTAAACATTAAGATTCTCCTCCCACGTAATCGATGGATCAAATTAGATGTTTTCAGTTTAATGATTTAGTCCAGCTAAAGCATACTCAAAATTCCTGATCTACTCCCTTTCAATAAACAACCAAACACATTTAGTGGTTAATCAATATTTTGTTTATCTAAATAATGCAAGAATTTTAGTTCCGGGAGCCTTCCATCCGTGGTCTCCGTTGGACCCCCGAGTATGAGGACCGCGTATCCCTATACGCTGATGACATCCTCCTGTACCTAGCCTCCCCACGTAAATCACTTATAGTGCTGGTTGATGTTCTACATTCATTCGGTCGTAACTCCGGTCTCGTCATCAACTGGGCTAAATCGTGCGTGTATGTTCTCTCTGGGGAGGCTCCTATTCTCCCGCGGGGCTGTCCGATCCAGATCGCCCCGCAGGGATTTCGGTACCTGGGTGTCTTCATTACTCTGGACCCGGAGGCCCGGTATGAACGGAACCTGCTTCCCCCCCTCCAGCACCTGCAGGTAGATGTCGCACGCTGGCGGCGCCTGCCGCTTTCGCCGCTCGGCCGGGCGGCATTGTTCAAGATGATGTCTCTGCTGCGTTTCCTGTACGCTTTGCAGAACACTATGGACCTAGTCCCGGCGCACTACTTCCGTGAGGTGGAGAGTCTGCAACGCCGCCTGTTCTGGGACGGGAGGCCGCGTATTGCCCTGGCGAAGTTGACGCTCCCATGGTATGACGGGGGGATTGCCCTCCCGGATATTAAACGGTACTACTGGGCCTCCCAGCTAGCTGCAATTAACCATGGCCTATACGGGCCCGCCTTAAACCCGGCATTTGAAATGGACAAGGTGCTATTACCAGGTGGCGACTATAATCGGGCGCTTTATTCTAGCGCGCCCGACGCTCGTCTGACGGGCCCCACGCGTGTCATGGTGCAAGTGTGGCACGCGGCCAATGCAGCTATGGGGTGGAAGGACCGTTTGACCCGGGCGTCACCACTATACGCGTCTGAGCGGTTAGGCTCCCTGTGGACCACTAAGGGCTTTGAGAAGTGGGACATAATAGGTGTCAGTAAAGTGGGGGATCTCTGGACGAGGGGAGGATTTAAAACGTTCGATATGCTGCAGACGGAATTTCAGTTGCAGGGCAGTGAATACTTTCGGTATTTGCAGGTCCGTCATGCGCTGGGCTCCGTCTTCTCCGACGTTGCCTCCATCCCGGAATATTCCCCCCTGGAGGATAGAATGCTGGATGGGCACGTCCCGGACAGCACGATCTCCCTGATATACAAAAAGCTGATAAACGACCACTCGGGCCTGTTGACTGCCCTTCGTGCGGCTTGGGTTGCCGACGGGCTGGAGTTGGACGACGAGGACTGGACCTCCGCGGTGGCCTCCCCGAAGGAGGTGGCCATACCGGCTCGCCTTCGCTTCGTCCAGCTCAAGATACTCCACCGGGTCTACATGACGGGGCCAAAGCTTCTGCGTATGGGCTATGCTGGAGATGGGTTGTGTAAGCGTGGGTGTGGTGCTTTGGGGACCTTTCTGCATATTTTGTGGGAGTGCCCGGAGGTGGAAGGGTTCTGGCGTGGGGTACATGAGGTGCTGCGACTGGTTACGCATGTGGCGCTGTTGCCTGAAGCGAGGAGATGCCTGTTGAATGTGTGGGAACCGACTGATTACTCGGCGCCGCAGACGTGGTGGGTGACTCTGGGATATATGATAGCCAAGCGTGATATTGCTCAACTGTGGGGATCCCAGAGGCCCCCGACGGTCTCGGCCTGGAAAGAACACATGGACTGGTGCATGTTTCGAGAAAAGGTGGTGTATGTGGCGAGGGGTAAGCCTGGGACATGGGTGAAAGTATGGGGCCCCTGGAACGCTTACCGTGGGGGTATCTGTGCACCACCGTTGCTACCTGATACCTCGCCAGCCCCATCCCCTTAGCCGACTCATTCCCCCGCTGCCGGGCATTGGGTTCCCCCAGTCCTCGCTCTGTTCTCTTCCCCCTCTTTAGACTTCTGTGGATAGTTGGGATCCCCCCTCTAGGGGAGCACGTGCTGCTATTTCCGATTGTGGGTTGCCTTGTGGGTGTGGTTTTTTTGTTGTTCTTAATTTAAAATGAAACCGTATAATGGGGTCTGGATGATGTGGCTTTTGACGTTGTTACCTCCTGAGCATGCTCCTCCGTAATACCACATGTTCCATAAATGTATGTCGTATGTTCCTGTCATTGCTAGCGGCCGGCCGGAAGGTTGTAGGCCCATACTTGTATACTCTTGAGACTTGTAATAAACGGTTTCAAAAAAAAAAAAAAAAAAAAAAAGAATTTTAGTTCCATCTAGTAAATTTATTAATCATTACGCAAATCACAGAACACCATATTTACCTATTCTGGCTATCAGTCGTCCTCTAAGTCGTCAAATTTAGTCGTCAGCACGCTACAGTCCCAAAGATCAGGTCAAGGACCAGAGACGTGCAAGTATCGATCAGTGCCCATAGATTTTCCAATAGTCCATAGTTCATCAAGAAATTGGGCAGCAATTCAGTCTATCAAAGATTCAGGAACACAGCTGTCACGTAGCGTCACCGTCGTCTCCGTCAGCAAAAGGCAGTACGAGAAAGAGTAGAACTGTCCTCTCTATTCTAACGTCATTTTTATAATGGAAATAAGGTTCAAGAGATACAAAATAAAACATTTGGGCTCATCCCCTTGGTCGGTTGGGATCGTCCGGTGAGGTTTCACAGAGTTCGGGATGTTAGGTCATCCAACATGTTCCATCCAGTTTTTACAAAAGTCTTTTGTCAAAACTCTTGGCAGGCATCCCGTCGTGACCTTGCTTGGGTACATAGAGTCTGGGGTCATCTTGAGGCTACTGGTACATGCGATTGGCACAGGCGCACTTGGTCTGAAACCTGAAACATGAAATGGTGGCCATCTCGTCGAGTGTGTCAGTCGTCCTTCTTGTTTTTAGGCCCAAAGGATAACTTAAGCGAAACAAACACAAAAAGTAATTAAAACATAGAAATAATGAATAAAATGTTAAACCCTCACTAGTTCCCCTATGTGCTTGAAATGATCTAGCATATGGCGACATTTAAAGCATTCATATTCACCCAGTGATGTCATCTGGTGCAACATACGATAACGTCACGAAAGCAATATACATCATGCGGTATTCTATTTTTCTAATATTAGTATGCGTACAGAGGTTAATCACAAATTATTTTAGCCATACAAAATGCAAATCCCACGTATGTTTCATACTTTAGTAATGTTGGTTAAACTCCACAAAACACATTAATAGTATTATAATTAATAAATTATTCTAATTAGTTTGAACATGCAGAATGGGGGTATACAACATTTTTGTACTACCCGCTCCATCAATCCCCCCTTTGTTGATTATATCACCACACTATTAAAATTTTGTATTTCTTTTTAGGGAATTTGAAGTGAGTTCTTGCTTTTATTCATAACTCAATTTCCCCAGTCTCTTCTCTTTTCGCTGTCTTATACATATTCTCCTTGACTTCTTCTAATTCTATTTCTTCAAATTCCCTCTCTTGTTTCTTATCTTTTCTCCTTAAATGTTCTCTTTTTAACTTTTATCAGAATGTTATTCTTTTTACGACAAATACACCCTATGAAAATCACACATGTTAATGGAAATAAGATTTTACCTAAAAAGGTACTACTTAGGTTTACTAAGAAATTTTTAATAGCAGATATTTTCTTTCCAATCTTTTCTCAAACAGCTTCAACCTCCAGTGGTGCAATTTCGTCATGCACTTCAGTTATATTTTTAATATAAATTTTCAAATCTTTACTTTCGTCTGGAATGTAAGTACAACAATGTTGAACTTTCAGCATTCCACAGACTCCACCCTCCTTTGCCAATAATATATCAAGGGCAAGTCGATTTTGCATTACCATAGCATGCATGGCAACCATTTCAGTGTTTACCAACAAAAATCCTCCAGCGGTGCTTGTTGACAATCAATCCACTAATGTTGAAAGCTTTCTAATTTTATTTGCACTCAGAGATTTTCCCACTGCTGGTATCAATGCGGCAAAAATATCACCCACAATTTCTGACCAAGATTCTCTCTTTCTATGTGCTAAATAACTACGTAAGTTATGTACACCATCTTCACCTCTTCCCATATGAAAAATCTTCGGAAAAACCAGGCCTACATAACATGTGCCATAACAATGGTCTGGCAAACGATAATATGCCTTGTTCCCACAGATAAAATATAACCCAGGAAAAACTGGATTATTTCCTCCTTTAAATCCCCATCCACCCATGATTCGGTATGCATCATGGCACTCACTGTTACCTACAAAGTAATTATCATATGCAGTCTGTCCTTCTAATACACAATTTCCCTTTCTGAGGCCAATCTAAAGCCATAGTTGGACTAGCTTCTCCCTTCAAGTGTTTTTCCATTTCTACATCCCAGACTGTCTTCTCCACTTTTCCTTCAGATGCCTTTCTTTGCATTTTCAATCTCCTTTCTTCAACCATATCCAAGAATGTATTTTCTTCTTTCTTTAAACTACAAGTCAAATTGTTTTTAAATATATATTCTAATGTTAGTTCTTTAGTTTCTAAGAAAAATTCACCTAATGCTTTTGCAGGTTTTACCTTTTTTAGGGTGTTAATTGATGGTACTTGTGAAAATATGTTGTCTACATCTGAAAAATAATACTCTAACTTCCCGGTTTGAGTAAAATAAACTAGCTATTACACTACATGTTATTCTATAAGTTGCTGGAAGGTGGTGATAAGTCACTCCCTCCGATACAGATGCAGGTAACTGCATACAAACGTAGCAGTCCCTCACGTCCATTCTCTTTACATATTCATACAATAATTTCGAAAATTCATTATTAGAAAAATCAGTTATACCTGTCTTCATGTAAATAGCTTTTATCTATTCTAGTCGGAACTATCGTTTGAATCTTTTCTATATTAGTTTTGTTTTCACTATGTCCTTCTATTTTATCTATAGTAACCTTAAATGAGATCATGAGAGCAAGTATACTCCATAGAAGCATTAGTAATCCTGCACAACAACAACACATTTTACACCATCTTTTCAAAAATATACATCTACTTTTTCTACTATCTGTGTTTGCCATTTTTGTTAAAACGGACAGTGTCTCTCGACTTAGCCTCTTCTACTTCAGAACTAGTTTTCTAACCCAAGGTTCTAAGCACCTACTTGGTTCTATCAGTTTTTGTCTTTTTCACCATATTTTATTGTTTTTCCATTAGCAGCTTCTTTATCTCATTCAGTTTGGCATCTCATCATCTTTCACCTTTCCTTCGTGATCTAAATACAGAATGTCCTGAACATCCGCTTCTTCTCCAATATCGGACAAGATAACTCTCAGGATTTCCGATTCTTCGTCCTCCTCAACCACTTCTCGTACAATCACCTCTGGATTTCCTTGGCTATCTGCTTTTTCTTTTACTTCAGGCAGGGCCACATATGTCCATTCTGGCGACTTATACTTCTGGTTGGGTTTCCTTGTTCTTTTGCTTTCTTTAATTACAACCTTTTCTTCGTCTTTTGATCTCTCCTGACTCGTTACTTCATTCACCTGTTCAGCTCTTGGTGAATTTACTCGTGTCAGTCGATATCTCAGTCTTTTTATTTTATTCGGCCAAACGTTGTCTTTTGCTGCTCTTTTCAGTTTACTACCTTTATCATTCTTTTCAGTTCTCCAAGCTCTCTTTCTTAGAACTCGACCTTCAGGTACCTCGTTTTCGCTTTCCTCTGACTCTGTTTCAACTTGCTTTTTACTTTCAACAACTTCTTTTTCCAACACTTCTTTTGTTTTCCCTACTTCTGTCCCTCCTCCAATCTCCCGCACGCAATCTTCCTGCTGACTACTTGTCCCTACTTCTAACTAGATGTTGGAGTTCCCTACACCTCCTTGGGGGTCTTCCACAGAAATCTTTCCCTCTCTCTCTGTATCTGGCACCTGTCCATCTAAATGAGTTATTTCAGGTGGAATTTCTCTCAATCTTTCATTCAGAGCCTCTCTTTCAGCAATTTCTTTAATTGCCTCTTCACGGTCTTTTTCTTTGTCTTTTCCTTGTCTTTTTCTAGAACATTGAGTTCCTTGTTCAGTCTCTGAGTCTGAGCTAGTATCAGAAATCTGTAACCTTCTTCTCAGGGAAATACTTCTGGGAACGAAAGTTAGACTTGGCTCTGATTCCCCCCTTTCAGGACATTCTTTTACTTTTGTCTCTTCGTCATCTGATTCAGTACTGGGTTCTGATTCATCAAAATACTCCTTTTATGTGCTATCCACTGGATTTGGAATTCTCAATGTGTAACTTGCATGAATCCAGTTTTTCAGTCCAGCACACTTCACAGCCGTTGTTGTGGTCAAGATAACTTGTCGTGGTTTTCCCCACCTTGGAACCAAACAGTTTCTTCTTCTGTGTACTTTTATTCTTACCTAGTCCCCTGGGCTCAGATCATGCGCTTGCTTATTTTCAAGGGTGGTGGCATCCGATCCAATCTGATGAAACACAGAATGGACTGCGTCAGCCAGGCTTTTACAGTAATCCAACACCATGTCATCAGTTATAGGCATCAGCTTGTTGACTGGTATGAACACATGTCGCATCACCCTTCCCATGATGATTTCATGGGGGCTCAACCCTGTAGTCTTGTCTGGAATTGATCTAATAGTCATGAGTACTAGAGGCAAGACATCAGGCCATTTCATACCTGTGGCTAAACACTAAGCCTGGGCGTAGTTCGCGTAGTCGCGCTTCGCGTAGCTACGCGAAGATGTTCTTGAGCTACGCGTAGCTTCGCGAGCGTGCGTAGTTGCTTGGGGCGCCCGATCGCGATGCCTTTTTCTTGTTCGGGAGCGCAGTGAGCGTGTTCAGGAAGCTGTTTGCATGCTTAGGGGATAATATGTTGCGATCTTACCCATGCGGTCGTTAATGGGCGTGGCCATCTTGTTTTTCAATTGTCCCGCCCGCTCGCAATGCCTTATTTCCTGTTCCGGGTCGCGGATAGCGTGTTCGTGATGCGCATGTCGTGTTCGGGAGCGCATTTTACTTGTTCGCGACGATTATTGCATGTTCACGAGAAATATTGCGCGAACTTACCCACGCGGTCGCGAATGGGCGCGGCCATCTTGTTTTTCACTCTATGCTATGGTTCTGGGCCTACTTTTCTATCCTCCCTTAATCTTTGTAATCCTTTGTATTTAAAACATTTTTTCTGACTTTTTTTAGTTATCATATATCTCTCTCTTTCCCTAAGTTTATATTTTGCATTTTATTTCTACTTTTACTGTATTTTTTTACTTTTATTACTTCTCTCTTACTTCTTCCCCCTAACTTTTTTTTCCCCTTCTAACTTTTCTTTTCCATCTCCCACCCACCCCAGAACCCTGGCCAAGGGCACATCTAGCGCAAAGGGCAAGGGACCTGTAGACAAGAGCCGCCTGCCTTGCGGCAGAATGCGTCCTGGAGGGGTGCAGGCCCGGCAAATTTTTGGGGAGGCGGAGGTGGCCGCCCTTGTATTTTTCATTCAGCGCCACCTCCCCTTGACCTTGGCAGCAGGCGGCAGGCCCGGCTCCGGGTACGCTACCCAGGAGCGTCACCGTCTGTGGGCGAAGGTGCGCCGGGCAGTGTTCCGGTGCTCAGGGGTCCGGCGCCCCCATAATCAGCTGGCCCACCGGTGGTCTGACATCCTGGACCGGGAGCAGGACCTGTTGGACCTGATAGGTGTCGAGGTGATTGGGCTGGGTGAGTAACTTATTGTGTATAAATTACATTTTTGACGAATAACAAGATTACTGCTGCATGCTACTCGTTGCTGGTAAATTACGTTCCAAAAATCAAAATCTTCTGTGATTGTAGGACCCATGTGCTCGGTGCTACTCTTACTTGTTTCCAACTTTGCGCTAGCTTGTGCTGATTAATGTAAGAGTTTATTTTAGAGAACTGAAGTTAGGTAATGTGATTTGCTAGAGAGACTCTAGTCCTTCCATTGTCCTACTGTGAAATAGTGGTGGATGGATAATGGATACTATGTTTAGTTAGTATTAGTTAATAATTGTTTTACGCGGTCTGCATGACGCCTCCTCTGTCACTGAGTGCTGCTTACCCCAGTAGAACCTTTTGTACTTTGTTTAGTGAGTGGTAGGCTTAGCATGGTCAGTCAGTAGCAGAACTAGATCAGAATCATGCAACCAACCCACAATTTGTTGTATGTATGTACAAATTTATGCATGTGTCCTCCATCTCATCTATGCATTTGATGGCTAAAACAAATGGAAATGCAGACTTAGTGAACAATTAGCCCGTCTGGAATAGGTGGTGTAGGTCAGGTGGTACTTACTAGGCTTCGTTAGTATTTGTAATCAGAATGATTATGGAACACTGGAGTGTTCATAAATAAGTAGACGATACGTGAATCCAGCAAGCAGCCAGTAGTCGATCCATCTGATTAGATAGGTCTATTTTATTGCAATTGTTGTTTCCTAAAATGTTTTTTGACTGATTTTTCCAAATGATTTATTATTATTTGTTTCACAGCACTCCTTAATGTTTGTCTCTTTCTTTATTATATTTTACATGATCATCAGCACCACCCAGGGGCAAGAAGACGGGGTCAGAGTCGTCGGGAGAACCACAGGACCACTCCTCTACCGAGGCTCCTGCTGCTGGCCCCAGTAAGTCCTCCAGTGGTTATATTAACAGTTATATTTCCCTAACTTTTACTGCATCTTTTTTTTCCGAACTATAAATTATGGTTCCACTTTCTAAATCTATTTTTTACAAACGCTTCTTTGACCTTGACTATCTGTTTCTAAATTCTGTTTATCCCTGCCTCTAACTAATTTCCTTTCAACTGCCTCTGCTATGACTCTCTGTACTACTACTACTACAATTATTCTGTCTGTAGCGAAGCTTGCACAGTTGCCCGATCTTTATTGAAGGGTTTCTTTGGAATAATAAAACTCTGATTGACCAATAGCTCTAGCCACTGTGTCCTGTCCTTTGGGTTGTCCTCTTCTAGTCTTCTCAATGTTGAGGCTTTGACAATTCCCACAAACAAAATGCCCAACCAGATATTTGACATAGTATTTTGGATCTGATAGTACATGATACTACTACTGTTGTAGTGATTCTGCAGAGCCACATACAGAACTATGCACAACAAAATAGGATGTTGGTGATGGGAGGTTGGACCTTCCTGATCACACCTCAGTCTGAAGAACCCACGATCCCCTGACCGACTAGCGAAAGTGTCTCACATTAAGGTCCCACTCCCGACCCCCCCACGAAGAAGATACACAATGATGATGACTGAGACAGACAACCCAGAACATAACACCATTTTGCTCACTCACTTGTGTAAGTCCACCCCACCACACCAAATACCACAGAGTCTATGTGTAAGTTCAAAAGGTTTATTTGAAACAAGTAACAAGCTCTGTACGTCGTTATATGAAATTTAATTTACTACAGCCATCGTCAATAAGCCAGCAAAAAGCATAAGATTAAAACAGTAAACATTTACAAGTGCATGACAACAAGAACAAGACAAAAGATCTGTTGAATTCTGGAAGACCCCTCACCGTAGAACGTAGAAATACTGGTTACATCATGCATCATAAGCTCTGTAAATCTCTGGTTTGTAGAAGGGAATCTTCTGCTTATCATATGAGAAAAATGCTGCGCGTTAGCCAGTAGATAGTATACTGCTGAATGCAAGCATGTTGCAGTCATGGCAAAAAGTGTAACATGTATGTGATGGCAAAGCAATACGGACTAACCAAACTCAATAACAAAGTGGCTTGTTTTTCGACCTCTTCACTTGTACGTAACCGTCATGTGGCCTCAAAGGCGTCTACTGCACATGTCAATAAGCTGGCAGGTATAATTACATATGCGCAAAACGAGTAGTAGTCGACATGATGAATCTAAAAGGGTTACACATGGCTCAGGCTGACTTTCAAAAGAGTAGAGTAGGACTAGATGACCCTAGGAACCATATCACTATTAGTGTCTGTCTACTGACTGTACTACTCTAGTGCTGATGTATGTTGTATTAACTTTTTTTTCAATGTTCCAAGTGAACACTAATAAAATAGGGGGAGGTTTCCAGGCATCTAAAAATGTGTAATGTTTTTCATAGGCATACTACCAACCACCAGTGCCGGCGGGGCCAGCGGCGATGGCGATGCGGCCATTCCGGAGGGGGCGGGAGAACTGGCGGCACCTGCAGGAGCGACAGGGGGAGAGAAAGCAGCAGTGGCTGGCGGTGGTAAGTTATATTCATTACTTTTTGACATTACTACTAGTTGAAAGTGTGTTCACTACTTCACTGTACTGTGCAACTTATTAAGTTGTAGTGAACATTATACAACGGTTGAAGAAGACACCCTTTACTTAGCATGAGCACCGTGAGTTGAGTAACCAATGGCCTCTTCTATTTGACTCCAAATCAGCTGTAAAGGTTTTATGGAGAAGACAAACTCAGATCAGATGACCTTGATGGATGTGTTGAACAAAGAGGGAAAGAAGGGTGGAAGGACGGCGAGATAAATAATATGACTGACTGGCAGAGAAGGATATGTTGGAAACATGCATAGGTGGCTGATAGTAATCAGATCAGATGCATGGATTGTTGAAGGATGGGTGGAAGGTGAAAGAGGATGCCTGCCTGGGTGGGCGACACAGTATGGGTGGATAGTACTAGATAGCAAGAATCAGCGGTGTTTGGTTCAAACTCAAAGCCAAGGCAAGGAAGGAGCGGATGCATGGGTGGTTGTTGGTGAAACCAACAAAGGTTTGTTAAGAGATATAAAAAAAGAAAAAGGATAGACGTTTACTTTAATGGATGTATGCCTGGATGTACTATCATCAACAGACAGCATAGGTGGAGACTGTCACTGGAGAGTCTTACTTTGAAGAAAATGTAAAAGAGACTGCACCAGAGTAGCAAAGCGGAGGGGAATATAAGTGGTATTTTCAGAATACAGTTGACTCGCAGTAGTTTGCAAGCAAGTCTTATATATATATATATATATATATTATCAAGCCAAAGTGCCTTCCTCCGACTCCAAGGACCACTCCCTACCTATGTTAATGTATTTTCAATTGGGTCATCCAGCCTGCAAAGAGTGGCCTATCTGTTGGTTACACAATCAATGAAAGCAAAGTACCCTATGCAGTACCGGTCGGTGGTGGGAGTGCTGGCGAGAAGACATGGGGAGGGGCAGGGTGGGTGGCAAGTAAACTAAATATTACGGCCAAATACAGGTAAGTAAACATACAAATAAATAAAATGATTTTCATTGTGCGCACTGCACTGCCAAATGCGATGCAGTGCGTGCAACGAAATTTGTTTTATTTATTTATATGTATTGTTTAATTACCTGTGATTGTCCGTAATCCATAGTTTACAACCCCCACCCTGCACCTTCCCACGTCACCACCCGGCAGCACTCCCACCACCGACCGCTACTGACCTGATGTCGTATTACCATCTATAATATAAGCAATGATCATTGGATCCGATAAATAATCAGCCTTTTTGTAGTACCCAGGGCAGGGTGAAAGTGAAATTGATCATTTGCCCTCATGTAACAGTCAGGGTATGGCCAGTGCCACCAGCCGTAATACAAAAATATGAGCTTCCCCACCTGCAGACAGTAGTAGTAAATAAAACTAATGTGAGCCTGCATCATGTGACTCATATCTGTTTCTCTTGGGTGCAAGATTAGCTGACTGAGCTGGAATGCCGGCTACAACAAGGTTATGTAATTGCGCTAAACTAGAGATAAGAACAACACGACTGGTGTGTACCGGAGTACATAGTAAGAGTATAATGTCGGAAACTCCCACAAATGTTAGAGTCGAGGAAGTAGAAGTATAGATACTTACCACCAAATCACAAATGTTATGTACTGTGCTTGCTAGTGATACTCACTGTGCCACTATGTGTTGAATGGATTTAGTGTTTCAGTTTTGCTAAGAGTATTGGTTACAACATGTTCTTTTTCTTTCTTGATATAGATACTCCTTTCCACAACAAAACCAACGAGGAAGGAGTTGGCAGCCAGGGCCCGGCGCCGTAAACTGGAGGCCATTTGCAATGAATATTGCCGGCTGGTGGCTCAGGCGGAGGAGGAGGAGGCGGCTGCAGCTGCAGCCTCCTCCAATGCTCTGGGCTCCAGTCAGGCCTTGCCTCCAGTTTTACGGCACCTCGATCTCTACCACTGCTGCCCCCACCCTGCATGTAACTGCAGGGCATTTTACCGCCAGCTGCTCCGCCAGATGGCCCGCTTGGAGGAGCACCAAGAGGAGCATGTAAAAATCCTGGTGGATAAAGATCCGAAGGCCCGCCGACTATAGGACCTTGTCATTTGCCCCTTTTTTAATTCCTTTTGTTGGTGGGTGGGTTTTGGGCATTGGGGTTTCACTTACGGACATTTGGGACTTTGACTTTCGTTTTGGACATTGGTTGGGGTTAGGGAGGGGGGTTGGTTAGGTCAGAGTGGGATAGTTTATTTTTTTTAGGGTATATTAAATTTTATATTATTTACTTAAACATATGATGTTAATGTTTTGTGGTGGGTTACTGTTTTCCGACTTCAATTTACGTCACATGGTTTTTTACTTTGTTTCCTTGCTGCTGCATGCCCGCAGCCAGTGTTTGATTTAAAAGATCTGCTGATTTTGTAACACACAAACAGATAGATGCGGTACCCCTCACTGAGTTATTTTTAATTGTGATACCAGTACTGTCAGTCTCTCCTCCTAGTCCATTATACCTCCCACTAAACGTATCTTACCTGTGATTGATGATGATGAAGTTCGGCACACTGATGGCTGCATGGTTGGTTTCCCAAATGAATGGAGAAGATGCCATTATTGTGGTGGTAGTAGTAGACACTGGCAATAGCATTTGAAAAAAGAAAGAGAAAGTCACTTGACTGAGACAGACTGTGGGAGGAGTAGTAGAACAAAGTAAAGTACAGCATGGGTGGGCAAGCAGAAGAAGATCCTTGCCCTGCCTTAGTTGAAATTCAATTAGTGTTGCATTCACCACATCTGCCCCAGCAAGCGTGTGATCAATTGTTGGTGTACATTTAATGTAGTCACATCACACCTCAATATAAATCGCACAGCCCGGGGGAAGACGGTTAGGGATTGATGAATGGATGGGAAGGGGGGTTTTGGGAAAGGTTTGACAAAGAAAAACAGACAGTATGCATGGACACAACAAAAGTAAAATACAATCTTGGAAGACGACCATGATCCATTATCAAAGAAATCTATAAAGTGAGAAAAAGGAAATGCATGCATGCTGATGAAGAGAACTTGATGGTTAATGATAATGAGTTGTACTTACTAACTACTACTACACAATTAGACACTACAGGGCAGAAATTATTAATATGAAATTTGCCTTGCCTGTCTGCCCTCAGACCGAACCAAATTACATGCTGTACCGGGCTTACTTTTATTTTTCAAGCTAGCAAAGGAAATGAAAAAATAGTTGTAGGGATCAATTACCAAACTAACTACAATACACAGTTGTAATGATTGAAGAGAAAAAAGGAATCAAATACAGTTAAAGATGAATGATGAATGATACTAAAGTTACTGTATTATTCTGGTCCAAATGTGGAGTTGCATCATTCTCGTCATTCCTCTTGGTCCTCCCTTCCATGGACACTCCATACATCAATCTTGGGCCTGCCTGATGTGGATTGGTAAGGTAAGTGTGAGTTGTTTCTCCCACTATAGCACAGGTTAAAGGCCGGCCTGTAAGTGTAGATGGAAAAACAAAAGGGGTATTGAAAAATAACTGAATTTAAAAAAATAAACTCAATTACAGTGGAGTGCAAGAAGAGAAGACAAGACTCTTGAGAGAACACTTTCAGACTGAGGCGGCTTGGATAGGATACATAGTGGCTACTCTACAGCATTAAGCTACAACAAGAAAGGGACAGGAGCCAGCACAGCCACAGAACAGGCCAAACACAGCACAGGCCAGGCACCCTACCCCCATTTACCTTAAATTTTGACAGAGCCAGACAAAAGGCATATGCACTGCAGCAACCTAGCATTTTCCAAATGAAGTGACTAAATCAATGTGCCACTGTCCCTCATACTACTACACTCTACTCCAGCCCACACCACTACACGGACATGTAGCCTATGTCTGCTGTGGTTCTTGTTGAAACTGTTTACCTTTTCAGGCAGTCCATGAAACGCAGTTATTCCATCAATTATCTCTGATCCAACAGACTGACTGTGTGCAAAGATAGTATGCTCAGCATCATGACCGTGTGGTACGTGTTCTCCAACACCAACTCAGTCTGTAGTGACTGATTAAGTTTATAATATATTCCATATTACAAAATTGCAACGGATATTGGCCGGCACCTGCAGTGGTAGGAGTAAAATGTGGTTATTAAACAACAAGGAAACATTGACTGTCACCTGAGTCACTTTTACTTTGTAGATAAACTAGTATAGTTCGACTTCATGCACATTCACTCGTAGTCAGCAAGCATCCAATGCAATGCATGCCATCATTCAAAATATTCATTCATTACCTGTCTTGCTGTTCTCTTTGGCTGTCAGATCAGATGCCTGCCTAGCCTTCTGACAGTCAGTGATGAGTTTCTTTCGGCTTGGAAACAAAATGGAATATAGCTGTAGTCACGTTTCACTTCTTATGGAGGGACTGTTAGAGGCAACATGTATTGTATTACTCTCCATCTCCATCCAATGTCTGGCTTGCTTGAAATGTATTTGGGGAGAGTAAGGAAGATGGAGCAGGACTCTGAGGAGTGGAGTGGACAGTTATGCACAGACGTGCAACTCCAATAGGGAGTTGATGGATTTGTTGTGATTAGATTTGAACCAGAAAAACAGATACACACACAAATAAAGGAAGGAAGAACAATTTGAAAGCCTAGTTGTCAGGGAAGAGGAGCTCGTCCTCAAACTCTGGTGGTTCGGACAGAAGTACGTCATGTAATAACCCACTACTTATGTCATCGAAGTCGCTCTCCTCTTCCTGCTGTGATTCACGTATTTTGTACTCCGGTGGTATAAAGTGCTGATTCATTTTGATCATGGTTAACGTCTCCTCGCTTTTGGGCGAGAGACTGGTCCTTTTCACAGTAACAATGGCACCAGCAGCACTGAAAACATGCTCTGAAGAGACACTTGCAACAGGGCAAGCCACATACTTTATCGCCAGCCTGCTGAGCACTGGCTATTGGCTTCTTTTCCCATACCAATACACCAATAGGCTTTTCTCCATGAAGACCTCTGTTGTGTCATCTAGATAGGCCTGAACCATCTGCTCAATGTTCAGGGGTGCTCCGATTTGCTTGGCCTCTTTTTCCTTTGCATCAGTAATGGACGTACAAAACCCTTTCCGTAGAAACCAATCACCTGCTGTTTTTTTAAATGTGGCTGATGATCCTGTTGGTGCTGTTGTTGATGTTATTACTGGCAGTGTTGTTGACTGCTGGGAGGCAAACGCACTGCTCTCGGTAGAACTTGACTCTGGGTGCCCTGTAGTACTTTTTCTGCCCTGGGGTGGCGGGCCTCTAATTAAGATCTGTTCGTTTTCAAAGTCAGTGGCTTCCTCAGCTAGCAAAGTTTTGTACTTGGCAACATCCACTTCTGAAAAAGGAATTACTTCATTACTGCTCAGCAATAATTTGTAACGTGGATCCAAAATTGAGGCAGTAATGTAATGTCGATGTGACACAATGTTATTTAGAATCCTTGTATTGTCAGATAAGCGAACGGCTAAGGTGTCTGTCAAATAATATGCGTCTACTTTGTCATCCACACCTGCGTACATTTCTGACACCTCCTTCAGCTCTTGCTCTAGCATTTACAAAAATGGGATAGCTTGGCCCATAGTACAGTCCTCCCTGCTGACTTCACGTGTGAAGACCTCCAAAGGAAGTAGCATCTCTGTCAGGCATTTAACGAGGTCCCATTGGGCCATCTCAACGGTCATGCCTTTCACAGTAGGATCTCCTGACCTTTTCGTGACATAAGCATTGAGTGGTATGTACTGCTCAAACAGACGCTCAAGCATGTAATAAGTTGAGTTCCGACATGCTGGCACCTCCTGGATGAGTGCTTTGACTGGCATTTTATGCTCACGTTGAATGACCCTCAGCTGCTTCCGGGTTGAAATGTGTGCATTTTCTTCTGCAGGTAGTCAGTAAGTTGCTGACTTTGCTTTCATTTTTCAGAAAGTCTTGAACAACAATGTTAATGCAGTGTGCCAAACACGGGACCCTGAAATAGCCACCATCTTTCATGGCCCTAACTACATTACTGCCATTGCCCATGGCAACAAAACCAATGTTAAGCCCTCTTGGTCGTAGCCACTCAAACACCTTGCTGTTAAACTCATCCAAAATGTTTGCAGCAGTATGAGATTTCTCCATAGCAAACATGGCTACAGTTGCATGTTTGCGAGTGTCTTTAAAAATCTCAGCGGTGTCAACAACACCTTCAGATATCTTATCTTTAACACTCGAAAAAGAGACCCAGTGTGCAGTGATGCACATGTAATCAGTGGCTTGGCAACTGGTCCACATGTCTGTTGTCAGGTGGATACTCTGAACAGCACTCTGTTTTAAGACTTTTCCAAGCAATTCCAGCACGTTGTGATGTAGTGCTGGAACAGCAACTCTTGCGAAATAGTAGCGGCTGGGAACCTTCCATTTTGGGCAGATGGTGGTCACAAATTCAAGAAAACCCACCCCTTCAACAAAAGAAAAAGGGAGAAGGTCCAGTGGTAACATTTTAGCCAGCTTCGCATTGTATAAACGTGCTATTGGGTGGTTGCGTTCGTACTACCCATCCGGCCTAGTAAACATGCTAAGAATGGTAGGCTGCGTGGTATTCCTTCCTGTGCTCAACGTCGCACTTTTTTTAAAAGCAGTACTCCTTGGTGTCTCAGGCTGACTCTTACTCTTGTGCCACTGAGATGTTGCTGAGGATGTGGGCGTTACCACTGCAGTGCTGGGGACAGGGCTACTTTGTGTACCACTACCACAGAAAATGTCTCCTTCTTCTTCTTCTTCCTGTTCAACCGTGAGCGGACTTTCTACTCGTTTATCTCCAACAGCAATGGTTCTAGTTAGTTTCTATGCGACGAAGGTGCTCCTTCCACTGAATTGCGTGGTGTTTTTTCAGATTGGTCATTTGGCCTCCGGTACCATAGATTGTACCAAGCTTACCACGACTAACAGAGGTATGACAAACGGAGCATATAGCAATGTTCTCCTTCTTTCCGCTAACCGTAAAGAAGTCCCACACTGGGGAGCTTAACTTTTGTCTCCTGCTGGAGGTGCCACTTCCAATGCCGGACGAACTGGAGGGTGTGTGTTGAATTTGACTCTGTGCAGTACCATTACCTACTTCTGCTGAGGTGGTGCTTGTGCTGGATATCGGACGCTGCCGGCCCTTTGCTAATGTAAATATGGAAGCTGGAGGTCGTGTTGGTGTTACCTGTGTTGGAGGTATGCGTGCTCCATCCCTCGCAGCCATTTTGGATAGTGTAAAAATGTTGGTCTCCATCTCCTCAGGCCCGGGAGTGATGTTTGTGATGACTGGCTCATCATCATCATCATCATCCTGCTCTTCTACATCAACCTCCATAAGTGTAAGGCTTTCTGGAACCTTCCTTCTCCCATGCCAACTCTTGTGACGTGTCTCCCTCTCAGACTCAGTTTGTGGCTTCCAAGTGGCATCTAGATCATCAGAAGGGGGGCTTGGCGAAGAACTTGATGTACTAACTCTCCTTTTCCTTGCTGGGGATTTGGAAGACAATGGAACTTCTGAAGGAGTGGCTTCCTCTTCTTCCTCTGCATGAGGCTCAATTTCCTGAACTGCCCCTACTTCAGGTGGAACTACAGCTACTATTGCGGGCGGTGGTTGCGGCTGTTGTTGTTGACCACTTATCTGCTGTGTTCCCTCCTGCGTTGATTGTGTACTACTTTGAGATAGCGATAAGTTTAGTTCAGGCTCAGCATCACTGTTTTCCACCATTAGGCTGGGTACCTCTTCCACGCTCATCTGCTTGGGCCTGGGTTGGTGGGTTGGGCCCACTGATGCGGAGGTGCTGCCCCCAGCTTGGAGCCTGGACACCGCTGCTGCAGGCATCATTTTTGGTGTCCCAAAAAAGGTTTTGGGAGGCACACCAGACTTAAGTGACACTTCCTTCTTCTTCTGTTCCTTCTTCTCCATCGCAACTTTCTTGGTACCGGAGGACCTGCTACCTGCTTTCTTTGGGGGCATCTTCTTCAGATGTCAAATCAGCACTCAGTTGCACAAGTTGCAGAGATGGCTGGTCAGGTCACTCACACATCATGTCACGTCGTGTACAGCAGCAGGACGTCGGTCTGGCACCACAACGGTCGATGATGATGACACACCTCCTCCATCTTTTGTGCACCTAAAAGCAAAAAAGACAGAAGAACATCAGTCAAAAGATCAATAATATAATATATAACTTCTTAGTGTGTGGTGGGTGGTCACAATTATTAAATGTTATTAAGTCAGTGAACAACAACAGTATAGCCATTTATGAGACTGACAAGGCCAGGGCTCCTGGTGCACTTGTACTGTACTGTGTACACTCAGGAAGAATAAGAATAGCAAAGAACAAAAACATAAATGTAGTGTAGCCTGTTTGCCCTAAATAAAAATGTGTGCATCTTATTGGATGGATGCAGCATCAGGGAGCAACAACAAAGAACATATACACATAAAAACTAAAGGCATTTATTTACAACACCCAAAAAGTCAAATATACCCCAGAAAAAAAGTAAAGCCCACATTTTACAATTCAATCCAAAGCCATACATGATGTTGAAATTTAACGCACAACACAAAAACAGTTGTTTAACTTCCATGCACCCGTGATGATTGATGTGTAGTACCCCAGGGCCTACTGTCCGACTAGGCCACAAGCTTGGAGGCCTATGGAAAAAGCACAGTGGCTGGTCCAACAAAATGGCTGCCACCAAATGGCCAGGCCACTCACAAAAACAAAAAAAGGTCAGGAATACAAGACAGACAATGCAGGCCTATTGCAAAAGCACAATACCTGCCTTCACAAAATGGCCACCACCCACATGCTCAGGCCACCCACCACAATAATAACAAAAAAGTGATTACAAAGTACAGGAACGGGAAGTTGTAGTCTCTGTGGAACTTACTTCCTCTCCTAAATATATATTTTTTTAAATAAAAGTGACTCCGTGCTCCAAAACTACAGCAGAATGACAACCTGAGGAGTCTTTTTAGCAAAATGCACAAAATCAGCGTTTTCGAGAAGGTTTTATGTTGCTCGCGAGATATTGTTTGCCAGTTTGCAAATTCTGCGTGTTCGGCATCGCGAACTGTACAAAAAGTCGTTATCGTGTGCGCAAACTCGCATATTGAGAGCGCGAAAATGACAAAAACTGTAAGTCCGCGTTGTCGCGCTGTGCAGAGTTACCAAAAGTACGCGAGCTGAATCCCTAGGGTTACCTACTGGCTGAAAAGCCCTATTTATTTAACACACACCCAAAAACTGCAATTCCACCCCAAAAAACACCTTTTGCAATTCAATCCAAAGCCATCCATGGTGTAAAAATTCAACAGACAACACAAACTGTTTTTATGCACCCATGATTGGAGGATGACTACCTCTGGGCCTACTGGCAGACTAGGCCACAAGCTTGGAACAGAATGGCGAAAGCAAGCACACTGCTTGGATGGCTCCACAAAATGGCCGCTACCCACCCACAACAACAAGAAATGGAAGACAGACAATGTAAGCCTATGGCAAAAGCACAATGCCTGCCCTCACAAAATGGCCGCCACACACATGGCCAGGCCACCCACCACAATAATAACAAAAAAGTGATTACAAAGGACAGGAACAGGAAGTTGTAGTCTCTGTGGAACTTACTTTCTCTCCTAAATTTGTTTTTTTACATAAAAGTGACTCCGTGCTCCAAAACTACAGCAGAATGACAACCTTGGGAGTTTTTTTAGCAAACTGCACAAAATCAGCGTTTTCGAAAAGTTTTTATGTCGCTCGCGAGATATTGTTTGCCAGATTGCAAATTCTGCGTGTTCGGCATCGCGAACTGTACAAAAAGTCGTTATCGCGTGAGCAAACACGCATATTGAGAGCGCGAAAATGACAAAAACTGTAAGTCCGCATTGTCGCGCTGTGCAGTGTTACCAAAAGTACGCAAGCTGAATCCCTAGGGTTACCTACTGGCTGAAAAGCCCTATTTATTTAACACACACCCAAAAACTGCAATTCCACCCCAAAAAACACCTTTTGCAATTCAATCCAAAGCCATCCATGGTGTAAAAATTCAACAGACAACACAAACTGTTTTTATGCACCCATGATTGGAGGATGACTACCTCTGGGCCTACTGGCAGACTAGGCCACAAGCTTGGAACAGAATGGCGAAAGCAAGCACACTGCTTGGATGGCTCCACAAAATGGCCGCTACCCACCCACAACAACAAGAAATGGAAGACAGACAATGTAAGCCTATGGCAAAAGCACAATACCTGCCTTCACAAAATGGCCGCCACACACATGGCCAGGCCACCCACCACAATAATAACAAAAAAGTGATTACAAAGGACAGGAACAGGAAGTTGTAGTCTCTGTGGAACTTACTTTCTCTCCTAAAATTTTTTTTTACATAAAAGTGACTCTGTGCTCCAAAACTACAGCAGAATGACAACCTGGGGAGTTTTTTAGCAAACTGCACAAAATCAGCGTTTTCGAGAAGGTTTCATGTTGCTCGCGAGATATTGTTTGCCAGATTGCAAATTCTGCGTGTTCGGCATCGCGAACTGTACAAAAAGTCGTTATCGCGTGCGCAAACACGCATATTGAGAGCGCGAAAATGACAAAAACTGTAAGTCCGCGTTGTCGCGCTGTGCAGTGTTACCAACAGTACGCAAGCTGAATCCCTAGGGTTACCTACTGGCTGAAAAGCCCTATTTATTTAACACACACCCATAAAATGCAATTCCACCCCAAAAAACACCTTTTGCAATTCAATCCAAAGCCATCCATGGTGTAAAAATTCAACAGACAACACAAACTGTTTTTATGCACCCATGATTGGAGGATGACTACCTCTGGGCCTACTGGCAGACTAGGCCACAAGCTTGGAACAGAATGGCAAAAGCAAGCACACTGCTTGGATGGCTCCACAAAATGGCCGCTACCCACCCACAACAACAAGAAATGGAAGACAGACAATGTAAGCCTATGGTAAAAGCACAATGCCTGCCTTCACAAAATGGCCGCCACACACATGGCCAGGCCACCCACCACAATAATAACAAAAAAGTGATTACAAAGGACAGGAACAGGAAGTTGTAGTCTCTGTGGAACTTACTTCCTCTCCTAAAAATATATTTTTTTAAATAAAAGTGACTCTGTGCTCCAAAACTACCGCAGAATGACAACCTGAGGAGTTTTTTTAGCAAAATGCACAAAATCAGCGTTTTCGAGAAGGTTTTATGTTGCTCGCGAGATATTGTTTGCCAGATTGCAAATTCTGCGTGTTCGGCATCGCGAACTGTACAAAAAGTCGTTATCGCGTGCGCAAACACACATATTGAGAGCGCGAAAATGACAAAAACTGTAAGTCCGCGTTGTGCAGTGTTACCAAAAGTACGCAAGCTGAATCCCTAGGGTTACCTACTGGCTGAAAAGCCCTATTTATTTAACACACACCCAAAAACTGTAATTCCAGCCCAAAAAACACCTTTTGCAATTCAATCCAAAGCCATCCATGGTGTAAAAATTCAACAGACAACACAAACTGTTTTTATGCACCCATGATTGGAGGATGACTACCTCTGGGCCTACTGGCAGACCAGGCCACAAACTTGGAACAGAATGGCAAAAGCAAGCACACTGCTTGGATGGCTCCACAAAATGGCCGCCACCCACCCACAACAACAAGAAATGGAAGACAGACAATGTAAGCCTATGGCAAAAGCACAATGCCTGCCTTCACAAAATGGCCGCCACACACATGGCCAGGACACAACAACAACAAGCATAAGCCAAGGGGAACAAAGAAAAGAAATGCAGGCCTTTATGGAAAAAGAAGCACACACTACTAAACTACCACCACAAAATTGCCACAAGCCACATGGGCACTCACAGTCACAACAGGCCATGGAAAACAATGAACTGAAACAGGCCTATATATGACCGGACAAAGGAGGCCTGCTAAACAACACAGCTTTAATACAAAAATGAAAATCAACAGGGCTACGAAAGGATTGGAAAGAAGTTACACGTCAAGCACACACATCCACCAAAGGTATTTCACACACACATACACACACACAGTGAAATACACCACAGCCACATTTAGCATTTCAATCCTATGCCATCCATGCCCTACATGATGTTTAAATTCAACAGACACCACAGAAACATGGACCCATGGGTACCCTACTGGCTGAAATTGCGAAGAAAAACAACTAGGCCCCTATTGAAAGTACAGGCAACCCACAACAATAATTTTTAAAAACAATGAAAATCCCAGAAAAATGTAGGTACAAACAAGCCCCAATGAAACAAACACACCAATTCTCCAACTTACTTGTAAATTAAATCTCAAATCAAAAAGTCCTCAAATAAATCCAATCCAATGGTATGATGCAGCAGACAGACACAAAAAGTGATCCTTCCAGCTCCAAATCCAAATGAAAGTGAACAGCACATGGACAAAGCACTGGGAGGAGCCTGCTGGACAGGAACAGGAAGTTAGAGACTCAGGGGCACTTCCTTCCTCTTGAAAAAAAGAGTAAAACAAATTAAAGGACTCCTTACACAAAAGACTACAGCAAAATCACAATCTGAGGAGTTTTTCTGAGCAAAATGATCATTTTAGAGAAGGTTTTATGAAGCTCGAGAGATATTCTTCGCCAGATTGTAGTTTTTGCATGTTCGGGATCGCGATCTTAACAAGACAGCCACCGAAAGTTAGCTCGCGTGCCCGAATGACGTGTTTGCATTCGCACACTCTCGCGGGCTCGGGCGGCCATATTACAAATCGCGTGGCGCACGCGAACGGACAGAAAAGAGAGTTGGCGAATGCAGAATCACGGTAAGACGTTACTGCGCAAGCGAAAATAAATATTGAGCGCGCGAGGAAGCAAAACTACTACGCTACACTGTAGATTGCGTAGCAATCTGCAACTTCGCGCTCTACGCGAATCGCGAAGTTACCTAAACTTTGCAAGCTCCGCAAGCGGAGCGTAGTTCAACGCCCAGGCTTACTAAACACATTTTCCCTATCCTGTTTTTGATAGTACCATTCATCTGTTCCACCACACCAGAAGCCCCTGGGCAGTATGTACAATGTAGTTTTTGCTGTACATTCAATGCTTCACAAATCAATTTTATGATCTCATTATGGAAATGTCTTCCTCGGTCTGATTCAATTGTTACTGGGAATCCGAATCTAGGGATAAATTATCTCAAAAGTAATTTTGACACTGTTATTCCATCATTTCTCCTTGTTGGGAATGCTTCCACCCATCTAGAAAACAAACAGACCATAACTAGAACATACCTCAACCTGTTACAGGGAGGCATCTCAATAAAATCCACTTGCATTCTGGTAAAAGGCCCTCCTTCTCAACCAATTGTTCCTAGGCTCCCCACTGTCTTTCTTCCAGGGTTGTATTGCTGACATATTAGGCATCTCTGACAAAGACTCTCTGCTACAAGTCTAAATTTTGCAATATACCAGGTCTGCTTAAACGACCTGATTATAGCATCTCTCCCTATGTGTCCCTGACCATGATACATCCGTGCCATGGCAGACATCATGCTATCAGGCATAACTAGTCTTCCATCCCGATAGACCCACACATGATCCTTCTCTCTTGGTGTGCATCCTGCTTTTACCCACTGCTTCATTTCCTCATCTCCTGCTTCTTCCTGTAATTGCCTCACTTCCTCCCAGGTACCGACAGTGTTAGCAAACATCAAGGTGCAAGAAATCACCTCATTCTCCTTTGCCCTGTTTATCGAATTCTGATTACGAGCACAATATTGAGCCATATCGTTGGCATACTTATTGCCAATGGCAATGTAATCACCAGTTTGACTGTGGGCAGCACATTTCACAACAGCCAATTGCCTAGGCAGCTGTATTGCCTTAAGCAATTTTCCAACCACCTCAGCATTCTTAATGGGAGTTCCACTTGATGTCAAACACCCTCTCTGCAGCCATATCTGGCCAAAGTCATGCACCACACCGAATCCGTACTGGCTGTCAGTTATCACAGTCACTCTCACACTCTTCCTAATCTTGCATGCTCTAGTCAAAGCAACAAGTTCAGCTACTTGGGCCGATTTTACTCCTTTCAGGTAGGATGCTTCCATTACTGCTGCAACTGTGCATACTGCATATGCTGCACTCAACATTCCATCATCTGTTCTCAAACAAGACCCATCTACAAACATCACAAAATCACTTTCGGGTAATGGTACATCCTTTATGTCAGGTCGTGGTTTGGTGCAAAAATCGAATACATCCAGACAATCGTGATCTGTTTCATCTCTGACTTCCACATTCTCAGCATCAGGCAGCAATGCTGAAGGATTCACATTCAAGCATCTTACAAGACTTGCATTCGTTGCACCTAATATGACTTTCTCATACTTAGTCAGCCGACTATGTGTCATATACTGAGTGTGACTCCTTGTTAAAAGGATTGCCACATCATGTGGTACAAACAATTTCACAGGATATCTCATCACAATTTCTTCACTCTGTTCCAAACTTCGACAGGTAGCAGCCACTGCTTTCAGGCACCCAGGTAAGGCTACAGCTACTGGGTCCAGCATTGATGAGAAATATGCAATTGGTCTCCTCAGTTTTCCATGCTTCTGTATTAGAACAGAAAGTGCACATCCATTTCTCTCACTGCAATACAACTCAAACTCCTTTTCATAATCAGGCATACCTAATGCAGGTGCTTCACACAACCCATCTCTCAAACGCTTAAAAACTGCCAATTCCTCTTTGTTCAAATCAATGGGATCTCTCACATCACTTCTTGTCAAACGTACCAAAGGCTTTGCAATCAAAGAGAAGTTGCTGATACACTGACGACAGTATCCAACCATTCCAAGAAACATTCTCACCTCTCTTTGAGTCATGGGGGCTCTCATTCCTTTTATGATTCTGATTCGGTCTATTGTTATCTTTCTCAGTCCTTTTACAATATTATGGCCTAAATATTGTACTTCTTTTTTGCAAAATTGTAATTTTGATGGTGACACTTTAAGTCCTCCATCAGCTAGATGATTCAGCAAGGCTATAGTGTCTATTTCACAAGCTTCACGGGTTTTCGACGCCACAAGAAGGTCGTCGATGTATTGGACTAACACTGAATTTTCAGGCATTTCTAGATTCTCCAAGGATTTCTTCAATATCTAATTAAATATTGAGGGGCTTTCTGTATACCCCTGTGGAATTCGGCACCAAGCCAAAATACGTTCGCCAAAACGAAACGCAAAAATCTGCTGTCTGTCATGGTGCAGTGGGATGGAAAAGAAAGCATGGCATAGATCAATCACCGTATACCATTCTGCATCATGGGGAATCTGATACAAATTCACAGATGGATTTGGTGCAATGGGACAGCAAGATACAACAATTTTGTTTATCTTTCTCAAATCTTGCACTATCCTGAACTTTCCATTAGGCTTTTTCAGTCCCATAATCGGGGAATTACATGGACTACTCATTATTTCTCTCAGAATGCCTTGTTTTATCATCTTTTCAATCACAGGAGTAACTCCTTCAATTATTTCAGTTGTCAATTTATATTGAGGGACATTTGGATAGCTTACTCCTTCCTTCACTGTTATTTTTACTGGATCTACATTTCTCATTAGTCCCACATCTTCTCCTGTGAAATCACAAACTTCTGCTTTCACTGACTGTTTCAATTCTTTAGGTAATTCATCAGGGTTAAATACAGCATAAGCTTCAGTAACCTCATTCTCCCTGTTTGCCATAGTCATTTTATACAATACATCTTCATCAGTGGTCTCAAATGCTATCCCATCAGGGGTACAGAATATAATGCAATTCATTTTACATAGCAAATCCCTACCTAACAAATTCACAGGACTTGTATCGCACACGACAAAGCGGTGCATTTCTGAAAATTTCCCTATGCTAACTTTCACTGGTTCTGTAAGGTAAGTTTTAATCTGTCTGTTGGATACACCAACTACTTGGATCGTTTCATCCGAGAGAGGAAGATTCTTAACATCAGCTGACCTAACAGTTGATCGAGTAGCCCCAGTATTGACTAGGAAAGTAATACTTTCATCATTTATTTTCCCATCCACAAATGGGCCTGTCTGGTCTATTTCTAGAGTTGCGCCAAGTACGCACTCTTCTTCCTCCTTTCGGCACCGTCAATAACCATCGTCTGAATCTCTCTCATCGTGTTGTAGCCAATACTGCGAAACAGCGCTAGCGCGCGGCAGCTTGGTTACCTGTTCTTCGTTGTAGAATCCTGTCTCATTACTGTATTTCTGTGAGTTTTTGCTTTGTGGAAAAGGCAGTTTTGGCACCTGATTCTGTTGGGTAACAACCTGCTGCTGTCGCTGCGGTTGACCACTCACTTCATTCTGCACCTGTGGATTCAATTATGCATTTTCATTGTTAGTACTTGGGGGAAATTTACACTCGGATTTCCAATGCCGTACTCTACCGCAATTATGACACGGGAATTTATTTTTAGGCTTCTTCTATATTAAAATTTCCTTTACCTTTCCCAGGAATTAATTTTTGTCTGGGGCCTGTATTATTTGCTTGTTCCGCTAACTGAGCTTCCTGCCTCTCTGCTACTTTTACTTGTGCCCACATAGCCTTCTCTTTTAATTTTCGCTGTTTTGCTTGAATCTCATCACTGAAATATTTTGCATGTCTCAATACTTCATCTATTTTCTTATTTTGCCAATCTACAGTATGTTGTTTGATCATCTCACTAATCTCTGGACGTAGACCATATACAAATCTGTATACAAAATGACTTAAATCCTTTTCACTTAAATTTTCGTCACCGCTGAACTGTTTAAAGGCCAAAGTCAGCCTTTCATAATATGCATGTACCGATTCCTTGCTTTCCTGATGGGTTCTGTCAATTTTCACCCAATCTGTTTCTTTAGGAGGTACTTTATTTTTCAGAAAGGCAATAACCTGTACATATTTCTTCATAACCTCTGGATCAGGAGTTCCTGTTTTTGGATCCCTAGGGTATTCCTGTGTTACACTTTTGCACAAAAATAGTAACTCCAAATCCTGATAAGTTTTTAATTTCTCTGTGGGGATAGTTCCTACTATTAACTCTTCCAGTACCATTCGTAATTTGGCCACATCTATTGATTGGGATTCTTTGTCTTTTCTCTGCAAGCTTCTCAGTCATTCACTCAATTCTTCTAAAGATGGACCTACTGGTTTCTCTACATTACTCCGTTCTGAATCCCTTTGTGTCTCCAACATTGATTCCATTGTCATTGTATGTCTTTCTGCTACATTTGGGCCTATAAATGGGTTACTTGAAACATTTGGATCGATCATACTTGTATGTCTCCATAGATTTTCATTTAGGCTCTGTTTTGGCTTCTCAATCTGTTTATTGCTATTATAAGGAATTGTAAACAATGTTCACTTTCTTTCTCTTTGTCAAAAACAGGCATTACGGGGCCTATAGTCACTGGAACAGTTACAGCTTCTAAATTTTTAGTTAATTCTCTTATCTTTTCAGTTAATTCTAAAGTTGTTTTTGCTAACTCTGCCGAATTTTCACCACTCATTTTACCATCTGATTTTTTCTCTATCTCTCTGATGGCATCGTTTTTTCCTAATTCCTGGGGAACTGGTTCAGTCTTAATGATTCGCAAAGTTTCTCTCATTGGGGAAATTGGTGTCAACATTTCAGATTCTGGTTGATACAGAGGTGGATTTTTATAAAACATGTCATCAAGAACATCATCCTCCGATTCATTCACTCCATACCATCTTGATTCAACATTATGTTTTTTTTTCCGTACATTTTCTACCTCCAACTTCTTCAGCAGTTCTTACGGGAAACAGACCTTCAGTTATTCTCGCATTCCGCCACCTTCTCATTCTATCATCATGAGTGTCATGCCCATATCTGCCGAACATGTACTTATACCTTCCGCCACTCCTCTGTCTCTCTCTGTCATGCATTTCATCTTCCCATTCGGTCAATGCTTCAAACTACATCGGTCTAGGTCTTGGTTCTAGATTCATCATTCTTTCTCTTAAAATTCACAAAACTGCTAAATTAAACGAACCATGTTCTGGAAATGCCAAGACTCCATCATTTTTAGTGTATTTTACCCAATTGTCTAACCAAATACAAGTATGATATCCGTATTTCGCTACCATGAAGGATGCAGGCGATTTTGGCGGGGGAAGCAACTGTCCTTCCCTAGTCACAATTGGTTTGTCTTTTTTAAACCATTTCTTGATTTTCCCAAACCAGGACTTTTTCTTCTTTTCAGGTGGATCGTAATACATTATTTTGTCTTACCTGTATCACTAGGCTTCTCCTTACGACTGTTCTGTTATTTTACCCAATCATAGCGCGACTCACACTAACGCACCAATCCGGAGCTTCTACGATACTTCTACAATTCTCCAATCCCAGCGTGACTCACATTAACGCACCAACCAGGAGTGTCTACGTCTCTAGCTGACTAGCTAATCCCAGCGCGGTCTTTCTGACGTCAGCAGCCGCTGCCGCAGCTCCTGCTCCTGTTGACCCCTCCTTTACAAAATTCTCTCGGTAAGCTTTTTTACGTTTTTCCGATGCACAAATCTGTTAGTAACAACATATAAAACATCATCATTGTACGCTTCGCTAACCAAAGGATAGTCAATGACCTTTCACACAAGAATTCCGTCTTTCTCGAGAGCAGCGCTTACCTCTGCCCTACTATGGAATCGTTAATTCCGTTGATAAAGTAGCACATCCCTCTACCTTACCCTTCTAACAAGCATCAGCAAACCGTTTCGCCAGAATTAAGACACCTAGTTGAAGACCCGATGCTCCTGAGAAATAAAACCAGAGTTTCACATTAAACCTGAATGCCTTTTCATTCACGCACTTTCACACTGAAAAATTTAGTACATTCATGCAGAATTCTGTCTTTCCCGAGAACAGCGAACAGTCTGTCCTACTACAGAATTATGACATTTGTTAACAAAGTAGCACTTCCCTCTACTTTATCCTTCTAACAAGCTTAGGGAACACCTATTACCTTTCCAGTAATAAGCGTTATCAGAGCTCCTTCTGGACTCCTGGTACCTAAGACCAAAATTTCACAGGTGACCTTCGCTAACATACACTTCTTTCATGCAGGAGATATTTCTTTTTTTAATTTTTATTTTTTATTAGCAATTCCAATAAATACAGATATACAAGTAAACCGAGCAATAAATATAGCAGCTTTTGTATACATACATTAAATACATACTCAATGATGACAATAAGAATACATAAAAGAAATATATAAAACAGTATAGGAAACAGAAAAAGGTTCAGGTCGGAAAATATACAGACTTCTTAATGTTGCCTGACTCCCTTCGCCCAAGCTGCAATTGGTGCCTAGATTTTTTCTCCCAGGATTCTAGACCGCATTCCTCTAGTAGCAAAAATGGCTTTCTCTTGGTTGTACACTCCCAAAAATCTGGCTAACCACATCTGAAAGCTAGGTGGATGTGGATCTTTCCATTGTGCTGCTAATATTATTCTAAAAACAGCTGTCCCTATAAAAAGACATGCCTCTTCTTCGTGACTAAAGCCTAGAGTATTATCACATCCAAGAATAAAGAGTGTACTAGAGTAAGCCATCTTATGTCCAAATACCTCCTCCCAGAATCCTAACACCATATTTTTAAGTGATGTTAATGTGGGGCAATCTGAAAACATGTGTGGAAGAGTAGCTGGCCCTATCCCGCATCTCGGGCAGGAATCGTCTGTTCTTTTACCCCATGAAAACAGCTTGGCAGGAGTAAAATACAGATTAGAAATTGTCTTATATAATTGTGCTTTCAGATTTGAGGATAAAAGCAGTTGGGATATTAAAGCCAAACTCATGTCAATATCAATATTAGGATTAAGCAGTTTTTAGACCCAGGGGGATTCAACACTATCTAAATCGCTTGGAAGCTTCTCCTGGAGTATGCCATATATAGTCCCAATCCGAGCAGAATTTCTAAAAATGACATCAAGGAGTGGGACGGTTTCCAGAGAGATGGTATTGGACCCTAAGATAGAATTAATTTGAATAAATTTAAAGTAGTCATTATTCGAAATTCCAAAAGTGTTTTGTATGTTCAGAAATCTGTGGCCTGTCCCATCCCCCAGAAAGTCACCAACAGTTTGTACCCCTGCTCTTTCCCATTTTTTGCAATTACATCATTAGCATGTGCTGGTAGTATCGAGGATTGCCAAAGAGGGGTATATCTATTAATTTTAGGGATTTCCATCAGCGTAGCTGCCTGCCTCCAGACCTTCCATGCACTAATAATAACCCTCAATCTAGTTTTTCTATAATATCTTACTTCAGTTTCTCTTAGCAAAAGTCCTTGAGCTTCTTTCCCCAATGCTATTTTGTAAATAGAAGGAATCTCTGCATCTTGTTTATCTTCATTCATCACAAGGAGAAGTACCATTTGTTGAAGAAGGGCAGCCCAATGATACAACCTCAAATTTGGAGCAGCCAGCCCCCCCCCCCCTGTTTTGAGGGAGAGATAAATATTTCAGTGATCTCCTGGTTTTCCCATATTGCCATATAAAACTGGACATTTGTGACTCGGGCAATTTGATAGTTTTGTCCTCTAAAAACAAGGGGATAGCCCGAAATAAATACAATATCTTAGGGAGTGTGTTCATTTTTAAATAATTGCATCTGCCAATAATGGATAGATGTAAATTTTTTACTCTTAGAAGATCTTTGGTAATATTTTTAATTAATGGATCATAATTCAAATTATTAATATTTTCTATTTTCGCAGTAGATATTTCTAATGGCAACACACGGCGATGTCACCGAATCGAACCCAGACAATGTGTCGTGCAACTTCACTCGATACACGTTTCCCCTGTGTACCTACAGGGCAACAACAATTCCGTCTTTCCCGTGCTTACCTCTGCTCTACTACAGAACCGTTACAAACTTCTGACTTCCTACATCCCAGAAGCCGTGCAAACAACATAGAACCTGACGTGACTATACATAGAGTGTTAATACATAAACCAATACCAATCAATATTCAATAATCAATAAGCAATGTACAAGCAATAATTACCTAAACCAACACAATAATAACCATCATTCTGCTACCAGAAAAACTGATGCAGCGCTGAAACCTAGGTAACGGGGTAAAGACAAAACCCAAACCTAATATCCTCCCTTCGTCACAGACCAGTCGTCACGTTAACACATTCTCTCATTCATTCATTGGTGGGGCCCATATCACCATCATTCATACTTCACATTCACTGGTCTGCATCCACAGGAGGAATGAACGTTCCAAGCGCTGACATGAAAGGAATACCTTATAACCTATAGAGAAAAAAATTATTTACACTTCTAATCCCTAATACCTTTATCACTGTACATCATAAGCCTAAACATTAAGATTCTCCTCCCACGAAATCGATGGATCAAATTAGTTGTTTTGAGTTTAATGATTTAGTCCAGCTAAAGCATACTCAAAATTCTTGATCTACTCCCTTTCAATAAATGACCAAACACATTTAGTGGTTAATCAATATTTTGTTTATCTAAATAATGCAAGAATTTTAGTTCCATCTAGTAAATTTATTAATCATTACGCAAATCACAGTACACCATATTTGCCTATTCTGGCTATCAGTCGTCCTCTAAGTCGTCAAATGTAGTCATCAGCACGCTACAGTCCCAAAGATCAGGTCAAGGACCAGAGACGTGCAAGTATCTATCAGTGCCCATAGATTTTCCAATAGTCCTTAGTTCATCAAGAAATTGGGCAGCAATTCAGTCTATCAAAGATTCATGAACACAGCTGTCACGTAGCGTCACCGTCGTCTCCGTCAGAAAAAGGCAGTACGAGAAAGAGTAGAACTGTCCTCTCTATTCTAACGTCATTTTTATAATGGAAATAAGGTTCAAGAGATACAAAATAAAGAATTTGAGCTCATTCCATTGGTCGGTTGGGATCGTCCGGTGAGGTTTCACACAGTTCGGGATGTTAGGTCATCCTACATGTTCCATCCGGTTTTTATAAAAGTCTTTTGTCAAAACTCTTGGCAGGCATCCCGTCGTGACCTTGCTTGGGTACATAGAGTCTGGGGTCATCTTGAGGCTACTGGTACACGCGATTGGCGCAGGTGCACTTGGTCTGAAACCTCGTGGAATGGTGGCCATCTCGTCGAGTGTGTCAGTCGGCCATCTTGTTTTTAGGCCCAAAGGATAACTTAAGCGAAACAAACACAAAAAGTAATTAAAACATACTACACCAGAACTACGCTCCACAAAATGGGGAGGGCACATAGCCCGCTATGCCTACGGGGGTGTGGACTGCGGGGCACCTTCTACCACACTCTATGGGATTGCCCGAACATAGCTGCATACTGGGGGGAGGTCATGGGGACGATCTCACAGGATACCGGTCGCGCGGTCCCACTGGAACCCCGAATGTGTTTACTGAATGTGTGGGATGCTACTGACCTTAACCAGGCTGATCAAGCTTGGGTGACTATCGGGCTAGCGCTGGCGAAGAGGTCCATTGCGCAATACTGACGGGCGCAGGCAACCCCCTCACACGGGAGATGGGCCCGCGACATGGACAGTGCCATGACAGCGGAGAGGGTGGTGTGTACGAACAGAGGCTGCCCCAGGCGCTGGCAACGAATTTGGGGAAAATGGAACATGTTTAGAGGCAATATCTGTGAACCCCCGGTGGCGGACTCAGAGTCCGAGCTGAGTGACTGAAACCGAAGCTACGCCATTCTCGCGGCCTGGGGAGGGACATGATGTGGGATGGATGTGTGGGCGGGGGGAAGCGGGAGGTGGCTATAGCGGGAGGGGTGTGTATGGATATTGGTTTTTGTTGCATGTCATTAAAGGCCAATAAGCTACCAGAGGTACTGCATTGGAATATTATGTAATGATGAAAGGTGCATTTTTGTTTTTGTATGTGTTAATAAAATGTTTAAAAAAAAAAAAAGTAATTAAAACATAGAAATAATGAATACAATGTTTAACCCTCACTAATTCCCCTATGTGCTTGTAATTATCTAGCATATGGTGACATTTAAAGTGTTCATATTCACCCAGTGATGTCATCTGGTGCAACATACGATAACTTCACAAAAGCAATATATATCATGCGATATTCTATTTTTCTAATATTAGTATGCGTACAGAGGTTAATCACAAATTATTTTAGCCATACAAAATGCAAATCCCACGTATGTTTCATACTTTAGTAATGTTGGTTAAATTCCACACAAACACATTAATAGTATTATAATTAATAGATTATTCTAATTAGTTTGAACATGCAGAATGGGGGGTAAACAACATTTTTGTACTATCCGCTCCATCATGGGCACTAGGCCGACCTGCACAAGTGAGGGACCACTTTTCTCGTAAGACGTTGGGGAACGCGGGGTGGGTGGAAATTTGTGGATCCACGCAGATTCCAGAACTTTCCACTTGTCAGGACCAGCAGATCAGGCGCTACAGTGATTCCCAAGCTAAAAGGAGTAAGACTGGAATCTAAGATGGCCGCCGCTGTTGGAACGCGTGAGCAGCAGGTTAGCGCTCTAGCGTTCCAGGGCAATCAGTAGGATCCAGGTGTCAGCCCGGTGGAGAGGCGCACTTCACCGGAGTCGTGAGGAGAGAGAGTCGTTGTTTGTGCCACGCGTCTGAGAAGAGAATTTATCGTCGAGTTTTGAGAGGAAAACAAGTCCAAGTTTTCAGAGCACTAAGTAAGACTGTTCCGTAACTCCCCTCGGAGTATATTAGTGAGAGTTACTTGCCTACAAAACGAACTTAAGTGAAAGAAGACAAGCTCATGTTTTATCTCGTTTATCCTAAATAATATGTCATAAGTACCAGTACCATTTCTGAAACGAAGTTTGTGAGGAGAATTTTAGTGACAATGAGAATAATAGTACTTATGTTCCTCAGTTAAAATCCAGTCAGTAGTCAGAGAAGGAACCCGAATTACAACCCACAGTGAATTGCCTTTTGAACTGTTATTACCTCAGGGTAGTGTATCAATAGAACAGTGCGCAGAATCAACATAGTGGGGCAGGTCTCCCTCGATGGTAGCGATAAAAGACTCCCAAGAAGCCTCCTAGGAATCCTTCCAGTTGAGCAGATATAGGAGCAAAAACACGAGGAGGAAGTAAAGAAAAGAAACATGGTAGCAGTACACATTAAATAGAAGAAGAAGAAGTACTCACCAACCAGAATCCAGTTAAAGGCGCCATCAGTGGTATCTAGGGTAAGCGAGCCAGTAGAAGCCAGGAAATAAAAGTTTAGTAGAAGGAGAGAGTAGGATAATTAAGAGAGATCATTTGTTATTGCAGAAAAGCTACACCACAAGGTGACACCACCACCACACAACAGAAGAGGAGCATCGGTCACTAAAGTCAGGGTGGGTATAATCTAAGAAAGGTCACTTAGGGCATAGTAGAATAGGGTGTAGAGTAGAGCACTTAATTAAATATTATTTTTTCCCTCACAGTACATCCACTTCAATCACAGCAGTGGAAGATAGGAAGAGCGACAACACTCAAGAAAGAAAAAGACGTAGTGACTGTCTCTTCTCTGTCCAATTCCCCTTTCCCCCCACCGGTTCACTTGGGCTTACTCGTATAATCGGCGAGAGGCCCAGAGAGCTGGGAAGGGGCGTTGGGAACATTCTGCTCCCGAGCGATCCAGAAGAGCACAGAGCCTGACAGAGTGAAGTGCCCACGTTTTTTATTCGCTCTTGAGCAGAATGGCTGAAGGTTTGGACTTGAAAAAATTAGGAGAGGTTTTAGAAGGAATCCAAAGAGAGTTAATTTCCGTTAGAGAGGAGAATAGGGAATTGCGAAAGGAAACCACAGATTTAAACTTAAAAATGAGTGGCATAGCATCGGACCCAAGTTTTAGGTACCCAGTCAATTCAGAAGGAGCTGCCAATGAGTCTTCAGGCACTCAGCCTAAAGTAACGACACAAGTAATTCATTCCTTGTCACCTGTAATCCCCTTGGCGCCCCCAGAGCGTTTTAGTGGAGATCCCCAGAAGGCACAGGTATTTTTGACTCTAGAGTGGCTTTCATATTGTCGTACTTAAGCGGAGATGCGGCGTCGTGGTCAATGCCTCTGGTCACCTGTAACGCTCCATTATTATATGATCTGGATGAATTCAAGAAGGAATTCCTTCGCATTTTTGACAGAAGAAGAGTATCCCAGGCCACAGACAATGAACTATTGGAAATAAAACAGGGAAGCAGAGACCTAGTAGCTTACTTGGCTCAATTTAATAAGTTGGTGGTAGAAACGGAATGGCCTGAGAACAAGAGAGCTGCTGTGTTTTATCGAGGCCTAAAGGACGAGTTGAAAGACGCATTAGCACAAGTTCCCAATCGACCCACGGAGATATCAGCATTGATCGATCTAGTTTTAGAAATTGACTTCCGTCAAGGAGAGAGAAGAGGAGAAAGGAGGCGAGATTATCGTCCAAGTGTGCCTCGGTTTGATCGGGTGAGAACAGAAGGCAGTAAGGAAGGTGACGTTGCCCGTGGGGGAGAGCCCATGCAAATTGGGACAATTCGAGGTCCACTTTCCAAGGAGGAGAAGGAAAGAAGGAGGCTGAACAAGCAATGTTTATATTGTGGAGGATCTGGGCATTTTGTTCGGGATTGCCAGAAGAAGCCCAAGCAAAAGCCGGCGGGAAACGCCTTGCACCACCAGTAAGTGGAGTTGGACTGGTGGTTGCAGATGAAGAAACAGCTCCAAATACTCATACCCTGGCGAATACCTTGCAGTCTGCAGCTCCGCACTTAATCTTAATGATGACGCTGCGTTACCGAGAACAAACATTACGGCGAGTCGCAGTGATGTTAGATTCGGGAGCAACAGGCAATTTCTGTGACCTGAAATTCGCGGAAAAGATTGGATTGAGGGCCATCAAGAAGGAAAGAAGTGAGGCAGTTCGAGCAGTAGATGGCACGAATCTTTCATCTGGACCCATAGTGAGTCATACTGAAATCGTGGAGTTGGAATCTGAAGAAGGTCATCGAGAAGATCTCCAATTCAATTTGATCGATGCTCCACAGTTCCAATTAATCCTGGGGTTACCATGGCTCACCGAACACAACCCCACAATAGATTGGGGAGCTCGTACGGTGTCCTTGAACTCAGAGTATTGTAAGGAACACTGTTATTTGGGAGGTCCCGGACATCAAGAAAAAACTCAGGCCCTTCTTTTAAGCGAAGGACAATCCACAATCTGTGTGATCAACACCGTAGAACTACCTGAAGAATATGCAGAGTACCAAGATGTATTTAGTGAAATGGAGGCAGAAAGACTTCCTCCACATCGAAACTTCGATTGCAAGATAGAATTGGAACCCGGATCCAACCTTCCATGCAGTAGAATCTATGCTCTAACTGAGAAGGAGGATGAGCACTTGAAGGAGTATCTGCACAAGTATCTGGAGAACGGTTTTATAAGACCGTCGCAGTCCCCCGTGTCGTCGCCACTTTTTTTTATTCCAAAAAAGAGTGGGGAATTAAGAACCTGCATTGACTACAGGGCAATAAACAGAATAACGGTTAAGTATCGGTACCCCTTGCCCTTAATTTCTGTATTACTGGATCAGGTGAAGGAAGCAAAAATTTATACAAAACTGGACTTGAGAGGGGCCTACCACCTGGTCCGAATTCGGGAAGGGGACGAGTGGAAGACGGCATTTCGGACAAAACATGGCCTATTTGAATATCAAGTAATGCCGTATGGCCTATGTAATGCCCCAGCAGCTTTTCAGCATTTCATCAATGATGTTTTGAAGGAGTTTATCGATCGGCATGCATTGGTGTATATAGATGACATACTCATTTATTCGAGCAATGTGGAAGAACATGAAGAGCATGTCAAGAAGGTGTTGCGGAAACTGCGAGAGCACCGTCTTTATGTCAAACTGGAAAAATGTGCCTTTGGTGTATCGTCCGTGGAATTCTTGGGTTTTGTGCTCGCCCCCAGTGGGGTGACTATGGACGAGAGTAAAATCAAGGCAGTTCTGGAGTGGGAATCTCCGAAATCCGTGAAGGAAATCCAAAGTTTTATCGGATTTGCCAATTTTTACAGGAGGTTCATTCAAAATTTCTCTCAGAAGTTAATTCCAATGACAAGGCTGCTGAGGAAAGGCGTCAAATTTGTGTGGTCAGAGGAGGCAGAAGAGTCATTCAAACAGTTAAAAAGAGATTTTACTACCGCCCCAATTCTATTGCATCCAGATCCATCAGAGCCATTTTTTGTAGAGACAGATGCCTCCAATTGGGCCTTAGGAGGAGTGCTATCGCAGAGACACAAATCAACTGGTCAACTGCACCCAGTGGCCTATCGTTCGAGGAAGTTGACGGCACCAGAAATTAATTATACCATCACTGAGAAGGAGTTGTTGGCAATTAAGGATGCCTTCAAGGACTGGAGACACTACCTAATGGGGGCCAGACATGTGGTAACCGTCTACACAGATCATCGAAATCTGAAATTCTTGAAGTCTGCGAGAACCTTGACACCAAGACAGTTAAGATGGTCATTATATTTTGTGGACTATGACTTTATAATCACTTATCGTCCAGGGGCTCAGAATGGTAAGGCGGATGCCCTATCTAGGAGAGGAACTGAAGAAGTCATGGAGGAGGTCAAGGACCAGACTATCATCCCTTCAGAGAAAATAATTGGAGCAGTTTTGCGAGAATCACAGGACAAGAAGAAGCAATTCTCTATGACCAAAGAGGAATTGGAAGAATGGGTGAGAGAAGATTCAGGTCGAGAGGTTCGGGAAGGTTTACCATATCATCATGGGGTCCTTTACTTGCCGACAACAGAAATGCAGCAACAGGCCTTGAAGGAAAGTCACGATGATCTGTTGGCAGGCCATAAAGGAATAACTAAGACCGAAGATCTAGTGAGGCGACGTTTTTGGTGGCCCAGTTTGGCAAAGGATGTGCGACAATATGTGGCCACTTGTGACATTTGCGCTAGGGGAAAGCCGGAAAGACAAGCTCCACAGGGTTTACTACAACCTTTGCCTACACCACCACACCCATGGCACACGATAACCTTGGATTTAATAGTAGATTTACCATCCAGTAAGGGTTATGATACTATTTTGGTGTGTGTAGACGCATTTACTAAGATGGCACATTTTGTACCATTGAAGGGAGTACCCACGGCAGCAATTCTGGCGCATGCCTTTAGCCAACACATAGTTCGAGCCCATGGCATACCCAGGGTGGTGATATCCGATAGGGGATCCCAATTTTTATCCCATTTCTGGAAGGCCTTCACTAAAAAATTAAGTATTGATTCCAGGTACACGACTAGTTATCACCCAGAGACAGATGGCCAAACGGAGCGCACAAACCAAGAGTTAGAGCAGTACCTAAGACTATGCTTGTTAGAACAGGAAGGAGACTGGCCGGATTATCTGTGGGCAGCGGAGTTTGCCCACAATAATGCAAAAAACATGTCCACAGGTTTTTCCCCCTTTTATTTAAACACAGGAAGACATCCCCATCAAGCTGTAGATTTTCAAGAGGTAGATGTTCCAGCAGTAACAAATTGGGTTGATCAAATGACGAGAGTGCATTCACTAGCCACAGACAATTTAACCAAGGCAAAGGCGACTTACAAATTCTATTCTGATAAAAGAAGAAGGAAGGAACCAGACTTACTAGTTGGAGAGAAGGTTTGGCTAAACACAAAAAATCTTAGGCTCAAGGGGGTTAGGAAGTTTCAACCCAGATTTGTAGGGCCATATGAGATTGAGAAAAAACTAAGTACTGTAAACTATCAGTTGAAGTTACCCAAAGGATTGCGGGTGCATCCAGTTTTTCATGTCTCTTTATTGAAAAAGGTTTCAAGAGATCTACGAGTCAAAATACCCCCAAAACCAATCCAAACTGAATTAGGGGACGAATTTGAGGTACAGCGAGTTTTGGATTCCAAGATACGAAATGGACAAATGTACTATTTATTGGATTGGAAAGGTTATGGGCCTGAAGAAAGAGCGTGGGAAGTTTCTTCAAACATCCATGCTCCTCGTTTAATTAGGGAATTTCACAGGAGATTTCCTAATAAGCCCAGGGTGGGAGGACGCCCTTTGAGAGGGGGTACTGTCAGGACCAGCAGATCAGGCGCTACAGTGATTCCCAAGCTAAAAGGAGTAAGACTGGAATCTAAGATGGCCGCCGCTGTTGGAACGCGTGAGCAGCAGGTTAGCGCTCTAGCGTTCCAGGGCAATCAGTAGGATCCAGGTGTCAGCCCGGTGGAGAGGCGCACTTCACCGGAGTCGTGAGGAGAGAGAGTCGTTGTTTGTGCCACGCGTCTGAGAAGAGAATTTATCGTCGAGTTTTGAGAGGAAAACAAGTCCAAGTTTTCAGAGCACTAAGTAAGACTGTTCCGTAACTCCCCTCGGAGTATATTAGTGAGAGTTACTTGCCTACAAAACGAACTTAAGTGAAAGAAGACAAGCTCATGTTTTATCTTGTTTATCCTAGAATAATATGTCATAAGTACCAGTACCATTTCTGAAACGAAGTTTGAGAGGAGAATTTTAGTGACAATGAGAATAATAGTACTTATGTTCCTCAGTTAAAATCCAGTCAGTAGTCAGAGAAGGAACCCGAATTACAACCCACAGTGAATTGCCTTTTGAACTGTTATTACCTCAGGGTAGTGTATCAATAGAACAGTGCGCAGAATCAACATAGTGGGGCAGGTATCCCTCGATGGTAGCGATAAAAGACTCCCAAGAAGCCTCCTAGGAATCCTTCCAGTTGAGCAGATATAGGAGCAAAAACACGAGGAGGAAGTAAAGAAAAGAAACATGGTAGCAGTACACATTAAATAGAAGAAGAAGAAGTACTCACCAACCAGAATCCAGTTAAAGGCGCCATCAGTGGTATCTAGGGTAAGCGAGCCAGTAGAAGCCAGGAAATAAAAGTTTAGTAGAAGGAGAGAGTAGGATAATTAAGAGAGATCATTTGTTATTGCAGAAAAGCTACACCACAAGGTGACACCACCACCACACAACAGAAGAGGAGCATCGGTCACTAAAGTCAGGGTGGGTATAATCTAAGAAAGGTCACTTAGGGCATAGTAGAATAGGGTGTAGAGTAGAGCACTTAATTAAATATTATTTTTTCCCTCACAGTACATCCACTTCAATCACAGCAGTGGAAGATAGGAAGAGCGACAACACTCAAGAAAGAAAAAGACGTAGTGACTGTCTCTTCTCTGTCCAATTCCCCTTTCCCCCCACCGGTTCACTTGGGCTTACTCGTATAATCGGCGAGAGGCCCAGAGAGCTGGGAAGGGGCGTTGGGAACATTCTGCTCCCGAGCGATCCAGAAGAGCACAGAGCCTGACACCACTACAGAAATGTGGGAAAAATGTGTTTTTTTGGACAATCTTTTAGGTTTGCGAGGGATTCTGGGTAACAGACCCTGGTGGGTGACAGTCAAGTCACCCCATCTTGGATTCCCCTGGGTGTCTAGTTTTCAAAAATGTATAGGTTTGCTAGGTTTCCCAAGGTGCCCGCAAAGCTAGGGTTCAAAAACTACATCTAGGCACTTTGCCAAAAAATTGTCATTTTTCACTGCAAAATTGAGGTGTGACCACATTGCGTTTTGCGCCATTTCCTGTCGTGGGCACTAGGCTGACCTGCACAAGTGAGGTACCATTTTTCTCGTAAGACTTTGGGGAACGAGGGATGGGTGGAAATTTGTGGATCCATGCAGATTCCAGAACTTTTCACCACAGAAATGTGGGGAAATTGTGTTTTTATGGACAATATTTTAGGTTTGCGAGGGATTCTGGGTAACAGACCCTGGTGGGAGGCAGTCAAGTCACCGCATCCTGGATTCCCCTGGGTGTCTAGTTTTCAAAAATGTATAGGTTTGCTAGGTTTCCCTAGGTGCTGGCAGAGCTAGGGTTAAAAAACTACAGCTATACACTTTGCCAGAAAAGGGTCATTTTTCACTGCGAAATTGAGGTCTGACCACGTTGCGTTTGTGCCGTTTCCTGTCGAGGGCACTAGACCGACCCACACAAGAGAGGTACCATTTTTCTCGTAAGACGTTGGGGAACGAGGCATGGGTGGAAATTTGTGGATCAATGCAGATTCCAGAACTTTCCACCACAGAAATGTGGAGAAATTGTGGTTTTTTGGACAATTTTTTAGGTTTGCGAGGGATTCTGGGTAACAGACCCTGGTGGGAGGCAGTCAAGTCACCCCATCCTGGATTCCCCTGGGTGTCTAATTTTCAAAAATGTATAGGTTTGATAGGTTTCTCTAGGTGCCGGCAGAGCTAGGGTTAAAAAACCTACAGCTAGGCACTTTGCCAATAAAGGGTCATTTTTCACTGCAAAATTGAGGTGTGACCACGTTGCGTTTTGCGCCGTTTCCTGTCGCGGGCACTAGGCCGACCTGCACAAGTGAGGCATAATTTTTCTCGTAAGAATTTGGGGAACACGGGGTGCTTGGAAATGTGTGGATCCACGCAGATTCCAGAAATTTCCACCATAGAAATGTGGGGAAATGTGGGTTTTTTTGACAACTTTTTAGGTTTGCAAGGGATTCTGGGTAACAGACCCTGGTGGGAGGCAGTCAAGTCACCCCATCCTGGATTTCACTGGGTGTCTAGTTTTCAAAAATATATAGGTTTGCTAGGTTTCCCTAGGTGCCAGGAGAGCTAGGGTTCACAAACTACAGCTAGGCACTTTGCCAAAAAAGGGTCATTTTTTACAGCAAAATTAAGGTGTGACCACGTTGCGTTTTGCGCCGTTTCCTGGCGCGGGCACTAGTCCGACCAGCACAAGTGAGGTATCATTTTTCTTGAAAGACTTTGGGGAACGCGGGGTGGGCGGAATTTATGGATCCACGCAGATTCCAGAACTTTCCACCACAGAAATGTGGGAAAAATGTGTTTTAAAAAAAAATGTTTTATGTTTGCAAGGGATTCTGGGTAACAGACCCTGGTGGGAGGTAGTCAAGTCACCCCATTCTGGATTCCCCTGGGTGTCTAGTTTTAAAAAATGTATAGGTTTGCTAGGTTTCCCAAGGTGCCCGCAGAGCTAGTGTTCAAAACTACAGCTAGGCACTTTGCCAAAAAAGGGTCATTTTCACTGCAAAATTGAGGTGTGACCACGTTGCGTTTTGCGCCATTTCCTGTCGTGGGCAGTAGGCCGACCGGCACAAGTGAGGGACCATTTTTCTCGTAAGACTTTGGAGAACGTGGGGTGGGTGAAATTTGTGGATCCACACAGTTTCCACAACTTTCCATCACAGAAATATGGGGAAATTGTGGTTTTTTTGGACAAGTTTTAAGGTTTGCGAGGGATTCTGGGTAACAGACCCTGGTGGGAGGCAGTCAAGTCACCCCATCCTGGATTCCATTGGGTGTCTAGTTTTCAAAAATGTATAGGTTTGGTAGGTTTTCCTAGGTGCCGTCAGAGCTAGGGTTCAAAAACTACAGCTAGGCACTTTGCCAAAAAAGGGTCATTTTTCACTGCGAAATTGAGGTGTGACCACGTTGCGTTTTGCACCGTTTCCTGTCGCGGACACTAGGCCGACCCACACAAGTGAGGTACCTTTTTTCTCTGGATAATTGTGGATCCATACAGATTCCAGAACTTTCCACCACAGAAATGCGGGGAAATGTGTTTTTTTTGACAATTGTTTAGGTTTGCAAGGGATTCTGGGTAACACAACCTGGTGGGAGGCAGTCAAGTCTCCCCATCCTGGATTCCCCTGCATGTCTAGTTTTCAAAAATGTATAGGTTTGCTAGGTTTCCCTAGGTGCCGGCAGAGCTAAGGTTCGAAAACTACAGCTAGGCACTTTGCCAAAAAAGGGTCATGTGTCCCTGTGAAATTGAGGTGTGACAACATTGTGTTTTCCACCGTTTCCTGTCGCGGGCACTAGGCCGACCCACACAAGTGAGGTACCAGTTTTTCTCTGAAGACTTTGAGGAATGCGGGGTGGGTGGAAATGTGTGGATCCACGCAGATTCCAGAACTTTCCACCACAGAAATGTGGGGAAAATGTGTTTTTGTTGGACAGTTTTTTAGGTTTGCAAGGGATTCTGGGGAACAGAACCTGGTGGGAGGCAGCTAAGTGTCCCCATCCTGGATTCCCCTGCGTGTCTAGTTTTTAAAAATGTATATGTTTGCTAGGTTTCCCTAGGTCCCGGCAGACCTATGGTTCAAAAACGACAGCTAGGCACTTTGCCAAAAAAGGGTCATTTTTCACTGCAAAATTGAGGTCTGACCACGTTGCGTTTTGCGCCGTTTCCTGTCGCGGACACTAGGCCGACCCACACAAGTGAGGTACCATTTTTCTCGGAAGACTTTAGGGAACGCGGGGTGGGTGGAAAATTGTGGATCCACGCAGATTCCAGAACTTTCCACCATAGAAATGTGGGGAAAATGTGTTTTTTTGTCAATTTGTTAGGTTTGCAAGGGATTCTGGGTAACACAACCTGGTGGGAGGCAGTCAAGTCTCCACATCCTGGATTCCCCTGGGTGTTTAGTTTTCAAAAATGCATAGGTTTGGTAGGTTTCCCTAGGTGCCGGCAGAGCTAGGGTTCAAAAACTACAGCTAAGCACTTTGCCAAAAAAGGGTAATTTTTCTCTGCAAAATTGAGGTATGTCCACGTTGCGTTTTGCGCCGTTTCCTGTTGCGGGCACTAGGCCGACCCACACAAGTGAGGTACCATTTTTCTCTGAAGACTTTGGGGAACGCAGGGTGCGTGGAAATTTGTGGATCCACGTAGATTCCAGAACTTTCCACCACTGAAATGTGGGGAAAATGTGGGGTTTTTTTAACAATTATTTTGGTTTGCAAGGGATTCTGGGTAACAGAACCTGGTGGGAGGCAGTCAAGTCACCCCATCCTAGATTCCCATGCGTGTCTAGTTTTCAAAAATGTATAGGTTTGCTAGGTTTCCGTAGGAGCCGGCAGAGCTAGTGTTAAAAAACTACAGCTAGACACTTCGCAAAAAAAGGGTAAATTGTCATTGTGAAAATGTGGTGTGTTCACGTTGGGTTTTGAGCCATTTCCTGTCATGGGCACTATGCTTACCCACACAAGTGAGGTACCATTTTTATCGGGAGACTTAGGGTAATTCAGATTTGTAAAGCAACTGTTATTACCTATTGATTTTTGATGCATTTCGGCCTTCCAAATGAAAGACATTGTGCAAAAAAGAAGTCATTCTGAAAAATGACCTATAATTCTCATGCTAGTATGAGTATTCCCAATTTCGAAAATGTGCAAATATGTACTGTTTCTAAACTCTATAATTTGTTCCCATTTCAGAAATACATAGGTGTCTTACATACCAATTTTTCCATGTATACATTTTACCACAATAATTTCTATATACCCAGAACATAATTGCAAATTGCTGCTCAGTATTTGACTCTGGGTTCGTCGGGTTCTTGGTGAACCTACAAGTCCTATATATCCCCACAACCAGGAATGTCCAGCGGATGTAACGGTATATTGCTTTCAAAGAGCTGTCATAATTAGAATAAGTTACAGGTAAAAACGTTGACACAAAAGGCTGTTTTTTTTCAACTAATTTTAAATTTGTCCTATATTTAACTGTTAGTTTCTATAAAGAAACATTGATGGATCTACAAAAATTACCCCTTGCTGTATTCAGAATTGTATCTACTTTTCTAAAATGTATAGCTTTCCAGATCCATTATTGCTTTCACACCCTTTTCTACCATTAACTGGAAGGAGGTTGAAAGCACAAAAAACAGCAAAAAAAGGCTATGTCCCAGAAAAATGTCAAAACTGTGCAAAAAATGTTGGTTTTCTGACAAGAGTCTGCCATTCCCTAGTGCTGGGAAAATTGTGATTTCTGCCCCATAAACCCTTTTTTGATACCATTTGCAGAGAAAAACCCCAGACGCTTTCATTTGCAGCCCGTTTTTCCCATTTTTCTCCCCCAAAAACTTTTTTTGCTGTATTTTGGCTAATTTCTGGGACCCCTGCAGGGGGAATCCACAAATCCTGGGTACCTTTAGAATCCCCATAATGTTGGAAGAAAAGGATGCAAATTTGGCGTGGATACCGTATGTGGTCAAAAAGTTACAGGGGCCTAAGCGCTCACTACCCCAAATAGCTCCAAAAAGGCTTAGCGCAGGGGGGAAAAGGCCTAGCAGCGAAAGGGTTAAGATAATGAACAAGAACCTTTCTCATTAGACAGAGAGAGCAATGTCAAGTTAGAGTTACTAACCCTAACAATTTCACAAAATTCATATGTGTGCAGGAACTAGGTGAAAATCACTGTCCACCACAGTCTGTGTGGACCTCACAGAGTAATATGGAGTTAAATATGACAATAATTTCATGATGTTGTGTATAATCTCAATAGAGATTGCCTGTCTGTTCTTTTTCATAGGGCAAAAAATGTAAGAACCTAACAGAACCCTCTGGTTCATGATGCCGTAGTGGCCACTGCCCTACTACTGAGTTGCCTTCTTCAAGATAAAAGTCTGCAGGGTCCCAAGTACCACAGTCTGTTGGAAAACCCCTACCTAGTTTTAAGTACGTGGACCCCTGATTGACCTACTGTTAACCTTCATGCGTCGGACAACTACTGCCAGCAATCAACTCTATCTTCCAACAGGGTAAATCTCATGCCATTACAGAAGAACTGGTAAGTTATCTTTATTCTGGAAAACCTACACCAACTGCAACTGAATTCCGTTTCGGTACTACTCCTCAGATGAAGAATCTAAATCTGTAATGGTATCATTGGGAGAAAATTCTTAACTCAAACTTGCAAATCTGCCTCCTAGGATTACATATGAGTGCCAAGCACAGACAAACCTCCATTCTTTCTTTAGATGAATTGAGCGTGTGCAAAGAATGTCATTTTCAGCTTTCACAGTAACAAGATTTCAGCTTTCCCTTTTGCCTCGTGGTAAGACCTTGGTTCGGCCAAACTGCAACCAGGGGCCTGTTTGATGTCTGTTCAGTAGAAGTGCATGACATCTTTTGTGCACTTGGGAAAACAAAGGTGTCCAAGGTGACAGAGGATGGCCAGCAGCATTGTCTATTAAAATTGTTTACTCTTGGGTCTCAGTACCCTAACATTAAGGACGGTGCTCCCAGAATTCTGGGGTTGGCCAGTCTGAGTGCTTCACTGTAATGGAAGCATCCCATGGGCAAGCGATGGGCATCCAACTATCATTCTTTGTGCAACTATCTGCTCCACTCCAAGCAGACCATGGCAACAGGGAAGTCAGAATCCTTTCATGGACATTGCTTAACCTATAGACCTCTTCTTGCACATATTGTTGTGGTGAAACCGCCTTTCCAACACCAGGGTCTAGTTGGCACATGTTTTCCTCTCATTAATGACTGGAACACCATTCGCTGTGACCTTTCTGAAAGTGATTCCTACAATGGCCTAACAATATCCCCCACAGTTACCAGAGTGCGTAGAAGCCCTGAGCTCCTGAAGACCCCCTCCGTCACTGTGCACAGGCAGGCCTGAGAGCTCCTGACTGGGTCCGGTGCTTAGGGAACCTCCTCCTTGCACTTTGCAGGGGGAAGGGCCTTCAAGTTTCATTGTGCCACTGAATTCCTACCACCCTCAGGGATCACCGGCTTTAATTATTGGTCCACTTCCTTACTAAGAGAGGCTAGGCCATGATCTTACAGGGACCAAGGTGCGATTTTAGGAAGACCGTGATGGAGTAGAGGTCTGATACCCCAAAGAGGTCATCCTGGTCAAAGGTTCTACCTTCCGACTTAGGTCCTGAGTTTGATCTTGGCGCATGGGTTTCTACGTGATGTATATTCCGTCCGCCATGTTACGAGTTCCAAAGGATATAATGGAATTGTAATTTGGCAGACAGGATATCCATCACATTTGAGATGGAGTAACCCTGTGCACCAAACTTGTAATCAGGCCCTTAGTCTTTTTTATGGAAGTTGAACTCCTCAAGTGGGACAATCTATATCTGGCAAGGTTCAATTGAAGTCAGATAGCTATTAGATGAGGTCCTGCTGACACCAATGGTTTTGGAAGGAAAATCTCTGAGTGGGAAATTGAAATTTTGTGGCCGCCAAACTCATGTTGTCTAACGGATACTTTTGGTGACTTCATTTGATCAAGATTTCTACCTTCGGACCTAGGGCCTGATTTAGAGTTTTTTATTTTACAAGATTTTTTTAATGCTGCTCTTCCGGGCCTGACAGTGGTCATACAGAGTTAATCATTGTGGCTCCTTTTAAATGATCAATATTGTCATTGACTATGTAAAGGCGTTCTCAACAGATCATTGTATGTTTATATATCTTAAATTGGAAACAACCATTGCAACGCATGCATTATAAACGCTTGCTTTTAACCCGCATGCCATTACAACGAAAATGGCTTGCTGTAGGGGGTATAAGGTGTTGGATTTAAACCTTCCCGACTGATGCACAGACTGGAGTTAGAATAGTAAAATATACTATTCCAAACTCCAGCGCACCCCGACAGCAAGTCAGGGTAAAAAAGTGTGTTGTAACAGCATGCAGGGGGGAAGCATGCATTGTAACGTCATACAAACATCTTAAATTGATGTCCTGAAAATCTTGCAATGATCTGGCTGGCCTGGACCTATGCTGGATACCCATTGCAACATTCAAGGCTAGAATGACTCATTCTGCCAGATACATTTTGTCCTTTAGCCTTTATTTGGAAAACAAAAGGATAACAGTTAGATGGGGCTAAATAACTAAATATAGAGGCATGGTATTGCATAGTAAAGCATTTTCAATGCTGTTAAAGGCAAATAACACAAACACAAACACACAAAACAACTAAGCTATACATCTTTTCAAACCAAAACTGGGGCAGGCAATTGTATCACCTTTTTGAGGTCTATGAATGTATTGGAGCATGAAAGCGGAGGATTTGGTTTCTCGTGATCTGCCAGTGTTTAAGCAGGCCTTTGATCCACTGTAGGTACAGGTAGAGAGGCAAGGACCAGGGGATCCGGTTGCAGTAGCAATGCGATTAACCCAGCAGCTTTTGGCTGCAGGGTATATCTAGGGAGGCTGAGGAAAGGTTTGCAGTAATGCATGCCATTTCATTGCTTACAGAGCAATGCCTTGGATGTTGACTTACAGGCATGGGCCTGCCAAGGTTACAAAGACCTTCTCTTACCCTTTCCTGTCCTCATGGAGAGGGACCTTAATTACTAGGAAATAAGGCTCAATGGCATTAATGTGTTCCCGATCAGAAATAGCGTCTGTAGGTGGATTCTTTCATCCTGTCCATAGGGATGGTGTTGAGAGGTTTGTTACCATCCCAACTTGTATACTTGTTCAATGCCATGCTTGTTTTCGGACCTCATCACTCTTCAGCAGATTGCAGGTGCGATTGATCTCCAAAACTCCATTTAGGAGAACCATTTAGCTTTCTATGATATCCTTTTTCTACTGGGAGCCTCCTCATAGGTATTTGAGGGTATTCTGGATCAATAAAACATCAGATTGTTCTAAGCCCACTTTGAGGGCCACAAGAGGGTTAAAAGACATGGGGCAGATTTACAAGCCCCTTGCGCCTCTTTTACGCTGCCGTTGCGTCACTTTTGTGACGCAGCGGCGGCGCAAAACCAGCGCCAGGCTGCGGGGTATTTACAACGTGACGCATCTGGGAGATGCGTCACCTTGTAAAACCCTGCGCCAGAAGTAGGCATTCCTGCGCAGGGGGGGGCCTTCCGTTGCAGGTACGCCTCTTAAAAGTGGCTGAGTGAAATCTACAAGATTTCACTCAGTCACTTTTGAGCCCATGCTGCGTCAAAACCCTGCGCCTGCTTGAAGCAGGCGTAAGGATTGATGCAGCATTGTGAAGATAGGTCCCTCCAAAGCATTGCTGGAGCTGCGTCGAGCAACTCCAGCAATGCGCCACTTTTACGGCACAGATGCGTCACGCATGTGTCCCGTTTTTGTCCCATGGTGCACCGCATTGTAAATGCGGCGCATCCATGGTGGCGGAGCTGTGGCGCACAATAACTGGCGCATCCCTGCTGATATGCAGGGATGTGCCAGTTATTATAAATCTGCCCCATGGCCTTTAAAAATGTCATCTTTAAACCCACTGTGTTGCTGTAGAGTACATGCTTTCCTAGGCATCCCATGCCCTTACATATAAAATAGCAGAACATATCTCAAGCATTTCCTCCCACTGCTTTGTACACTGTGCTTCTTGGTGCATCCAGCACATTATAATCCTGAATGTTTTAGACTTGAGGAACCCACGTATTTCATGAGAAGAGTGCATTGAAGCAACCTGAGAAGTCTTCAGCAACTAGCATAAGTGTGCCATAGACAGTACCCATGACCATATACATTTCGGAAGACAGTTGAAAACGTGGCTATTTTCTAGATAACTTCACCACTGTCATACTGGCAATAGAGCGCAGAAAACAGTTACACCGTCAGGAGTAATCCTCAGCTAATAATTCACTAATTAAAAACAACTCAACTAGCAAAATCCTTTCATTAAGCAGGCATGTACTTCCATAAACAACAGCTATGGTCCACAATTATACTAAAATCATTATACAAATTATAACTTCACAAAAGATATATCTGCTATGTGGGTTGTCGGTCAACAGCACTATACAGCCACACATCATCAAGTGAACAGGCATGGAATAACTGATGAGATTTGCCACACAGTACTGCACAATTTTAGAGAACTTTAATATCTTTTTTTCCTACGAATGATTCATACTTTATTCTTTATTTTTCCATTCATGTTTACAATCTATGTTTAAGACATAATAACTTTAGCCATATACTTTCAAACCAAGAACCATCTCACCCTCACCCAATAAAAAGAAATGCTCACAACACTCACAAATCTTCATACATGCCATATTAAGACTCTCTTGTGCCTTACTCCAGTGACATCTACCCCGCATGAACACGAAAGGAAACAAATACATAATCTCATAAGTACATTGTCATATAATGATAACTCTGTATATGCTTCTAAGGGCCTATCAATCTGACAAACATCTATAGGCCTTTGTAGAGCATATGATCATGCAATGTATATATAAATTATACTTTATACACTAAATATTCAACATTTTCTTTTGCATATATGGTATTCATTTGGCATGTCCCAGGGGAAGTGGCACAGCTGAGTTCAGTGCGAAGTGGCCAGCCAGCACACAATTTCTTCAGAGCACAAATAGGAAATTTGTGTTAAAATAAAAACAAGGAGGTGTGAAAAAACAGGGCCACGTCCTTTCAGTTCTCTACATATGAAAATAGTGTTCTAAATAATATAGGTAGGTCCAAAACTGTTTCCTCCAATAGTCAAAAGGATGCCAAAATAGATTGCTACCAACACGGAAAGGGAAATGTCACCCAGATAGCATCAGCATTTTCCAGACCATAAGTGATCACTGCAGAGGCTGGCAAAAAAAAATTATATTTTATGACCTCAATGGATGGCCAACCAATCAATGGAAAGGGCTCCGCAGGTTGGGGCCACTCCCTGATAGAGCAGTGTCATGGTCATAAATAAATAAATCCCCACTGTGGCGGCTAACGGACACTGTTTTCACTCTCCTGTGTGTCTCCTGTGCATCTTTTGGAGATCAGTGGTAGCATTCAGTAGCCACCACAGCGTGAATTTATTCATTTCTTATCACTTCTGCTTTCTTGCCGATCTCTGACCTTTCTGCTTGTTCTGTGTAGTTCTGCCACTTCTGCTTTCGAACACATGAGCGACGTTCTGATCTTTTTTCTGCCTGCTCTGCGGCCTGTTTATGCCCCCTCTCTGCTCTTCCTTGACACTTTAGCCTCCCTCAACTTCTCTGCACTCAGTTCCACCTCCCAGGACCTACCTAATGGAGGTGACAAGCCGATCTGTGCCCATTCATGCCGGGACCACGCCAAACACCAGGAACCCTGCCCCAGCACCCCGCAGGTACAATTCTACCACCCTCTGCGTCCTGGACACTAGACACTACCACAAACACTGAATCTGCACTGCACCATGCACAACGGTAGGCCCTTTCATCTGCACCCATTGCAGCGTCACCTGCACCTGCACCAGCACACACTCACCAACATCTTCTAACACTCAGACCATTCCCTACTCAATGTGCCACACTCTGCAGACACTGCCTGACAAACTAGCATGCATTGTCCGCAACTCGTACTAGCTGTACAAACAGGTCACCGAGGTATGGGACCTCATCACTATGCTCACGCTCAAGTCTTGTTCCTCACAGAAACCTGACTCAGCCCCACCTCGACCCCTGACATCATCACTGGTATCCCAAAAGGATACAAGATATCCCACTGGGACCTTATCAACAGACCAGGTGGGAGTTAGCGAACATCCTCAAAGAATCCATCCGCTGCACCACCACAATGGACAACGACACCCCAACCATAGAACACCTGAACTTCCAGCTGCAACAGAAAGAAAGAACCACTATCAAAGGAACCCTTGTCTACCGCCCACTGGAACCAGGAACCAGCTTCCACAACTTCCTCACTGATTTCGTAGCCCCCCTTACCATCAACATCTTAAACTTCCCACTTCTTGGTGACCTCAACTTTCACCTGTAGGAACCCCACTTGAACCCACTTGACCAACCTCCTCAAACGCCTTGAAGGCATTGGCCTCAACCAACTCGTCTGGGGCCCTACTCACACTGCAGGACACAAACTCCACCCCATTTTCACCTCCTGCAACAAGATCAAGTTCAACCACACCAAACAACTCACCTGGTTCGACCACCACAGAGTGACCCTCAATGTCTCGTCATCAGAGTCACCCCCATCCACAATGCCTAGTGTCCCATGCTGCGGCTGGAACAAGGTCACAAAAACTGAATGGAGCAATGCCCTGGCCAACAACCAGCCGATCCCATCTGACAACATGGACCTCAACGTAAGAAACTTCAACTCCTGTATCACAGATTGCGGCAACACTGTAGAACCACCAAGCAAGCATGCCAGCTGGTAAACAGAAGACCTGAGAACCTTTAAGTGCAGCCGTAAACATTGTAAAAGGATATGGTGCTCCAGCAAGTATTACACAGATAGACCTCCTACAAAATGGCACTCCACACATACCATAAACAACTACTCAAGATGAAGAAAAGAGCCCTAGTGGCACACATCGAAATGAGCTCCAACTGCAACCAAGAACTCTTCTCCATCGCCAGGTAGTTCACCAACCCCCTACCACAGAGAAAACCATCACCCCATCACAAGACCTCTGCAACTGCCTAGCTGATTCCTCTAACTTCAAGATTGATAAAATCTACAGAAACGTCATGCCCCCAGCCTAAACCGTCAGACTTTACCAACCAACCAGACATCTGCAAACTCACAGGGACCCCCCCAACTGGTGGCTTGGAAGCACCATTCCAACCAGGACCCCACCACCACCATGCAATCTAGTCACTCAGAGGCCACCACTGACTCCTGCCCTCAACACGTCTTCAACCTGGGCAGACACACAATCAGCTCAGCACTCACCACCATCATCAAAGCCTCCATCGAAACAGTAAACTACCAGATCAAGTGAAAACACACAGATGTCAGCACCCTATTCAATAAACCTTTAGCTGACCTCACAAACTAAGCAACTGCAGACCCGTCTTCCTGATTCCCTTTCCAGCTAATTTGATGGAGAAAGTGATCAATCAGCGGCTCTCCAAAAAACTGGAACAGCATCAACTCCTGGACCACTCCCAATTTGGGTTCCACAGCAACCATAAAACACAAACAAACTGATAGCAGCTACTGACAACATCTGGACTCTGCTCAACATGGGAGAGATGGCTGCTCTTATCCTCCTGGACTTCTCAGTGGCATTTAATACAATATTGCACCACATCCTAGTCACCTGACTACACAACATCGGTATCCAGGGTCAGGCACTCAACTGGATCACTTCCTTTCTTACGGAAAGAATCCAATGGGTATGCCTGCTGCCTTTCACCTCCGAGACAAAGAACATCATCTGTGTTGTCCCTCAAGGCTCATCCTTCAGTCCAACCCTCTTCAACACATATATGACACCACTAGCCAACATCGTTAGGAACCATGGACTCAAGATCATTTTCTACGCAGACGGCACCCAACTCATCCTCTCCCGATCCGAAGACTCCAGCATTACCAGAACCAACTTCCTCAACTGCATGACTAGCATTGCCACCTGGATGAAAGAAGATTGTCTGAAACTAAACACTGATAAAACTGAGGTTTTGATCTTTGGCAACAAACCCTCCCATGGGCAGCTGTTAGTGGCCTTTAGAAATTAGACCAACTCCCATCCATATGACTATGCCAGAAACCTAGGAATCATTCTCGACAATAAGCTCACCATGAAGCCCCAGATTAATGCTGGCACTTCCTCCTGCTTCTACATCTTTTGCATGCTGTGCAACATATTCAAGTGGCTGCTCCTGTACTCCAAATGCACCATCACTCAAACCGTCGTCACCTGCAGACTGGACTAAGGCAGTGTACTTTATGTTGGGACCTCCACTCACTTCTTCCACAGACTATAAACGATCTAGACTGTTGGAATAGAATTTATACTTTCGCATTGTTTTGCGTAAGATTTCAACTTGGGAATGCTGCAGATACCTAAAGTCTTGATACAGGTGGAAGCCTTGGCAGCTACATCAGAGGGGTCCAGACACGATATTCAGCCTAGCGACTACGTGATGATCCGAAATTATTGGTGGAAGAAGAGTTTGAAGCCGCGCTGGAAGGGGCTGGTACAGGTCCTTTTGCCAACTCGCACAGCCATGAAAGTTTCTGGTCGTAAGAACTGGGTGCATGGCAAACATTATAAACGGGTGCCCCTGTCTTTGCCCTATGATCAATGGGTAAGGGATGGAGTAGGGGACTCCGAGTGTGAGACGGTGCCTCGGTTTGTCCCCTTTAGTGATGGCAGGCTGACCTGGACCAAAACGGATGAGGAGAATGATGAAGTGCTGAATGCACAGTTCCACTGGAAATACGAACTATCCAGGAGCCCCTTTTCATTGATCCTTCTGTGCCTGGAGTTACTAGGTATAATATGCGCCCTCGGCTGAGGAACAGTGCACCAAAGGAGAAGTTAGCTTAACTAAGGGATGGACTGTGTAAGTTAGGTGTACTCTGTTAAAGTACCAACGGAGTTAGTTTAGGGTGATGTGAGATTTGTGCACTGTTTGAACATTGGACAGGATAGATTGAAAGTATCCCTTTGGGGGTTCCTTATCCTGGTTGACGTGGGATCCTGAGGTTAGGACAGAGCAAGCTCCACCGCCGGTGCTCAAGAGCGCCAACGTTTTGATGGACAATAGGAGCCTGTACCAGTGAGGCTGTGACAGACACTGGGAACTTAAATATTCCTCTTGCTGGCATTTTGCCCTCTTGCCTTATCGTTTGCTATGCACCCCTTTGGCAGAATGGTTGCTGATGAAGAGCAGCTAGTGATTCCCCTTGCTAATACACATATATTTTGGTCTGCCATGAACAAGATATTATGTGCAATCCTTGTGCTATTGCTACTATTGATTCCGGGTGGAGTGTCCTGGGTTTTCGAATATGACCAGAATACACCGTCATGTACTAGACATAAGGTTGTTTCTCAAATACACACCAACAGGACAGCCAGAGTAATGTTTTTCTAGAAACACATAAAAGATTTTTTGGTGAAGGTACAGCTTGTTATCCCACAGAATCCATTACAAGTTTATACGTATATCCATCCAGCCCAATTCATAGAGGTAAGGGGTGAGTTTGGGATGGGGTATTCTGGTCCTTGTTTATATTACAGGAAGCCACGAGGAAAGGGATATTGGGGTTGTAACAATAATATGTATTGTGATAATCTGTATATGAGAGAGTAGAGCATCACCTTAGTGGGTTGGCATTACCAAGATTGAAGGGTTACTCAAAAAGCTGGCTATTATCCTGTATGCTGCCCGATAGTAAACAGCACTTACGCATTTTTGTATGTCAATTGATCTGGAATAATATTGTTTAAAAATACGATGTCTTTAGTGAAAAAGAAGGATCCGAGTACTTTTGGAATGAACACCAGATATGATCCCGTAGATTATCAAGGTCCACTTTATGCATACCCAGGATTTTATTTTTATTCAAATGTTTATAACTGTATAGATGATGTTGCCTTAGGGATGGTGCTCCCTCTTGGCGTGCGTTGTAAGTATAGTAAGCCAAATGTGAGAGGTGTAAAAAGAACATTGACTGCAGAGTTCTGTGATGGGGTGACGGATTTGGAAGTTATTAAATATAGCAATGGTATCACCTTTGGTGGTACTGCAATGGCCAGGGGTGAAAAAGCTAGATAATATTTTGGATGTAAGCTGCAGCTAAATTCTAACTCTACAGTAGCGGCTTTGCATGACATCACCACCCAATTGGAAAGTGTGCGGATACATTCCGAGCAAACTAGATATAATGTTGATTTCATCCTAGCTAAGAGCGGTAGTGTGTGTGCGGTAGTAGGAGACCGGTGTGTAGTTGGGATCACTAATATGGCAAAGAATATTACCCAACACATTTTAGACATATTGAAAAATGTTAAAGGAATGGAGAGTGGGAACTGGAGTCGGTCACTCTTTGGTGGATGGAGTTGGATCCTTGAAAAAGTGATCTATTTCATTGTGATTTTGATTGCTTGCTATGTATGTCCTGGTCCAGTGTCTCCCCTTATGTTGCTCTTATTGCACCACGCTTCTCGCTCCTAAGAGAATATCAATCCATGATACTAATGCAGCAATTATGATTCAGAAGGAAGTAGAATACCTCATGCAAATAGATAAGGGTATTTTCGAGACGTCTTCTCTCCTTACTGTTTCCCTTCCTGAAGCTGAGAATATGGAGTGCTCCTAAAAATGTATTCATGCTTTATTGAAATGATATGTTTTTTGCTATTACACAGAACTATTAGCTCATGCTAGAAGGAGGGTCTGTTGTAATAAAAATAATGCTTTCGCATTGTTTTACGTAAGTTAGCATTTCCGCCGCCATTTTGTGTATAGGTGCCATTTTGTATCATGATCGAAACTAATTCTTTGCCATTTCCGAAAAACAGCCTTCTCTAGGTTATGTTTCTTCAGAACTCAGTTCTGCCACGCTAATGAATGCACTCTTCTTATTAGTGCACACCTTTCCATAGATGTAATCTTCTCCCTCGTGTCTGGTTGCGGACACAGTCAGAATGACCTTGAATAGTAGATAATGTGTGCCCGGCCGCAGAATCGAAACGTACTCCTTTGTAATTTACTGTACAGCTGCTTCTCACTGGAAAATTCCATGGTGGGCGTGTTTTCATTAGTTTTGAAATGCATATAATGTATTGTTATGCTTGCCAATGTCAGTCCCTCTGCATCACTCCTAAGCGACTGGACAGATTAGGCTCCGCTCTGAATGTACTCTGAATAAACTGTTACTGTCTGATCGACTCTTCATTTGAGTGGAAGTCCCAGAGGTGGTCACTGCCTTCAAGACTAGTCCTTGACCTCCTGTACTGATCACACATCACCCCTCACCTAAGAAGTCTCCACTGGCTCCCAATCCAGAAGAGATACAGATTCAAGATCCTCACGCTTGCATTCAAGGCACTGCAAAACTCAGGCCCGGCATACATCAATCACAAACTTCACTTCCACCACCAGGAACCTACGCTCCGCCTTCCTCTTCCAGGCAGACACCCCCTGGATACACTGTCAAAGGACTGGTGGGCGGTCCTTCTCCTACCTAGTAGTGACAGACTGGAATGTCATCCCACCCCACATCCTGACCATTATCACGTTGTTGGATTTCCAAAAGCAGCTTAAGACCTGACTCATCGAATAAAGCTGTGGTTCTCTTCCAGGTCCCTGATACCCTCCGGGGTGATTAGCTGCGCTCTAGAAGTAAATTGATTGATTGATTGATTGATTGATTGATTGATTGAATATGGTCCGTTCACTGCAAGTTCTGAATATCTGTACTATCCATTGGCTTCTACACATCTCATAAACTCTCAAAGCTACCAGTATGCTGAAAACCATAAAACGTTGAGTCCGACTATTACACTTCATCATCCAACACACTGCTAACCGCTGCATCCCAAAACATGATAACTGTCTATGTCTATGTGTCTATGTAGGGGAATTTATAGAGCACAACTGCTACTCCAAGGAGTGTCTTGGCACTGAAGGCCGAAAGGTAACAGTGGGGACAGGAGAGGATATTAGGGGCTAGAGAAAAGCCACATTTTCAGCTTTTTCAGGAACACTGGCATAGACTTAATGCTTCTGAGGACCAGAGGCAGTTTATACCAGAGAAGGGCCCAGAAAGCAGAGGGTCTTTCCCCCCAATCTAGCCTTTTTAATATGTGGGGTTCTGGCTAAAGAGATTCGAGGAACGGAGATTTCTCTGGGGGACGTAGAGCGAGATCCTGGGTTGTAGGTAGCCAGGGCCCATTCCGTCTAAGGCTTTCTGAATCACAAGTAGTGTCACAAAGATGATTCTTTTCCTTACTGGAAGCCAATGGAGACTCCTCAGAAGGTTTGACTTGTGAGCTTCATGGGGGAGCTCGAAGATAGTTCAGCCGCTGCATTATGGCCCAGCTGAAGCCTGTCCAGCAGATACCTGGGAATGCCCAAGTAAAGGCTGTTCCCATAATCAAGACGAGATATGATCAGGGCTTCAGTCACCTGTTGTCTGGCCGCCACAGACAGAAGGAACAAAAATAAAGAAGACGCAGGAAGGCAAAGCAAGTGCCCACTACTACCAACTTTACTTGGGCATGAAATAGTAGCTAATTATCAAATTTAAAGCCCAAGTTTTTCACCACCTGATTTTTGATGACGGGGTGGGTGCATTTGGTGGCCAGAAGGACTGCAGCGGTGTTTCTGCACCCAAGCCAAATAAAAGCCGCTCCGACTTTCCCGCAATTACATTTCATCTGGTTCACGGGCAGCCACCCAAATACTGCTGAAAGGCAAGTACTAATTAACCTGCCAGGGCAGGGCTCGTTGTTCTTCCATGTGAACCGCAGCTGGGTGTCATCTCCATAAGACACACTTTTTGCCCATAAGGATTCCACCAACGTAACCAAGGGTGTGAGGTAGACTTTGAACAAGGTCGGACTCAGGGCAGAGCCCCGCGGGACACCAACCTTCAGCTTGTGAGACGTGGCCGAGTAGGGATGGCACCATACTTCCTGTCCCCTCTCCTCGAGTAAAGATGCCAACCGAGTGGAGATGTGTCAGGAGAATCTGGTGTGAGACCGGATCGAAAGCAGCCGATAGGTCTAACAGGACCAACAGCGCCCTGTCCCCTACTTCCAGACCAAGTCGGATGGAATCAACTACCTCCAGCAGTGCTGTTTTGGTACTGTAATTGGGGCGAAAGCCCGACTATCTTGGGTGTATTAGTCATAATTGCAGCTTGATGGCCATCACGCATGACATGGAAATACTTCCCACATAGGATCAAGACAACAACAACATCCTTCCAATCACACATCCTACATGGTGAAGTGTGCTACTCATGTAGGCAAGTAATTGAAAAAAAGGTAGTAAAGCTATGGAAATGCTGCCATACAATATAATGCAATACAATGGATAACCATCCACTGCATTACCAGCGCATTGGGATATAATGCACTTGTAATACAGTGGATCGGATGTATGTCGCGTTTGTGATGTAGTTACCCTTCCACTAAAATCTAAATCAGGACTCTTTTTGGAGCTCAGACTCCTCCAGTGGGGCAAGCATTAAAGCTGTATACAACAAAGGACTCTCAAAATCACTTAGCTTTGCTGCTAGGTTCCCCTGACTCTCCAGTGGTCTTGGAAATCCAACAAATTACAATGTTTTAGACTTTCTGAAGCACATCCAAGGCTTCTAGGCCATCAGGAACAGCCCTAAAGGTCCAGAACTTACTCAAGCAGAGGCCAGTAACAGGGTCTAGTCCAGGTCCAACAGATACTGGTCAACAGGTGACTGAAAAAGGCCTCTTTTATCTTATTGTATCCCTGTAAAAACTTAGGATGTTACTCGACTGATCCTTGGAATCCCCTTCACACTCCTGGGTATAAGTTAGAGAACGACCAGCCCCTTAGGGCTCCACACAGGTCAGAGACTGCAGAGCTAGACATTTTCTATTCTACCACAGGCCTAAAATGATAAGCTGAGGATGAGGTGAGGCTTTTTGTGGGATTCACTAGCCAGTAGGTGGGTGTGACTCATAGACACTTCTCAGCCAATGAGAAAGCAATTTCCAATGGCAACCCTTACACAAGGATTTTTTGAATAACCAAAAAGTAGTAAATCTGCTCAAAAGTGTAAATTTCTCAAAAGTGTACAGCTCCGATGCTCTTCATTCTGGTAGTGGAAACTTTTAAGTTGCACTTTTGGAGTAAATTTGTACTGATATTTTGTGAACAGCAAAAAAGAAGTAAACTTAGTCTAAAAAGTGTAAATTACTCAAAAGTGTAAGTTACCTTTGTAAATCAGGCCCTAAATATGGGAAATAAAATGCATAATAAATCAGTAATACGGAATATTTGATTCAATTGAGGCATATTATTTCTTAGTCCCATGCCGAGAGCACCTATCTACTAATGTATGAATGAAATTATACTTAGGCCATGCAATATATATTAACTGAAGAAGCCAGGGTTTAAGTGAAGGTATTGTTGACTTTAATTACAACATTTTAAAGTCTGTTAAAAAGAAACTCAGAAATGTACATAAAGACAATAGAGTTACAGTACAGCAGATATGGTTGCGAATTAAAGCCACTGACAATGACAAGTTATGTTTAACTTTGCAATTCATCACTTGCAAACCAGCTATGCAAATCATAACGCACACAATAATTGAAAAGGGATTATGTACAAATTACATAGTGGCAGTCATCTACATGTAGTCATGGTTCAGTCGCACTTTCCATTGCAAAAGCATTTTTTGGTTTATCTATAAATTTGGACCCCTTGGGCGGACTTGCACTCAATTTGACTCTTTATTAGTGTATGTAACTAAGTCCAATCGCGCCATTTTTCATAGAGTTCCATGATGGGGAATCACAGTTGAAGAAGCAGGGTAAAAAGATGTGTTTTCCTATTTTACCTCCCATCGGAATATTTTCTTTGCAACTACAGCAAAAACTGCGAAAAGGTTTAAGTCACACTCAGCAAAGAGAGTAGACCTGTATTCGGAAAGTCTGCTTTTTGTGGTTTGGTGGAAGTCCATTGAGTAGTTTTTGAGAAGTTTGCATTTGAAATATGTACTGGATGTGCTTGAAATGGTTAACACTCTAGTATATTTTGTGGGTTAGAAAGCCGTTTGTTGAGTTCCTTATAACGTGTGCACTGTTTGATGAATTAAATTTAGCAGGGATATTATATGTTGAGCTTAGTCTTGGTAATGGCAAATTCAGGCAGATCCATCAAGGAGGGAGGCAGTTAAAAAAGGGACCATACAAGTTTTTACTTGCTACTAACTTTAACACTGGGTGGTAAATCTGAACCAAAGTTATAGGGGCAGATTTATGTTCCCTGGCGCATCCCTGCAAATCAGCATGGATGCGCCAGGGAAGATGCATCACGCAAGTTTGCCCTTGCGCCACCGCAGAGGCGCCGCATTTACAATGCGGTGCATCGTGGCGCAAGGACAAGCAGATGCGTGACGTATCTGCCAGTGTAAGGTTGGCGCAGTGCTCAAGTTGTGTCGCAAGCGCAACGCAACTTCAGCGCTGTTCCAACCTACCCCATAGCTAACATGGTGCGTCAAGCCTTACGCCTGCTTCAAGCAGGCGCAGGGTTTTGACGCATCAGCGTTGGGAAAGTGACTCAGTGAAATCTTATAGATTTCACGGAGTCACTTTTCAGGGGCGTTCCTGCGATGGAACGCCACCCCCGCGTGGAAACGCCCACATGAAACCTGACGCAGGTTTCATGTGGCGCAGGGCTTTACACCGTGACGCATCTCCATAGATGCGTCACGATGTAAATAGGGCGCAACGTGGCGCAGGGTTTACGCCGCCGCTGCGTCACAAAAGTGACTCAACGGTGGCGTAAAAGTGCCGCAACTCCAACATAGATCTGCTCCATAGTATTTCAGAAGGATTCGTTTAATATTTGTATGTCAAGTTTTGTGCCCATCAATCAAGTGTGGCAAAGTTAAAGGGGGACAATTAAAACCTCCATCTGCTTATACCTTTGGCATAATTTGGTGAATCTGCATCAAATGTGGCAAGCAGTCAGCAAGTGACACCAAGTGCAAGTGTATCAGGTTTCTTGCTGATCCAGTAGGTAGGCAAAGTTAAAAGGCTGAGCATCGAAATATTTCTGATTTACTAATAATTTTTGAACCATTTAAGGGATCTACATGAATGTTGGCAGAGACTTGTCACATTTATCCTACTCTTGGTATTTTTTAAGTTCTAGCATAGCCATCAAGGAGGGCCCAGTTAAAAACAGAGGCAAGAAGTGCTCACTTGCTAATAAGACTGGCATTTTGCAAAAAAAATGCACCACATTTTGGCAGAATCGTGAGAGGATTTATTTTCTAATTTTGAGCCAATCCATCAAGTCGGGGAACAGCATTGAAGAGAATCAGGACAATTCTCACATGCTTATATTTTTTATTCTGTTTCATCTGTCTGCACCAAATGTACCAGGCAGTTTCTAACGTACCCCAAGGGCAGGTATTGAAGGTTTTTTGGCAATTAAATGGGTGGAGAAAAGTTAAAGAGGGGGCAGAACAAGTTTGTTTGAATTAATAAAATGCTTAGAACCAATTAAATGATCTGTATGAAATTTAGCATAGACTTTGCAAAAGTTAGCCTACACTTGGGACTTGGGTTTATCTATTTTATGTAGGCCCATCAAGGGTGCATATTTAAAAAGGCGGGGGGGTCAAAGAAGAGTTAACTTGCTAATAACTTTAGCACTGTTTGAAGAATCCTGTCAAACGCTAGCACACATTTAGCCTAACACAAAAGATGTTGTATGGAGAAGGTTCATCACAGCAGAATAAGGGTCTTATCCGATAAAACCCAGACCTTTTACACCAGACTATTAGGGTTTTAAAACTTATAATTTGGAGTAAACGAATAACAACATTCTAGTTATCATTCTATATCTCCATCATGGAGCATACCAATTTGTGCTGTATAAAGCCCTGAGGCAGTGGGAAAGCATTCCATTGACTGGTTGCAATTACAAACATTTGATGAACCAAGGCTCACATCTTGTTGACCTACCAGTCCACAGATTATGGGCCTCATGTAGGTAAATAAATTTTACCGGTTCTTAAATACCGAGCCGTACCGAATCGGTAAATTAGAATCGGTAAGTTATATGTAGGTAAAAATTCGGTAACAGTTACCGATTCGGTAACATTCGGTAATCACGAATCGGAATTCACCGAATCGGTAAATACCGAGGTGGTATTTACCGAATCGGAAAATACCGAGGTGGTATTTACCGAATCGGTAATTACCGAGGTGGTATTTACCGAATCGGAAAATACCGAATCGGTATGTACGGATTCGGTAAATAAAATCACATGACTTGACGAAACAGCTAATCCTGTGCAACGACAGCCCACCCAACCGGGAAGTGCCCACACCCAGGCAGGTGTACATAATTAGCCGAAGTGGCCACACCCAGGCAGGTGTACATAATTAGCCGACCCTGGAGAGGCTTGGAGTGCAGAGGAGAGGCAGGGAGCCGTTGCATGTGCGAGCGGGTAAACGAACAGCATGTCCAGCCAGAGAACACAGAAAGACGGAGGGGAAAGGAGGAGGAAGCTGAAATTTAGCCCCAAGGAACTCCAGGTGCTGGTGGAGGAGGTGGTGAAGCAGCACCAGAAGCTGTTTGGAAGGCAATCCCTGCAAGTGCCTGAGGCGGAAAAGCGCAACATATGGCTGGCCATCCAGGCGCAGGTCAATGCTGTGGGAGTGACCCACAGGGACATTGAGGTCCTCAAAAAGCGCTGGTATGACCTGAGGATTGTAACCAAGAGGAAGATGGGCGACATCCAGAAGGAGGCCAGCCAGACCGGAGGTGGAACCAACAGGGCACCTGCCCTCACCGAACTGGAGGAGCTGGTGGCGGCCACAATCGAGCAAGAGAGCGTCGTGGGTCTTGGGGACGCCGACAGCTCTGCCAGAGCCGCAACACACCAAGGTAAGACGAAAGCACAGCAATGTAGCCCCCCCTACCCCTATCCCACATCCCCCATTGTGAAACGAGAATCACACTGCAGTCCACACGTGTCAGTGCAGACAGGCAATGCATTCCGGGAGATGTAGTCAGGGCAACACTAACCATGACGTAAATGTTACAGGGCAACAAGGCATGTCACGCACTCGAGGCACAAGGAGACAGAGGACATATTGGAATGTGAAATGATTGATTGTGACGCTTGCAATGCAGCCCTTCGGGGACACTGAGCCAATGTTGTATTTCTGTCCACAGATGTGACATCATGCAGGACAGGGCATGCTGCAGGAGAGACGGCACACCGGCCACAAGTATCACCTCTAGCCAGCACAAGTTCAGACCAGGGAGCAGGCCCACTGGCAGCCGCACCACCAACACAGCCAGCCTCGCCGCACCCAGAGCCAGCATCACCTCACCGAGAGCCAGCTGCACCACAACCAGAGCCAGCATCGCCACTCATGTTCGATTCACCGGCCACATCTCCGCTTGCAGGTGTGAGAATGAGGAGGCGTCCAGCAGCCAGGCTACGAGCCTTAGACACCTCGTCAGACGACAGCATGGGCCCAGAAGACCGCACCGGGCCCCAGGAAGGGAGCCATGCCACTGTGCCCCACACCTCACAGGCAGCACAGACGGGAGCAAGAGGGCGCCGCAGGTCGCGTGTCCAGAGTCCACCAGCACCCACTGACGGCCATGGTGTCTTCTTGGGGCTCGAGGGCCAAATGTTGAAGCAACAGCGCCTGCAATCAAAGGCAGTTATGTCAGTCCAGAGGCACATGCGGGTGATGAAGACAACATTAGTCAACATGGACAATAACATTAGCGGCATGGCTGCGGGCATTCGGGACATGTCCCAGTCAATCCAGCAGTTGTGCAGCAAATTAGATGCTGACATCGAAGCACGGCGCCGGGAACGCCAGAGAAGGGACACTACCAGCAGGGCACTCAACCGTCTGGCAACTGCGACTTCTCTACTGTGCCGGCGCTCTGTGACGATGCAGGAGGGCCTAACACAGTGCTGCAGCGACCTGTCTCGGGGGATGGTGCAGGTGACAAGTGCACTAGGGGTGCTATTGACTAGTCAGGCGTCGACAACTGCTGCAGGGGATGCTGCGGAGAGCATCGACACCAGCAGCAGCATCACACCCCCCGTCCCAGAAGCACGCAGGAGCAGCAGGCGGCTTGGGGTTGGCTCTAGTGAGGATGCACAGGCCTTGCAATCCACCACTGCAGCGCGTATGCGCAAACATTGATGTAGCCCTGCTTAGCCACTTCCCATTGGGTGACGTAACCCTGGACATACTCCTTGTATAGATGGTATATTGCCAGATTGGCCTGTTCATGTGTTCATGGCGTGGTGCCACATTAAAACTACGTCATGACTTCTCACAACTCGCTGTGTCCCCTCACTTACTCAGAAATAGTTGCATGTGATCTCTGCCCGTCTCTCTCTCCCATCGATTGCAGTTGGCACTCTAGCTGCGTTGCCCTCTGGCTGGCCTGACTCATCCTCGTTGTCCTCAAAATATGTCAGTTCCACATCTGTCCCTTTTTTCGTGGCAAGGTTGTGCAGCATTGCACAAGTGGCAATAATCTTGCAGCAGGTGATAGGTTTGTACTGGCTTGCGCCTCCGCTCTTGTGCAGGCAGCGGAACCTGCTCTTCAGTAGTCCAAACGTGCGCTCCACCACATTGCGTGTTGTTTTGTGTGCCACGTTGTATCGTCTCTCACTCTGGGTTGCTGGGTGTAGGTAGGGAGTGAGGATGAATGAACGGCATGCATATGCACTGTCGCCTGGATGAGTAAAAGGGAACCATCAGTAACATGCCTCTACACACTATGATTTGCAGGTTTCAAGGGGCGTCACTGTTACTTACCTAGCAGGTATCCCTCTCCGAATTCTCCGGCACTCAGTCGTGTGTAGATCCCACTATTCTGGAAGATGTAAGAGTCGTGGGTGCTCCCAGGAAACTTTGCAACAATATCTGTGATGATGTTCCCTGCATCACAGATCACCTGCACATTGATGGAGTGGGTGGACTTCCTGTTCCTGTAGATGTGCTCTGTGTCAGCTGGTGGACAGATTGGGATGTGTGTACCATCAATACAGCCGATGACATGGGGGAACTGTGCCATGTGATAAAAGTCTGTTTTTGTTTTCTGCAGTGCAGCCTGTGTGTTTGGGAAGCTTATGTAGTGGTGCATTCTCTGCATCATGGCATCCAGGACCTTCCTGAAGAAACGTGACAGGCAACTCTGGGATACCCCACCCACCGCAGCTATCACCACCTGATAACTGCCGGATGCCAACAGATGTAGGCTGCAGAGCACCTGCACATGTGGGGGTATGGCGTGCGCCCTTCTTATTGGATGGTCCAGGAGTGGGTGTAGGTCCCTGATTAAGTCCATGATGGTTTCGGGGTGTAGCCTGTACCTCTCATGTATCTCTGCATCAGTCAGCTGGAATAGTGTGATGCGCTGTCTGTGGATTTGTTCCTCCCGTCGCCACACCCTCAGTCCTGCTGCCTGTAGACGTAGGCGCCTTGCAATGACGTACATAGAGGCCATGTTGTCCACGCTGTTGCATTTTGGGATTGCTTATGTGCACTGTTGATGGTTACCACCTGCTTTCAATCCGTGTTAATTACCGACTCTTATTTACCGATTTTCCTGGATTTCTTAATTACCGAGTGCTTCTACATGTCATTTTAATTTTTACCACTTCATATTTACCACTTCATATTTACCGATTCGTTAAGTATGTATTCGGTAAATCTGATTCGGTATTTTAGAATTCGGTAAATATGAATCAGTATTTACCGCCTCATATTTACCGAAAAGTGGTTTTTGGACTCCTACATCTCACTTGTCTGAATACCGGTCGGTAACGGCATATTTACCGAAAATCGGCCGTTACCGACCGGTATTTGGCTACCTACATGAGGCCCTATATGTGGACCAATTCAGTTAACCTTTTGAATACAAAAAAAACATACAGGAGCAGGTTTACAAACATTTTGCATTGGGTTTGCATCCCAAAGGTGAGGCAAACATGCGCCAAATATTTTTGGGACTTACTTTCCTGCACATCTGCACACAACTTCTTTTGTTCTGGAAAGCTACCTGAAAGTAATGCAAAGCAGTGTTTTGTCTGCGTTGTGCTACTCTGTGCCAAGGAGGTGTTCCATGGGTGGTATATGGTGGTTCCTTGCAATCACCCACGGTTTTTGCCGCAAAACTGTATCAACTAAAAAAGGAGAAATGCTTTTATTTCCCCTAGCCCTTCTCCATTTGCATGTGTGCTGCTCTGTACAGCACACATCAATGTAGGAAACGTTTTAAAGTTTATCTGGGCATAGTGTTTTGCACTGGAAAGGTATCCTTCCAGTACAAAACGTTTGGTAAACTCATGCAGACACCCTTGCATTATAGCACAATAGAGCTTGCGTGGCACTCAGCAGCCAAGTTGAGGTCTAGCGCTAGGGAGGGAGCAGGATAGTGTCATATCTTAGTATCACTTTCCAGCTCTCTCCCAGTCCCTTGGGTGCTGTGGTGCGTTGTGTGACAGTTTTGTAAATCTAGGCCATTGCTTGCTAACATATTAAGGACTCTTTACTCTTAAGGATTACAAACTTTGGACCTTTAGGGCCTCATTTATGAGGCCTTACGCCGCTGTTGCGTCACTTTTTGTGACTGCGGCGGGTTTGAAAAATTTGATACACTGTGTAATATTTACAAAGTGACACATCTAGGAAGATGCTTCACTTTGTAAACCCCTACGCTACATTACACCTTCAACAGGTATAATGTATGCAGGATGGGTGTTCCGACATAGAAAAGCCTTGTAGAAGTGATGCTGTGAAATCTATGCGCATACATCGTGTCGCAAGGATGGCGCGTTGAAAAGTGTTGCATCAGTGTTTCACTCCAGTGATACGACACTTTTCATAAATAAGGTCTTCAGTCTTTGTCATGGGGTAAATTTAAATTATTGTGACAACAAATTGCAAAAGCATAACCTATTTTGAAACATTTTAGGTTCATCTCAGACAACGATATTTAATTTGCAAAGATTCCACAATGTTAATCTTCAGATCCTCTATTTACCTCTTTTTTCAATTAAAACACATAAATAATTGAAATAAAGTGATATTGTCACGACTTTGGAATTTGTTTATGATATTGCTTACCCTGAAACCATGCTTACGTGTGCATCCTGCATTACCTAAGAATTTACTGGCAGATTAGAGGATTGTCTGTGGGGCCTTAGCTTTGCAGGGCCCCTGCAGTGTTATGCCTTTTACCCTTGACAGTTATAATTAAATCATCTACTCTTCCCAAAATCCCCAAGTCCAGTTTTCCATGACTGATTAACCCAATCAAATTAAATACTTATGGCCATGCCCCAGGCACATCACCGAATATAACATGTTTAAACACTCTGTACAGTATCTGTTTATTTTTTCTTTTTTTTCTTTCTGAGCCGGTCACATACCAGAACATTTCCATAATCAGCCTTTGCGCCCAGCGTGTACATTGTAAAAGAATTACTCTTGCCAGTCCCTTCCTTCTTCCTTCATGACCGTTTTCCCATATTTCTCTTCCTTCTTCTTTCTCCTTTGTGTATTTTCTCTCTCTTGCACGTGGTCACCATGAGGAAAGAAAATTGAGTGCCCGTTCCCGAAAATGAGTACACGTGACCCCACCAGTAAAATCCGGCTCTAATTAAGCACTCCTTGAGTCTCTGACAAATGAAGGAGATGGTGGCATTGTAGGTGCATGGTTACCGTAAGGTTGTGTAGTGCCGACAAAATAAACACAGCTACCCAGCTAAACCTGAGTACCACCGACTCTGCAATCTTAGGGGCATATTAACAAGGCAGCGCTATAAAATTATTGCCGCTTTTGCGTCTGTTTTCGGCCGAAAAGCTGGCGATAAATTTATCACCTTATCAGTAAAGACACACTTTCGCGTGTTTTGCTGACTTAGCGCCCATTTCCAGCATGCCTAACTTTGCATCGCTAATGAGATGCAAAGTAGGTGTGGCTGTGAAACCCACCAAGGAAAATATTGCGAAGGTAGCTTCGGGATATTAACAAGGAAGGGTAGCGATTATTTAAATCGCGTTAAGTATGCCTTAACGCAGGAATTTAACGTCTGTTAAATTCCTGACTAAGGCATACTCAACATGGGGGGTGGATTCTGTGGCTAAGACCACAGGCCCTACCATCTATGATATCGCCGTTTTCTACCATGGAAAACAGCGATACCCACACTATCTCTGGAATTTGTATCGCCTCGGCGATGCGCGTTGTTGATAATGCGCTAACAGGGCGATAAATTCCAGAGATAGCCGGTGATAAATATGCAAGCGCTAAGCGCGCTTTGCGATATTTATCGCTGGCTCTTGTTAATATGCCCCTAACAAGGTACATGCGACAGCTGTTGAGCAACACTTTTTTGTATACTCATAGTCCCAGGAAGGAAATAGTAATTCAAACGACAGTGTAGTGGTATCTTCATCACCAAAACCGTCACAAGGGAATAACAGTGGTGCATAACGTTTGATAGAGTTCATTGGAGGAAGGGGGTGCCAATAGAGAATTTTTATTAAGATCCTTACAGACACATCAGTTTAGTGCATGCATACCCTTCTTTTATTGGACATTTTGGAATAAACTGGAGTATTATTATTAGAATAATAAAATTAGAATAATATTATATTATTTCCTTCCAGCGTTGTCAAAGAGACTGAGGCACTACTGCTCCTCTATGCTGCTAGGCACTTGACTGTCATTAACATGTTGGCTTCCACAGTTCTATAAAGAAGACAATGTGTGCCCACTACTCCAGGTGATTGATACAGGAATCAAGGAGCCTAACCTGGAAGCAACCTCCAGTCTGTCAGGAACCCAGGCAAATAAGAAGATTGGTTCGGCCAAACTGTATCTTAGACCGGTAAGAAGTCTCTGAAAGGTTTGGCTTTAAATATGAAAAATCGCAAAATCTGAGATTGCTCTAAAGCAACATAACTGTCTAAAGAAGAGCATCCTAACTGTAGACATTTGTCCTCCTTTTCACCAGAGAGGGTAGAAGAAATTCTAGCGCAATTCCCTATCTTCTTATCTTGGGTTTAAGGGCCTTAAACCCTGCAGTCTCCAAATATAGCTAGTTTTGTTGAAGGATGTAGCTGGGTGATGTATGATACAATCACAAATACAGGTGCAGCCTACAGACCTAGGTCAACTGAGACATTGTTTATTATCCAACCAACAGTTACTGGTAAAATGCCCTGATGTATCTTGGCAAAAATGGCCTTAGCTACTTTTAATACAGAGACTGTGGACCAATACCAGACCACAAATCAATTATCTACTACTTAACAAATGCATTTGCTTCCATTATGGGAAACCTATCAATTCGTTATGATCCACTGCTTATGACATACCTCGCTACTGATTGTACAGCCTTATACCTTGACGGAGCCTTGAAAGAGCACCAGGTTTGATGCTGCATGGAGTAAGAAATGTGGAAGAATGTCATCATTCATGTGTGCAAAATGAACAAAAAAGAAAGAATAAAAGAAAATTACATCTCAAGATATGCACAGGGCTGATACACAAAAACATGTAAAAGAGCGGGAAGTCGTACTACAACAGCACTCATTTGCCTACCTGTTATGTCTTTGTGAATCTGCACCAAAACATCCAACTCCCTATTAGTAAAAGTGCAAATACTGCACAGGCCCTTCTATTTGTGAAAATAGTATAGCAATATTCCCTGATTATCCCAACGTTATTCATAGTTTAGAAATTTTTGAGCTTATTCAAAAAGACATGTAAAAGTATGTAAAACTTTACTACAGAAGTACTACTTTACACACTCCAAATGGCCTTCATGAATAGACCCCATTGTTCGATTTACCACTTATTATCGGAATTATCACTGTAACTTTGGTGTGGACAATCATGGTTGCCTAATAATATTCTCCTATCTTGCCTGAGAAATATTTCCTATGGATCCTTTTTGGACTTAATGGTCTCTCAGTCTTGTTTAGCTTTTTGGGACTCAGAGAAATTGAATACATGACTGTTAAGAGAGGAATACAGGAACTTTCTGCTGGTTGGGCTCGGGTCCCTAAAAAGGTTTGTAGGAAGTAGCTGTCCACAGCTAGGGACCTGATTTAGAGATTGACAGGCAAGTTACCCCATCACTAATGTAAGGGATATCCCGCCTGCAGTATTACAAGTGCACTGTGTCACTTGTAATAAGACAGACTGGCTATTTGTTACTTTTTTGATGGAGTACCCATACCCAAAACTTTAAATTAGGCCCTAGCTTTTCAGTCTCTTCCTATGTTGCATAAACTACAACAGTGGCATTGTTCTACAAGGTTTGCTTTCCCACCCGCAGGTGACCCAAGTGAACTTAGCACAATGTCCCAGAGCTGAATATGAAAGACAGGTTATCATAGTCCTGCAGAACCCCACTCAATACAAAGTTGAAGTGAACTAATTGCATTTGGGGTACTAACACTCCCCGAAAAGGGATCAGGGGCACCTTGGTAACAGTAAACCTATTTCGCTCTCCACAGTATCTCACACATACAGTACTAAGAAGAACACTAACTTTTAACTAAAAGTATTGATTACAACAGGGTAAATATGCTTCTTAGTACATCTAAAATAATCATAACGCATACCATAAAAAAAGCAAGAAGGCATGTTGTAAACAATGAGAATCTTGCAGGATAATCTTGAGCGAAGGACCTCTCTCCCTAACGGGTCGAGTGGTAGTGCTTAAATACTAAACATTATCAGGTATGAAAACTTCTGACATAGTTTCAGGAATGTGGTACATAGATCATGGGCACCAGAGAAACGGTTCTAGACATATCTTTAAGAAAATGGGAGAGGAGGGGGCATCAATTTGAACTACACCTCTTTGATGATTTATCTAGGTATGCTTCTTGATGACCCTTCTTAATAAGAGAACACTTGTTCCAGACTGGGTATCTCATCAGGTGTTATATCTGGATCATTGTTGGAATGGCATGACACTCCCTCTCAAGTTCAAGATAAAGGTGGACAATATTCATGTTACTATTGTTTATAACAGATATGACAGGAGTTGACAGAATTCAGGAGGATTGTTGTCTGAGATGGAATTGGGGGCCTGACTGGAATGGAGTCAGACCTTCGGGATTTTAAGGCACCTGAACTTAAGGAAGTCTACTTGATTGCTTCAATCAAGAGCGGATAGTACTACTATCAACCCGCTTATATTTATTATAGTGTGTGGCAATAAGGCACAGGGATGCCTGCTTTTAGGTATCAGCTCCTTAGATGTAATATGGAGAATGCAGTGTTTAGAATTGTGCAATGTTCTCCTTTGATGGCAACACGTTTTTGATGATGCACTTAGGAAAGGCAGATTTTCTTCATGCAGACTATTTACCCTTAAGGATTACTGTCCATATTAACTGTAGGGGAGTGAAACCAAAAAGGGAAGAGGCAGTTAGTAGACAAGTCACTGACAGTAGCTGAGCCAGTGTCACGGGCCCTAGTGCCAGGAAGGTGATGGGCCCCCTGGCTGCTGTTTTAATTATAAAATAGAGCAATTATCAGAGTTCTGTGGGCTCCTTAAACCTCTGGTCCGCTTACCAATGCACCAGAGGTATAGCAGAGGCCCATGCAGCCCCCGCAATGCTGAGGGGGGCGGGGTTCCTGGTTTTGGAGGGGCCCCTATCACTTTCCATAGCCATGCCATTGCATGACCTGCAGAATGCATTGCATGCCTTGCAGAATGCATGCAATGGCATGGACTTAGAAATAGGTAAATGCTCTGGAAAGTCGCTCTTACCCGAGCGGGACACATGCAGCATAGGGGGGCCCAACCCTTAAAGGGAACCCCATTAAGCCCAAGACCAATCAATATCTGTGCGATCTGGGAGAGAATGGGGCCCCTCATCACATTTTGCAGGGGGGTCCCATCATTTTGTGTTACGCCACTGCACTGCACCTGCTGCCCCAATGGCAGGTACGCCCCTGGTCACTGACAGATAGGGATAAAAACCTAAAGGAACATGTGTCCAATTCTCTAGCGTCTGTTGGTCGTAAATATAAGTAGATGTGTTCACTTGTTTATGTGTGAAGACCGAGCTTGGCCGATGAGATGGGGGATTTGGGTCTGATCCATATTTAGGAACAATTATCTGATGTCACAGTAGGTCACTGGGTGTTTCATTTCAACTCCACAGTGAAATCTTGCCTGTCATACCTTGCACATAGTAATTTGTAGGAATCTGTATTAGAAGTTTGTTTATGAAATAAGGGTGAGAACTAACATATATTTTCTTATAGTTTCTTGTCTCGGATTTGCTCAAGCAGTTGTAATATAAGAATACTGGAATAATTCTGCAGTGCTTGCTGAATTGTCATTTTATCGGTTGTTTGTGTTATTCTGCTTAGTTTGTATTTATTACACGATAACAATTTTTATTAGCTGCTAAAGTCAATGTTGTGCTGTTATTGGAATTTCCATAAATGGTCCATGTTGAGACCAATATTTTTCCATAGCCATTTATCATGTTCATCGGCTACTCTATACAATCTACAGAGTATGATTGTTTGTATCCCAGGCAATAGAATTGGCTGGAGCATCAAAGTTAAAATATTCATGTAAACTCTGTTTTAAAATTATGAGTTCTGCATATCAAAGGTGTAACTTACAAAACACCGTGATTTATGATAGCAATATTTTGCACTGTCCAATAAAGCATTGCCTGGTTCAATTCAACAGACCACCTAAAGTCAACAAATGCCTGGAACCAGTAACTGTGAGATGGGAAAACATTCTTCAAAATAAAATTCTCTTGCTATTATCCACTGGAAGCCATAACGTCTTTATCGGATTAGCAGTCTTGTTATTAACCCCTTTGCTGCTAGGCCTCACCCCCCCCCCGTGCTAAGCCGTATTTTGGCTATTTGGGGTAGTTTGTGCTTAGGCCCCTGTAACTTTTTGACCACATAAGTTATCCACGCCAAATTTGAGTCCTGTTCTTCCAACATTACAGGGATTCTAGAATTACCCAGGGTTTGTGGATTCCCCTGGAGGGGACCCAGAAATTAGCCAAAATACAGCTAAATTTGTTTTGTTGGGGAAAAATGGGAAAAAAGATGAATGCGTCTGGTTTTGTCCATGCAAATGGTATCAAAAAAGGGGTTGTGGTGCTGAAATCACCATCTTCCCAGCTTTCAGGGACAAACAGACTTTTGTCAGAAAACCAGAAATGTTTACACAGTTGTGGCATTTTTCTGGGACATATCCTATTTTTTATATATTTTTTGTGCTTTCAACCTCCTTCCAGTTAATGGTAAAAATGGGTATGAAAGCAATGGAAAGCTATACATTTCTGAAAAGTTGAAAAAATTTTGAATTCAGCAAGGGGTCATTTGTGTAGATCCTTCAAGATTTATATATAGAAACTAATAGTTGAAAATAGAAACAATTGAAATGAGTATGACAGATGTGGTGTCTCCACCTTGCGTTTTGGGCCGTTTCCTGTCACTGGCACTAGGCCTACCCACACAAGTGAGGTACAATTTTTCTCAAAAGACTTTGAGGAATTCGGGGTGGGTGGAATTTTGTGGATCCACACAGATTCCAGAACTTTGCACCACAGAAATGTGAGGAAAATGTGGGTTTTTGTGACACATTTGTGGTTTGCAAGGGATTCTGGGTAACAGAACCTGGTGAGAGCCAGACAAGTCACCCCATCCTGGATTCCCCTGGGTGTCTAGTTTTCAAAAATGTATAGGTTTGCTAGGTTTCCCTAGGATTCGGGCAGAGCTAGGGTTCAAAATCTACAGCTAGGCACTTTGCAAAAAAAGGGTCAGTTTTCACTGTGAAAATGTGATGTGTCCGCGTTGAGTTTTGGGATATTTCCTGTTGTAGGTACTAGGTCTACCCACACAAATGAGGTACCATTTTTATCGTGAGACTTCGGGAAATGTGCGGTGGGTAGAATTTTGTGGATCCACGCCGATCCCAGAACTTTCCACCACAGAAATGTGAGGGAAATATGGGTTTTTGGACAAATTTTGAGGTTTGAAGGGGATTCTGGGTAACAGAACCTGGTGAGAGGCACACATCTCACCCCTTCCTATATTCCCCTTTCTGTCTAGTTTTAAAAAATTTACAGGTTTTCTAGGTTTCCCTATGTGCCGGCTGCGCTAGGGCCCAAAACCTCCAGGTAGGAACATTGCTAAAAACAAGGTTGTGCCTATTGGGCTTTCTGCCGCCCTGGGGGGAAATTGTGGAGGGAGTTTTCCCCGAGATGCCCCCAAGAGGGCCAGAAAGACTGTGGCTATTAGTTTGGGGGCTGGGAGTATTGGTATGACCATTCTGGGCAGCCCCACCCCGACGCATAAAAAGCCAGCGTAATCGCTGGCGCCTAGTGTGCTCTGTGATGCCCCCTGGGTGCAGATCAGGGGTTACTGCCCCAATCTGTCTCCTGGGGGGGCAGAAAGACGCTTGGCATTATTTGGGGTATGGTGGGGGCATTGGCATGCCCATTCTGGGCAGCCTACACCCCTGATTTAAAAATAAATATTCCCTGGTGCCTTGTGGACTTTCTGCCCCCCGGGGGGCAGATCAGGGGCTACTGTCCCCATCTGCCTCCTCGGAGGGGCAGAAAGTCTTGTGCCTTCTTTGAGTGGGTAGGGTGGGGGCATTGGCATGCCCATTCTGGGCAGCCCCCGCACCTGGAATATAAAAAACAATCCCTGGTGCCTAGGGTGCTTCCTGCCCCCTCGGGGGGGGCAGATTGGGGGCTGTTGCCTCCATCTGCCCCCCAGGGGGGGCAGAAAAGCTGTCTGGCATACATTTATAGGGGGGAGCAAAGGCCCTTGCCCTAGGGACCGCTCCCCCCTCCCTGGTGGCTCGTGGGTGGATCCCTGCTTGGGGATCGCCCTTCTGGGCCGATCCCCAAGCAGGGATCCACTAGGGAAGGGTACCATTGGAAAGTGGAGATTCTCCCCTTTCCAATAATACCTCTCCCATGTTTCTCGGAGCTCGGTGGGCTGAGCTACCCCAACAAGCAGCAAAATTGCTAAACTGAAACTAAGTTTCAGTTTAGTTTTCATTGTAATGACGACAGCGCGCCATGCGCACGTTCATCAATACAATGAAAACAGACACTATGCTTTGGGAGGTTGGGGAAGCTCTTCCCCACCGCCCAAAGCAAAAAAAAAGAGAAATCCTTCTCCTGTTTACAGCAGAGGGATTTTTTGAATGTGTGCTCATGACGGAATGGTTTCGTCATGAGAACACTGGCACTTATGCACATAACAGAACCATTCCGGCATGAGCATAGAAGGGGTTAACTGCTGTTAGGTTACATCAGTGAGCAAAGTGGGGAAGATCTCAATTACAAAGTCTTCATCTCAATCCCTCAGCTCTCGATATCTCCATCCTTATCCATCATGCCCATCTTCTCCTTCCTCTGGTAATACCGAAGGCCGGTACCTGCATGGCACTCCACCTACATCCAACAACATAACACAGCCCCCTTGATCAAGAGCTATCAGCAATGGCAGATGGTGCTACTGAAATGCAAGTCCCTGCCAAAACATAGCGCAGAACTGTTCATTTTACTAGATGACAAACAACGAGACGTAGTTTTCCTCACTGAGACATGAGTGCAAGATGATTACATGCCAGATGTGGTTAAGGCTCTCCCATAAGGCTATGCTATTGCAAGGTGAAAGCGCGAAGACAGAAAGGGTGAGGGGTAGCCATAATCTTCAAAGATATACTTCAAGGACAATTCATCCCCATTAAGATCCCTGGATGCAAGTGTTTTTTTCACTTGAGCTCTCAGCCACCTTCAACTTCTCAGGCGTACTGATATATCGTTCCCTCAGCCCCCTCTTCAGAATTCAGCGCTCCAAGAACTAATAGCAGAACTCAGTCTGCCAAAAGCTAATTTCTCACTATTGGGGGGATCACAAAAATGACAGCAATGACAACATATAAAACTTTATTCATGGAATGGCTGTCATCCAAATGACTCAACTCATAAACAACTCACCCACATACCGGGCCATCTACTGGACCCTATCTTCTCCAACATCAATGAGCTCACAACAGATACCCCCATCCCAATATACTGGTCAGACCACCACTTAGTCCCCTTTTGCCTATGCACAATGTTGCAAATAGCTAAACTGCCTAATCCCACTAAGTTTAGGCAGTGCTGTTCGAAGCTAGAGACCACAAATTGGGAAACGCCTAGCTTAATCTATGCTAGGTATGGAAGGGAAAAGAGGTGAGAGATATAACAGGTTACAGAACTGGCTCAAAGGCTTTCTGGACACTCTGGTCTCCATGAAGCCCCAAAGGCCAAGTTGTCCAACTGGAGGTGCTCCGTGGTTCTTGGCAAACCTCTTAGAACTAAAAAAGAAAGCAAAGAAACTAAAAAAAGAATGAAGAAAAACCTGTGATGGGCCTAGCAAGACATTATAAAAGAAACCCATAAAAAGGTACCATTACGAGGTAAGGGAAGCAAGAGTCTCTTACTTCAGTGTCAAAACAGAAAAAGCTCCTCACTCCTCAAAGGAGGTATTTAAACTAGTAAATAGCTTCATGAAGCCAGCTAAGAATCAAATCAGACCCACCCCTTCAGAGAAGGGCTGCAATATGCTCAGCAACATTTTCCTATAAAACGTGAACAGCATAATGCTAACCTTTCCCAAAGATACCAACCATAACACCGCACCGGTCGCAGTAGCACTGGCCAAAATCATACTGCCAGCCATCCATCAAATGAGCAGGGAAGAAACAGAAGAGTCCCTCTGGACCATCAAATCAGGGTAACCGCTCGACCCAGCCCCACCGACATACTGAGTAAAGGAGGAAACACAGTTCTAGCCACGCTGACTGACATATTCAATCAATCCTTTCAGAGTGGCACGGTTCCCTTGGCATATCTTTCACGCCCCCATTTCAACTAAACTGAGCACCCATTGGATATTTTCTTGTCAGACAGTTACTGGTGACTCCCCATGACCCAGAACAACTTGTTTTCTGTGAAAAGTTAAAAAAATAATGCAAGCAGCTTGCTGAAATGAGCTGTTCCTGCTAGATGGCAACACAATGAAGATTCTGCTGATTTCTCCCTCTAGAAAGTGGTAAGCCTTCTTAGACCTAGGATCCAGGCTTCGTAAGTGGGACATTAAGTTTGGCTTGCTAGAACCCTCCACAATGTGAATCACAAATGACTGGAAGTCTTCGGACTAAACGTGCTCGGAGGACCTTGAATGGTTCCTCGACAACCTGGAATCATGCCCTATGGGAACAGCAGGCACTGTTGATAGTTCCTCGAAGTCTGCACCAGACTCTCACCCCACCTCTGCATGGAACCAACATCATGGACAATCTGCTGATCATTCACTTCATAAACAATCTGACAGACACAATCCAATCTGAGTAGTGGAGTGATTGACCAGTGAAAAGGAAAAGAACAAGTCAGATCCTCACTGAATGCTGATGCAATTTCCATTAACAACCTTTGATTTACTCATTTTGACTTTTGATATACATAAAGATTTCCATGCACCTTAGCCATGACACTATAACCAATTGTTGCTTTAAGGTTCTCTTGCATCCTGTTGGTTCACCACAGCCCCAGAGGTGAAGCCTACAGGTCTCTCTCCCTCTCTCACTTCACAGATGCATATCTCAGTCTCATGACCATTATGCTCATTATATGTCACTCAACATCTTTGGGGTTTCCCCACCCCAGACCACTCTCCTCTGTCTAACTGGTGTACTGAGACTGCGTACATCGCTTACACAACTCTACACAGCTCCTACCTTTTTTGAGGACCAGCACAAACCTGTCATGTGTGAGTGACTACCTGTCACAATGAATTGCAGTCAGACAGGATTTGTTCACATGTAGCCACATGTGGCTACTTTCTGATGCAATGAATCCAAAAGGTTGTTTTGCTCTCCACTTCATGTACACCTAACCCCATTCCTTTTCTCATGTATCGGATACTCACTGTTCATACTCACGATATGAACATTCATTCTTATCCCATCAATGCAGTTTAACCTCTCAGATGGACTGCTTTTACCAACACTATAAACAGATCTCTTCATGAAGGCTGCATGCATGATGCACCAAATTACATGAGGAGGGACTAAACCCATTAAAAAAAGTTAGATACTGACCCTGGACCTAGGGTCTACTAGGAACTATATCGACTGATTACTGGCCATGCATTAGTTATTATCTTAAATGTCCACTCTTCCCTAGCCCCTTGCAATTCATCACCCTTCATCAGTGGACTTCACATACCCATTAACACCTCAGTACTTGACACTCCACCTCCAATTGCCAATTCCAGGGCCCCCCTTGACTAATACTGGCCCCTCCTCAGGTTACAACCCCTTCTATAACACTGCCCATCTCCATATGTTACAAAATCATGCAGGCCCAGAACCTGCATGAGTGGTAAACCAGCATAGCACCGGTCCCTCTCACTATTGTTTGCCTACAGGTGAGCAATCTGACTAAACATGCGAAACCAAAAAGTTCTGTCATGTCAAAACGTGGACATAACCCTATTACAGGAAACACATTTATCCTAAATGGAATCTGAAAATTGAAGAGGGATTGGGTGGGTAGAGTATTCCACAGTAGTCGTTTGCCACCTCCTCCCCCTTCTGTTAATCCCATCTACTCCAAAAAAGTGTGGTGTGGTCATCCTGGTAAGTAAAACACTGTCTTTTTTGTACCCAAAAGATGTGTTCATATGGGAGTATAGAGCAAAACAACAAGAGAGAGAGGGAAATTATGGAAGTCACTCTCAGTCCCCCTGGTAACTATAAAAAACAACTAAAGAGTGAGACCAAATTAATGGAAGAAAGAGATGGAAAAAGGCAACAAACAAAAAAAACTAACAAAAAACCATTTCTGGCCTACAAGGGAGCATCCTCAAGTTGCCCCATAGAGACTGATAGTTTCAAGTGCACAGAGATAGGTATCTGTGCAATTTACATGACAGACAAGGTCCCTAGCCAGATAAAACAGAAACAAATCCTGAGAACATCCCTTTCTAAACTGAGCCTACTTCAGGTACCACAAACAAAAAAAAAACACATTAGAATCATCAAGACAATACCAGTCTATAAATGTCTGAACCTAAAACTCTAAGGGCCTCATGTAGGTAAATAAATTTTACCGTTTCTTAAATACCGAGCCGTACCGAATCGGTAAATTAGAATCGGTAAGTTATATGTAGGTAAAAATTCGGTAACAGTTACCGATTCGGTAACATTCGGTAATCACGAATCGGAATTCACCGAATCGGTAAATACCGAGGTGGTATTTACCGAATCGGAAAATACCGAGGTGGTATTTACCGAATCGGTAAATACCGAGGTGGTATTTACCGAATCGGAAAATACCGAGGTGGTATTTACCGAATCGGAAAATACCGAGGATACTACCACCTTCCCTTTACTAAGAAGCTAATATTATTATCATGCTACTAGAAGGTCTCCTAGGCTTGAATAGGGGACCCCATACCTCAAAGATCGGCTTAGTGAAATCACATCACAGGAGCATCAGGAGTCTTCTCGCAGGAAGGCTCGTCTTCGGTCTGAATCATGAACATGATGTCTGTGATATTAAAAGCACCAACTTTCAGGTATTTGCAGCTGCGCGTGTGTTATGGCTAAACAGTGGGTCGATCAACCTAGAGTGGAAAACATGCATTGTGTAATATTCCAGACTGTTCGTCACACCATGTACAGACCAAGGTCGCTGCGCAGAGCTTGGGATGGTAACAACAGATTGCTCTCGTGTGAAGCAAGTCTCGAGTCAGCAGTTTATTTAAGAAATAACATGTAAACGCAGTGTCGTGTGCAACGACCAAAAGATGGCTTTCTAACATTTAACGTGGTTATGCTAACTTAACAATGTATGTACGTATTCAGGGAGAACTCACTACACGCCCCCTTGATCGAAGCACCATTCAATAGGCAAGAAAAGAGAGAACGCAGAGTTCAGTTTCGTCAGAGCAGAACAAGGCGTAACCAATGCTGCGCCAAAGTCCGAAACTACAAAAAATAGCAGCATAGAATTCTTAAAAAAAATGCAAGTATATAATAAACCTCAAACCGACCATCAGGAAGAGAAAAATGAGAAATAAAAGAAATAAATGTTGCGCCAGGGTGCTGTCCAGTAGCACAGGCGCAATGGACGACAGTCCAGTTAATCCATGAATGTATAGGCAGCATATGTGGCCACTGCTTCCAACAAAAAATCGTTTGCAGGGCCACTGAAAGTCTCAGCCATCCAATTAAGTAAAGAAAAGGAACATACGTGTTCTCCAACCATCGGAGCCTCTAGCACAATCAGAGGGCACCCGGAATGTTCCTCCAAATAGCTCATAGCCAAGAAGTCGTTGGCGGCCGCTGAGATGTCCCAATTACCCAGGATACCATGCGCCGCACCACAGGCCATAATCCGGACACCAGAACAGGCCAACTCGTGAGACACTAAGGGCCTCATCAGTCGATCGAAATCCGGCACCGGAGACACCATGTTGGTCAAGCACAAATCCAGAGGCCATTCAAAGGGACAATCCAGGCAGTGAAATACAGGTTGTACGCAGGTGAAGTAGGAATACCTGAAGGATAATCCATAAGCCAGGCTCAAAGTCGCCAATGGCAAAGTACCATAAAAGTCAAGCATCCTATCACGAAGAAGATGCAGACGGGACAGGTGCTCGTGTGGCACAGAAGGAGCAGCCATTCCGGAGTACAAAAAGGAAAAGCAGCACACCTGCCACTAGCGCCAGAAGCAGCGGGACACCTCCAAAGATGCTCGAGAAAAGTGAATGAAGAAATGCCGGAATCACACAAAAAATAGTTTGGAAAGAGGTCACGAGACCCGAGCCCACAAGTTTAAAAAAATGAGCCAGGCCGGTCGTGGACGAGGCATTGAAAATAGTATGGATCAAAGAGCCGAAATGCAGGGGGAGGTCAGTATTCAGAAGCGCCTGTACCTCAGTGCGCGAATTAGCAACGTGAAGGACAAATGTTTCACGAGAGGAAGTCAAAGGCACCTCTTTTTGGGACAATAGCGCTCTTATTCTGCACAACTTGTTGAACTCTGCTTTCAAGGTTGGAATCGACGGCCAGATGGAAACATCCAGCCGCCCATGCGGGGGTGGAAAAAGAACATTATTGCAGCAGACAACTTTCTGTCTGTAGATGCGTTCCTCCCGTCGCCAAACCCTCAGTCCTGCTGCCTGTAGACGTAGGCGCCTTGCAATGACATACATAGCGGCCATGTTGTCCACGCTGTTGCATTTTGGGATTGCTTATATGCACTGTTGATGGTTACCACCTGCTTTCAATCCGTGTTAATTACCGACTCTTATTTACCGATTTTCTTTGATTTCTTAATTACCGAGTGCTCCTACATGTCATTTTAATTTTTACCACTTCATATTTACCACTTCATATTTACCGATTCGTTAAGTATGTATTCGGTAAATCTGATTCGGTATTTTAGAATTCGGTAAATATGATTCGGTATTTACCGCCTCATATTTACCGAATAGTCGTTTTTGGACTCCTACATCTCACTTGTCTGAATACCGGTCGGTAACGGCATATTTACCGAAAATCGGCCGTTACCGACCGGTATTTGGCTACCTACATGAGGCCCTTAAGCATCAGAGAAGAAGATATTGAGGAACTCCTCAAACGTCCATCAACCCTGAACCCTGGAAGTACATCTACAAACCCAGGACAACAATCAGAGCTCGAGAAAATAACACGACTAAAGAAAAAACAAATACGTACTGCCCTTCACGGAGAAGTGCTGTTAGAACATCTCGGTGCAGGCACAATACCAGCAGGTCTCCAGGTAAAAAACGTCCGTGTTATATTCATTGATCAGCCTGAATATTTAGAGGGATTCAGCCACATCAGAACAAAATGCTCTAGAGACTGGATGTTTCACTCGATCAAAACAGCTGAACGTCTAAGCCTTAAGGAACTTGAGTTAATAAAAGAACTAGAGGAGGCTTTCTTAAGCAGCACAGCAGTGAAGAATGCAAGAGCACTGCTAGCCAAACTGGAAAATGAAATGAGACCTTCAAAAAGAACACCGAGGATGTAAAAAGATCAAAATTGCAAAAAGACATAAGCAATTTTAGCGAAAAAAATGTTGCTTAAGAAACGCACGCATACGGTGCAACAAAAACTGTGTACCATTATTGGTGGCAATGATTTTGGGTGAACCTTCTAACATGAAGACATGCTGCAAAAATGTAATAGCATTATCAGTGGTGGGACCATCACAGAACAAATAATACATCCATGTGGTATAGTAATCCGCCAACGGAATCAAATATCTATTTTCAGCAGGTAATATTTCATAGGGACCGGATAATTCAGTCCAAGCTTGTCCCAGGGTTCTTGCAGTAGCAGACAGGATGAAGTGGCGTATTCAATGTTTTCCGACGTTTATCAGACAACAGGCATTCTGCACACTTTTCAATTATAACCCTTACTTGAGACTCAATAAAAGGCCACCAATAATATTGTTTGAGATGTTGATATGTTTAGTGACCCCTAAATTACCTTGATGCGCTAACTGAATAATGTCCTTGCATAAACTTTCTGGGGGTACCAAGAGATCATGGCACATAACCATTTCATCCACAATGGCCAGTTTGTTAGCTACTTGTGAAAAGCTTCTTATTTCTCCTGAGAGAGTTCTGCTTTCGGGCCAACTACTAGTTATGAAACTTTTGACCTGAGAGAAAACATCATCCTTTGAGTATGCCTCACACCACTCTCTTTCGGATGTAGGTGCACACTCCAAGACAGCATCTACAGCTGCTACCACCCAATCCAAATCCTCAATCTCATTTTGTTCATCAGCCAAAGTCTTCCGCGATAGGCAGTCTGCTATGAATTTTTTCCCACCAGGCATGTGCTTAACGACAATATGGTATTCCTGTAACTTGGATAACAAATGGACCAGCCTAGCTGATTCGTTGTTTGTGCCACTGCCTCTAAGAATACACTTAAGCTGCTTATGGTCAGTGTAAACTCACACCGTCAAATGTAAGATATTAAGTTTTCTATTGTCAAACACAAATGCAAGAGCTTCATGCTCAATCGTGCTATATCGTGTCTCAGTGGACTGTAATGCCCTGGATATGAAGGTAACTGTGTGCTCCTTTCCAGCAACCCACTGTCCCATAACTGCCCCAAGACCAGACAAGCTGGTGTCAACATTCACAAAACGTATGTGCCAATCCTGAAATGAGTGCAGTGCTGGCGACTCCTCAATGAGTTTATTCACCCTGTCGAACATGCTGTTTAATTCATCTGTCCACACAAATTTTGCATCCTTCCTTAATAAAGCTCTCAAAGTTTTGACAGTTTCGTATAGCTTTGCACAAAGTGGGTATAGTATTCTGCTAGACCCAAGAATGAGTATAGAGCCTCTCTGTCCTTGGGCGCATAAGAATCACTAATTGCTTTTATCGGCAAGTTTTTATTTCTTCAGACAATAATGTGTGACCTAAATAATCATGTTTCTGGACACCAAACCTGCATTTCTCACACCTGATGGCTATTTTAGCAATGGAGAGTTTGGCAAGATCTTTGGCCAAGATGTCATTATATACCTTCCGCCTGCTAGGGAATACCAGGATATCGTCCTGGTAAGCTTGAACTCCAGGTATGGCTTCCAACAGGGAGTCCATAAGCTTTTGGAAGATGCTAGCAGCAGACACCAATCCAAAAGGTAACCTGAGGAACTTATATGCACCAAACAGAGTCACAAAAGGGGAAAGCTCCTGTGACTCAACAGTGAGAGGGATTTGGACCTCAGGTGTATGATAGAGAAAAATGTAGACGCCCCTAGACCAGCTAGCAGATCATGTATTTTGGGGAGCAGATGACAGTCCACAAGTATGTTCCTATTCAGTGAGCACAGGTCAGCGCAGAGCCTGACCTCCCCCTATCTCTTCATGGCTAGAACAATGGCGGACACCTATTCAGAGAAATCACAAGATACAATAATCACTTCAGAGCACACATTCTTTAGAAGTGCCTTCAATTAATCTCAGGCATTCAAAGGTAATGGGTGTACCTTATATACCACAGCTTGGCCCCCTGGCTAGTTCAAAACCAGTGACAGTTCACACCTTGTCACAAACTATTGAGGGGAATTGACTCAAGATGCCATAAACGTTAGTCTCTGTAAAAGAAAGCTTGTTAACAACATTTCTCAAATAAATGAGAGGGGCCCTGTCACACCAAAGGAGTAGAGCACCAATTAGACCTTAGTCAGAAAAGTAATTCCCTTTGGATAACTTAAAACATCAAAGCATGTACACCCAATCATACAACCATATCACCAGAACATAACATAAAAAGGAAAGGGAGGCTTTTCATCCCCTAAAGTGTTGCGAATAGGTTTTTACCTATTGTTGATATCTGACAGACACCTAGAATACAGAAAAGAGTACGTTTTTGATGTTTGGGAGATATTGTCTCTTGTCCTGAAGAAGGTAGCGTATAAACAATTACAAACCACCGAGATGCGTCAATGCTTTTTTAATAGAAAGGCGCAATCTAGACTGTTAAGACATGTATTATGATTATCAAAAGATTTAGATAAAAAATCAAATATTGAACAAATGATCTTGGTCAGATGTATTTGCCTTTCGTACAACTAGAATTATTTTTCTTGCAGGTTCTCCCTAATTTGCACTGAATGAATTGGTTTTAATTGTATGCTTAATATTTGTGATATGTAATGTTTTTAATTTGATGAAAAGTTGTGTAATAATTTGTTGCAAACAATTTTATCTGTGACCAAATGTTTTATTTTATTCTTAAGAAAAATAAAAATCTCTTTAAATTTATTTTTTATGTTGTATTTGTTCAACACTTGGCCTTTCTGATGTGAAGGTGTTTTGTTCTGGTGATATGGTTGTATGATTGGGTGTACATGCTTTGATATTTTAAATTATCCAAAGGGGATTACTTTTCTGACTATTGTTAACAACATTTACAGTGCATGCATCATTTTCTAAATAGTTGGCAGGAAGTTCACCAACCACCATTGGCACATCCGCATCCATGTTTCAAATACAGACCCATTTTAGCCAAATCTTGCCAACCAATCATGTTTCTGCCTCTAAGGGCTACGTATACATTAGTAAGTGTGTGTCTTTCTAAACACTCTATCCTGCAATTGAAATAACCAAGCTTATCAATTTCAGTTTCCCCAAATGCTTTGGGATTTATGTCTGACTGCATGAGCACTACACCACCATTCCAATTTCCATAAAAAGTCATATTGGACAGGATGGTGATTGGTGAGCCTGAATCATCTATCACCTGAAGCGCCACATAGCCAATCATATATCGCATCATGTGCCCTTGACACTGCGCACAGCCAGCACAGAGTTGCACTCAACAGTTAACACAAAATTACTGAGTTTCTCAGTTCAATTGTCCATGTCTTCAGTTGCTTCAATACTGTTGACTTTGGTGAATTTCTTGCAACCCTTACAAGCCGCTTGAAAATAGCCTACTTTCTTGCAAGACATGCATCTCTTACCAGCAGCAGGACAATTGGGGTAATTACTTATGTGAGTCTTTGACACACACCTAAAACAGACAAAAGACCTATTAACAGGCTGTTTCCATGTCTTGTTTCCTTTGTTCACAGCACTAACACAGTCATTATCAAGTGTATTCACAATGTTAACAGATTGAGGGGCATATGTACAAGGACTTAACACTGCTGTGGCGTCAATTTTTTGACGTTACGGCAGCTTTTTTTATCGCTTTATTTACAAGGTGCTGCTAACTGCAGTTAGGGCCACTTTTCCGGCAGAAATTGGAATTTTTAAGATCGCCACTTCTGTTAGCGGTAGTTAACGAAAATGAGATGCAAGGTGGGCGTTCCCATGCAAAAACTACTGCTAACCCCACTTAGCGATATTTACAATGAATACACTGCCGGCGATATTTTTTAAAAAAAATTGCCGCTAAGGCCAGTTAGCGGCTGGTTTTTAAGACCAGAAAAAGGCTGGTCTAAAAAATGGTGCAAACACACCTGTACATAAGAGAGAGTAACCCAGACCCTCATTTGCTTACCTAACGACACCATAGAGGTACTACACTTACAGCTTGGAGCTCCAAGAAGACCACAACCACCACTACCACCAGCACCACCACAGAGGCAGCGCCAAAGAAGAGAGCGGGTCTACCATCAACGCATCACACAAATAGACCTCCGGCCCGAGGATGTGATAGCCCATTACAGGTTGAAAAGGGTCTCCATCCTATCCATACTCACCCAGATAGCGCCAAGGCTGCAGGCACCATCACAGCGATGCACGAACATCCCTCCGCAGACAAAGCTACTTGCAGTGCTGCCCATGTCGGCCTCTGGTACCTTCCAACCAACCACTGCCAGAGTGGGTGGAGTCTCACAGTCAGCCTTCTCAAGGTTCCTCCCAATTGTCTTGGATGCCATCATCAGCCTGTTGCCGCAGCACCTATGCTTCCCCAACACTGTGCAAGAACAACTTGACAACAAGCAAGGCTTCTATGACATTGCTGGGTTTCCGCACGTGTTGGGGGTAATTGACTGCACCCATGTTCTACTTGTGTCTCCATCGGAAACAGCACATATATACAGGAACAGGAAGCACACACACTCAATGAATGTACAGGCAATTGTGGACCACCTGGGCCAGTTCATCAATGTTGTCGCAAAGTTTCCTGAGAGTGTGCATGACTTATATATCTTTCGCCAATCGATCATCAACCAGCGCTTTGAGAATGGACTGCTTATTGGTAAGTACAAAATGAACCCACCACATACCTCAAGTACACAAACAGAAAGGTCAAATATGTGAGAATGCACATGTAACTAATGTAATACGACATACCTTGGAACAGGTCCAAACAATATACACAAACACCCAGTGCAAAATATACAATACAGATGTTATCCAGACCAACAACGGAGTAGCCTAGAAAATTTCACACAAACCACTATGGCACCCTTCGAATATAGATCTTGCTGAACTTATCAGACAAAAATTTAAATCAATCAATGCAGCACATGACACAGAACATATGCTTCTGCTCTGCTACATACATCTTGAAATAAACACATCTCCCATATGGAGAACAAGATGACAGATCCCCTGCTCTCACATGTGATGATGCACAATTAGCCGACATGCATAAACATAGTTAGCCATGCACCATGCAACAGGTGTTCCTGCTTAATGTGTTTGCAAGCAGTGTTGCATAAGGGGAGCCCCAACTGCACACAAATATTCACCAAAGTTTAGTAAACATCACTTTGTGTCTTTGCAGAATGGAGCATGCATAGGAACAGCATCCAAACTATCCAAATCACAATTTCACCACACGTTGTCCATGTATATGACTTCCCTAGTGAGGTGTAGCAATCTGATAAACAAAATAAGAAATTACAATTTGTGTCGATTGTGAACTGACACACACATGGCAATATTGATGGGTATTACTCCAACATGCATACATGGAGAGTTAAAGTCAACTCATGCACAAGGACCTCAATGCATATGTATGCTGTCTTCACATGTCCGAGGAAGTTAACTGCACCAGGCAGCAGTGCCACTGTCACTTAAACAGTAACCCACCTTGGTGGCAAGCTGGATGTAAAGACCCCACAATGAGTTAGGATTATCACTCTCAGCTACCCTCAGCACAATCACTCCCAATATGGTATCTTGATGACGTTCCAACATAGTACTCATCAAAAAGTTAAGGTGGATGTGCCGGCAGGCACATGTGACAATGTTGCACCCTATATAATATGTGCACAGGAGAGGTTCAGTTTGTGGAACGGGCCTGTCAAGAAACTCAAATGTCTTTTCTAATGAAACATACATCCTGACAGTCACAACATGGAGGTAATACACAGGACCCAGACAATGACAACATGGTGATGTGTAGGCTGTCAAGTATAGACAAGTTAATTTCAGTGATGCTGGTTAATTGTCTGAAGATCCACATCACAAACCAGAAAGTACAAAGTTGCACAATGCACACCCTCCAAAAAAGGCCCTCTGCAAACACAGCAGGCAAAAATACTAATGGACACATCTCTCCATTATTTGTTTCAGATGATCAAGGATATGCACTCTCGCCATGGCTGATGATGCCCATCAAAGTGACACACACATGGGCACAGACAGACTACAATGTTGCACTGGGGCGCACAAGGGCCATTGTTGAACGGACATTTGGAGTCCTCCAATCCAGGTTCCGGTGCCTAGATATATCAGGGGGCAGACTCCTGTACGGTCCAGAACTTGTATGCAAGATCATAATGGCACGTTGCATTCTGCACAATATTTGGTTATGCACAAACTCACCATTGGATGAAGACCAGGTGGAGCAGGACAAACCAGACGACAGCCATTGACGAAGAGGCAGATACTAGACACACCACAGCTTCTGCTGCTGGACCAGTAAGGAGAGATCAAATCATCAGAATTCTTTTTACATAACCACACTAAACAAAGATGCCATCACATGTTTTAGCCTGAAAAAAAAAAACTAATGTTACTTTCTGAAATTAAATATCTCCACACAAAAGTCCTGTATGCTTGGTTCATATCTTCAAAAGTTCATATATATGTTAAGTGAAAGTTACATAAGCAAGCATTTGCAATGCAACAGGTCTTGCATTTGCAAGAGTTTAAGCTATTGGCATTGTAAATGACATGCCTTTTATTTATCTGTTTTGCTAATTAACGCATAAATAAAAGGCATTGCCATTTACAATGCCAATAGCTCAAACTCTTGTAAATTTGAGACCTATTCAAAGAAGCGGCCGCCATTGTCCCGGGCTGTTCTTCATAGATTTTCATGCACAAGAACCATGATCCTATTGACATTTTGCAGAACCCAGTATTATATACAGCAAAGCTGAACTATCCACTGTGATATTGGTGACAGTGAACAGCGAACCCCTTGTGTGGTCACGTAGCTAGTTTTGACAGTTTAGTCTGATCCGGAAAGTAAAGTTAACAAGTGGACCGTACAGGTTTAGAAACAGAATGCTAGAAATTAAATGTAAAAGGACATTTCAGCATCAAAAAGTAGACATGGAAGAAGAGAAAACAGACCAAAAAGTAACAAGCTCCGACGAGTCTACAGAAGACATGCTAGTAGAAACAAGAGCAGGGCATCAGATAAACTGCAATGTCAGGTGACGTGACGTGCTAGTTAGTTAATCACTTCAGAAAATGCAAGTCACCAATTGACATCTAAGAGTTGTGGTGCTCAACAAAAGAGGATGAGTAAAAAGCAATGGTGGTAAGCCAAGAAAAGAAAAGCTACAGAGAGGACAAAGAAATAGAAGCTCAAAGGCCTGTCACTGCACACCCTCTCCTTCCACAGCATCATCGTTTTGTGTTAGGAGGGGAATAAAAAAGCTCCACAAAAACAAATTAAGTCACTTCACTTTTTCACTCAAACTATCCATTTCTGCCTCAAACTTAAGAACTACTGTTCAAGTTTTGGTTCTTTCACATTTAAATGGTGGCAACGCAAAGCTAGCTTGAGTTCCAAAAACCCCACTAGCCCCTTTCAGAAACATTCTGCATCATGCAGTCCACCTTGCCAAACATCCTATAACATCAGATGACCTAATTTCCTACTATGAAAGAATGCCAATTGTTTCCGCTCAAAGCCTGAATCCACATCAAAAGGACTTGCATTACCATTACTTCTTCCCAGTTATTTGAAAGGTCAGCGCAACATAACAGGAGGGCAAGGAAATATTATGGAGCAAATCACATCTGCTCCTTCAAATCCACAGTGAAGAAATGTTTCTCCTGTCAAGGGTAATGACTCTGGAGTCATCTCCCAGAGGATCTCAGAACTGCACTCAATCTACTTTCCTTATGGAAAAAAGTCTCTTATTCATTCAAATCTTATCTTAAAGAAGGAGTTTACAAGCTAGAGATCTGTGGACACACTTACCCCACTCTAAAGAACTCATAATCTAGCCAAAGAGGGACTTGCTACAACTGCCCTCACCACTCCAGGTAGCAACTTACACTCACCAGTCAACTTGACTCTCTAGTAAGTAACTCAAATGCGCACCAACTAAGGACCCACTAAATCCATCTCACACCCTAGCCCACTATATCCCAGTGACCTCACTAACCAACCAGGAAGATACACATTGTTTCATTCCTTGATACTATGAAGGAAGCAAATTGTTAGTGTACTGGCTCTCTCATCATCTACAAAAATGAAGTGCTTTACACTTCTCAACTACTCAGTATTTTGCCTAGACTAAAATGAACACAAATGATCCGGCTAGGTTTCCAAGTACAACCACGGCTTGACCAATCTCATCACCCAGAGACCAAGCAATTATTCAGATACAATTCCTCAACAACTCAAGGTGAGAGCAAAAATTCAAGACCTACAAAAATTAATTTGATGAATGGTAACTATACTCAGCAGAGAAAACTTTACATTAACAGTAGTGGAGATGGTATCATTATTGATCTGAAAAAACATCCATTTTCTACTCGTCATCATCCCCAAAAACAGTGCTTAGCACATCTGAGCTATATTAAAGTTACCAAATGCACCCGTCAAAGCCATAAACAGGCAAAGGGGCATAGCTTAGCCTCTCAGTACTGATGCAGAAGCCAGAAATGCACAGTGCTACCTCCAAAGCCTACCACTTACCGTCCTCTAGATAAGTACCGGGATCCGGCTAAAACATCCAATGCATGCAGTAAAGACACAGTTCACCCATAAACAGATGAGAAATGCAGAAGAGGGCAAATGAAGCACACACAAATAACATAAGACTATGTCGGCTCTCTCCCTCCCATGCACACAAATGGCAGGCAGAATCAACCACGCATTCACAGTAGTAGGAGGGAGCAAACACAAGGCACACAGAAAGCACACTTAAATGTAGAATGGAATAAAAAAAACACCCCCATGTGATTTCAGTTTGGAGACCATCTACCAGAGGACCTGATAACCATACCAAATCTGCTTTTCTTATGAAAAACATAGCCTATCTATTCATATCTTACCTTAAAGAATGAGCTTTCAAGCTAGAAATCTGTACACTCTCACCTCACCATAAAGTATTCTCACAATTCAGTCAAAGAGGGACTTACTACAACTGCACTCTCCGGTTAAGTAAGCCTCTCCAATAAGTAACCCACACGTACAACATTACACATCAATTGTTCAAAGAGTCTCGAAAGGCAGTTTGTTCAGGATGTTAGTACTTAGGTGGCTTTAAGCAACATTGATGGGGTGACTGATGGGGGCCCATATCAAATTTTGAGGACAACCAGAGAGTAAGTTAAGCAGTCCTAAATAGTTCAAATTATCTTATTGGGTACTTTATTCTCTTAGACGCAGGTTGGTTATGCAACTCGAATGCTTGCTAGTGATGCAATCAGCAATTCAACCTGTTATAGTTTTAGACTCTTTGACATAGGCATAATTCTGCTACACACTATATTCCTGCAGATATCTTGTAGGAGTATGCTACTTGATGATTGAAAGACTACAGGCCAATAATTTTAGGATGGGGGCAGTATGAGGGTTTACAAATCTTTGACTTTACAACAAGATACTATTAGTCACATAGTGTGGGTATCAAAATCTCTCTCCGACTTGGGAAATCCTTCAGTCCGTTAGATATTGGATCCCAGAAATATCGTCAGGAAGATGCACTTGCTGAATAATTATGAAAATGAAGTAGTATTGTTTCCTCTTTTCAGTCCTAACTCATAGGATTTCACTTTTGTTTCAAGTCGTACAAAAGTTCAATACCTCCAAGAAGGACTTGAAAATCCCATCTGTCTTATAAAATTCTTCCACTAGAACTCACTGAGCTATCCGCATCACCCACTAAAGTATACAAATGATATTCAGCTTCACAAATCAGTGAACAACGCCAAATATAAGAAAGGGAGATGCCTCAACTCTATCCAGGTCCAACTCAAACCCCCATTGCTAGGCAAATTAAACTGGTTCCCAATGTAGACAAGAACCACATTCAAAATCTTCAACTGCTACTTGTCTCTCTGTGTAAGCCACAAAAAAGTACGGAAGGCCAAGAAATCTCATATTTTACTATTGGACACATTTCACCATATTCAAAGTCCCATTTTGACAAGAGGGGTGCGGGGAAACTTTTTGTCCAGCTGCTTATACTTTGTCATAAACAAGCCAAGAAATTTTACATGAACAGAATTCCTTTTTTCCTTCTTTTCTCTGTCTGCTCTCATTTTTATTTAATTATGTTGTTTTTTAGACTATCAGTTAATCGGCGCACCTTATCATCAAAAAACAAAAGCAATTAAATGAATGTTAAAGCTGAAAGCAATTGCATATAAGAAAACTACATTGCAAACCACAATTTTATAGCAATGCCAAACTGAAGACAAGCACTGGCAAAGCCAATAGGTTTAACGTTTGTGGGATCAAGCATGGGCAACTAAGGCGCCAACCAAAGCATCAGAACAACAGATGCTATACAAATAAGCATTTGCAATGCAATAGGTCTCCAATTTATGTGAGACCTATTGCATTGCAAATGGTTGGCAACTTAGCATCACGGACAACAGGAGGGAGGGCGGGGGAGAAGGCACCGACATCTGTAGGGAGGGAGGGAGGGCGGGGGGGAGAAGGCATGGACAATGAGAGGGTGGGTGAGGAGAGGAGAAGGCATGGACATCGGGAGGGAGGGCGGGGAGGGGAAAAGAACGCACATACAATGGGAGGGAGGGTGGAGGGGGAAGAAGGCATGGCAACGGGAGGGGGATAGAAGGCATCAAAACATGTTGTGTTGCACGATTCTAGACCCCACACCCCTCATTTTGTTTGAAAAGCTGCTTGACACTACATGTGCCCCTCCACACATTCCACATTTACCTGGTCCGTCTCCTGTGGCAGGCTCCATCTCCAGCTGCTCCCTGTCCCTCATGCCCTGCAGCTCACCCTTAAGCTTCCAGAGGAGCCGCACCACCTGGATGATCTCCGGCAGCTCCCAGGACCAGGTGGACAGGATGCCCACTGGACAAAGCGGTGGCACCTCATCGGCAGCCCCCCAACTCTGTCCCAGCTCGGCAAGGAGAGGGAGCAGTCCACCACTGGCATTACACACACAGGCCGCCCCTGCTGCAGTATTATCCTGGATGTTTAAAAAGTGAAAGCGGGTGTGGCCGCTAAATGTAAGTGAAGCACATTGTTCGCCTAATGGAGAAACTTAATAAAGGAAAAAGTACACGCCCCGTGTAAAAATCAAGTAAAGAGGCCAGTAGCCATGGGAGCATACAAATGACGACATGGCTGTACTGAGGAGGGAATAACAAGCCTCATAATGAATCAGAAGACATCATTTACAAAGGACAAACACACAAGTCAATGGAAAATAAGGGTGGGGGAGTGGGCAAAGCTTCTCTTCGTACTGAACTACCACAGCTTTTCGCAGAGCAGAGCTTGTGCGCTGGCTCACGCTTGACCTAAACAGGATTCACACAGCTCTCACAAATAGCAGTAGACAGAACATCCATCAAATGAAGATTGGGGATGGAACAACGGATTGAGCATATGACCAAAGTAATGTGTATTGTCCATCAGTGAACAGAGAACAGACAAACACATGAGTGAAGTGCTACAGGAAAACGAATAAGTACAGCCAAATTTCCCCAGCAGCATACTAACAATTGCATCATGAATGGACAATGTATTGTGTGAGATGGACATGATAAGAAATAGTAGTACCATGACATTGTCAAAAATGTCTGGGGATGGTCACTACAACTTTACTAATGTCAATTGCATAATGTGTGTAATTTAGTAAATTATCATGACTACACAAATATACATACACACACCTGCAGTCACAGTTGAACACATAGACAAACATGCAACTTAAAAAATTTGGCAATGTCACATTTTGTTGTATCTCTCAAAAAATGTACAACATACTCTGTAGAATACAATGTTGTGCAAGATGGCCAAAAAACATATCTGGAATGTGTTACAGTCCTGTTTGGGCAACCTGTAGCTTAACTCTATTAATACGTATGCTACCCCAAAACCTATCTACGGACAGAACCAAGGGCAATCCACCATAAACACAAGAGAATCATAACATGTGAAGATGAAAAACAGACACACATGGTTCTCTCTTGGATGACAACTTAAAGAAAGGAAATTACATGTGAGACATATTCCATGTAAGTCATGGTTGTACAAGCAGTGTGAACATGTTTTTGGTGAGCATAACATTGATGTGCCTCATCTGCTCCATATAAAACAATCTCACAACCATGGACAATGACACAGGGCCTCTAAACACAACGCACTTACATATTCATTGACTCACCCAACTCAATCCTTGGTCAACCGTGAGTACACAAGCATGGGTACAGCAGGGCACTCTGAATATACCGGGGAAACCACAGGTGCTGGATATGCAAATGTGGACAGTCCAAGTTACACAGTCACAGGTACCCTGACATACAAGATTTCACGTGGTCCTATGCCTCACCTTCACCAGCTAATGCTCTGCACACAAAAAAATCATGCATGATGATGAGAAAAGGGGCAGAACAAAATAGGATGTCTCCCCTGTCAACCCATTGTTGTCTTGGTGTGTGTCATGCAATACAGAGTACCCTTTGTACATGATCATGTGCACCTTGATTGTTCGCCCCTACACGGTGCACCATTTCTGCATCTCTGGTCTGCAATGGGTCTACATCTAACAAGCGAGAGTTTGCTAACAGCTAAGTGTTGTTGATGCCTCATTAATGTCCACTGCTAGTGCACACAGACCTGTGAAAGATGCAGGCCTAGCCGTCAAAGACATTTTGAATAAACACTGCTGTACCTGTGTCTGAGAATATGGTTCAAATACAAATAATACAGTGTTGACTCAATACAATGTGGACTGTTTGTGCTTACTGGCACTGTTGTGAGTAGTGCACTATGTACAGTGCTACTTTGTTGTGGCTAGCCAACAATGTCCTGTCCACCTTGGACTCTGGCTCTACAACATGATACCAGATGGCTTCATGTGCTTTGTTGACCTCTACATTATGTGGGCCAGGCTGACACATTCTGCATTCTGGTACATAGACTTATGACAACTACATCCACGGTGCTACCACTAGCTCATGCGGCCTACAGAGGCTGAAACATACTGCATACTCACATAAACTGGTTGGTGTGTCACCAGTCCAGCCATCATATTGTCATCTACCTAGCTTCAAGCTGTGTATTGCTGTCACACTAGACTGAGGGGAAATTGTGCTGGACACAAACTGTTCAGTGTGACATATAAGAATATATTGCACATATGTTGCAAAAATTACAATTCAAAATCCAAATCTACACATTTTGCCAAAATCATCAGATTATGTAAATCACCATGGTGTCCCACTACCACATTGAATCATTCACATGACTGACTTTGCAGCTGCACGCATTAATTGTGCACATCTGTAAATCTAGGTTGAAGAATAACCAAGTACAAATCTGTAGTGAAGCCTTCACATTCTTTGCAGCATCCAAAATATGTTTTACAATACCTGATGCCTGAAGTTCATTTATATGTGTGTTGTAAGCCTGTCAAACAGTTGCAGCCATCACAGCAATGTGTAATTTGACAGTCACGTATGTTGTCACACATACAAACTATGCCAAACTTAATGACTATCACTGATGCATGCATGTCTTATCACACATGAATCAATGTGGATAGGCTGCAATGTGTGGTCCAGGGGCATGTAGACAGCTATGTAGAACTGTAATCTTGACATATCAGAATGACTGAAGTCACATACACAACACAGATCACATCACACAGATAAATGGTGCCAGCAGTCAGGCTTATTCATGAAATATTCTACATCTGATGAGCAGCTTGCACTTTGCATCAGAAATGTTGCCGCTTAAACACGAAAGCGATAATTTTTTCATAACCACCATAGAAACAAAATCGCAATATACATATTTGAACACTAAAACTTACCACAAAATATTTTCGCAGAGTCAAAAAACGGGCCGCAAACACAAAGGATGTTTGTCACCATGCATCCTGTGTAATGGAGGAGTACTGAACACATTCACTTATTCTTGTAAGCACACTGTCAGTGTCTGTGGAGAGTGTTGGAGGTGGTTTGAGTAGTGTGCTGATTTGTTTGGAATAGAGAGTGCTGTTGTGTCCTGTGAACTGCCCCTAGTGTCTCTGTGCAGTCCTGTGTACTTGTCCTTACATGTATTTTGTGTCTTGTACTAAATCTTGTCGGGTATCTGTCTAAGGGGTACTCAGTTTATATTAACTGTTGAAGGGAGTTTTTGGGGCTTTTCTTTTGGGTTAGTGAGTTTAGGGGTGTTTTGGGATATGTTGGTGTGGGTAGGGAGGGCAGGATGTCAGCGGGGGCATTGGGGGGCTTCCTCTGGCTTGTCAAATTCTACCATTGATGGTTGAGAGTTGGGAAGGATCCAGCAGGAATATGCTGTACGTGTACGGAAGGTGAGGTGGGAGAATGTCCGCAGTCAAATGTTGAGGGTCTTTGGAGTGGATAGGACTGTATGACAATGGAAGCACCAATGATAGGATGGCATGGGCCATGAGGGTGACATGTTGGACCACCTGGGAGTCCTCGTTGGCCAGCAAGGTGGTAAGTACAACTCCAAAGTTCAACAATTAACTTTTTATTACCAAATTCAAAAAGTAAGTCAGGAACACAATGTAAGAAACGATACAGGAGGATGTCAGTCAGTTATCTTAAGTCAAGCTGGCAGCTTCAACACAATCACACTTGCACCATTGTGCAAGTGAGACAGTGTTTATGATGATATTTGACCATGTGCAGGAATGTGTACACTCCTGTACACATTAAATGAAGTACTGTGTCAAGGTTCAATGTGTGCTGTTCAGTGGCATCCTATTAAGATAGTGTATGAAGAGACGTATGTGTGTGGACTCTTAATGTGAATTAAGTGCCCATGTGAGCTGCCCAATGCAGGATACATGACAAAAAACACTGCCTGATGTACAAACATGTCTACCACCACTGTGCAAGGGTCTAATCTAGGCCTGGGCAAAATTTCCGTTCCGTTCGCGGAATTTGCGATAATTTGGCATTTCCGCGTTCCGCGGAGAGCGTGGAAATGTCAAAATTTCCGCATTCCGCAGCTTTGCGATAATTTGGTTCTTGCTCGCGCTGTAAAATAATACATTCTCGCGCCCGCGCGATCGCCTTACCTGAATCCCCGCGTTCGCCGACAAGTTTTCCCGATCCGGTCGCGTTCTCCATGAGATGTTGTATTGTTTTAGCCATTTGCGCTGTCTCGCGACAGTTCGCGCCCGCAGTGACGTCATGCGTCGCGCGATCACGTCTTTCTTCTCGCGATCATGCACCGCGATAAGAGTGAAAACAAGATGGCCGCGCCCGCAAGCAACCGCATGGGTAAGTTGGCGAGCCGCGAACACGCAGAAAATACCGCGAACGGGCGGGAAAAAAACTTCTGCATCTTCGCGATATTTCCACGTGTTTGCGGAGATTTTAAACATTTTCGCGATAATTTGCGAAAGTCGCTTTCGCAAATTCCGCCCACCCCTAATCTAATCACATGTTGACACTTCACCATGTTGTGGCTATAAACATGGCCTTGGGAATGTGTCACGCAAGTAGTGTGTGCAAAATGATCATATTGGCTAGCAGGATTGTTTTGTGTTGCACAACAATGGATTGGTCATGTTTTGTGGAAACGTGGATACAATCATTTATACAACATGTTCAGAGACAGTACTGTTACAGGGCATTTTATTTATGTGTATATAATCTGATGATGAATAGGACACATGTGAGAATTCACTTCTGACACCAACACACGTTTCTTTAATGTCTCACAGCTGGAAGACCACTGATTACTCAGGGTGACATTGACGCCTTCATGGACCCACATGCCAGTGGTGAGTGCCTACATGAAATATTTACATTGTGAGATGTGAAGAATGTTTGTGGTAAATCCTGTATGTAATTGTATACAGTCTGGGTGTGTATCACACGTGTCTTGCCGCCAGTGTGATGATGGATCATATAAGTGTGAAGTACGCACAATTTAGGAACTTGAACTGAGCACAGCATTTGTCTTACTGATGTAACTTTGCACATCCACAGTCAGTGATACCCAAGCCAAAAATACAAAAGGGTTATGTCACTCCAGCCGATGCATGTGCATTACACATCGTATAGACAGGAGAGGAGACATGTGATTGATATTGTTGATGGCTATGAGCAGGCATGGAATGCGTCTACAGCCTTGAATGAGATGACTGTCAATGTGGATCAATTCTGTGGTGTACCAGGTGTCAGTTAGAGGTACCAGTACAAATAGTCAGTCACATACACAATATGAAAGCATTTGTACGTGATGAAATAGTCAGGGCTGCAGGATCCAGAGTCAAGCCTCCGGTCCAGGGAAGACATGGCTTGGCAGCTCGGGATGGACTGTTCCCATGAGGCACAGGGTCAGAATGATTTGCATATGGACATGTCTGAACTGGGGTGGCGGAGTGAGCTAAAGAATGATGATGGATTAAACCCAGATCAGTTGACTGGGGGTGAGTGCTTGCAATGTTCAACACTCCCTCCATCATCCCCTTTGGTTTTGCTGTGTACGCCCTAAGTTGGCAGGGTATGCCCAGACGTGGGTCCCTTGCTCACTTTGCCACTGGATTCAAGCTAGCCTGGCTGATGACGGCTGATTAGCCAGAAACCAGTCCCAGGATGCTTGTTTCCGGTCAATGGAAGACATGGCTTGGTAGTTCGGGCTGGACTGTTCCCATGAGGCACTGGGTCAGACTGATTTACATATGGCCATGTCTGAACTGGGGTGGTAGAGGGAGCTATAGAATGATGATGGATGAAACCCAGATCAGTTGACTGGGGTGAGTGCTTGCAATGTTCAACACTCTGTCCATCATCCCCTTTGGTTTTGCTTTGTTCACCCTAAGTTGGCAGGGTATGCCCAGACGTGGGTTCCTTGCTCACTTTGCCACTGGATTCAAGCTAGCCTGGCTGATGACGGCTGATTAGCCAGAAACCGGTCCCTGGATGTTTGTTTCCGGTCCAGGGAAGACATGGCTTGGCAGTTCGGGATGGACTGTTCCCATGAGGCACAGGGTCACACTGATTTGTATATGGCCATGTCTGAACTGGGGTGGCGGAGTGAGCTATAAAATGATGATGGATTAAACCCAGATCAGTTGACTGGAGGTGAGTGCTTGCAATGTTCAACACTCCGTCCATCATCCCCTTTGGTTTTCCTTTGGATGTGTCGGCATCACTGTGATGGATAGTTATGTTCCAAGCTTAGATAACTGGCAATAGTCATTGTCTTTCCTCTGATGTGTTGCATCTTTGACATGTTGTTGCATATTACAAGTACACCATTTACTCATCAACGTTACATGGTACAACATTGTGGTAGCCAGAGTGCCTTAGCCTGAGTCACGATGCTGCATTGAACTGGCTGCCTGAGAATGAAACCCAATAGTTCTCAATACCCCTTTTCACATTATATCTTGTGTACTAATTGTGGCAAATGTATACATGCACAACCAACATATTTGATGTCTGTACCCTATCTCCAAGGCCAGCTTGAATATGTTTGAGTGTGTTATGTGTCATACCCGGCCACATTGTATATGAATATGCACACAGCCAGGTGCCCACTCACTTCAACGTACACAAGGGACTGCCACACTGCTATCTGCTGCACGGACACATGCTGTAGGCTTCACCAACAGGGACCGTCGGTGCATGACGGACATGAATGTACGACTGGCAAAAGTTGAAAGGGATGTGCCGGACATGAACACCCACCTCCAGGACATCAAGGGTGCCCTGGGGCTCCCATTTTGAACAGGCCAGGTCGTGAGCCTTCCCCCTTTTCCACAGTCCCCTGATAGGTTTCGTACAAATGTTTTTATATTAGTGTAAGTTTTTAATTGTTATTTAGTGTAGTTTTAGAATATACATAGTTAGTGTAGATTTCTTATTCTCTTAATGTAGTGTTCTTGGCTAAGTTTCCTTTTCCTTTGGGTGGGGGTTTGATGTATTTTTCTTGTATAAGAATAAAAAATAAAAAATAAATTATATTTGTGTAGGATATATGTATAGTTAGTTCATGTTTAGTTAAGATGTATTTGTCTTGTCTGATGATGTGCGTTAAGGGGGAATGGGGGTTGACGTCTCAGATATGTTGTTGCGTGTTTAGTATTAGTTAAAGTAGATAGTTTAGAGTATCATTTAGGTAGTACCAGTTAGTTCAGTTTAGGTTAGTTGTAGTGATCAGTATTAGTTTAGGGTAGGTAATTTTGTAGTATTTTAATAAATGGTTACTGTTTTTGAATTGTGGTTGCACTTATGTCAGAAGTGATTTGATTGAGCGGTGCTTTTTACATTGTATACAACTTATTCAATCACAAAACAATCATTAGAATGTGTAAGTGTGGTCATGACATGATATTTTAGTGAATGGATACTATCAGGATACAGTTGCTTGGTGTTCATGGAACAAGCACGAATTTGAGAATGTCATTTATGAGTTATGCCCTTGGATAGGGATACTCTGTTGAAACGTTTATCATCTACTGAGTAACTCACAGAGTTGTACACCACATTGTTGCACATTTACAACACAATTGAGGAACATGGGTTTAAGCTAACATTGAAATTGCAACGCTTCTCCATCGTGAAAATGCAGGTATGCGCCGTGTTCCCAAGGATGCTACACCCCCCTGCATTTCACATGAGACTGGAGCAGAGTGCAGCTGCCAAGCAGAAACGCAGGCACCCTTGCTACATAGTGCAAGTATGTCTGCATGTGTGAAATTGGATGGTGATGTGCAGCAAGGCTCACCTTCCTGCACATACAAAATGTTGTCAGTTTGCTGCTCCAATGTGCGCTGCACGAGGCAGAACACAATAAAACATCAAACATGAGGGGAAAAGATGCATTTCTCTCTGTAGTGCCAGTGTTATACCCACTTTTCCCAGATGTTACTTTTTGCACTGCCTCTTATTAATGCCACCCTTGAAATTATGGGACAGCATCTGAATCTAGGCTAATTGCAGTGCACTACACACCGCAAGACACATTGCCCACCCCTTTCACGGTGAGCACAGCATAGAAGGGTGGCTTATTTACACAGCATTGTTAAGCCACCTTAAGTGGCTGAATGATGCCTTGTACTTTAGGAGAAGGCCCTATTGCCAACACAACGTCACTGAAAGTGACATTGTGGTTCCAATAGAGGCTTGTAAATATGCACCATTACGCTTCATCATCTTGGTAAATAGGGTGTGGGCTCTATCTTGAGATGTGACATGCCATGACACCCATCACAACAAGCTTTGTCCACACCGTTGATTATGAGTAGATCTGCCAAGTAAGACTTGTTCGCAATGCTAGGTGAAGACACTTCTTGTTGCATGACACTGACTTTAAAAAATTGCACCAAGTGCCTATACCTATCATGTATGTAGGGCAATTTTGACTTATTGCAAGAATGTAGTATTGGAGCTTTGAGGACATGGCTAGTTCACACATACATGGTCATCTCACTGCAAATCTGGGACACAGGCTCAACATGACCATTTATCAAATGTCCCTCTGGGTAGGTTTTGATGGATATACTGATCATACATTTTTTAACACGTCTATACTTGAATGGTCATAGGCAACACAAATCTGTGTGACTTTAGTTATTTTATTTACATGTGCATTCACATTGGTAGAAGACTGGCCCAGTTCTTGGACAAACAACCCCCACATTGTGAAAATGCCCAGTGGAGGGCCAGACAGAGTCTTTTGGGGGTAACATGTCCAGAGACATGTTGAGGAAGGGGCAAAGTTTAGTTAGCAGGCTGATTGCAGTGTCATTGGGAACAATGCCAAAATTCAAAGTCCATATTAAAGTCCAAGTCGAGTGTAGCAGAGTCATTCATAGAACAGTGGAAGCGGATGTTCCGAGGCATGATGGTAAGCACAGGTCCAATCAGAAACTGTCCATTTGGCACAGATGAATGCTACTGCTTACTTTTTCGCAAGAATGTGGATTCATCCACATCTTCCTCCTCTGATGTGTCATGTGCCTCCCATGTGCCAGACTGTGTATGGCTGGATCACTATGAGGCTGTAAAACATGAAGGGGGTAAGAGGTGGATGTGGAAGGTGCAGCAGCATTCATGTGTGCCAAATGATAAGCTGCAGGGCTAGCAAGTCTCCAGCAACATGTCTATGGTATGCAGCCATGGCTGGCAAGTGTGAAGCCTGCATCCGCTCCATGTTCTCCATGATCTTTCTCATTTCCCACAACTTCTTGGTGACATCACTGGAGCCACTTTGACTGGACAGTTGTTCTTGTCTCTGAGTAAGTATTCCAGCAATGTCAGCCATGGAATGCTGGCGAGCATGGAGCAGACTGTGGGTGCCTGTGATGGACTCTAGGTGGTCCATAATGGGACTGAGACACCCAGAGACCCCATCTAGTTTGGCTGCCAGGCTGTCAAACCCCACCCACACCTTACCAGCCATCTCCTGCTGGACCTCTACCGCATGGCGTTGAAATGTTAGAAGTGGGTCCTCAAGGTCCTGGGAGACAGCTGTGGTGGTAGGTGCCTGCTGCTGGGTTTTTTGTGCTTGGGGTGGAGCTGCCACAACGCTGCTGGATGTCCCTGCTTCCAGAGATGGGCTGCCAATGGAGTTGAGCAGCTTTTGGAGGGTGCCCTGGTCGATGGTTGAGATGTCTTTATCATCATCATTGAAGTGTGGGACAGGCTGCTGTACAGGAGGTGATGTTTCTCCCTCTGCAATGTAAAGGGGAGATGCTGTTGTATCTGTCTCAAGTATGGTAATGCACAATGCAGTACACATGGAAACATCAAAAGCGTTGGCAACTAAAGATTTTCTATATATTTGCATGAATGAATGAATGAATGAAATATTATTTATAATGCGCAACTATGCCCAGTGGGCGTCAAGGCGCCTAAACCAAAATATAGAGCTAATAGCAGACAGAAACAGAACCTACTGGTATGCCTTAATAAAGAGCCAAGTTTTCAAGGACTTCCTAAAGAGGTCAAGGGAAGGAAGTCGTTTGATTTCAAGGGGGAGTGAATTCCACATTAGAGGTGCCAATATGGAAAAAGCTTTGGACCCCCATCTAACCTTCTTGGCTCTGGGGATTACCAGTTGGTGTTGCTCGCTGGAACGTAAATATCTACTCGGAACATATCTGGTAAGTAATGAACCAAGAGCATCAGCCGAGCCTGCAGTTAGAGCCTTAAATGTAAGGCAAAGAAGTTTAAAAGTGATCCTTGACGGAATGGGGAGCCAATGGAGGTTCTTCCTCGCTAAGGTCATTGATGACAACCAGGGCAAAGCGAGGGCAAACCGCGCTGCAGCGTTCTGTATGACCTGTAGACGCTGGAGCAAACCCTTGTTGGCCCCGGCGTACACAGAGTTACAGTAATCAAGCCTTGAGCCAACAAGGGCAATCACCACCTGTTTCCGCGCCTGTGGGGACAAATAATTCACAATCCTTTTTAGGGTCTTGATGACACCCCAACAGGTCGCCACCGTTCTATTCACCTGTAGCTTCATGGAGAGCTGGGTGTCAAAGATGACACCTAGGTTTCTAGCAGATTTGGTAGGTATAGGGCAGCTGCCTAAAGAAGGGGGCCACCAGTCATCTGACCATATGTCCTGGTCCTTGCCAAAGACCAGGACCTCTGTCTTGTCCCCATTCAACTTTAGGGAGTTGGAGACCATCCAATCTGCAACAAGTTGCATGCAGGCCCTAAAGTTAGAGGCAGTTTTACTGACAGAGTGGGTCAGGGATACCATAATCTGCGTGTCGTCCGCATACGACACTACCTCCATCCCCTGAGATCTTACAAGTCTTGCAAGGGGGGCCACATAGATGTTAAACAGGGTCGGGCTCAATGCCGACCCCTGTGGCACCCCACATTGCAACGACTTGACAGGGGAGAGGTATTCACCTAGCATGACACGTTGCTCTCGATGTTGTAAGAAGGAGCTCATGAGACTGAGCGCTGGTCCGACTACCCCTGCCTCCCTTAACCTAGATGTTAAAGTCAGGGGAGACAGGGTGTCGAAAGCTGCTGAAAGATCAAGCAGCACCAGTACGGAGGTAAGACCCAAATCTACTTTTCTGCGGATGTTATCCATGACTTTTGTCAATGCAGACTCCGTGCTATGTAGCTTTCTAAAGCCGTGTTGGGACCCATCCAAGAAGCCAGAGGCGTCGAGGAAGTTCGAAAGATGGAAGTTCAAGTGGGTCTCCAACATCTTAGCAGGGGCTGGCATGTTAGCGGTCATGTATTTTCCTTGCATACATTTCGTACTAGCCTCCTATTGGCTTCACCCTTGTGAGTATAGGGCAGTGTGTTTTTCTATTGGCGTTGCAGGGGGGACACCCAACACAACACCCATTACCCTCACCTTTCACACCACGTGACGTGTGTATGTGGGCCTTGGTTTAATGGCAGTGGTTTACAGTGGCTTGTAAGTGGAGGTAATCCACTATCACCAAACCAACGTCACAGCAAGTGATATTGGCAAGGGTGCTTGTAAATATGCCCCTCCGATGGACACATGGATGATACATGTTGTTCTGCTCATGCTGATTGGATGCCTTTGTTTGTGTAAGGATGTTTACAGACATGACTGCCTATGCATTTGTTCACTGCTACTGTTGACGTTCCCCAAGGACTGGTTTCCATGCATGTCAATGTGAAATGGCCATCTCACACCAGGACTGTGATTTCTGTGCAAAACTGTTAACTATATGACACATGTAGATACTTTGATGTGGATGAGTGCATTTTGACATTTCAGGTGAAGATCACATGTAGCAAGTTGCCATGTATTGGTGCAACATTGTAATTCTTGCTCAGTGTCATATTTCACTTGACATGCACCTTGACTGTATGGTTCTGTGAGCATGGCACACAGACAAAACATGCTTTGTTTTTAATGGGACACATTCCAGATATGCAGAGTCCTTAGACTGTACTTTTGGATGCATTTCCCTTCTACTCATAGTTGTTCATCACATTAGCCCTCCAGTATACTGAATTTGGACAATATGGAATATGCACCTTTAAGGCACAAGGGTGCATATTTACAATGCAGTGGAGATGCATGTGTTTATGCTACAGTGACTCACAACATGCTTTGTCACTTTGGAAACACAAGGCTGTATCTCATGAACATGCAAAGGGGCATATTGACTGGAGAGGTGGCAGTGTCGCATTGGCCTCCTAGGCTCAACACCACGCTCAGCCAAATTGGCCACACAGGGCTGCATCTCACTGACAACAATATGATGCAGCGCCGTGCACCTCCCAGCTCTCGGGCAAATGTTAGCAGGTCACCACCAATGCCGGCACACTTGCACCATTGTGCAAGTGTGTCAGAGATAACTTGAAGATTGTACATGTGCATGAAGGGGGACCTCACTGCACATACACATTCTTCCACACAACACAGGCCTGCTTCCTTTTGAAAAAGTTATGGCGTTGAAGCATTATACTTGGCTCCTCTGAGTATTGTTTTCCCATGCACACTAAAGACTCCTTGTACTGATTCTAGTCTTTGCCTGATCCCCCTTGTGGAACAAACTTTGGCAAGTTGTCAAATACCTACTGTGCTGCTAGACCTATCCAGCTGTAGAAAATGTCTGCTTTGTGCACAGGTGCAAACTTCACGGTGTCGATTACTACAAGGTAATGTTCAAAGATCCTTAACCATTGTCACCACTTGATCATGGGTTTACCAGATGATTTAATTGTAAACAGGGCTGTGTGATCTATTGAATGGAAGACATTTAGGGCCATATGTAGGTAGCCTAACATTTACCACTTCATAAATACCGAATTTTACCGATTCGGTATTTATGAAGTGGTAAATGATATGTAGGTAATCCATCGGTAATATTTACCGATTCGGAATGGGTCGGTAATTTAGAATCGGTATTTACCGATTCGGTAATGGTAACTGGCTTCCCATTGATTCCTATGGAATCAATGGGAAGCCAGTTACCATTACCGAATCGGTAAATACCGATTCGGTAATGGGGGGAGCACAATCAAGGGTGGCAGGGTGTCACAGTGACACCCTGTTGCACCCCTGATTCCTGCATGTGTGCACATTTGGCACACATACATGCCCTAAGGGCATGTATGTCTGCCACATTGCACACTTCAAAGTGCAAAAAAATGCTTTTTTACAGCTAATCGTCATTTACCACCAACTTTTAGTTGGTGGTAAATAACGAATCCCCACAACAACCACACACTCCCCCTACATATCATTTCAGGATTCGGTATTTACCGAATCGGTAAAATTAACGAATCGTTAAATTACCGAATCCTGAAATGTGCCCCCTACATACCAAAAGCCTGAATACCGGTCGGTAACGGGATATTTACCGAAAATCGGCCGTTACCGACCGGTATTGGGCTTCCTACATATGGCCCTTAGTAGCAAGGTTCAGCTGAGACAGTTATGTGCAATACCAAAGTGAAAAGAGACAACCAGAAAAATGAATTCTGAAAGTATAAGTAAAAACAGAATGTACTTGAACCAGCAGGAGATCGAAGGAAACGTACTTAAAATGATGCTCACAAGTGCTACCTGCTACACAAGGTAAGTGATGTACAGGAGATCCCAGCAATGCCCAGTAAATACACTGTTTTTTTAGAAGAACGCTCCCCTGTGTTGAGACTCAACCGCAGAGGTGTCACAACGCGTGTCATGATGCTCAAATGCACCGCGTTACTCAATGTGTTGTAATACTCAAAGTGCTGCGTTGGGCAATGCTCCCCTTTGAAGAGACTGAAACACTGCACTTTGCAGTGTATTGGCATGCATCTTAATCCTCAGGCACGCTGCGTGACTCAGCACACAGTGTCTCAGTGTATGTTGAGCAGAATTCTAGAACACGCAGCGTGGCCCAGGAAACAAGAAGATGCTGAATGTTCTGATTGTGCATGATGTAGAAAGCGTTGTGCTGGTGCGCATGTGCACTCAGTTCAATTCAAAAGCTTTATTCGGTTTGTAATAACAACCATATAAGCGACAAAAAGAGAAAACATTATACATTATAACAGCCTCTGCAACATTCACAAAGTAAAATACATAATAACATATCTACAGATTTTACAGAAAGTGACATGTGCTAACAATTATGAGCAAATTACGCTATAAAGTGTCATATGCCAACTATATTCCTATTTTGGTTAATGTGCTAGCAATGAACATTATGTGCAAATTACGCTATAAAGTGTCATATGCCAACTATATTCCTAATTTGGTTATTATAAAATGGCGCTTATCAACTGTATTCAGTTCTGTGCAAATTACTTAACTGCTATATGCCATGTACCAGTTCATTTTATATACAAACTTAAAAAATGATGGATTTCCTAGCATCAATACTTTTTAAGATGTACAACGCTACGTGAAAACATACATCCGGGCTTTCCAGGGTAGAAACTAGCCTCATAGCATTTTTAGTGGTCCGGACGTTATATTTTAAAAACAAGGGTTTTAAATAAAATTTTCTTAGTGAGAGATAAAATTTACAAAACATTAAAAAGTGACAACAACTTTGCTTAGACATATTATCACAAGGACACACAGAGCTAGTGCTTTTTTCATAATCGGGAAAGCCACATGATGGTGGACGATCCCTAACCTTAAGCGTGTCAGAACAAAGCGATGAGTGGATTTCGTTACATCAATCAAATATGCCTGGCAACCAGTTTTAAGATTTAATTGTTGGTAGGATATCAAAGTGGGTTGTTTCCCAATTAGTCTCTCTCGAACCACCATTTTATAGTCTAAGAAGTTTTCTTTAATCTCCCTTTTTGCAATTAAAGTCACATTCTCTAAATCTTAGTAGATATTGCAATTAAACAAAAGTCTATACCAATAATTAATAAAGCTCAACCAGTGGATACGGGAACAATAGTCCAGCTTCAGACAGTCTTTAATAATACGTTGTGTAAATAGCGTTTCCTCTTTCACCCAAATAGAGCGCCATAATAGAAGAGAACGTAAGGCGGCTAAGTCTGAAATATAATTTAGTCCCACTTCCTGATGTATCAAATCTATAGAGGCCGAAGGGGGACCACTCAGCAAGCGTTTGAGAAAAGCGTTTTCGTCTTGCTGTAATAAATTCTGTGGGGCCGATTCACAGAACTAACTTAAGACAAAATCCTAAACTTACTACTTTTGGTATTCACAGAAGTTAGGATTTTGTATTAAGACAAACTTAAGACAGACTTAAGACAGACTTAAGACAAACTTAAGACAAACTTAAGACAAACTTAAGACAGAGTTAAGACAAACTTAAGATAAACTTAAGACAGACTTAAGACAGACTTAAGACAAAATCCTAACTTAAGTCTGTCTTAAGTCTGTCTTAAGTTTGTCTTAAGTTTGTCTTAAGTCTGTCTTAAGTCTGTCTTAAGTTTGTCTTAAGTCTGTCTTAAGTCTGTCTTAAGTTTGTTTTAAGACAAACTTAAGACAAAATCCTAACTTCTGTGAATACCAAAAGTAGTAAGTTTAGGATTTTGTCTTAAGTTAGTTCTGTGAATCGGGCCCTCAGAGTGGTGCCCTCAGATGCCTGCTCCATAAAGAGCAGAAGATACACACCTGGCATTATAAATAGCAACCATGGGCCATATGTAGGTAGGCTGTGTTTTGCGATTCTCTAATTGCAATTTTTAGGGAATCGCAATTAGAGAATAGCAAAACGCTATGTAGGTAGGATTAGCAATTTATTTGTGCGAATCCCACCTATTCCTTATTTGCGATTCTCTAATTGAGAATCGCAAATAAGGAATACCTTGCCATTCATTCCTATGGGCTAAAAGGCCCATAGGAATGAATGGGTGCAAGGGTGTCAATAGGACACCCTGTTGCACCCCTGAAATGAGCATGGGTGCACATGTGGCGCACATACATGCCCTAAGGGCATGTATGTGTGCCACATGGCACTTTGAATAATGCAAAAAACTGCATTATTAAAAGAAATCGCAACTTACCATCAACCTGAAGTTGGTGGTAATTAGCGATTCCTTAAGCCAAAATAGCACAACTTGGGTGCTTTCTACATTGCATTTAAGGAATCGCTATTTGGGATTCCTTAACTGCATTTGCAAAATAAGGAATCGCAAATTTTGCGATTCCTTATTTTGCATGTGGGTTGTTGTTCCCTACATAGCATACTGCCCAAATTGCGATCGCAAACGCTGAAATTCTGCGAATTTCAGCATTTGCGATCGCAATTTGCCTTTCTACATATGGCCCCATATCTTTAATTCTTCTGGCTCCCACTTTGGTTGAAAATCTGAAAATACTATTGGTATTTCTACTCATTTTGTGTCGTATGTTATCATATTCGCGTAACCACTTCCCATCTCCTGTAAAGGTTACGCCGAGGTAACAGAAAGATTTAACCGAATACATTTTAGTGCCCTCCAGAAAGAAAGCCTTACTTGACTTAGATGTTTTTTTCCCACATGTCATTACAACTGTCTTAGATTTGTTGATTAAAAGTTTTCTGACCTTAATAAACAATATAAAATTATTAATAAGGCACTGGAGGCCTATTGGGTATGTGACAATAAAACCGCATCATCTGCATATAGTAAAGTTGGGACAGCCTGGCCTTCTATCAGGGGGGCATCTGCGGGTAACTGTTTTAAGGATGCATCCACTTGGTTAATAAACAATGAGAACAAAAGTGGGGCCAGAACACAACCCTGATGGATGCCCCGTTTATCGTTAAAAAACGGGGTACATTCACCTGCGGTGCCATAGCGCACTCTACTGGATCGACGTTCATAAAGTCTTGCCAAGAAATAAACGATTTCTTTATGGGCGCCAGTATCCAGTAGTATGCGCCACAATATAGAATGATCCACAAGATCAAACACGCTACTTAAATCGGCAAAACATAAGAACAGATTACCCCCTTTCATTAAAGTGTACTTGCTAATAAGCAAATCAAGGTTGACACACTGTTCAAGAGTACCTAAACCCTTCCTAAACCCATATTAGGCTTGTGAAAGGATTTTGTTGTCTAAGGCCCAGGATTCGAGCCTTTTCAACAGAATCCTACTCATTACCTTAATGGAAGAGTCTAATAGCGATATTGGCCGGTAATTTCAGGCTTCTGATTTAGAACCTTTTTTAAAAAGGGGGATAATTAATGAATGTCCCCAAGACGGCGGGAAATGATCTTCAACAGCGGCATTAAAAATCCTAGTAAAAATCGGGGCCCATAGATTAATTTCATTCTTATACCAAGCAATAGGAACCCCATCCGGCCCTGGGGCTTTGCCTCCTTTGCTATCCGCTAGTCCTTCATATACTTCATCAATATTTATCAGTAGGGGTAAAACGGGCCAGGTAGAGTCAATGGAAAGGCTATTATCGATCCTATCTGGGTTAAAAATGTTAGTAAAATGTTCAATCCAGGCATTACAGTTTACATACGAGGTTAATTCTGGTTGACAATCATCTGTTAAAAAAAGGGCTATTTACTGTCTCCCAGAATAGTTTGCTATTATTAGTTGCTGCAGCTAAACTAAGTTTATCCCATGCTTCACCTTGCATTTCTTTTTTACGGGCTTCAATAGTCCGTTTATATTTATAACGTAATTCTTGTATATTTATTTTATTGCGTGGCTTATTTCCTAGTGCTAACTTCAGGCTATGTAAGGCCTGGGTACAATTCCTATTGAACCATCCTACATGTAATTTTTTTGTTGCACTGTAATTCTTGCGAAAAGATCCTCTATAATCTTGGTTATTTTAAGGAAGCTAGGAATCAGGAGTGTTGAATTTAACTCTTCGCTAAGACAGTGATCTATTTCCTGACTACATTTAACAATCACTTCCTTTTGTATTTTCTGGGAGTCAACGCCTGTCCATTTGATCCTCGTACCATTTGCTCTTGTGGGGGTAATATTAATAATACTCTTAGTGTTATTTAGTTTTCTTTTCACCCAGCATAATAGTGTTAACGAAATGCTGTTGTGATCGCTAACAGCCAGTTCTGTAATCCATAAATTGGCATAATCAGTATTACACGAAATCAAAACGTGGTCAATGCTAGTAGCGGCATTCCTGCCTGTAAATGTTGAGCATTTAATATTATCCCTGGTCACGGTACATCTCAGAAGTTCGAGATCGAACGTAGCTAGTAAAGAATTTAGCGCTGTACCATATTCACTGTGTGGGAAAGGCACATGGTCAGCACTATCCTCCACGTTATGGCCTTTCGAGAAGCCACAGATTTTAGTTTGGGCCAACGGACAGACTTGGATATTAAAATCACCGACCCAAAGGATAATAGCTTGTGTATTTAGTTCTGACAATGCCCTCTCAATTTCTATTTCCAGTTTGTAAATTACACTCCCCCTATCACCATTAAAAATGTTATTATAGTAATTAACTAAGAGCAAGTCTCTGCCCTTATGGAATTGAAGCCTCATAAGCTGACAGTGGTAATCTATTGTTATACAGCTTTTAATTTTGCATTCCACAAGTTTATTGGAAACGAGAATCAACAGTCCACCCTTAGCCCTTCCTGACCTGGAATCAATAGCATTAATCCAATTTGAGGTGTATCCCTCTACAAAAATTGGATCTCTATGCCAGGTCTCTTGTAAACAGATTATATCATAATTAGAAGTGATAAAATCTTTCCAAAACAGCGTATCTAGTTTCCTTTTAAGACCTGCTACGTTCCATGTCACAATTGTGTATCCTTCATTTGCGCCTGCCGTAACAGGCTTACTCCTCAAGTGTAAATTATTTGAGCTGTCCTCAAGTAAAGGCTCTAATATTGCAGCACTTGCTGTCATCTCGATTTCAGACTGCCGCTCCCAAGTTATTTCTTGCAGTTCACTGTCTGTATTTACAACCATATTACAGTAGGACTTATTATAAACTTCTTGTACTATGGGCAGAGGAAATGACAGCCCAGCCTCTAATGCTGCTCCTTGTGCTATGGCATCGTCGGTCCCTGTTAAATTGGACACCTGCCCTATTCCATCAACTAACACAAGTTAGTCGTTATCTTCCAAAGAATTTAGTGCCTGATATCTGTTATATAAAGGAACATTTATACAGAATGATGATTGCGCTAATGATAATGCTTGGTTAGGAAGAGAGAGGTTGTGAGTTAAATTACCCTGATTCCTACTCAGCATTAGATGCCTATAAAAATAACCCAATGGCAAGAGAGTCATATTGTACTCTCGAGGGGACGGTGGTGGAGCATTCCCTAAGGTATTCTTCGCCCCAACGGGGGACTTAAAATTAATAATGATACAATCTCCTTCAAATATTTTATTCAGAGGGCCTATCCATCCTACCCGTTGCGTTAATAATATCTGGTTAGTCCCTGACAATGGAAACCGCAATTGTTAGACAACCAATGCAAGGTTTTATTTTTAAGTGCATCATGATTTTCCCGCTGGTCCTTCCTTAACTTAGGTGCATTCACTAAAACTGCCACATATGCCCCACATTCAGGGGGTAAGTCAATAGATGAAGGTGCTTTATTTGTTTCAGAAAGTAAAAAATCCATGTTGTCTGTTCTATTGATATCTGTTGCCGGGGGGTTACTAACCCCTGCAGATAATTTCTCCCTTTGAACTTTGCCGCAATTTAAGAAAAGTAGCATGTTTTGTTTTGCTCTGCATTAGATTTTCCTTCAACACTTGACTATAAGTTTGATTCGCTACAGGGAGTCTCTCTGTCTGATTAGTTGCATTAACTGTTGGGGGATTGCTACTGCTATCGGTGGCCAAAATTAGATCCTTCCTGCAGATATCTATCCTCAAACTGCCCTTTTCCATTCTTGCATATATTTTCTCAAAACTACCATGTAATTTATGAACTTCCTTAGCTATATTATCTATTCTATCATGGAGTGGCCTAAGTAGTTCAATTAGTTTATCAAAAATAACTTCTGCAGATATTACATTCAGCAAATTTTCAGGGGCTAAATCATTAATTGTATTAGCTGGGACCCCCTTGTAGGTTATCTCTTATCTTTCTTTACCTTAGAGTTCCCCAGGCCATTTATTTTCTTTTTCTGTGCGATAATTTTTGGCTGAGAGGGTAGGGTGGGGGGACGTTAGGGGAGGCAATCAATACAATGGGTGTGTTAGAAATACGAGAAATACGAGAGTGCTCGTCTACAGTATCATTCACATCCTCAGCATCAACAGACCCATCTCTTACAATTGAAGGAAAATCAGAGGTAGTTAATCTTTCTTCATTAGTCAAAATTAATTCATCACTAGTCTTGTCACCGAGCATTGTACTAAACCCTGTGGACAGGCGTCTCTCCGTACGATTTATCTCTTCTGATAGAGCACTAACAGCTTTAACTAAATATGTATCTATGGTATTACAAGTTTTGTCCATCAGGGGTTTATTCGCACGTCTCCTTGCCATTTTACAGTGAAGCCAATACTCTGTCCTTCACTCTAAGTTGAAAGATTAATGTCAATAACAGAGTTTATACACTTTAAGCAATTTAACCAAGTCAGTACCTTTCGGCAGTGTTACGTTGACATGTCCAAATGCATGCGGGTATCAGAGAGGTGGCCCAGCCCAGCCTTTTCTGGCCTTTGACGGCCTAAGACGGTCCCGCCCTTGTCCCGGGCTTCTCCCGGCGTGTCCCGCGGGACGAGGATCCAAGCAGACCTTTATGCGCCTCCTGGCGCCAGCAGATGACGTTCACGACGTCCTCGCGGCAATCAGGGATGCTGGGAATTGTGGTCTCAGTATGGCGGAGCCAAGCCCGGCCAATGGGAACGGCGGAGCAAAGCCCGGCCCGGAATTCTGCTGAAGGCAGGAAACTGCTGCAGATGAGCCAGGGATCACGGGTAGAGGCTCGGCGCAGAGAGTCCCGGCCAAGCAGAACGGCGGAGCAGGGCCCGGCCAGAAGTTCAGCCCCCAGCAAGGTAGAAGATTCACAGGGGACTCGGCCCCAAGCAGACCTTTATGCGCCTCCTGGTGCTTGCAGATGACGTTCGTGGCGTCCTCGCGGCAATCAGGGATGCTGGGAATTGTGGTCTCAGTATGGCGGAGCCAAGCCCGGCCAATGGGAACGGCGGAGCAAAGCCCGGCTCGGAATTCTGCTGAAGGCAGGAAGCTGCTGCAGATGAGCCAGGGATCACGGGTAGAGGCTCGGCGGAGAGAGCCCCGGCCAAGCAGAACGGCGGAGCAGGGCCCGGCCAGCAGTTCAGCCCCCAGCAAGGTAGAAGATTCACAGGGGACTCGGCCCCAAGCAGACCTTTATGCGTTTCCTGGTGCTTGCAGATGACGTTTGCGGCGTCCTCGCGGCAATCAGGGATGCTGGGAATTGTGGTCTCAGTATGGCGGAGCCAAGCCCGACCAATGGGAACGGCAGAGCAAAGCCCGGCCCGGAATTCTGCTGAAGGCAGGAATCTGCTGCAGATGAGCCAGGGATCACGGGTAGAGGCTCGGCGGAGAGAGTCCCAGCCAAGCAGTACGGCGGAGCAAGGCCCGGCCAGCAGTTCAGCCCCCAGCAAGGTAGAAGATTCACAGGGTACTCGGCCCCAAGCAGACCTTTATGCGCCTCCTGGCGCTTGCAGATGACGTTCGCGGCGTACTCACGGCAATCAGGGATGTTGGGAATTGTGGTCTCAGTATGGCGGAGCCAAGCCCGGCCAATGGGAACGGCGGAGCAAAGCCCGGCCCAGAATTCTGCTGAAGGCAGGAAGCTGCTGCAGATGAGCCAGGGATCACAGGTAGAGGCTCGGCGGAGAGAGTCCCGGCCAAGCAGAACGGCGGAGCAGGGCCCAGCCAGCAGTTCAGCCCCCAGCAAGGTAGAAGATTCACAGGGGACTCGGTCCCAAGCAGACCTTTATGCACCTCCTGGCGCTTGCAGATGACGTTTGCGGCTTCCTCGCGGCAATCAGGGATGCTGGGAATTTTGGTCTCAGTATGGCGGAGCCACGCCCGGCCAATGGGAACGGCGGAGCAAAGCCCGGCCCGGAATTCTGCTGAAGGCAGGAAGCTGCTGCAGATGAGCCAGGGATCACGGGTAGAGGCTCGGCAGAGAGAGTCCCGGCCAAGCAGAACGGCGGAGCAGGGCCCGGCCAGCAGTTCAGCCCCCAGCAAGGTAGAAGATTCACTCAAGGTGAATCAGCGCCCAGCAGCACATGAGGGCCGCAAATACGGAAAACTGCACAAAACTAAAAGTACTTGCTGTTCACATCAGGGACCAGCTGAGAGCGAAAAACCAGAGCACAAGGTGCCATGGGATGCAGAGGGAACTACAAAGGAGAATGACCGCAAGAAATTCAAATGTGGTTTTTCGGAAATAAATTCTCCAAATCAAGTTGGTGGGTGTGTTGAATAATCTGCTTGTCGCCAATACATAGTAAGCAGGGACGGGGTTCAGATTAAGAGGTTTGAACAGGTATTTTATTGTAAGAGAAACACACCCATGAATGGGAGCGTCCGACACCTATGAGTCTCATCTCCAATTGATTAATGTTGCTATGGGTCTCGTACATGCCATTCCAGCCCCGAGCATGTAACACAAGTTAAAGATAATCAACCATACATAACAATAGCAGCCCACATGGGACTATGTAACTATGCAGTCTCACATTCACAAGGTTACTTACAACCTACTACACAGCCATTGTGATTAAATATAGGAAAGATAGGCAAATAGATCTAGAGAGAGAGGGTAACTAACCAGATGATCCAATCTTGCATGCAATGTCGCCGGGGAGAGGGGTTGCATGGCCTTATGGCTCGGGGGACTTCTACGAGTGGGGGAGGCTTGCGGTCTCCCAATCCAGGCACTGGATGGTGAACTTGTGCTGGGCATGTGGGTATATGGCATAATTATGACCCACTCGCCTCCTGGCCTGACGATTTGGGAACACCTACTTAAAGTAGCTAAGGAAGTAAGAAACCTTGGGAGTACCATGGACTACAAGCTATCAATGACTGCCCAAGTGGACAAATTAGCAAGATCCAGTTTCATTACTATAAAAACTCTGTGACGCATCTTCCCCACTTGGAATGACCACACAAGGCCCAGGCTACTATCTCTCTTGTTCTGTCAAAACTGGATTATTCCATTAGCCTCTACCATGGATCATCAGGGATCTGCCTTGTCACCAACTCTCTTCAACATTTACGTGTCCTCATTGGCCACTCTAATCAGAAAGCATGGTTTCTCCGTAATTATGTATGCCGACGATTCGCAGCTTACAATCTCGGTTTCCAAACCATCAGAAGTAGTGTCTAACAGCTTTCATGCATGCCTGAAGGACATCATGAACTGGATGAGCTCGAACTTCCTAAAAATAAATGCGGACAAAACGGAGGTACTAGAATTTGTTAAGGGACCTCCATTATGGAATAACGGCAGGTGGCCTATGGCGGCGGGAGCCTGTCCTAGTCCAGGTACCAAGGTTAAGAACTTGGGGGTGGTTCTAGATGAGCAGCTTAATCTGTCGGCCCAAGTTAACCAGCTAACTTCCTCCTGTTTCTTTCTCCTAAAAACATTGAGGAAAATGTTCCCCTTTATTACATACAAACTTCAAAAAAACGTTGTAGTGGCACTTTTTCTATCCAAATTGGACTACTGCAACGCGCTCTTTGTGGGAATAGATAAGACACAGGAAAGGAAGTTGCAATCATTGCAAAATGCTGCTGCCAGACTGCTCATGAACATCCCCAAGGGACGCCCGACATCAGAGGCTAGCAGAGCTCTACATTGGCTTCCCGTTCAGCAAAGAGCTCATTTTAAGGCTCTTTGTACAGTACATAAGGCCCTCTATGGAGGAATATCTGGGGAAGTGCGGAAACTTTTCACAATGTACTCCCCAGCTAGATCTCTCAGATCCTCAACGAAGGGTTTTGTGTGTATTCCAAAAATACACAAGGCAAGATAGGGGTCATTCTGTGCGGCCAAACTTTGGAATCAGATGCCATCCACATTGCGACTTCAACCTAACTGAATGATGTTTAGGAAGGAGCAGAAAACCTGGTTGTTCTCTCAAACGTAAAGCTTCAGAGACTCACGCTAGTTATCCATGTGTCACAGTCAGCGCCAAGACGCCACGGCATTCGTGTGCTTAATAAGTAATATTTCAAATCAAATCAAAAGACTACGATAGATTCAAAACTATGCTGCCAGAGTACTCTTACATATAAAGTCACAAGCCCACATTTCCCCTGACTTGAAGGCCCTGCGTTGTTTATCGGTTGCCAGAATATCCACATTCAAGCTGCTTGGCATCGCCCACAAAGGAATAAAATCACAAAATACATTCGACAAAGGAACCTCCGCTCTAAATTGGCACCCCACCTAAAAATCCCACCATACAAGAAAAAAAACATAGGTGGCACATCATTCTCTGTTCAAGCAGTAAAACTATGGAACTCCTTACCCCCAAAAATAAGATCCATGGATAACCACCTTATCTTCAGAAGACTACTCAAGAGTTGGCTCTTCCTCACATAGCCACCATGTTCAAACAAATTATGCAGCATATCCCTGTGTATATAATCAATTATTCAGATTACATATGTGTACCTAGATATATGTATTCCTTTGGATACATGTGTATCATAAACATGTTTATAAATATGTAGATTTTCATTAGTTCTGCTTCATGAATGTACATATTACTTGTGGTTATATTATTCTATGTTTAACATTTATATAGGTCTCCGCATAAATAAGTACATTTTTACAATAACTATTCATCTACAATTGCTTCACTATTGAAAAAGAAAAAAAATTATATATAAATCTATATATGTATATATATATCACCTACTGGTGTTTTTTTATTTGCCAATATCTTTGGCGCTGGTTGACGAAACGTCGCAAAAGTTTCAAAACTAATGGTCTGCTCCGGTCAGCTCCTGTCTTGAAAGTATCGAGGTGATTCGCCAAGCGGGGGCCGAGAAAAAAGGGGGGACCCAAAAACCCAAAACAAGTTTTCCACATGTTAATTTCCATAGGAAACTTTAGACACGGCTCCAGCCCGAACTGCTGAACGGAACTACACAACATTTGGCATAAAGGTAGTTCTTGGTTCAGAAAGCGCCCTTTTTTTAAATGGTGTAAATCTGTCCAGTAGTTGCTGAAGAATTGAAAAAATAAAAATATCTATATCTGAGCACCAAGGAGGATTCACGACTCCTCCCGAGCACAAGCTTCATTTTGATTGGCTGTCAACATTCCAAACCAGTGTTGGCAGCCATCTTGTGACTTCGTAACCGAGTCACAAGAAAAAGGGTGAAAAAACATTTAAAAACAAGAAAGTCGGGCAGGGTACAAACACCCTGACTTTTATTTTATTTTTTTAATCGGCCGAATTCGCGCTGGGTCGTTATTGTTAAGCCCCCAGGTGGGCCAGGTCCCGGTAGCAAAGCGGAATTATATAGCGGGGGCCTGCTGGGGCCCCCGCAGCCCCGGTGACCGCCAAATCCCCAGGACAATCTGTAAATATGGGTGGGGGCCTCGCGGGCTCCCCCAAACCCCGGGAACCGCCACCTCCCTGGGGCTTTATTGTAATAAGGTAGGTGGGGCCTCGTGGGCCCCCCATGCCCCGGGGACTGCCACCTTCCCGGGGCTTTGCTAAATAATTAGTGTGGGAGGCTCGAGCCCCCCCACACTGTCCCAGGGACCACCACCTTCCCGGGCACTGTTTATTTAAATATGGGGGTCCGTTATGGACCCCCGGGCCCTGGGGACCACCACCCGCCAGGGCCGGTTCCTGCAATGTCCTGGGGTGCCCACCCCCAGGACATTGCTGTTTGCTATGACAGGGCGGGAGCACGGCCCCCCTGCTGAAATAATAATAAGTTAAACAATGGGCAAGCTCCAGGGAATGGGGTCCCCTGGGCCAATAGCAGCCCCGGGAAGGGGGGCCACACGGCCCCCCTTCCCTATAAATATATTAAAAAACAGGAGGCCATGCCCCGGGGGATGAAGTCCCTGGGGCTGAAATCGGCCTCGGGAGGGGGGCAGCATGGCCCCCTTCCCATATGTTTTATTTGTATTTTTTTTAAAGGGTTAGGCCAGGGCCCCAAAAATACTAAAAGAAGGGGGGGCCACACAGCCCCCCTTCTAAAAATATATTTTTTTAAAAGCCGCATCTCTCCAGAGGCCCAACCCCCTCCCTGCACCACTCTCCAAACGTGCCCCCTAGCGTGTTCTAAGTTGGGGAATTAAGTCCCCTTGAATACTGAGGGTCCCTGGGGGCCAACTAAACCACCAGGTACCTCCATTAAGTGCCACACAGCTGGATTGCAGAGAGGTGGTCCGAGGTCCTGCCCCTTTTTACACCACTCTACAAACTTGCCTCCGGGACATTGCTGTTTGCTATGACAGGGCGGGAGCACGGCTCCCGCCATGCCATAGCAAACTCTGCTTTGCTTCATTGAAGCGAGAGCAGGAAACCTGTTCTCGTATCAACGAAGCAAAGCAGTATTGCTTTTGAGCAAGGGGAGCTGCATGTTAGCAGCTCCCCTTGCTCAAAAGCAATGCCAGCTCCTGCAAGAGGCGGGGAGCTAGCTGAAACCATGGGGGCATTGAGGCTCCCCCCAAGGTAGCCAACGCTAAGGGCCAGCCTCTGGAATGGAGTTCCCAGGGCCAGAAGTGCCTGAAAGGGGGGCCCCCTCACTTTATTTTTAAAAAAATGAATGGCCGGGCCCTGGGGGATGGGGTCCCCGGGGCCGAAATCAGCCTGGGGAGGGGGGTTGCGCGGCCCCCCTCCTAAATAATAATAAGTTAAACAATGGCCAAGCCCCAGGGGATGGGATCCCCTGGGCCAATAGTGGCCCAGGCTAGGGGGGCCACGGGGCCCCCTTCCCTATAAATACTGTAAAAAAAAAAGAGGCCATGCCCCAGGGGATGGGATCCCCAGGGCCAAAAGTGGCCCAGGGAAGGGCCCCCTTCCCTGGGCCTCAACACACAGAATCATCCCATAATAAAGGATAGGATGCTTTCTTCTCTGGAATGCCCCATCAAATTCCTTCCAACAGTGCCCATTAAATTGTTCCTATGCACAAACTAACGTATTCTGAATCATGATCCAGGTCAGAATATATCTTCACCAGGACCACTCGAAAAATGGTGAAGATATTTATCTAATCTATATCCTTTTCCTCTACCTTGGGCTTATGCTGTTTGTGGGAACACTCCTTATTTTGTTGAGCGACATCAACTACTGGTGTTTCTTTAATCAAATCAAACATCTTGATACACACACCCTTGGAAATCTTATCCTTAATCTCATTTGATTAATTCACACCCAGCTGTGACCTGGGAGGACATGACTGAGCTAAGACCTACCCCCGTTTCTTCACTTTTTTACTACGATCTTTGTCTCTAGCCTTTTGAACAACATGTAGAACAGATGGCACCTGCAAGGACAGAGCCATGACCCCAGTAACGTGCAGGCATGTCCCAAGACCGGCTCCTCATTGTACCTGTCTGCACCATTTTGCCCCCCCCCCAAAACCATCATGGGAAAAGGAGTAACGACCTTGTGCTATTATAGACTGGGTTGCCACCATACCTGCGGATGTGCCCTGGCCCTTGTCCTGCCCACCCAACTGGGATGTTACAGCCTGTTCACCCTGGCAACTAGCTTGAGGTGGTGCCACAACTCACTTGACCTCAGCTAATTAATCCTCTTAGAAAACTGCTGCAGTCACACCACTGCTCAGTGAGGTAGACAGGCCCTCTACCTTGGCCAACATGGCAGCATATCAGACGGACGCCAGTAAATCAGGCTAACTCACCTGCACCTCTCCTGGGTAAGACCAGAAAAGCAGTTGGTGATGAAACTGAGGCAGGATGGGCTAATAGACCCCACCCCACTGCCAAGGGCTATTGAATTGATGCCTTGCTGCAGGACACCATAAATAATTAAAATAATGCCTGCCCCACTGTTTGCCCTCACAGAAGTTGTCAAAGGGGCAGAGCAGCTCTAGTATCCATCATCTGAAGATAGCCCTGGCTCTTAGATAACCCACTGTTCAAAGCCGAAGTTTGATTTGCCTCTTGCCCTTCTTCTACAACCCTGCTGTTTTGTGCCTGGGTATTCCCATCCCAGCACTGACTCCAGTATTTCTAGTTCTCTAGCAAAGGTGTGAAAGCACAACCTTGGGAGGAACAGCAGAAAATAGCAGAACGGTCCACCTGGGTCTACAAGCAGAATGTGACTGTGGAATGGCGGCAAAAGAGGCTGCAAGGCTCTTGTCCCCCACCTCTTAAAGGTGGCCAGGCCCCACCCTAGCTGTCTTTAGCCCCTGCGCTCCCCTCCAGGGTCAGACTGACCTATAGGGCAAGCAAGCAGTGCCTGATGGGCTGGTCTGAAAAGTCTGTGTGTGGACCAGCTTTTTGGGTGTTTGTGGGACCGCTTTATTGTTTGAGGGCTGGGTTTTACTGTTGATGTCCATGAAATTTCCACAAACATTGCCTGTAGCAAGCATAAATACGTGTTCCCACATACAAAACACCTCGACAGAGTGTCTTATCGGGAGCAAAACGGGCCGATTTTCAAATGGGGGCCATTTTTTAGCGTCCTGATTGCCTAAGGCATGCCACTTTTATTTTGCTGCCATACCCTAATTTTTTTTATCTAAGTCCGACCCTGCTCCCATCCCAAACTGTAAGTGAATTTCGCACAGCTCCAAAATCAAGGGGCTACACCCCTGGCTGCCATTGCTGAATAGTCCCCTATGCTGCCCACGTGCCTGTATCTAACAGTAGTGTCTCCCAAAATTGTTGTAATGTTTTTTTCATCCACATCACTGAGTTTGGTGCGCTATTTAGAACTTGTTTCAACATTTCTTTCAGTGGCAGTGCCAGAGGGATCACCTGCTGGGAACAATTATGGGATATAATTGAGGCATGCATTACCAATGCCAGCCAATGGTCATAAATGAGCCTGGACATGGCGCAAACTTCATATTATCAGCGTGTTGCTTTCTAAACCATTTACCACCATCTGCACAAATATCATTGTGGGCTTTCTTTTAGGCAGTCAGATCTTTTTTCAATATTTACTTTGTACTTATTAGCTAATTTAACCAATATAGGATGAAATAGTATTTTTTGCCATACTCGCTGATTTCTCTGTGTATGCTTAAAGGTTTTTAAGGTCTAATTATTTGTATAGTTCATGTTCATCATTGGCAGTGGATGCTGTTCCAAGATATTATGCGTTTCGTTTTCCAAATACTGGCCTCAATGTATATATTGTCTCCTTCTTACTGATTTTAGAATTTACTGTTTTCCGGTCTTTGGTGTTATTTAACAATTTTGTATTATTCATCATATTCAATGAATTTTATGGATGTATGTATGGATAAAAAAAACCTTTTTGTTATATGGATTTCAATTAAAAAATATATATATATTTACTTTGAACTAATTGTGTGCAAATTATATGTCAGAATAATATGACAGAGCTATACTTTTAATGTAGTTTTAATCCATGTCTTCGAAGAACAAAGCAAGTACATTTTGGAGTAGTAAGGTAATTACTTTAATTGAGACTCTTTTCCATTAGGGGAGTCATTAACAAATAAATACGGAGTAACTATATGGGAAAAGCACCAGCAAAAGTGGGAACTGCTACCACTACCAATCCTGCTTTTACTCCTTTGACACCCATGAACCAAGATAAACTCCCAAAATAGGTTTAAAAGCCCTGGGGGCAGATTTATGAGCCCCTTGCGCCACTTTTGCGTCACTTTTCCCATGTTAAAAGTTACGCAAAAGTGGCGCAAGGGGCTCATAAATCTGCCCCCTGGTTGTAAGTGGGACAAAAAATTATGATTCCTGTGTAAACAAACCTATGTTTGCACAGGGGTCGGAATAATGAGTTGTGTGGATTTGTGTGAAATTCGGGAAGTTCAGGAATTTATGTAATGCATATTTGCAGATGTTCTAGAAATTTAACATTGTGCAATTTCATCGCGATTTTTAAGTGATTGCACGTCATGTAAAAGTGTCTTACGAGAAAACTTTCTCCAGTCTGTTTCTTTCAAGGTGTGCACTGAGATTAAAAAAAAAAAAGTCATACAAGTTGGCCATGAAAATGGAGGGGCAGATTTACACTGCACTTTTACGCCACCGTTGCATCACTTTTGTGACGCAGCGGCGGCGTTAACCATGCGCCACGTTGCAACTTATTTACAATGTGACGCATCTAGGCAGATGCGTCAGGTTGTAAAGCACTGCGCCACATGAAACCTGCGTCAGGTTTCATGTGGGCGTTCTGTAGCAGGGTGGGCGTTCCCTCGCAGGAAAGCCCCGTAAAACTGACGCAGTGAAATCTACAAGATTTCACTGAGTCCGTTTTACGACTCTGCTCCGTCAAATGCGTAAGGAGTGACGCACCACGTGAAGTATGGGCGGCCCCTGTGCATTGCAGGAGTTGCGTTGCGCTTGCGACGCGATTCCAGCAATGCACCACCCGTACGCCACAAGATGTGTCACCATGGTGCACCGCATTGTAAATGCGACGCATCTGTAGTGACGCAAGGGGGAGATTACGTGACGCATCTGTTCTGGCGCATCCCTGCTGATTTGCAGAGATGCGCCAGAAGTTGTAAATCTGCCCCATAGTGTCCACCTCACATTACAGTTTGCTGCCTGACTTCCATTCTTTCATATGGAACGCATTTCAGAGGGCTATGCCATTTTACATATGCCATTGTATATATATATACAAACATATGGTAAAATATGTTTTTTCCCTTTCACTGATTTTAAACCTTTTCTCATAACACAAACATAATTCATATTTTAGTATTACTGCATCAAATTACACATAATTGATGCTTTCAGGGGGACCCACAGAAAGGGTTTCTCTTTCATATTTAGTGACAAAATGATTGCACATGTTGCTTATAACAGAATGAAAATCAAGTCACTGTTCCAAATTTCCTGTTTCAGATTTGCACACAATGAATCTAAACTGTTATCTTTTTTCCAAAGAAAAATTCTGGAAGTATTACCATGATGTGCGCCAGGGAAAACGTGCAGGCTATTAAACGTGGTTTACACAATTTTCATTTCTTCCTTTAAAACCAGTCTGCTTTGCTCTAGTAATGATTTTACGTAGATCCGGAGACAGTATTACTATTAATTATTTTCCATGCCGAAAAATGAATTTACCTCATAGATACAGTGTTTATGTGTAAAGTGACAGATGTTTTCAGTAACGTGCCTGCTAATACTCTTTCTTTGACCATGGTCTTCATCAGAGTTATTTTTCAAACCTCTTTCACCAACAAACTGCTCAACATCTCTACATTTTTTATTTCTTTACCACAGAACTGCATTGGTCACAAAAGTGTAGGACGTTTACTGCTATCCCTCGGATTCATAATCTGAAAATAAATATAGTAGTAGTGACTGAGGAGGTAGTCGTATTATTGGCATGCAGCAGTGCTGCCTTAGGGGATGTTTGGTAAATACTGGGAAATAACAGGCAATATTATTGTTACCATCAGTCATTTCAGTGCCTTGGTAGCATTGAGCAGATAAGATTAATTGTGTTAATCATAAGGAGGTGTGACGGAAGCAAAACCTTAAGTAAAATCTAAAAATGTGGGAATGTCAAGGAGTACATAAAAAGTTGGTTACTTTTTTAACACTGTTCTACTTCCCCATCTAGCCATACACCTCTAATTGAGAGGATATGAGGCTCATTTAAACAGCGGGGTTGCCATTTTTATAGGTCCTCTCTACTGTGGTGCTTGCACTGAAAACAGAGCAGGTTTTTAAGCAAGCACCATTTTTTTGGGCACTGGTTACCAAACCTGTTTGTTTTACTGAAACAAATTCCAAAAAGCATTGTGTATTTCAATATAACCAAAAAACAGTGGCCCTGACTCACGGCCAGGTCCCACCTGTAGCTCAGGGACACTTCGTATTTCCTTTGACTGGGACTGCCCCGCCTTGCTTGGCCCAGGGCTGGGAAATCCGCTCACATACCTTTCACCCAAATAATGTGGGGTGACCATCAACACCGGTGCTGGATGGGCTGCCAGGTAAAGGGATTCAGCAGACAGAGCTAGATGGGGATCTGCCCATGGAAAACAAGTGGTTTCTTCAGCTATGAATGGGGCAGGTGGATCTTGATAATCTCAGACAGGGTCTTTGGTTGTAGGCAATGGTACATGTTGTTTTAGTTGGAAGATGAAATACCAGACGCAAAAATATCAAAATATACAAATATCACCTAAAGTCATACTTTATATGTAAAGGAAAATATATCGACTACAAAAATATAGAATACCAAAATATTTTCATGAAAGAGTAAATCTAGCACATTTTTTAAATGAACAATATATTAGCTTTAACAATATATGTACCTAAAATTATATGAAAATACAAAAAATGTCTAACTTATTAACATAAAATGAAAATATATAATTTAATAATAAATATAAAACATAAACCTAATGAATACATACAATTAATTAGGAAACAAATGTAAGTAATACAATATAAAACTACTAACAATAATTAACATGAATTAAAAACATATGTCAAAAAATAAAAAATATGCAAAACATTAACATTAAAATATTTACAAAAAGATATAGATGAGACAGATAAATAAAAATTACTTTTAAAATGAAATCCCAAAAAGTACATCTTAAAAATCTTATTTCAAAAATTTACAAAAAAGGTGGACTTGTAGAGGGCAACTTTACTATTCCTACTCCAAACCAAGCAACAGTAAGGAAAGTGCTGGGCTTTCAAGGGGTCAGATTTGCTATTACCAATCCAACAATAAGCAAAAGTCAGAAAAGTTCTGGACTTTGGAGGGGTCAGATATACTATTCTCACTCCAACCTGAACAAAAGTAGGGAACATGTTGGACTTTGAAGGTGTCAGATTTACTATTCCCACTCTAATGTAAGCAACAGTATGGAAAGTACTGAACTTTGGAGAGACCATATTTATCATGTCCACTCAGATCTGAGCAACAGCAGGGAAAGTATTTGACTTTGAAGGGGTCTGATATGTAATTTTTACTCCAACCTGAGCAACAGTAGGGAACTTGTTGGACTTCAGAAAGGTCTGATTTACTATTCCCACCCCAACCTGAGCAACAGCAGGGTAAGTTTTGGTCTTTGGAGTGGTCAGGGAACATCAGAAACAAACGTGTTGGACTCTTAACGTGTCAGATTTACTATTTCCACTCTGAAGAACAACAGAAGGGGAAATGTTTACCGTGATGACAGGAATATGATGTGGGAGCACGAACACTTTATTACTTATATGCTGCCTGTACTGGGGTGGCGTGGTGAGCAAATTAACGATGGGTTAAACCCAGATCTGTGACTGGGGGTGAATGTTTTGCCAATGTGCAATATTCCGTCCATCATCTTGTGTGTTTTGCTGAGACTCTTTGACTCCTCAGTGAGAGGAATTTGATGGTACGCCGATCTAAGGTCGAGCGTGGAAAAGACTTTTGCCCCTTCCAACAATGAAACGACTTCATTAATGTTTGGAAGAGGATGACAATCTACAATTATTCCAGCATTAAGCGTCCTGAGGTCAACACACATTCTCAATTTCTTGTCAGTTTTCCTCACCAAAACAATGGGAGAAACCCATTCTGCAGAATCTATTGGTTCAATTGTTCCTTCCGATACTAAATCATCCAAAGTTTTCTTAAGTTCCTCTCTAACATTGATGGGAACACCCCTCAATTTTTGCTTAACTGGAGTAAAGTCACTTTTAAGTTTAATTTTGTAAGAGTACTTTTTAACTTTGCCTCACACATCTGAAAACACATCTTTGAATTCTTTTTTAATCAGATTTTCTTTCTCCTCAGAGCTGACAACAGCAATACCATCTAAACATACACTGTCACTTAAAATCACAGGTTCTGCAGCACGGGGATTGAGAATAATACCAAACTTCCACTGATCTCTCCAACCCAACACATTTACTCCCTTAACTGCAATATACAATTTGACAAACATACACTTGGTTTTAAAACTAAGATCTACTTAAAAAAAATAACAAGATGTCAATTCTGGAACCATCAAAACTTTGAGCAATGATGTCAGACGGTAACATTTTTCCAATATCTAAAACAGAGGTAAACACCTGTCAAAATATTCTTTATCAATAATCGTCCATGGTGATCCTGAATCAGCCATTAGCTCAAGTTTAACACCAGAAACGACCACTTCACACAAAGGGCGTTTCCTGTATTGACCATCTGTGGAGTCATTAACATTAGAAATACCTTCTGTAAGATAAACAACAAAACCTTTCTTGTTTTCATTACATCTGTCATATTCCCACTTGCAACTTGTAGAATTGTCCTCTGAAACACATGACACTTTACCACGAGGGGTGGGAGTAAATTTCCTAACATCTCTACACACAATAGCAAAATGGCCTAACCTGCCACACTTCCTACATTTTTTGTTAATTGCAGGACATCCTCCATACGAAGCCATGTGTGTCCTGCTTCCGCATTTATAACACATAAAAGATTTTTCATATCTATCAACTCTCTTAAAGTTACCATAACTATTGGACCGAGTTGAACTTGCGCCTGCATGCACATTTTCATTACTCTGCATATCAGTTCGTTTTACTGTGCAAATTTCATCAGAAGACTCTGTTTTATCACCATTGTGGTTCTTAACAGTAAGCATCCATTTTTCAGATTGCTCTAATGGTGATTGCTTCAGATAACTTAGGGTCTCCTAATTCCCAAAGACGTTCTTGCGTTTTCTTATTCTTAACATGCACAATAATTTGGTCTCTCAACATTTCATCACACATATTCCCGAAATTACAATGTAATGCCAATGATCTTAAAGCAGTGATAAAATCATCAAATGATTCTGTATCATTTTGTGCCCTAGTGTAAAATTGATATCTATTAAGGGCTATGTTAGTAACTGGTTTAAATCTATTCTCCAACCTAAGCAAGGCTTCTTTATATACATTTGTGCTTTCACCTTCAATGGGAGTAACTTCTGGTAAAGCTCGAAACACAACTTATCCCTCTGACCCTAAACAATGCAAAAGAACACTTTTTTTCCTTTCTGCCCCCAAGCGCTCCCCGTCAATGACCTTCATATAGTTTATAAATTCTTCCTTCCAACGTGTCCATGGGATGGGTGGGTCTCCTTTATTTTGTAAAAACATTTCTGGGAGGTCAAACTTCATCTTTTTTATAATAATATTTAATTTTTTACTAAGAATTCTTTTAAAATGCCCTGCAAATTATAAAAAAAATTACCTGTGGAATTCTATAATTGTTAAATTGTATGTAGATTTTGTTTCACCCAAAACAAAACAAATTAAATAAATGACAAGATACCCAATAATTTGACAAAAGACATAAATTACTCAACATCCATCGAATTTTGAGGACTGAAAAGCAGAACAGAAGTCTTCCTGTTGAATTGTCCTTGTCCATGTGTTCTATTCTGCTTCTCACCAGTAGGTTATGTGGATGGTCTTTCCTCTTTGACTAGTCTGTCTCTCCCTTTTTAATAATTCACCCAAGATAAAATTCAATTTTTTTAACTTACTGCTTTAAATATTACTCTACTCATCCAAACCGCTGTGTTTTCTTTTTCTAAGCAATTCCTCCTCACTCCGTTATCCACTTGCTATCCAAATCGCTGTCTTTTCCTTTTGAAACAGCTCTTCCTAGCTCCGTTAGCCGGTTGCTATGGTGACGTTTACTTCTTTGCAAACAAACTGGCTGTCACATTGTTTTCATCTTCTCTTGCGTGTGCACGCATGAGTGACGCGCTACGTTTCCTTCCGATGACACTGCTGAGTCTGGAATTCTTCGTCAGACTGCTCGCGTCTTCGGTGTCTCGCTCCTCCTTGATGACACCCTGTATACTTTCAAGAAGTAAGCCGCACGCGTTGTTCACTGCAATCCAACCGCCACCAAAATCTTCCTCTCTCTTTTCTCCAAAGTTGCAAAATTCAGTCTCTTCCACGCCGTTTCACTCCCTACTTTCGAGTTTTCATCTCAATGAAATTCACCACTCTCGTCTAGGTGAACACTGCCTCCCACAATAATCTTCTTTCCCTTAGATTATACAATTTTGGTTCACGAACACTCCACGCCTGTGCCGCTTTATAGTTGGTGGGGTGTTCCTTCCCTCCTTCTACTCATCGCCAAAATTTGTAAGAAATTGCTGGAACTTAGTGAAATATAATATTTAATATCTAGATTGCGGCACAGCAACAAGGAACACCTGTCCAGCAAACAGAAACAGTGCAACTGACCTGAGTGCTTAGCAGCCACATAACATTCTGTGTGGAACTAGAATGTTTGACAACAGATGCAACACCTTAAAGGGGAAGGGAGATAAAGGATACAGAAAATATGCAAATGTAACACTGCCCCTTCTGTCAAGAATTTCCTTCAAATGGTCATTCCGACAACACAGCAACGAACATTCTATAAACCACGCAGGTGTCTCCTCATGTAAACAGACACACCGGGAAGGTATGGAACAGAGGAAGGATCACAGGGTGGGGAAGAAGCAATACTAACAGCAATGGTACACAATGCAATATTGTACAAGCAAGGATATTACAATGTTAAACTTTGGAGATCTCAAATTCACTATATGCACTCCAACTTAAGCAACAGTAAGAGAAGTGTCAGAGATTGATAAATTTAAATCTACCATACTGTCCCAAATTAAAAAAATATATACACACTTATTTTAAAAAATTGTTAGCTAAAAAATATTTTTAGAACTATTAACAATTCTAATTTCATTTTATATCAAATTACTTAAAAACATAATTACAAATTAAAAGTTATAAATGAACATTTAAAATAGGAAAAATTGTATAGTATTTACAAATTAAAATACTCCAATATATCAATTTAAAACACTTCTCAGCCTGCTATCTCAAATAATCTAGCACTCAAAAAACTAATTAAATTCATGTTTTTTAAACGTACTAGTACATATTAATTTAGCAAATAATTATAACACAATAATTCATATCACACCATATTACAATTCATTTAAGTCAATTTAAATAATTTACAAGGCCATTAATGTGACTGAACAATTAACAATCACAACAATTAATAACCATGTTATTTGTAATTATGTATTAAATAATTTGAAATTAAAATAATGTATATAATTTATAATGCAGTTCAAAAAATAAAAAATTAAATACATTCGTCCACATTAAAAAAAAAATAGGTTAGGCAATTTCCCAGGTATTACCCTAATAAACCCACCAATAAATAAATTCAGGTAAAATATAAAACATTTTTTAAATATTTTACCACATCAAAATAAATAAACCTTGCTAAAAACATCACACACACTTAACATTAAAATAATAATGACTTACAAAGCACAATCTAATGAAACAGAACAACATAATTTAAAAAACAATAATGTAATGCCATTTAGAAAAATAATATAAAGTACCTAAAATAATCTAATATTCTTACCACCTGCAATTTCCTTAGAAAGTTTCCATGACTGTATGTATAAAACAACGAAATGGCTGAAGAATAACTCACTACAATTTAATGGGGAGAAAACTGAAATACTACACTGCTCAGCGAATAAAATTCCACATCCCCTCCCTGACAATTTCTGGCCTACCCCTGCTAACAATCAACTGACCCCATCTAATACAGTGCGCAATCTGGGGGTGCTATTCAATAGCTCTACATCAGCAAAACTAGTCTGCACAGCTAGCATGAAGAAAACCTGAATGGGTGGTAGGTTATTTAGCTCTGCAGCCTCACGCCTATAGAATAGCCTACTGTTTGATCTTAGACAAACGGAGAATCTACTAAACTTCAGAAAGAAGCTAAAAACCTGGCAATTCCCTAGGGCTTAGCCTAACCATGCTGCAGCTATGACCATCTGGCTGTATGACAATGTATCACACATAGCGTCTACTGAGTAATTTGAAGCACCAGGATACCCGTGGGGTGACAGTGCACTAGAGAAGTCTCACATACAATACAATACCTATATTCTACCCCACAATATTTTTGACATCACAATATGTTTGACACACTATCTTTGCCACATAATATTTTGTAAGCAACTTTTCGATGGTACATTGTTATTTTATACACCAATATAAAGATTTGCCCCATAAAAGCAATGTCTTCTGAAAACACACTTTCCAACTTGCCCATGATCTACTGTGGTCAGATGATTCTGAAGCCAAGGCCATAGTACTGCTCTCCCCAGATAAGGCCACTGCCAGGAGCTCCACCCAGATTTTCAGTTCTGGTTTGGTAATGTATCTATCTGAGAGACATTTTATTTCCAATTTATAAAGAGTAGGTTTTGGATAAGCCCCCCACCACCAAGCCATAGCCTTGATTGAGTCAATTCCCTTCAGTCATTGGTTTGAAATGTCAATTACATCTTGGATTAGCCCAAAAGAGCTCCAAATTCAGGTTTTTGGCATACCATTTTGCCTCCTAGGAATTATTTTCATTGCAATACATGAGGGAATACTTTACATCTGACAACAATCATCCTTCATTCTTTTTACCACCATCCCTTATAACACTGTTACCATCACCACCATTGCCATTAGCACCACTATTAGGTAAAATCTATTAACAACACACCAACATTATTATCACCATCAATACTACTACCGCTACCTCCACTACCACAGTTACCAACAAACAATACATTCACCAACACCATTACCAGCACTAACAACACCATCATTATTACCCCCACCAATACACCAGTACTGCTATCAATGCCACCTTTACCACTACCACCATTGCTAGCACCACCTCCATTATCACAACAATCACTGTTAACCTAGCTACCATTGCCACTACCATTAACCTTCGCACAATCACCACCAGCTCCTCCATTAGCACCACCACCCTTATAACCATCACCATCATTACCACTACAATTACCACCACCACCATTACCACCATTACTGTCAACACCAGTACCACCACCACTATTTTATTATCATTACCACCTCCATTGGCACTATCAACACCAACACTACTGTGACTACCATTATGACCATTACTATTACCACACCCACCATCACTAATACTATCACTTCTCCCACCTCATTATGTTCTTATGTGTTTGTGCGTGTAAGACCACTGTGTGTTTCAGCACTGTATGTAAGTACTTGTTACGTAATTACGTCCCATTTGCAGCAAAATTTTACCTCGAGCAGTCAGGATGGAGCAGCTGTTGCGCAGGTGTTTGTATTTTTTGTACTACTTTTTACCACAAAATGCAGCCTTTCATCAAAAATTGATACGAGGGTGCATTTTATGCTAACATAATAGCGATGGATGTGCATTTGCATAATTACGCATAATTTCGTAAAAGCAAATTACGCCATTTTTCGTGCACCTCTAGCTTTAATGTGGCTATCTCATACAAATAGCTTTTCTGCATGCCTGTCTTTCTTGTCTTACTGTATTAAAGCCAGTACTATTTACTTTGGTAATGCTTGTTAACATATCATTCCATTTCTAAAATGAATCCACTGGACCACATTTAGTGGGGGATTGGTGTTGTCTGCCTCCCCCAGTGAACTGCCCTATTTGTTGGAGCTCCTGTCAAGGTTGCTTATAGCACTTATTACCACAAATTCGTTCTCTTTACAAAGTGCTCCTAATATATGAAGGCAAGTCTGAAGACAGAAGGTGTGGGGGGCTATTTTCTGGGAGGTAGAGCTGTAGTTGTGGGAGATACTGTGTTTTACAAATGTTTTGCTAGGACCTAATGATACTATTTAATTCCAAATAAATAGCCAAGGGCTGGATGTGCAAAGCTTTTTTGCAGTCACAAAGTCCGTTTGCAACCGTAAAAAACGATTTCTAAACTATCAAACCCAATTTGCTATTCGGTAACTCATTACTGAATCTCAATTTGGTGTCCCTTCCAAATACCAAATCGTAGTTTTATGTATTAATGATTTGGGACCTCTTCCCCTTTGTGAATGTTAAGACACATATTTTTAAAAGTAGGCAGTGGTGCAATGGACAGTTAAAAAAAAAAAATATTACACTTTGAATTTTTTTTTGGTTAAACATCTTTTTTTCTGTTAAGGAAAACGGTTTGCATTTAAAGGAAAAAAATACTTTATTTAAAAGCGCTGATGTGATGGCAGCTATTTTAACAACAAAGAACCAAGCAGAAGCTTGCCAGAACATTTACATGCACATCCACTTAAAGAAAGAATGTAGAAAAACTAATAGATTCCATAGAATTAGTCTTCACGGTGCTCTCAAGCAAAAAATCCGCCTCTGCTTTTAGGAGGATAAAACGGAAATCCAAAAGAGACAAAAGGCTCTCAGGACTCCACAAACTTTTTACCACAATTGCTAAGGCACACAACAATTATAATAAACCAGGGAAGCTGGTATCCACAATATGTTTGAGCATCTCAGAAATTAGAGTCCATCAATTGCTTTGGAATTTCACTTGCACGTTTCTTTAATATATCTTCTTGCAAAATCCAGATATGTGTACACAACAGCCGACACGTGTTTCGTCCTAAAAGGACTTTTTCAAGGCTAAAAACAGTTCGACAGATCCATTAAAGAAATCCATGAATCGGCAAGTATCAATCAAAGACAATGTAGGCCATTGCTAGTGGGTCACAGTTTGCGACCTAACTCATTAATATTCTTGAGGTAGGTGGAATTGCGACCCACTGGGAATCGGCGATTTGCAAAATGACCTATTAGTACATAAGTCGCTTCACAAATTACAACACTGGTCGCAAAAACACTGGTTGCAAATTACGACCAGCAGTTTCAGTTGTACGTACCTCCAGCCCTAAGTGACTCAGTTTTATACTTCACTTTGCAAGAGTAGAGTTATCAAGCAGTCAGAGCTAACCCCAGGAGGTTGTAGATGAATTACACCTTAGATATAAAAGGGCATGAGAGACTGATTTAATGGAAGGTCTTATTTAAAAGGCATGAAAATGGGGTCAGTGACTCATTGTTGCCATAGTTTCTTGTGACAGAATGATGTGTGAATCCAGGACCATCACCAGCTGGGTGCAGCAGACACTAATTGACCTGGGCCGCTCACGGCAGGACCCTCACTTCCGCAGACAACAAACGACAAGATGAATTGTTCATTGTAAAATGATGATAACACGCTTTAACCACTATCTTTTTTATTTTAGTCTGAGTAGTGGAGGTGCTGTTCAGGAAGCAAACATACCCATTTGTTGTGAGAAGGAGACTGAGGTGGAAGGGCGTGCCCTACACAATGAATAACTCAGAATATGCACGTTGCCTTAGGCTGATGATATGTTATGTTATGTTATTAAAATTTATAGAGCGTGACTGTTACCCTAAGGTGTCCTGTTGCAGTGTGTAATTGTGTCATCCAATTAAACAAACATTAGCAAAACACAGCTTTGGCATTTGTGCAGCAAAAAACGCCATTGTTCTCAAGCACACATAGGTAAGGACATGGACAACAGAGACGGGGAAGTGTTTGCTTTGAAATTGAAAGGATGAACATCACTGCATAAACATTGTTTATGTGTAGGGCACAAAGAGCTTACATGGAACCACTCTAAAGGTAATACATTGATTCAAGTCAGTGTACAACCTATTACTAAATGTACTACTTTTTCTTGTGCAGAAGGTTGAGATTAGTGAATGTAGCTACTACAGATATCTAAATAACCTGGTAACTCGACATTTGAGTCATGGCAGATCCCCCTATTCATTCATTATTGAAAGGTTTATGAAAGGATGAATGGAATGCTGAATAAATCAAATATTCAACCCCAGTCAAGAGACCTGGGTTAAATTAATCGATCACTTGCTTACTATGCCACCCCAGTTTGGACCCAGCCATACGTGAATCAGTCTTGACCTTGCTCCTCACGGAAACATTGACAGAACCCAGCGTAAACTGCTAAGCCAGGTCATTCCTGGACTGGGAACACACATCCTGGGACCGGTTTCATGGTATTACCCCTCATCAGCCAGGCTAGCTTGAATCTAGTGGCACAGCGAGCAAGGGACCCATATCTGTGGATACCCACCCCAGTAGATATTTTAGGGAGCATTTTTATTAAACAGTGTTAAAGCCTGTCAAAAGGTATTGTGTTAGACGGCGTCTCATAGATTAATGCAGTAAGCAAAGGCTTTGGTGTTGGATACCCCATCTGACAAACCCTGGCTGTAGAAAATGTGCACTTCAACTGTCCTTGTTAATCCTTCATAGGTGATGTTGCAGTTCGTTGAACGAGCCCTCCACCTTCCACTCAGCTGTCAATTTGCTCCAAACTGGTGATACCGACACTGCTCCAGAAACTTGGTCTGCTCAAGGATCAGGCAACTCGTAATATGCATGGTGGTGCTGCTGCCCCGTACCACCTTATGGTGGCTGCCTTTCCCCAACCACGAACTTGGTGCCCAGCAGTCTGCTGGTGGTCTTCCCTAAGCCAATCCTCCCAACTCATAATACACCGGTTGAACCGTCGAGCTCTCCATGCATAGGCCGCCACTGCTGAAACGGTCAAGCTCGTAATAAGGCCCTAAATTTTAAACCCTCAAGAACAGATGTTGTCAGTGATGTCAGTGGTGAAGTCAGTGCGATCATCATCAGTGATGTCACTTGTGAATGCGATGTCATCAATAAAGTTATGCGTGATGTCATACACATCAAACGGAGTGGCGCAAGTTATGGTTTGAATCGAGAACTCTAACTGGTGAATTTCTGTGGTTTCTCTAGTCTGGGCCAGAGACATAACTTGCTTTTAACTGTGTTTTTTTAAATGAAACTCTTGTATTTTGTATTTTGCATCTAACTACCAAGTCCCAGGTCCTGTGACAAGGTCGCTGTGAATGGCCAAACCCCACTTCTCATTGCCATCTGCCTTGTTTCTTACCTTGGGTGCCAGCCAGGTTCTGGGCCAAAGTAGTACTGGCTGTCTAACCCCTGTTGTGCATGGCCTCATGCCCATTCCTAAACCAAGCCCACCATTGGCTGTCAACTCCTGCCATGCACAGGCTTTGCCTGCTGAGCCTGACCTCAGGACAGGCCTTCACTCAACCTATCAGAGGAAGCCAACTTCCACTGTGTCTTGGCCATGAGCTGCATGTGTTGGCCCCAGTGCTTGACCTCAGGCCAGGACCTGTGGCGAACCCACCACAGGTGGCCAACGTACTACACACAGCCTTTGGCTGTGCACCGCTGTGCCTCCGCAAAGAGACTGGCCTCTGACTAAGTAAAGGCCCATCCAGCCCTTGTTAGACAATCCCTTTTTATGTGTTTTTTACTTTCTGTGGGTTTTTACAAGGTTCTTATAGTGAAAACTTTTTAAGGTAATTTATGTTGTTGAGCTGATTTTTTACTAGTTATCTTTTGGTAACTTTTTGGCTGTAATTATTTTATTATCTGTTTTATATAATCTTGTTCACTTCTATAAACTTTGGAAGAAGGCTTTGTGGAATATTTTCATGTGCTGGTTTATAGCACACAAGAAGACATCTTTGTTCATTTCCTATGATACTCTTTTTTTAGAAAGTAGTATGTGCAGAACATCTGCAATCTGCAATTTCTTCCGCTCCTGCTGCTTGGAGTATTTCTGGTAAAAGTGGTTTAGCTTCTCCTTCCCCATGTTGCTGCTTCTGCATTTCTGCTTGGGAGTACTTTTGTGGGTGCACAGATTTAAGGTATATAATACCGTTCACACTAAAAGAATGCATCTCAGGATGTCGTACAGTGGTTGCATAAAGCACACAAGACCTTTAAGACATTCACTTTCTGGGATATGTGAACAATTACCACACTAGAGATTCTCATCCCAAATGAACAGCACCATCGGCCCTTCTAAGTTATTTGCCGCTTTTGAAACAACATCATTTTGCTGTCTTTTAGCAGTGGACTGCCCTTAACTGGGGCTTCTTAACTATCATTCAATCTGGTGAGATGACATATTGGTCACAGCAGAAGTTTCCATCTATCACTCTCAGGGAGCAAAGTGAAAATGGTGTCCTCCAAAGGGTGTGTTCCTTTTCTTCTACAGAGCGTGGACTTGGTTTTTGGATAGTGTGAAAGGTTGTTAACTAATAAGATGTCCCCTTCCTTTGTCTTTTGGTGTTTTGGATCTTTCTCTGCTGCAACAGAAGCAATGCTACAGAGTCTCAGAGATGTAGGGCATTGTTTTTAAGTGCCATGAATCTGAATATGGAAGCCATAAATCGCATAACTATTTACAAACATGATTTTGATTTTTACATAAAATGTTTTATATTGCTTGAGCATAGGGAGATCCTCAGAGCATCCTAAAACTCCCCTCTGTACTGATACATTAAAAAATGTCCACATGTTCTGCCTTTCTGGAGTCATGGTACCAGGAATCAGAACCACTGCTCCAGGATGTGCCTGCTACAACCATGCGTATTTCCTTGGAGCCACAGTGTATCTGTGAATCCTTGTAGACCATTGGAGAGGTTTTATTAGTTCCTGAGGGTATATAGTTCAACATTCATATAGTTCTTTGCATTTTTGTACATATCATTACAATCCTTGCCATAGGAGAGCTCAGCAGCCAAGGAGATTGACTTGTGCATTTTGCTGTGGTTTCTAGTGGACAGCAATGCTCACCACAATTCAGAATATATGTGCATTATGAGAGTTTAGCAAATGCCTTGTTGCATATTAAAGTTGAAAATGTATGGGTATTGTGAGATCTTTGAGGATGTGGTCAGTATAGAGGTGCACGTTCCGTGCCCTCTAAATATTTAAATACTTCTAAATTGGTGCATGGTGCTAGTCAGTTTAGGAGTGGGTCCTGAAGGTCCTATCTCTGTGCTGGGTTACAGTGGGGGTCAGTATAGGCCAGGGGCTTTAATATAGTTTCAGGAGGTGTGGATCCATGTTACATTTTCAGGAATACTAAAGACTTTGTAAATGATGTCCATTTAGATTCAATTGTTTATACAAATATCTTATCATGAACACCTGTTGTGGCAAGGGAGTTATTTTAATCATCCTTTGTTAGAAATCCCCCACTCCCACACCAGAAGGGTGGTGGTGGGTCTTCCAGACATACACTGTGGTAGCTTGGCTCGAGTGGTCAGGGGTCAGGCACCGTGCTAAGCATACGTCATACCCACACAATAACCATGCGTGCATCCGTTCCAAAAACGACACTACACCTTAAAAATTATACTGAAAATATATCTCTTTATCTTCTTTTCTCTTAGTTGCTGATTAAATAAATAATAATACAATCACAGTACACAAGGCTTTTCCTTAAAAAGTGCAGGTCAAATAAATAATAACACTTTATAGGTGCAATAAATAGGATCAGGTCAAATAAATACTGTGAGGCAATAAATACTGTGCAGGAATAAGTTAGCTCAGGACAATAAATACATCACAGGAATAACTTAGATAAATACAATAAATACAGTACCCTCAATAAATAATATCAGCCAACAATGACATTTGTAAAATCAGATCACATTTAAAATACTATGGGCTGATTTGGCCCAGTCACAGCTTATGTTTAGGTGGATGGCCTAAGGGGTATACTCCTTGGCTTGGACAAGGCTGAGGCCTAAACTGAGGTAGATCAAGGGGGAATCTAGAGATCTGGCTCTCCCACACTACACAACCCCTCCGTATTAGTCTCAGCTCACCCCTGGCACAATCAAGCTGGTTCCAGCACCTCTCTAGCCCCTAGGATAGTCTCTCAGGGCTCCACAGGGCCTCAGGCGCCCTCTATTCCACTTACTGCCCTTTTTATGAAGCTCCGACGCCGCTGGAGTCGTGTCGACGCCGTGAGGCGGTTCCGGTTCGATGTCGGTGGCCTCGGCGCTATGTCAGTTCTTGACGACGTCGATAGGCGGTTCCGGTTCGATGTCGGCGGCCTCGGCTCGATGTCGACCTCCGGTTCGATGACGTCGGGCAGTCTTGGCTCGATGTCGACTTCGGGCGGCTCCGGTTCGATGACGTCGGGCGGCCTTGGCTCGATGTCGACTTCCGGCGGCTCCGGAGTGCGATCTCCACTCCCGACCTCCGGTGCTCCTTTCTTCAGGTTCCGGCGACTCCGGAGTGCGACCTTCACTCCCGACCTCCGGCACGATTCTCTTCAGGTTCCGGCGACTCCGGAGTGCGATCTCCACTCCCGACCTCCGGCACGCTTCTCTTCAGGTTCCGGCGACTCCGGAGTGCGATCTCCACTCCCGACCTCCGGCACGCTTCACCTCGGTCTCCGGCGACTCCGGAGGGCGGACTTCACTCCCCCGTCGACGCCGCTCACTCGACCTCAGGTGACTTCCTCCTCGACCTCTGGTACTCTCCACAACCTCCGTCGGCGCCCTCTCTCGACCTCTGGCGGCTCCGGGTACGACGTCTGCTTTCCAGTCAGCGCCGCTTCTCCACCTCGGGCTCCAGGTCTCTAGCCTTCTCGACGTCGGACTTCAGGTAGTTACCAGTAACCAGGTCAGGTACTTGCTGTTCTTTATTTTTAAGGCCTGTTCCTGCTGTCCAGGTCCTCAAGATGGTTTTTCTTGCTTTCTCCCACACAGGGCTCCAGGCTGGGCTCAGTCAATAGGGACTAGTATCAAGGGTGGGTTTATGGACCCCACTCCAGGCACAAGTTTCCACCCCTGCTGCCTCACTCCTTCCTCCTTCAGGTTTCTGCTGCTCTCCCTTCACCAGTCAGGTGCCAACTGCCAGCTCCAACTGTCAACTCTGGCTTAGCTTCTCAACATTCCAAACCGCCTCCAACTGTCACAGGGTTCCAGAATGTTGCAGAAGGTTCTAGTAGGTTCCAGTGGGTTCTGATGATGTCACAGGTGGCCACCATTTTGTGCTCCAGGCCCTCAGACAGAAGTTCCCGGGGTAGATAAAATGGCTCCCTGAATCTGCATCAATACTAAAAAGTCTGGCGGTTCCCAAAAAGGAAAAAATACTAACAGGGTTTGAGACAAAATAAATAATGATGAGGAGGGACCACCCAAAGGGCTGACAGGTCTAACACGCGTCCCCCCCAGCTGAAAGTGGGGAGAGCTACCCAACCCCTTGGGAGTTCTCATCACTAAGGCGGAAATACCTTGAGAGACCGTATGCATTGACGTGGTCCACTCCAGGCTGATGTTCCACCTGAAAGTCCATTCCCTGTAGGGAAATAGACCACCTCAACAACTTGGGATTCTCCCCCTTCATCTGCATCAGCCAACGAAGGGGTCTGTGGTCGGTCTGAACTAGGAAGTGCGAGCCAAACAGGTATGGCCGCAACTTCTTCAGAGCCCATACCACTGCAAAGGCTTCACGCTCTATTGCACTCCACTTCTGTTCCCTGGGAAGTAGTCTCCGGGATAGGAAGACCACGGGTTGATCCAGACCCTCTTCGTTGAGTTGCGATAACACTGCCCCAATGCCATGTTCTGATGCATCTGTCTGGACAATGAACTCCTTGGAAAAGTCTGGGGCCCTTAAGACCGGGGCCTCGCACATGGCTTGCTTCAGCTTCACGAAGGCCTGCTGACAAGCCTCCGTCCAGACTACCCGTCGAGGTTGTTTCTTGGACGTGAGCTCCGTGAGGGGGGCTACAATGGTTCCGTACCCCTTCACGAAGCGGCGGTAGTATCCCATGAGGCCCAGAAAAGCTCGGACCTCAGTCTGTGTCTTGGGGGGTTCCCAGGCCATGATGGCCTCGATCTTCGCCTGGAGGGGTTGCACCGCTCCCCTACCCACCAAGTGTCCAAGGTACACTACCGACCCCTGCCCGATCTGGCACTTGCTGGCCTTGATCGTTAACCCAGCTTGTCTCAGGGCCTGGAGAACAGCTTGCAGGTGACGCAAGTGATCCTCTCAGCTGTTACTGAAGACGGCTATGTCATCCAGATAAGCAGCAGAGAAACTCTCCATTCCGGTGAGGATCTGGTTTACCAGGCGCTGAAACGTGGCAGGTGCGTTCTTGAGCCCAAAGGGCATCACACAGAACTGGTAGTGGCCATTGGGCGTGGAGAAGGCTGACCTTTCCCTTGCTCCATCGGTCAAAGAGATCTGCCAGTACCCAGAAGTAAGGTCAAAGGTACTTAGATATTGGGCAGCTCCCAGCTGGTCAATCAATTCATCCGCCCTAGGGATCGGATGAGCATCAGTTTTGGTTACTGAATTCAGTCCCCGGTAGTCCACACAGAACCTCAGTTCCGGTTGGCCACCCGGTGGTACGGCTTTTGGTACTAACACCACCGGACTGGACCAGGGGCTGCTAGAAGGTTCGATCACTCCTAGCTCCAGCGTCTTAGTGACTTCACTGTGAATGCTGGCCTTCACCTTGTCTGACATCCGGTAGATCTTGGACTTCACAGGTGGGCTGTCTCCTGTGTCCACATCATGGACGCACAGGTGAGTCCTACCCGGAACAAGGGAGAACAACGAAGAGTACTGTCCCAGGACCTGGCGGCAGTCCTCCTGCTGTTCAGGAGTTAGAGATGGGGAGAGAATCACTCCCTCCACCGACCCATCCTTCTCTTGAGACGCAAACAAATCGGGGAGAGGCTCGCTTTCCGCGTCCTCTGCTCCGTCAGTCACCATCATCAAAATGACTTCGGGCCTCTCGTGGTGGGGTTTGAGGCGGTTGGCATGCAGCACCCGTAGGGGCTGACGAGGGGTTTTAAGATCCACCAAGTAGGTAGCCTTACCCTTCTTCTCCAACACCTCAAAGGGTCCTGACCAGCGATCCTGGAGTGCGCTAAGCTCTCCCGGTTCGATCACCCACACCTTCTGGCCAGGCTCCAACTCCACCGGGTGAGCATTGTGGTCATACCACGCCTTCATTACTGCTTGGCTGGCCTCCAAGTTGTCAGAAGCTTGCTTCCACAACTTAGCCATTTGGCTCCGGAAGGCCAGCATGTAGCTCACCACGTCCTGGGGAAGCTTTCTGGGAGTTCTTTCCCATCCGTCTCTCACCAGGTTGAGAGGTCCACGTACAGGGTGCCCATACAAAAGCTCGAAGCGGCTGAAGCCCACTCCCTTCTGTGGCACTTCCCTGTAAGAAAAGAGTAGACAGGGTAGGAGGAAGTCCCATTTCCTCCGCAGGCTTTCAGGCAGACTTCTGATCATGCCTTTCAGGGTTTTGTTAAACCTCTCCACCAGACCATTGGTCTGGGGGTGGTAAGGAGTTGTGAACCGGTAGGTCACTCCACACTCCTTCCACATAGCCCGCATGTACGCTGACATGAAGTTGGTCCCCCTGTCGGACACAACCTCCTTGGGAAAACCCACTCGGGTAAAGATTCCCATCAGGGCCCTAGCCACAACAGGTGCTGTAATGGTCCTCAGAGGTATTGCCTCTGGGTACCGTGTGGCATGATCCACCAAAACCAGGATAAACCTGTGACCAGCTGACGTTGGCGGATCTAACGGACCCACAATGTCGATGCCCACCCTTTCAAAGGGGGTGCTAACGACAGGAAGTGGTTCCAGGGGAGCTTTCAGCTTCACCCCTGTTTTCCCACTGGCTTGGCAAGACACACATGTCCGGCAGTAGGTATCGGACGACACTTTCATTTGAGGCCAATAAAAGTGTGGGACAAGACGGGCGAAGGTCTTGTCTTGCCCCAGGTGTCCTGCCAATGGGATCTCGTGAGCCAACTCCAGAAGGAAGGCTCGATAACGTTGAGGGACTACCAAGGCTCGTGACGATCCATGTAGGGGTGCCTTGGGTTCACTGTAGAGGAGGCCATCCTCCCAGTAAACACTGTAGTTCCCTTCAACGTTCCCTGCTGCCTGGGCTGCGGCCTGTCGCCTCAGCCCCTCAAGGGTAGGGCACTCCCTCTGGCCCTGACAGAATTCCTCCCTGGACGGGCCTCCCTCCACGTGCCACTCGGCCGGGATGGGTAGGTCCTCCAGTTCGGTGACATCCCCCACCGCAGACTCCTGGTCCACCACCTCCGGTGGCCTATCCGTCCTACGGGGTGTGGACGCCGAGGCAGGCTCCTCCTGTCCTCGGTTCTTCCCTTGACTGGCAGCTGGCTGGGCCTTTGTTCCAGGCTCCAGCCTGAACGAACTCCCTCTCCGGGTAGTCGCGGACCTTGTGCTCACACAGGCCCAGTCAGGTGTACCCAGCATCTCAGTGTGAGTCCGGTATTCCACCTCCTTCCAAGCATTGTGCTCCATGTCATTCCCCAGTAGACAATCGACTGGCACGGCAGGGCTTACGCCAACTCGAAGTGAACCTGCAACCCCCCCCCATTCAAAGGGAACCTCGGCCACCGGATAGTGGCCTGTTCTGCCGTCAGCCATCGCGGCTGGGTGGAGTACATCGGGAATTACCTGCTCTGGAGACACCAGTTGGCTACGCACCATAGTCATACTGTCTCCTGTGTCTCTCAGAGCCTCCCCTCTTTGGCCGTTGATGGTGACCCACTGCCCATACTTTACGGTATTTGCGGGCACCTGGATCTTAGGAACCATCTCCCGTTCTCCCAGGGACACTAAAGTGACACCCGCCCCCTCCCTTCCCTTAATTAAGGGCATCTCCTCCCCGAGCACTGCACTAGCTACTCCGGGGGTCTTTCCTCCAATGGGAGGGGGTGGTCGTTTCGGGCACTTCGCATCTCCCTTATAGTGTCCAACGCCACCGCACTCGAAGCAATGGACAACCCTTGGCTGCTGACTCTGGCCAGGATTAGGGTTTCTGGGTGGGTTAGCCCTAGGGGTGAATCCTGTCCCCTTACCTTGGAAATTATTTTGGGGGCCTTTGGAGAACTCCTTTTTCTTTTCCCCTCCCTCTTTCTTCTGGGGGGCGCCCTGTCCGGCCTTTTGAGTATCCCCTCCAGTCCCCCTTGTGGACACCCGGGTACTAGCCCAAATGTCCGCCTCCTCAGCAAGCTTCCGGGGATTGGTCAGCTTGCTATCCACCAGGTGTTGACGCAGTTCAGGGAAACATTTTTCGAGCAGGTGTTCCTTCAGTACTAAATCAAACAACCCCTCGTAGTTCCTCACTTCACTGCCCTGAATCCAACCCTCTAGTGCCTTCTTTGCATAGTCCAGGAAGTCCACCCAATTCTGTGTGCCCAGTTTGTGACTACCCCGGAACTTCTGTCTGTACTTTTCGGGTGTTAGTCCAAACTTTCTTATGAGCGCCACCTTCATGGTGGGGTAGTGGGTCTGCTCATCCTCCTCTAGGGCCAATAATGCATCCCTACCAGCTGGAGGCATGTACCTGTACAATCCCCCTCCCCAGTACTTCTCTGGAACCCCATGGGCCCTTAACGAGACCTCATAGGCCGCTAGCCACTTGGCGATATCGTCACCCGCTCCATAGCTAGCTACTATGTCCTTTGGCAGGTAGGGTTTGGGTTCCCTGGTGATTTCTTGGTATTTGCTGCCACCATTAGGAATAGGGTGTGCCCCGCTCGTAGGATCTGAAGATCTATCTCTTTCAGTCTTAGCTCATGAGCCATCCTCTGTTCCTCCTTCTCTTTCTCCAGCCTTGCTAAGTCCCATGTGAGCTGTCTTTTCTCCCTCCGGTCTGTTAACTCCACTTCAGACAAGCCACCGCTAGAGGCACTGCTGCCCTTCCTGGAAATGGTTCTGGGCCCCGCTACTAGGTTCCCCACCTCAGGTTGGTACAAACCAGCTCCCTCACTGTCGGGCTCTCTATCCCTGTCCTCCTCCTCAGCCTTGCTTTCTCGTCGTGCCTCCCCCCAAGCCCTTAAGCTGGTTTGGAGTGCACCCTTCTTTGCTCCTGGGGGACAATACACCCCCTCCCGCTGACAAAACTCCCTGAGTTGGGCCACAGTATAGGTTTCCAGGTCTTCTAGCACAAACTCCATTTTGCCCACTCAGGTCAGAGGACAGTAATTTGCAGAAGCTATGCAGGGGGGTACCTTATATAATACCTCCTCCCACCACCAGAGTAAATTTGGAAAAACAAAAACTCACAATTAGGAAGGCCGCTTTGAGAAAACTCCAGGTGTAGGCCTATGGACTACCCACAGTTATTGTCGAGTATACGTAGGCACAGCTCGATCCCGCCGCTGAACACCAATTATGTTAGAAATCCCCCACTCCCACACCGGAAGGGTGGTGGTGGGTCTTCCAGACATACACTGTGGTAGCTTGGCTCGAGTGGTCAGGGGTCAGGCACCGTGCTAAGCATACGTCATACCCACCCAATAACCATGCGTGCATCCGTTCCAAAAACGACACTACACCTTAAAAATTATACTGAAAATATATCTCTTTATCTTCTTTTCTCTTAGTTGCTGATTAAATAAATAATAATACAATCACAGTACACAAGGCTTTTCCTTAAAAAGTGCAGGTCAAATAAATAATAACACTTTACAGGTGCAATAAATAGGATCAGGTCAAATAAATACTGTGAGGCAATAAATACTGTGCAGGAATAAGTTAGCTCAGGACAATAAATACATCACAGGAATAACGTAGATAAATACAATAAATACAGTACCCTCAATAAATAATATCAGCCAACAATGACATTTGTAAAATCAGATCACATTTAAAATACTATGGGCTGATTTGGCCCAGTCACAGCTTATGGTTAGGTGGATGGCCTAAGGGGTATACTCCTTGGCTTGGACAAGGCTGAGGCCTAAACTGAGGTAGATCAAGGGGGAATCTAGAGATCTGGCTCTCCCACACTACACAACCCCTCTGTATTAGTCTCAGCTCACCCCTGGCACAATCAAGCTGGTTCCAGCACCTCTCTAGCCCCTAGGATAGTCTCTCAGGGCTCCACAGGGCCTCAGGCGCCCTCTATTCCACTTACTGCCCTTTTTATGAAGCTCCGACGCCGCTGGAGTCGTGTCGACGCCGTGAGGCGGTTCCGGTACGATGTCGGCGGCCTCGGCGCTATGTCAGTTCTTGACGACGTCGATAGGCGGTTCCGGTTCGATGTCGGCGGCCTCGGCTCGATGTCGACCTCCGGTTCAATGACGTCGGGCAGTCTTGGCTCGATGTCGACTTCGGGCGGCTCCGGTTCGATGACGTCGGGCGGCCTTGGCTCGATGTCGACTTCCGGCGGCTCCGGAGTGCGATCTCCACTCCCGACCTCCGGTGCTCCTTTCTTCAGGTTCCGACGACTCCGGAGTGCGACCTCCACTCCCGACCTCCGGCACGATTCTCTTCAGGTTCCGGCGACTCTGGAGTGCGATCTCCACTCCCGACCTCCGGCACGCTTCTCTTCAGGTTCCGGCGACTCCGGAGTGCGATCTC